>NC_135265.1:67209782-68504782 GCF_051311805.1 Agelaius phoeniceus
ACCTTGTTGTGTTAAGATTTTATCCTTGCGGGACTGGAGAGCCCACGGCTCCTAATGGCTTCTTGCAAAATTAGGTTTGGCTTTCCATTTAGCCTTCATGTGACTCTGTGCAGTGCCACATGGAGCAGGAATTCTTCGTCTTTCCTTTGCAGACTGTCAGAACAGTGATTAAGCAGACAAAGGGATTGATTGTTTTTTAATGAAATAGTCTATCTGTCAAAAAATGAAGTCGGGCTCGCTGGAGACTATCCATGCTTTCAGTCACCTCTTCAGAAATTCATGAATAGTTCCCTCAAGAAAACAACACATTTTTTTAAAAGCTTGAAATGCGTTTTTAAACATTTTGATTTTTCATCCTAAGTAGCATTTTGTTCAAAAAAACCCTAGCTGAATATAGTCTTTGTGAAAGGAGTAGAAATTGTTCCATTTTGCCTGGAATGCAATGCCTTGAGACAATGCTAAGTGTTTCTGTAATGGGAGAGGAAAGCTTGCCGAGAGTTGGAAAATTTTGCTTCCCAGCTCTGTGTCTCCCTTCTCGACCTTCTGTTCATCCAGTTAGCCAAAAGATCAGTTATTCACATAGCTCTGCCTCTAAGTCAAGCAGCTATTAAAAAGTAATCATCCATTTATACCATCATAAAAAAGTCTAGATTGGAAAATATCTCTAGAGATCATCTGGTCTAACCTTGCATTAAATTATTCTTAGTCTAACTTGTGTCAGCACTTGTTTGGCAATCACAGGGACCAGTTAAAATTTATCAAGGGCTGCTAATAAGCCAACATCTTCAAGCCTGAAATCTGGGAAAAAATCTTCAGGTACCTCATGGGCTAATTTTCCCCATTTCCAAGTGTAACAATTCTTATTAAAGAGGGAAAGAGAAAAGCCAGCTGCCCAGGTAAACACATTGTCACATTAATGTAGTAATGTATAAAAAGTCATATTTCACAGTCCTCAGTGAAGACTAGGTCTACAGGAAGTTTATGCCTGCATGCATCAGTTTTTGAGGTCTGGGTCCTCCAGAAACCAATGGATCAGTTCTTCAAACCTGCCTTCCTTTGCTCCAAGCTCATAGATGCTTTGCATAGCTGATGCCATTTCAGCTCATAGCAAAACCAGACATGGTGCTGGACACTATTGCCATCTTCTACAACAGAGGAAACATTTCCACAGCATTCTCTCCTGCTATCTCTGCAGTTCACCAGAGATAGCACAGAATTCTCCTTTTTTTCCACCAGGGATGCAAGACTTGTACTCCATGCTGGAAGCTATTTCTCTAGGAGGGTGTCCCCACAAACCAAACACAACAGCATAGCCTATGTAAAAAAAAATGTTTTAGGCTCTATATGGCCCCCTTTCCCTTTTCTCCTCTTCTTCCCCAGATGATAATAAAATACTCTCCTTTTTTGGAGTTACCTCCCTTCACAGCTGTTGGCTGCTCTTCCAGCTCTCAGCCCCCAGGCTTAAGTTCAGTTGCTTACTCAATAGGGAATGGCATTTGTCAATTCTAATGCTTAGTGTTAAACTGTGCAACTTAAAACCAGTTATAACCTTGAGCAAAATTATTTAATCGCAGGATTTAGCAGATTACAGGTTGAGAACACTATATAAACATCAGGCTGGGTTTTCAGGCTAAGCAGTTGGAGGCAAGGCAGAGAGATGGCATTGCCTTTCTATTATCTTTCCACCTATCACCCATGTTGTTAATGGCAGCAATTAATAGCCACAGGGGTTGCTATCATTTCCTCCACCTGGCAACAAAGTCACAGGCTGTTCCTCTGTCAGCAATTGCCAGAGGGAAGTGTTCTCTAGAAAAACCTCCACCTACTTTGAGATGTCTTCTTGCACACCTCCATACTACATATATTGGGAAGCAGTGTGAGTAGTCAGCTGCATGCTCAAGACAGCCTTAAAACCTGTTCCTGGAATTTGGCTATTTGTCTGCACAGGGGCTCCTCTACAGAACACCCCTTAACTGGAGATTAAATAGCAATTGGAAAAGCCCAAGTCATTGTAAATTGTCTTCATCTGCCCCCAAAGGACCTAATTCACATATATGTTTGTGATTTTTCAATTTTTTTCTCCCATAATAGAATATGTTCTAGAAATAAGAGTTTGCAAACTCATTCTTGTTTGCAAGAAGTTTATTAAAATTTTTGGTATTTTTGTTCAGAGAGTTTTTCACTTTTTGAATTATGTTGGTGGGCTATTCTTGTGACTCAAAGTGCAAAGCTCCTGCATCCGTTGTTTTTGGGGAAACTGGGGTAGAGTATGAGACTTCTCTGTTGTTACCATCAACAGAGAAGGCTTTTGACAGAAATAAAAGCTCTGATCCTTAGTCCATTCCTCTTTTCATTAGGCTATTCCATATATTTCACTGTTCTATTCTCTATGATGGACAAAATTCCAGATTTTATCATCACTGGTAGCCTGTTGTTCAGGACTAGGCCACTGAGTAACTCTGCTCTTCATCATCAGTGAAGTTCTGGTACTGTTGTTAAATGTTGTAATGACCCAGGGGAACTGCCTGACTATTTACTCAGATTAATCTCCTGATTTTTTCAGCCAACTAATTGGTTTCTATCCTATTTTCTCTTCTGGATTCTATGCTGACTTTTGCTGATTGCTGCCATCACCTTCATTTCTTTCACATATTGCTTGTGAAATTAAGTTCATCTAGCAGCAGCCTTGTAGTTGCCAAACTGATTTTTTTTTTTTTATTTCTTAAACAACTCCGTTTCCTTGTGGCTAAATCCAACCAACCCTTCTGCCTTTCTCCCCCTCATCAAACATTGAACTGCAGAGATTTTCATGATGGCCATCCCAATGGAAGGTCTAATAGATAATTTTCCCTGGGAAAAACATTAGGGATTGCATCACCCAAATCTTCAAGAACCTGTGTCCACCAGTTCCTCAGTTGTCAGACACTTGATCTCAAGGTGAGCCAATATCAGTTTTTCTCTTTTCTCAAGGGGGGTTTAGACACAAAATACTTAGTAGAGTGTCCTAAATTTCAGGCTGGCTTGGTAAAGTCTCTGCCCAGTAAAGAGCTTCCAGCAAACTGTTATGATAGGAACACCAAACTTCCAGGAATTATTCTATCTTTGTCTGACAGCAGAAGACACGAGAAATTTCTCAACTTCAAATGGATGATGTATGTTACAAGCAATCCCTGAACACAGGACTACTGTATTTAGCATTTTGTTGTAGGCCTGTAAAGCAGATGTTATTGTATTTTAGCATTCAGTACATTTTTTCCTCGGCTGCTGTTATCAGAAAAAGTCCAAATGCCTTATACCAGTTTATGCTTTTAGTGTTCATCACAGCACATCACAGATACACACATTTGGTCTAGCTAGTGCTGAGAAGAGCCCTGTGGGATGGCACGGCTCACATTGCCACAAGATAGGTAAAATTTCTAGCCCAACCATACAGAGAGAATTTATGTCAGATCAAATTAGAATGTGATCTTTCTTTGGTGTCAACTGCACATGCAAGCTGCAGAATCCAGGAATAAGGCCTTTTGGGCATATTCCCACTGCATGGCCTGCCTTGTTGCTGGTGGCTGCATAGGCACCTTTGGAGACTGTGATACTCTATAGCTTTTGCAAGGAAGATAAAGGAAAGGCTAATTGTGTTCTCCTGTATGCTGTGCACTTGTAAATGGTTTGAGGCAGTCTGACCCTAAATATTGATGATTCAGGTTAAAATTGTCTCCAGATGACAAGAAGTATTAATTTTTCCCTATTATCCCCAATACACAAATCTTTTTTCAAAACTAGATTATCTCCTAAAATAAAGAAGCTCTAATTAATTCTACCATTTTATCTGCAACAGGCACTGTTAACATCTCATATCATGCTCCAATAAATTTGCCCACAGAGATTAACAACATCTGAGGGAGGACAGAAAGGGAAAGAAAAGATGGAGGGAAAGAAAGCCTTTTCAATTGAAGACCAGGAACTATTCTTCTAATCAGCCCAGGTACAGAATGGCTTTAGCATGGCTATACTGCTTCTGGGAGCAAATTAGCGTCTGCGTGGACACTAATTTGCTCCCAGAAGCAGTATAGCCATGCTACATCACCTCCAAGCTGCAGAGCTAGGCTGGGTGTACCTAACACAGTGCTGCACATGTCCTACAGGGACAATCCCACTGTAAAGTAGAGCATCCTTGCTCCTTATCAAAAGCTAAAGTAGAGACAGGCCTGTGCTAAGGAACAGTTGCTGACAAAAGTTGTTCAAATGTGTAAGGACAACATAAGGCCTTCCTTGCTCAAGAATGTAACAAGACAAGACCTTGATGTAGGAATACACAGAGAAAAAAGTCTTTGTGAAGGAGCCATGTAGGATATCAGATTGCTAAAAGTATCAGCAGCTGCACTGAGTTCAGTCTGTGTATAGAGAGCTAGAGACTGACACTTTTTGAACAAGGTCTAATTTTATTCCAAAGAAGTGGTAGGAAGAGACATTGGAGAGAGAGCAAACACAGGTGAAAAAATAGGCATCTGCTGTAAATTTATGTTTGTGCTGCATGTGAAGGAAATGAGAGCTTGCAACACTGTTGATTTGTGCTGGACAAAGTGATTTGCATAAAGGATGGGACCAGAAATATGAATCAAAACTGTACACTTTTTTTCCTTAAACAATGGCGAAGTTTATATCTAATAATTCAAGTTCTATGTATGTGGTTCTATGCTTTCTGATTCCAACAGGGACTTTGAAATGGAAATGCCAACCTTGGTATGCAGGGCATGATGGATCACCATGTATGCATAGGAATAAAAGGGTTGTCATTGGAAGTAATTTTGCGTTGAATTACACAATGTGTAATCCAATTGAAATCAGCAGAATGGCACAAGGTGTAATGTAGTGTGCAAAACGTGATCCATTGCATGCAATTTTAACAGGGATACCGCAGCACTCATCTAAGTAATGTGCTAAAATTGAATTTGTGAAAGGTAGGGGAGAAGAATTGTGAAGAATGGATGCATTTTATAATTGGGAAAATTCTTTTTCAGAATGTGATGGAATATATATTTTTAAGGCTAATTTATTACACTTGGAAGTTGTTTGCTTTGTAATGGTACTGTCAGATCCTCAAAATTTGGCAAGTTACCCCGCTGGCATAGAGTGGGACCAGCCAAGCCTGTCAGCCTGGGAGAACTTAGTATCCATTTTCCCCATTAACGTGCATCACATTATCTAATACTGATCCTAAAAGAATTCCATCATCATCATCAGTAAATCTTTTTCTCATGCCCTTGACCAACAGCGTTCCTCAGGAAAAGTAGCAGGTCTCACACTGGCATCCCTTGGCACAGTGACCTCTGTTGCCTGCAGGAAAATAAAAAAGGGAAAAAGAACTAATTTCCATGCTGTATCTTTGCTTAAACAGCAGAGAAGGTGGTAAGTCTTGCAGGACTGGAGCTGGGGGTAAACGATTGTGGGTGTCATGAGTACGATGTGGTGCTTTTCAGGGGTCAGGGCAGGCGCAGCATGATCTGCACTGCTCAGGCTCAGGAACAGCCCCTTTGCCAGTGTCCCATCAAAGCTGACAAGTGAGTTTATTCAAGGCTTGCAATATGAACATAAGACACAGTTATCTGATTTCCTCATTACTTATGCTGTCTGCTGAGGATAAGGAGAATGACATGCGATACCTTTAATTTTTTTTTTTTAAATTGGGAAGTCACCTGGTGTTGGTAGTGTTTAATGAGCTGTGTCTTCAAGAGAAAATCTATTGTCCAGTCACTGGTGAAATGCTCTTCAGTATGAAGGTGCCATTAACATGCAATTTTTTATTGAATACTATTAATGAAAATTAGAAATTCTATGTAAAAATCCCTACCGCTCTTCCATATATTTGATACTCTGGAATAAAGTTGTGCCCTCAAGAATCTTTTTTTAGATCTACATAGAAAATATTTATTTATCTCTACATATAATATAGAAAATAATGTTAGATATGTATATCTCAAATGGACATGAGCTGAGGTAAATGTGACCAGTATCCTGGGTCAGTAATAATAATTAGAGCGCAAACTAAAACTATAGCTCCTGACTAATGTTAATTTTTTTTTTTTTGAAAAAAATGAGAATGGAAAGTAAACACTGCTTTATGGACTGCATATTAATTCACTGTGTTCTACAAGACTATTTTATTCTTAGCATCTTCATAACATTTTGATATGAGTAATTCTAGCAATACAAAATTTTGGAGTAAAATCTTAGATTTTTTTCCTTGTGAAAGTTTCATATTTTCCTACATTATTTTCCATTTTTAAGTTACTGCCTATATGAATAAGGACTTATAAATTCACTGGAAACTGATTCAGTTTTTCACTGTGCAGGAACTCCTACTATTTATGCAGTTTTCATTGATGATTTTTCTTTGGTTCTGCATTCTGTGAGATTCTTTTTAAGGTGAAAAGCTTCTTTCTCCTCTCTTATTCTTTAATCCTTTTGAATGACTTTTTAGAGTTCTTTATAGATTTTTTCAAAGTACAAAGTAGAATAAAAGGCTCAAATAAGCAACTCACAGATATCAAACTTTATCAATGTAGGTACTGAATCATGAAAACAGGTGGGTGGGACTGCTAGTCATATAACCCATCATGAACTTGGAGGAAGGGTGAGTGAAGTAGCTGGAAATGCTGGAAGTGGGACCCTTGCTTTACCTTCCTTCCAATCCCAAGTCTTGGTTCTTCCTGGCTAAGTTAAGGAGGTCACTTTTTTTTTTTTTTGAGGACATTCAAGTCTGATGCTAGGACACTGCTTTGGCTCTCATAAAGAAGTGGGAAAATATATCATCACAGAGCCTTCAGTCTGGGCCACCCAAAGGGTCTTGTCTGGCTAAGTAAAATGAAGAGTATCCCCAGGGAGATAAATCCAGTTCTGTTGAATGGAGAATGTGAATATTTGCTATGATGTTCCCTAATAGGAAATGCAGCTGAAATCAATGCTTTAAGTCAGGTGTGGGAAGGTAGGACTACTCTTTTCCATTCCCAGCTGCACCACTATGTTTCAAAAGCACTTTGGGTCAAAATGCTGTCTCAGGCTGGAATTTCATCTTTCCACAATGCCTCTGTCTTATTCTATCTGATGCAAAAGGTTTCTAGGAGTTGCCTTAGTAATGCCCAGTAATGTTCTCCCAAGTCATTGGTAGACACTTGTTGACCACGCTGCTGTTGGAAAAGGGACTTGTTACTTATCATGGCAAGTTTGTGCAGACCATACTGTCTGCATACTGCCTTCTAAAGAAAGATGGCTCATGCCAAATTTATTTTTTTTTCTTTTACCCTGAAAATCAAGCTTCATTCTTGTTTATTCAAGCTTTTAGTAGTCAGTCATATGGCTATTGATAGTTTCTTAGTTTTTACTTTGATCGGGAGGCACTTAACAAATCCAACAGAGTTTTGTCTATTCTTTCATTAAATTAAAAACCTAGGTCAGTAATACAACATAAATGGAATAATGGCTGTTATCCAAATTCCGTGCTACACCTTTCATGTGTAATTGATACGGACTACCTGATCTCTCTGTGGAGTAGAGGACAACATAGAAGAAATTCAGCTTAGTCATGCCTTTCCTGTGTGTATTCTCAGGACATAGATGGCATAATTGAGTACAGACATCTTAGTTTAAAAGCCATCTTTTAAGTTTTATCCAGTCCTAGTAATTCATGTACAGTCCCATGGGCTGTATCCAAGGATTATGCTAATTTTATTAGCAACTCCTCTTGCTTTAATTAAACTGTATAAATTCCCATCTGGTCACTGTTGTGCCAACACCCTTCTTTCCTTTTTTTTATTTTAATGTATAGATAATTTGTGGGTTTGCATTTCAGTTCTGATTTCCTGGATTATCCATCGTATTTTCCACATGAAATAACACAATTTTGAGGGGGTGAACTGGACTTCAAATTGAGGTAATGGGTTTGAGGGAATGTCTGGTTCAAAGCAAAGACCGAAGTTTCTAAAGCTGGCCAGGTCTTTTTGGGAGCAGGTTGTCAAAGTATCTTGCCCTGTTGAAAGCACCAACCTATATGGTGCTGTTCAAAATACCTACAAGCAAGCTCTGTATTAACATTTACTGTGTTTATTCCACAAAGCAGAGCAATGTGAATTCCTTAGTGGACTGTTAATTTACATGTAATACACTTTCAAATATTTCCAAAAGCAAATGTGAAATGATTAGTAATCTGTTCATATGCTCACAAAATGTTATTAGCAAAATGCCTTGGGCAGTGTGTTATGTTGACTAAAATTGATAATTTTGTATTTTAAAACTAAAGCAACTCCCACTGCCCCTGAATAATTTTAGGCCCTGCCCAGAGCCCAGACCTTCTGGTCACACCACTTCTCAAGGCATGTATTGAGCTGAGGGGGAAAAAAACCCAAGAAACCCACAAACAGCAACATCCCCCATCCAGAGCAGTGACCTAAGATTTGATTGATTCAGCTCTTCTGAAAGTCTCAATTAAAGTTTTCTGTGGAGTCCTGCATTTTAAAATGGCTTGTTACCTATAAAATCACTGTGAGGAGGTGATTCTGTTGTTTACCACTTGTTCTGCTTATGTAAGTTTTAAAATATTTATGTTGCTCTGAAGAAATCAAGCCTGGTGGTTCTTTTTCCTTCTGCATAACTGTCTGTCACCAGCTGTGTGTGGTTCTGACAGAGCCAAGGCCCTGGACAAAATATGTCATACTCCTTAAAAATGTTGAGGTTGTTCTTTTTTTTGAAGAGGACCAGAGAGCAAGCTATTTAATGGTATTTGTTAAGGTATCTCTTTTTTTTTTGAATAATGGTTTCCATGCCTTGCAGATGCAAATATAACATGACACTTCCTTCTAAATACCAATTATTCTGTCCAGAAGAGTTGCCCAAAACTCTAGTCCTCAAAGTTTCACACCAGACTCACATGAGATAATAAAATTCCGTAAAGGCAATTGTGATAGTAAGACTGTGCAAAAAGCCTATGCCATAGCCAAGTATTGTTTGCATGGGTGCAAAACATGTTCAAGTAATTTACATTTACAGCTATGAAGTAATTGAATAAAGAAATGCATCATCATTTTCTTTTTTAGCACATAGGTGAATTATTTTACCAACATGGGAAGGAGTGTTCATATAACATCATGGTGCTTTGTGCTAGAGAAAAACAATTACAGTGAATAAGGTAGAATGGCTCTGTTATTGCAGTACATAAGACTTTGATTACATACTGCCAAGATTCATACCAGCCTAGTAGTTGTTGACAGATAAAGTAACAAAAATGAAACTCATTTATTTTTTCTTTATTGAGACCTCAAGGTAAAGCAAATTTTCAGTTCTTGTACTTACTACATTGAAGGAACAGAGACTGACAGTCAAAATGTGCCAGTCCAGAAATATAAATTAAACCTAGTTTCATATCAAAGTTTCATTTAGTCTCTGAAAAGGAGCTGCTGCTTGGATTATTTTTGATCCTAAAACAAATACACTGTAGACAACCGTAGTGTATCTTGGATGAATTAACCCCCTCATACATTTAGCTTTTATGTATTTTCCAGGATATGCATCCATGTCTATTCAAGCAATTAAAACATTTGTTATGGACTTAATTATTTTACTTCTTTTCTCCCGTTTAATAACAATTTACAGTGTTTGCAAACCCAGTGAACATGTGGATGTTTTTAACAGAGTGTAGCACTTTCGCTGAAGAAAATACATATTTTGAGGAAAAATTTTCTTCCCTCCCTGCTTGTGTAAGGAAAATTCTTCTGGCTTTTATCAGTTCTTCCAGGCAGCTAGATGCTGTATTATTTTATGATAATTCTAACAAATGATTTTTTAGTAAATTTGTTTATTTTCTGAAGAACAGATAAAAGTAGCTGTTAAAATAGTCAAGTACTAAAATGAGTGGGTTTATCCCATCAAAATCTTGGATTAGTTACCTAGTCCAACTGAACATAATTGCTGTTTAGATTAATGAGGCAGTATCCTGGTATCTCCTCCGTAATTAAACACTTCTCTGGTTCAATACAGTATTAAAGATGCACCAGACGTTGAAACCTCAGTGGTGAAATTTAAAACTGTTGAAATTGGAGAGGTCAGCTGTGAAATACAAATTCCTCTGCAGTATGGAAAATTCACTCATACGGTGTGTTTCAAGAATAATTTGACTTATATTGGGGATGCTGTATTTGTAAAAATGTTTCTTATCTTTCTGCCATCTAAATGTGAGAATTATTTTTCATTAGTTCTTGAGAAAAAGTAACTTAAAGTGCACTTGTTTCCACAATTACCTTTTCTGACCTTTCACAAGATGATTGCAGTACCATAGGCTTAGAGGACTTGTTAAAAAAATTAAGCTTGTAAAGTAGCAAAAAAATGCCCCTTTGCTTGCTGGTGTCGATTTCAAAATTAACATTTTAGTTCATGTGCTTCTAATAATCGCTGACCCTTACTTCATGTGCTTTCCACAGGAAATGAATACAGCAGAAATTACTTTGACCCGTTGATGGGTGAGGAAATAAACCCAAGGCAGTGTGGGATGGAGGTCAGTGAGGAAGGTGAGGCAGAATTAAGTATGTAATTTTGGTGTCAGAATATTCTTTTCCATTCATGAAAATGAGATGTCAGAGATCACATATGCAGTTCTATTTAAATATTGAGGTTTACAATTTAAATTCTAAGCCTTAACTGCTCTGAACACGATAGCCAGTGTACACAGACTTTGATCAAGGACAGTGAGTTAATGGGCAGGTAAAAATGAGTCTGTTCTGTATTCACTCTGCTACTGTAACAAAATGCAGCACGCTCCGTGACTGTTGTCTACACCATGTTCTTTTTAATTAATGAAGTTAGTCCAGAACTGTGCACTAAGCTCTAGCTTTTTCACAATCCTGCTCCCAAAGTCCTACTCGGAGAGCAATTTTATTACAGAGTTGAATGTGTGTTTGCCTAACAGAAGGAAACCCCAGAGTTAGTAAAAGTGCACGAAGAGGCTTTTTTGGTTTTCTTTTTTGCCAGTTTAGGCGAGATATTTAGCTTTGCTCTCTGTGGGCGATAGCAACCGGTGGGAGGGTGTGACTCTGCAGAGCTGGAAGAACAGAAGTTATGCATAGGTATGAGAGAGATTAACCAGGAGGTATTGTCTAGCAGAGGAAATTCTCCTCTGCTGTCACGGCTTTTAGATAAAAAGGGTGGGAACGGGCCTGCCTGAATTTGCATGGACTTAAGTAAGAGCATCATCATGGTAATGAAGTGCTTAGCTATGCACTGAGTGCTTTGGCCCGGCTCCTGTTGTTAAGCACTAACAAGCCGAAAGCACGCAATAGCCAGCTCTCCTTGCTAGCCCTTGGCTTCTCTAGAGCCTCTGCTTATTTGTACTGCAGAGACCCTCTAGGTGCACAGCTGTAGTCAGGTCTAAAAAAAAGTTATCTGTTGTGTCTCAAAGTTGTTCACTTCTGAAAGTCACGAGAAACTCTGAGCACACATGGAGGTTTTAAACTTTTGAGACAAAAACTTGTGTGATTAAAAAAAGCAGTCTCTATTGCATATAACTGACTTGAATTTCAGTGTTCTGGTGAAAAAAGAAATCAAGGTTGATCAAGGTTGAATTATATCTAATCCAAATTATTTCCCCATTCATTGTGTAGAATAGCAGTGTAATACCTTGGAAGTCAACTTCTGGCTCAGAGTTTTTAAAGGAAAGACTTTTTTCCTGTTGGTCCTGCCTTGGTTCATCTTATGAAAAGGCTTTATGAGTCATGATCTGCTTCATAACCAGAGAATGAAAAGCAGATTAGATTTATGTATCTGTGCATGTATGCCTGAAATCATGTACGGACAGAGTGGTGACATAAGGGATATGCGGAAATACGGTTCTCATTGGGAGGAAATGTTCTCTTGACCATGTTGAAGAGGCTGAGTGATAAACTTAATCATAAATACTGATTTTGTTTTGTGTGGTGGGGATTTATTTACTTTAGAATTTGGAACAGGCTCTTAGTCCACAGACTTCCAGGGTTTGGAGTGGAGGGATGGTTTTAGTCAATTGCATATCATGCTAAGCCTGAGGTCCATGTGTGAAGAGCTGTCTTTTGGTGGCCTTCCTTTGTCTCCCTGGCAAAAATGTTGCTCAAATGTTGGGATAACTCTTGCCTATTAAAAGTCAAATAGCAATAGTACCAGCCTCAGGTTGGCTGTGTGGACCTCTGTGGAGCAGTTATAATGCTATATTTACCAATATCTCTGCCAAGAGCAAAACATTTACCTTGCAGATATTGAAAAGGTGCCTGGACATGGTCCTGGGCACCTTAGCTCTATTTAAGCAGGTGAAACTGGACTAGATGGACTCCAGAGGTACCTTCCTATCTTAAGCAGTCTGATTTGTCAATACTTACAAACCAGGCTCACTGCCTGGCTTCTTTTTGCTTGAAGAAGTGTTAAATTAGTGGAAGTATATTTGTATGTTGTGGATGGACTAAAAAAAGATGGTCAGAACTAAAGCTTGGTCCTGTATGGTCATCCCTTGATTGGAAACCATACTGGCCTACCTCTTCTTTCCAGGTTCTCATGAGCAAGAGTCAAAACCAGAAAAAACATTAAGAAATCAGGGCACATGTTGAAGTCAGACTTTTAGAACTTTAGGAAGCCAGGCTCAATGACCAAAGAGAATATCTGGTGAAAAGCAAATCTTCAGCCACTATTATTTAATGGGTTATTCTGTGAGAATTAAGGTATTGGCAATTATCTTTCCTATATTTGATAAATTAGATTTGTTCTGGAAATTGGTATGAGTTCATAATGCCCTGAGAGCAAACGATGTCCCACTATGGATTTGCTTCCCCCCTTGACAAGGGAACATTTCAATGTTGCAGGCTAAAAGAAATGTAGGAGATTCTATACTTTCAGAAGAGCTTGCAGAAGCCACTACCTTCCTTGAAAGATCAGTGTAATTGAAAAATTTGCCTCTGAAATTTCATGGGAAAAAGAAATTTATTCTTTGAGATTCTATTGAGCACTTAAAAAGATCCACCCAAGCTTGCATGTAGCTGTACTTCAATCTATTTTATGCATTTCTTTGGTCTTCTATCTGCCTGTCTTCACTGACAACTTAGAGAAGTCAGGGTCTGGGAGATCTGGAGAGAAAATGGTCCCAGTTGCTCATTTCTCCCTTGAATGTAGAACCTTTAAGTAATTTTTTTTTCCAGGTCTCATGGAAAAGGGTAAGTGTGCATGTCCTTTGCTGCTTTTAAAAATCGGCAGATATTACTGAAAATTTGAATGACTAACCAGACACAAATTCAAAATTCATAGAGTGTTGTAATGACTATGCATTCTAGATAATGTGTTAGTATTATGGACAGCAAGGCAAAATTTCTAATGAAGATCCAAAATCACATTAGAATAAATTGAGTATTTTGTTTTTCATTAAGAGTCAAATATAATTCATCTGGCAATCTGAATATAAACAGTAATTTCAGCTTCTCTATTAGCAGAATTTATAAACCAGTTTCAGTCCAGATCAACATATAATCTTGCCCACCATTTAAAAGTATATGACTATATTTTTTATTTTGAATTATCTTGCTTCAAACAAGTGACTGTAATTTTATTCTGAGCTATGAAACTAGTGCTGTAAAAACTAGTGTCAAAAACTAGTGTCTTCAAGTGTCAAAGGGCTTCCTAACTTTTGTATTTTTATATCTTTACTTTCAATTTAAAATAGTATTTCATGAAATACTACTGGAAGAAGCTATAGCTGTTTCACTGTTGTTTTTTAAAGATCCTGTGAAATTTGATGAGCAAATCCTTTACTCTAAACTGATGGAGCTTCTAGATGAAGAAAACAAGATGCTGGACTTCCAAGGTAAATAACAAAGTCAATTGCATAAAGAAAAATAAAACTCTTTTGAGTCTGCATGTGGGGAGGAGAGAGGGTAATCCATCCCCTTGAACTAAGAAGTCAAAGGGATGATGATTTTAATGCAATTCTGTAAGGTCTTTTTCTCCAAATGTTTTTGTTTTGTGTCATGTTTATGTGGTTTTAACTGTAACTTAAGTGGCGTGCTTTCTCTAGATTGCTTCACTGCATGTTGAATTCCACGCTTATGAAAGAAGGCTGGATATATCATTGCTTATGTATTCAAATCTAGAAATGGAAATCCTTATTTAAGCTGATAAATGGGTAGGCAATTTGTCTGATGCACGGGTCATGTTACACTGTTTCAGGTTATCTATACTAACAGACAAGTAAGAAAGTGTTTTCTGTAGCTTTCTTGGAAAATACAAATTGATGCTCCATCTACAGTAAAAACAGTTAAGTATATGAGATTTCTTCACCTCAAGCGAACAGTCTTTGATTTCACTAATTTTTAAGGCATTTAAGGCATTACTTAAAACCTGGTTGATTCATGAGACCTTTACCATCACAGCCTTTACACAAGACCCATGTCTGCCGCTCTCCTCTGGTTCATCCCAGGAGAAGTGACGTTTGTACAAGCTCAGAGCTGTCCTTGTATTTTTTGCCTATCCACCCCCTCCTTTTTCAGCAGATGTCTTTTTTTGCAAAATTATTTTGTGTCCTTTTGTGTCTGTATGAGGCTTCCTGTTGTATTTCAGCAATACACGGGCCTAGTCTGTCAGAGAGACAGAGCAGGCGGTTGCTTATGGCACTGGAGCCCCAGGAGCTGCAACTTGTTTTATGACTATTTAGTTTATAAGCAACTTTGTTCTGGAGGAAGCAAATGTTTTCATTTGCCTACGGTTGCAAAATCTCTTGAACTGGCACTGGTCATATCAGTAACATCTTTGAAACCCATTTTATCTCATTTAAATGCAAGAATAAAAAAGTGCAACCATCACAACTAAATTCACGCAGACAGTTTAAGCAAAAACCCTTAACTTATTAGCAAGATCTCAATTGTTCTATGTTAATGTCAATTCTGAGACAAGAAAATGCATCAGCATGTGTGTCTCACCCTCCACGTGCACATGAAAGCCCCCTGTGAAGGCATGAGGGCAGCAAATGGGGGACGCACTGCAGGCCACTGCTGTCGCGTGTCTCAAGCTGTGCCTCGGTGCTTTTATTTCTTAAAAGTGCTATGATGGGTATCAGAGCTAGTCCTGTGGGTGAAGCTGCACACTGTTCTAGCTGAATTTATTACTTTTTCTTGCTTGGGTGAAGCAAATCCAGAAAAGAGAGATTTTCCTGGGGACGTGAAGCTTGTGCGGTTTCCACCTCTGTGCATATATCAGGGTGTATTTATTTCTGCCTGTGTTTTTCCTTCCCAGTATTTGAACCAGTTGGTCACTTCCAACCCTTTTTTTTTTAACAGGGAGCAAGTCTCACAGGTATGACTTCCCTACCAGTTTTATGGAAGTGGGCAGTTGAGCAGAGCAGACAAGCATTATTAATGTCTCCATCGAAGGAAAAGCTAATATAGAGTTTAACCCTTATTAGCATCAGAAAAACCGTAGAAAACTAGGATTCGTTTGGTTCCACTCTTACAGAACTGCTTCGTTTCTTCATTTGGCCACTGAGCTGAAAAATCACGTAGTCATACAGTCCTAATTAATAGATGATCCCCAAAGGAAAGGAAAGAACATGGCTCAGAATTTATATCATTGTATATTTAAAGCATTTTGTGGTTGAGTAACCTGTTGGTCACTCTTGTGGTATGTGTTATTTCATATTATAAGGCAACTTAAAAGGTAACATGGGTTGTTTGTTTCGAAAGATATTGACTACATGTTTTTACTTTGCATTTTTGTCAATATACAGTTGTGATCCATGAACATTTTAAATGATGATACGTGAATGCCATAAAAAGTAATTTCTATTATATTGTTCTTCGGCAAGAATCAAAAAATTGAAGTGCCAAGTTTTGCAGAATTTTAGTTCTCTGAACCTGGTGCATGAGCCTTCAGCACTGAACTTTTTAAAATACAATTTGTGCATGGTTTTCTAGACCAAGTAGCCAAAATTATTTTTCCATATGGAGTTTGTTGCAGCTTTATGCATCAAACCCATCCTGAGGTGTAGTTTGCTGCTGAATATACCCTTTAAATTATCATCTCAGTGTATAAACTGCTGCTGTCTGATGGAGAAATACAGATAGCATCAAGTAAATGAAGTCACAAGCAGTCAAGCTAATACTGGAGAGATTTTTAATTGCAGTCCAGCATCTGCAAATACAGCCTGTGCTGAAGTGATTTAAGCTACAAGGAAAGCAAGACCTAACAAGGGTTAGGTACATCCAAAGCAATGAAAACTTTTGATGCCCATGCTAACAACTTCAAGCAGCAAGTTTTTAATTTGTTTTTAACTCTGGCTTCTTTTGTAGAGCAAGGATTTGGTTGCTTTTTCTGTTGGTCAAGTGTTGTTCTGGGGCATGACCTCAATCCTCCAACCTGTGGATAAGTTCAAGCAAGAACCAACCTGATGCTTACCAAGTTTGAGAAGTTTCTTTGCAAAGACACTGTGGAAGGAGAAGATCAGCTGAACTAACCCTGTTCTCTCCTTGTTTCCAATGCAGGAAAATGAGCAACTGTGCTTAAATGAGCATATGTATCTTTTAATCAAATATTTTTCAAATTTAAATTGTAATTTATCACTCTATTTTTCAGAGTTGCTTCCCTTGAAAAAGCTTTTGAAATGCTCTCTTCTTTTGCTCTTTTTTGACAAAATTTATGCTAATGAGTCCAGTGTCTTCCACCAAAATTGATTCACTTGATTAAAAGTGAATTCACTTGATTCCTAACAAAAGTAAGGAACACAAAAAAGAAAAAGTATATTTTGATGAATTGCTTCATGTTTATCTTTCTGAACCAAATGGTTTTACTCCCTTTTTGACTATTGCTCTACCCTGAATCTACTGATTTCCCAGGATGTAAACTTGCAGTGCTCCTGTGAAAGCACTAAAGCAGTTGATTTATACCAGCTGAGCATATGGCCTGTTGTGTACAGCACAGCGTCAAGGGGAACAAGAGATGCTCCATCTTCTGCTTTTGGCAATGTTTCTTTTTCCTGTGCTTCCTGGGTTTTCTCTCTCCTAGCCAAACTCTTAATGTTACAGTAAATTTAAATGTAAATATTGTTTTGTTTTTGCAGTTAATAGTTGTAGGTCAAATCACTTTTCATTAGGTTTGTAAAGTGCTGTATGAAGGGATGTGTACCCTAAGGTAATGGTTTGAGTTGTTTATATCTACTGTACATTTCCCCCAACATGATTTTGAATTGTATCCTGTTGTAATTAAATAGAAAACCCACCCTACTTCCTGTGTGTTGGTGGCACCGAGGTGATTTAAGTACTCAGGAGGCTTAACAATTAAAGTCATTAAACAATGAGCAGTGAGCAAAACTGGAAATGTTAATAGCCTTAGTTTTATCTTTCCTTTTCTGGTCTTCATTAGAGAATGAAAGACTTCAAAGGAGACTGAGGGAAAAAACCTCTCTTTTAACTGCTTTCATGTTGTAGGATGGACAAAGAGAAGCAAATAACTAGATATGGCAATTTCTTTAAGAGATAGGCACAGAGAACTATAAAAGCTTACACACAGAAATATGAAGCAAGACAGATAGATGTGGGCAATCTGATATCTGTTATTTTTTAGTGATCCTAATGTGGAGACATGAGCAAAAATAGTTGCTATTACTTATGATCCAAACTATTAGTACTACAGCAGATATCAAGGAGAGATCTAAATTTTTTTTAACATAGCATGATCAATTAAACTGAAAGAAGACAAGCTTTCTTTTTAAGGCCGGCTTTGTGAATGAGATTTATTTTTATTTATGCGGTGCATGTACTCTTTTGTTCTGCATATGTCACTGCAGTGAAATCAGGGTAGTGGTGTGGGCTTGAGCAGAACTGGACCCAATTAATTAGGCAGGAGCTGCATGCATACACCTATGAAATGGAATCTAATCATTTGGAGTGAATCAAAAAGAACATGAAATGCTTGATGTAGTTTCACCTAAAACTCCCATTCAATTGCAATTATTACTCTTCCTCAGGAAGGAATGCCAAAGTTGTTCCGAATCCCAATCCCTCTAAGATTAACAGGTGAGCAAAGTGCCAGTGGAAATGTAAGTCATGCCTTTTAAAAAGTACCTAAGGATCAAGTTGCACATACTAAATTTGTACCTGAATTCAGATGTTGCACTTGAGGACAGTTTTCCTGGCACTGGCACTTGGCACCTGTCAGTTGTCTTACTGATGCTCTTTCATATTTAAAGTGTTGGTGGGCCAAACATGCTAACTGAGAGGGTAGTAACCAGTGAATGAGCTCCCATTTGCTGAGAGATAATCTGCCACTTTTGTTTCCAGCAGCCCGTGTCGTCAGTGGAGATTTTCCGGACACTGTAACGCCTGTCAGCTCCAGTAAGGCATGTGACCTTCACAGGGAGCTCGAAGATGAAGAGATTCCTTCATATATCGAACAGTTTGAGAGAGATGTTCAGAATGACATAATTCTGCTTGGCAGCTTTTCACTGGAACAGGTCAGAGTTAAGAACTATAAGACAATTTTATCACTTGCTTCATAACATGATGCTGGCTTGTTAACCTTGTACACCCCAATTCTATTTCTCTGCCTGGTGATACTTATATTGAAAGAGGAAAGGATAACCATTGTCATTGGCATGCTTTATGTGACTGGCACTTCGCTAAGCTAACAGCAGGACCTTTATCTTTGTCTCCATTTCAATGTGAATAAAAATAGATTGCCTTCATGGCTTCTTTCCTAAATAGAGGAGGATCTCTGACTGCTATGTAGTAATATTGCAATTGAGTTTCAATCAAGAGACTAAGTCTAGGACATCTCTCTCTGCCACATTTAACAGAGGCTTATTCATCAGTGAGCAAGTTCGGATTGGAGGCCAGGGAGGATTTATGTAGCAATGTTCATTGTACAGAGGATAAGATTATTTCCCCATTATATTCCCTGTTATGTTTTTCAGGGTGGCAAAGCTTTCTAAGGTTTTCTTTTTGTCATTCATGGCATGAAGAGACAGGTTCTGGTTCATGTTGACAAAGGCACAGTTTGCAGGGCTGAAATGATACTTCTGGGCACCTAATGACCATTTGTCCCTTTGAAAAATTTCATACTAAGACTAGAGGACGGGAAGAGAGATTAATTGATGAATCTATCATTTTTAATTAGCAACATGAGAACAGCGCACTGGCTCTGATGGGCTTAAAATAGGTTATCCAGTGACTGATGGTGATCTAAGCTTTCTTTTATTTTCAGGGGAAGTTTTTAGATTTTTTTTTTCCCCACTGCAGGACTAAACCTTATCATTGCCTTCTGCATGATGATGAGGGACACAATTCTCTTCCTTACTGCTTTCCTCTAAATCCTGTAGCTATATTTCATTCCTTGTGACTTTTTTATAGCTGTATGCATCATGCATGGAAGGTGGTATGGGTAATACTGTTCAGAGAATGTGAAATGGAAGGGAACTGGGAGGGAAAAGGACTCAGATGGTACTAAGAACCTCATCTGCCTCAAGGGACTGACGGAGAATGAACCTGGGAATAGGTGAACAGAAAGTGCTGCACCTTTCCAGAAGACTATAATGTGTTGAGAATTTGCACTTTAACTATGTTTGGGGTATTCAGTCGCCCCCAAAGCTTCATGGGACCTAATGGAACACAAGAGATGCGTCAAAACTTTGTTTACCCTCCCTCTAAACATGGTCACATGGCTGATCATCTCACTTGGAATCTTTTTGGAGGTGTTCAGCAGAGTTTATTTCCTAGAAACAGTCTATCTGGTCACCCCAAAACTATATTCTGCTTTTTAACTGTACTACATGTGTAAATTTACATACAATACAATACAATAGTGCTTTTCTTCCTTATATTAGCCCAAAAGAAAGGAAATCCTCATTTAGTGGTATTGATTGAGCTGGTCTACCATGAGTTTTTAGAGAGGGACTCATTCTTTACTTTGCAACAAAGAGGTCTTGAGTGCCTGTGTTTTATGTCCATTCCTCACACATCTCTAACTTCAATTTTTCATGCCCTGCTAGGGAATTTAGTCCCACTGACACGGTATTAGCTGTTACACCTGCATTCTGCAATACAGAGAGTAAGAAGAGGATCCCTGTAAAATCTGTATTGTCTTCTCGACCAGTGATCTGTACATCCATCCCTTCCTTAAAAGACTACAGAAATGGCGTGTTCAGTCCCTTTGAACAGAAAATAGAAGAGCTGACATTGGAAGTAGATGCTGCAAACATCTCAATACAAGGCATTGTATTGAGTTTACATATTTTGGTATTGGTGGCGGTGGTTACAGGGGTGGATTCTATGAGAATCTGCCAGAAGCTTCCCCCATGTCTAGCAGTGCCATTCCCTGGTGGCTTCAAGATCAAACACTGGCCCTGGCTGAGCCAATTAGAAATGGTGGTAACACCTCTGTGATAGTGTATTTAAATAGAAAAAAAAAAAAAAAGCAGGCAAGCTATTGCACAGTTGTACATGTAGCCAGAGAAGAGCAGAGTGAGAATATGTGAGAGAGGCTGCCCTGCAGGCACCAGCCAAGGTCACTGGAGAAGGGGGGGAGGAGGTGGTGGAACAGAGATTCCCCTGCAGCCCATGGTGCAGACCATGGTGAAGTGGCTGTGTCCCTGCAGACCGGGAGGACCATGGGGATGCAGAGATCCACCTGCAGGATCCACCGCCTGAGAGGAGACTGAGATCCTGTGGGAGGCCCATGCTGGGGCATGGTCCTGGAGGGACCTGCAGACCCGTGGAGAGGAACCTGTGCTGGAGCAGGTGTCCTGGTAGGACTTGTGATTATGGGGGGGACTCACACTGGAGCAGCTTGTCCTTGAAGGACCACATTGTGTGAAAGAGTGACACTGGAGCAGTTTGTGGAGTACTGTTGCCATGGGATGGACTCATGCTGAAGAAGTTAATGGAGGGACCCCAAGCTGGAACAGGGGAAGGAGTCCTCTTCCTAAGCAGTGGCCGGAACAACCTATTCTGCCTGATGGTCTGACAGTAGCCCCCATTCCCAGTCTCCCTGGGCTGGAGTAGGGGGGAGGTAGAGCTGGGAAGGAGGGAGGGCTGGAAGGAAGGTGTTTTTAAGGCCTTTTTTTTTTTCTCACAATCCTGCCCTGATTTTGTTAGTAATAAATTCAATTAACATTTCTAATTCTAGCCTGTTTTGCCAGTGAAGATTTTTAGCAAGCAATCTCTCCCAGCCCTTATCTCAACCCATGAACCCTTCATTACATTTTCCCTCCCTTGTCCTTCTGCAAAGGGGAGTGACAGTGGGCTTTGGTGGGTACCTGGCATCCAGCCACGGTCAACCCACTACACTCATATTGCATTCCAAGACCTCTAGCAATAATGTGAGCATGCTAATTCTTGTTTAATTGATCTTCTTTATTCTTTAATGGACCTCTTTACTCTTTGATCCATGGGTATACCCCTGCAGCACTGCAGTGTTGATGCTTTTCCACAACAGCTACAGGTTCATTGTTAGACTGCGGCCATGGCCCTCAGAATCTGTTGCTGCTGACTTTAGGATGCTTCCAGATTTTGTTGCTTGAACTTATGTTTATTGGTTTGTAAAAGTCTTTAATTTTGTGCATGGCATTTACTTCTTATTCAGTAGAAAAACCCTTCCCTTCTCTCTGCAGGTTTAGTGAGTAGCAGATGTACTTTAGCCAGCATAATTTATGATTAGTTAATTTAATCTGCCATAATGACATAAAGTGAGCCTGAAACAAGCTTCTATCAATTTTGCCATTAGAGGTAGCATAATATTTTCAAATGTCTACAAAACTGAGTAATTAACCCTTGGGCTGGGTAAAGGAATCTAACAGACATCTCTCTCACATTCCTTTGTTTTGACAAAATGAAAAAAAACCATGGGAGCCCAAGGGTTAAAAATACCAGGGGAGATTTTACAGTATGTGAGACTGGTTTTATAAGTGAGGTTCAGAAACACACTTGAGTTGCTGCTGTTTCTTTTTAGGCTGCCAAAAATTCTCTCCAATGAGGTACCTGATTTACTCTGGAGCATTGCTGGAAGTGTTGGCATGAAAAGGATAGCTATGTATCAAGTATCTATCCCTAAGTTCATTGTTTTTCTCTGCTTTGTAGCATTACAAAAAATGGGTGGCTTTTTTTTAAACAGCAGCTCAGTGTGTGAGATGACCATGATTCAAAGCTTTTGAAAGGGCAGATGCATTTCTCAAAATAGTATTTTTTGGAAAAAGGATTTATGTTAGATTTTAGCTCTGGAACTTTCAGCTGTGTTGTTTCTTACTTCCTGTCCTGTTTTGTAAATGCAGAAACTGAGACCTGAGGTTGGCAAGAAATGCATAAAGGGAGATCTGATAGATTCTTGCAAAGAAAGCATTAAGCAGATGTCAATGTTCTGTTAACAAATACATTAAAGAATATTAAATTTGGAAAGCAGTGCTGTTTTGTATGACCTGCCATGTAGACACAAGGATTTCAAAGGCCCCAATGACATTTGCTTTCAATAAAGAAAAATAAACTCTGTTGCAAGAAAATCAAAACTTGGGAATGTGTTGTGGTAGAAACTGAGGAGGTACAACCAAGGCTGGATATTCAGAGCACCACAGAAAACCATTTGTCATGAGACAATGCAGGGGCACAAGCTTAGGGGTGGAAATTGATCTTACAGGGCAGAGTAATATGCAAGGAAATACCTGAAATAATGCTGACTTACCGTGTTTGCTTAAAAATGTGGTGCTCTCAAAACACTGCTGAAGATGGAGCAAACAGCGGTGATTGGAGTGAGATTGCACTTGATGAACTTTTGGCAACATAATCTTGCTATACACTAATTTAAATTCCATGGAAAAGTACTACTAACTCTAGAATTTTTAGCTGTTTCTGAACTGAGTTAATAAAAGTGACTACTCAGTTTTATGTAGGTTCTCTCAGAAAAAAAATTAATAATGGGGTGACCGAAAGGATCAGTACTGCCCCACAAACCAAGAACATCTTTCCTATTTCCAAGTTGCACCCTCCTCCTGCAACTTGGTCAGTATTCTTTACCAGGGGCAATTTGTTCACAGCCTCCATCTCTCTCTACCAGTTTCAGCTGCTACATTTACCCCTCTGTGCAGGGCATAGAACCTTGCAGGACTTGATCATCATCACTATATAATCAGTTTTGATCCATGACCTCAATGTGAATTACTCAAGAGCCTCTGAATGTAAAGTGCAAGTTTTGCTCTTCAGTACCAGCAGCTGAATTATAGTAGTAAGAAAGGAGTTATTTGTTGCAGGTGGATAGTAATAAAATGTTGTCTTTCATCAAAAGATTTACCTTTTGGTTAAACAAATGTTAATGCCTCAGGGTATTAGGTCTAATACTCTTACAGGGTCATTATCATCACTGCTCTGACTCCTTGCCAAGTCACAGAGATCAATTTATATGATGATGGAGAGATCAGTTTTCCTTTCATTAACAGTGGATAGAACATGGGTAAAATTTGGTACTATATAAGATGGTAAATTTACTCTCCAATTGTGAATTTAACCAGTGGGATCAGACCTCAATCTGATAAACATCAGATGAAACACCAACGCACATTTGCTTGCATGTTCTACCCCGTTGGATAATTCTGTCATAGAGTGATATCACAGAATGATTTGGGTTGGAAGGGACCTGAAAAGTTGTTTATAACCTGATGGTACCTACAGACCTCCTCTCATCTCAGCTTTAGCCTACTAAACATTGTACAGTCTGCTCTGAGTACAACCCTTGTGGGAATATACTCATCTAAGACCAATGCAGAGTGGAATGTGACTTTTTGTCAGCAGAAATTTACTTTTTGTCATTTACCAGGACTTTAAATGAGGGTCATGTGTAAATTAGTTGGGGTGGGGATTTTTTCCTTGTTTGTTTTCTTTCTTTTTTTTTTTTTCTTTCCTGAGAATTACAAGTCAAGAATACAAAAGCTGAAAATGTTTAATTCTCACTCTATCTTAAAAGTGGGTGACTACCTATATGCTACATACATTATTTGACTGTCAAAGCATTTCTACAGTCAGTTAGTATAATGGTTTCCATTTCATTTGTATGATATAGTAGGAATTATGGCTATCTTCTTTAGCACATAATTTTCTTTTGAAATCCATCATTAGGCTGAGCTCATTGAATTCATTGTAGGTAGCCTGTTCTTGCACTTGTGAAAAAAAAAATCACAGAAAACTATGTTTGGGGGTAAAATACAAAAGGTGAACTTCCCAATGGTTGGGATATTGAGCTTCTGTCCCTTGGACTTCTGATTTCCTGCTCAGTGAGAGCCTGTGGCTCTCAGATGTGTGTCAGCACCCATAGTCTGGGCAGACCCACAGTCTGATGTAGAGGCCATACATGTAGCACGGGGACTTCTCCACTCTGTAGGTTGGCAATCAGACATTTCTAAATATCTTCATTCTATTAGCCTTGTTCCTCGGTTGGAAGCCTGGGAACCTTCCAAATTTCTAAGGTTCCTACCTTATTGCTTCTGGGCACTCAGATAATTTTTTGTTTTAAAGGATCTGGGGGGGGGGATTGAAGAGGGAGCATGGAAATTAACATAAACATAAACAAAATAATGGAAAAGATGTTCTATACATTTGTAAATAGTATGTTGCTGTGTTGTCACAATACCCCCAATATAGCTATAGCTCCCCTTTTAAATTGTGGCACTTTTTTGATTGCTTTGTCCAGGAATTATAGGAGTTTCATTTAAAGTAAATATTAAGAGTTTCATTTAAATAAATATTTAAATGCAAGTAATGAAAATCTTCCATTTTTCCTTTGTTTTTCACTAAAAATAAATTCACTTAGTTTTTACTGTGTTCTTTCACACTTTAAGATCAGAAGGGCAATTAAAGAACTGAAGTAATTCTTGATATTCTATTGAGCTGGAACAATGATTCCTACAGCTGCTGTAAATGATGATACTGCATTTGCTGCTGCTTAAGGTAATCTGACTGGTCAGCTCTCTGGCTCATTATCCCACTATAAACTCCAGTAAGGAAGTCCATTTCTATGGTTCAATAAACAGAGGCAATTGGAAAGATTCTTCAAAGAGAATTAGTGATTGCCAAATCCTGATGAAGTTTAAGAGACTTTATCAAGTACTGACCACCTGTTAAAAGAAGCAAAACTCAGATGAGGATTGTAAGGAAAGCATCAGCGTTACTGATGAATAGAGGCACAAGCCTGCAAAAAGTAAGTACAATAAAACCACATTTTTAATTACTATGTATTCTCCAGAATTATTTTTTTCCCCAGGGTTGTTTTATTTGTATTTTTAATACATTTGGAGCCAAACTGTAGTCACAGGTGTAGCTAAATCTACCTTTGGTTAGATTTTATGACAGGGGTACATACTCCTGCTAAGGAGTTAATTAATCCACTACATGGATTTTGAGCTGCAGATAAAGGAATTGCTCTACATGGTGGAAAGTTTTACTTCTGTAGTCTTAAAGTAGAGCTGAATTTGTAGAGTGGAATCTGTGCTGTATGGCACATCTGACCTTTACTTCATAGAACAGATTAATTCAAGTGTTGAAGAGCCAGACCTCTGGAGCCTGTCTCGTCCAGCCTCCTGTTTTTGAGGTGTATTGGGTTTTTCATGTGTAACCAGACTTTTTAAGGGCTTTGGAGTTCACATCAGTCTGTAAGTGGGAAATATAACCAGTAGTCTGTAAGCTGAGAGATGTTAAAATACTGTGAAGCAGAGTCCAGTTACATTACGTTCCTGCTTATTTATTTAGTACAAAGCTGAAAAATCACAACTGTTGTTCAGCCTGCTGGCAACCTGTTAGCACAGTTGGTTTCTCTCATTACTGTGCAGACCCTTAGACAAGATGCAGTTTTCAGAACTAGGTGGTTATGATGAGAATATATAATAAAGTCAACATGTTCACTCAAAGATACATCAGCACAATATGATGTTATTATACAGTTGCTCATATCAACATTCAAATCAGAGAAAGATCCCAGCTGAATATGTGAAACAATTTTCTTTCAGCCAAGACTTGGAGCAGGATGTGACCCAGCAGGAGGAGGTCTGTTCTTTACAGAGAGAAATCATTAGGCATGGCAACTCATCATTGCCACTGTTGTATTTAAGACAATCATACAGTAAACTGTACTTAGTGTTTTTTCCATTTCTGTAATTTTCATACACTAATTGTAAGCTAATGTCTCTCTTAATTATAAAGTGTTCAAATATGTCTGCACACTAGAAACAGAAGATGATGTGAAAGGGAGTACAAATGGGAATTGTTGGCTAAAGTCTATACTTTTTGATTACAATTATAATGGAGGCAGATTTGTGAGGCTATGCTTTACTGACAGTCAGAAAAAAGAACAGAGACTCAGAAAGAAGGAATAGATTGTAACCTCTGGCCTGAACATGATTTTTTTGGGCAGCTGTAACAAGCAAATTTGTTGCCATGACTCAAATTTTCCCTATCTGCAAAACAGACGTAAAATTAGATACCTGCATTGTGGAAGAGTAAGAGGATTAAAGGAGTAAAGTTTCATGAGAGACTTTGAAAAGGCTGTACAAATAATAAAAACATTCTGTGCTGAAATTGACAAACATTTTTAAATTGAAGAAGAATGGGGGAAAACCACAATAAAAATGTCAGTGTTTCCGATTGGTATTTCCTTTCCGTTTCCCTTCAGTTGTGTCCCGATTTGCTGTCAGTATCCAAAAAAGTAGAAAAAGGTTGTGAAATGCTGAAGGTCATTATGTAGCTTATGAACACTTTTCCATTGTTAATGTAAACTATTCATTTTAGATTTATAGATTGGCATAGTTCACTTTGGTTTTCACTGGCATCTCTCATGCTGCATGGCTTTATACTGGAGGGAATGTATTCCCTAATAAAATGTGGTTACTTTCTTCCATCATCTCTTGGTAGCATATTCTGTTATATCTTACTGTTAAAAGTTGCTGAATCTTAGTAGCTGGTGATTTCTAGGCTAATCTGGAAACACCTGAACTTGTGGAACTTTGACAGGCTAAGATGTTTCCACTTAAAGTCTCTTAATCAGTGGCAAAAGACATTTCAGCATTACATGTTTTCAGTGCTTGGTTATGGTAGTCAGATGTTCTCCTAAATGTCCTTGCATTCTCTTACAACACTCTCTAGATTTTGATGAGGATACCAAAGATTTATGACCTTGAAGCTACATCTCAGCTGTGAAGTAGGAAGCATCTGAAGGAGCACCTGGTGGTTCTGAAGAAACTGCAGGTGATCTCTCTGTCAACAGCAAGACAGAAATGAGAAGAATGAGTTCTCTGTTTTGAGATTGAAGAGGCAAAATCTTTGTTTTGCAGAAGTTGGGTAGCTCTGCAGCAATCATTCCTCCAGAGTTTTCTCAATGCATCTTAAGCAAATTGATTCAAGTTCTTTTAATTTGTCAGTTCTATCATCCTGGACCAAAATCCTGAATGAAAACATCTCTGAGTTTTGAGAAAACTCAGGTCCTTGTTTATCACACCTACTTTACAGCTGGATCTAGTTTTCATATCTGTTCAAAATTAGTGTCTTTGATGTATATTCTTATAAAAGCACTCACCTTGATAGCAGAATACTACTTTCCTCTGTGACTGGTAGCTCAGTTTTCGCTGCATTGTTAGAGGTAATGCAGTGCTTTACAGATTTATCAAAATGATCAGCCTATAATGTTGCCACTAAATGTATCTGTATCACTCAGTGTAATAAGGCTGTAGCACAACTAAAGTAAATCTCACTTTGTGTTCTGCAGTATCAGTTTTAAAAGAGAGTTTGAGTTCTGTTACAAACACTCAATTGTCTAAGTTTTTAATTTGATTCTCATGAACAGTAAATTAATTTTCCATTTGAAAGGAAAGTCAGGGAGGATTTGCTTTGTTGCCTTTTCTCTTTCTCTTTGAAAAAACATCTAAGAGTTTGTGGTGCATTTTTTAGCAGAGTGCACCATCAATAATACTACCATGTGTCCAGGGTTTGGCACAACTTTCCTTTCTGGTTTGTGGCCATCTCCTTAACAAGGTCAAACAAATTCCATCAGGTAATGAGCAGTGCAATTTTCAGAGCAAGTCTTATCCAGCTCCTTTAGTCTTTGCTCCCAATGAAGGGCACTCCATTTAACCTACCTCTCCATGCCTCCCTTCTCTGTGATCTCTCTCTACAGTTAACATGGAGCAGATAAGCCTCTCAGAACTTCAATTTGCCTGAAAAGGACGTTAACTTTTCTTGCAATTGTTTTTTTTGTTGTTCATCTCAAATGTTTCTTCATTTTTAAACTTGTTTTGTGGTGTATAGTGCATTAGATGTTGAAGTCACTGGGAATGAATCTCCAGACATGAGCCAGACTGTGAAGGAGAAGAATTAGGTGGCACCAGTGGGACTTGAGATCTGGGTTTTTTTTTCTAGTCTTGCTGACATTTTGCTCGGTGAGCTCTCCCTTCTCCCAGACGTAAAAAAAGAGTGAGCAGGATTTCTGTCACTGAAAAACATTTTAGGATGCAGAGATGGAAATTCTAAGTAAAAGATTTTAATTGGGTATCTGTTTAAACCTAAAAAAATTCAGTACTACCTGTGCTGTGATGTACCAACATGGTGTTTCAAGGAGTGGAACAAAGGGGAAGCACCAGCTCTGCGTGTGGGATTGCTGTGGGCAGCGGGAGGCTGCTGGAGACCCCACAGGTTGTGTCTCCATGCTGCCTCTCCTGCACCCTGACCTGGTGAGGGAGCCATGCTGGAAGGTGGTCCCCTACAGCACTCCTTGCATGGGTAAGTCTTTCACCAAGGCCAGTGCTTCACTGGCTGTTTTAAATTGCCATGGGGAGAGCTCCTCAGCAGAAGGCTGTGATAGACTAGGACTGACCAAAAAGGGGTGTGTGTGTGTGTGGGTGTGTGTGTGTAAATGTTTTCCCTAAATGCTCCATTTTTGCTGAACAATAAAAGCCAAATTGATTTTGCTTCAAAGCTTTGCTGAATTTCGTGGGCTTGCTTTCAAAAGGAAAGGATGTGTTTGGGTGCGGTTTTGTTTAATTTTTCTAATTTTTTGAAAAGTACTATACAACCAGATCCTGCCATTTATGAAGTAGTTTCACGCTGAAAATACCCAGTCAGCATTGATTAGTAGTGTAGAGTCAGGTTCTTGTCTTTGTAGAAACAATGTGCACCATTGTGTGTGTCTAGGCTAAGCCCAGACTGAAAGACCTTTTCAAGCCCTGCTTTTGACAACATGCTCTGAAATCAGTAGATAGGCCATTTGTGTAATTAGACCTCAAGGTAGCTGATGAAGAAACCAGGAAAGGCATGTGAAGGAGCTGGCTCACAGCTACAGCAGAGCCTGGTATCATGGTGTGGAGTAGAACAAATTGGTGATGTGATTGAGCCCTTCTGCCTTCAAACAGCTCCACTTTTCCCAGTACCTCCCGGACCAGCAGCTCTCAGATTGTAGCCACTTATTTTCTGAAGGGGCCCTCAATGTCTATAGGGAGTTGAAGCTAAACCACATTTCATGCCTTCTCGTTGGGAACGCCCATTGTCAACAATGGGTCGTTGTCACAGTCTAGACAATGCTGGTGTCGTGATGAGAAACAAGTGCCTCGCTATGTGTGCCATGGTACATGCCATTGAGAAAAGCACTTGGTTTATTCCAGTAAAGCTCTGATTCAAGGGACGTTGCAGAAATGTCTATTCCACATTAAAAAAAAAATAAAATGTGGGCTGCTCTGTTTTTGAAAACTTACACATTTTTTTCCTCTATTAAATTGCTTCCTGGTGATGGAAATGTCTGGGATTTTTTTTTCTACTGCATCTACTTTCCTTTAGCTTGCACACCCCTGAGGTAATTAGTGTAGGTTAAAATTTACATAACTGACTTAGGGGTTTTGCAAATAGGAAAGATGGAAATTTATTCAAGGTGGTGAATAATTCATTTTAAAGCAAGTTTCCTGTTTTTTTAATCATGTAGAAGATGTATTACAGACTCATAGAGGTTTTCTGAATAGGACCTTGAGCACTGAATTTTTGATATATTTTTTTCTTAGTATAGGTAAAGAAATATTAACCATGACTCATTGCACTTTTCCTGTTCAATAAGATTTGAATAAACTTAACAAATTTATTAGGTAGATGATAGAGCTTTTTAAAAATTATCATGACACACTGTGACAAATATTTTACTAGGATCCAGAAGAAATAGTTTTAAATCATATTCCCATTGCCACTTCAGAGGCAGAGATGGAAAACAGTGTAGTTCATACAGAGAGGCCTGATTCATATTTTCTTTTGAATATTCATTATTTAATTAAGATTAGGAAGATAAACAAGGGGATTGGACAACTGTGGGAGTCTGGTAATAAAATAAATTTTTTTAAAGAAAACTTTACTACTGGCTCAGTGTAAACCTGGAGTGGTAATGTCTGAATGTTGTTACAATGTTATGGCTACTTGATATTTTACATGAAGTGGGTTTGCTATTTCATCTTATTTCTTAATCTAAGTACTCACCTCAAAAATAACTTTCACAGACATCACCAAGAGCTACGTCCAGGAGAAAAAATGTGAACCAAACACTACTCCAACTTTCTGAACTGAGGCTTTAACTGCCTCTGCCCAAAACTTGAGACCTCTTGCCATGTTCCCTGGTGATTGCAGCCTATTGGGCTGTGGGAAGTGTCACAGGGTGGCTCTGACAGCCCTAACCAGACAGTGACCAGCTCTGCTGGAGCAGAACTCCAGAGCAGAGCCAGCTCCCAGCCCTTCCTGGGGAAGTGGTGTAGGTGGTGATTTACCAGCCTGGTGAAGAAAATCAGTGCCAGTAGGGGTGGGAGAGAAACGGGCCTGGCACTAGAGAGTCCTAGTAAATTTTGACAAAAAGCTGTCCAGGAGTAGGAGGGCTTGGTTCACACCAGTGGAGGGGCAGTGGTGAAGGAAGCATTGCCCATGACACAATTGCAATATGGAAAACTGGAAGGTCTCATTTTGAGCTAGTTCAGTAATGCCACCTTTGTAATTGTGTGTGATGCTTGACCTGGAGGATTTATTGCATCTGTCTGAAGACAGCTGTTGGGACTGCCAACAAATCCCACTGTTCTTTAAGGCAACCATGTTGTCTCTGATTTAATTTTACAGTGTTAAAAAAGTTACATTAAAAGCTACATGCACAGGCTTTTGTTGTTTTTTTTTTTGTTTTTACACTCTGACAATTTTAATTTAAGAAATAAGTAGGATGCTTTGCCTTAGTCTTCAACAGACATTTCCAAGCTTCCTTGAAAACAGCCAGAAATTTGTCAAAAAATTTAAGAGATTTGGAAGAAAGGAGAGACTTTAACAGCCAGATATGGAGCCCCGATGGGGAGTTTTTCTCCACTGACTGTTACATTGTCTCCCTACGAAAATGACTTTTTGCCTTCGAGGCTTGATGAGAGTAGAAGTGGAGCATAGTTTCACACTGTTTAGATGACAGTCTAGGGTACACAGTAGGGTGCCTTCTTCTGTGTTGGTAGTGTTTGTATTCACATTTTGTGTTAGTAGTGTTGTATTCACATTTTATGTTGGTCTCAGGGACACCCAGTAGAAGATCCAGACTTGACAAATGCCCTTGAATGTTCAGCAAGATCTCTGAACAGTGCAGGTCATGGGGAAGAATTTTGTTTTTGTGAGTGTACAGCCCTCAGCAGTTATTGTTATGAATTTTTGCACAGAGAACACAGCCTAATACATGCTGATGCTAGCTTCTACATGGAAAGACTTTTTTCAGCTTGCTGTGCAGGGGAAAAATATCTTCAAGCCCTCCAGCTTCATGCTGGAGAGCTGCAGAAGTGCTGGGAGAGAGGACTGGTCATGTGAGCTAGCCTCCCACAAGCTGTAAACTCCAAAAATGCCAGTCCTTCTCACCAAACATTTACAAACTTCTGCGGTAAGACAAGAAAGACATCACGATTTGGAGCAGATTTCAAGGAAGGCTTTAAGATGTGAGTTCTCTGGTCTATGCCTAACTGCTTTGTGTGCTATTTTGTTGTGTGTATGTATGCAAACACACTTGAATGTATGTACGCTTACATACGACTGACTGTAGGACACTACCATGTACAAATATACTTTGTAGTGAAAATCTTTTAAAACAAGATGAGAGCTCAGTTTCTCTTGGAAATAATGAAGTAAATATGGGAAAACACACAGGAAAAAAAAAAGTTATGGAAAAAAAAAGGTAATAAAGTAATGGTGGCTAAGGTTCCTCATTGCTTCTGAAAAGCTTTGACTAGAAGACTTAAGGCAAACCTTTGGAAAATTGCACATTTTTAGCTTTTATTTCCATGTTATTTCTGTACACTTGGAAATGAATTCTGATTTTTCTTTTTCTTCTTGTCATGTGGACTTGAAATACAAGGGAGCTTCTCACCACAAGAAACAAAAGTGGAGAGCCAGGATTCATGAACTCTTTCAAAGGTATGTGAGATAAAGGCTACTTTGTAATTCTATCTAGTTTACTTTCCTTCTAAGGATTTTTCAGTTCTTTACAGATATTAATGAAGGGAACTTCTCCCAAACAAAGGACCTCAGGAGTAGAAAAATTAAGCCTGTATATTTGAAAGAGGTCTCTGTTTTGGATTACCTCTGTTTTCAGATACCCAGCTTGGACTGTAGCTTTTAAGTGCTACACACAGTGCACTTCAAAAGGTGACCAAATGGCTTGTCCCAACATCCTTCATCCTTGCCTCTGAATGAGTCTTAGAAAGTGAAGGAAATAGGAATTGGAGCAAAGTTTTTGTGACCGATGACCTTCAGATAAATACATGCATCTAATTACCTGTAAAGAAATGAACAGACAAAATAAAAACCCTCATGAATAGAGCAAAGGAAGCCATGTTCTGCTGTGACAGCTGATGAGCATGCTGCTGAGCACAAAAGAGGCCTAACTTCACTGAATAAATTATTGTCTTCAATCTCATACTCAGAGAAAGGAGAAAAATGGTGCAACTAGGAGAGATCAAATGTGGTTATTTAAATGTTTGATGTTCAGTAATGAAAACTGTTTACCTTCATAATTGTGTATTAGCAGCTAATAAAGGCAATAGATACAGTAGTTTAAAAGTAATAAAATCAACAACAAAGTGTATTTAATTTTAAATTGAATTGCAAGCAAATGGGTGTCCTAATGAACCCCTGTGTCAATGCAACTCTAACCAAATTAAGTGAAATAATTTCCATCATGAGAAGTGGAGTAAGTACAAAGTTTTAAACAACTTCTCTCCTTGAGAATGCTTTAACTTCTCTGATGTTTCAGATCTATGAGTTAGTTAGAGCCATTCATGAGTCATCTTTTATTATGCTTCCGTTCAGGACAGCTGGACCCAAGTTGATGTGATTAAAGCTCAGGGATAAAACTTCAGACATGGTTGACCCTGTGCTTCATGTGTTCACTTCTTAGCACTTGAATCTTGTCCTTATTTCTCATCAGACCTGGCTTGGGCAAAATTTCCATGTACTTCATTGCCACTAGCATACACACAGACCTTCCAATGGATTCAGTTATTGCTTGGAAATTTATGTAAAACAATTCTACTGTAGGGGAATCTGGAAAACAGTTTAGTTATGAAGCAGTGGTAATTTTGCTGATAATATGTAAATATGTACATATACAAAAGAAAATAAATAGGCAAGGTCTGAATAGAAACTGATTTGTAGCAGTGTCCTATGATCTTGCGGGCAGGAGCATCTGTTTCAGAAGAGGGGAAGTTGAAAACATATGTTACCTAAGTAGTATGCATGCATGAGTTGGGGAAGTTTAGCATGACTGTAATTTTCTTAATGAAGAACCATGTTGCATGTTAATCCTTACAAATGCAGAGACATGTCATATAAGCTAGCATGCAAAGGAGGAAAATGGGAATGATGGCATTGGTACTGAATTTTTCAAAAGCAAGTCAGAAAATACTGAAGGAATGTTTCAGAAATGCAGTCCAGAGAAATGTTGTTGATTTTGAGTCTTGATTCTTCTTGATTCTTCTCTTTCTCTTTCTTTCTTTTCTGTATTTTTTCTTTTTGACTGAACACCAAGTGATAGAATTTTCTTTTGTGGCTGAAGACTTAACAGGTTGCATTTGCTTGGGAACCTAAGGCAGACTGTTCTCTGATGCCTGTGTTGTAGACATCCCAGTCAATCCTGCATTGCAAATGCACCTGATGCCGTGGTTTTTCCTTGGCTATATGTGGCTCCTCTCAGGTAGCTGCAGAGAGTTTCCTTGACCTCCAGCATCGCTCAGGGCCAGCCCAGAGCCATGAACAGCCTGCTCAGCCTCCACCTACTGAAACCCACCGTGTCTTTGTCTGTGCCTGCCCTGGCTCCACCTGCAAGTGTGGCTGGAATATCACCAGCACTGGTGTGACTGACTGACCCTCCCTGGTCTCCTAAAGCATGTTGTGGAAGCAAGAGCTGATGTGTTTTGAAGCCAGCAGAGCATCTACAGATGTTTTTACTTAGGGTCAATAATATTTAGATGCTGATGACACTTAGGAACAGAGGAATTACTCATGGTTCTGTGTCTGTTGAAAAATGGGACGGGATTGCCAAAGCATGCAGCTTTATAGTGCTCATTGTAAATGACTTAGTTTTGCATTTGCTCCTGCTGTGTTCTAGGAATGAGGTTTTCTCCATAGAGTACTGTGCCTTTTGTGTATCCTGTGCACTAAGGGCAGCATTGGGTTATCCAGTGTTGGGCTATTCTTGCACTATTTGCTGATATTCTGTGTTGCTATAGTGACCTTTCTTCAAAAACAAAAACCCAACAACTTTGAGTTTATATATTACCCGCCCCCAAATCTTTAAATACAAAAGAAGTTAACATGTGAATAACAAGGAAAGTTCTGTGGTTCATATATACCTGAAAGTTTGTGTATGTGCATGTATATAATTTGTATATAGAGCTCTTGTCCTGTATATATTCTGAAGATTTATAATTTATGTAAGATATACATATAAAATTACAAGACCTTAAAAAAAAAAGTAAAATTTTTAAAAACAGAATTAATTATTTTTAGTGGTTTTGAGCAACCTAGGCCCCAAAGAATAAGTGTTTTCCAAAAACCTGTCCAAGTTTATTGAAGCTGTCAGTCAGTTTTCAAGGTGGTGACAGAGGCAATGGTTTCCTACTGAAATATTCTTAACCTGGATCCTAAGTTCCAAAGCCAGACAGAGCTGATTACAGAGAGGCAGTGAAAGCTGGGGTTCCTTATATCAACCTGTGACACAGACTGACAAATACTGGTCTTTTTTTTTTTTTTTTTTTTTTTTTTTTTTATGCTGCTTTTTGAAGCCTAGATATTTCACTGCTTTAGCAGATTCTTGTTTCTCCTGGGTGCCCTGTAAGTCTTATGGTATGTTCAAGGAAAACATCACACTGTTGTATTTCCAACAGCAAGTGATTTCTGTGCGCGCATTGTAGTTAATTTCTTTTCCATTCTTCTTCCTTTCTAACCTCTGCAGAGTGGGAAGTCAGCTACTGAAAACAGAGCAGAGTGGAATTGAAGAAGAAATGGTAGACAGCTTTGGTAACCTTACAGATGTGAATATTGGATTAAATGGAGCAGCAGGACCTTGTGGGAAGGTGAGATTCTATATGAGTGCTCTTTTCCCTCATATGAACTGCTAAATCACTGGATCAATTGCATTGCATTATTGCCTTTTGTTTTGTTTTGGTTTTTTTTTTCTCTTTTCATAGTTTAAGAGGATAGAATTTAGCAGTTTCAAAATATGCTTTCCAGCAAAAGTAACCATATGCTTAAAGAGAATGTCTAAAGCTATTAATGATGAATCATTTGGGCATGGCAAGAGTTCTTCAAAACAGTTTGTCAGTGCTGGCCAAGCAAAGTCTTTCAGCAGAAGATGAGACAGCTATGCCACCATGCAAATGAGACAGGCTTGAAATATGATGAATCTTCTATCTCCTTTTCCTACTCGACTGACACTCGCTTTGAGGAAGGTTGTAAATGCAAGAGAGATTGTGGTATAATTCCTCAGACTGGCGTTTCTGCCCCCCAGTCACTATTCGATTATCTTCCAAATTGCTGTGTTTCAGAGAGATAAAGATTTTTTATGGCTTGCTGACTTGAAACAACCAGAAGAGCCAGAAAAGAGATGGCTAACCGGCCATGCATAGTAATTCCATTGGTAAATGACAAAATCTTTGTTTGTATGACATTTCCAAAGTTACTACAGAAGATGAATCTAAAATACAAAATGTCACATTTGGCATGCAAAACTATCACAATATATTTCAGTATAAAATTCATAGAGGCGTTTAATTTAGAATGTGTTTAATAACGAAGGCTGCCTGCATCAGTAATCCTGCCTTGAGGTTTAAAAAGATTGTCTTATTTATTCATATAATGTTAATTTTTTTATATACGATTCAGAAACCAAAAATATTAAGGTTAAATCTTCATTGTTAATTAAGATTTTCTAATTAAGCTGAAAATAATTGTCATTCAGATTAGTTGTTAAGTATGGTTTGTGTGGAGAAACAAAAGAAGTTTAGCAAATTCAACTGTTTATTTAACTGCTTAATTTAATTCCAGAAGCTTTCTATCTATATGGAAATATACTATCTCTTCCAAAATAAATCCAAGACAGGATTAAAGAAGAGATTATTAGCTACTGTAGGCTTAAACTGTGAGACCACTAAACCTAGTAGTCAAGGTAGCCATGTGATTCCTAATTGTGGCATGGGTTTTGATATCCAGTTGCATTAAAAGAAGACCTAGACTAGTCTTTCCTCAAAATAATGCAAGAAATTGATTCCTTGGGGAAAAGAGAAACGACAATGCTGATTTTAAGCAGTATATAATTAGTTATTGCAGAAAGAGTTTTATCCATTCAAATCAACATTGGAGCCTAACTGGGAGTGTCCCTGTGGTGCGCCGGACCCTGCAGATTGCATTTGGGCAGCACCAAAATATCTTCTGGTACAGTGGGACAGACCCTATGCCATTATTCAGGCAAAGTCTGGTAAAGATCATGCCATTGTGCCTGTTCCCCTCCACAAACCTCCACACTGGGAAGCTCAGCATACAAGGAAAGCACCAGAAAAGTATTTCCTTACTAAATATTCTGAAACTCAGACAACATCTTGTAAACAGCAAGTGACAGATGTTTTCTTTTGTCTGGACTTGGAATAAAGGTGTATGTGAGGAGTTTTTATTAAACTCTACACGTGTTGCACTTTGATTACTATTTTTAAGAGAATCTGATTGTGATAATCAGAAGGTGAAAGGATAGTCTGCATGTTACACAGCACTAATAGCTTTGGCAAGGTTAATAATTAGTATAAAAACATGGCCTGCCCAGTTCACTCTGTGCCTGCAGCCTGCTCATCACATCCTGTATTGTGCCAGTCTTGAAAAGCAAGCTGTATTTTTGAAGGTATTGTTTTCTAGTTAATTCTGCCTCATTATTGTAGGGTAGTGTCTTCTGGTGTCATACTTCACCAGCTCCACCTTCCCCCCAAGGATGCTGAACATTTTATTAGTAGTATTTGTATTGCTATTTCTTTTATCTGCCATCTCTATGACTTTTGACCTCCCTAATTGCAGATCCTTCATAAGCAGTAGGTAATTGCAGGTTGAACAAGAAGCGTGTTGTCTGCTTTTCAGTAGTTATTTTCTGAAAGAAATTTGTCCTTGCTAATTGTATGGTTAAAGTGAGCCCAGCCCAGATCAGTAACTCTGAGCCTTCTCCCTAGGTTGACTGCTCCAAGATGCCACAGCCACTAGAAATTCACCTCAGATGCCTGAGGGGAGTCAAAGATAAGGTCCCTAAAGGCCTCTACGCTCTCAAAGTTTCTGTCCTCAGCCGCTTAGGTGGTGACTTGGTGGAGTGGCCTGAACTGGAGGAGCAGCCTCAGGCCAGAACGACACGGCCTGTTAGTCATGGTGGAAACTTCTACAACACTGAAATCTACTTTGGACAAAGTATCCAGACAGTAAGCAACACTTCATAAATATGCTGTCTTTGCTTTGAAAGTTAAAACACATCCGCCCTTTCTCCTTTAGGCTTATATATTTAATGCATTCCATAATGTTAATAATTTATTTAATAATTTAGGTGCAATTTAGGAAGGTGCATTTTTTCCCCCCTAGGTTAACCCTCATCACTCACTTTAAGGGTGCCAAACATACGCTACATCATATAGTGTTGTCAGCTAATTTTACTTTTATTCTCTCTTATCTATGCAGCTTGTCAGCTATGTAATTTGATTTCTGTAAAGTAGCTTTAGAATAATAAATGAATGAGTGGGTGTATATAAACACATGAATGCCCAAATCCTTCTGTGAGTTTTTAGCTTCATTGACCCCCATTTGCCAAAAAAGCAGCATTTGGATTATTTTGGAAGGAGCCCAAACACTTGAGGCTCTATTCTGTCTTTTGCAACTGAGGCACACATATTTTCCTGCCTAAGCACGCTGTGCATGGCAGGATTGTTGTGTGTCAGTTGCTCACTGTTGTAGCTAATGCCTGGTGCTGGTTGGAACACTGGTTTCAGATAAACTCTCTGGCACATGAAAGCTTCTTTACAGTTTGAAAAACAATCTTCATCTCTCTCAGTGTGTTTGGGATTTTTTTTTTTTTTGGTGCATGTTATGAGGCATTGGTAGAATGAGGAATCTTTTCTGAATTCAGTTGTTTATTTTGTGGTACGACCTGAATGGTAGATTTCCTCCTCCACGTGTTGTGTTGTGTAGACACAGAGCAGACAGACAGCACCTATCCCAAAGAGCTTTCAGATAAAGCAACTTTTATGTGTGGCACTAATGCCTTCAGTTACTTGCAGACAGATAATTTCAGATGTTGGGTTTGTTATACATGAAGTGCTGCTAAGTCACATTTTCTGCTTTTTAATTGTTTATCACCTGTAATTGATAATGAGCAGAGTCTGTAAGTACAGCTATTGGTGCAAAAGGAATCGCCTGTATAGAGAGGGAAACTGCGAATGGGACTTTCACATGACGTTAAAACAAATCCAGGTATCTGTCAGAGAAATCACTGAGCTGTGATTCCCTTCCAGGCAGGATGCACCCATCTGGGTCACTTGCCTTGAAATACTGTCTTGAAAGGAGATGACTGGGTGCTAGGGCTGAATGATTCTAGCATGTCCTGCTTCTTACTTTCAGCATCACGTTTCTCCTAGGTCTTTACAGATTTTGCACTTTCAGGTTTGCTTCCAAGTTCTCTTGGAGCTTCACAGGGAACATTTAATTAGCATCTTCACCAAACTTCATTTTTAGACTAGTGAACTGGCGTGCAGGAATTGGGCAAGTTCCCTTAAAATACAGAACAGGAGAAGTTGGATGCAATGACTTTCTGGTAATTCCCTATCTTCATTACTCAGTGATGTACTGCAAAAGCCATAATTTTAGAGAACCCTCTCCACCAGCTCATTTTGGTGACACAGGGTATGTTGTACCCTGGATGACTCTACCTTTCTGCTCTTCCACCTCAGTAGTGGTTCAAAACCTTAAGGTATGTTTGAGAAGAAACCTTTACTGTGTGTGCTGAGATATGAGGCAAATTTTGGGCTTCAGATGGTTAGCATCTACCACAAGACTTAGGGTAAGTAGTGAGGTCTTAGTGGTGACCTCCATGTGAGCATCTGGATTTGAACAGAATCTTACACACAGCACTGCTGCTCTGGGATATATTATGGTGTGAGAAATAGAAGTGCTCATAAATGAAGAATATGCTTTTGTTTCCACTGGCCAGAATAATAATAGGAGTTCAGTGTAAACATGGTGAAAATGAAGACATGCATGCTTGATATTGAAGGAAAGCCTAATTTTAACTAATATATTAGAGAAATTGTTCCAGAACACTACATCCTTCCAAAAATAATAACCCTGTCATGTCAGCAAAGTTGGTGTCAGCGTGGGTTACCTGCTGCGTACAGAAAGTGCTGGTCATGTAAGTTAGATCTGCCTCAGGGCTAGTCTGACTTGTACACCCGACCTTTCAAAAATGTTTTTTGTTCATTAATCAATGTTCTTTGCTCCAGCTTGCCAGCTTCCCCTCTTTCCGCTCCTTCATTGTCCTCCTTTTTAGTTTGTCAACCCACCTCCCCCAGTAACCTCTGACTACGTACTAGACACAGGCTCCTAATAGCTCCAGTTGAATTTTATTTATCCTTCAGTTAGGCCAGACAGTCACACAAGTCATTTATTTTTTTTTTTAAATTATGCTGAAAGAAACATGTATGAATGCATTGGATTGTGGTAAAACAAGATTGCTGTTTCAAATGACTTTTTACAATTTATGAATAGCAACAAACTGCATGATCTGAAGGGAACTTGTTTTAGACTCAGCATTTCTAGGATATTTTCATGTATTTAGTTTATGTAAGTGGGCTTTAGGCTTTGATAGATTAAGTCTGTATGGTTTAGGCAAAGTGGGAGCTATTCTGAAGTTTCTCCTACATTATAAAACAAACTCAATGTGAATTTGAGATTAAAAAATTGTGGTATAGGTTAACTGGTGGTGAAGAAGCTTTGTTCCTAAAATTCTGATGTATTTTTGCACTGCCAGGTTTTTCTCAGGTCTGGAATGGAAGTTGAGTATAGGAAAGGAGATGAGATGCTTACAGTGCATAGAGTAAGGCAGTTATGCAGCTTGGTTGTCCTTGGCAGCACCTGTACAGATGTGGCTGCATCATCTTTACACTAGAACAAGGATTTTACAAGTATAACTTCCTTATTGCTGTCTCATGGTGGCTAAGATCCTACTATAGATAGGACCTAAGCAGTGAGTAATTTTTTTTTGATCATGGTGTATTTAAAGCAGTGTTTTACTCCACAGGATTACATCCCAGTGTTAGCAAATCCAGATTACGTTTTTCACTTTCATGATGAGTTGAAGAGCTCAATGGAGTTGCAGTATGCAAAAATTTAATTTCACTTGTAAAAAGAAAGTGCTTAGGTTGCTTTTTCTTTTCTTTTGTTTTCCAGGCTGGCTTTTCTAAAGTTCAGTAGACATTAAAATAATTGTATGAAACAGTTACAATGATAAGAACAAATCTTCACTTTTCATTGGCTTCAATGGAATAAAACTTGGAGTGTGGTAAAAATGCTTCTCGTCTTTTAAAAAACTATTTTCAGCTATAATTTCAATTATCAGGACCAAAATATTTAGTAGAAAATTGCCGACTTTGCCTACAGGGTAGGAACCTTCAAGGAATGTGTTCCTATTTCAAGTATTTGCAATTTCTGAAACACTTCTTTAGAAAAAAAATATTGCCTATTAAGTGGAATTTTTATTCAGAATGGGAAGTTCACATAGGAAATTTCCAGCTGTTGTGAAGGGCACTATAAACCAATGAAGCTGCCTGCAAGTGACATTTCAAAAACATTCATTATGCTGTCCAGTCACCTGGGAAGTCAGTCCAGCACTGCTGAACAGAAACAGGGACAATTGTGTCAGGACTGAGCTCCCCAAACTGGTTTTTAACCCTGGTCTCACTGCATCCATTTGTCATCAATCCTTATTCTGTGAGAACCTCTCAAAACTGGCACTTCAGCAAAACGGGTGTGAGCTCCGCAAGTGTATAAGCGCTGGTGCTACACATTTTCCCCAGCATACCTGGAACTTGGGATAGTTCCAAGAATCTGTTCATATGCATAAAAAGATACCACTGCTGACAGAACAGTTCACAGAACTGAGGGTTTTTAAAGAGTATATCAACTGGTTAATATTTATGTATCAGCGTGGCGAGGTACTAACAATATTATAACAGTAGCTGGGTACCATTTTGTTTTACTTGAGGGAAATTCAATATGAATAAAACAGCAACTTTTCAAACATGACATTTAATCCACTCATGTAAATCATACCAGGAGATCTATTATTCATTATTAAAAGGGCACCATATTTTTATTATACTGAAAATGAAACACAAATGCTGTGAAAAATTTAGTGCCTTTTCCTGAAGTTTCAGGACACTTATCATGCAGTCATCTAGCAGGGGCTGACACTCATTTTAAAATATAGCTACAAAATTAATAAATTTGAACTCTTTTGCTTGGAACAAGAGGATGTTCTATTTCACTGAATGAGGGATTTATTATTTATTTAAGCCATCCTAAATACTTCAGATGGCAAAGTCCTTTGATAATGTTCACATTTGGAGTTAGATTTGTAATGAATAAAGTTCATATCTTTGTTGTTATTAGTCATTTCCAGCATTTTCTTCCCTGAAGTGCATTTTGAAAACTACATATATCAGAAACAGATTAACATGACCTTAGGTATTAATTCTTAAAATATGATGAAACAAACAATTTCAAGGACATTATTTTCTGTATGTCAGCAGCTGTCTAAGGACTGTGATGCTTTTAATAATTACAAAACAAGGTATCATTAGGAAAAGTAGACCACAAACTTCCCTTTCCCCCCTCCTCCTCCCCTCCTGGTTTATTTTATTCTTGAGTGAAAGGCTGGGACGAGTGAAGAACATCTAGCTCTAGGACACTTTATAGGACATAACATAAGAGTTTTATACAGTAAGAAAGAAGATAGTGCTTGGCAGTGCCAGAGGACTTTCAAAATGAGAGCCACTTTAATTTTCTCTGGATGCAATTATTTGTAGTTGGGATGAAAAGGTGCTACGTGAATCTTTTGGTAAATTCAAGACCTAAGCTTATACAGACGCTTGTATTCATTTGAAGACTGCAGTGCTGATGATTTTTTCACAGAAGGAACTCATAGTTTTACTGCTTTTATTTTGTTTATCTGAGTTTGTTTGGGGGGGGTCTGGTCTTTGCCATTTGCTAGATCTCTCTGCAACAACTCCTCAAAATGCACATTCTCAGAGCAATTCTTACAAAGCTATTACATGTTAGAATCTGTTGTGTCTACTTTGTTTAGCACTGTGCAATTTATTTACATATCTAAAAGGTTACTACTTATCCCAAGTTTTGGTTTTTGGTGATTAATTGGAGTTACTTTTCACATGTTGTCTGGTCATTGTGCTCCAGTGGAGATTTTTCTTGAAAACACCTGCTGGAATGCAGTATGTGTGCTGGATCACCTCAAAGCAATGCAAGTTGCCCAAAAACCTCAGAAATGTGACCTATGTTACAATGCATCATATCTGACTAGAGAAAAGTATGTAGCCTGCTTTGGTAAATCTAGCAGACATATGTTAAACATCAAAAGTGTCTGGGGGCAGCATTTTATTTTGGACCACTCCATGGTTTATTCCCCACTTAATTGGAAATTATATCTGTAAGAGAGCTTGACATGAGCCATAGGATACAATAGCTGTAAAAATGTCATACATTATCTGGGAAAAACCAGCAGGAAGGCAGAATGCAACCTCTGCCTGTATCCTTAGCTCCACGTGAATCCCAAACAACAGAGAACACCAAGAACAAAATTACTGCCAGCCCCAACAAAAAAATTCTGGAATTGGAAAAAAAGAGCATCTCTGTGACTCACCAGAGCTGACAGTCTGGAACTGTGAAAAGGGACTTAAACTGTATTTTGGTCTAGATTTGCAAGTCATGGGAGCCAGCAAAACACCCTCAGAAAATGCTTTTATTTTTTTGCCTTCACACACCTGGTTTTAAAGCATTTCACATTTTAAATAATTATCTGTGAGCTCAGGATGAGCAGGGTAGTTGCAAAGCTGTACTACAGAAATGGGAAGAGTACTTTATGCAACCAAAGAACAAAAAGTGATCCTGCTTAATCATGCAATTTTTAAGCAGAGCACACAAGGAAAAATGTTTTTTTTCTCAGAGGTGGATCTTCCTCTCCTCTTGTGGAAAGAGAGCAGACCTAACCAAGTCTGGACTATCCAGGAAATGCTGAAGGAGCATGAACTCCGGATTGCCACTGCTTCCCTTGTGAGAAGTGAGTGTTGCTGCATTCCTGGCTGGACTGAAGCCTATGGTTGAACAGAGTGCTAGCTGAGGTGTGATGAGGAATCCAGAACAGCATCAGGGAAGAGACATGAGATGGAGCAGCTGCTGGACCAAGAAAGAGAGGAAAGCTGCCTGCTCCTCCTCTGGAGCCTGGGGCAGGCAGAGCAGCTCTGCTGCGTGACTCAGCCCTGAATGCCGAACAAGCCACGTCTTCATGAGACTCTTTGGCTCCAAGTGGTTTCTGGGCAAAGTACGTGTCCTCTTGACACAAAAGAAATAAACTTTGCTGCATCGTGTCTGTAGTCCATGTTATCCTGGGAAACTTGTGCTCTGACCGTGCTGAAATCAGTCTCAGGGATAAATAAGTGAAATGGGAGTGTCAGAAGAATGAACTGGGGTTCCTGCTTCCCTCTCACAAAGACAGTTTCTCCCTCACAAGATGAGGTCAGAATCCACCCAGGCCAGTATATCACCAGAAGCACTCGGGGAGGCAGGAGCTGGATGTACCATACATTACTACTCCCTGCTGGTCCAAGAGCAGAAAAGAATGAGCAGCAGATGTGCCAGGACAATTAGCAACAGATGCAGAGGCTAAAGCTCACAGAATGCAAACATTATTCCTCTATATTAGAGAAGATAAAAGGCCGGATTCTGGTCCTCTGGTGTAAGGTACTTGTGCAAGAGATGCTGCTGGAGCTAACCATGGGCTGAGTTATCATTCCTAGAAGAGAGGCAGGCAGTGGGGCCTTGTCTCTTGCTCTGGTAGCATGGGGGAGGGCAGGTGTTTGCATGGGAGCACTCGGTGTGGCTCTGGGAAGACACTGGGGTGATTTGGCACAGCGTGCCAGGAGGAATCCTGCTCTCTGCTGCTGCTGAAAGCGGTGAATAAAGTGCCTGCTTACAAATCCTGCTGCCCTGTGCCCCTGGCAGATCATGAGCCTGAGCTTCTGTGCTGTGGCCCAACAGCTTCTGGTCCATAGTCTACTGCTGTCAGGGAGGCTAGGTGCCAGGAAAGATGGAGTTACTGCTTAAAGACCAGCAAACTGCACAGAGAGGAGTTGGGGAGTCATTTTACCTGTGCCAGACTTGAAAGGCCTATTCTCTTAGAGAACAGGGGAAAAAAAAAATTGTGAGAGTAATTAATGATATGTCATTGTATGGTCCTCCTCTGATTTATGTGTTATTTTGTATTCAGATACCTGTTTGAAGACAGGCAATGATGGAAAGCTGGGGAAATACGTTTTCAGCTATTCCAGAACATTCTGGTGATAGATAGGGACTTTTGGAAAAACCCTAATAACATGATATTTTATTTTTACTTCAGTCCAGGTTTCTATTTCCTCCCCTCTGGCCTTTTATAAATTTCAGAGTTACACAAACACTTCCTAAGAATGCCCTTCTCCCTGCCTGTATGTTAGCCTTCCACATAAACAGGGAGAGTTTGAAGTCTGGTTGTGAAAGCTCCCCTTTAATTGGGCAATAACAGCCTCATCTCCAGCACTATTAATTTGACATAGTAAAGTAATTGTTCTTTGTTAATGATGGGAGCTGTTTCCTATTTAAAAGGTTTTCTACCTGTGTTTTACACCAGTGACATTCCTGTGCTGCTGTTTTCATAATCAGAAATGGGCTGTTTGTTTATATGGCATTTTTCAAGATTCTTCTTTATAACAAGTAAATATTGAATTGCCTTTGCATATTTTAATTCACCTTAATCTGTTTGAGTTGTATTGGTCAAATTTTTGTGTGATATGAATTAAGTAGTGTGACTTTTGTACATTTTTTTTCTAAATTGAAACTATTTGAAGGTGCAAAGGAAAGAAGAAAAGTTTATTTCTTCTCTGACAGGGTTAAAGACAGACAAAAGTAAGTCAGACAAAAACCCCCAAAAGCTCCCACTGGATATGTTTATTGAAATATTCAAATAGAATTCATTCTCTCTATAGAGTGAAACTATGGTGGCATATGGGGAAGTAAGATATATTACAATAAAACTGATATAAAACAGTTGAATTTAGAAATAGTGGCAGGAGATAATTTTAGTTCATTATGATTTAATTCAATTAAATGCAACACTGTTAACTGCAGACTAAGAAGTATTACTTGTGCCTGTGCAGGCACACACAAACATTATTTATTCTCTGCTGCATCTCTGTTTGCAGAAGAAATTACACCAGTAAAAGGGGGGTACTCGATGCTTTCATAGCACTGTAAAACTCTCTATACCTCACAGACCTCAGTGGAAATTTGACCTGAGCAAGGAGAAACATTGAGGTAAGGTGTTGGAGAGTAGACCCCTCAAAGCCCAGGAAGATGTGCTTGGTAGTATATGCTCTTTGAATGTCGACAATGTGGGTGCAGGCTTGTGGATTAATTTACCAGATAGTGCCTCAAATGAGGGGTTGGCACCAGCAGGGAAAATATAACTGCTAGTTTTATTTTTTTTCCTTCAGAACCAAAAAAATCCATCAGAACAAACTGCTCAGTTTGAGCTGCCTGTGCCTTGTCTATCCCAGGCACTGCTCAGAGTCTCCTGAAGAAGTTACTGATCCCCGTCCTCCTCCTCCAGTTACCTGAGCTGTTTCCTGCTCTGTACCTGAGCACAACAGCTCAAACCCACAGAGGCACAAAGGCATTCAAGGCCTGTGGATTTCAATTGGAGCTATCTGCCTAAATGCCTTTGTGCATCCGTGCCTAAGGGCCATGCTGGCCATGTCCCAAATCCCAACTCAGGCTCAGAGCCGAGGAGGAAGCTAATGAAGGGCAGGTGGCACAGGACTCAGCTCTCTCCTCTCTCCCAGGGCTTTCTGACCCTGCAGGTGTGGGATGGTGAGCTGTGACAGAGAGTGTGTTTGTTGTGGCAGTGGGAAAAGGTTTAGCACAGAACCAAAGGCACCTGCATGAATGCTTGGCATGATGGCATAGAGTAACAGGTAGAAGCTTGGCTGGGATTTTTGTATGGATTCAACAGAAAGAAATTTCTTATTTATCAGGTATGTTTTATTTGACTGTGTAAACTGAGATGCGTGACACTGTCCTACCTGGGTCAGGCACCCAGTGCTCATGCTTAAGGACTCCCTGTAGTCTTTACAACCTCAGACCCTGTAGCAGACAGGTGTATTATGAAGTCCTTGCTTATGTCTCATGATTATGTGCTTCCATCATGGCATGGACACCCAGCTCCTGTAGCTGCAATCAAAAGGATGCTTCCAGTCCCAAAGAGTGAGTCTTCAGTTTAAATCTAGGATAAAAGCTTAACAGCAAATGAACAATAACTCTGAACCAGAAACAAAGAAATAAAATTTTAATAGTGACAATGATTACTCTTACACCAGCTGCTTGACCACTATATGTTTATATGTAAGCTCTCAGAAGAGCATATACTGTTGAATTATTAAGACAAGAGTCAGCCTGGGAAGCAAGAGAGAAACTGAAAAGGGGGCTGTGATAGAGCAGTGATTTCATCTGTGAGTGGTTTGGGATTGTTTGATAATGCAGGTAACTGTCTTTGATCACAGCCTTATAACCATCACCTTTAATTTGTAGCACAGAGGTTACTATCTAGCACCCAGCTAGCCAAATGAAATGTATGGCTTGATTAAGGATCTCTTTTGTCAGTAATTTGTGCCTAATGTTTTTAGCTTTCCCACGGGCTGTTACAGAAAATGGTAAATCTGGTTTAAATGAAACCTGATACTGTTAATGGTTTAATAGCAGCTGCCACAGGGTTATGGCATTTTTCAACAGATGCTTCTGTTTCATTTTAAGCCTAAACTAAGTCTTAGAATATATTTACATAATTAATATAAAGTACACGTACATAATAATGACAATATTTATAATTTAAAAAGATTTCCTTAAATGACTTTGCTGTTATCTAATAACAATATAAAACTTCAAAAAGGGGGGCATATTATTAGAAATAGTAATTTATATTCACCTCTTCAAAAAAGTTGTAGATGCAGCGCGACTGAGAGCACTTGTCATATCCTAACATGGCAGTTATTGGTGTAGGCAAATCCCTTGCTGCTTCAGAAAAAGAGACAAAAAGCTTTGCTGCACCTGAGTTATGCTTATTATCTTACCTACTGTTCAATCAGGAGTATGAAAGAAGTGACACTTGTATTTAAATACACACATCAAGAAAGAGCTGTGTTAAAGTGTGTACTTAGAAATATTTGAAGCAGTAAAGATTTGTGGATGTTTATTGGCTGCACAATGTCGTCTGATTGAGGAAGTCCTCACTAAGTTAAGAAGACTTTGGCATTTTAGGCTGTTCATAGTGAGTCATTGGTTTGAATGGATCTCTTTCATTTGGAGGTCTAATTCTTGACTTCCAAGAAGTACTGAGGGTGTATCCTGTACTGAGGATATTCAGAGTGAGAGGATGCTGCTGAATATTGTGGCCTTCTACAAGTACATGCCTGTTCACAGTGAGGAGAGAAGGAGAAAAGACTCCTCTTTCTCTGCCTTGGCTGGAAGGCAAGGTAATGTTGAGCAGGCAAGTGTACCAAGGCATTTGCTGCTATGAACTGTGAAGACTGAAATGGGAACGGCACAATATGAAAAACATGCAAATAAGAGAAAATTGTCTCTATTAAAGAAGCATCCAAGATTGTTTATTTAAGAGATTAGGCAGTCACAGTTCTCTCAGGAGAATGTGTAGGAGCAGTGGTGAAGCAGATATTTCACTGTGTGAGGGGTGTAGCTGATGTATTTGCTCCCCTTGCTCCCAAGGTGACTACCCTTCATAGCTGTTAGCCTGGGTATGATGGCAGTCATCTTCTGTGTTCTAGCTTTTGTGGAAGTTTTGTTTTATTTGTCCTTTTGAATGTATTAGAATTGTTCAACAGCACCTGGGTCAATGCCCACTTTAATTAATGAAAACAGTTAAAAATGTGGCAGAGGACCAAATTTCTTTTTCTTTGTGTTTACCCTTCTTTCTTCTGTACCCACCAAAACCTTACAGATGGATTTACATAAGTTCATTACTTTGGAGTGTTTCTTCACCACTAGATTTCAAGTCTTTGCTATGGGAGCACAATTGCTTCAGGCCCTAAGGCATTGGTAACTGTCTTCCACACCTCCAAGCTGCTTAGAAGAATATCTATACCTATCTTATGAAAAGTGTAATCTGTGTTTGCCAGTTCTCTGTAGAAGTTTTTACCTTAAAATCCTTTTAAACCCTACACTGAAGTCCACATACTTTTCACTAAGAGCTTTAATTTAAAGGAAGAAAGCTATTAAGTACCAACATCATTCCCACAACTGGGTGGAGAAGAGTTTGTGACTCAGTGAGGAGCAAGTTTGCAAGTGTTCTTATTGGGTGTTTGGATGAACTTTCCAAAGCTGCTGCAAAACTAATCCAGTGGTGAATCTCAGCAAGCCCTCACAGGGACACCTCAGATTTCCAAGCTAGTTTGTTATTCTCTCTTAAAGCTTTCTTGTGGCAATGTTTTTCCACCACTGGTAAATAAAGACAGAATATGAATGCTTTCTGAAAGCAAAGGGGGAAAGAAAAGAAATAATAAAATAACCACACTAGAAAAAGCACAGCATTTTTTGTTGGAGTGGAAAATTGTTCAAATATATGATTTTTGGGAAGAATTGTTAATTGTTTTAGTGTGCAAAATTGGACCAAAGGTATGATGTTTGTAGAACTTTATATGGTAAAAGAAAGTTAGTTCCCTTGTGTTGTTTTTGTAATAAATAAATCTTTTTTCCTCCTTTTCTAGGTTCTACCACATAGAAAAGCTGTGAAACCAGGCATGGTACTCCTCTTTGAACTCTTCCTTCTTCGTGGCACCTATACCTGGATTGATCGAGAAGTGGGATGGGGAGCTTTTCCCTTATGTGATAACAATTTTAATGCTTTGGAAGGAAAATTTAAATGTCCCTTCCTCAGAGGACATTATGACTCCAAAATTGACCGATTCAAAAAAATTGAAGATTTTATTTCTCAGGACTTGGATCATTGGTTATGCAATCTCTACTTTCAGGTTTGTATTTTAAAAGATTGTTTAGTTTTCTCTATATTTTTCTTTTTGATTCTGAAATTGGATTGTGGCTCATCTCCCATTTACTGGGATGTCTGCTTTAATGAGTTATCATGGGGAAGAAATACATGGGAAAATTATATGGGAGAAAAGTGTAGTAAGCAGAGTACAGAGAATCATGAATTTCCTAAAATTCTTATAACAACATCTTGGACTGCTAGGCTTCACAAACAGTGTGCAACAAGCATGTTCTGGCTTTGTGGAATTCCAAACTACTTTTTTTTTTTCTTTTTCTTTCTCTTCCTAGATAATTAAACTACCACAGGATTCAGATAAGCAAAATAAGCATGGTATGCATGTTCAATTACCACCTGAACTTCTTATGTATTCAAGCACTGCTGAAAAGAATGGTTTCTCAGAAAATGTTGTACAGTCTGGACCACAAGGTGATGGATTCAAACTTTGATGTTTACATTCAGCTTTTCACTGGATCAACCCATAGTTCCATTTCAATGTTGGCCAGTCATTATTGTTTGTTAAGCTAGATTTTCTTCATTCAGATTTGGGTCCAACATGTGTTATAGCAGGAATACTCTGACTCTTTTTATTAAGATGGTTTAACTTTGTTTTCAGGTGTGAACAGTTCAAACCAGCTTCATTGCTGAGGGTGGAATAGCCATGCTGGCCTGTGCTTAAGGCTGAATAATGCTTGGAATGTCACAGCAATAACAGTTCAGCTGTTTATGGCTCCAAGCTTACAGGAAGAGAAAAGAAAAAGATGCTTTTTGTATACTTCTGGAAGAACTGTAGCACCTCCCTGGGCTACAACAAGGACTTCAGATTTGGCAGGGAGATAGTTCTGACATCAGAAGCATGCCTTATGCTACTCCTCTGAAATTCTGTTAAAATTCAATCAAGTGATAACTCTTAGGAAGGACAATTATCATTTGCTCGTGTACAGCAGACCTCCCCAGAAGCTTTCTCAAAAAATCACTGAATGTTCTTTTTAAACTGATCGTCCCTGGCCTCTGTGAACCTTCTGATGCAGCTACACAGAGGACACAACTGACCATATTGCAATGGACTCACAAATTGCTCCTCTACTGGTAGAAATCCAGTAATGAGAAGAATTATAGGATGCTGTTGTTGTTATTTTCCTTTTTCAGCACATGGGATGAGACTTCCATGAATAAAAATAATTCATTTTTGCTATACAGATATTTCTATATTCCCTCTTGTTTAATGAACTGAAGCATTCAGTCAACTCATAGATTGTAGTGTATGTGTGAATATTATGTATAGAACTAAAGCAGAGAATTATTTATTCAGGACAGAGGTTCCTTAGGCATTTGAGAACAGCAGTAGTGATGCACTGTAGAGGGCACAGGAGGATAAAGAAGAGGCTATGGAAAGGAAAGGAAAGAAAGAATGCATAAGCAGTAATCATTTAGCATGGTAAATGGGCAGCTCAGGTTGGAAGCATAACTTGAAAAGAGTCCAGGAGAAGTATTTTTCAGACAGTTAGTGGTGATTTAAAAGATAAAGAAAATGAGATTTGCCCTGAGATGCTTTTAGGCTAAGCAGCAACTGCACTGTGATCAAAAGGCTTTTATATAACCACCCTGATAAGAGAAGCATGGAGGTGTAAACACACTATACTGAGGATTAAAGACTTTTTTATTGTCATATATCTTCTACATATCTGCTAAGTTGCTTTGAGATGCAGCAACCCATTAATAGCAGATCCAAAAGGTAGAATTGCAGGCAACACCTATCAGCAGTGAAGAATTATGGACAAACTCTTAATGGATCAAACTTTTTTGGTCCTACCATCAATCGTCACATGCGTTTGTAACTGCACATAGAGGGTGCAGCTAATTAGGTCATGCTTTCTGGAAACACTTGGAAAACTCGTGATGCTCAGTTTGAAAAGTCAAGAAAGACATGTTTTTAAGAACTGAAAAAGAGCATTAGTGTATGTCCTCTTTTGCATGTAGACCTCTGAAATTTGCCGATAAGGCGATCATGGAAGATCTGTAATTTTCCTGCCAAACAGATTTGCACAAACAAAACTTTTAGGGGAAATTTTTGATATTGCTTATATTTATTTATTTATTTTTCTTGAAGCATTCTTTAAAGATATTATTAGCTGCCAATATCCCCCATGGGTTTGTTTTTTAATGTATCTATGCAGTGCTACAGTATGCTGTTTCTGCTGGTGATATGTTGCTAAGAGATTTAATAATGGGTAAACAAACACAACATGTGGTAATCCTTTTCAAATTAAAAGTTTATTAAATGCTAGCTTGATGACTTTCTGGCTATTTACAATTAAAGGAACAAACCTTAGAGAACTGGAGGTCACGTGGTGAAAATCACAACCAACAGTTTCAGCACAAAAATGTGTTTATGATCTGTGGCAAGCTGTCGCACATTGATATGTCCTATAAATACAATATTATATCTGTTAAACCACCAAAAACTGGGGTGGGGAGGGAAAAGCTCTGTTAGAGTGGCATTAAGGTTGAGACACAAACCAGGGAAAGCAAGAACAGTCTAAATGAAGACGGGTGCTCTGTAACTCACTCTACTGCAGTAGTCTAAATAGTGAGTGATCTTATATATCAATACCATATGTTGTACTGCAACATATAAGTGAAATAAAGCAGGTTAGAAGATGGTGTTTTAGCCTTCACTTCAAGTTTGTCTTGGTTTTAGAAGCTTAAAACAGAACCTTCATATTATTTCCATTAACTCCAGGCTACATTATTCTTTTAAGCCACAGCTCCATGTAGGGCTAGGTAAAGCTCTTCCCTTCTGCACAGGCTCTCTGGTCTAGAGCACAGTGCAGGGAAATGCAACATAATGCCTCCCATTCTACCTCCTTTGCAGATCAAAGATGCACATTATCAGATCTGGCGTGTCTCTTAGTCCAAACCATATCTTCTCTCCATTCTTTTGAAGTGGTATTCTCTAAAAGGTTCATGGCAGAAGACAGCTTCTGCTTCTGCCACCACCGTCCTTTGTTTTTCTTAGGAAAATATTTTGCTGTTGATCTGTTGCTCCTTACAGGATCAACAGTCCCTGTCAGAGAATAAATGGCAATTTCTAAGTAGAATTTGTTATCTACTGTTTTGTGAAAGGTGGTAACAGCTCTAGTAGAAGGAGCTTAGGTAAGAAAATTTGATGCATCTACCAGGAATGTTGCCTTGATAGGCTTGGATCTAAGTAATAAGTGCTTCCAAAATGCATGACAACTTCAAAACTGTGAGTCTCCATATAGACACTAAATATGCAAATCCATCAAGAAAACGTTCTCACAATGAAATCCAGCAGGACCCCTTTTGACTTTAGCATCCACAGGAAGAGGGGATTTACATGTGCAAAATGTCAGCATAACAGTATTTTTTGGAATTGGCAGCCCTTTCATCCTCAGAATAGTTGATGGACAGCACTCATATATTAGTTCTACAGCTCAAACACTTTTAGGTCAGGCACAGGTTCATTTGGAAAGTGTTGCTCCACATTTGTTGGGAACCTTCATCCAAATGCTTTCTTTTGCAGCTGTGCTGTTGATCTGACTTGACACACAAACACCATTTTGTGCCCATCTGAACTTGTGATCAGATAAAACAGGCAAGTGGAAAGCTAGGAATGATGTTATCCACTGTAGTTTTTAGAACCAAAGGAAAACCTTTCTCATTACAGTTGACATTCATGCCACTTTAAGGTTGGCCATTTTGAAGTCCTGAAGCTATGGTCAGCACTGTACCAGCACGTACTGACATGCACTCAAGACCTAAAAGGGGTGCTTATAAGGTAGAAGGTGGAACAGTCACTGGGGATTAGGATACTGAAGTAGTACTTTTCTATTTTTTAGTTCTAAGCTTCATGTATTTTTGGTGAACCTAAAGAGTCATGACTGATTGTGCATTTTTTTTTAAGCAGTAATTTTCCCAAGCTCTGGAGTATGAAATCAAGAAAGAAGTTTTACTTAGCCTGACTGTGCTGGAGGAAAGGTGTTATCAGACAAGATTTTGAGGGAAAGTGTTCAAAGGTAGCTAGTTAGGTCCCAGCCCCAGGATGATCTTGCTGTAGTAGAACTGGTACAGCGTCGCATTAGCATGAATACACTGCTCCCAGTGTCTGGGCTAGCAGAAATGTTTGTTGCTATTGCTTTGCTGGGTTGTTGCACAGAAAGTCTTCCTCTACCTCAGCTGTTTTGTGTTGGACTAAACATCTACATGCAGATTTTCTGAGTCTAAAATCTTCTTTCCAGACAGTCTCCTTGTCCCTTATTCGCCCCTGCTCTACTGTGGGAGCAAAAAGAAAAAATATGCAGCTGTTTGGGAATGGTTTTAAGGACACTCTTTTTTTTTACAATGAACAAATATCTCATTATTCTCTTGCACTTTATTTTTTTCTTTCCCTTTGCAAGGTCTGCTGTCTAACAGCAGTGCATGTGGCTCCTGTGCCCTATGCATCAACCAGAAGAAGAGTTAGAACCACTGAAATGTCTTTAGTTCACAGACTATGAGCTTATAACAGAAATAAATATTAGAGAGAGAGAGAGTCAATTTTCAGGTGTACAATTTTTCTGGTTACTGTACAGTTTAGAGTATTTTTTGTTCTACCTTCCTTCTGACTGTCTGCCTTGCTGTTAATAAGGTTGGTTTGTACCACTTGGCTTCAGCAGTCCTTGAAACTCACCAGGGTTGTAAAGCTTTAAACAGTTGCACAAGTCTTTAATTGTAAATTAGTTTTGACAGGACTGCTAAGACAAAGGCCTGGCCCATCCCATCGTGATGCTAGCCGACAACCCCTTACTGCTCCTGGAGCAAGGAAACATGTGGAAGGAATTGTTCTTTTACATTTCACAGCTTGTCATTTCCTCTGCAGGGCAACCTCTGACCTCCCCGAAAGATCCTGACACCCATAAGGGAAGTATTCCCACTGTTGTAAAGGAAGTGGAAAAGCAGTTTAATGCTGCGAAAGGAGGAGAAGTGTGTGTGTCAGAAGAAGCTGTGAGGAAAAGAGAAGAGCTTAAAATGCTTCCAGCAGGTTAGGAGTTTTATTGTGTTACTTAATTTACTGAAAGTTTGCAAGTAGATCTGCCTGGCATGTGTGTAAATACCCCCATTTGCCTTCCCCCTCACCCTGTGATATCATCTCGCCATTATTTCACTGGGCAAAGGAAGTGATGGAAGAGTTTAAATCAATTGTTAGGGATCAAAAGCAGCTTAGGCAAAAAGGTACAGAAGCAGTGGAGTCTCCTGTCTAAAATATATTTGTAGGCCAAATGTGTTAGTAATTACAAGGTGTGTGTGCAGTGCACTGACAACATTAGATTACGGCTGGTGTTTCCGTGACATTTTTACATCCTTTCATTTTATTTGGTCATTTATATCCATGGATCACAACATGTTGCTGTTAGGTGCTTGGGAAGTACTTTTTTCTTCCTGCAGCACATTAATAGCAGTATCCTTTGTTAATTGTGCTGAGCTAAATTGCATAAAAGTGCCTGTCTGTATTTACATCAGGTAACATTTGCTTCTGGGGCATGGGATTTCTTCCGAAGGCAAAGCCTGGGAAGTTGCTATGGTGGTTTTTTATTATCTTGATTTTGTTTATTTGTTTATTTGTTTATTGGTTGTCTTTGGGATTTTTTTGTTAGTTTAGTATTTTTTTTGTTTTGAAGTCCCAGGTAAAATGTATTTATCTGAGAATTGAGTAATATAACCCCTAAGTCCTCTCCTAAACTCAAAGACCACCATGATGGCCAGAGGCAGATTTACCATGAGACAGGTATTTGAAGGTATCAAGGATATCTGGATATCTACTCCCACTTCATAGCCTAGGCCAGTGCAAGGAGATGAAAGTGCAAGTGGGAATAAATTAATCACACCTTTTGAAGGGAGAGGGTGACTTTCCTTCTGTACCAGGAAGCTGTAATAGGTCACGGTTAGACACTGAATTGTGAAATGTTAGGTAAGAGAGAGCTACCTGAGGTCTGACAGCTACCTCTTATCTGTGTAAACAGTAGCTTCTTACCTTCTTCAAGTCTGTGGGCTCCCTGAGATAATGCAGTAGAATTTTGGATGAATGTTATTTTGAAGCTAATGCCAACTTCCCTTTCACAGCAACTCATGAAATGTCATTCAAAACCAATTTCTTTGGAGCCATCTTGCTCTGTTGACTGTCCAGGAAGGCTAGAACTATGCATCTGCTATTATAGGTGCACGGGCTGAGTATCTCATGTTAAGTGGGCACAAATAAAGGTAGGAGCTAGTATGGCATTGCCAAGACAGGATTCATAAATGCTGAATATCGACACTGACTATCATAGATGAGTGAGAAGTAGAATACAGAGCTGGTGTCATTTTTTGTTAAAAGGGTGCTTGTGACAAAATGTTAAGCATATTACAGAAAAAAATAATAATTATTTTCAATCTTTCAAGGGTTCTCATTATGTGTCCTGATAAGATCAACACCTTACGTGTCTTTTCTAGATGTTGGTTCTTCTAAGGATATGAACAGAGCCCTAGCTTAGAAATTTTGTTCAACTTCTACATTAGTAGAATCTACTTTGAAATTTATTTTGTTCATTTACCCAACATTAGTTGTGCAAAGCAACTTAAAATACTCAAAATAGTAAAAAACCTAAGTAGCCTACATGAACAAAAGGGTTTTAAAATAATGCTTAGTGGTGTTTGAAATTTGCTTTTGTTTGCTTTTAATTTTTTTTTCCTGATTTCTTTTCCTTGCCAACATTTGGATGTTTCCACCTTTGGAGTGTGTCTTAAAACCCAGTTATTAGTTGTGCAGGTAGACAGGTATCCCTTCTCCCTTCTTCCCATCACTAATGTTTATCTAGATCTAAAACTAGCATGTTGAATTTTTATTCAAAATATTTATGTGGAGTTTGGCAGAGACCCAGTGGCAAACACAGCATTTTAGAACCCACATTTTCAGTTCAAGACAGCCTCTTACAAATACCCCGAAACGATGCAGTTACAGAAGTGGCCTGATTTGGAAAGTACTGAATTACCACAACTTTTATCAAAGCAAGGTTCAAAGAGCATTATTTTGCATCATCATCACATCTGCCTAGGTATATTTAAGAGATAATACTATAATTGACTGAGGACTTAAAAAAAAAATAATTAAAAAAAAGTTCTGAGTTTACCTGAACTACAAGCTGATCTCCAAAATATACATGCATTTTGAATTAGGTGAAAAAAGTTTTTTGCTTATCTTTATTCATGACACAACAGAAATTTTCCTTGATCAGCTCAGTTTCTGGTACTGCATCTATTGCATATTATTTTAATGAAAAAGTTGTTTCAAAAGTCACATCACTAAAGCATTGGTCTTCTGTGATGGAACACTGTCAGTAATGTCACCACTAAACTCATTATCTGCACTCAGAATGATGGAGAGAAAAAAAGCTTCATTTTGAAATCCCCAGATACTTTCTGCAGGATGACATATAAACTAGGATTTGTACTGTACTGGATGTTTAATTTGAAGCTTCAACAGTGCCTGCATTTTTTTCTCCACCAATACTCATCCCAGCAGGCACCTTATCCCCTTTCTCTCATATGAAGCCTAATTTCTTTTTTCAAAGCCCTCAGTTTGCAGGCACCACAAGTAAAACCCCTAGAAACACATGAAATATTTCTCATAAATATTGTTAGTCTTAGTCAAACTTTACAAGCAACTGGCATTCTGCTCATTTTTGGGATTTGACAGAACCTCTGTGATTCCTTCAGCTCTCGATTCTATCACCTTTCTAGGGCATACCCAGGATAAAGTTTTAGCTCCTATTTTCAGATCTTCTACCTCAGAAGGAATCTTTTGCTTGATGTCTGTCTTCTAAAACAAACTGAGTATTGAAAATAAGATGTTCAATATTGTTCATATTTAAGGTTTCAAATTCAACACCCTTCCTGCATTTGTGGAGAAACGTTGGGAAGTGAATTTTGTCCTTTTGTGACATCAAAAGACATTTCTGTCAGAACAAAGCTTCAGAATAATGTCTAAGCAAAGATGGCATCAGGCTAACCAAGGGGCTTATTACAGAGCAGCAGATAACACTCAAAACTGTATTCAGAATTTATTAAAATGTTCCTTCAATATCAAAATACCAAACACAAAAACAGCTTCATTCTAATTTTATCATTGCCTTTGGAGAGAAGGCTTTACATTTGTTAAAATGTGTTTATATAAGTGAGAAATTGTTTCATTGAGAGGATTGTATTTATGCTCACAAGCATTTCAGAAACAATTTTATGAAAACCAGTGAATCTTCATTGCAATATTTCCCCTTATACTGCAATGATGTTCTTTCCCTACTGAGGTGCTGTTTGCTTCTACATAAAATTTGTATGCAGATGCAAAAATATTTACCTAAACAAACAAAAAAACACCCAAAAAACCAAAAAACAAACCAAACCGAAACAAAAAACCAATCCAAACCAAGAAAAGGCTGTTTTTCCTCATGGGTGCCACTTTAAAGGAAACAAAGTGATATTATAAAATGAAGATTACTTGGGCCTCATTTTTTAATACAGGTAGGGCCCCAGAGGCAGAGCCACATACGGCAGAAACTTCTTTCTGTGCTGGTCTTTTCCTTCTCTGAGCAGGACTGTATAAAGGATTGCATTGATTTTTCCAATTAGGATCAAAGTCAGATTCTGGTTCTGAAATCCTCACAATTCAAACTCTTCAATTTTCCAGCTCTTGCCATGCTATTTGATTTCCCATAGACCAGTGCATTACTAGGAAGGGAGTCTAAATAGGATCTTCATCTTATTTTCTGTTCCTGCTGTGGTGATTTCTTTGTCTTCTGCTTCAGTCTTGGATTGTACCACTCTAAACCCCTTTCCTACTGACTTAGAGAGATTGCAGCTATCAGAAGGCATTGCACTTTTCTTCTCTTCTTTGACCCCATATAAATCAGAAGTAGTTCCCATCAAACTTGTGTAATTTCCTAGCTGTGCAATTTCTTTTTGCCCATATTTTAAAAAAATCATTTAGACTCCCCATGCCCCCCCCCGCCCCTCCCCCCCCCCCCCAAATAAATAATAAATATTTTGTAGTATCAGACCTATATGCATTTAGGGTGAAGCTGAGCAAGGGGATATACTTTAAATGTATATATCAGGTGTTAATGGGCCAGTTACCAGGGCCAGACTAAACAGCTGGTCTGACATGAAATCTTCAACACACAGTGGGGTCCCCACTGTTCAGTGGTGTCGCCCCAAACCTTGCTTACATTCTACAGGTTCATTCCTATTGCACCACAGTACTTGTTACAGAAGACATAACCAAAGATGATAACTTCCAGGCTGAAGGCAGAGGGTAAAAAGTGTTTTATTCTCCAAGGCTTTGGAAGCAGTAAGACACCCTCTAAAGGGTGATTTTAAAGGCCATGCTATTATGCTCTGCTATTGCCCTGAGAAGGCTGATGTGGAGAAAGGTAACAGAGTAGCAATAATGGTTTTGTTTCCAACCTCTTTCCATGGTATTTTAAAAACTCAGGTCCCAGAAGAGCTCAGGGATTTTGTACCAGTAACCCTTTCTTTGTATCCCTTATCAGGCATGATCCATGTGGTATCTAAACTATTTGGTTGGGACTTAATATGACCCAAAAATCACTGCTCTCAGCATTGTCAAGGTCTGCAAATAACCTTCATATCACCATTATTTTCCAAATCCAGACATTGATTTTGTCATGCCCATTCCACAGTGGTGGGAAAAAATGCCACCCTATTTTTCCTATTTGTCTTATATGAATGGAGACATTTAACTTATTCAGTTGGACTTCTTATTAATAGCTGATCACAGATTTATAACTTTGGGTTAAGAATCTTATTGCCTTTTCCATGCTCTGGTGTAATCATATTTTCCTGCTTTTATGCGTATGTTTCTTGACTTCCAAATAAGTCCATTAACAGAGAGTCTACATCTGCCACTGTGCCTTTGTCACAGCTATGATACCTGTCTCTGATCATTCTTTCTTGGTGCTGTTTTCTCCTCCTCAAATTGTTCATTTTTATCATGAATGATATTATGTTCCCCTGTCAGGGAACAAAATGTATTTTGAGTCAATTTACTAAAATAGTCACTGCTAAGTGTTATATCTGGACAAAGTTGACACCTTTGACATTTTCTAAAATGGTAAAAATAACTGTATTTAAGGTATGATTTATGGGTACTCTATGTCAAAGGAATTTCTATGCTATTACAGTTTCTGATGCAGCAGTCCCACCTCTTTCAATGGAGAAATTGCTGATAGTGCAGCTAATTAATGCTTTATTAGGATTCTGTGGTCAATTATAAAAGTTATAAAAAAGTAAAATGAAATTTAATAATAAAGAATGGTGTGGTTCTCATTTCTCTCTCAGAACTGCTTTGTTTTCTGCATGTGGAAGAAAATTTCTACACAGCTCAGTTTTATAAGACACATTCCCTTCCCCCCAACCACTAAGTAGGAGCAACTCCAATGATTAAAAAGTAGACTGGAGTCTTTAAATGTCTTTCTGATTGCTGGCCTCTATTAAAAACTTCTTAAAATAATAGATAGGTTTAATTCCTCAAGCCAAAGAAAAATTGTATCATCTTAAGTATTTTCCATATTTATTATATTGATGAGATTTGGCTACTGAGAAAAAAAGGAAGTAAAATCTCTTGTATTGCAAGTTTTAAATGTACCAGGCTAAGGTTTACTTAATTAGAACCTCCAGGCAATAAAGGAGCCCTTTTTTAAATTCTGTGAATCTTAATATGCTAAATAATGCAAAGCTTCAACTCTTCAAGCATGAGACACACATCTGGCAGCTTAACATTTAAATTACAGAAAAAAAACCACTTCAGTAGTAATTTTCATGAAGAAAAGAATGGGAAATGTATTACAACTAAATTTAATTTCTTTTTAGATTTTTCATCCTGTCTAATTGCAAGCATTTCCCATCTCCTCTTTTATTTATTTATTTTCATACAGATTTTTTCTGTACTTTTTATTGATCTTTAATTTGAGCAGCTTCTTACTGTTACAGCTATTGAAGAATTACATTGTGTTTTTACTTAGCAAAAATTGTTCAGAGAAATCTATGAGGAATTAAAGTAATGAGCTCACTGGTATACAAAGAAAAGAGCATTCAGAGCCTTACAAATAAAATATAAAAAGAGCACGTCATGATTAAATAACAGACTTGAGGTCCTTCTCCCTCCCATTTCTTAAATGTAGAATATTATTGTTTTCTTTATTCTTTTTATTGTCCTTTATTTTTTTTGCCAAGATAATTACTGCTTTATTCATTTGACTCCAAAAACATTGTTAAAGTATTCATCATTTCAGCAAGGCTGTTTGGAAACCCATTTTTGTGCACTGGGGAAAAAAAATGAAGAAGAAAAATTAAACAAAGAAAACCACAAGAACCATCTTTACAAAGGTATATTTATATTTTAATGTGTTTTTATGGGTCCATACAGGTATCCCATATACAAAATATGTAGAGACAGTTTGAACAGGTTATACTGCATGTGTGCGCACACGTGACATACCCAGCAGCAGGATTTTAAGCTGTCTTGCTGATTTCAGTAGGCCTCTTCTTTCACCCCAGATGATGTAAATATCTGTAAATTCCTCATTCCTCAACATAGATACACCTGTACGTTAGTCTATATATATGTAGAAAGTAAGAAATATATCCATAGGTGTGTACACAAACACAGACTTAAAACTGTGACATGGTATGTGTATATATTGTGTATCAACCACTGTAACACCTAAGAGCAGATCCTTCCTGTACTGTGATTTTAAATAAACTTGACTGTCTTTTACTGTGTGTAACTCAACATATCTTAAAAAGAAAATAATAGAAATAATTGTTAAGTGTGTTTTTGGCTTATTCTCCATGTGCCGTACATTAAAACATGTAATACAGACTTTTATTTTTGCCACACCACTGCTTACTATGATGTGGGAGAACATTTTTGTTCATTCCACAGGTCACAGCTCCAGTGCTTTTCAGGAGCTTGAGGGATGCGTGACTTGTGTTTTCTAAGAAAAGTTTATTCTAGTACTTCGTGTCCCTGTGCCTCATTCTTGATCCACAACTATGCCCGTATAATAAAATTAACCTCCTTCTGTCTTCTAAAGAACACTTCCCAGGGTGTTTAAAATACCCTCCTCTGTCACTCTTCTCGTGTCTATTATTTCTTTATTTCTAATTTTCCCCGTTTTTCATCTAGGCAATTGTTATTTCCAACACCACAGCATCTGAAGTCTTCTCTGCATTTATCATACTAACACTTTCAGAATGTAGGAGAGAAATAGCCACCTATTTATAACTCAGATGAAGGGGAAAAACGATTGGCCTGAAGTTAGTCAGCATCTTGTTGGGAGAGGGACCAAAACCCAGCTGAATCCTTTCCAGAGGTTTACCTTGTGCACAAATATAAAATTAATTTAGAATTGGTTTTGTTTGCGTTTTTTTTTTCCTTACAGAGGATTACCAAGATTGCCATGGCAATGCAGACAAGCACTGTGGCTCGTTTGGGCTGAAGGAGGTCCAAGAAGGACATCACAAGGTACTGGTTTTGATATGAACATCACCATTTCCCTTAAAGCTCACAGAGAAGCCACTGGAGCTTGTGTCATTTGAGAACAATTTGTGGCCTTGCTTGCTCTGGTTGTTGTGTTTCTTTAATCTATCCCTATGAATTTTTTAATAGCCACAATAAGGCTTCACATGACCAGGTGTATTGCTGTCTCCTGTATAGTTAATCTCTCTAGCAATGAAACTTCAAAGGAGGAGGGACCACCAAGCAATCAAACAACAGAAGCTTGATCAAGCTGCAGGATGATATAACTTCAGTAATGTGTAAACATGAGATATGTTTCATATGCATCCATAAACTTCAAGCTCTCGTGTACTTGTGCAGAGGACGATCAGAAAATTTTAGTATCCGTATTTGTAGTATCATGGCCAAGGACACCATCAATTTGTGAACAAATATTGTGTCCTCAGTACAAGTAACTGTGGAATTTTATCTGCAATATGATAACACTTTCAGGTTGAGATGCTACAGAAACTTTCAGATTTAATGTAGATCCTGAGAAGCAAGACGCAAAGAAGATTTTGTATTCCTGAAAATTGCTTCCCTCTGCACTGTATTATTAAATTAGGTATTTTCCAATGATAGTTGCAATTTTTTCTCAGTAAGTGTTACTCCACTTCTATCCTTAAATCAGTATGGCTGCAGTGAATGAACTGCAAGAATGAACATTCAAATTAATAATTCTGGTTATTTGTCTTACCCTGCTCTAGATACACTCTGAAGCATTTTTAATCCTTTTAATTGCCCATAACCAAAAATCGCCACAGTACTCAAGTACCCAAAAACTTGTGCAGTGTAGCACAAATACTCAATAGCTGAGGATTATAATTACAACTTCCAACTTTAGTAGAGTGATGATCTACATTTGTGAGCAAAACCAGATTGGCCAGCTGGATATTCCCTTGTCTTTCGATGTCTAAGTTTCCATGTGATTTATTTTTCCAGGAAGATAAAGGTAACTTGAAGAAAACAGAGTTTCATATAAATTTAGCTGCAGACTGAGGTGTGCATGTGTGAGTGTGTTCAGCCTTATATATAGAGGAGGGATGATTTAAGGACCGATGGAGTGGGTGTAATGGGCAAAGCAACCCGGCCCAACCCATGGGAGTGGCAGAGTGAAATTCATTTCCTACAATCCCATAATAGCACAATGCCTTTGAACAAAATGCTGTAGTCTTATAGGAACTTCAGTTGTGGGTGGCTCTCAAAGCCACATTAAAGTGACCTGGTTTCAGTGAGGTGCATAAACCCATGGGCAATTCAGCACTGTCTAGTCCCTTTGGTCTCACTGAAATGACTCACAAGCTTACAGTTATTGACATGTTTGAATAGATTCCTGAACTGAGCCTCTTATGAGAATCCTTCTGCACAAAAGAAATGTGAGCATGTGAAATCTCCTTTCAGAGGTTGTGAGAGCCCCTCATTTTTTAATGGGGTGAGTGAATCCTAATGTTCAGAAAGAATCTTGTTTTAGCATGTTCAAGATTTAGGCATTTGGCCTGATTTATATAATTTGGGCCTAATTGTATCTCTGGAAAGCATCTTCTAAAATGACTTTACCTAACAATTGTATATAGGAAATAATGACAAACTAATGCAAAGAACATACTTAAAGAAAAAGACAAAAGTCTAAGTTCATGTTTATTCTCCTCAAAGTCCCTTTTCTTTTTGTAAACAGATATTTTATTTTATTAAAAAAATTAAATAATTTTTTTAATTTTTAATTTTTAATTTTTAATTTTTAATTGTTTATTTTTAATTGTTTATTTTTTATTTTTTATTATTTTTATCATTTTTAAAATGTTTTATTATTTTTATTATTAGGCATTTTATTTTATTTTATTTTATTTTATTTTATTTTTATTTTAAATTTTTACTTCTTAATTATTTTATTTTATTTTATTTTTTATTTTATTTATTTTATTTTATTTTATTTTGAAAAGGAATGAGAAAGTTCTTTGAATCTGACCTCGACTTTCTGGGGAATATAGATTTCTCTACTTTGCCCTCCCTACCCCAAATTCATCTATGCTAAAGAGTTGCAAAACTCTCCCTCTAAGTGTATTCTGAGTGATGGACATTAGGGACAATTGAGCTTTTTTTTGCAATGAGTGTGCAAATCACTGCATGTATTCAGATATTGGATGGTAGCAATAAAAGAGAGAATGCTCACAGTGACTTTGGAGAGAAGTGAAACATATTCTGTGGTTATAATGCCAACCTCATGCAGATGACTGAGTTCCTGCTTTTTGTACCTCAGACAAGAAAACACAATCTCAGAGAAATTAACTCATAATACTCTTTAACACCTTTGGGATTTATGTCTTAAATAATGTCTTTACATGTACTTTGCACAGGAATAGTTTAATGGAGAAAATATCAGTGCAAACAAGGCACCTTGCGCACACTACAGATTCTGAAACCTTGTCTTCTAGGGAATAAAGCTGGGCAGTCGTGATTGAAATTCAAAATGTGCATGAGATCCATGTAACCCAAGATTCAGAATACAAATTCACCTTTTAAAGCAAAATAGTTTACAGAGTTAAAAAAACCCCAAAAACAAAAACCAAAAACCAGCAGATCTAAGCAAAAAAATTTTGTAGTTTTTGTAATTAGCAAAGTGCAGAGTGATGTGACTGCACCAATGCATCTATCCACTTGCCCTCTCTAGACTTGTTCACTAAATGTTAGCAAACCCTTTGCAGAGTTTGGTATTGTGCCTGGGAAGGTATTAATAGATATCGCCATGGAAGTCACCTGCAGATGTTTGTCTGGTAAATTATGACCTCATTGTGTTTCTTGGTGGAAGTGATGTTTGGCTCTCTGTCCAGGGGCAATAATGCCAAACATCCAGGGAATCTGGTAGTCAGCTCAGAAACCAGTGATGCCAGTGCTGAATCAGACCCTGTGCATGCAAAGGTGTTATTCCAGGGATGAGCCAAATCAGGATCCTCTACTTTGTAGCTCATAGAGTAGTTTAAATGAGCATAAGCTGGCACCAGCACTGAAGGATGAGGTACTGTCCCTCTCCTTTGTGCTGGCAGCTGGGGCAGAGTGGCCTGGATCAGAATGGGTCCAGCTGAGAGCTAACCCAGTTAATAAAAAAAAGGGGAAAAAAAAAGAATCCAAACAGTATTAACTCAATTCCCAGGTCAGTTCCTTCCATATGACTTACTTACATCCAGATTTTTGCACTGGCAGAGTGTGATGTCCAAGACTGGAAAAAGCAAGCAAGTGGAGGAAGAGTGGCTGACTGCTGGTGTCACCGTGATCTTGCACCTCCTTGAGAGGGTTTGTCACAGCCCCATAGGAGCATAAATCAATTCACAGAAAAATATTCTCTGTGCAGCTCCACGCCCCACCATTTTAGAAGGTTAAAAAGGTCCTTGGATGTGTCCAGAGGAGGTAAAAATAGGGGGCTGCAAGGCACGTCCTGTCAGGAATGGCAGAGGACTTCTCTTGCTTGGAGAAAAGCAGATTCGGGGGAACCTTGTTCTCGCCAGCTTCCTGGGGAGAGAAGGTGGAAAGGGAGGTGCTGAGATCTTCTCGCTCGTATCCAGCGACAGCACATATGTGAATGTTTCAAAGACGCACCAGGGGAGGTTCAGACTGGACAGCAGGAAGCAATTCTTTACTGAGAGGGTGGCCAAAAGCCTGGAACAGGCTTCCTAGAGAGGTGGTTGATGCCCCCAGCCTGGCAGCGTTTAAGAGGCATTTGGACAGTGTCCTTAACAGCATGCTTTAACTTTTGGTCAGCCCTGAATTGCACCACAGATGCTTGTTGTAGGTCCCTTAAATAGCTAGTCTATTCAAAGTGTTTTGAATACATACTCAAAGCAGCTTTGCCACTGCTGTTTCCCACGTTTGTTATAGAGTAAAAACAGAGCTAGAATTCAAAACAGAGAAAGTGGCACCTCGTACTTTGCTAGCTGTGTCCTGCTAATTACCTTAGTATTCTAACTTGTTTCTTCTTTTCATTTAAAGGTCATCAGGAATAACCTGCCTGACCAATGCTGCGAATTAAAATCAGGTCCAGAGAACAATGCAAGCCAAGAAGGGAAAACATCTGCAGAGAGCAATTTTTATTTGGAAGACTTGGAGAAATATACCTTTTCTGTGTGGTAAGTGATCTCAGCATCAAACAGTTTCACAACCCAAAAGTTTGCCTTGCCATATGTGCATTACAGAGGCTTCTACATTTAGATGAAAGTTTTTGGGCTAAAAAACCCCAAAAAACAAAACACAAAACCCATGGTATTTTCTTGGACTTCTTAGTATTTATGATTGAAGTTGAATTAGAAAATTTAGAAGCACTTTTTGTCTGAGAATGCAATTTTGGCATTGCTACATTGTTTTGAGAAGCTGTGTCAGGGGAATAAAGGCAAAAAGATTTTCAGCATAATCTTTTCAGCATTTTAGGAGTAATACACTACCTTTTTTGGATGTTACTTTAAATATTATTACTGTTCTCTGTTATAAAATACACATATGGGGAATGACTTAAAATGAACAGATAAATTAAAGTGAAATTAAAAAGACTACATCAAAATGAAATCTTTTCATTTACTTATAATTATATATCCTGGAATATCATCTTCTAGGTAATTGCAAAAGTTGGACAGTTATTGGTAATTAGTAAAAAAACAATGAAGACCCAATCCTTTACTAAATGAAATGATCTGATAATCTTTCATATAGGTCCCTACTGTGCTTTGAATATTCAAAATCCAGCTGTAATGTACATTTCTGGAACCCATCATCTTCTCCAAATCAGCCCCTAGAGTTTCAAACTAAGTATCCAGAAAACAAACATCAGAATAGGGTGTATGTCTATGAAAATTTAATTTTAAATCGCTTCCCTATCAAAACATGAGACAGGATTATCTCACCGGCAAGCCAAGCAGCCCTCACCATCTCTAGTGCTGTCTATGCCCTGCTCTTGTTTGCCTTGGTGCCTTTAAAATTGGCAGGAAGTTGGGTAAAGACCTTACAGACACAAATGCATTTTCACTGTGATAATCTGAACTCAGCCCTAGAAGTGATTAACCCTGAACATTAGAGAAGGCATAAATCAAGCAGGAGAATAGCACACACTCATATAATTATGCTTTCATAATTCTGCTGGATTAATTATGGTTATTTTGGACAATTAAGGACTCCCCCATCCTGGCCATAATATAAGAATAGATTTTAGAGCAGCAGTGCTCATCCAAATATCCTTGCCAGCTCCCACTGTTTCATTTTACCTACCTCAATTTTCAAATTAAATTAACCAAATTATCATCAATTATCTATCTCAAGTTGCTTGCTTTCTGCAGTGGTGAACTTCACTTTCTCTCTTCCGTGTCTTGCACAGTTACAGTGATACAATTAATATTTAATTGTATATGCCCTATCCCTGCAAGTGTTCAAGGCCAGCTTGGATGGAGTCCTGGACCTCCTGGTCTGGTGGAATGTATCCCTACCCATGGCAGAGGGTTTGGAACTAGACAGCTTTTAGGGTCCCTGCTAACCCAAACCATTCTGTGATTCTGTCTACCTTTAAAGTTAGCAGTGTTGATCCTTTATTCTTTTCAAAGTTGTTCTGCTTAAAATGTTGGGAGAGGGGCTCAACTCCACCCTTATCAGCCTGGCCCCAGGCTTTGAACTCCATGGCTTTTGAAATTGCACAAGGTATCTGGAGAAGCAGAGGAGAGAGACACTTGTCTCTGTTGGCATGCACCTCACCTTTTGATTTGGAGCATAAGAGAAAACATCTGCCCTTTCTTCCATTTTGTTTTCTGTTTCTTCTCTTTGTCCTTTCCTAGGGAGCCCAGCTGTCCCAGAGCCCCATGCCTGCAGGGACACTGACTTTGCCAGGATTCCCTGGGCAGGCAGAGTTATATCTGGGCGCAGGAAGTTACAGGGCATGAACCAGATCTTCCTGGTACAAAACAAAAGCAACAAGGCATGTGTTAGGGTGCTGCCTGTCCTAGCTGAGGCCAGTATTTTGTTATTTCAATATGCCATTCTATTTACTGCATCCATCATCCTGTTGGAAATAAGGACCAGTTCTTGCTTTATTTACATATTTGTTATGTTCAAGTCCTATGATATTAGAACTAAACAGAATTTAGAGTGAATCTATTTGCTTTCTGCTTCACTTGTGGTCATCCTATTATTCAGAAAGAAAAAAAAAATAGGAAAATGGAATTACTCCACTCTTGGTTAAGTAATATAGGTGTTACACATAGCATGTAGTGTAAAGAATGTATAATAATATAATAATGTATTAATAATCTATTTTTTAACTATAGAGTTAATTCAGGTAATCTAATCGGGAATCTGATACCTTGTGAGTTGTTAATTCCATTTGTTACTGTACCAGCATGATGTTTCCATTGTTACTCATTTCTGTCTGTCTCCTCTTTTCCTTCTTTCCTACTTTCTCCATCAAAGGGCATCAACTCCTCTTTGTCTGTTTCCAGACCTTCCTCTCTACTACAATTGCTACCTTTTAAAAAATGCAATGCAAGATAATTAGCTACTACAAAAATTTTTAATAGCACTGTAGATCTGGGGGCAGCTTAGATCTCCATAAACTTCAGAGTTTTAGATGCTCCAAGATGCAATCTGAGCAATTTCCTTGATCTTTTATTGCAGCTGGTAAATCATTTATTGGGCTAGGTTATTTTACAAAATCCTCTTTAGAAACAAAATCCCATAAAATGTATTTATCATAAAGTACTGTATGACCAGCAGTCTTCAAAGCTGTACATATCCTGTATTAATTAAAAGCTAGTGTTGTACTGTGACAAGTTAAAAGTATCCACTGTCTCAGTCTCTCTCTTCCCCCCACCCCCTGCCTCTCCCAATGATTTTTTTCTCTCTTCTTTTCCTTCTCTCGTATGCTCTTCCCTTTTAAGGCTTGCCAAAGGGGAGATTGGTGAGTAAGAACAAGATATTCTTTTGTGATCACAAATATTTTTCTGATAATTGTGATTTTTTCTTCCATTGCTAGAGCATGCTTGTCTTTTTCCATTCATATTAATTTGACAGTGGTGTCTCACATCCGTAGGCCATAGTCAAACCTCCTTACAGTGGGCATTATACACATATATAACAAAAAGATCATTTTGGCTGCAGAAGCCCACAGGCTTCAGCTTCCATCTCACACGAGTGCCTTTCCCTCTGTGCCCATGTACCGCCTTGCTCTGAGCAGCAGGCTTTTGCTTGGGTCCACTGAGTTGAGGGTGAGGGGGATGACTCCAAAAGATGAGGTGGGGGCAAAGAGATTAAGACAACAGGCAGATGTGGTGGCATATTTCAGGGCCATCCCTGCTGCAGTCACAGCCTGGCAGGTGCCAGGTGCTCACCAAGCGCTTTGCTGGGGCCTTCCTAGGGAGCCCACCCCAGGACCTTGCCTTGCACCACATCATGTCTGAAGCTCCTTTCTCTGAGATTTGTGTTCCTGGAGTTAAAAGCCCGTGTAATCTGCAGCAGAACATCTATATTATTTCTGACTATTGTCTAAACAATACGGGTGACATCTGTAACCTTGAGAAAAAAGGAGGAAAGTTTGGAGGAATTTTGACCTTGCAGACCAAAACCTGCTCTCAGAAGCTCTCTAGCTGTCTTCTTCTGTTCCCTGAAAGAAAATTTGAGGAAAAAAATGTTCCTCATGACTGTCACTATAAAGCCAGATTTCCTGAACATGTATAAATAAACAGATGTGAGAAATAATTTTAACATTTCAGTGCTTTAACATTGCTTTTTATGTATAGTTCTAGAGGAGATGTGAAAAAACCCCAGATTTCAAAACCCTTCATTTGTCTTAATAAAAAAAAAAAAAAAAAAAAAAAAAAAAGACATACACTTTCTGTGACTTTAGGAATCTTCAGGCTTGAGTTTAAATATAAAAACTAGCAGTTTCAATTGCCAACAACTTATCATCAAACACAGCTCTCAAGGGTTAACATTACACACTAATATAAAAGTAACGATCATCCTTTGTCTCCATGCAATTAGCTTTTTAACAACGTGCCTGTAGCTCCTACCCAGGCTAAATGCTGCTTTGAAATATTTTCTGTTCTACTCCAAATGTGTTAAGCTGACTCTGGCCAGCTTCTATAAAACCAATTAATTGTAGGGCACTGCCTTTTGTGGGGGAGTACCCAGTGCCCCACACAGCAGTGCCACGTGCTGCCCATGGTGGCTCAGCTGCAGGCTGGTCAGTGCAACACCAGTGCAGGACCAGACAGTATCTTGATGCAGCAGGCAAGCTGGTAAATCCTATCTAGAGTCATATTCTTGCAAGTCTGGAATCCAGGGCATTGGACCAGCCTTTGGTTCTCACTTGCATCCATCCGGAGCAGATGCAGCCCTTGTTCAAAAGAGGTAGCAAGGGGATGGTGAAGATAAAATGGGCTCTTGGCAGCATGTCACAGCCTGGGTAGGGTGAACAAGGTTGAAGACCCCTTTACAACCCTGCCAATGCACCTGTGGAATTTATGAATTTTATCAATTTTATTTCCAAATTGAGGAGGATACTGAGAGGCAGGAAGAGTTAACTGTAAAGAGCACAATACAGTAAACTTGTTTTTTATATAAAGACAATAAACTTTCCCTTTATAATACACATGTGATTTGACACTGAAATAAATGCAGATGCTTCTTTGCTTGGTGTATTCCCTGTTGTGCTTTCTAAAACACCTTCACATATGGTTTGCCTCATTCCTGTGAAACTGCTTGTTGTTTATGTCATACAAACAGAACAGATTGAACTTATACCAAGTTAGGAGGGTGATGAATCCTACGTTAGGGGAAAATCCTTGCCTGAGTGTTTTGAATTTGTTCAAAATTAGTGTTGCTTGTTAAAAATTGCCCTGGATTGTCCCTTGAGCTTTTCTAAAGATTTCATTAAAATTAAAAAAAAAAAATCTGTGGCTGCCTATAAATGCAACCTTTTATTCAAATATGTAACATTTACCTAAAATCAAAGGTCAGATTTTACCAGTTTTTTATAGCTGTCCTAGTAGGATCTGTTTCATGCACTACATATAAAATACTGCCATTAAGAGCGGACATTCAGCTTCCTTTGTGAAAAGCAGAATAACCCTTTATTGTGTGCTTTAAAAAGTGCTAATCTCTTAAAAATTTCTCAGTAACTTCTGATAGTCCACCTAAACCCTGTTTCATTGTTTCTAATTCCATTTTGATATGTAATTAAAGGCAGGCCAAGCTTGAATTCTTAGGAGTAATCAGAAGTCCCACTGTTTTCTTTGAATGCTTTCAAATCTTTCACACATTATTCTCAAAAAGGCTTAAGCTTTAGTTGTGTGAGCACAATTCCCTGATTCTGAAATATTTGTGGAACTTTTTTTGCAGGCAAGTCTCAGCAGGACACAAGTCATGTTTTTGTTTTGGTGTGGTTTTTTTAACATATTCAGCTATTAGATGGTGTTTATTTTAGTGCATGTACTGAAATCTTGAGGACTGATTTTTTACAGCAGACCAATACATATTTCTGTGGAGTTTTTGCTTTAGTTTTAGTCTCATGGGAGATTTTTCTGCTACAGGAAAAGTTTACTTTTTGGAAAATTATTCTATGGACAAATCATTAAATATGAAAATGGCACTTTTCCTATGCACTCTAATTTTTCTGAAGCTGTCAATTTCTTTTTTATTATATAATTTAATTCATATTTAGGCAAATTCCAATGAACTGCACACATTCAGAGATTTTATTTCTTTTCTCTCTTGTGCAATGAAAGAATTATTTCCCTGTTCTAGTACGTTGTGGCAAATTTTTGATGGTGAAAATTGAATGAGAAATAAAATGTTTGGAAAAAAATTTGAAATCAACAAAAAGTATTATTTCAAAATTAATCTAAACTGCTGGGAAAAAAGTAGGAAAAAACCTTTCAAGGACTGAAAATACCTGAAACCTGTAAGGACTCATGAAAATACATGAGTCTTTGCTAAGAACTGTTTTCTCTGGGAGTCTTTTGCAAAGCACTCCAATACGTATGCACACTCTTAATTTTGTCAGGATTGGATATTGTTATGGTGAGGGGAAACATGTACTATTGCAGTTACACCTGGACCTCAGTGAAATTATGCTTGATGATAATTTTATTTGTATGTTCAGGATGATGGAAAGAGTTGGCAGCCAATGAGCTTCCTCCTGCAGGTTACAGACCTGCAGAACTCCATCAGCTGAGAGCTGGTCTCTAGCAGCAGAAAAGAGAAATTAGAGGTACAAAGAGTTAGTTAAGAATTGTCAGTGACTAATCAGTCACAATTACTAGGGAGATGTTTGTCTAGTTGGTTGGTGTTCTTTTTTTTTTCTTTTGTATTGGCTTTAATGTTCTTGATCAGGAAGGATTAGTGAGCTTTGTTGTGGAGCAACTTTAGTACAGACCCAAATTTTTCCTAGAGATCTTCTCAAGGGAATTGTTTGGTTGACATCCGATTGTGAGTAGTGGAGCTGAAAGAGCAGGGAAAATGCTCCCCAGTGCACAGTTCACAGTTTGATCTAGACCTCTCCAGGATTGTGTGTTTATAATTCCTTGCCAAAATGCCCTTTTTTTCACTTCCTCCATCTTAGAGAATTCTTATCTGGTGAAAGTGAAAGGATATGGTTCAAATTTGGTAATAGTCAGTGGAAAATTGAGTATGGTTACCATGCAGCTTTTTGACAATAAATTGCTAATTTCTCTTCTTAAATATGGAAAATGTTGAGTCTCCAATAACTGAGCAATGTAGACTCACAAAGTTGTTGGAGCCTTTTCTGTGAGTGCAGTCAAAATATCTTCAAGACAGCACTGCCAACTTTTCTCCCTCACAGGCATTTCACACAATTCAGCTTGGATTCCTGCTCAGCACAAAAGCACTTTCTGAGTTAGCTGAATTGCCCTTTGGTTTTTTCAGAATCATAGGAGAGTAGAAGACTTGGGAAACTGGCTGTGAAACGTGGAGTTGAGAGAGATGTGGTTGTTGTTTGTCATTTAATAAACATTTTGTTTTCATGAGCTAGAAAAGATGACATTACTGATGACTAGTGGAGAAAAGTGAAGCTATAAGTGTGCCATACATGGTCATCTCTAATGAATAGAATGAATAAAAATAATAAGTGCATTACATAGCTAACTGTCACATCTTCAGGGCACTACAGTAAATAAGTGGGAGTTATGCGTGTGCATTAGTAGCAAAATGGGTACCACACTTTGGATCCTATTGAGTACAGTGTGGAGAGAAAAATATGATAGATGGCTGCTTTTTATCTGTCACTGCTGTGGCACAGAAGCATAGACCATATGTATGTAAAATGACTTTGTTATTTCAGTAAATTCTCTAACTCTTTCTGTTGTAGCCTGTAGCAAAATGAATAAGTAGCTGAAGATCCTGGTGGGATAGTTCTGATTTTATCAGAATAAAATACCTCTGCAGAGGCATAATTATTATTAAATATACAGTGATGTGTGACAAAACAGCCAGAGAAGTAAGCAGGGTCTCTACTTTTACAAGTTTTTGGTATAAACTGAGAAGCTTCACAAAGGGTGGGAGCAAGGAGCTGTGGTGGTGAAGCTGAAATGGGCAGAAAAGTTTGGGCAAATGTGGGCCTTGTTAACTGTGACTCTTGTTTCCTGTTTCAGAGGTGATGATAAAACTGTGGATGACAGTCAAAATGTTCCTCCTCAATCACCTAGTGGAATCAATATTTCTTGCCTTCTATTTTGTCCTTCTTTAGGTAGAATACAGTATCTCCTTCTTTGGCAAAGTCGGATTTGGGAAGGAGAGAACAGGGAGGACCTGCTATTTGCCTGGCCTTGGATCTGAACACTCAAACCAAACTGCCAGGTTTGAGACTCTGGTTACAAAATTCTGAATAAAATACAGTCTGTCTGCCCTTTGATTTAAGAGGAAGTCCAGCCAGTGAGGAATTTACAGTGGTCATGCTTAATTCTTACAATGGTGCGATTCACTGTCTTGAGCTTAGTTTTTGAACAACTTGGTAACCCTCTGGTGTACTTTGTAAGATTTTCAGCCTGGTATCTAAATCTGTCCCAGTTTTTGGTTTAGGTATCTGCTGAAAGCTAATGACTGAAAACATTCCAGACTGTTTTGTGGAATTAACAGTGGTGAAATTCCTGGTTCAGCTATTCTTTCTTGCAGCTGTACTGAATGCTATGTCTTTCTCACAATGTGAAGAGATGCTCTTCCTGGCTGTTAATTCTCAGTCTAAACCACTGCAGGGGAAGAGAGTTGGGGATGGAAAAAAAAACCAATCCCATTCCTTCATCAGTCCCATTACTCGGAAATAGAGGGCAAGCTATTTTACAGAGCTTTTAACTAACTACTAATGTAATTTGTTCTGCATTGTTTGCCCATTAATCCAAAAATTACTTTTCCCTTTGAAGCTTGCTTTATGTAGAGGAAACAATGCCACCTTTAACCATTATGTGTATTATTGTATGCAGGATAACTGGTTTTATTTGCCTTGCATTTCGGTTAAATGTAGAACATGGGGCTTTGAGTGTCTTTGGTTGCTTGGTAAGTTATAGTATTTCAAAGTTGGAATAATTTCCATTTCAAAACATTGTATCATTATCCTCATCTTCTAAAAGACACTTGGATGTATGTTCATACCACAAGTATTCAATTTATCCTTAGATGTGCCAGGAATTTTGAGGAACGAAAGGATTCTCTTGTCTCTTAGAATATGCCTTTCTTTCTCTGGCTTAAAGTACATACATCAGATATAGAGTTTGACCTACAAAATGTCAGGGGGTGAAAGATATGTATTCAGTCTAGTTTATCATGCATTTCACTATCCTGCACAGTGCATGTGGAGAAATACTTCTCTATCAGCACATGCTTTATATACATAAGCACATAAAAACTCTTTACAGTTTTCCTTGAGATAGTTATAAGAAGCCGCATCTCCATGATGGGAATGTCTTTCTTATGTCTCAACTTTCAGGAAAAAAACCTGATATGATAAGTTGAAGGTTTTAAACCCATAATGCCTATATTTTTTTCCTGAAGGTTAGCACTGAATAAATACTGGATTTTGAGATTCAAGGTCTTGAAAGAAAATAAATAACTGATCCTGGAAATCAAATGGTCTTCTAGTGGCTCTAGATGGAAATATGTTTCCTCAGCATTTTTAATCAATCCCTGAGACATATTATGATCATAGCAGGACTGTCCAAACAGTGGCCAAAGGAATGACTCCACTCAGCATCTCAATACCTCCCAGCAATTCCTTTTGATTGTGTATTCCCAAAAGCTTAACGCCAGCTGTGTAGCAGTCACAGAGATGTGACTGTAGTGTGGAGTCATGGGAGATTAAAAAGCCTACTCTGGTTCATTTGTAAATTGGCTATTATTTTTAGTTAGTTCCCCAGGTGAACGCATCCATGCTATGCTAATCAGTCTGAATTAATTCTAGGAGACAGTTTCCAAAGCAGGCTGGTGTCCCAGTGGTAGCTTCTCTCCTGTGTATTAGCGTGGAAACATGTTACATTAAAAGCTGTTTATTAGATAATCCTGTTTCTCTAAAGCACTGAGTCTGTTTAACCTACTGTGCTAGTTATTTTCCTAAAGATTGCCAGACCTGCATTTTTCTAATAAAAATTATCACTGAGAGAAAAGATGGGTGGGTGAAAAATTCAGTGAGACATGACTTGGACAACATGAGAAATTCTGAAATCAAGTGACAGGAGAAGTAAGATTTTAAGTCTGGCCCACAGAAAACTGAGGCCATGTGGAATCTTCCCATTTGCCTTCACTGGGCTTTGGATCAGACCCTGGAGATACCAACAATATTTCAGGGGTTTACGATCATTGCTAACTTTGGAAACAGTGCCAGGCTTCAAGAATAGGGACTGCATTCCACATGCAGCAGGAATAGCCTTTTCTCTACTTTGAGTAATGTTACAGGAACAATAAAAAATTCTTGCTTCTGGGAATGCCAGGCTCTGTGGGACTTGGACAGGACCTGACATTTATACAGTTCATCACTACTGTAGATCAAGGAATGCTACTTTTAGCAAAGAATGCATATTCATTCTTTTTTGTTAACCTTTGCTTCAGTGCATTCATGACATGATTGTATGGGTATGTAGCTGTGTTTTAACAGTTTTTTAATTTCAGTTGTTGCTTGAAGCACTACTCTGGAAATTAGACACTTTTAGTAGTTCAATTATTGTTGATTTATTCATCCCTCTTGTAGATACAGTGAATATAGTTACTATAGTAAGGTTATCTAGTTCTGAATGCCAAATGCCAAGCTTCAGAGCTTACATCTTGGCAACTACAAGACTTATTGGCTTGGAATTTGTCATGCCAGCAGTACTGCCTTGTAGCATTTATTTCACAGATTTTCATTAAATGGGGGAAGATAAGAGAGAATAGTGCTGCTAGTTACATGATGCATCAAACTGTTTACTAACATTACAGGGAAATCAGCTCAAAATAACATAACTCCAGGCTTTGTTCTGCCATTTTCCTAGACTTCATTGGAAGAGTAGCAACGATACACTAAACGTAAAACATGTAAAAGTGCTAATTGGGAAAATTTTTTTAGCTAATATTACCCACTTGGAAAAAATCAGAAAGTGTAGAATAGTAAAATAAACTAAAAATACTGTACAATGCTTGGAATTTTCATTAACTTAGTTATAATTTCTCTTTTTGGGGCAATGAGTCAGCAGAAACTTGCTTAAGTTCCACCTCCTTTAGCATCTGCTCTGAGTATGTTGCTGGACAGCATAACACAGAGGGGCAGATCCTCAGCTGAGGTAAGCTGTTGAAGTGCCATTTTCAGTGAAGTGATAACAATTTGCTTTGACTGAAGCATAAACTTTCATGCTAACCTGCTGTAATGCTTTCCATCACCCTGTAGACTGTCTGCATGTGAAATATAATGCACCTAATGGCATTTAAATTAGCTATCATTGGAGGCATCTGTCATACTATAATCTTTCCCAGTCATTTGTAAGGTCTTCTACCACTTAGCCTCCCTCTCCCTCCACTTTTCAGTGGCATCTCTTCTGCTGATGTTATACCCTACTACCACAGATATCAACTCTCATCTCCCCTTGCCACTACTTCCAGCTTTAACCCATGACTTTTACTCAGAGGTTACTCCTCAGGATATTTGTGAAGTTTCTCCTCTAATCCCATCCTCCCCAAAAAAGGCAGGTGCATGTCATTAACACCTAGCTGTGCTTGGAGTGGTGATAACCTGAATCTGCTGAGACCAACATGCTGCTGCACAAAAACACAGCCCCATGCATGGCTTTCCGTTTAGGTTTGCATTTAATCCTCCACTGTGCAGTTTCAGTGCTACACTACAAGCTCTCTGAAGCATGACTTGACAGTTTTGTTAGTTCAACCACTGCCTTAGATACTTACAGAATGACAAAACCAGGAATTTGGATTCACCATTTAGCAACGACAGAACTTCAGCTGAAGGTCAGTGTAATTGCACAGATCTGATTTTAATAGTTCAGACAAAATCTGCAGCAAGTGTCTGAGTATAGCTGATACAATCTAATGGACTGATCCATAATCAGCTGATAAATAACATTCTGTACCATAGCTGTTATTTCTGTTTCACTGGCTGTCATCAACTAAAGATTCTGTCTTTGGGATTAAAATGAAAAATCACAGACCTTTTTCCTTAATCCTTAACTCAAACCTTCTCCCAAAATGACCAAATCAAAACTTTCAATTGCAAAAAAGTAAAGTTTACTTCCACTGTGATTTTTTTTCCTAGAGTTTGAGAACAGTATTTTACACTCTCAATGGAGATTTTGCACTGAAGTTTTCTTTCTGTTTTATTCACCAAAATTTGAAGATTTCATCTTTAGAAAAATAACCCCTTTTTCACTGCTTTTTTTTTTTCTCTGGATTAAAAAAAAGGGCTTTTTTTTTCCTTTTTCTTTTAGGAAACTCAAAATCTAAAAGATTTAAAATGGTGATATTCTTTTTGTCCGTATTTGCATTTCTCATTGTCTTTGAATCTCTGACCCACTGATTGAATAACTCTTTCTTCTTTACCTGGCTAATTTGTGTGTGTGAAATATTTTTGCTTTCATTGGTGTCCCCTTTCCCTTGTTAGTGGTTCACAGTTTTTCCCAGGCAGTTGGAAAACACATGCTGTTGCAGGATACTTTCTAATCCATGTTTGTCACTAACTGAATTATACATGGGTGGCATAGCACATATTCAGTCTTTCATCCTTATCAGTTGCTTCATCATTACTTTCAATCTTCAGTGAAAAATGTGACTAACAAGTTGTGTGGTATAAATAGACGCTGCAGTTTGAGATCATTTATGCATGGTTTGAATTTTGATGAAATTTTATACTGCCCTCTGGGCTAAACACTTAACCTAAGTGATTGTCCCAATAATTCTGTTGAATCAAACCTTTTCAGATGGAAGTTTTACCTTTCATTATCTTCTAAACTGTTTACTATAAAGCTTTCCAGGAGTGTTAGGAAGCAAATAAAAAAGGACACAGTTGCTGTTTATCAGTGATCCTGTATCTTGTCATTGTAAATGAATGGAAATAGGAAAATAAAATACTTCAGCTCAAAAGACTTTTTTTTTACTTGATCCCAGGTCATCCTCAATATTTTTTTTCTTTTACAGCTACAAAATTTGGAGTTATATGAAATGTGAAAGCATAAGTGTAGATTGATATACGTATTTGTGTATAAATATATTTGGTTTTGGCACCACTCAATGAGCTAATTTATGTGATTCTTTATTTTAATTTCTTTAGTTTCTAATTAGAAACTTCTAGTTGCCACAGTTTCATGATCTTCCCATATGTATTTACCTGCTACTAAAATGACTCAGCAATATTTCTGTTATTTTTACATATGTTGCTCCTGCTCAATATTTGGGATAATTTTTATTTCAATGACAAACATTCTCTCTATATAGCTTTATTGGTTTAGATGTTTAAAAGTCTGAAATTAATTTTTATAAGCTGAAAGCAATTGTTGAACACTGACACTTCAAGTATTACAATAATGCAGAAAATCATCATTGGCTCAGTTAAGATGTTTCTATTTCTTGCAAGAACCAATTAAAATACAGTGCTCTTGTTTTTTAACCAGAAAAGGGTCTCCTTTGGTTTTAATCTGAGTATTTTGAAGACGTTTTCACTGTTTATAAGTATCATGAGTTGTTGTTCAACCGCTTCCTTCTTTCCCTTAGCCAGTCTTGGCAGCTGTAATTTGCTAATGAAATTTAGGCATTTCCCCACCCCCTAGAAAACAATATCTTTTTAAGAAAGCTGAAACACCCAGTCCAGAATAATTGACAGTTCAGAGAAGCTGCCACTTGGTTGCATGCCCAGTGTGGCAGAAGCAGGTCCCCCTGTGGTCCCTGTTTTCTGGTCCCCTTGACCAAGGTGGGACGTGAGGGGGTCTCCTACCCTCCCCATCCTCCTGGGTTTCTTTGGCAGAGCACTGAGTGCAGTTGGAGTGGGTGGAGGGTGTAGGGGATGGCACCGAACTGTGATCTCCCCCTGCTCCTTGGAACCCAGGGCTCCTGAGGCAGGCTCTGTGCGTGTCCATGTCCAGGGTGGTCTGTCAGCCCTTGCCCTGCATTTTGGTACATTGGACTCTGCTACCCCCAAATGAGGTCATCAGCCAAGAACACCTCACACGGCACTTGTGCTTGTGCAAATGAACAGCTGGTGACTGATTCTGATGAGTGGGACTGCTGGGGGGCAAAAAACTTCTATTTTTCCAGCACCAAAATCTGTACATTTTATCAAGAAAAATTTCCCACAGAAAGGCAGTTTTCTGGCAAGCTCTACTAGTCAGAAGTCTCAGCTCCCCTTCACACAGGAGTCTCGATGGAAAATTTTATAGCTAGCCCTAGCGCAGAGTCTTTCAGAGGTGTTGAGCACCCACTGTGACCATTAATTTAAATAAGCCCATAATGTGGTTTACATTTAATAAAGTTGCAGCCTCCGCATGAACCAGGTTTACTGAGTGTTGCCTTCTTTCCTGCTGGGTCTGAGTCTGCTGGTCTGGCTAGTGTAAAAGTCTTGGGCTCAGAGCACGCCTTCACCCCATGTGTTCATTAGGAATATCCAAGAAAAGCCTACAGACTGTGTGTTTTCATCTCCAGTAGAGATGACTTTTATTCAGGGATAAGAATGCACACAAGAAGTGGCAAATAAATAGGTTTTTACTTGGAAGAGCCCTTTCACTGCTTGTCCTACTACTGACATATCAGAATTGATAATTCTGATAAAAGCAATATATTGCTTTAGTACTTACACAGTGCTAGAAAGATAGCATACTATTAATTCTAAAATCTTCAGAAGTAGTGGCAGAATAAAAAGCATCAAGTGCTTATGAAGAAAATAAGCAAAATGAAAACAGATCAGATACTTCAACAGTGTGAATTAACTGCAAGTCTGCTGGCTTCAGCAGGGCGGTAATATCAGCTGAGAAACTGAAGTTTACCTGTACTCTTTACAAGAAGAAGTATGTGCTGTTTACAGAAAGGAACTGTGAAAAGCAATGTATGTCTGATTTGTACATATTTACAGTGAGAGAGCCCAAGTAGCTGTAGCTTGCAGAAGCATTCCTTACCTTTGGCATTCTGAATTTAAATATTCTAGTGGTGGATGCTTTTGTAAGCAAGCTGGTCTCATAGGCTAGCTGCTTATTTTTCCAACATTTTGTCATTCCACTTTGCTTCTAATGAATCTAACCAATTTATTGTTCAACTTTCTGTACCAAGCTCTTGTCTACAATTGAGTCCCAGCTTATTTGCAACTAAGGAGGAAAGGAAGATTTGTGGGAAAAATATTTCAAAAACCCACTGAAGGCAGCTGACCAGAGTTTTCAGTACTTAAACGTTAACTGTTTAGACAGATCCCCAGTCACCTTTTAGCTGTTCTATTTGTGTGGTGGAAACTTGGGTTTGCCTTTCAGTGGCTTACCAGGGGTAATTTGCCAAGTGTAGAGCTCGCCTCTTCTCCATCTTTGTCAGGGATTTGCCAAGCATTTCCTTCTCCTCCCACACAGCTTGTGGCAGCTCTCTGTCCAAGCCAGAGCACAGTGCAGTTTCAGCGTAAGGTCAGTCCCCAGATCCTTTGGATCACACACAATGGAAGATGACTTCTCACTATGAGTGTAATCTTAGTGCCCGGTATGATCTGTCACAACGTTTGCCAGAACTGTGCCAGAATGGGTGAGACACCAGTATTTTACAGTACTTTGCCAGTATTTGTCTCAACCTACCCACTGAAATGAAGGAACCATGTGACCCCATCGGAATCAAGAATGTGTGGTATTACTGCTGTGGTTAAGAGGTTTTTTTTTGACAAAGTGCTTTGCACTGGAAAACTGTGATTTTCAAAAAATGAAATTGTGGGAAAGGATAATTGAAACAAAATTTTCACAATCTTGAAATATTCCATCTTGATATTTTAAAAAGAGCATTTGCTTGAAATGACTTTATTCCCCCGCATTTTAATGTGTAAGATGGGTTAATTTTCTATTGAAAAGGCCAAAATAATTTCAAGCCAGTTTAAATTACCAAAACAGTTCTTTTCACTAACCAAAATATCCATACACAAACTTTTTTGTTTTCACCATTTTCATCCCAGTTCTGGATCAGAGTTGTCTTTTGAAAACCTTCAAATGAAGGGGAAGTTACTTCTTATGCATCTCTATTCTGCAATTAAAAACTTCCAAGAGACATTCATGTATTTGTTAAGGTGAGGTCTCATACAGCATGAAGTAAGGTTTTCTTTGCCTGCATTGGCCATTACCTTGTGTAACTCCCACATCTCAGCAAAAAAAAAAAGAATTAGATTTTGCATGAAAGAAGAAAAAATGGGCAATTAGGATATTTCCCCATCTAGCTACTTGCTTGCCTTGTCTTGGAAGATATTCTTATTGTCTGTACCTCAGCATCCTTACTGTATTCTTGTTACAATGTGTGTCACGGAAAAATTTTATAGCTACAGACCTCCATACTCATTCTGCATAATGTGGGTGGTTTCTACATGCCTTTATTCATGCTTGCAAACTCCCTCTCTGCCATTTCTGCCCATTCTCCTGTGTTTTGCCTGCTTTCTTGTTTCAGTTTCTGTCAAAATCAAGTGTCCATGCCAATGATAGCTATAGTCTTCCCTGAATTTTTAGTGCTGATTGGTTGGATTATTCAAAAATTATCACATAATAGAAAGACACTCGGAGAAATGTTACTGAATTTTATGTTCGTTTCTCACCCAGCTTCATAGAACCTGGCTTTTACCATATTCTTCCTTTTGGGCCTGTGTGAAAGCTGAAGACTTCCAACATTTGTTCAAGATGTCTGGATCTCCGAGAGCTCATGTGGCAATTCCAGATGCATCCATCTGGCTCTACATTCTTGCTCTACAGCACATAACAAGGGACTCCTCTGTGTTTGAGACATGCTAAGTCTATTGTGTGTGGACTAATAGCCTTCAAATGTGCAAGAAATCTGTTACTCTCAGACTTACTGCACACTTGCAGCTCTGTGGGACAGTACTTCTGAAGTACTTCCTTAACTAACTATTGGATTGAGTCTGTTTATGCTCTGCAGCACGTGCAAATCTGTTTCTTATAAAAAAGCCAAAGGACATGAGTACTCTAAGCAGAATGGCAAAGATTATTTAGAATTATTATAGAATTATTATAGAATGAAAAATATCTTAATGATTTTTAATAATTTCTTTTTTTTTTTAACAAAATCACAAAGATCTGATATGCTCTTTTGTAGCAATTTTCATTCTGCACAATGAGCAACATTTTCCAGTATGGCTCTGTGTTAGGAGATTTATTGCTATGATATGCTAAAGGGCTAATCTCTGAAACACATCACTTAATCTATGTATGAAAAACCAACCCCAAACAAATCACATTGAAATCAGGATTTCTTCAATTTCTGGAATTGTGACTCAGAATTTGTCAATAAGAAGTTCTCAGATGCTGTTTAATTTTGGGAATCCCATGGATTTTTGCCCTGGACTACAAACAGCAGATGCAATACATGACCCATGCGCCTTCTCTTTGTTTCCTTTTATTCCTAACTTAATGTAGGAGAGAAACACCAACTGAGAAAATAGCAGCAACAATTACAATGTTCCATTACATAAACTTAGATGAGCTTAATATACACAGTATAACAGTCTTGATCAAAGGATTTGCTGTCAGGCAGAGACTTGACTAACAGGCAAATGATTGGAAACAGCTTTTTTTCCAGCCTGAATTGGGTGATAATAATGTGAAAAGAATGGAAGCTCTAAAAGGAATGCTCTTTCACTGCCTATGTTGGAGCAAGCATGAAAGCCTGTCGTAGTGTGGTAGAAGCTTCTCTTTCTGAGGCTAGACCATTGCTGGGGAAGGAGAGGCAGAGAGGATCCTGCCTTGCTGAAAGGAACTCTCACCTAAGTCAAAGCAGTGCACAAGGACATGTAGAAAGGCTGATACGTTTAGGCTTTTTAAAGCTTGTGGGTTTTTTAACCACTGCATGCCCCAGGAAGGATGCATCATTGACACAGAGCCATCACAAAGCTGCAGTCCTGTAGTCTGGGAGGTTAGACCTGATCTGGAGAAAGGTTAAAGCAGCTGGGGTGCATGCATCTCATTTTTCTGGAGACCTTACACCCTTGGCCAGAAAGTATGCTGAGAAAGGCCAAGGAAAGTAATGTTAATTTTCTCTCCCAGAAATTCAGCACAAGATCACTGAGACAAAGAAAGTACGCCAGGGGTAATTTGACAATTGACACATCAAGGCTTAGAGGCTATATTAAAAGAACTATTAGACATGTCAATTAATTTTCCTTTGCCTCATTAATGAGCATCTGAGCTATGCATCTTCTGTTTGAAGCAGCAAGTAATCATTTTTCTAGGTTCCTTCATGCTACGACAAGTCACAGCCCTCTTGAGACACACATGAAACAGGGCATAATAGAGTATGATTATTGTTCCTAATTTCATGAGTGACTCTAAACTTTCAAATTGAAGGGAAATTTAATATTTATTTTGAATGTTAAATGATGCCTCTGAAAAAAAAGAAACCTATGCAATTCAATGTTTTTCAAAGGACCAGCTTGTTCCATATTTTAATTTGATTCTTTAGCAGTAACTGAGTTTATCCACTAACTCCAGTCCCAGATTTCAATGAAAGCTCTAAAAGAAAAAAAAGGGGGAAAAAACCCCAACAACCCATGCCCCAAAACCAAAGTCAGATCACACTCTTTCTTTTGCCATGGGAACTATGAAGTTGCTGACAACCTTCATTAAATGCCACAGCCAACTTCTGACATGCTCAGCAGTGAGTCTCATGACCCACAAACAGAAAGCAAATCTAAATCATGGAGTGGTTGTATTTGTCTTTTGTGTCTAGAAACCCACTGCTGGAATTTGCTGAGTGCTTCTAAAAATGTAGCAGAAGGTTCACTGTCAAAAAGTATTGTCTTTGTAAATTTTACCTTCAAACCTTGAGCACAGCAAGCAAAAACTATTTAACAAGCAGACAAAAAAACAAATGCAACACAAGAACTAAACTACCAAAACCTTCTGTGTCTCTTTTTCTGTGATGATTTGAAGTCTTTAAGCTGAAAGAATAACATCAGATATGACTTGAATCAATATTCCTTCAGGTTAAAACAGAAGCAAAATAAAAAAAATAGTGAAGTGTTTTAAACAAATGTAAAGGCCACACAACTAAAATATCCCTATCATGATACTAGATTTGAAAATTAAAATTTTAATACAAATGTAAGTATTCTGATGCATTGTGGATCATGTAAGTTTTAGGTTGATCCTTAAGGAAATAAAGGTTATTAAAGCTACATACTAAGCATGGAAAAGAGGCTATGAAATGCAGAGAACCTGAGAGAGCATTATTGTCTGAACTGAAGAAGAGGCTTTGAGAGTCACCCGTATCCTGTAACCACAGTGCTCTTTATAGTTCTAACTTTAGTTTAGCTTGTCTCATTAGTTTAGTTTTTTAGCTAGTTAGTTTTTTAGCTAGTTTAGCTTTTTCTAGTCTCATTTTAACTGCATTTCATCAGCTACATTCTTTTGGTATCTTTGGAAATCTCACTCTGACTGCCCCCAACTTCTTGAGGCTCTTGCATCCATACGTTGCTATCAAATTTATGGGAATTCATAGGAAGGTGAGCAGGCTACTTTGCTGAATAAAATTAAGACTGTATAAGTGCACATGGTTATTATGCAATGCTTTGGAATTAAATAAAAAGCTCTAAATAGGAAGGAAGGAGCAATAAGGATCCATCTATAAATACCCTATCAAGAGCTGTAGGAGTGGGAAAGAGCATCAGACCCATAGTGCTGTTAGTCTGTCACCCTGAGTTTTGTCAAAGATAGGTTTTTCCATCTGAGAAAGATGACAATTTTGTAGGTGCTTCTATTTGAATGACTTATGAATCACATGGAGTCAAAGGAGAACAGTGTACTACAATCCAGTGTAATCCTGTCTGAATTCAGACCAGTAATGGGAAACCTTATGGGTCAATGACAAGGGGATTTTGTCCTCTGGGGTTGTGATTGTTTCTATTGTAGGTAGAAAATTAATAAGCATTATGGACAATGGGCAAACTGATTGCCCCCCAGTTCTTTCCCCAGTAATCCAGCTTTTCAGCAGAGGAAACTAAAGCCTAAATTCAGAACCACCTCTGTCATGACTCCTGAGGGTTATTTAAGTGTTTCTTGTGTTTATTTTCTAGATGAACCTGGCTCTTTGAAAAACTGCACTATGTCTTTCAGGTATTTGGAGTTCTTGGACGAAAAATCTAAGTGTTCCAAGAAAAAGCAGAATCATATCTTTGTAAAAAGTTAAAAATAATATTTTCCATGAGTTTAAAAAAACAATAAAAAACAATACATCTTTCAACAAAGAATATTAGTTACAAATACCCTTTCAGGGAAATATACACAGGGGGAAAAAAGCCCAAATCAAACAAACAGAGAAGGTAATTTGCATGGTAAGTTCAATACCTGCCAACTGTTGTTTATCAGAGACAGCAAAATAACAAGCCTTTTGTTCTGCCCAAATGCATTATTCTTCTGTTTTGGAAGCTTTGGTCTGATGCCTCCTGAACACTGGAGTTTATTTCTTAGCCACATATTTTAGCAAGGCAAAGTAGATGCAGTAAGGCTGTCTGTCAGTCTTCCCCAGTAACTTCTGGACCTGTTGGCCAAGAGGGGTAGAAGGGAAGTACCTCAGTTGCTGCCTCCACAGAGAGTGACACTCAGTCCCAACCTACTAGAAAGTGAGCTCCCTTGTTCCTGAAAATCCTTATTTTATGAGTGAAGTCTGAGAACTGAGTGTCTTTTAAACATTTTCTTTTTAGAAATTGTTCATGGGGGTTGATAAGTGGTGTGGTACTTCTTTGTATTTGAATGGAAGGAACAAGCTTAGTGACATCTCTAAATGTGTGCCCCTTCTTTACTCTTGAGCAAATCTGATTGGGAATGTCAAGTTCAAAATATTCTAGTGCCCATTAAATATTTGATTATTTTATTTTATAAATGCTTCTCTTGGTTGTTTTTTTTTTAGTCTGATGAAATTGTAGTTACCAAGGAGCCATATCAAAACCTCTTCAAAACTGCAAAGATTCACGTGAATGTTGCTTAGGTATCAATTTTTACAAGTGTCTTTTCTATGTCTTACTTTTCTGCTCTCTAGTTAGATAAAGCTTTTTCTGGTGGTGCTGATATCTTAGGCCAGCACACTGTGTTATCTCTCTCTCCTCTGTCCCTAGATTCACAAATGTAGCTGGTTTTTTTCATGGGATTTTTTTTTTGTAGGCCTAGTGTCCTTTCAGTACCCCAGCATCCTTTACTTACCTCTCTGCTTCTTGTTATTCTTTGATACTGTTGTTTCTCATGGTGACACTCTTTTGTGTTCTGGCACAAGCTGGAGCCACTTAGTCCCATCTGGGATAGGAGTTCTGAATGTGTCTGAGAGGAAATGCACTCAAAGGAAAACATAGACCCAGAGCACATTTTTATCTAAAGCACACAGAAAAATCATAATGAGTTATTATATTGCATTTTCGTTATTGAAAAACAACATTTCTGACTGGAAAAGGATGGCATCTGCCTCATTTGAGCTTGATTTGTTGGTCTTGGGTTTTGGTTTTTTTTTAATCCTTTTAGAGATGTGTGTTACTATGGTCCTGTGCAGTAATTAGAAGAAAGTTTTAGAATTTCTTAAGATCAGTCAGAAAGCTTTGCTTCTCATAGCGAATGTCCCCTTTGGGAAGGAAGTTTCAGATGAAGAGCATTTCACTGGATCAATAGATGACACCAACAGAAAAGGAAGCTGGCATTTGTCTTGTCATGTCTTACATGCAGCTATGGGCTATAGGGGAAAGTATGTTATCTAGAGATTGCCTCTGATAAGGGGATATCCCTCAAACTCCCAGTGCAGCTAGCAATCACACATTGATTTTTGAGAAACAAGCTGTAGCAATTTTTAAGTTTCTGTTTTAAGCTATGTCTTCACGCTGAAGGAAAATTTGTGAAATTTCTTTCCAAAGGCAGCCAGGCAGACTACTATAACACTACCTGAACACCTTAAACACAGCTAGTATCCCTTGTGTCGTACAGTATTACAAGTAGGAAGGAGAGCACTGCACAAGGAATTATACAGTTTTCCTTCTCTTTCTTTTCTTTTTCTCTTTTCTTTTCTTTTCTTTTCTTTTCTTTTCTTTTCTTTTCTTTTCTTTTCTTTTCTTTTCTTTTCTTTTCTTTTCTTTTCTTTTCTTTTCTTTTCTTTTCTTTTCTTTTCTTTTCTTTTCTTTTCTCTATTTTTTCTTAAAGGCAGAAGACCTGATTTCTGTAAACAACCCCCTAAAGGTACTCCCCCACCAATAGCAGTCCACTGTAAAATGGATAAGGTTCTCATTATGTATCCTCCATGTCTTGATCATAATTTCTTATCATGGTTGACATTCTGGTCCAGTTATATCAGGTACATTCTGTGTAAGTCCTTTAGAAGACCGGGATAAAACCCTGCTGAATGCAGGATCATTTTGCCTTGGGCAGAGAGTTAGTCAAAGTGCACATAGTTCAAGGTGGATTTCTAGTCAGATTCTGCAGTACTGGGACATTCTGAAAGAAGTATTTTTGAATTGAACATAGCTCAGAAGGAATTAAATTAGTTCTTTAATGCTTGGTTTTTCTCCAGAGCCATCAACACAAATTACTTTCTAAAATAGGCAGCAAATATAATAACACAGCATTAAACTGAAAAGAAAAAGTTAATACTGTTATTACGTGATGCATTTTGTTTCATTAAATTGTATGGATAATTTCCACCATAATTTCAGTGGGGTTTACAAAGATCTTTTAAAAATATTTTACATTTCCTAAACTGTGTTTTTCATAATGTAATTGAATTTAAGATATCTGTACAGTATCTCAGTTTTCTGACCTAACTGTTTAATGGTGTTTTTTTTCTGAGATAACTGGTAAATGGTGTTTTAAATATAATAGTGTCCTAGAGTATTCTGTACATGCACACAAGTCCTTTCTTTTTAAGGCTCTTAAAGATTTAATTAAGATGGCCTAACACAGGTTTACTTCTTTGAGAAAACATGTTGTATTAAAGCAAAAACATTTTTGTAATATGCAGTGTAGTAGCATCAGTCATCTGCACAAACCTGAGATTGTTCTCTTTCATCAAACTGTGAAGAAGAGTTCTTCCAAAATTATTATAGGTATATGTGGAAAATATATGCCTTGTAAATACTCTAAACATTGCAAGCAATTTTCTGTTTGTGAGATGTCTTTTTTTAATGTATTACACTTTGTTGTAGTTTCATGAATTGCCTAGTTTGGCCATGGTTAAATCTACAGGGATTTATTTTTAAATGTATTCTAATTGGTGTTACCTGGGTCATGTCTTACTTCATTCTCTTCATGGGGGCTATTCCTGAGTCAAACACTTCTGTTCGTGGAACCGTTGCTGCACAAAATGATAAAAATCAAAACGCTCAAATTGATATAGAGTAAAAAAATAATTTCCAATGTCAAGATTTCTCTAAATACATGCTTCATTGTTCCCACAGACTCCAGCCATTTTTTTTTCTGCCTAGTTCTTCCTTGTAAATTTGCTATGAAAAAGAAAGGTCATTTTTGTCAGGTCAGTACAGAAGCTTCTGGAGATCTGACTGGAATAACACTAATGGTGTTTTAGAAGCATTTTTATGCACAAGCTTACACTATAAATTAACTTTTTTTTCTTTCTTTTTATCTTTAGACCCACCTATTCCTACGGTGCATAAGAATTATAAATCTGATATAACAAGAATAAATAACAAGAACTGAATGGTGCATTTGGTTTAACAACACCCTAACTCCAGCACTTACATACATACAATTTATTGTGGCAAGGGAAGCAATGCTTGCAGGAATTCAGTTTTTGTTTCATCCTGTTGCTGTGAACACCTGACAGAAGTCAAAGGGTTTTGACTCGTGGCTTGTCTGTGTTTGTGTGAGATGAAATTTCATTGCTGTATGGCCAGACCTTTAGAAAGAAATGGAGGATCAGTTGTGGTGTGCTGTGTGTCTTGTGCCTGCCCTGCCCACCGCAGCCACCAGTCTGTTGATTCTCACTGAAGGAAGGTGGCTGTTTGTCTCCAGCTGTACATGCTCCTAGTGTGATGCTGCTGCTAATTAAGCACAGGATGGAAAAGATCAAAGCTGTGCCTTTCCCTCCCCCCCACCTATTATTCCATTCCACAAGGCTGTTTCTTATTTTGGTGTTTCATCTCTCTCTGCTACAATGTTTTTTGGTAATGTCACCTGTTTGCTTGGTGGAGTTTCAGCTGGGGCTGGATTGCCATTTTAACTTGGCAACTTCAGAGTCTTGTTTCCCAATGGCCTGCCAGCTAAATTGGTGTGTTACAGATGAATGCACAGCTCACAGATGGTGTTTGAGTGTTTAGTGGCTCTCAGAAGTAGATATGTATTTGGTCAGGAGGAAGATTGCATTTTTTCTCCAGACAGAGCAAATGTCCTTGGGGAGGTTTTCTGTGTCAAGGTAGAAAACAGTTCCACACATCAGGTACAGGGGACTCTCCTAGCTTAGGCACAAGTACTGCCTACAAATATATATCTGTATTTATTTTCTTCTGGATGGGGTACAATGCTCCTATTAACATAAACAAGAATTTTTAAATCTTGATTGTCCTGAATGTCTATAAATGTTTTAAGTCCAGCATTTCACTTCCTGTAGTCTTTAATTTATTTTTTAACTGAGATAAGCTTGAATGTGACCCTGTAAACTTCTTCTCCAGGTCCTAAATGCTGTTTTATTGCTCATGCACAAGATTGAGCATTCAGCATTACTTTCTGGGTGAACAGCTTTATAGATAATGCTGGGGTTTTTTTGAGAGCTATACTTCCTCTGACATCTTGCATCCTCGCCTATGTGGTTTGTGCCTTTTTCTCATTCATTCATTGTCATCTTATTTACTTAAAGCAGTCAGAGGGCAATAAGTAGGGGAGAAGTTACATGCCTTCTTTTGCTTCTTGACTGGCCTAGTCATGTCATGAGGATGAATAACAGAGGCTGTCTTCTGCCTTTTGTTCCTTTCTAGAATGAAATAAAAAACAGAGCTGCTTAAAAGTTCTGAAAACTGCACTCGATTTCTTCACTTCATGTTTGTACCCATCCAGAGCTGGAAGCAGCCAGCCTGGAATATTTTAACAAAGTCTGTCCTTGTAAGATTTCCAGACTGTTTTGCCAAGCCACTAAGCTCTTGAAAATGCAGTTAAGCATGAAATAGGCAAAGTTTTAGTTGCTTACCTAAACAGCAGCCATGATGATAATAATTTGGTTTTTTGTAATTTTTGCTTTGTCATTGTCAGATGCTGCTCAAAGCTGAAATGTGCAAAGCTTTGCCAGCTCTCTACAAGGAGCCACACTGTCCTCCAGCACTATTGCCACTCTGCTTAAATTTTGTGATTCTTTTTTTGTCCAATGCTTTCTTGCCCAGCTGGGTAAGAAATCTCTTCTTGTGAATGTCTCAGTTAATTCCCTTAGGAAATTCTTAGTTAGCTAAGGTCAGGAGATGGGCTCCTCCGCCAGCCTAACACTGTTGGGTAAAGGGACTGCTGAGGACATGAATCTGCTGCTCTTTGCCAATTTTCTGTTGTCATAAACTCTTTTATATTGAAAACTGACTGTCCACCATCTTCAGGCTAGCACAGTTATATCCAGAGCAATATGAATCTGTCAGCACTTTCTTCCCATCCTCTTTAATGAATATTTCTTGGCCCACTGACCCAGAGTGTGCCCCCACCCAGTATAGGAACCAGTATAGTGGTTCCTCCAAGGCTACAGCTGTGCCAGCACATAACCCCAGGAGTGTGTTATGGGAAAAGTTCAGCTGCCGTGTTTGTTCTGGCTCTTGGCTATGCATGTAATGCAAACACACCTAAGATGTAGCTGATCCAGAGTTTACTGCTTGCTGGCTGTCTCCCATGAGCTGGCACAGCCTGGACCTCAGGAGGAGAACAGCCACCATCAGCCTCCTCCTCCCCAGCTTGGTGGGGCAGCATGGGTGTTTACAGGTGCAGTCACGTACCTGTGTCATATTCTTTGCAATAAATGGAAAACAATTACTGCAGTTATTGGATTACTCTTTTTTCCTGTTTCACACAAATGTTTAATTCCTAAAAGCCCTGTTTTTGGATTTTGGATTTTGCTTCTGGCAGTTTCTTTTTCCCACCACAGCTGCACCTGAAAAATAAACGTGCCATGATTTCCAGCATTCCTTCTATATAATGACTTTGGCTTTTTCAGTAAGTAGAAGGTCAAATTCTCCTATGAGCATTTGTATGTTGAGGAGCTACCTAATGTCCCTTCAGGTCTTTTGTCACCTCTCTCTCAGCAGATAGCCCCTAGGTAGCTCTTGTAACTGTTTGCGATACCTGCTTTCTTGGTTGCTTGCAAACTGAAGAACAGGAAGCATAGGTGTGTCCTGGAAAGAGCTAGGACAAAACAGTGCCTCCATCCTTGGCAAATGCTCTCCCTGGTTATATTCACTTTGCATACAAATAAACAAAAAAGTAATATTTTATTAGGAATCCAGTGGATAGAATAATGGACTGTAACTCAGCAGAGCTCAGTTCACAGCTCTGCTGTTGGCTTATTGGGCAAAGTCATTTGTGTCATCATCATACGGCCTGGGATAAAGACAATTTCTTTGTAATGCAATACAAGCCTTGAAAAGGAAGACTATTATGCAGAGGGAATAATAATAAAGTCCTTCTAACAATAATAAAATTATGTGTTTTATATATGTGTATATGTTGTGCACAGTGGAACAAAGCATATTCTCTTCTCATGCTTCATCAGCGGTGCTTTGAACTGGTTTCCACATGTATTAGTGTACTAATTTTAGATGTGCCTTCAGATACAGGTATGATTTTACCCTGAAAGTGATAACATCTCATTGTAGTAACACTGGGCAGCATTTCCTGCATCTTCATTTCTGTTGATAAGCCATAAAGGACTAAGTTTAGGGACCCTGCCATTTAGGGTGGTGGTGGGGAGCTGAGTAAACATGTTGCACTGACACTTGGGCTGTAAGGACTGTGTATGATTCCCTGAAGGTAATTTGCATAAACTAATTTGTGCCTGCATTGGCTCTTTAAATCTTCTCTGTCTGTATGGGTGACAAAGAAACATTTATTTTGCCTTATTTTACGCAATGTAAATAATAGATACATTCAGGATAGATCCTGAATACCTCAGTTGGTGAGCACCAGTGTAGCTCTGGAGTAAGCAGGGTTGCATCAGCTGAGGATGTACCCCGCCATCAGCTCTAAGTGCCAGCCTTGCAGTGCATTATACAAATGTTCACCGTAGTTTGTCAGCAACAAAGCTGTCACCCAACAGTACACACTGCCTTCTATCAGCCATTACTTTTCTGTCATCATCATCAAGTGCAGTTTAAGAGAATCTGTGCATCGTTTCTTTCCTTCTGAACAATTTCCATAGAAATAATTGACCTGCTTTTATGGTAATTCGGTCTCTGCTGTTTGTTACTGCAGCATTTCCCAAGGAAAAATGCAAAACTAATGCCCTAGAACAAAAACATTCAGCCAAATTACTTACCAGTAATCCAAGGAATCATGGATAAATCCATTGCTCAAGTGGCTTCTCATTTGGAACTTTATATAGTTTTCACCCAAGGGTTAAGGTTTGGGTTTTTTTGTGGGTGGAGGGGTTATTTTGTTTTTGAAAGGTAATACTCATGCTTTCTGCCCTACAGCAACTTTATATAAATCTCTTCTGAAAACTGTATCTGCCAGCACTGTCACTCCACCCCCAAGCTTTTACTACTAACACCAGTGAAAATATTTAAAGGGACTGTTTCCACTTGTTTGGTGCATTTCATTTCATGTTTCTGCCTCTTCCTTTCTTCATTTTTCAAAAAAGTCAATAAGAGAGGTCATTTAAGCCTAGTGTTTTGAAGTGGCAACCAGTAAACAGCCTTACAGCATGATTAATGAGTTCTCAGGAACAGTTTCCTGAAACTCACAAGTAAGTTGGGGCCAACTGAATTTGTTTTAAAGTAAATGAAGATATTCCAGTCATGGGCTGGGACTTTCACTGAGTCACTGTGTAGGCTACATTTTCCACCAGTTTCTACCACTGGCTGATGGTGCTCATGTCAAGGTATAACCTTGGGAAATATAACCAAGGTTAGAGCACAGAAATGACATTCAGAATCTGGACTTCCAACAAGATAAACAAATAAGTGCTTAATTTCCATTTAAGAGCAGGAAATTGTGATCAAGGCATTTGATGAAAATCATGAAGTCTTAAAAAGGATAATTGCTGTTACAAAAATAAAAACAAATGTCGTTTGATTCTACCCAATGGACATATTTTTCTGGATTTCTTTGACTTCTAACAAGCTTGGGTTTCTGTGGAGTTTCTAGGCTGCTATTGCTTTTTTCAGAGGAAAGGTGTAACTAAGGAAAGTCATCATAAATGGTGCTCTGCTCATTTAGGAAAGGTCTTTCTGTGGAAGGCTTTTGGGTTTGATATGTGAGCACATTCTGAATTTCTCTACTTTCATTTATAAATTTGTTGAGCAGCTGGATTCCCGTGGCTGACAGAGTCAGCATCTCAGCAGGGATGACACCGGGGAAGACATCAGTTCTCTTTTGACCTCTTGGAAGTGGGAGTAGTGTGTGGAGCAATGGAGTGATGGAAGCACATATTATTTTCATTGCTGCCTAAACCTTAGGGAAGTTCCATAGGCACACTTTGTATGGTGTGCTCACACTGTGTACAGAAGCACCTTCCACACAGCGAGTGACAGAGCTGGAGCAAGTGAGTTCATGGAGCTCCTGTGAAAGTACTGATTGCCCTGGGAGGTCATGCTGCAGTGAGCAAGGGCTTTACTCACCTTCCCAACCAATGGTTTTGGTTACCAAGGGTTTTCACTATTCCTGGTGCTCCAGCACTGCCTTGAATGAAAAAGGATTGATTAATTTCAGTGCTCTGAGCTGTGTGCCCTCCTTCTCTGTTTGTGTGTTGGGTTGGAGGAAGGATTTATGTTCTTGAAATGTTTTACAGGTTGTCCATTGAATATTTTGTTGTGGTGTTGCTTATTTAGAAGTAGCTCCAATTAGTAAATTGAGACTACATGACCTAATAGTAGATGATTCTTACATAAAATGAAATGTTGAACTAAATCCAAATTTTTTTTTGAAATATACATGGTTACTTGTGCTCTTGGCACAGAGATGAAGATTGGCAGTGATCCCTGTAGGATGTGGATTTCTGACATGGGTGAGGCTGGATGGAACGTCTATGTAATTCTGCTTGTTTGATGAAGGATGAGTATTATGAGCTAAGAGTATTATTTTTTCCTTTTTTTTTTCTTTTTTTTTGTTTTTTTTACAAATAAACTATTTGGTCTAACTAAAATACAGTGTGGTTAATCCTGCTCTATTAACTTTTCTCAAAGAGTGAATACTTTAAGAGTAAATTTGATGGAAGCTATTAAGGATGACAAAAATTTCTTTATATGAAAGGAAGTGTAGTGCAATCTAGCTGCAGAGTTCAGGACATTTAGAATTCCATGGTTATTGTAGTATAATACCACAGTCAATTATATTTCTCATTTTACATTTTTCTTTGTCTCTTTCTCACACAAGCCTAGACTATGAATTCATAATGTTAATGAAAAGTGTTGTGATGTTCCTGCAGGCTGCTGTGGGCAAATAATTACAACATGAGGAAGGTCATCCATGATGTGGCCCTTCTCTAAAGCAGGACTTTGTGGCTGATTAGGACATAAGCAAAATGGACTACATAACTTGAAAAAACCTTCAAAACCCCTGACAGATCAACCTACAGTCACTGCAAGAATCATCTTTCTCAGCCCAAGCAGATCTTTCTGTGAGAAGTTATAGTTATTTGTGCTTGAGACCGTCAGTGACCCAAACCCTGCTTTTTGGTGCTGTGCCCCTGACAATTTCTCGTCCTCTCCTTCTCCAACCATGTAACTAAAGCCTGAACCTTCTCATGAGTAAAGGGGCTGGCTGACAGCCTGCCATCTCCTCCACATGCATCCTGCTCAACACTGAGTATCAGGAGTAACATGATGCCAAGGCTGGTCTCAAAATCCAGCCTTATGGCTGGCAGATTTGGGCGGGTTTGTTTTTCCTTCTCATTCAAACCTAGACTAAATGTAGAAACCTTTTAAGTTTCTTCTCTATTGCTATTCACAGTTCTTTTTGTGACTGCTGGAGAAAGAGATATACACAGCTACTTAAGAAATATGTGTAGACAGGAATGTTCTTAAAAAAAGCATGAAATACAGTGCAAGTACATCTGCTGCTTCTTCTTCAGTCACATGCTACAGTTTAAAAAGCCAGCATGTTTTCTTCCACAAAAAGACCTTTATATTTCTGAACTTTCAGAAGCCTTAATCAATTTAAATAAGAGTTTGAGCATGATGACATCATATTAAGTCCTAGAGTTGTGCATCTCAGCTGCTTAGTCATTTAAATCAGTGGAAATAAGCATAGCAGTTAGAAGTTTTAAAAGGTCAAAGAAGCTACTGTCTTTTCAGCTTTGAATCAGCTGAGAGACTCCTGTTTCTGAGAAACATAATGCAAAGGCTGCATCTTGGCATCTCATTTCCTCCCTCCACCTCCTTTGAAGCACTACAGTAATTAGCTTAAAATCACACCACACTCAGTAGCAGAATCCTTTACAGTGAAAGTTCCTTTCTATTTTCTCTTTTACTTGAAACTAAAGAGAAGTTTTATCCCACATTTTGTCCTGAAATATTTTGACTGAAGTGCCCTTACCAAATGCCAAAAAGCTGTTCACAGGTTTTCAGTAAAATTAATACTTTTCAGTACAAATATGACAAGTTCTTTTACCATTTTCTCAGAAGGAAAACAAGAGATAAAGTGTTCCTCAGAGAACAATTTGTGAGAAAAATTAAAATAAAAATGAAACCAAAAGGCTTTTAAAACCTTTGTTTTAAATGTGATTTGTTGTCCTTTTAAAAGTGGCGGCGTGATTTCTGGGAGGAAGCCACCTCTCACCTAGACTGCCGTGAAAAAAACTTTTTTTTTTTTTTGTTTTTAATGTCAGGTGCATTGTTTAATCAAAGTTGCTATCAGAACCTGTGCTTCATTATCTGAACCTGTACAGCAGGACTCTGCAACTGCTTCTTCTTATGTGCTTTTAGGAATGACTCTTTGTTTTGTTTCCATGCATCTCTAGCTGCCGCTCTGCTGCTGCTGCTGATGTGAAGCTGTCCAGGCAGGCTGTGGAGCGTTTCCATTTCGTGGTGTACGTGGCCTTTTCAGAGCTGGGAGCCACACGCTGGCGCTCCAGGGACTTCTGGCTGCTTGCACTACTGGTGGTTGTGCTTTGGTTCCTGAGACTTTACCTGCATTATTTGAGCCAGTGGCTCTTCCTTTGGGCCATCTCAGTTCCTGTTGCAAAGTAAGTCCTGCTGCCCTCTTTTCTCTGTAAGGATATTTCTCCAAATAGCTTGATTCAAAGCAGGTCGTTTGCACTATGAGGAGAACTGATGGCTAAGGCTCATGCTGAGAGCTCAACATGCAAGCTCTGATAGGAGCCCCTGCAGAAACTAATAGAACAAGGACTGCATCCAGAGTCCAGTGATCTGATATTCAAATGTGCATATCAGGTGATGGTGTTAGTAATGTAAACTTTAAACACAGAACATGACGTGTCCATTTGTGAATCTTGTGTCATGCCTACCTCTCTCCCATCTGAGATACTCAGCAGATTATGTATCTTCCAGAAGATTAATTTATCACTTTGGATAAAGTATTTCAAAGTGCCTAAGGAGTGCACAAAACTGAAGAAACATTTAAATCATATTTCATGCTACCAAAGTGATCTATGAGTAAAATACTTATAAGAATTTAACTTTGATATATCAGTTTTACTGTGAGTACTGCAATGAGTTGACATATTTTAACTGTATAATACATTAACTTTAGCTCAGGAATTAGATCTCTCTAGAGTGTTGCAGGAAAATCATTGCTTGTCATTACCTGGCATGAAAAAACCCAAAGATGGAGTACAAGTCCACTAGGTGATAAATACCTGACTCTATTCATGTTTCTGTGTGGTAGAGAAGGGTTTTACAGAGCAAAAAGGTTCCATCATGCTTAGGAAAGGAAATATTTCTCTGATAGAAACCTTTTTTTTCTTTTATTCACCTTAAAGGATCACATAAACCTGAATCAGTCAGTGTGGACCAGTAACACGTAACTCTCTGACCTACGTCTGGTGTGGTAGTGGTATTGATTATTGGCTGAAATTTGAACAAGGTGTCTGAGCAGACTCTGGAAGTACTGGGTATTGTTAAGGTTGTCTTCTAGATCTTAATGCAAAGCCAGCCATGTCTCACTTCTGGCCTTGCACAGCCCCTGTCAACTTAGCCAGCTGGCGCTAAAACTTCTGGGAGGCCAAGCATCGAGAGTCTGTGAAAACAAAGGGAACTCAACAGAAGGAAGCAATGCATGAGAGAGTGGTGGTCATGTTCAAAGCCACTAGTCACAGCTGTCCCAGGCAGTCAGCTAGATAAAGGATAATGGTCTCAAGCCAAAATGCCCTGGATCAGCATCCCAGTCTGTAACTGTGTGCCTGAACAATGAGACTGAGCTGAGCACTCTCTAGTCCTACCAAATGTAGTGGTGGCACTCACAAGTAGGGAACAGAGTGAGAATCAAACCACTTCACTTTTAGTTAGGAGCAGAATTTAAGCCATTTCAATAGGACTGAAATTTTTGCCTCAAATTTCATAATCTGTGTGTAGCTCACAATGCCATGCTGTTCCTGTCTCTTACAGTGCCAGTAAACTTGCTCATGGTATGAGCTTTGCAAATCCCACCATCTCATGGTGGTGAGAGGGACATTTCCAATCACTTTAGGCATGCTAACTTTTAGCTATGTCTTCTACAGCACATTTGCTGCTTTGTGCAGTGCCCAAAGGTGCTGCTGTGCAGAGATGGGTGAGCTCCTGGGGCCTGTACTCATGTTGGTGGGTCAGGGAGGTAACACCTTCCTATACCCTTTCCTGAGCAATTCCTAGAGCCTGGATGTAAACTGAGAGTCAGAGGGGATCCAAGGATGCAGAGACAGGAGGAGGAGGAGAAAGGTTTTTTTTTCTGACTAGCTTCATAGAGTTTTTGGTCAGAGTGTTGTGATAAGAATGCAACTTTACAATTCAACACGCCTGATCCTACCTCCTTTCAATGGCTTGCTCAGGAGCACAGACAAATGCTCTCCTTTTGCTTGTTTACAGATTCCAGCTCTTCCCTCACACTGTGGAATTGTGCTACCAGAACTCCTTGCTGCACACCAGTGAAGAGTTGGCCATGGTTGTGGTGGGACCCCTAACCTTGAACGCAATGCTGCTTCTCATGGTCCTGATGAGTTGGGGCTGTCAGCAGCTGTTTGACTCATTCCCTTCCTTCTTGTCAAAGTTTATCATAGCTATGGGACTATGGACAATGCTAGACCCCTTGGCAGTGTTTGTAGTGGATTCATTCCTGGGGGTGAGTCACTTAAAATAACTTGGACATGAGAACTTGACGTAGAAGTTTGTTTTATTCAGTGAATCACTGAAAAATATGAAAATCCACCCCTGGCAATGGAACATGAAAGTTAAAAAGAAATTAAATAATAATGTTATACATTACCTTTTTATTAACAAAATTCTCATCTAATGGAGTCACTGTGTTTCTGCATAAAATTAAGAGCACTGTACAAGCCATATTTGGAGATAAGAAAGTAAATCCACTGCTGGAGTGATTGCATCTGCTTTGAAAAGAATTACTGCAATTTTGGATGTTAATGGGCATGGTTTAATGAGCAATCCTGATTATTAACGCTTCAGATTTTTCTAAGCATTGAAACAGACAAAATGAAAAATATGGAGGTTATCATGCACTTCTCTGACATGCAAGGTAGTTAATATAATTTACTGGCACACCTAAAAAGACTTGTGAGATTGAAAGATTGACATCTTTCAGGAGAGAGTTTCATCATATGTAAAAACAGGAGAGCAAAGTTCCCAACTCTATCTGTGCCTGTGTATGGGCTGTGTAGCCAGCTGTTCTTGGGTGGCTGCAGACTTTTATCACATCAAAGATAAAGCCCAGTATCCCAGACCACAAATTTCAAATTTGGGTCTCACTGTGTATGTGACACAGGCTCCTTTCAATGGTTGCGGGATGCTGAGAGCTTTTCTGGGTTGTGGTATTGCTCCTCTTCTGCTCCTGCTGGTCTTTCAAAGTCATCTATATTTCTGATACTCACTCCAGATGAAGCACTGATCTACAGGTGTTTTGTGGATCAGGTTTTCTCAGGTCTCTTAGCTCTTCATCGTCTAACCTGTGCTCTGCAGGTGATTTTTCACTCTTTACACAATATTTTCCATTGCAGTGGTTTTGAAAATTAAAATTCAGCTCTTCAAGAAATTTAATTTGTGCTCACTTGAGAGGTAATTGCAATACTTTAAGCATGTGGCAACATTCTCTAGTTTTCACTTGGGCAGCCTGCATTTATTTATTTTTAAATTCCATGATGTAAAATTTGCACAGTATTGAATTTTAATTGTAATTATTCAGATTAAGATTTTTTTTTCCTAAAAGAAAAAGATTAATTTCCTCAACAACCAGGCTAGGAATGCTGAAATTTTTAAATGGATTTTTTATCCCCTCTAATACTGGTGTATTAATAAAAACTGGAAGAGAGGACGAGGTCTGCCTTATCTTTCCCACACTTGCATTGAAAAAATCGTTGCCATTGACTTCAGTGGAATTATCCTCAGTTCTACACAGACTGGATTACTTATCAATTTCAAATAGCACTTGGTTGGGGGAAACGTGAGATACAAGTAAAATAACTTAGTTTTTCATTAAAGTGTTAAAAATGCACACACTTCTCTGTACTTCATATTGAAAATTTGGCAGTCTTACCCACCAAGATTATCTTTGGTAGAAACTCATTTGTTCAAATATTACACAATATACTGTATGTATCCTTTCCAAAATGAAACTATATCTCTTACATGTGTTTTCATTATTGCATTTGTAATATTTTTTCTCTTGGCATTCTTTCAGCTGCTATTTCAGATTTGCTTGCCAATCTATTTTAGATCAAGCCTTTTTAAAATACTGTATTGTGGTAATATGAGTTATTTTAGTGCTAGAATGTATTTTAGTATTCAAAATGGCCTTAATACTTATGAAAGATGACAGATAGCCCTGGAGACAAAGGTTTCTGTGTTTACTAACTAATGTTTTCTATTGTTAAGGAAAGGCTAGAGAGCAGTTGCATATTTGGGGGGTTTCAAGTCATCATCCAAAATGCTGTGTCAAAAGTGTTATTTCAAATTTCATTTACTGTCAGCTTGTAGAAGGATGTTTCAGGGATAAGAAACATTCCCATGCAGTTCAAGTTCGTGTTTTGTCAGAGCTTTCCTGGGACATCACTCACTTTGTCTGTCTGTGGCTTCCAAAATGCAGAAAACAATAACACCTCCTTGGCCACATGGATGCGTGTCATTGTGAAAAACAGGAGTCACTGCAAAAGGCTCACATGACCACCACATGTGGTGGTGTGATGAGTACCTGAGAGAGATGTTGACAAATATTGTTTAAGCTATTTAAAATGAAGACACCTTTCTTGAATCATGTCTTTGAGGACCACAGAAGGTATACACATTGACAGAGTACCTTTGTTAGAAAAAAAGTATAGAGAAGTAAAGTTCTCCCACGCCACTTTTGCTTGCCAGAGAGAATTTCTTGGATAAGAGCGAAATTGATTCTTATTTGCCATTCAGCCTTTTGCCTCTCTGGAGGAATGTCAGGACGTGACTGTTGTGCAGAGGATTTTCCTTGGTAGACAGTTGCTTCAGTGAGAAAGCAGCGGCAGCAGCCAACTTTGTTTTTTTTACTTTTTTTTCCCCAAGAAGAGAAGATGGGACAGGGAGATAGAAGAGAACCAGAGTATTTAATTCTTTTTGTAATAAATATGTGGCTTGTCTTTATATGTCATTACCGCTCTCCTGGGAACTTCAATTTCCCTGACAGAAACGTAGTAGCATTGCAAATGGTAAAGAGAGAACAAAAATATACTCAAGAATCACAGTCCTTCAATAGCTGGACTTGTAGCTGTCCTTCCTTTACTATGCACATCATTGCCAAGGCAGTCAGAAAAGTGCAGAAAGTTATGACAATTCCTAAGGGTTAATCTAGCCAAGTTGCTCAGAAAGGTGCAGATTTCTTGAAGCCTAAAGGTCACAGATCCTCTCTAAATGATGGACTCTGGATGCTTTGGTGGTGCAGTTTCACATCCTTGCAAAATGTGTCAACACGATCTAATATGGATATGGCTGTCACTGTGTGACTTTAAAAAGGCAAAAGGGGAGAGAAGAATTTATTTTAGTTCTGAGCAGTAGAAGACCCATGATATGTAGTTGAATTCTTCTAAATTGATCCAGCAGAGGGCAATAATATGTCAATACAGTAGCTAGTTCTTAAGAACTAGATATGAGGGAAAAAAGATAAAAAAAGGAAAATAATAGATTTTTGGAAAATAAGTAATTCAATATTATACCTCCTTGGTCACTGCATGAAGGCAAATTTCAGCCTTCTGCCCTGCCACTTGTCCTGAAATACATTGAGAGATTTCACTTCAAGCATTTTTACTGTGACATGAGTTTTTCTCAATAAGCCATCTCTATATGGTAGATTTTAATTGTACTAAAATAAGCTAGAAAATAGCTTATTTTGCATCCTGTGTTTAATTTCAAATTCTATCTAGCAGACTCCTAAGTTTCAGACTGTGTGCCCCACAAATTACATTTAAATCCTTATTGTACAGAGATTCATGTTCTAATCAGGTGTGACATTTTCTTATGTTGATTTTTTCTCCATGACAGCGATTTGGGAACAGCGTAGAGACACCCATTGCTGATGCTGCAAAACTCTCCTGGGTGTTTCTAAGAGCAGGGGAGTCAGGAGTTCCTGGCGCCTTAATCACTGTGATGCTTTATATCATCCTGTTTATGATCTCATCAACAGTGTTGTACCTGTATTTTTTAAGGTATGTCTCTTAATCTCATTATTCCCTTAGGAACTTAGGTTCATGCCTCTTTTCCTGTTAGATAAAATAAGGTGACATCAAAAAAGATGTATCAGTGTCACACATCCAGAAGAGACCAGAACTGCAGATAATCAAGGAGGGGTTTCCTCCTGCTTAACTTTTAATGCACTGGGATTGATGGGCACAGCAAGTCAGAGAGAGAGAGTCACTTATTTCCCAACAGGAACACAACTGATATAATGATTTTTCATAGATTCTAGAAGCCTCTGCTTCTTTGGCTTCAGACAATTGTGCCTATGAAAGGGCTTAAGCTGTAAAGTGTTTGTACCTTTCATTTAGGTACTTTCGAAGATGTTGTCTTTACTTACAAGAAGGGGGTTTGTGAGAAATAGGAACAATTTCAGAAAGCTACATATGATATGAAGTGCAAAATCTCTGAATCTGCAGTGGCTTCCAGAGCCTTACAGGCTTTTGATGATACAGGATTTTTGACTTGTGACTGAGTCATCATGACAAGATTTAATCCAAATAATGTTTCCATGACATAAGCTCATTTTCTAAACTCAGTTCCTCATGACATTTGGCCAACTATCTTTCTTGCCAGCTTTCTAGTAGAACCATTAGCTGTGCAGTCAATAGGGACAGGTGTGGGACACTGAAAATTATTTAGATAGATTGTCAAATATATTGAATGAAAAAGTGTATATTTTTTTATAAGTGAGTTGTTTATAATGCAGCAGGGATTTTGTGCTGCCTTCAATTCACCCAGTGATGAACACTGGCAAGCACCAACAAAAAAGCCACGTGCAAAGGCAAGATGCAGGCAGGTGTAAGAACAGAAAATCTCACATATGCCCTCCACCTTACTGTATCATCCCTCGGTCCCCCTGCCACAAACTCTGTTGCAGCAGGCAGAAAAAGATAAATGGCAATCTAAATTTCTGCGAAATATTTCAGAGCTCCTACGTTCCTGGGAGCTGTACACAACTCCAATGTACTGGCAGTCTAGTTAATTAGTTTTTGAGACGTTAATGCCTTCTTAATCATTGACTTAATAGTTTTGAATAGCTTCGTAAGTTTTAGCTGCTGTCGTTTATTACTCAGGAAAATTAATTTAAATTAAAACATTTGTAAGGCAGGTTTTTATGAGAATATTACCAACATCTTCATTGTCTGGGGAACAGGTGCAAGATCATCAAAGGTATCTTTCCTTCTGGATCAATTTTCCTGTAATGTTTTCCAATAAAGGGGTGGGGGAATAATGTTACTAGGGGGAAAAAAGTTGTCTTAGCACAACACATTTTAAAAATGATTCATAGCAAAGTACAAAAGCAAAGGGAAGATAACAAAATCTGTTACAGTGCATAAGGTCTTTGAAGTTCTTTGCTTGATAACAAAAGGAAACATTTTGAATACTGGAGTCTGTGCTGAGTAAAATTATAAAATGAGCTTCTGCAATTGTATCAAGTTTCTCTTCCTTGAAAATCTACAGCCAACACCATGGGAAACTTGGACCTAGGTAGGACTCTTGAGCAGCACACTGTCAGCCTAATAAAGACAGAATTAAAACATTTAAAAATGCTTTTAAGGACAACACCTCTGCATTTCATAACACTATTTCCTGAATTTGGACATAACAGCATTTGTTTTCAAAAGAGAATAAGTAATACTACACTGCCAGGGCAGTAGCATCCCTTTGTGTGAATATTTCTCAGATGCCATATCTCAAATACATTCAAGTGGAATGTTGCTCAGCACAGAAAACATATATTTTTAAATAAGCATCCACCACATTTTTCTCTTGGAAGGTAAGCCAATATAAATATTGAGGGATACCTTCCGTGCCTGAAGACTCTAATCCACAGGGGAGACTTTGGCTGTTGGATGGAGGAGGTGCTGTTTATTGGATTACTCAGCAGTTTGACATTAAACTGAAGGGTTTTGACAGTGTGTAAAAGAAAGGATAAGAGCACTGAACCCACAATACCACCAAAGCAAGCAGGGGAAGTGTCTGTTTCTGCCACAGCTAGAAAACTTCATGGCAGCACTGGTGAACAGCCAGGAAGCTAATGAAATAATGGGCAGGGGTTAAATAGTATCTACTTGTGTCTTTATAAACCAAAATACTTCAATAAATCTGATTCCCCATGCTTGTCTTGGAAGTCTGTAGTACAAATAGCATGGAGAGATATTCTAATTACTTTTTTGTACCATGAAGAGGCATTGGTTGCAATTTCTTCCTTTTAATTCTACCAGATATTAGAAACAGACAGGAGTTTGTTGGTGAAATGTTTTCTGCACTGTGAGAAAATGCAGACCCGTCTGAACGAAAAGTGTCTGTGGAAAGCATCTGAATTTCTTGGTATTGAAACATTTTTCAGGGAAAAGCTTCAGAAATCTACACGTTTCAGTGTTAATAGCAAAGCTGGTTTTGTATTTTCAATGGTGGTTTTCCAAAAAAGGATGAGAAAGGCTCAAGCTAAGATGTAATAAATTGTTTTAAACCACTAAAACTACCCTTTAATTTTTGGTTTATGTAATTCTTTGAAAAGCCCATTTTTTAATCAGACTCTTGGTAGGAAATAATTTCAATGTTTACTGCTTTTTCTGATAGGTAAATAAATGAACCTGTAGACTATTATACTGGTTCTCATATGTCTAGAAAACATAATCTGTGTTTTGTTTCTTCTATTGTATTAGCAATAAAAATAACTACTCTCATGCTTATAACAAAGTATGTTAAGATATAAGAAGTGTTTTATGAGTTTTTATGCCAAAGAAAAGAAATTAAAGCAGGTAACAGGAGCAGGCTGAGTACTTTTGGACAAAAGGAACAAAGCTGAAAGACAGGCTTCATGATTCTTAATTAATTCAAAGTTAATTATAGTGTTTATAACCATGTGCTTAAAATCTTCATATAGAAAATGTTTATGGCAGCAAATAGACAGTAATTTAACTGCATTAAATTTTACTTAATTTGAAATAAGAATGTTGCATTAAGCGAGCTTAAATAAATGGCAAGGTCTTTCTCTTGTTTAGCAAGACAAGTGGCAAACAATTTAAACTACTGACCTGGAATGTCAAACGCAAACACCATAGAGTAATATTGGTTCAACATAAGCAGAAGGTCAGAAAGTCCACCAGCTTAATTGCTAGTTTTTCAACCAAGCACAAGGTAATTCTAAATTATGAATCAGTTCTTCCAAAAATATATCTATTGCATTGAAAGAATATCTGATGTTGATCCAGAGATTAAGAGAAAAACTTTTTATTTAAAAATACTGTGGAATTTGGTAAATTATTACATAAAGGATATTAGTTGTTTATAAAAAATAATCTCTTCTGTAGTGTGTTACTACTTTAGTATCCTACTCTGCTTTAGCACTGATTTGTATTTCACACATTTAGAGCATTTTCTATTATTTCTTGATAGCCAGTTTGTTTATATTCCCAGACTACCTACATCTTGATTACATGATCTTCCACCTGCTGTCCCCTTTTGATAAGAGAATCCCAAAATGGCATCTTGGAAACTACAGCAAATTTAGGGCTGCAGCTTCAAAAAGGAATGTTTCAAAAAAGAAGGGTAGGGAAAAAAGTACAGAGAGAACCTTTGCAGCAAAGCCTGAGATATAAATTCTTAATCTGATGTTGAGTCAGGCTGCCAGATTTTGGGATCAGAATAGCTACTTCATCACAGAAACTCTTGGATATGGTCCTTGACCCTGAGGTACACATTCCCCTTTGAAGAGAGAGCTAAAGCTCCTCCTGAGATCAAGTTGAAAAATCGTCTGTTGGTGCATCTCCTTATTTCTGTTCCATGCTAAATCTCAACTGTGGGCGAAATTGTACTAAGCAACTAACTTGTTGAGTGTGCTGCTCTGCACTTTCTGTGAGCACTGTAAGGTGTGATGTAGAGCTGATGTAAATGTGAACTTCATTCTGGGTTAGCTGAGCAACCTTCTGCCTCTGCCAGGCACACACATTGTTCACCACATACAGGCCAACACAAAACCCCAGGATAAGGACCAGCTACAAGAACTGTCACTGGTGCTGCTGTACATGAGAAAGGTGAGAATTCAGAGGGTCTAAAGACTTATGCCTGTGCTTCATCTCCCACCTGCCAAGAAATGAAGGACCTAAACAGCTCCACAGAAATCCAGGCATTTTGTTGGTTCCAGTGCCACAGCAATCCATGCACTTCTCGTGATTACCCAGCCAGTCTATGGGAAGGACGAAAATATTGAAATTGGCACCAAGAAACAGCTGAATTGGAGTAAAGTATTATCTCGGAAAATGGTGCAAAAGAAAAGACCTCTGTTCAATATCCAAAACTCAGATTCCAGACTTCCTGATTTCTATTTTCTGAATCCTTGTGTTTGGAATAAAAGTAGAATGAGAAAGAGATTAATTGAAGAGGATCCATTAGAATCAAACAGCAGTGTTTTGATGTTTTATAGTTCAATTTAGGCTAAAAATGTGACACCAGGCTTTTCCAAAAGCCCCACAATATTTCTTGGTTTCACCTACATCAAGAAAAGCCACACAGCAAGCCTTTCTTGTGGCACAAAATTTTACTGCGTAGTGCTTTGTCAATTCCTTGCCACAGAACAGAAATGTCATAGAAAAACAAAGCCAACAAATGAAATGAATTTTCTAACATCAAGAGACGTTTAGATTGTATAGGCTTTAGGCTTGGGGTTGAAAAAAAGGGTTCCCTTCTATATGATGTGGTTTGCCCATTATTGAACCCTGGCACAGGAGGACTTCCATTCATGTCTAACCATGCTACTGGAACTAGTTACCCAGCCCAGTGCTGAGGACAGACATTAGACATTTCTGAAGGGAAGGAAGATCAGGATTTTTTTGGGAAGTCAATATCTTTAAATAATTAAATTAAATTGCTGCTTACATTTATGTGCTTTGATTCAGGTACTGTAAATTCTCCAGAGGGCTGTGGAGGGCTGTATGTTGGAGAACTTCTTAATCATGGGCAGAGACCATAGTCATGAAGGGAAAACCTAAACATAAGTCTACAAAAGAGTGACTTTTTTCCCATTAAGAGTCTTTTCAAAGATGAACCAAATATATAATTTCTATCTTTAGGCTACATAGTGAAGGTTGGCTGTTGGATGTATTTCGACGCATTCATGGTGAGGAAGGCACGTTCTTTGTTCCACTGGACTTGGAGATTTCCAGTCAGGAGCTGAGCTACATTATGAAGAGGGCTGAGCAGTGGAGAGGAATCAATGGTGAAAGACGGATGGTGAGTGGTGAACAGAGTCTCCAAAAAGAGTCTGTGGTCCAAATTAATGCTTTGGATGTCTTAGCGTTATTCAAAAGAATCTAGATATTAGAAAATTATTCTTAGGGTGCTTCATTGAATGGAGAAGCTAAGAAGCAGCATGTTCAGGAGAATTTTGTGACATTGCATGTACATTGCCTGAACATCCTGAGAGGTTACAATCTGCTTAGTAACCAAAGGCTTAGAGGCATCACTGATGTCATAAAATTATCTGTGCTGTCTGATGGCTCTTGACTGGCTCTTAGAGACTTCCTACTGGTTTAAATATCAGTATCATCCCAGATAATTTCTCGGTCAGCTCAGCAAACTGAGTATTTCCATAAACAAGTAGAATTCATTCCTTAAGAGGGCATGGGTGAGGCTGGCCTGAGAAGGGGGTGTGAGTTTGGTCTGTCAGATATGAGAGCCATGCTCTTCTCCCTGGCCCTTTTCCTCCCGGATTGCCCAGAACAGTGGGCTAAGCTGGAAATCTGCAGGGAAAGGTACTCTGCTTTGGTTATCAAAATAATTCCTCTTTCTTTTCCATTAAGCCCATAGCCTCTAGTCCCATATAAAGACCTTAACCTGTGATGTATAGGAGATACATTCTGTGTTTGGAAAGTGTCCAGTGGGGGGGATGTCATCCACAGATGAGGCTTCTGGTCATAATTGCTTTCAGAGAATTGAAAATAGAAGAAGTAATGTGGTCAGTAGTCTCTGAGGGACATTGTCCTCCTTCCTTCCTTGCTTTCTGGCTTTGCTTCAGTGTTATTAATTCCCATAGGACTAATTTACAAACCAGCTCTTGGACAATTGGTAAAGTGCTCATCTCTTTGATCTATATATCTGTGAATGCCTCTGTGTACAATGCTTTGTTTGGTAACTCTCCTGCTTCAATGTAAGAAAGAACAGATTCCCCGATAGGAAGGAAATTAGTCCTCTTAAGCCTGTATGAGTTGTTTTGTTTTTCTTTTCTAACCCTCTGGAACAAGGGACTTAAGATTAGGGTCTGTAGGTTTTTCAAATCTCTATAACTACCTCTGAAAGATCAGCAGTTTATATAAATATATAGCCTCAGTTGTCACTGTTATAAACATCTGCCACAGCTGTAATTATTTTCCACTTTTTTTTTCCCCTATGATGACAGTTTGGACCCTGAAAGGAAAAACTGAATGAAAAAGCAGATACTCAGTAAGCTTAATTTTTGTGGGAAAGTGCAAAGCAGCACATGGTATTTCAGCAGAGGGAGGGAAAAGGTTTGAAAGAGTGAACGTGCTTCCACAACCACCTGCCTCAGACATTCCCACTTTTTGTAGATATAGAACTTATTTTGTCTTTCCCAGTAAGGAAAATAACTTTTTTTTTTTTTTTCACTTCAAAACTTTCTGCAATAATTCAAAGTATTACCACTGATAATTGGTTTCTGTTATCTTTGTTACAAATTAAGTAAGGTCAAACAAAGAATACATGTAGTGGACCTTATTTTGCATGCCAGGACCACCAATTTGGAAAAAGTGGCAGATAAGGAAACAGCAAACAACTGCATTTTTAAGTACTGAATAAATTTTTAATGATCCTTCCATCATATAATTTCTTGCAGCAGAACAGAAAGGGTTGGATAAGGTGAACAAAAAAGAAAAACAAAAAAAGAAGGGTAGGAGGAAAGGAGGAATTGTGGGGGTAAAGACAAATGGAAATGAATGGAAAAAAAAATTACTTCTCTGAATACAGGTAGTCTGTACCTGAATGGAGGAAACCTGAATGGGTTGTCCACTGCTACAGTAAGACATAATTCAAGGGACAGAACACTGAAAGGCATGACCCATAGCTGTAGAAACGTGTAAGTGCCTAGTTTTACTCCCAGTATGCAGACTAGCATGCATGAAAGGCCACATTGAAATGTGAAATCTTAGTCTGAGATCCTTTAAAATGGGCCCAGCCTCAGCTGGATTCAGCACCTCAGATGGTGCAGTCAGAGTAGAGGGAAAAATCCCAATGCCTCACAGGGAGCAGCACACATTTTGTTCAACAAAGGAAAGTGATGCACAGTTTTGTCTTTACTAAACGCCTAAGTTTCTGGTTCCTATTCTATCTACATCTGCATGAATTTCATGCCTTTTCCTTGATGTCATCCCTAACCAAAAGCCAGGCTGTGACAGTGTTAAACATTCCTGTTCTCTGGGGGACACACTGGTGCAGACTATATGAAGTAAGAAGATTTAAGCAATGTGGAAGGAGCAGAGGAATTTGCCTCACTGGCATCTCTAGAGATGATCTCTACCATTTACTTCAGTGGTCACAAGATCTGCCTCACAATGGGGAAAATTTGTGAGTGGAGACTAGTATTCAAAAGTCCTGAATTATTGGTAAAAAACACAAATACTGTGAAAAAAGAACCAGTCTTCAAAAATCAAAATCTTTCCCATCTCATCCCCCCGTTTTTGTTTTTTTTTTGGTATTATTTTGATGAAAAGGGGAACCATCAAAGGAAGTGTTGTTAGCTCTTTACAAATCTTGTTTTACAATAAAAATTTTCTCCATTCTACAAATATGTTCTCCACATGGAGCATCTCCCTGCAAGAGTGGGAGCTGTATTTGCAGGTCTTTTTATGCTCCTAGGCATTTCAGATACTGAAAGACCCTTTTTTCTGCCATAGATTTGCATAAGGTATTTATCTTGTCCCTTTCTTTTTGTATGTCTAATTGTACAAAGTAATCAGTATGGAAGACACATCACTAGGTCTTATTGCGTGCATTATTAATGTGTTAATTTTTAAATAAAATACGAAATTAACTGTGAACAATTTTTATAAAGGGAAGCATGAGACTGCCATATCTTACATCACTCCATATAAAAAATATATTTTAAATGGAGGTCATTCAAGTAAATAGTCAGTCAAACCTTCTGGAAAAAATAGGTCCACATTTTTGCAATATTTTCTTGCTATTAACCATGTGCTTCTCATTTTTATTCGCTGGATTAAAAATTGCCCCATAAATGGGTATTTTATAATATGCTTAATTTCCTTTTATTAAATTGATAAATGCAGCAGCAGAGGACACATTTACAATATGATGAGAATTTAAGGTTATTGCATTTTATAATTTTTATATTGTTCAGAGGAGTGATTTGTCATTTGTGGAATGATATCCACATCCCTGCCATCATTTCAAAGTATTTTCAGTCTTTCTTTTGATAGGAGAAAGGTCACTTTCTGTAGACCAGGAAGACATCAGTCTATTAAACTAATTTGCCTACATGCAAATTTTGTCATTTTTACCTCATTAACTATTTATCATAGAGTAAAAAAATATATATATTCATGAAGGGGCAGCTAACAGCCTGATGGAGCTGGAACTAATATTTTGCAACTCTAATGATTTTTTGCATCCTTAATTAGATAGCATAAGGTTGATATGATTAGGTCAGGATGTAGTGTTTTTCATTAAAATACATTTTAGAAGCTGTATTCATAATCTGCCCTTGCAATTAAATAATGAGCCTATGAGTTTAATATTATCGACCCAATTATTATCCCACGGAAAAGTATACCTTTAATAAATTTGTGCCGTAGGACCTTCATTAGCAACAAAACGAATTATATTTCCAGGTACACAGATTACACGGCCACAATCACATTTATGTAGTGGTTGGGAAGGCACTGTGCAGGCAGAGCCACCGTAACCCTGTACCTCACAGAAAGGCCCTTGATTATTCTGGAAAAAGCTATTTACAACGCCTTTAATGAGGAAAGATGCAAAGAAGTAAAAATGCCACCTACAGAGGCAGGCAGAATCATTTCTAGAAAGAAACATGCTGAAGCAGCATTCTGTGCAGCAGTGCTAGGAGGAAGCCTGGGCCCCCATTCCTCCATTCCTGTTACAAACATGAATATTAGCTGATCTTTTATTAGAGGCAGTCACGTGATAAATGTGTGTCAGATTCTAGAATTGGTAAAATCAGGACCGGTGGCAGACTGGAATATTTTAGTCTGCTATTGTTAGCAGATCAGTGATGAGGGCAGGACCCTGGATTTTAGCCAAGAATTTCCTTTTCTTTCTAGAACTAATAAAAGTGGCAATGTCTTTCTGTCCTCACCGAGTAATAGCTTTTTGTTAAGTAATAGTTTAGAGCCAAGGTATGAGGTGGAGTTTTCTTTTGTCTAAACAAATAAGAATTAAAAAAACCCAAACAAACAAAAAAAAAAAAAGAGGGGGGGAAGTATTTCTAGTAAAACAGCTGACCAGAGATGGCCTTTTAAGTGGTATCTGTTGTGATCTGGTTGTTAGGTGTGCATCAGTTTGGTCATGTCTAAAGCCTCTGAACTATTTCTCAGGTCAGTTGCTATTAGCAGGAATAAAAAGGAATAAATATGGCCCTTAGAGATTGTTACTGGACTCAGCCCTCAAAGTGCCACCCCTGCTTGCAGAGGGACTTTTTATGTAGTAATACTAACGATGAGAAAAGTTGTGCAATAGTAAGCTGAAACGAAACTGCATACCAAGCACAGGCCCAAAATATTGGCACATGAGGAGGTTTTCTGGGAAAAAAAATGCAAGGTCTGTAGGCAAGAAGATAATGTGAAACTTACACTTGAAATAAAGCCTGATGCACTGCAAAATTATTTTAATGAGACTAGGGCTAATTTTCTAATTTTAAAATGATATTATAGCAAACCATAAAAAATTACCCGGCAGTAGATTTTTGAAAGGAAAATATATTTGTAATTATCTTGAACACACAAGATTACTTCAGGGCCTATTATCGACACGATTTTTGGTACCACTTTACACTAATTTGCATTTATTACTCTCAGGCCAACTATTAATATGTTAATAAATAAGTCATTAATACTTGTTATTTAATTGCTATCTATTTATTCCTGTTCAATAATGCATTAATTACTTGTGAATAGTTGAGGGCAAAATTCTGCCCTTGCTAGTGGAATCAACACTGGTAGGAGAGGAAACTGATGTTGCATGTGGCAGCATTGCTGGAGAGCAAGTCTTTTAACTCATTTAGCACAAGGGGGTTAATTTTGATTTTGTCTTAGAGGAGGCTTCATGAGCCTCCAATCTGTGCTGCAGCAAAGCTGCTGGACCACCAGTGGAGGCTGATGAAGGCAGGTGGTACCACACCTGAGGTTGCTGCAGTTTGTCTCTTGTTATGATCCTGGTCTTGCTCCAACACTGGAGTTTGGAGTTGCTTGCACATATAGGCTGACGGATAAAGAGAAGGGAGGGGCAAAAATTGAAGTAATCTGAAAGCCAGCTCTAGGCGGGGGAAAGGGTGGCACATAGTGTGTAGTGAGAAATGGAAATAGGTATAATGCTTTCTTGCTGTTGGATATTAGAAAGAGAAAAACTAGAATCCCCAACTGTGCTCTAATTCAAAATCCCAGATTCATGCTCTCCAGATCCCCTTGTATAAGTTGACTGTAGTGTAGATCAAAAAAGGCTGAAAAATATACTGACATCATAATTGATATATTTTCTGTTTGAAGGTTTAGCACTACTCTGAGTGTGATTTCTTGACTCTTTTTGATAAACAAAATGGTGAGACCAGGCCAAATTTTGAACAAGAACACCAGCCTGTTTTTGTGACTAACAGATCTGTTAATCTTAAATTTGATCTTTTTGGAGTTGTAGGGTGAATTTTTCCCATGAACACAAACACAAATTTTGTTGTTGCTTTTCAGGAAGACCAATTTCCAAAAGACAGGTAAAAAAAGTTGCAGGGATATTTTGACTTAAAATAAAAAAATGATTGCGGAAATGTGCTGGAAGGGATAATACCTTAGTACAGATTGTGGAGGCCTGAAGGAAAAGTCAGAAAGCACAAGGTAGTAATAGGAGAAAAGAAACAGAAGTGGTTCAGGAATTTGTGCAGAAGACAGAATCATGCCAAAGAAAATAGAAAGAAACTGAGAGAAATGCAAGGTAAGAGAAGTTGATTGGAAAGTACAGCTATACAAGATAACTATAATCAAGGTTCTGTAGAAGAACTCTTCTCAAATTGCTAATTAAGATACCTGTCTGCAAATGCAGACAGGGAGACATGTTGAGAAAGCAGAAGTATACAAAATGTAAATTTCTTTTTTACTCATTCACTCTTCTATTTCCAAACTTTTTTTTTACTTTGAGCTATACCTTATATATAAAAATATCTCATGTACACTGTATTGTATATTTAAGAAATAGCAAATGGCTGATATCACTCAAGCTGCTGCTCATAAGGCCTTATAATTTTGATCTGTGGTTTCCTTTCCCCAAACTACTTTCAGTGATCTTTTAGAAAACTAGCATTTTGCAAGTTTACAATTAGATTTCTTCGTCCTGACCCTAATCCATACTGCAAAAATTTTTGGAGCTGCTAACTGGAGCTCTCACTACAACGTCTCCCACAATTTAGATTGTATGAAGAATAAAAACTTCTATGCTGTAAGTGTAGCATAGGAGAGAAAAAAGCAGTAGCAAAGCCGATTGTGAGCCTATCTAGAAAAATTAGCAGTAATATAGAATTTAATTCCTTGCATGCCAGTATGAATAAATCACTGTGTTGACCTGGGGTAATGCACAGTTGTTAAGCCAGTACAAGCAAACTACCCTGCTAGTGCAGAACAATGCAGCTCAGCACATTAAGGTGACATGTAATCACCTGTCTGCTACAGAAATTGCAGGAGGAGAACCTCGACCCCTTGCAGTCAACAGCAAAATTTGCACGGACTTTATTAGGGCCAGAATTTCCATCTATCTGTGTGAGCAAAGGGGAGGGGAGGAAATAGGGCCACGTCTCACTGAAATTCTTCGTGATCTGTGTGTAAGGTCAGATTCTCATTTGGGATAAATTATTGAAGGCAGGGTCTGTATTTTTTATAAAGATTAAATAGAGATTGAAAGTCAGAGATGAGCAGAGGGGAAGCTCAGCCCAGTAATGGGATGTTGCAGAAAACAGAGCAAAATGTAAGGTCAGAAAAGAGGGTAGCACTCTCTTGTCTCTTAGATTTAAACCAAATTGATTTCTGTATGAAAAGACGAGGCCTTGAACTGTATAAGATTGAAATGGCCATATGGTTCTGAAACACTTTGCTCTCTATTCCTTTAGCGTATTTAGTCCACAGGGAGTGGTGGGTGAAAAGAAGAAAAGGGGGAAAATGCAGATGCTCGGAAACATCTGGAATAGCCAAATATGCTGACCATACCCAGGCATGCCATTAAACCTCGCAACTGTTGATTAGTAATTCATCAGAAAGTGTGCAAGTGCAAGCTTTGGAAAACATGGTAATGCAGTCTAGGTAAAGGAAAACCTTCTTTTGCCTGTGTGGATAGGTCTAACTAGTGGAACTGCTTAAACAGATGTGCACACAAAAAGAGGTCTTGTAATAAATTATAACAATGGTGGAACAGATATAATCAACAAGTAAACTAATGGAAACAGCATTAGAAATTGAGCTGTTAGAGTAACACTGCACAACACTTGCTTGATTCCATGTTGTATCCCATCTTAAAGAGAAAAAACAATTAAAAAAAGGAGAAAATGGGGATTAAAACCGCCACATCTATGAAAGCTTCTCTGAATCTGCAAGTGGCATGACAATAAGTTAACAGATTAAAACAGATAAAAAGAAAAGCCAGTTATGCAAGCTATGCGGATGCAAATACTATGAGCTACTTCTTTTTTTTGGTTGGCCTGTTCATGGTAAGTCTATAAATTGAAAACAAAATTATTTAGTCAGACTCCATGAAATTTACTTAGAGAGGTAGTAAACCTCACCTTGTGTTTAGAAAACATGTATTTTATTTCCCCTTTCAATTTGTATTTTGTTTCCCTTTTAAATGAGAACTGATTTATTCAAGTCTCCTTTACTACCCCCATTATATGCACAATATAGTGTGAGTAGTAAATGGTAACAAATCATTTTAATCCTAAAATCAATAAATTAATTATATAAAGGCATTAGTGAAGATGAACCAAACTAACAGTCTGCTGACATCCTTCTGATTATACACTGGCAGAAAGGTGTTAATTTCTCTAATACTTCAACAGACATCCAAACTCTTTTGTCAGAGATGTTGGACAGTGATGGAGGAGGAGTACACTTAACTGTAATTTTTGTAGTAATTCATGGGAAGCCTCATTGACATGTGCTAATGGCACTTGATTGCCCTCAAGATGTTTTCACAACAGAACTCTGCAAGTGCCACATCAAGGTTTGCTCAGTCAAATAGTTTTTTCTCCTTGCATCTAGATAATTTGTGACCACAGGCAAACTTTTGAAAATCCAAGGTGGTTTGCAACACTCCGTTGGGGTGAATCTGTCATCAGCCGGCTGGTACAGATCGGTGCACTAATGAAGAGCAAGCTCTTTGGGTTTTTTGTCATTTCTGTGCAAGCAATCCATTTTGTTTCTCCTCAGTGGCAGGGTATGTTATACATCTCATCCTGTATAATCTGACTTACATTATAATTTGATTCATACACAGCCTTTCCACAGAGATTAATTAGCATCAGGCTTGAAGTTTGCAAGTGAAAATATGATAATTAGTTTTCTTGGAACGTTAACATTTCAACACTTCAGGTTCTCTCCATCTTTGTCTTCAATGAAGCTGCAGTAAACGAGCACTATTTCTCTTCTAAATCAGACTCTTGTGAGGTTTGAAATACAGACATTTTCATCAAGCTGGATAATTTCCATAGAAAATTTACTAGCTCATGAAATATTGCAGGAGTAATTCATACAATGACTCCCTCCTCCCCTTGGTAGGTTGAAGTATGATGTGAGCAGTTCTGAAAACCCCCAGGACAGTCACTTATTTAACAATGGTGATTCCTACTCTTTGTAGCAAAAATCAGCTGACTCTTCATTTTTTGCACAAAACAGAATAAGCCAATAGGTCTCTCCTGTGGTTGTCAGGTAGTGCTGTAAACAAGGTTACATTAGTGGTGTAAACAAGGTTACTCCCTGCACTCGTTTGTTCTCTTGGAGTATTTAATATAGGTAACTCATTTGGCATATACAACATCTCAGGAATAGTAACTTAGAAGGATTCTGAAAAAAATAGCAATAGATCTGAGTAATGAGAACATTCAACATTACAATAGTGAGTAAAAATGTTATATGAAATATCAACCCTGATGATTTAGGGACACAATGTAATTGCTAACATATGGGGCTTAAGAAGAAACTCACATTATGGAAAAGTTATTGTGTTGTTGTCCATTATGGGTGTGTGTAGCTGTTTAAAAACTAGTACTTGCTTAAAAATTTCTGATTTATACTCCCTGGTGTTAAACAATTTCCTTTTACCAAGGATATGGATGTTTTAAAACATTCAGCCTTCTCTAATTATGAAATTCCCTATTTAAGATGTAATTAATCTTATTACAACTCTGGCATCAGACATCCACTGAGCTTGGTCAGGGTACTGTTGATGCCCATTGATTTAGTCATGTTAGGGGTAAGCGAAATTCTTAACCAAGGTAGAATCTAAATTACCAGGTGGTTGTGAGCTTGCATATGCAAAAGCATGAAGTTCATGTGTCAATTGTGTATATAACTGCAAGAATGGTTTTGCAGATCAGGCTCTTTTTTTTCTTCTTTTAAAGAAAATTAAATTTGCTACCATTTTGTAATTGTCACACATAAGGCTGCTGACAAAGACTGAATTACTTTAGATGCACTAGAGAACAGTTAAACAATGTTACAAAACTGAAGCCTCAGTAGCTTGCTTTCTTGTAATGACCTTTAAATATTCTGGGAACTAATAATATCTAAATGTAAAATTCCACACACTGACAGCAGAGACTACTGAAGACACTTGCACAGGGCAGAGCAAAATCTCTTTGCCCACTGACTGGGACAGGTCCATTCTGTCATTCTGTTTTCTGTCTTAACCTGACCTCATAAGGCAAAGTAAACTGTGTCTGAGCCTACAGGTGAGCTTTGTCAAAGCTAAAACCAAGTGCAGGCAGAATGAATGTAGGTCATAGGACTCAGCGAGGATACCTGTCCTTCCTGCTATAGATATGCTAAAACTTCTGGTCTCAGTGGGCTGCAAACCCCAGCTGTGGATTTGAAGCAGCTACCCTTGGAAGCTTAGAAATAGGGGATGGATTAGACTTCCTCTGCTGAAGCCTGAAAGCACTGTCCAAAGCTTATATGCTGAAGTTTTCTGAAAGGGTCACAATTTTCACCCTGATGTATTTGTCAGGGCACAAATGTGCTCTCACCATGCTTCCCATCTACATAGTTTTTCCTATCTTAGCAATAATCAGGGCATCTAAATGAACAGTAATTTCCTGGGTCTGTCTGAAACCTGGTGTGAGCGTCTCTGAGGCCGGCCAGTGAGACTTTGTTGTTGAACAGAGCCTTGTTTTCTCCTGATCGACAAAGGGGGAGAGGAAGACATGCCCCAGGGAGGTGAGGTTGTAAGGAATTCCTTCCAACAACAAAAAAGAGAAGGAGGCAAATTGACTGTTTTATTAGGAACATGATCTGTAGTGTTTTTCATCTGGAGAGGGGATTGTTGCATGCTGATGAATAACGGGTATCGTATCACAAGAGTGCTAAAATGCCCCTGAGCAAGTTTGTTCCTTCAGCTCTCCTTCAGCAGCTCCTGCTATCCCAGCCACTGACCTGTGAAATGTGGTCGCGTGCTCTGGATTTTTTCCTGTATTTTGAAAGCTGTTCTTTTCATCTTTCAAAATATTAGCCTAAACAGTTAAATGGGAATTGCATTTGTAAGGGTTTGTATATTAATATTAATGGAAAATCTGACAGGTTGGGTGGCCAGAGAGGAATAATCATGCCTTTCAGGTGACACGTAAGTATACAGCAGGTTATATGGATTTATTGTTTTGAAACTTAGTTTTGTCAAAAACAGAATGGCCTTCTAAAAATCCATATTTTTGGAATAAAATACTACGGTTCTAGAGAAGAATGTCTAGAAATGATCAAGGGAGAAAATTGGCTCCATCTTCATCAGAGCATGCCAAAGTTAGAAGCTGCCAAACTTTGAGCCTCATGCCACCTTGATAGAAATGGGCACTGTTCAGACAATCTACTTTCCACATGAATCCTAGGGCCTTCCTTCTCTCCTGTTGGCTTTGAATACCTCTCACTGTTCCTAACATAACGATCACCTTGACAGTTCTGAGGTTTTTATCTCCTCTGCTGGTTGGGTGCATGGACTTATTTGCACATCAGGCTCCCTGATTATAGACCCAAAGTGCATAACTTACCCAGTGACACTAGAATCAGCATACTGATATAACATTTCAGTGCTACCATCAGGCACTAGGACTGAATTCCTGTTCCCTCAAAAGAAGAGAGGAAAAAGGAAAGGGCAAAGCTAGGCAGTGCCTTAGGGAGCTGTGCTCCTCCTGAACCTTGCCTAGGCTACAGCAGTGGGAGCAGCTCATCCGGTTTTGCAGAGCATTTGTCTGGCTAGAGTAACCACGAAAGGTTATTTAAAAATAGGAAAATTGCACCTGGTCATTTAAAACATTTCAGAAGGGGTTGTTGCGCCTGTCAGATGAACGGCCATTGAAATTGGCACGTTGGCCATGACATGAGTAATTCTTCAATGAATCAGTCTTTTTGCATAGAAAATTATCCCATCAGAAACACTCTGAGTAGCACTAGCCTGCAGGCTTGAAGCTTAAGCTCAGTCACGGCATAAAAACCTCCCCAGCCTTGTTTTCTTTTGCAGCTGAGATTACCCATTTAGAACTCGTAATTTAGACTTTTCTCAGATAAACCCCCTTTTGTATTAATGAGTCTTGCCTGAGAGAGCAAGCCTGCCAACTGGATCCTTACTTCACTAGTTCACAAAGAAGGATGCTTATTTTAGCCTTATGAAACACACTTGGGCTATGCATTGCCATTTAACAAGTGGGAAACAATGTAGTAAAGGTAGAAAGCTGGTTTCTGTCTCTTTCAAAGTCAATATATGCAGAGAAAAAAACCATACATGATAGTGCCTTGTTAAGCTTTTTAGGATTACTCCTCTCTTTGCCTTCATTATTTACTCTTTGCTGAAGTCTGATGGGCTTCAAATATACTGAAGGCTTGTGAACCTGGGAGCCTAAGCCCTCCTGCTGCTAGGGAAAGGTTTATAGACTAGTTCCTTTCATTATCGCTTTATAAATGGCATTGTTTGAAGCAGTGTGCACTGCAGCTTGAATAACAACTTGGAGGGTGTTAGTTAATTTGCTGTTTGCAAACTAGTGTCTTTTCAAGTGGTGTTTGTGGGGTTCAGGTAGTTGTTAGTATTTGGGACCGATGGGAAATATTTTATTGGCAAAAGTTATCCCACCTCATGCTTAAGTCTGGGCAGCACCCATTGGATGTATGCAGGGCTTCAGGGCTACAGATAGCTGTGGGTGCCTTTGGCTCAGTAGGTAGGTGTGACACTGACATAAGCCCTGCTTATTTCATCAGGCCTTTGCACAGGATGAGGGAGTCAGAACCTCCATCAGCACACAACAGACCTCTGTGGGTCACTCCTTCCTTCAAACAGCAGTGCCAGGATTGGAGCAATGTATTTGGACACAGCCCTGTTCAGCCACAACGCCCTCCCCAATGGGGTGATCTTCTATTGCTTGGTACTGTCAGCATCCCACATTTCAGAATAGCTGAGTCTGTGGTGTCCGCAACACCAAATTGTTTGCTCTAGTGACAGAAAAAAACTTCGGATTGTTAAAAGGTCTGGAATGTCTGACTTTTAAAGTGCCTTCTCGAAAGCTTTGCTCTTTCTGTCATAGCCCCATCCATTCTTGTCTTCTTCTCTGAACTTCACAGAATCATAGAATCAAAGAATACGCTGATTTGGAAGTGACCCACAAGGATCATCGAGTCCAGCTTCTGATCCTGCACAGAACAGCCCCAGAAGTCACACCATGTCCCCAAGAGCACTGTCTGAAATCTTCTTAAATTCTGTCAGGCATGGTGCTATGACCACTTTCCTGGGGAGCCTAACCATCCTTTGGGTGAAGGACCTTTTTCTAATACCCAGCCTAAATCTCTCCTGACACAACTTCAGGCCATTCCTTCAGGTCCTGTAACTGATCACCAGAGAGAAGAGATCAGTGTCTGCCCCTCCTCTTCCCCTCATAAGGAAATTGTAGACCAAAATGACATCTCCCCTCAGTCTTCTTCAGGCTGAACAGACCAAATGACCTCAGCTGCCCCTCATATGGCTTCCCCTCAAGGCTCTTCATCATCTTCCTCACCCTCCTTTGGATATTCTTTAAGAGCTTAATATCTTTCTAATATTGCAGTGCCTGAAAGTGCACACAGCACTTGAGGTGAGGCCTCCTCAGGGCAGAGCAGAGCTGGACAATCCTCTCCCTTGACTGGCCATCCTGTGCCTGATGCTCCCCAGAACATGGTTGGCTAATCCAGAGTCTTCTTTCTTGGTACCATGGCTTCCTTGTGTTTGCCTGACTATTTCTGCCATCCCTTGGTCCCCCACCTCTGTGAAAAGTAGGGGCCAGGATAACCTTTTTGGCTCTGTACCTGAACAAGCGGGTCCTGACCACTGTGGTGGTGCCAGCCCAGCATGGGTGTGCAGAGGAAGGCAGTTTTAGGATTTGAGATGAATTCTGCAAAGAAAACAGATGTACAATCAAGTATCTGAAGGATGTTGACCACCCACTGTGGCACAGACATACTGCTCATCTGAAAAGCACTGAAAGTTTTGTGATGTCTTTAAACTGACCAGATGTCCAGCCAGTGACTAAGAAGGTGCTTTAGCCTGAATGGGGAGAGCAGAAACCTATTGCAGACATTCCTACCATGTTGAAATACCCCCTTTTCATCACTTTTCATTACTCTTCATCCAAGGATGGAGATCCTTAGCTGTGCTGGGTCAGGGACCAAGGTACCATGGCTCCTTGTACACAGAATGCTTCATGGCTGGAGCAGCCTGGACTGTGGAGGTGCTTGCAAAGAAACTCAAGGCATGCAGTTAGATGTTGCACAGAGTGACTAAAAGAAAAGGAGGCCCAGCAATAGTAAAGTATACAAAATATTTTGTTGATCAGTTTTTGCAAGTAGAAGTATAAACATATGTGCATGAGTGAGAATGATATGACAACGGATTATGACTGTTTTTGAGTCTTTACCCTCAATTTCCTCTTGCTTACACTCTGAAAAGCATGCATGTCAACTGTCGACCAGGATTGATGTCACTCATATACATCCGTCTTGAGAAGCTATAAACAGCTTTTAGACATTACAAAAGCAGTTTCTACATTGATTTCAATGTCTCATTGGTGTTAATTTATTTGTATGTGATACTAAATACTTGAAATCAACCCTTTGGATAGCTTCCAAATGAGTACCCTGTGATGAAAAATAAAAGCAAATGGAATGGGCTTTTGGGGGAACAAAGAGGGAGAAAAACACCAAAAATGGCAAATGACAAAAAAAAAAACCTCAAAACCAAAACAAAATACTGGAATCTTTTAGTAAACACAAAATTCTTCTGCACTTTTTACAGTGTACACTCCAAATGCTGAGGTACAGCAGAGGGTAAGCAATCAAGAGTGAAGCAATATTTCTTTCATTATTATTTACTATAAATGCCTGCTGAATTTTTATTTATTGTCAAGCTGAATGCAAAAAACCATGAAAATAAGTGAGTCAAATTTTCCAGGAAATAAAAACACCTTTGTTTTTGCACTGGTGATGGTGCAAGTAGTGGTGTCTGTTGTAAGTGTCTGGGGTCTGACTCTCCTATATGCTCTGACATCTCGACAAAGCTCTAGCTTAGGCATAAATGCATGCCAGAGCTGTGTGAAAAGGCTGAGCAGTGTACAAAGAGACAGGGATTTATGATTTTCAAACCTGACAGTGCCCTTTAGGCCAACCATGGAGTAACTCTGCTTGGTCTGCCATATATAGCCTCATCTTGGGTCAGTAAGTGTTACTTATTGTCATTTGTTGAATGTGTAATAGGATTTAGAGATGGATTAAGCTAAGTGTTTTGGCTTTAAAAGATTCTTTTGCTTTGTTTTTCTTTAGTTTCATGGAACAAACCTCTTTTCTGCCTGCACAAGAAAGGTTGAACAGTTTAAACGAAACCTAATGAAAATTCTTGAATAAGGCAAAGATGCTGCTGTTCAAATACGTTCATTCTGTTTTTGTGGTGATGTGGCATCATCATGAGTAGAGTTTGTTGTTTGTTTTTCTGACTGATGTGCAGCCAGGCAGAGATTCTAACTTAAAAGCTTAGGATGCAGATTCTCAGCCCAGACATTTTTGGAGAATCATTATCACTGCAATTGAGCAAGGAGATGTTTTACGGAATAAACAAACCAAAAAAAATAAACAGAGAGCTCACAGAATTTTTTCATGTTTGCAACCCCGTAACATTTTGTTTTTCGTATCTGTATTAAGCATGTGATGTTGAAAGTTACCAAAGGTCAAAGACTTTTTTCTTATTTGCTGAAGGATTCTAATACTCCATTTTCTTTTTCTTTCATAAGGGAGTAAAAGCTGTTTCAGAGCACAAACAACCATTTTCATAACTTCCCTAAATTCAGAGAAATAATGATACAATATCTTCATTGGATTGCTGAAGCATATTTACTGTGACATTAATCCTGTTCTAACGCAGTTCTTTCAACTGAAAGTTTTTTTCTCTAGTCTGGGGTGAATTTTGCTTATTCTAGAACTTGGCTGTGTCTGAGGAAGAGAGAGTAGGGGCATTTCTTCATTCAAAAGATCATGTACATGCACATAATTTACTTGTGCCAGGAAGCTGATCCCTCTGCTCTGAGTTCCTGCTGCTTTGCCATCACCCCCATCATGTGACCTGTGCCTGCCACATGATTTGTCAGATCAGACAAATGATTCCTGTATCTGTGCCTCTGTTACCTCTGGAAGGCATTTTCATCTTGCACACAATCCTGGGAGTTGTTGCATTTAGACTGAAACAATCGCAGAAAATATAAACCAGAACCATATCACCACACTGCGTTATTCAAATGAGAGGTCAAATTACCCCCACTGATGTAAGCAGGGTTGCCAAGGTCTAAACGAAGACACAACTTGGCCAAAGGTCTGTTTCTAATGTGAGGTTTGAAGGCTGGTAGGTCTTGACTCTAATATCAAACAGCTGCAAGTCAGTACCAGCTCCATTGAAAAATACACATTTCCAAAAAAACCCCTCCATAAACAAAAACATAAAACTCAACAACCCTGAATCTTGATATATTATTTAAACTTTGCCAGTGTTAAACTATGGTTGCTCATTGTTGCCTACTATTTTAGTTTGAGTTCCCTGTGTGAGACTATTTAGGTGCATTAAAGCATGCTAAAATATTTCAGTATAATGCTCATACTGCTTCTCCTCCCTGCTCTCTCTCTCACACACACAACCCCCCTGAAAGCCCTTTACTAAAGCGGAATCCCGCTTCTTGTGTCATTTGTACCTCTGTAGATCTGTGGCAGCTTCTCTTCATTTGCATTTAATAGCAGAAAGCAAATTCTGGATGTGAATTTAGTGAACTGGTAGCGCGAGCATGGAGGGAGGTAATTTATTAATCCTTACTTTCATTTTGCTGTGCAGCTTTTGGTGTCCTAAGATTACATGAGAAGACACTGTTATAAGTATAATCACTCAGGAACTCAACTACAGACATATATAAAAAATGTATACATTGCTCAGAAATTGTTAATGGCCAGCAAAGTATTCTTTTTCTGAATTACTGCCAAGTTTCAAAACTGCATGTGTCATCTTATCACGTACTATACATTAAGTGTTGGTCATGTAAGTAAGATCTGCCCTATGGGTATTTTAAATTGCAAACATAACTTTTTGAAACTCTATTGTAATGGTTTTTATTTGGCTTGGTTTCTAAATCAACATAGTTTGTTCATACTACTTCAATTGCTTTTCCTTATTCTTTGCCACTCCTAAATCCTTTATCTGAACAAGATACAAAGATCAAGTAATTTGTTTGGTAGCTGAGCATCTAATGCTGCCTAAACTCTCAATAAAATATGTAGTAAATTTATGGTATGTACCTTTTTTTTTTTGCATATGTAACCAGTTTAGAAGTGGAATTAAAACAGCATAGAAGTTAGTCATGAAAGAAGCATGTTCTTTTTTTATTTTTCCATCAATTTTTGGCAATAATAAACTTAAACCATTAAAGATAATAATGATCTCAAAACATTTGAATTTAGGCATCTTTCCTCTGCTGTACAGTTGTAGTTTTACAGTTCACCTGAAACCCTCCTGCTGTATAACACAGCTCTTAGTTTGGATGTAGTTTCTTGTATTTGGGGTTTCAACCCATTGCACATCTTCCCTCCTGCCTGAGACCGACTGGACTGTACAATGCCCAATGCTTATTTTGGTTTCTTTTTTCTCTTGCCACATAGTGGCTGACACTTTAAGCAGTTGTTCTTGAAATTCCAAAACCAACAAGAAGAATGAGAACATGAGGTTGCAGGGTGCACCAGAACCTAAGTTGGTTGCTTCTACCTTGGATGCTATCTGTCCTTTTGAGAGCATTTTAGGTAGAAATTCTTTACTGTGAGGGTGGTGAGTCACTGGCATATGTTGTCCAGAGAAATTGTGGATGCCCCATCACTGGAGCTCTTCAGGGTTGGGTTGGATGGGGCATTAAGAAACCTGGTCTATTGGAAGGTGTCCCTACCCACAGCAGAGGGGCTGAAACTAGATAGTCTTTAAGGTCCCTTTAAGGTCCCTTCCAACCCAAACAGTTCCATGATTCTGTAATTCCATGGTTTTTATTCTGTCATCTTTCTGAGTAGAAAAAAGCAGAAGATACTGATATGCAGATGAAAGCTTTGAAGGAAAATAGATAGAACTGTCTCTAAGAGTTACAGGTGGATAAATGGATCAGTAAAGAGTTATATATTACGTGCTGATATATCTGTGAACTATGAACAAACTGTGAGGAAAACACAAGCCTAGAAAAAGGAACTGCAACATCTCAAGGCAGAGAAGGTTAAAGTAGTTCTTCCAAAGTAGCCATTCTATTTCAATGAATTATTGTAGATATAAATCCATTTATGCTGGAAGTTGGAGAGGCCATCTGTTTCACAAATGCTAGTGTTATGCCAGGAAATAGAAATGGGATTCTGAAATCAGTTATTAAAGACCACACTTTAGTGATTAAGATAGCTTGAGTTCCAAGGGGCTGCACACGATCTAATTCTGGGAGTCAAATTAGCATTCTGTTGAAATGGCTTTTGCCAGACAGGACACTACAGCACTTGGCTGCTTTTAGCTAAATCCAGAAGAAAAAATCCTATTGTCATCAGTCCTTGTCCACAGCATCTCAAATTCAAGGTTTCTTTGCAGCACAAGTAAAATGGGATGCTGCTACCACAGGGACAGGGTGGCTTTGGCTGCTGCATCATAGTTATGATGGAGATTCCCAAGTTACCTTTGGTACTGGTGTCTCTAGAGGAGCAGCCCAGTTTGGGGATCTTCCCTGGCTGCAGCAGCAGGCATCTGTCTGGCTGCTGAGACACTGCTGCTGGCAAAAGAGATGGAGAAGAAAACCTCATGTCCCAGGCATCTGCCTGCTTTAGTTATGCCTGGAGCTGGTCCTGCTTCAAAAAAGCAGATAGTCTGGGCAAACAAAAGAGTGCTTTTCATGGGTGATTGCATACTAACATAGCCTGATCTTCAATCTGTAATCTTAAGTAGAAATGCAAGTTACAGTTGGCTAGAAACCGCTTAAATAAGAGCAGAGTCAAGCAGGACTGGTGATCCTCTTGCAATGACGGAAAATATGCCTTTAATATGAAAGAAAAAACAAATCATAAATACCCTTTTCCAGATTAACTCCCAGAAAAGATCTTGGAATATTTTTCTCATTATTTTTTCTCAAAATATATTTTAGCTTGAGAAAAAGATGGAGCACCGCCATTTTCTATGTGCTAAGACTTTGGAAGTTGACAGCCTTTTGGAAGTATTTCTCTAAAACCAAACCATCAAAACGTGCTTGGAGTAAGAGATATGTTGAGTATTTTCTGATTTACTTTGAATGGGGTTCACTCCTTCCCACAAGAGATCCCCATCTCATGTAATGAGAAAAGGAACCAACAAAGGGCTGAGAAATGGTGTTCTGATTGGAAACTCACACTTCTACATGTACCATAAAACTGAGGTGGACAGTTAAATCAATCTAAAGTAATTTCAGTACCCAGAAACCAGCTCCTGGTGCTTTCAATCCTTGAAAAATATCAGCCAAGTTTTTGATAATTTTGCCAACTTCAGAAGGCATTACACTACTCTTGGGCACACTTGCCCCTTTTCTTCTCAAATAATACACTAATTTGATTGATTTTTTTCTATGCTTATCATTCTGTGGATTGATATGTTTTTCTTTGACAATGCGGAAATGTTCTGGTTACAGTTAAATAACATAAAATGTATGGGTGTGATACATTCCTGTGCTGCTGTCCCTTACTCTAATTTTACTTGATCAAAATAGCTACAACAGCATAAAAGCACCAGAGATGCTGTGAATCAAGCACACATGCAAAGCAGAAAACATATTTTTTAATGAAATATGAAGTTACTTCAGTGTATTATCTAACTATGATACACTGTGTTTTCCACTGAAATTAAAGATTTATACAATGTGATACAAATCTCACTGTAAGACATATTTACTTAGAATAAATGGTGAAAAGACATCAGATCTATATTTTTAAATATCTATTGTTAATTTTACAAATAATTTTCCCAAAATTTGCCCTTTTGAAAGTAAATGTGTCACTTATGGGTGCTATTTTTTTGTATTCCATGTAGCATAAACTCAGTCAGCTTTACTCAGACCAAAGTAATTTTAAATGTTCACCTGTTTTTATATCTTTATTATGTAACAAAAATCTAGTACAAAATAAGAACATCTTTCATTAGTTCTGTGAGTGGATAAGAAACCTGTGCTATATTAAGCAATCAGATATGAAGCAAAATCACTAGGGAGTAAACAGTCATCTTCCTGCTCAGTGCCCACTGACTGATGTAATGAGGATGGTGAACTGCTTGCATCCCTTACATGATTTGTGGAAGGAGTTACTATCCTAGCAGAGCAAAAAATAGATTCTGGTATAAAACTTTGTTAAAATTTAGTCTTCCAGATCTGTTTGGTTTGCCAACCCTGAATCCTGGAGTTTGGTCTCTTTGCAATTATGGTCTTCTACCCAGACTTAGCTGCCTTTTAATGTATCAGTTGAGACTAACTTAATTTATTTGGGTTTCTTTTCCACACTTTACCATTTGTAACTTGTGATATACCTCTTGTGGCAATATATGAGTGAACTATAAGGTGCTTTCATGCAGGAAAGAGATATTACCTCCCACCTCTTGTGGACTGAGGGCTCAAGTTATGCCCTCCCAGGCTGTGCCTTTCCCAGTGCTCCCTTCCCTTGTCCCAGTGCAAGCACTGCTTGAAACTACTCCCAGGGAATTTCATCTGGCCCCCAACCTCACTGCTGTAAGCGCCTCAGTGACCCCCAGGAGAGAGGACAGTATGCAGTCCTTCTCTGCAAGTGGGACCAGTGGCATTGTCCTCCTACCAGAAAACATTGTCACCAAACTAGAAGCTGTGGGAGAAAAATGGGGGAATGACTATTTCTGAAACTTATTAAGATGCTATGTTCGGGCAAAATACATTTTATTATAACTGGATTTTACTATGAGTAATATTTCCTAATTAACCACAGGGATTCATGAGCTTTGCAGACTGAAAGACTGAGCATAGGAAATGTCCCAGGTCTGGTTTTAATCAAGTTTATGTCCTTATGAATTGCTTGCTTTTGCAAAAAGTTTCAGGAGTAGCTAGTCTGAGGAATTACCCAGGGGGTGTAATAATACTTCTAGTTACATACTTGAAACATCTCTGGAGTTTTACCTGCCTGAGTTAGAAAAGAATTATCTCTACAGAGCTAGAGCACACTTCTGAGTGGACATGGGAATGGTGGATGATCTCATTACCTCTATCCTCCTTAGATCTATTTCAAACCATTTCAAGCTCCTTGGGGACTGTCTTCCAGTCCATGTAGACCTTGGTGGGTCATGAATCTGCAAGCTGGACTTTTGCACACAGAGGATGATGGACTTGCCATAATGGAAACCTTCAGCTCTCAAAAATGGTTGGGTTTTTTTAAGAATTCCTTAATAGAAAATACTTTTTTTCTGGTGTGGATCAGGCTGATTCTGACTGTGCACACACATACCAGTGAAGGACTGGGGGGCTATCAGAATATGCTGTGTGTTAAAAATGTGGCAGAAATAGCTGTGTAGATAAGTACAGGGGGACCCTGTGCTCATACAGATGACAGTATTAAGGAGGGAAGAGGAAGAAGAAATTGCAGCATGGATACCAAATTTATCCTGGGTTACACTGGGCCTATGTGTCACTCAATGTCACAGCCTTCCCTACACAGAACAAAAAAAGGCAGCATTTATCAGAGCTAATGCGCAAGAAGGTGTGACTGGAGTACATACTTTGGCAACTTTCTTTTTCATGGCAAATTTGTGTAAAGAAACACGTTACAGCTAGGAGATGTATAATGTTTTTTGGCTTGTGGCTATTCTCCAGCCAGGAATGTACTGCTTATGAAAATTAGTGTGTGGCTACTTCAGATAAAATTATCATAATCAGAAACTTAAAAAAAAATTGTGCTGGATTTTTTCTTCTCAAAACCAAACCAGAACAAGAAAAAAAGAGCCCTAGAAAAATGATTTTTTGGTTGCTTACTTCTATGTTGGGGTGAACTAGTGATCCAAGTGCACTGTTATGATCCTATTGTGGAGTCACTGATAGCACCAGAAGTCAAAGTGTCTATGTTTATGTGGCTGTGCCAGTGCGCCAGTGTTGTGAGGAGCTCCGTGTAGTGGGCACCTGCTGAGCCAAAGATTTGAGATGAATAGCACCCATATTGATTTGCCTATAATGGAGTGGAAAAGAAAAATGTTCAGGTTTTGTTGCAGGTATTTTCATGGGGTATTAAATTGGTGGATTAGTTGCAAACAGCAGTACTGATAAAGTCTCCTGTCCATCTTGATGGTTGGGCCTTTCTATTAAAATGACACATAAATAACCTATTATGTCCCCCACCCATGGAAATTCAAATGCACCTGTCAAGTTGATAAAGCACTTGCCTGGAGGGAAGCATTGTTTACATTTTCACTCCATTCTTCAGAAAAAGTGAGATTCTAATTATTTTTCCCACTGTAAATTAATGCTGACTATGATGGTTAGCATATCTCTGTATTGTTATATCTATGCAAAAGTTAAATAATAGAACTGATCCATCATGTATTATGCAATGTGCATTTTTATGACAGGCTTCCCTCTGATCTTATTATGCCTTTCTTCACAAATACTTACTTTTTTTTTTCCCTAGCAGCTGGGGGAATCTTTGTTGACTGCTGGTTCAGAAGTTGAAATCTGTCCTGTGTGAAAAGAAAAATGGAATTTACATGTTTATCGGATGCTGAACTCTGCTATCTTCTGAGAAGAAAAAAATAAGGATATAAGAGTATACTCCATTAATAATAAGCTTTATTATAATAGACAATTGGTCACAGTAGACTAAACCATTTTTCTACAAACCAAGCACATCAAATTCAGTAATACAATGCAATTGTTTCTGGATATCTCAGACAGTAACTTTTAATTCAGAAAAAGTAAACTAGTTAAGGTAAAATCAAATGCCAACAGTATCTTTCTTGCATGCATAAAATCATGCCACACCTTTGCACAAAACTTTAAGCCATACCATAAACCATTTCTAAAGGTTGCTAGTAGTCATTTCTGCTTTGTTTATAAATTATTTTTTTGTACATTTTATGGTTTCTGCTTGAACTGAAGACAAAACTGCTGCAATACCACAAAGGGACCGTTTTTGCAATAGTGTGCCAGAAGTGGAAAATATTCTGAGAATTCTTGTTATCTGGTTTCTTAACTGAAACAGGGAAAAAGGCATTGCTGAGAGGCTCTTGGTACACTCAGAGAGCTTTGGGAGACAGCCTGATCTTGCAAGTTACTTTTGCAAGTGTGACAGACCCAATTGGTTTGCATACGCTGTTGAAGGCTCATGCAAACTTCTCTGAGCCTTTAACTCTTTATCTCTACTTGCTACTTGCTCTAGGATTTCCATTCCTAGATTTCTAGAGAAGCATCAATTCCAGGCATGGTTAAACTGTTTGCAAGAGTCAAAAACAAAACCCTGGTGCAGGAAAAAGAAAGAGTAAACTGACAACGAAATACCTTAGCAATTGAGGCACATTGGGTTTAGTTTCTGATGAGCTTGTAATTGGGATGCTGGCCCTATGGAGGCAGAAAAAACATCCTTGGAGTGAAGAAGGCAGAGGGGATGACATGAGAATGGTGAGTGTCAATCTTAATCACAAAGGAATACCCAAACCTCTGCCATCTTAATTTTCTTCCTTCCCTTCTTTTCCATAATGAAACCAGCATTTACTTTAGCACCAGAGCTTACAAAAATATGCCAGGCCCTTCTACTACTCTTTCACAAACACCTTGCCAGGGAGGTGTTTGTGAAACCTTTTTTTTTCAGTTCTTCCTCCATGGCCTATTTCTGCAGTGATGTCTGCAAGAAAGAATCTGATTGCTGGTGGTTATCTGGAAAATCAGATGAGATAATTTATGGGCAGTTAAAGCAAGTAGCCACATAAATGTCCTCTGATCTCAACACAGGCTGCTAACTCCTTGTTCTGCCAGCAGCCCATTTCTACCTGTCCCTACAGTGCTGAAGCAATGGGGCTGCAGTGTGGGTGAGAGGTTCTAGATACTTCTGTGGTAAATGTTTGCTAATAATTAACATCTCTGCTGGAGCAGGCAGTGTACTTATTAGGGTTACTGAAAGATCAGAGCAAAATTACAGTATTTCTATAAGAAGACAACCACCCTTCACAGATGTTCACATATGTTTTACTAAAAGTGTTTAAATTTTTGTTTCGCTTTCATTTTCCTAGCCTCCTTCCATCTGCTTCAAAAGAAAGCTGGATCTAAACAGGCAAACTAGGAACATTTTGGTACTTAGTAAAACTTTACAGCAATTTTGCTATTGTTTGAATTAAAAAAAGGAATATATAAACTAAAATTCAAAAGGCCCCTTCCACAAGAGCACCATTTTTCAACCCCACTAGCACAGGGATACATTAGGCCACTGCCTGCATAGGAGGAAATTTTCTGAAGCTGAAGAAGATGCAGATAGAAACCACTAGTCCAATGTATTTTAATTTTAAGTTCTCAGCTGATTTACTGTCCATGTAATGATACAGGTTTAAAAATATTTAGCTGCCAGGAAAAGATCTGTCCATCTGATGTCAGTCACAGGTGAATAAAAGCCTGTCTCATTCCCAGACATACATCTGGAATTCACAAGCACAAATTGAAAGAAATCTGTTAACATGGACTTGTTTCTTTTAACTATCTTTTCTCTGCATTTAATCAGTTCCAAACAGTAAAAATAAAATGCTCATTCCCAACAAATTAATTGACAAACTTAGCTCCTTTGTTTTCTGTTTACACATTAGTTTTGAACTGCATTGTTACTTACAGATCTGTCTGGGTTATTTTCACAAATTTTACACAGAATGTCTTCTGTGGGCAAACTTTATCCCATAAGATGAACTGCTCCATGGATCTATTTACTATTTGTTGTTTCTGGTGTATTTTTGGTCACCAAAATCATATAGTATTATTTCTGCTTTCTGACTGCATTACATTTGTAAACACACGAGTAATGAATAACAAATGTTGATGAGCAGATAATGAATAGCAGACACTCTTATTTACACAGATATGCCCTTTTGTGCATTAAAATCCTGACTTCCATAGGGAAAATAACTTTTCCTAAACACTTTTGTATATAAAATCCTGTCTGTCTGAAGTTACTGAAGATGCTTTCTTAAGTAACTGATTCCAGCATCCCTTGTAAAATTTGGGAAATGAGGCATGGAGAGAGATTTCTCTTGCCCATCTGAACCAAACCCACTCTGGGCTTGGAATATAGCAGGATTCTCTGGAGTAGGAAGGGAATGTATTTTATCTCCTTTCCTTAGGGCAAATCAATGGACAAAGACACTGCTATGCACAAGGAAATGCAAGAAAGCTGTGGCCTTTAATTTTTACTCACTAAGGTTTTTGCTGCATTGAATATCAGTTTTCCTTGAATTAATTCTTGAGATTACTTTTTCCCCCACAGATTTATTATTGTTTGGAAGAGAATATTTCTACATTTGTATTTTTTTAATGGGTGACTGAAGTGTGGACACTTAAAACCAGAAAAGACTTAGATCTGAAAAAATGCAACGGTGAGCAGCAGACTACACAAGAAACGTGTGCAGTGTAGCTAAAGAAAATGTGGCTGCACTTTGTAATATCTAAAAGCAGGCGATGAAAATCATTCCCTAGAAAAGATCTGCATGGCTGTTCACTGGACATATCCATAAACAGGATGCTATTGCAAATCACAAACAAAAAGACCCGCTGCTGTTTCCTAGTGCTATGGTGCTAAGCAGCTTTCCATAAATCTATTCTGGGATTTCTCCTTAGTCATTTACAAAGAGGTTGTTCTCTGTATATGCCTTTTTTTTCACCATTTAGTCTGTCCATGTTTGTTTGTTAAATAAATCAGGGAAGACTGTAACAACAATGCTTCAGGCATTCATAATTTGATTGAAACTAACAATTCCCGGATACTACTGGTCCCTTATGCTGGTCCATTATATTGATAAATAGGATGATCTAGAAACAAGGTATCTCTCTGCAGAGTTACCAGGAGCCCACAAAGGCCTTTGCTAACATGAGACACTCACATGGCTCATTATTGCCCCAGGAGCAAGAGCACAAGCTGCTGTCCCACCAAAGCATGCTGCACTTGCATAAATGTGTGTGAGTGCTTTGTGCACGTAAGGGTTAAACATGAGGGGTGTTGGTGTGGCTTTCTCGTGGTGGTATGATTTTTGGCAATCCTAATAGCTTTTCTTGTTCGTGCCTTTGCTTGCCATTTCTCCAATTTCATGATTTATTCAAACTGAGTTAATTTTCATGACTTGTAAAATGCCCCATCCTTCCTACAGTGGCTTGGAAACTTTCCCTACTGTCACATCTGATTCCGACCGAGGTCCAGTGACAGCCTCACTGGAACCTGGACACCCCCAAGGTGCCTTTGACACAGACAGGGGGGATGTTTTTAGATATTTCCATGTAAATTCTTCTTTTACCAGAGTTGCTGGCAAGGTTTTTAGCAACAGTTTGTCAGAAATGGGGTTTGCAATGCTTAAGGGGTGCTGTGCTTCCCTCAGAGGTTAGCAGTAGCCAGCTTTTGTTTTTTTAATTGTAAAGCTACGCTGGTTTAACAAAGATTGCCTCCAGGACAGTAATTCCCATATTTACGACTCTTACCACAGAAAATGCATTTGCCATGTTTATGAAAGTTACTTGAAGTAAATACAGCACCCTCGACTTTTGATGTCTTTTTTTTTTCCTCCCTATCATTTCAACACTCTTTTGGCCTTTTGACTAAGTTAACAGCTTGTAACTTTTGCTAATTATTTGTCATGACCAGCGTTCAGTTCCACCCATTCTCAATTGGTTGATTTGGTCCATTTTACTCATTTTATGCATTTTCTTTGAATGCTGTTTTCAAAAAGGTTTTCTTATACATTTTGCAATGCATGAGCCTGGAATTGATTCACATGATGTTGCTAATAATAATGCTGCTTCAAAGAGTTAAGAATCAGTACTAATCATAATCAAGTGTTTGGACACACATGTATATTTCTCAACTTTTTAAAACAGCTTTTTCATGCTGCTTTCTTTTTTTTTAAGACACTAGAAGTCAGTCTTCCTCTCATTCTCACTGCAGCTCAGAAAATCTGAGGAAATATTCTTTCTTCTTTCACAAAAGCTGCCAAACAATAGAAAACATCATAGTACCTTTACACACTAGCATGGCATTTTCTGTACCCTGACCTCAGAAATATTGGTAACTATAGTTGGCTGTGCCTCAGTTGTGTAATATATTTATAAATATGCATTTATCAAATATATTTGTGTTTAAAATATGTTGTACTTCAATAACGTATTTCTCTAAACTTGGTGTGGCATAATACATTTATACAACAAAATACATTTGTATTTGTACTTACAAATGTATTTTTGTCTTTTTTCTAGGTTATTCACTGTAATTTCCAAAGCGTTGACATAATTTACCTTTTTTGTAGAAGAAACGTTTTCCATTCTCTTAAAAACCTTCATTTTCATTTTTACGTCATGCTAAAGGTGTATGCTAAAGGAGCAGTGATTGAAATAATTGTTGTCAAGGAAGAATGTATTAAAATTATTAATAAGACTTAAACCCACATGAGACTTACTGAATCATCTGGTCTGACCTAAATTCATGACCCTTCCTCCCAGTTCTTCCCTTCTCATACTTGCACAAAAATAGGAAGACCAAAAGGAGAAAAAACTGCCAACATAATAAAGGCCCGTGAAAACTGTACATTTGCATTACGTCGACATAACATTTTATGATTATAATAATAAAAACAAACTATAAGGGCATGAACATCAGACCTCATTTCAAGCTGAACTATTATAAAGCGATTAACAGCCTCACAGTCCCGCTTTAATTAAGTTATGTTGTGAAATATTCAGCATTTGAACCTGTTCTGGCCTGCCTCTTTTATCATTGAATTACCATCCTTAATGTGTTTTTCTTCTGAAAGATGAATTTCATTTAAGGATTACTGTACATTGCTCTGGCATTTTGTGGTTTCTTGTCAGCCCTTGTGAATCTAGATCATTGCTAACTTCAGTTTCTCTGACATGTCCTATATGCACAGTCTCTTGACTAGCCTGTCTCTATGGATTTATTAACTCATATTGTATTCCTGTAGAAATGAATGGACATTTTTGATTAACTTAATGATAGAAATTTCAGATGACAGTACAGTTTACTTTTGGAGCTTACTTCTGGTTATGTAGGCCACAGCAGCTCTCTAGAGACCTATCACTTCACAGAAATGTGTTTTGAGAGTTTCAAGGCAGTGGACATCTGTCTGCCAAATACTTTCAGATGGTGCAAGCAAGGAGGGAATTGAAAGGGGTCTTTAAATCCACAGCCACAAACAGAGCTGTTCCCCCTTCTTGAAAGTGGTATTCAAATGTTATATTGCTCCTTCCTTCCTACATATTGAAGAGCCTGTCTTCAGGAAAACTCACACTACCAGGTGACTTTAAGGAAGAGTTAATGAGTGGTGCTCCAGTGAAGGGTCCTCTTTCCTTCCTTTCTAGTGCCCACCCCAGACCAAGGCTATGTGACTCACCACAGCACCATCAGTTTTGGCAGTGCCTTTTCTCTTTCAGTTGTCAGATGATCAGTCTGTGCTTTTTTTTTGGTTTTTTTGGGGGGGGGGGGGGTCTGACGGGGGGGTGGGAGGAGGACATGCAGAACAATATTATCATGTTCTCATGTTCTTTTGGCTAGTCACATAAATGTCCTCAGAGGGAGTTCACCAGATCTTGAAATGTGACAACAGATCAGATGGGTTTGTTTACTCCCACTATCCTGCAGAACTGTCTGCTCTTAGGGAGGAAGACAAGGACTTCTGATGCCATATCTGGTCCCATATGGATATGGTGTCCTGGGAATGGCACCTAGAGTCAAGAACTTCCAAAGAAGATCTTTGCCCGGGCAAGGTGAAGATTTGTTCACACACAAAGGTTTGAGTAACATGGCTTGGGCTTCCCCACATTACCATTTGAGTGTTGTAAATTACACTCAGATCTGGCACTGATTGAAAAAATAGGTGAGAATTTATTTGTGTGAAAGTAGTGGAAGGTCCATGCTCTTTCCTGTGCTAGACAAGTACAGAATGCATATTTTTGCCCCCAGAGCTCACAGCTCAAACAGGCCAAACAGAGCTGAAAAGAAGGATGTGGTGTTCATATCCATGGCTTGCAAAACACACAGTAAATAAGCCCTCTGTTAGTTGATAGGGACAAGCACAAGAGAAGGACAAGTAGATTCAGTGAATGTGCGATAAGATGAAAGTCAGACAAGAAGTAGGGGAAAGCATGGGACTGATTCAGCAGGGAAGAAAATTTTGAAGAAAGGAAGCTAGCAATGCAGGGAAAAATGCATCAAGCATAAAAGGAGGATTACGACAGAAATCATCCTGTTTGCTGTGTTTCCTGTAGACTGAGGTTCTGAGCTAGGTCTCTCAACCACTTATCTTACCACAGATCAGGGAGGAGACACGAGGCCAGGAAAGCCTTGGTGCTCTTGAATTGGACAGGTTAGAAGTTCTGGTAGTGAGACACTGGGATGAGAGAGGAGGGTAACTACTGCAGGGGATGTGGTGTGGCAGCTCTTGCAGCTGCTCCTCTGTGATCACTTTGTACCAATGGAACTTGCCTTCCTGCTTTCTTGAAACCACTGGCCACGTTAATTCTTATGGAACACTGTGTAATGCAGGGATGGGTCTTGTGTGCTAGACAGAAGAAAATACAGGCCTTGTCCTGTCCTTGTTGCTGCTGTATGTTCCTAATATGTTGTCCTGAAGGAAAGCCTTTGAACCCTAGAGACTTTGGTGTGGAAAATTCAGACTGTCCTTATTTTACCTTAAATTTCAGATGACCTTTCCTTTTTTTTAAATGTAAAAAAATTTATTAGGGCTGATGTAAATGGAAGCTGGTGCTAAAATGAAGCATCCTATTGTTCTGTCATTCCTGGAAAAGAGTTGGAGATAATTTCCTATATGTGTTCTTGCTTTCTTAATTCACCTAAAACAAATCCTCTCCTAAGGCAGTGTCCCATAATAGGAGCATGCACGTCAGGATTGTGGCATTGGCACACTGTGCTAGTTTTGGGATTCCTCATAATGCGTAAGAACAGCTGAGGAAATGTGAACTGGAACACAAGCAAACTGAGCTAAATCTAACTTTTCCCAAGTGAGGGGAAAAATTTGTATCTGGTTTTTGCGGTCTGTTGTAAGAATCTGACCTCTTCATTTCAGCAAAAACTAAAAGCAAGACTATGCAGAAGAAGGTTTTGATGTACTGATCTTAAGTGAGAGCTTTTCTTTAGCTAGCTTTGTGAATAAGTTCCAATCATTTCTGCCAGTGTAATACACATTCTTGAAAGAAAAAGCATGTGCTAGGCCAGCAAAAGTGGTATTTTGTCTACATTAAATAGAAGTGTTAGGGAAGAGCATGCTGATGTATTGTAAGGATGTAGCAATATCACCAATCCCTTTCTTCCACAAACAAGAGTAGCATCTCATGGGAGAAAATGAACGACGAAAAGGTCTTGCAAAAGTGAGGGTTAAAAAGCTTATGTTTGCACTTCAGGGGAAGTATAAAAATAATGTTTCTCATCATCATTTCTAGTTAAGGATAAAGGGTGCTTAAGCCTTGTGCCATGATCTGTCTGAGGTCTTGAATTCTGCTCAGCCTGTGTAAAGAATTAACAGGAAAAAGGCTAAATGGAAATTAAGACTGATGTAGGGAGATACAAAACCTACCAAAGCAAACATGTTTTGAGCAAACTAGGAAGGTAGGTAACTGTTAATAAACTAGCTTTACACAATGCCCTAAAATACACCTAATTTACTCTGCCTCATCTACAATTCAGTTAGCAGTACAAGGTTATTTTAATATAATACAGAGATCAGAGACTAAAAAGTGCTTGTGGGTACAGGAGCAAAGGCTTCTCAAAGAGAGAGAAATACAAATACTCGCTCACAAAATTCTTGGGAAGCTTTTATTTTTTTTTTAATCAGCATTGCCATTTTATTGTTTAACCTACCCTGCTTGATCTCCCTACTTTTGGTTAATACGGGAGTCAATTACAGCTTCATCTGTGCAGAATTAACTTTATAGAATATACACTGGGGATTTGTCTATCTCCTCTATTTAGATCTATGTCATAAAAAAATATGTAGTAGAGAACTGTGTGCAAGCGCTGCATATGGTACAGGCTTTGCAGATTTATTGTAAAATCATTTTAAATCGGTTAAGCTCTTGCCAGAAGTTAATTAAATATGTTCCTTTGGTGGGGGGCGGGGGGCCTCTGTGTGTGTGCTGTGTCCGGGGGGCGGGGGGGCTCTCTTTCACTAGGTGGCAGTGTCTGATTACATCTGGAAGGACCACGCCAGCCGGCCTGGTGGCTCCAGCTGTGACCTCCAGCACCGGGATGAAATCCCTGACGCCGCAGCCAGCTGGGAAGGTAGCACCACTGTTCACGTCTGTGTCTACACGGTTCACCTCAGCGGCTTCCAGGAGCTCTACAGGCGCTTCCTCAGGCTGCCTGACGGGGCTATCATCGAGGTAGGTCCGAGCAGGCTCCTCGCTGCCAGATTTTGAAGGCAAAGGGGTGCATTTCAGAGCTAGGCACAGTCAAAAGAGGAAAATAGGCCGTGCCTGACCCTGCCTGAAATACACACTGAAAGCTGCAGGAAGACCTCACTCCTGAACAGAAGTGTATAATCAATGAGTCAATGCTTTTGCAGTGCAAAGTAGCAATTTTGGATTGTTTATAGAGCCATTTAAAGGCAATTATGTAAGATACACATTGAAACTGCACACATAGAGATTATTTATAAATATATATCACTTAGAACCACATAAGGTCATTCTGTACAGGAATTATTATATATCTATATAAATATACAAGGTAAGAACTGTGCACATTGAATGGGCAGCAATTACTACGAGTATGGCCATTCACTTAGTTTGTACTCAGATACACAGAGCTAAGGCACAGTTAGATTACCTACTGGCATCTTGTATGTTTTAGATTGAATCTTGGATGTTGTCAGCATTTCAGCAGCTTGTGCACTAAAATACAATACAAGATGTTATTAAAGAGATGTATCACCCATTACTTGTTTCATGGGCTGCATTTTGTTCATTGCTTTGCCATTTTTGTTCTAAGTGCTTTGAAGAAGAACATTTCCTTTTTGCCTTTGGTCTTGTGTTGAGAGACTCTTAAAAAAAGATTGGCATTTAAGAGAAAGTAGAGTCAAAGAATATTACCTTGCCTACCCAGATAAGGAGTGGGAGCATCATCACAGAGAACTTGGCACAAGTGATGATGAAACACAATGTTTTCATCTGTGCACTTCTAAGGTGAGGGTTCGAGTACATCTTTCCAGCATGAGGCAAACATTGCTTCTGCTCCTTTGGTTAATGGTTCAAGGCTGTTTTCTTCATTAAAGATTTTGTTCTTAATGTCTTTGCCCTACTTGGCTTTTTAAAGAACATTTAATTTAAAGGAAACTGTCCTCAAGGATTTCAAACATAATTTTCTGCCTGGGGAACTTGTGATTCACCAGAGTGAAGACACCAGAGTCTTCAAGCTGGCCAAAGAAAACAAGAGAAGGCATGTGGCCTACATGAAGTAGAACCCAATTACTGGAACAAAGAAACTGGCAAATCCAGGTCCATGCCCAAATCTGTTGAAGAAACTCCTCATGTGAATAATTGCCTAGTCTTTTACTAAAACACCTTTTCCATGTTGGAGGTCAACCAGGCAGCCCAACTCCTATTTTCTGCCTGTTACGAATGTACCTTTTTGTAGAATGGTTTTTCTCCATTATGCTCTTCTCAGCTTTTCAGTGGTGATATTTAATTTAGCTTCCTCTAGCCATTGGAAGGAGGGTCTTTGAACACCCAAGGCAATCTTTATCCAGTGCACTGTTTCAGTTCATTAATCTGTTTTGTTCTTCTGAGAGAGAAGAAATGTGTTCTCATATGATGTAGCTGTGTCTTCCCAGGTGAGCTTTTGAGAAGCTTCCAGCATCCACAAAGTAAGCAATGTATAATGTGGATAGCTGAAGCCACTTCTTCTTAGTTTCCCACACCAGATCATAACATAGCCTATCCTAAAAATCCATGACTGAGTCTTACCTCATTGTCTTGAAAGCTGCACATCTAATTTAGGAGATCAATGCGTGCTTTACAGCATTTTTACTTGTGGATCTAAATGCAATTACATGTAAGAAATGTGGTTAACTAATAATTGCAGTAGAGCCCATATACAGATCTTACCTTTAGCTGATAACAGATGTAATTATACATTTGTGTGTTTTATAGGTCAGGGCTTTCTACTTCAGTTCCAAATTAGGAATATTTAATGAATTTTAAAACTATACACTGACAAGTGAAAAGTTTGCTGCACAGGGAAAAATACACCTGAGCTTTACTACTTGGTGCTGTTGTCGCCCCTCAGGAACATTTTTTTTTCTCCCCTTTGCTGCAGCTAGACAAGCAGGGGTACTTGAGTGGGGCTAGAAAATTGTTTTGGAGCTGAAGGGTGCATTGCAATGTTATGTATAGTCCTTAAGAGTGTAGGAGATGAAAGGCAGCTGGGCTTCTTGGAATAATCTTTTCAGTTTGCTCCCTCTGTTGACAATTTGTTGTGTATAAGCATTTTCAGTTTGGCTATCTAGAGCTAGTTCTAAAGACTCAGGTGATTTAGTTTACCTAACCCTGGTCTGTCATAGGGTTAGGTAAACTAAATTTTGCTCCCAGTGACTCAATGGAAAGATTTTTCTGGATCGTTATGGTCTGTTTGGTCAGAAGTCTCCTCTTATACTAAATTTAATCAGCTTCCATTGGATCACTCATGGGTGTAAATAAGATTTCCCTTTACTGGAAATCTACCTACATAATATAATTTCATAATCTTACCTGTTTTATTCTGGAATGGGTACAACACCTCACCAAAAGAAACAAGATGAGTTTGCATTTTGCTTTTCATTCCTCTTCTCACTTTTCCAGCAGTGGTGAAGGAGGGAAGGCTTTTCTTCCACATTGGTGAGGGCAGACAGTAAGCATACTGTCTATTCTCTTTCCCTGTCATAGGAGACAGGGAGACAGGGAGATTTCTAGGACATTCTGTCATAAAAATGACAGCTGCCTTTCTTCTTTCTTCATGATCAGCAAGCCTCTTTCTCCTCACCAGAGACTAGATATTTGTATGAAATGTTGTGTTGGGACTGTAGGAACATGACCTGTAAGAACAGGGATGGTCTCTGGCAATTGTGATGTGCCCAACCTTTGCATATACATCTACCTGGTCTGAAGTGTCCACAGAGTAAGAAAACAATCAATTTTCACTTATTTTGTTCTTCTGGATGGGCCAGTGCTCTTGTACAACTGCAGAATGCAAGGAGAAATTCAACAGTATCTAGGAACTGGGGTTACATGTACCTTCTTCCTGTGAAACAATCCTCCTTTTTATTACAGTGACATACCAAAGATGAAAATGTAATTATTTCAGTGTAAAGTTTTGTTTGTTTGTTCACTTTTATTGAGGAACTCTGAAGGCATGTAACTCTGAAGACAGCAAAATGAAAAGACTTTGACTTCTAATTTCTGTAAGTTTCAGGAATCACACCTGAAAGAGCCATAACATTTGTTCCTAAATACTACAATGGAACCTCATGAATTTAGGCATTTGGGGACTAAATCTGTCCATCGGATATTTAATGCTTTGTGCCATTTACAGAATGATGAGTAGGTGGGTTTTGGTGGGTGTTCTTCAAAAATAATATGTTTAATAGGAGGAAATTAGTGATTTGGCAGAAAACAACGCAGGAATTATAATAACTTTGAAAAAGTATGTGCGAATATAGTCACTGTTCAGAGGGCACCACCAGCATAAGCAGTAGATTCTTGCATTCAGCTAACTGAGGGGTTTGTGCAGGTTGGTGAGCTGTGGAGCAGTGCTTCTCTTTTCAAATCAGGAACATGAGAAGAGCACTGAAATCATCAGGCCAAATTCTACCTCAGATTCATGTGTTCAACTCTTGGTGACGTTAACTTCAGATATGTTTCTGTATCTGCAGATATTCTTTGATGGGTATAAGAGGAATTTTGCATAATCTTGCTGTGAAGTCCTTGGATGCTTGTAAGGAACTCACTTCATATTTACAGCCTCATCCTACTCTTTTATTCTTCAGTAAAAGCAAGATTCAAGATTTTCTCATATCCTCATAGCCCTAATTCAGCAAATCACTTCAACGTGAACCTAATTTTATCCAAGGAGCCAAAACTCACTTTAATAATAATTACCTTTTTTTTTTTTTTTTTCCCAGCAAGCAAAGCCAGTTTCTAAGTGCTGTGTGCAGAAGTACACTAGCTAGGAATAAATGTCCTCTCAGTAATAGCTTCTTTAAAATTCTTATTTCTTTTTGTGTGGTATTGCCATTAGAGGTCCAGATTTCCTGGTATAGCTAGAAATTTCATGTCTGGTACGAAAAGTAGTTTTATAGGTTTCATAGGGTTGAGGTAAAACTAACTGTTTTAAAAGGAGCATTAAGTACAAGGTGACATGTATAAATTGCCCTAGAAATGTTAAATAAAAAGATTTTTTTTGAAATGTGCAACATAAAAATTATAGAGGTTAAACTTGTAGGTGCAGTCTTTTTATCATAAGCATTGTAAAACTCACAGAATTCACATGCAGTAAAAACCATTTTCCTTTTTACCTATAATATATTTCCCCTTTATAGTAATTCAATTTAACTGTTGGCTAACCAAGGAATGACCTTCCTGAAATAAATCACTTTTCATGCTTTTCGGTATTCATTAATCTGATGTTATTGTAATATAAAGGAAATTATTGAATTTTAACATTTTAAACATATTTGAAATCCATGCACAGAAAAGTTAATGGTAGTGGTACATGTTTGCTGTCTACGTAGTGATAACACCAACTTGGTGATTTTTATCTCGATTTTTGCTGACTGGAGTTGATTTCTTATTAAAAGGGCAAAGATAAGTCACTTTTTAACTCAACAAAAAAATCAGTTTCTTATTATAGGCCTAGTAAACCTCAGCATTGTAGGGAAAGTTTTTGTATAGTATGATTTTATCTATCAAATAAGCCTTCACAAATGTCAAAGATTCATCCAATTTAAACTTACTGGATAAAAGAGATCTGTTTTCCCTAATTACTTGAAAAGTACCTAGCAGTAATAGGATAAGACAGCGTAGGTGACTAGCCAATTACTTAGTTTAAGCTATTTACATCAATCCATATGCTATAAATTATGTCTAAACCCTCCTGCACTTCTGGAAAAGTGAATAAAATCATATAAGTTTATTTTGAATACAAGATCAGATATGGTATGCTGAGTGACACTTAAAAAGAATGAAACTGTAACCGTAGCTTATTTTCTGAAGCAATCTTGACACTAATGCTAAATTACAGCTTGGAAACATCTAGCATTTTTACCTTTATGAGAAAAGGCTTTTTACATATTTAACATAATTCTAGGGAAAATATACTGGAATTATGTATAAAGATATGTACACTGTAACCAAAGGGCATTTATAGTCCCCAGTAGAATACTTACAACAATTTTATTGCCATTTGGTGTCATTTTCTAACAGATATAAAATACAGCCAGTAAACAAACTAGACTTTAGATTTAAGCTGACAGCTGTTCCTTCAGAAGCAATATTCAGATATTTAATCTTAAGAATACTGAATATTTTACAATTGTTTGAGCAAACTATACTTTTAGTATGTGAAGGACTGCATGCTTTTATATACAGTTCTTGGATGTGATAATGACACTAAAAAACAACCTTAGAATAATCTACACATTTGTTGCTCTCTTATATTCCCTGGGCAAATCAACAAATTGCCTCATGTTTTATTCTTAATTCCACAAATTCCTTTTTTTATACACAGTGTTGCTATGAATATTGGGCCCTATTTTTTTTCCCTGTGTGTGCATAAGCCATGCAGTTGACTCCAGCACAGTTTATACATGGATGTGAGTGCAGCTTTTTCTGGCCCTAATTTCATTAAAGGAAATTTGCTGAGTTTACTGCAAAAGCCCCATGTGCTGTTTTCATGAAGAGTCTCATTTCAGTGGTCACTAGAAGTCTATGGAGGAGAGAAAGAGAGGATTGCTCCAGATCAGTACCTGAGGTTGGTGCTCTTCCTCATGACTTCATGCTCATCTCACCAGACACTGGGAGGGAACAGCACAGCTCTGGCTTTTGTGTAAGGATGTTCTGGCTGGGAGAGAGGCTGGGCAAAAGTAATTACTTGGTGTGAACTGACCCACTTTAGCTGGCTTCAGCAGCTTCATGCCAGGTCATCCACAAACACGGCCAATTCAAACCAACCATGAGTTGATTTCCTGGGAATCTCTGTAAAAGCAGGGATTAACAGGGGAGGTTTGTCCTACAGAAGAATGATTAATGCATGTAGATGTGTACATACTTGTGGGGTGAATAGGCTTTACCACATGCTGCCTGCCTAATTCTGAGATTTAATCTTGTCCCGTTAAAAACGTAATATATTTTGCAACTGCATTCCATGGGAGCATGATCTCTCAACATGCATTGGGGTTGAGTTGGGAATCATACATTTTATCACCTCAGCTAAGGGATACTTCCATGGACAAAGGCATTTGGATCAGTACACCCTGCAAACTTACAGCCCTTTTGTTCAGGGTTGTGGCAGTATAGCAAGTTTCACCTCAAATAAGAAGCAAACCAGACTGTTCTAAGTTATTGTTACCAGTATATATTTCTCCTTTAATGTTATAATTTAATTTAAGGTAATCAGTTTAAAGAAGAAATTAGTTGTCCAGGCAGCTCTTTTCATCCCACTGAAAAGATGAGAACAAGGAAAAGAGATTTCCTGGAGAAATCTTGTGCTTCTATGCTTTGTTCTTAAACTGATCCAGCTCATCTCACATGTGACATGTAAACCCTATCCTGAAATGGACCCAGTCTGTTACTCCTCACCCTTGTGGTGGGTAGGCCAATCCCTCTGCTGCAGGTGAAGTGTATGAGCATGTGTCTCAGCTGAGCAGGAGTTATTTCTCCATATCTTCTCTTTCAGGTTGTTTTCCCTGTGAAGTAAAAGATTAGGTCCTTGCCTTTTTGCAGTAAATTGTGGTATAGTTTTAAATGGAAGCTGTGTCTGTTAACTGAGAATCTGCGGTCAAGACTATGTTGCAACAGGACAGAAATGCAGGAGGCAGCCTTGCAGCATGTGGTCATTTCCACTCTCCCTGGTGTTCTACAAATCTCAGATTTTATATACTCTGTACCCCAGAAAGTCATAGAATCATGTGGGAAAAGATTTCTTTCCTCCAAGTGGCCGTGTCCTGCTTATCCATGCTGCTGTCTGTGCTCTGATAGGAGGACCAGGAAAAGAATGAGACAGGTTCACTGCTGGACATATTTAGCAGGACTCATTGGCTTTCAGAGAACTAACAAATTACTGAAATACCAGAACTACAGCATTATAGCCTTGTTCTGTATATGAATATTCAATTTTAAATCATACTGGCATCTTTTTTGCTTGCAGAGAATGTGGGGTGAGGCGCAAGGGTTGCCTACCTAATCAGCACATACACAAATACATTGTGTTAATGGAAATTTTAATTTCTTTTTTCTTGGGGTTCTGAAGAGTTAGAACTCTTTCCCTCAGTTGCAGAAGGAGTGGAAGCAAGTTCAAGCACACCCATTCAGTCTGAGCCAGTGCTCAAGGGAAAAATGCTGCCATAGCTCTCTAGTTGTATTATATAACAAACAGCAGTGAGGATAATTAAGGGGTACTTTAAAAGTGTTATTTTGTATTAAAAAATACATCTTTCAGTTTCAACTCACTTTAAACGCCAAGATTTGCTGTATATTCAGTGATTTTCAGAACAATTTTATGCTGAAAGGGCAGAGCCACTGATTGTTGCAGAAGGTATTTTGTACTTTTAAACACTTATAATCTTTATTCATCTATCACAGTTTTACCTGAATCAGCAGTAAAATCTCTGAAGTCAAAGGATAATTGCCAAAACAGCATTAACTTACTTTATCTGAATAAAAAAAATAACCTTTGAAAAAGTACCTTGCAGCTACACAGATTGACAAAATGCATCAATTATATTTTTGCTCACTTTATAATTACACTGCAGTAGGTGCACAGTGAACTTTACTACATGGTTGATTAACCATAAGGTTACTGCTATTAAGTCACTCTCAGAAACAACAAGTTGGACTTTAATTTAAGAACATAACTCTGCACAACATCTGATCAAGTTAAAAAATCTGACATATCTATACAAGCTTCAATTTAAAGTTCACAAGTAAATGATAGCACCTTAATTGTAGCAAAGGGTTCCTATTGCTTCAGTCAGACATGCTGGGTATGTGAACAATCAGGTTTGGAAGAGCTCTTGGTATGTGTTAAGCAGCACCAAAGGAAAGGCTTTTCCACTGAACTCTGAATATCCCCTGTATCCTTGTTTTTCTTGCATAGAAACAAGTCTTATGAAGAGCAGAGGAGGGAGCTGGGGTTGTGTAGCCTGGAGAAAAAGAGAAAAGGGGTGATCTTATCACACTACAACTGCTTGAAAGGAGGTTGTGGCCAGGTGGGGGTTGGTTTCTTCTGCCAAGTAACAAGCAACAGGACAAGAGGAAATGGATTGGATATTTGGAAAAATTTCTGGAAGGGTTTTCAAGCACTGGAAAAGTCTGTCCAGAAAAATGGTTAAGTCCCTGAAGGTATTTAAAAATCATGTGGATGTGGCACCTGAGAAGATATATTAGTGGTATATTGGCAGTATTAGGTTTATGGCTGTAGCCAATGTTCTTGAAGGTCTTTTCCAAATCTACCTAAATGATTCTAAAAAATGAAGTTCCAGCCTCTGGGGAATTAGGGTTGCAACTCCAGGTATACACTGATGATATTTCTGCATATTTTTTCAGATTATTGCTGAATATTTCTGTTTCTGTTAGCTCACTGACACTGTAGGCCCCCTTTATATCTCCTGTCTTCTTGACTCGGTATAATGCAAAAGTGTTGCTATGAAGTCCTACCATGATCTTGTATCTCTTTTTGACCTGCCCTGATGATTGTTTATGCCATGAGAAAAACAGCTTTGGACAACCTAAAACTGGACTATCAGCTAGTTTGAAAGAACAAAACTTAAAATAAAGTAGCATTTGTTCTGTGTGAGAAGGTGAGAAGAAAGTATAGCCTGGTACAGAGAAACTTGCCTAGGATGTAGGATCCACAAGACCAGTCCAGGATTTAGTCTCAACTTTTTGTATGAGGTGGGGCATATTTGCTTTGTTGCCTGTTTCCCTCTGTTCCTGGGGCACTTCCTACCTTCACAATGTATTAAAACCAGAAGTACAACAAAGACTCTAAGATGCTTCAACAGACAGAAAATAAGAATATGCAAAAAATACAATAGAAATTACAGATTATTCCCTTACATGTATCTGTGTTTGGAAAATTTATTACAGTTGTGCTAAACTAGATTGAGAAAAGGAAAATTCTTTAAAATATTACTATATTACTGCCTCAATATGCTTTTTCATGCTAACATTTGAGTAACAGCAGCTAGACAGAGCTGAGCTCAGTTACTTCTCAGTATCTGAAATTTGATTTCTGCTCAAATTCATCAGACCAAAATTTCTCTTATATGGGCACTCCAAAATATGAAAACAATTGGAGTCAGGGTTTTCTTGTGCAAAATGCCACCCACATGACACAAGCTGAGGATCTGACATGTGATGTGGTAACTACTAATGAACTGCGCTGAGTCTGATGCAGTGCCTTGGCTTTCTAACCAATTTCCAGTCCTAGCCCATCTCCTTCTCATGGCCATGATTTCCTTCTTTGAGTGTATATTCTTTATTCATTCAAATCTTCTCCATGTGTCAAGAACATCATAAGGAGAAATGATGAAAAGCAATGAGTGTAAAAATCCCCATTCCACTGCTTTACTAAAGCATTTAGAGTGAGAAAAAAATAGGTGAATTCACATTTCACATGTGTTTAAATTGTTAATCTCTATCTGCTCTATCTGTATTAGTGAATACATTTACAGTAAGTTTTACTTTATAATATTTTGGCAGAACTGTTAGAAAAATTGTTATAAGCCCAGGAGTGGAACTGAACCATGAAAGCTAAACTGTAAGCTTCTGCAAAGCTGGGTTATTAGTATGACAGAATAAAATTTCACACACACAAAAGCTTCTAAGCTGTGATATTTTGAAAGCAAGAGAGGGGTGGGGAAGGGTAATCAAAGTCATCTATGTTCTCTCTGATACTTCACTGAATGCTGCTGTAATAATATGTTGGTTTTGTCTGTTCTGTTTTTCAGGCATTTGGTGATGTTGGTGAGGAAAGTCTTTTGTGTAAAGTGAGCACAGACCAGGAGTGTAAAAGGGAAAAGGACAGTGTGCTGTCTGCATCTACATGTATCAAGCTGAGGGAGAGGAAAAAGAGTAGAGCAAGGTGGAAAGGTATTATTTTCAGTTTTTATACCTAGATGAAAAACCTAACAATCCTGATACCTAAGCATAAAATGATGGGAGGGATAGAAAAAAGCAAATAATTTTAGAACAGTTTCGTTTGGGAAGTCTAGGGTGTGATCAGTGACAGCTGAAATTTCATAGTTGTGTTTTCTAATGTGTCTTCATCCCTGGGTAGTTTCATCAGCTGTTGCAAGAATCCTGAAGACTGAAGTGCTGTCCTTTACCCAAACACTGTCACACTTGTCATTCAGAATCCTAATACAGTAATGCAATCCAGAGTGATCTAACTTAGGCAAGCATTTAAATTATGTTGAGGGCAGGCTTAAATCAGTTATTGTATATATATATTTAGGTATGTGTCCAGACATATTGGTCTAAGTGCAAAAGTCCAAATCTCTCAGACTTGTATTGTGTTTTCCACTGTGTTGAGAGCCACTGGCCCCCTCACTGTGCCTAGGGAAGTACATGCAGAGTGGAACATCTGTGTCAACTTTCCAGTGAAGTTGCTCCTGACCAAAGGTAGTTTCAGGGCGTTTGATGACAGAGTGCTACGGAATGCGCTGGGTGTCCTTAGGCATCACTGTTATTATGAGATATCAATTTCCTCTTCTTGCTTATCAAAGCTCGTTGTAGCTGGCTCCGCGAGTCCTATCACTGTCAGTTTTCCAACGCCCTCTAAGGAGTAAAATTCAGTTAAAAGCACCTTCTGTTACTTTTAAATTTACAGTAATCTTGTTTGCTAACAGAGAAACCTTGGAAAGTTCACATGAGCACAAAAGACACATTTTTTTTAGGAAACCTGGTAAATTTAGTGTATGGGCTCTTGCTCTATACCCCTTTTGTTTGGGGAGGGAGGTCATAGATTGTTGCTGGTGTATTTGCATCATGTCTTTCTCTACATCCTTTATTCTAATCTTCAGGAAATCGCATTGTCTCTGACAAGAGCTAGTTCCTGCAGTAACACATGGCCTGTGGAGCTGTTTACATCGTGATCCACATCCATGGTATGGCTACTGTCTGATAGGATTTACGTTTCTGATGGCTGCATCTCTGCCCTGCATCTCTGCATCTCTCATGCAGTGTTGTCCTGCAAATGCTCCCTTCGTAGCTCTTCTGTGGCTTCAACAAGCTTTGCAGTGTGGTGAATTCACAGGATCAGATCACAGACTGGGTCATGAAAACATAATTATTTCATGTGACTTTTTCTCCCTTCACAGTTGTGGGACATTGCTAGATTTCTCAGGTTTGCTTGTTTCTGCTTTTTCAGCTTTGCTTGTGCATGTTAGCTGTGGTGGGAAAAATGTTGCTGATTTGTCTTTCAGGTTTCATGACTAAAACATTGACAGTTTTCAGTAATTATTCAGAGCACAATGCTATTGTAATTGCAAGACTGTGAGAACACCCAGAAGAGGAGCAATTATGACTTCATCCACCAGTTAGCCAAATCCCAACATGCTGCAAAATTTACAAGATCTGAGAAACCATTTTTTCTGAAGCTTTTGTGGTGGCCATATTCTGCTTTCCTGTGGGCTACAGCAGCTTAAAGCAACCTGGAGGTTATGTTCATGCTTTCTTAGAAGTATTAGAGTTAGAACCAGTCAATTCTCTTTAATTAGAACCAGTCGGTGCCTATTCTATTTGGCTCCATACAAATGTATCAGAAATTGTCCATGCCTCAAAGGCAAGAACTATGAGAGACAACAGAAGAAGAAGGGAAGGGGAACACAGGCAAGAAAGGTGAAATAATTTGTGCAAGGCCATCTAAGTCAGAGGCAAATGGAGAAACACAGGGCAAACTGCTAGCATCCTGATTCATTCTTCCCTTTTTGTCCTGAAAATGAAGCTAGAAATTGGAAGAAACTTACCTTACTGCTATTTTGAATTGTTTATGTAGAATTCTGTAGTCATCAAGGTAGTAATCAGTGACATTTTTCTAGCATGTTAAGATTTTCTGGTGTCTCCTTGTTCACACTGCTATGGTAAAAGTTTTTCAGATGCATTTACCTTTGTAAGATCTTACTCAGTATCTTCAGCATCATTGATTAATAGCATTACTTAAATCTATAGTTCTCATCCACCTGCATAAACATTAAATTACATTAGGTAGTAACCTAAAGGTTTAAATGTCACTTCTGAGCACAGTTTTAGTTTGGGAATACAAGGTTTGGTTTCCACCTTGTTACTTTTTTTTTTTTCTTTTTTTCCAGTTTATTTGTGTGGGTGTGCATATATCTGTGGATATTTTATGACTTATGCCCAGGCAGAAATGGTGTTAAAAAACTTCTGAATATCTACAAGAATTGCTGTGATTTTTTGTGGGTTTTATTGCATAAGATATTACTTGGATTACGTCTCTCTGTCATAACTGGAATAAAATTGCCTTTAATGTTTGCTTTGCCTGTTGACACTTTAAACTTTTCTACATATCTTTAGAAAAGAAACTAACTGAAGAGAAACCACCCAGTAACCTATTGCAGTTTCTGGGTGACAGTACCAAGATGCTTTGGGCAGTATCTTCCTATGTGCATCTTCCTGGCCTCGGTTTTGCCTTTCTGCATGACTGACTATAATGGTAAAATCCCTTTGGCCAATATTATACCCTGAGTTTCTCACCACTGAGTTAAGATATTCCAGTCTGGTTCCGTGAGATTTTAACTTTGGTGTTGGTAATACAGTGTTGGAATTTAGTCTGATGGTGGGACTGACTTTATATGTGGAACCACCATAGCTTAAATTCTGATAGGACTGTGTTGATTTTTCTGACAAATGTGGATCTAGTACTGAAACTTTGTTCAGCATGAAGGACTTGACTGACAACTTTTATTCCTCCAATTATATTGGAATGTCTCCATTGACTTTCATTTGATATAGGATGTACAATTCTGTACATTACATATTTGTGAAAGTTGAATTTAAAGTATGTTTAAATTATTAAGCAAATTATTTTTTTTAATGTAGCATCCTACCTATTAATTTTGATTACTTGAATCTTATGAGTTCCCATGTTTGTTGGTCAATGTGCAGTGGGTGGCATTGGCTTTGAAATTGTTTTCTGAAGTGCTCTTATCAGCAGCATCATCCATAATGCTCAGTTATAGTTGGATAGTAATTGCCTGTCTATGCACTGTTCCTTTGCAACAATTTTCTCCTGTGTAGCTATATATATGTAGTCATTACTGAAAAGTGTAAATAAAGAATCCTTTTAGTGGTGTAGTTTCCCTGGGTACCTACTGTGCTCTTATTATCTAAAACATACTCCCCATCTGTAGTTCTGTTCTATTAAAGGATAAAGACATAACTATGAATTAAAAATTAAAATGCTTGTTGTAGATTGGAGAGCAGGATCTATTAGAATATATCTGGTGCTAGGCTTCCAGTACAGTAGATAGATTACACTGAGCACCAGTTAAGCAAGGGGATGAAAAATGAGTGATTTTCATCATTCAGTTAAATATAGTGCTAAGTGGTATGTGCTAGCATTAAAAGCAAATTACTTAGCACTTCACCAATCACAGCATGAGAGCATTCCATTGGAAACAGTATTTTCAGTGATGCTCAGTCCTCAGTTTTATTAAATAAATCCACTGTTAATGCTTAAAGAAGCAGTAGAAGACGTATTGCTATGATAATAAAAAGATTGAAAATGTAAAAATAAAGAGAAGCAGTACCTCATTTTAATAAATGTGCTAAGAAATCCTCCCTCTCTCTTAACAACAAAACTACAAAGTGCTGGTAGATCTATAATTTCCTGTACTTTCTTTAGGTCTCTTCCTTTCTTCCTAATGAATATGACCTTTCCTTTTTTTTTCCTTCTTTATAATGACATCTTTTTTTCTCATAAATCTGCTGCCATGTCACTGAACATTTTGATGAGCTTCTCTGATTCCCTCTTATATCTCCTTGATAGGATATTATTATCCAGTAATCTAAAGATGGGGAGCCTGATCCTCAGCAAAAGTACTTTTTGGCTGCTCAGTTAAAGACAGTGGAGATGTGAGAATTTACAGCACAAGAGGTTTTGACATGGTTTTTGGCTGCCTTTATATCACGTAGCAACATTATTTCCTCCACAGCAAAGGGCATTGGAAGATGCACAAATCTGTTGTCTGAATGTATGGAAGATGTTAATAGTCACAAACTTTTCTGAGTCTCAAACCATTCCTAAGCCACTGCCACCTCCTATACAGGAGTCAGGGGCTACACTAAAAAATTCTTGGGAATGATACACACAGGAGATGGTCCAAGGTCTGCGCCACAGATTGATCTTCACCAGCTAGATCACATGTTAGAAGGACATAAAATTGCAGTTCAGCTGTAAAAATTACAAGATCAATGAGCCTACGCATGAAGCTATTTTGAGTTCTTCATTTCCCCTGTAGTGTCCTCTTTGGGGAATCCTGTTCTGAGTTTTCTCTTATGACTAGGTTTGAGGGCTGTATTCTGTGTTTGGCTGACATGGAGTCCATTTCCTCGTGGCAGTCCTCACAGTGCTGTTCTTTGCACGGGCAGCTGGAAAGGTGCTGTTGCCATGCCGGTGCTATGGCCATTGCTGGGGCACGCTCACACTCTTTCTTCAACATCCTCTTCCTCACCTGCAGGCTGGGCATGGGCAACAAGTTGGGCAGGGATATAACCAAGACAGCTGACTCCAAGAGACCAAAAGGATATTCCAGATATTCCATACCATATGGCACCTGCTCAGCAATAACAGCTAACAGAAAGCAGGACAAAAGGGCAGCATTCAGTATTTATGACATTTGTGTTTTGGAGCAAATACCGAAGTTCTGCTTCCTGAGAAGTGGCCAAATGTTGCCTGCTGATGGGAAGTAGGGAATAAAATCTCTTGTTTTCCTTTGCTGACAATTTATCAAGCTGCCTTTATCTTGACCCATGAGGCTTTCTTCTGTCTTATCTTCTCCCCATCCTGCTCCCCGCTATGGAGAAGAATGATAAAGCAGCTTGGTGGGCATCTGATGTCCAGTCAAGCTCAACTCACTGATAAACATGTATGAAGTGATGTAGTTCATCTATTTCAGTACAAATGTTGAGTTTTCTTGTGGCCCTAAATTTCTGGGGTTCTGTGGAAATTATGGGATCTTCTCAAAACAGGCACTCTTTCCACTGTTGCTTAATGTGTGCTTAATATTTTAGTGAAATCAGGGTATTCTTATACATCAGAAGTCTTTTCATTGATAGTGTAGGATAATGATATTAGACCTGAAAGAAATATTTTGCAAAATCTAGACCTATTTCAAAAAGTTTCCTTGTGAAAAATAAAATGTGTCCTTTTTAAAAAATATATATTTTAAAAAGTAAGGCATTTAAGCAATGCTTTCTTCCTTTAATGCAGTAGACTTTTTATTCTCATTTCCCTGTCTTTTTCTACTTAAATATACACTCCAAAATTGCCCTTTTTCCCCCCATTTTACTAGAGCTTTATTCAAAGTACTTCATTAAGCCTTAGCAGATTTTTTTTTTTTTTTACCAATAGAACCTTTCATTTTCAAAATATTTGAGAACGTGATATTTAACATAGATTTCAAAACATAGAATTGCTTTTTTTCATTTTCCTGGCTGGCATATAATGGTTCTGATGCATCTTTCCTGGGTATACCAATCCTGTCATATACACTAATGTGAAATAATGACACAAGGTTGACTTAACTAGACATAATAGGGCGTTTTTCTAAAACATGCTGTATGGGAGGTATATGCACAGACCTTGCTATTTGCTAATGAAATTGGAAAATTTCTTCATCTGAACTATGACAAATATTTAAAATAGCCTTCTACTCCAAAGGCATGGAGCCTTTACACAATAAAATAATAAAAATTTAAAAAAGAAAGTATTTTTTTTTCTCTTATGTTTAAAATGAATTTTAAAACTTCACCATTCACAGTGAATTTGGAAAAGCAGCAGCTATGATTGTGTCTCAAATCAGTGCAAGAATATGCTTGTATATGTGGGTTCATGCACAGAATGAGAACAGGACAGATTTCAGTGGCAAGGCTCTGTATTTTAGACCTTTCCAAAGTTTTTTCTCTTGTTGATGCTGTTTCAGTCTTTATTTCCTATTGTGAATTCAAAAAATCGCTGTTTGAAGGCTTTCTTTTTTTTACAGACATTATCTGTGAATTTATTAGAGAGGCTCTGAATTACAGGGAACCTGCTTTACTTTTTTCATAATATATTTCAGATTAGAGATGAAAAAAATAAAAAATTTTTGATGGTCTCATCATCTCATCATCACGATTTTTTTCACTAACAAGTGGTGGACAGGAATGGGTTGTGGCCCTCGATTCCCCTCTGCTCCCCCTCCTCCCCCTGCTCTTTTTTAAGCACTGAAAAACTTACCATGTTACAATGACCCACCAACATCTCTTAAATGCTGATTTTCCTTATGAAACAATGACCTCATGCATGTGTGTCTACCTTAGCAGGGACACAACATTTTATCTGAGTATGGGCTAAGGGCTTGTCTCTGCCTCTCTGACAGCCTGAAGGATTTTAGAAGGGATGTCCAAAGAGCCAATACAGGCATGGCTATGTCCAAAAAGAAAATAGTGAGCCCAAACAAAGGTGTTGTATTCAGGTTGCCAATTTATGGCTTTCCTCTTCTACCCTTGCTATTGTTGTGGACCTCTCTCCTTTGAGCACAGCTGTGCCACCTGAAGAGATCATCTACAGCTGCTTTTTCATGCAGGAGAAGCTCCCACGGGAGCTTTCCCTCACCCATTTCAGATTGAGCAGCAAATACCTTCTGCTTCAGCTGCTCAAGCCTCACAGGACCATGTTTAGCCAAAGCAGGTGAGAAAGCATTCACATGAACAACTCTGCTAGCTGTTCTGAATGCAGTCATCTCTGGGAGAAAGATGATGAGGACAGGTGGGAGTGATGCTGTGTTCCCTCATCCAATACAACTGAGACTGAAGTGGATTTCTGACCTCTTTGTGTGTGTGTGTCAGGTTGAAAGGTTTATTTGGAAGTCCTATGTTTCTTATTTGATTATGAATGTTGTGAGGCCTTGAGGTAGGAGTCCTTACCAACAGCCTACTGGATGGGGATGAAACATGGACTTTAGCACACATATTAGACAGAGATGAAATAGAAAGCAGGAAGTGTGTGCATATTACATTATATAAAATGTAATTGATGAGGTTTTTTATTATTATTATCATCATACTTTCAATTATATACTCTGCTGCTGAGAAACTCAACTTGTGCTTAATTTACCACCCACATACCTTGGAGTAAGAATAGCACTAAAATGGGAGTTGCCAACCAGCTTCAGACTTAACAACACTGAAGAAGGATTGGAAGCCTGAGTATGTTCCCTGAACACAGTGGACATCAGCCTTAAGAAGCAAATGGGATAATGGTTTGCTCTTTAGAGTGCCAGCAGCTCTGTGAAGCTGTACAAAATTCTTTTCGCTGGATAAGGAGTTGCATTCACCCTGCAGGCTGCAGACTTCCAAAGCCCACTCGACCAGGCCACACGCAGTCCCAGATTTTATACTCCTGAGCAGAACGAAATAAAAAGATGCTGAGATAGATACTGGTTTGAGTGAGGGACCCAGTGAGAGAACTTCTCAAGGCTTCTGATCAGATGGGACATGAAGAGGAGGGAAAAGGAGCTTCCTACAAGGTCAGAGCTTTGTCAGCGAATGCTGCAGTGTTTCCACTAGCTCTCCAGAAAGGAGAGTGATTTGCCTGGGTAATTAGGTCAGGATTGTAGTAGTTTGGCCTCCTTTTATCCTTGTTATGTGGATAACTCGGATTTACTTTTTCTTCTCCATGGACTCAGCAGTACAATTTCAAAATTGACATGGTGCTTATCAGAAGTTAGTAATTGGATAGTGCAACCCATTTGTTTGATAAAGCTGAACTGTTCATTTTTGGCTTCTAAAAGCTAATAGGCATTGTTCCTTCTTTGACATTTGATTTTAATGGCTGTAATGTTGCTCCTGTCTCAACAGCTATATGTCTGCGTGTTTTCCTTGACTCCACGCTTCCTCTGCAGGCTTCAGGAGACTGTTTTTAACACTTTAGCTTCCAGAGTAGTTTCCTTACTCCTCCATACGCTGCTGTATCCTGTAGACCTGGCAAAAGCAAAGTGCTAGGATTCAGGAGTGGATTAAAGCTGAAGGCAGAGCTACAGGTTTTCCCAGGCCTGCACTGCTCTAGTTTATTTAGAAATGGTGTATTGATTAAAAATCCCCAAACCCCAAACACTCTCCGTTATTGTTTTGCACAAGCATGATCCTAGGAAAGATGGTTAGGTTAGGCAAAACCTTGATACAAAAGGAATGTGTAAAACTCCTCTGACTCATTTGGCACTGAATGGACTTTTGTGAGGTATCACTTTTGTTACTGTAGGACTGGGATATTGCAGCTCCTTTTTCTTCGGCCTTCGAGCAAAATCAATTCATGAACTATGCAACGCTGCTTCAAGGCTCTTTTTATGAGACTAGACTAATCTACATATGGCATTGTCCCTACTTTATAGTCTTTTAATTGGCTACAAGCAGCTTACCATATTGATTGAAAAATTCTTCTTGTTACATTTAGGGCTATGGCTAATTATGATCTTTCTCCTCTCCTTGTCTTCTTGATTTGTAGTTCACATCTCCTTCACAGGAGCTCACTCCTTTCTCTTTCAGCCTGGAGTCTTCTCTACTGGGTGTCATTCCCTCCCTGGTTTCATAAAACCTCTTGGCTAAGCTGCTGGTGTTAGAAAGATACTGAATAAGATGAACCCGGGACTCAATGGCAAATTCTGCTTTCCAAATAAATACTGGAAAGCTCTTGGTACTTCATTATGTTGTCTAAGATTGGCTTCAGAGAATATTTCAGTAGCAAGCAAGAAAATATAAATTTAAAAAAAAAATCAACCCTAAATATTTTGTTTATGGGGGCTAAAAGAGAAGTTGCAGAGAAAAGGTCAGTTGCTAAATAAAATGCATATTTCCTTCCAGTGAAGTACAGTAGAATCCTTACTCAAAGGGCTTTTAAAAACAATTGTCACTCTTGATAACTGTAAATGTGTAGCAAAGATAATTCATTCACTTATTGTTATGGAAGGAATACCAAAAGAAAATGCTATGATGAAGTATTATTTTCCAGAAATCTGACTGTAGTAATTTCTCCTAGATGATGATCCAATGATCCATGAACTTATAACTCCTGCAAAAAATAAAAAGTGTTAAATATTGTGGAATATCCATCTTATTTTTAATGCTGTTGCATCAAATTTCTCTACAATATTCGCTGCTGATGTAATCAATGGGGAATCCTTCTAAGCAAGAAAAATGTGAATGGCATGGAACACTGTCATGAGTAGAGCTGATTGAAAAATTCTACTTGACACCCTGTGTCACAAACGGGGCACAGAAGTTTTAGCATAATTCAGGAACTCAAAAGAGAGTTATTCCAAGACCTGGAAAATGTCATCACTCTCTTTGGAGTAAAATGTGTGAATTACTTTTATTGTTGCATTTCTTAGTATCCATATTTCCTTCTTCTGCACCTTATTTTACACATTTAATTTAAATGAGAGCAAATGTGTTCTTGCTGAATGTCATATACATGTTGTATATAACAGAACTATGATTAACTGTATGAATAATTACCAGTTGCAACTAAACAATTCAGATGGATAGTTTCATTAAGAAAACAACATGGGGTCATTATAAGGTTCTGGTTGCTGCCCCCAATCTTAGAAAAAAAAATATAGTTCTCTGAACCACCAATCTGAACTGGTGATAAAATATCCCAAGAAGGCTCACATTAAGCTGTATAATATGCAGGCTGCTTGATTTGTATTGAATATGTGTCTGGTGGCTGGAACCCACTGTAATGAACTAGCCCACAAATCACAGCTTAATGGGAATCTACTTATACATATTGCTTAATTAAAAGTTGTGAGCTTATTAACATGTGTCTTTGGCACTGAGCTTTGGGGATGTAATCTCTGTGCAAATAAGACTAGGTTGTAAAAGTTTTATAGATTGACAATGATATTAAATTCCATACCTTAATAACCCATCATTTTCTCAAAGTGTGGCTCCTATTCTGTATTTATTCAAAGCTGTGACAAATTGTTTGTAATCCTTTACTGTGTAGGACTTTGTGTGCTTGCTTTATCTCAAAAATAGTACTGCAAATGTCTCATCTACTTCTGTCAATTTTTTTTTTTTTTTGGTGTTGCTAGCTTTTCTGGCTGGCATACAAGCTCAGAGACTCTGTTTTTATTATAGAGGCACCCCATGGCACAACACTTTAGTTAGAATTGTGCCAGTGTTTCCATTATAAATCTCTGTTTTTGTGGGTTTATAACTTTACTGTAAAAATTTGCTCCAGGCTCAAACTTGGACTAGGAGTTCCAAGAGTGGGAGGGAACATTTTTTAACAATTAGAACAAAAATCTGCAGTATGTTGCTCTTGGTTACATGACTTTCTTCATTTCTGTATGGCTAGTTTCAGAAACCCTTTTGTCCAACATTTTGTTCAAATTTTTTTTTTGGCTGAATCGCATTTAGCTCAACAAATTCCATTTCATGTTCATTACTAAATTGATAGTACTTAAAAAGAAAAAAAAGAATAGAGCAATCTCTTGTAATGCTTTAAAAACATGACTTCCTTCTCTATGGAAATATTTATTCAACCTACTTGACACCTTCCCATAGACTTGGCAATTTGATGATGCTATATGGAGGAGAAGAAGGGAGAAAACTGGTAAATGGAGATAGATGAGCTTTCAGAGGCTGTTGCAAGATTCTAGTGGTTTTCATGAATATCGCGTGTGCCACAGCTGTCCTTTCAGAAGATAATCACACCTTTTTGCACTACACCCTCTGAATCACAGATCTGTTAAAGAGCAAAGAAAATATAGCTCTATTCTCTTTAGTTTTGGTGTCTTCCTCTTTGGGAACTCAGCTTGGGAAGAGCCTTGCTCCCCATCCCCTCACCTCAATGTCCCACAGAGAGCAGACAAGGTTTTCCCCAGCTGACCTCTTTGTCAAAAAAGGGTTAGGAGCCATTTCAAACAGATGTGCTTCTTCATGCAAGAAAGTTGTCTTCCTTGCCAGAATCAAAATGGAACCTTTTCTCCTTAAAGGACTTGAAAGTGAGAGGTGAGACCTTGAGTCTCCGTGGAAAACAGGAAACATGGGAGGTGAGATCAGTCTGAGGGAGCTGCTTTAAGCCTCATGATGTTTACCAGAGGTCTGCACAGTTACTCTACCCTTGAGGAGACAGGAGGATGTGTGGTGTACCTTTGTCTCTGTGCTTTACTATCATGCTGTCCCTAAAAACATACATGGGGGACAAAGATGGATGGTTGTTCAAACAAGCAAGTGGATGGGCAGGATTCTGGTATGGCCAACGTGTCATATCTGACAGTCTGGGATCTGTGCATCAGTGTCTAGCCTGAGGTTTTTCTGCAGCAGCGTTAAAACTGAGCAGTGCTGTCGTATCTCTTCCACAGTGTAGTGTCACCAAACCAGGATGGCTACCAATCCTTGGAGATTGGCACTGAGAATCTTACATTTGAAATGCCCTACAAGAAGGCATCTCCTCCACCCTGGAGTTCAGCTTGTGTTCAGTTACTGTCTGTCATGAGGCCAGATGCTGTTGTGCCTTCTAAAGCTTTGGGCTGAGAGCTTTGGGGTAGATCATTACCAGGAGCCTACTGCTAAGAGAGGTTTTTACTGAGGAAAAGGAGGGAAAGAAAGGTCTGTCTCTGGAGCGGATTTGTGAATGGCCTGGATCTAGTTTTTACTCCAGTCTTTTGTAACATGCTGGAAAATCCCATTGCAACAAACTGAGACCCAGCAGCCAGCAGATCTGGACCAGGCAGTGACGTCTCACAATCCTGATTTGTACAGGTGGTCCCTGTGGGAGATTTTACAGTGAGCATTCTACAATTATGAGGGATTAGTAACAAGTGACTAGCAACTAGATAGTTCTTTCTCGAAGAGGATGCAGGTGAATATGTCCTAGTTGAAGTAATAAGTATTGTTTTCAATATACGTGCTGAAATAAACGGTATAGTTACTCTGCATTCACAGCAGTTAACACAAGGGCATGTGACAACTGAATAAGCAAAGTTATAATAGAATATTCATGAAAGATTTTCTATTTGTAGCCCCACAAATTTTGAGTTCTGTGCACAAACTGCTTTTATTCCAGTTCCTTCCTTTTTTGTGTTCATCAGCAGCTCTGACAGCTCAAAGCATAATTATTTCAGTTTGGCACAAAACTCTGTTATTTTGAACAATTGATTAGAAAAGAATCAAGTCAGATGTGGTTTTGATTTCACACTTCACAACTGTATAGCAAAAAGGAATTCTCAAACAAATGATTGTTTCAGCCTGAATTGTCAAAACATTTAATTACAATATGAATGCACTGACAGCGCTGATTTCTTGAAGAAAATTATTTTGACAAGAAGTTCAGCAACATGTCCATATTTTCATAAATCCATTTGATGGCACCTTTTTGTCTAACAAAAATTTTCCCTGCTTTAATCTGAAAGCCAAACTATTAGGACCTGACCCAAGAAAACAATTAAATATCACTGAAGCCTGGAACTTGAGAAAGCATTTGAAGTATTGAACATGCTTGGTTTCTGGCCTGATTCCTTCTGAAACTCATTCTTTAGAAATCTACTCCCTCTTAATTAATTTGATTAAGTAGCGTTTTATCTGAGACACCCTACATTGTGAAGAAAAGGAAAGTAAGAAGAGCTGGCTGGCAGTTAGACTAACGAGAAAATGATAATTTCTCTAATACCCTGCCAGGGTCCAGTAAAATACTACTCGCATTAAAATAAAAGTTATATTTCCCTAATCTTTTAGAGATCTGTGATTCTTTCAAAATTATATTAAAATAAAAGATTTATTACTGTCCCAAGCCTCAGCCCATTTGTTCTAAGAGGTATGTTTGAATTACAGGGAAGAAAAGGGAGAATTAATTGCAAATCTGTCTTACATGCTTTTGAATTGTCTTTTCACAATTTCATATTATTTTATTTTTATAATAAAATTGAACCTATGTATGTCTTTTGAATGCATGAATATCCTCATGCATTAGGCAGCCAAAGGTTGCTTGATTGTGGTAGAAAGAAATACTTGTGTGTGTTCTTTTACCTGGGTAGGAGACTCAGAGGCAATAACCCCAACCTTTGCTGTGAAACAAGACAGCTGAGAAATTAACCCATGAGCATCCTCACTGACCCTCACTCCTCATGCACATGTTGGTTGTGAGAAAGCCTCACAAAGGGCGTCCAGAGACACAGCCAAGTCGATGCCAGGCTGCAAGGAGAGTAAGGGGCAGCAGTGAGGGTGGTGCCATGTGGGATGTGCCCAGGGATTCTGGTGGTGCAGCACAGATTGCCCGGCTGCTGTCATGGGGTGATGGCAGTGGCTGCCATGGCAGTGCTTAATGGCAGTGGTGAGGCTCCAGCGGTGACCATGCTGCACAGAGTCACAGAATCTCTTGCATGCAGCTGGCCAAAGGCTTCTCCTGCCTTTGGAGCCATCCTCATCCTCCCATATCTTCCATGCTCACTGACTCCTTGAGGCTTTGGAGGAACATGTGCTGGTCAAACAGAGGGACTGTACTAATTCTGCAGCATCTGGGCTACAAGTGACCACAAAATGGGAAAGACCTGAAAATCCAGCTAAAAATCAAGCTGAAAATCAAGACCTAAAATAAAGCTTTTGGCGCAGCTCCTTTGGCAGATTTTTAGCTACCGCTCCTTCTATGGTCCAGCAGTCAAGCACAAAGTGACCTGCCAAAACCAGGGGAAAATCCAGAGCTAACTGAGGTTCGCAGACACTCCTGAGCCTTTACATAGGTCCCACCTAAACAAAGACAAGCTGAAACCATTCACTCCACTCTTTTTGGATCCTCTGCATATGTGACTCAGACTGTCTCCAACACAGCTCACAAGTATACTTTCTCAAAGCTCTAATTGATATTCAGACATAACTTTCTTCATATTAATGGAATTCACAGTTAATCTTCAGGGAAAAAAATCAGCATTTTTATGTGAAATTAGGTGTATATTGCTTAATCAAGGCTTTTCTGAATTAATTCACTAACAATAAGTATTCATGCTGGTTCTCTTTCAAAAGTCTTTGTTTCAGTACAGCTAATAATTTTTAAACAGTTACAGCTAATTATCAAAGAAAAATTAATGAGGGTGTTCATGACATAGTACAAGAGCAATTCCTGTTGAAATATTATACTTTTTTATTGTTGAAATGCTCATACTTTTTTTTAGATTATTCTATAATGTAGATATCCCAGGAACAAATTATGTTTTATCTGCTACCCCAGAATGCCATTGAACAGAATTTAATTTTCCACCAAAAAAGCCTCAGTGCTTTACAGAAAGAGGAGTCAAATCCTTCCTGCAGCAGTACCAGATCAGCTTTCTGCCCAGACACTGGACCTGACAGAAAATATGCAATGCAATCCAGACTACAAAATCAAGAACATAAATGCAATAGGAGCAAGGCCCAAGAGAGGTGAGATCTAGAGAGACATGAGTAAGGGTACAGGGCCTTAGGGCCAAAGTTGCCTTTGACCAGGCTCACCTTTACAGAGTGCAAAGTATAGAAACTTATTTCAAACTGCAGAGTAACAAATGTCCACAGAGCCTGACATCAGGATGTGCATTTCACTGTATGCCCTTGGATAAAACCCTCACTTCCAGCTGGAACTTTGCCCACCTACACCAGGGAGCCTGCATGAATGCTACACAGCAACCAAAGGAAAGGGTATGACAGTATTGTAGGATGTGATCCCCTTCACTCAGGAAAATGATCAGTGATTACTCAAGCAACTGAGGCAGAGATAAACTTCTTAGGTGATTAAGACAAACAAGATAGGGCTGCTGGTGTAATATTCTGAGAAAAGCCATTTGTTCTCCAGATCCCATGAGAAAGGAAAAAAAAAAAAAAAAAAGAGACAGAGGCTAACTATTCTCTGGCTGTGTGAGTTCCTAGATGAAAAATGGGAACCTGTTTGTGTCATCCAAACTTCTTGAGCTTACTGAGCAGGACTGAAGGAATAAGAGGTAATACTTTTCATTTATTCAATCATGGTCAGGGAGGAAGTCAGTGCAGTGAAGAGATAAATGAAAATGTTCTTCAGTTGTTTAAGAAAAACAAAAAAGAAATTTATTCTGACCTTAAACAGAATAATGAAAAGATCACTGTCTCTAATTTTAAAATAAATCCACATAACCATCTAGGCATATGTAGAACACTTGCTGAAGATTTTACATTATAATGCCAAAGATTTCATTGTTTTTTCTCCCCTCTCATGAACATACCCAAAAATGAAAGGACTCTCTTCATCCACCATGCAAATACAGCTGAAATATTACCAATGCAGGCTTTTCTGTCTTGTCCTACTAATCTATGCATCCCTAAAGGTAGGATGAGATTTTTCCTAGAGCACTCTGGACCGTAACACTAAATGGGAGAAGGACTGTGTGTCCTAATTCTGAGGAATGAGAATAAAAATACCAGTATTTTTGACCAGTATCATTGACCACTAGGTAATCATCAAACAGTAAAAGCACCCAGAGCTAACACAGTGACCAGAGCAGACAGAAGGAATATTTCCATTAGCTTCAGCTGTGTTCTTTTTTGCTCTTGAGCTAGATTTTATCAGCAAAACCAACAAAGTATATATCTGTGCTGCAATAGGTATATCCCTTCTGAAGCAACTACTTAAAATTTTTCTTAAATATACAATAAACAAAGTATTAGTCCATTTTGGTAAACATGGCAATTGACTTCTACAACTCAAAGTCTACTTAAAATGATGAAAAACTTCTCACCAAATTGTTAGGTAGGGATTGCAAGCAAAATATTAAGAACACCTACCATTAAATCCAGTGACTTAACCTTTCTAAAAACAAGTATAAATTCTTGGGTAAGTACTTTGTTCTTTTCTAACCTGGATGTGCCAAGTGGTAGGGGAAGAATTGCTTATTTTTTGTGTAGATATTTTTTGTTGTTGTTGCCTTTTTAAAATTTGTTTGTGCCTTTTCTTTCTCTGTTTTGAGAGTTTTTTGTTTGTTTGTTTGTTTTCAATTTGAGCTCAGTTGAGAAACACAAATCTTGGATTGTCACACCTGATATTTGCTGTATTTCCTCTGTAACAATGTTGTATTAGAAGGCTTGAATAAGCATCGTAACACCTGAGATTTTCTAATTGCTGGCTATAATGAGCACCTGATGCCCTAAGATAATACAATTTCTTTTCACCTTTCCCTTATGAGGACATATTGTGCTGTGTTTCTCCATGCTGAACAGAAGAGTGACTACTGGTGTCAGATGAAATAAAATCAAGATATCTCCCAATAATTTGAGAGCCAATATATGTCACTGCTCTATCTCCCTCTGCTCTTGACATCATTTAAGGATTTCTGTGTGAACCCACCTGGGAATGAGAGAGACAGACAGCAATCAAAGCAGTCCTTCTAGAAGAAACAACTGTAAATCTGACAGAGAATGAGTTTATTTACTCCTTTGCTTCTTCAGACCTTCACAAAGCCATTTGGGAATTACACTGGGATGGATATGGGAATATGACCACTGTGAACTCTGCTTACTGGGAGAAATCTCTTACATTTCTTATTGCACCCAATCAGTACATGAAACTTTCTTGGCAATACACACACACAATATCAGGAATTTTACCTCTAGACATCTCAAAAAGTAATAAAACCAACACTTTCTGATAAGGAGAAACTTTAAAATTAGGCAATGTGTTCTCTTGGTGCTGCTGACTCTGCATTTCTAAATTGTGGGATCTGAAAGCACCTGCTTTATGAGGAAGCAAAGCCTGGACTGGATAAAAATTGCATGGTCTTCCCTTAGTCTGCATTCATATCTGCTATCAGAGGTCTTGATTTAAGAATTACCAGCACTGAAATGAATCTCATTGCAGTTCAGGAATGTTGGTAAGATTAAGTGTATGTCTTTTCACATGTGATTGCATTCAGCAGTGCTGAACATCCTTGGATGTAACCCATCGAGGAAATAACTTGTTATATTGGGCAACGACCAGCTACAGATTCTGAGGCTTCAAGCAGCAGACTGAGATTTATACAGGGGATTGAAGGCAGTGTCTGTCTCCACACCATTGCAGGAGCAATCCAGCCCCAGTCTGAGAGCATATATATAAATGGCATATATAAATATATTGTGGCTTGGACTCCACCATCCTTTTCTTGTTTAGCGCTACATTCACATGAAGACTGAGTAAGTCACTGCTCAGTCTAAGAATGGGTGGATCCATACACTTGCACATGCTTAACTCCTGGGGCAAGGCTTATTATGCCTTTTGCCTGCAGATATTTTGTTAACTTTCTTTTGTGCATGTGTGTGAATTTATTCTAGCATTTAGACTTTGTGTTTAGCACACTGCTATTTACTGCCTCTTATTGAATGATGGTGGGAGAACACTTTTTTCTGATTTTTAACCATTTTTGAACTCTATTTCCACTAACATTTTAATTTACAACACAGGGATCAAAAGCAGTTATAACTGTGGTACAAGTAACTGTGTGGTTTTGGTTTCTACATAGGTAAGCCTTAGTTAAGACTGTACATGTGAAATGCTGGAACAGTTTCCAATTACTCCTTGGGGTTTGGCCATTTACTTCTGTATCTCAAGCTTTCAATTCATGTGAAAAGTAAAATTCATTATAAATTTATCTATATTGTCACAATTTTAAAATTTAATTGGAATTGCTTTTAGCAAAAGCAGTGTGTTCAAGCAGCAGCAATGTTAGATTTCTGGGAGAGAAGAAGGGATAAGCTCATACTTTCAGTGCAATAACTGTTATATATCTTAAAAACTTGGTATTGATAAGAATCAAAACACTTCCTACAAAATAAAAAAGATCTGATTTCTTCAATTCCTAAGAAAGCACACAAATCCCATGTTAAATATTTTTTCTCTCAGGTCATGCTGCTTTCTTTCTCTGGTTCTTCTCTTACCTTTCCTTTTACTCAATAAAGGCTCCAGTTCTTGATTCTCTCTCTGTTTGTTTCTGAGTGCTGTCAGAATGGACACAGACTCATCTCCTTTTCTTCTGCTGCTGACTCCCACTGCTACCTCACCTCTTTAGACCTGTTTCCTTCTACCTCAAAATACCAGCTCCTCTCCCTCTCTTCTGCCTCTGAAGTGTCTCAGATCTGCTCTAAAGCCCCCAAGGCTCTCATTCTCTTCATTTTCCACATGCAGCATACCTCTGTGCTTCTTGCCACTGCTGCCCACCCTCCAGGGCATTGTCTCACTCCCTCCTGAGCCTTGCAGATACACAACTCTTCATCTTGGAGAGGATGCTGCTTTCTCAGAGCCTGTCCAAAGCAATCTAACCACCTTGGTAAACAGCTGGAAGGCCACCCCAAGGAGAAGTCATTTGTCAGTTGCTTTGGCTCTGTACTGCTCTCCAGTTATCTCTTCCACATTCACATCAAACTTCTGCACCAAGTGGTTATTTTGGCTTCTATACACCCCAACCATCACCCCCCTTCCTTTTTTTTTTTTTTTTTGCAGTGCTTAAAAATGCTATTGCTTTTTTTCACAATTCATTCACAACCCTGCCTCATACTTCTGCAAGCTTCTAGTTTACTGTGCTGCAAAAAAATTATTGGGCTTCTGCCAAATGCTCAGGAAGAATCTGATAGTAATTTACTGTTATTCTGCAAAAAAATATTATTTCATTTTTCCTCTGTGCTCCCCCATCTGTCTGACTGTCTGACTTTATCTCTTGTGTCTATCAGTTGCATTCAGAGCCCACATGCAAGTTTTCTCTGTCAGAGTCTGTACCATTTTTTCTACGGATACATATCCTCCAGCAGAAAAACCTGATCCTAGGAAATGCTGAGCCAGCAGCAGAAGATGATGTTTGGCTAAAGATTTTTGCAGTTTTTTTCCCTGGTTTTTTTTTTCTATTTTTTCTTGGAGATTCTTAGGGTTTTGTTTCTTTCCTTTGTGTTGTTTCCTTTTAAATTTGATTTCTTTTTTATGCATCTGGCTAAGAATGGCTTTGAACAACAGTGATGGATACGAGTCTAGCTCTTGATAAGCAGCTGTCTGTAGATAGATTATTGAAATGGAGGATAGTAAGAGTGCTACACAGCAGAGGTAATCCTAACATTGACATCACGGAGTGCTCCTTAGTTGGCAGAATAAACCCTAATAAAGTAACCAATACTGTCATGCAATATTTACATTTAAACTTAAATCAGGACATACATATGGAGAAACTATATATGATGACATTGAGGATTGCCTTTTTTCAAATAGGTCCTTCAGGGTAGCAGCTGGATTGGTTTTCAGATAGGAGCTTCTTAATCCAGGCAGATGTAGCTCTCATCAGAAGTTAATTTGCAGAGATATTCACATATGCAAATCATGTCACAATGGTGAAATGCAACCACATAATGACTGGAAAATGTTATACCCATAAATCATACTACCACGATCATCAAAATTTCCACTCAGCCAGGACAAATTCAACAGCATTTATGTCTTTCCAGCTTTTAGCCCATAAAAAATCTGTGTTTTTGGAGACTGTGTTACACTGGTGATCTTAAAACTCCCAAGTCTGGTATAATGAGTCCTCAAGTGCGTTATAACTTACCAGTAATTACATTTCAACATTTCTGCTTTCAGCAGTTAGTGTTTTATTCATAAACATTTAAACATTGAATTAGGCATAAAATAAGAATGTTGGCAACAACTGGGCTTAATTTCATTAACTATTAGGTAAACGTAGTATTGCTTCTTCAAATAATCCTTGGTTTGAATGCTAAAGATGTAATGAACTTCATGGTTCATAGCATCTGACATTGCTTAATTAATGGGTGCATTTATAGTACATAGGCCTCGGTAATTGATTTATATGCATGATTTGCACATACAGCTGTTAGTTCCTGTAGGAAAGTCATAATTCAAATGTATGCATATATTCAAGATATGGGGAAAGGGGAGAAAAATCCACCTCACAAACTTGTCGAGTTCCCAATAACAAACTAATAGCACAAGAAATATAAATAGCATCAGAAAAAAAACTACCAGAAGAAACATTAATGTGATCACTTTGAGTTTCCACGGCTCACACTTTTCAAGTGGAAAACATGACAAAATGCTTCTCAGCATTTTTTTCCTCTTTACAGTAGATGTGGTAAAGTCTATATATGCCCACACACCTCTGTGAGTCTGTTCATATTACAACATATATAGGGTGAATGGAGTCCACATTTTCCATGCCCATTTGAGTACCTCTCCCTCACTCAAATACACATAAACTTACCCAAGGTATACATAATTTAGATTTAGGAGCAAGAACAATAAAACTAAGAAAAGGTTACGCTTAATATTACACATGTTGAGTCTTGGGGCAAATCTTCTCCTAACCAAAGCCAAACATTGGAGGTGAGGGAATTCAGCACAGGTTTTCTAGCCTGTCCAACAGATTACTTGTGAAAGCCAAAGTGGTGTGTTGAGAAGTCGATGCTGAAGAATAACTGAGCTCTGAGTGGAAAGAGGTCTCCTGTGGCAGTTTAAAAATGTTGAGGAAGAGAAACAGCTATTTCTGGATTATCCATTACCTTGCAGCTAAGACTGCATCCTTCGTAGTACTTTCCTTGCTCTTTGGTGTATCCCAAGTGGCAGTCCCACGTGCTGAAGGAAATGTCCCCATTCCAGCATGCAGTTCCAATTCCCTCATTTTCTCCCTTACACTGACAACTATCCCATATTAGCAGCAATCCTTATTTCAAGGGTTCTTCCAGGAAGCGCTTGCCATTTTAGGGTTTTTGGTTTCGGTTATCAAAGCATTTCATTGTACATTAAGGAATGCAGAGCTCAGGCAGCTTGATGGCTTTCACAACCCTGGCTCCATTTCCTGGTGCTCTGAGGCAACACTTAGCTTTTCACTCTCCAGACCCTTATACACCCTACATCTGCTATTCTAATGCCTGCATTCATCAGTAGACTGGCAATAATAAATTTTCTTCTTTCCTTTCTCTTTTCTTTCCAAAGGCTCTCCCTTGTACACACGTTTGTCATTTCTTCACTATTGACTGCTGACTGGCCAAACCTCCATGAACAATAATTCCATTATAATGTAAGCCAGAGGCATGGCTGGCTTTATGGTTTGACTGGAGGCAGGTGAAAGGGTGGAAAGGAGATTATTTTAAACTCTTAATCATCACTCATCTTTTTTCAATATTCATTGACAAGCTGTAGTGGAAACTATATTTTTTCATGTGAACCCAGGCACTCTTCCAGACTCTTATTCCTCAGTATTAGCCCAATCCTTTCCTTCTGAGAGTTTTACTGCAGTCTTCTGAAATCCAAGCTTTCCCACAGTGTTAGTGACTATGCCCTTACAGTCTGAAAAGGCCTAGCACCCAAACTGGTGGGCTAAAATAATTTACATCACCGAGACCTAAGAGGTGTGAAGAACAAGAGTTGAGGGCCTGAACACAAGCCTAGTCCCCACATAGAGCAGATGAGTTTGTGCTGTGTAGATTCAAAGTCTTGTACCCCAGCTATCTCTTAAGAAATGCTGCTGAGAAAGGCTGAGTTATTCCATTTGATTCAGAAGGTAGATAGCTGAAAATAGAGATGGTGGTGTAAGGCAACATCTCCTTTTCTCCTTGTTGTAGAAGTAGAGGCAGTTTAGAAAGCTGTGGAGTGCGAAGGACCAGCTCAGATTAACATCTCCAATGCAGCCTTGATGGGCACAGTGGAGCTGTCACAGAAGAACTTAATCACAGAAAAATTTGGCTGTGGGGATATGGTGCATGTCAGGAGTGAGCTCAGAGCCAAACTTTATGACCATATAAATATCTCAATGTTCACTTCAGTGATATGTCCTTTCTACTGCCTCTACATGAAACACACGCAATGCTACAGTTTTCTTGGAAATGAACAGTGGCCAGGATTTAGTCCACGGACTGAATTGCTATAGCTGCTGCTAACTTTTATAGCAGAGGAAACTGAAAGGCAGACACTTGAGCTATGTTTAGGAGACATTATGTTAATATTGCCTGATTTATATAATATGCATGAAAAAAAGAAGTAATTTGAAATCCTAAATCTAAAGAAAACAAATGTAGGAGAGGAAAAGAGAAAAAATGTATAGCAGTTTTTGAGTCAGATGATTAAATGACTTCTCCCCTTGTCCTCCTCAGCCTGATTTTACTGATCTGACACACTGTTTGGAGGTATTTAAATATTGGGTTTAGATTTTCAGAGGGGCTGACCTCTGAAATTATCCTGAAATCATTACATATTTTTCAGAGCAGCAGAATGAGTTTCTCGGAAGATGTAGGCAGAAATGGTGATTATCTAAGATAAAAAATACTATGTAAATATTTTCTGCTAATGCTTCCTCCTCTCCAATGTATAATCCAGTTCTCATTGATTTCAAAAGCAGTTGGGTTTCATCTGATCACTAGTTATTAAACAGCTTCTAATGCTATAAAAAAAACTCCAAAGCTTTGCTAGAAATAATCTTTGTTTTCTTGCCAGACTGTAACAATAATAACAATTATATATAAACATGCATATACACACATTTCCTTTCCATTTTTATATCTTCAATCATCTGGAGTTCTTCAAGCATTTTATGCAGGTGAGTAAAAAATAATTATCTTTGTTTTGCAGGCACAAAGGGAACGTATGGTTGAAGTTGTCAGAAAAAGGAATAATATTGTGAATTTTCCACCAAGATTAAAAAAGATCACATTTATATGAAAACTGCAATGGGTTTCTTTGACCAAATAGGCTATTTAGTATTTTTACCCTTTCCTTTAATTCTCCCAGCCTTCCAAGCATCCTTGAGACAAGGTTTGAAGTCTCACATCAGTCTTGGCAACATTCTTGACATAAATTCAGAGAATTGTTAGAGCATGTGCTCCTTCTGTTTGGATAGGACCACTGCTAGGTCTGCCATTTCTAAGAGTCTGATTCTGGTCCCTGTGCTTTCATTTGGTGTGCTTTTTCACACCACATCAGGTGCCAGCTGGCACTGCCAGCAGTGGCCAGTCCCTGGCTACCCATACCTGTTCTATACCCATACCCATACCTATCCTACCCAAACCTGTGCCAACAAGCAGCATTCCTATGCAAGGGCAAGCAGAAGTGGAACACTGGGGCATGCCATGCCCAGGAGATTGCTATTGTTTTGTTGGGTTTTTTTTTTGGCTACAAGCCAAAAAAGCCCTATCAGTTGCCCATAGGGCACACGTCCTTCTCATCATGCTGCTGAGCAGGGACTGCTCATCTGCAGCAAGGTGACCACAGTCCTTCCCCCACCCAAGTCTGTCCTTACCCATGCAGAATCAGCAGTATCTGCAGGGATAATGGTAGATGAGGAAACAGGCAAGACTGAAGGTGTTAAATGATTTATTAATGTGGCAGGATGCTGTTTACTTTACATCAGATAGCACTGAAACAACTGATTTTTCAATCAGTATTAATGTTTCTTGCTGGAGGGGTGAATCTTGCTGTGTGACATGTCCTCCTGACTGGTTTTAGAACATGTTCATTCCCATGCAATGGTTTCAAAGTTTGTGGGTGTTTACACAGTAGGAAAACATGCTCAAAGCTGCTGTAGTCTCATTTGAACTATGTAAAAGCATATGGATGTGATCTTGTGATTAAAAATGAAGTTTCCTCTAAACAGGTTCCTGGGGAAGTATTCGTCTGTTCTGCAAAGGGATTGCAGTTAATTCTAACTAAGGAACACTTTAAAACTATTAGGAGAGAGTAATTTTAGCAGTTCTACACATGATTAAAAAGTCATTTTCTAAAATATTCTCACTGGAGAGTTTTTTTTCTTTTCTTAAAGAAAACATTTAATTGCTCCAATCAACCATAGCTACTTTCTGCTCATGATGTAATTTGTATACAAGGTATATGGTAATTTTTCATATTTGATTAGGAATGTATCCCCTATAGTTCCTATCATTCACCTTTAATTGACTATAATTCACTCCTCATTAAAGAAAGAAGGATTACAGTAAGATGGAGAAGGGGAGCACTCTGGTTTTGCAGTAACATGACCTGGCACACTTGGTGATGTCCCTCTGATAGAAACTGCCTCTATTATTTTTCCATTCCTGTGGCACCAGCAGTGGAAGTCCCACCTCACAGATAGGTGAGGCCAGTTTTGATTTTAGTTCCAGAATTTGCATTGGCATCACCCACTTGCATACTACAAAACCAGTCTCTCTGATATGCAGAAGAAATTCTGGCCAGCAAATGCCACCAACACTTGACAACACTTGAAGTACTGAATAGTTTAAGTGGTTGAAGAGTGTGACTCTTCTTTCCATCCTTGATGCTGAAGTGAGGCATCCCTACCATGCAGCAAAGAAAGCTGTTTCCAACACTCCACTCCTTGAAGATGTGGCATGGTAAGTAACAATAGAGCCCATGTATTTTAATGTGTTTCTAACGCCCTGTCTAAGCCCTCAGTTCTTCCTGATAACATATCTTCAGGTCTTAGGTGAGTAGTGACACAGACAAATAAGTATCCAGCCAATGTGCAGCATGCTGGCAGCCTTGCTGGTCTTTAGATTCTGCTCATGTAATAAATCCAGCAAGTTATATGGCAGTGGATATGGGTGAGTGGTGTACATGGAAGGACAGCTAGGCTCCCACCTCTCTCTAGCTTCCTCTTGGGATAAACATCTTCTTTTCATTATGAAAAGCAATCCCAGCAAGCAAGTGCCACCCTGGAACTTTGAGGTTCATTCAGTATCAGGAGTCTGTATTACCTTGTGTCTCATCCATGGCAGATGCCATTCAGTGGTGTCTTACCATCCATTGCTTTATGCTTAATTTTGTGAATTTGTTTCCTCACTAGAATATACCCAGGCACATTTTCTGTGGTATAACTCTGAATCCTCTTTTTTTTTTTTTTTTTTCTTGAGGGAATAGTTGTGTCTTAAGGACCACAGTAGCAGCACTGAGCTGCCCATGGTGGAGCAGTTCCATAAATGTCATGGTACTTGGTACATCTGTTGCTGTGAAGAAATAGCTGCCAGTGACATAATCACTAGGACAAAACTCTAACATTATTTTTTTTTCAAGGACTTAAATCCCAGCTTTCTCTTTCCAGCATTTTGAATTTTTAGACCTTGTATGATAGCGCACTAAAACCCAAAACTTCAGTATGTTTTCCCCAAGAGTTTTCTCAGAAGGTTTGAAAGCTGAAGCATTTTTATGTTCTTTATCATTGTTCCTAGGAGCACTGTCGTGAACGGCGGGAGAAATGCGACACACCATATGCGATGAATAGCAAATCCCGAAGTTTATTGAAGCCCCACACATATTTATATTGGTGTTAATGAAGCTTATACATATTGCAAAAGCTGAGCTCATTATTGGTTAAAGCACACTTAGATCAACCACACCTACTTCTATCTTCTAACAATTATTTTGCTTCTATGTTTGCATTCTTCTAACTTTTCTACCTAAGATAACTACATTTTCTGGCAAGCGATTTTCTCCCCCGTCTTCCCGTTTCAGGGAAGGTCACTGTGACCTTTGTCAGTAATTGGGCACTGGTTGCTCAGTTCCCAGCTTGTTTCCCCTATCCTTATCCATTGGTATCACATCGAAATGTCCTTTCTCAGCTAACCAATTATCCAAAAAGCTCTCTACAGAGCACCTGTCAAGGACTGGGTATTCTGATGTCATAAAAACACGAAACAGCAGAGTATCTGTAAGCAAAAACAGCCACAGTTCAGAGCAGCAGAGCACTGGCAGTGACTTGTTTGACTCTCCCTGTTCACACTGGTGGTGCCCAAAATGCTTTGGTTAGGCTTTGAACTAGGGAAAAAAGAGACCTGATGCTGCCCAGATTATTCCACGGCATGCCTGGCCTTGCCAAGCACGGACTGCAGCTTCCCCTAGACTTGTAACCTTGGGCTGGAAGGAGTCACAGTGTTCCTGCTGATGTCTCAAACTCCATCCACCTTCCCAGATTTCTTGAACTCTTTCCCTACATGCAGCAACCTGTCTATTCTCCAGGTGGTTCCCTAAGAGGAGCAGTGTCCCCACCTGTGTGGCTGTGACCGTGGCTGAGCTTCTGCTGATTCAAGCAACATTATCTTTCGAGTCACCACAGAAAACTGACCTCACCCAGGATGACTTGTAGCTTTAGCAGCCAGAGGACTCATTGCTAATGAGAAGTTTGTCCTTTTTTTTCACCTTCTGGCCTAGCACACCACAGTCTGATGGTCTACAGGAAAGAGCGAGGGGGCTAATCAGGACATCCTATTATTAGTCCTTTTCCCAGTCTTTATATTTCTGTTCCTCTGACCCACCCTTTTTCCAAAACACTGTGGCTTTCAGCATGTCCTAATAGAGAATGCTCCATCCAAAAAAGATCAACACTAAGGAAACCATTACATTGTCCTCTTTGTTCTGTAATATTCTGGTAATTTGTTCTGACAAACAAATAGTTCATTTGTATAAGTACTTAGTAGTTCCATTTTTCTCCCTGAAAACCAAATACTTAATTTCATGATCCTCTAGTTCCTGTGTTTGCTGAATCTACACCATTCCCCAAACTTCCATCAAGTCATGGTCCCTTGATATCCCTTCCATGTGACCTCACCAAACAGTCATACTGCCCTTTGCTCCTGGACATCTATTGTTCTTCACATCAGTTCATTTTGCCCTCACAGGAGTTGCAGACACATACCTGTCTACATATACTCCTGTGGAAAAGAAAGAGCAGAATTTAATGGGGTGATAGTTGCCTCTAACACAGGTTATGCTATCTGTGACCAAGGCTCTGTGTAGCTGTCCTGAGATGGTAATTTTCTGCCTGTTTTCTCATCTTTGAAAGCTCCTTTGCAGAGGCTCCTTGAGCCCTTTACCTGAGTAATCTTTCCTGAAAACCCAGTATTACAGTAACTAAAAAAAAAATTACTTGTAAGGAATGGATGGCTGCCTGGCCAGAGTGAGGTGAGTCCTGAGCAAGCACTGCAGAGGAGTGAGGAGAAAGGAAGGATGCCCCAGACACCTGTGTTTTGTTGAGACCCACCTGAGAGATGGCCTCTAGTAGATATAGCATAGAACCTCTGCTGACAAGTGTCATCTGCCTTCTAGATGGCCCTGTAAGTAAGGACATACAAATGGATATTGATAATTATTTTGTCCCTTTTTTGCTTTTTCAGACTTTTGTTTTATCAGGAACATTAATAAATCCTTCCAGTACATTACATACAGCTATCTGTTTTCTACACTCATGAATCCAAACAACTCTTAAAATAATCTGTTAAAATCTATCCCAGGGAAATATGCTAAACCAATCTTGCAATAAAAAAAAAAAAATCTCAAAATGTAACATGTTATGTTACATTTCATATGTATTAACTCATTTTGTTCCCAGGATTGGGGATGGGAGTTGGTTTGTTTAGTAATCTCAAAACCCAATTTTTTTCAGATTTGTGCCAAGATATACACTTTTCATTTCTCTTAACCTAGCACTCAACATCATGTCCAACAAAAGGCTGTGTGCAGCCAGAAACTGCTCTGACTTTGCAGGTGGTGGCTCTGGTTGTCCTTACAGTTGTTTATGTGAGTGCAGGCCTGGGAGTAAAGGCATTATGTCAGCTGGACCCTCTGCCTTTTCCAGAAAGGCTGAGGGTGGACACAGCTTCTGATACCAATCTGTCTCAAATGATGCCATCACTAAGAAATCCCAGAAGGCAGCGGTGTCCTGAGAGGAGCTCCTTTGCCATGCTCCAAACCACTGCTGGGGTTCTATCTTGATTAAGGAAGTACTGAATTGGAGTAGAAAGATTTTGGCTCTCTGGTGATGCATTTTCACACTGAGTCTCCCTGGGTATACAGCTCTCTGGATTTTTGTGGTACTTCACAGAAAACATCAGGTTCAACAAAAAAGAAAGCTGCGTTATAACAAGGGTGGAAAAAGACAGATCAGGTAATGAAACAGAAATAAAATTGAAAACAATTTCAGTTAAAAAAGTTTAAATGCTTCCACACATCTCAGCCTCACTGTGGAAACTTGACAGTCAAATATTAAACAGTACACCATCTCACTGAATTTTATGTCATTATAGTAACAATATTATTAAACTTGATATAGTTTTCTTTTAAATTTCATTGAAACATATTTCCTGATCTTTTCACAAAAATGACCTTTGGGAACCATAGAAATCTAGACATTTCTTTATTTATGCTGCTGCATCAGCTAATACTTCCAGTCAGAAGCTATATTGGAAAGCATATGAAAGCCCTTATATGATACAGTAATATTGCCAGCAAAACGTTGCATTAGAAAATTTTAAACTAACAAGTAGAAAGCTTTCTTCTATGAAATTACTTGATGTGTTCCTGTGAACAAGGTAGTGCCAGTGGATCTGTAATATTTTGCAAATATTTCTCTATACTCTTCATTCTATTCTGGAATTTTAAACTGTTTCTTTCTGTCTTAAAAACTTTCTTTTTTTAATATATCTTTTTTACAAAGTAAAAGAAAGGCACATATATACATATAGTCTAAATATGCCATTATTCATCTCTAAAAAAAAGCAGGCAGGCAAAACATTTTTAATGGCTCTCCAATGTGTATAGTAACATAAAATATTACTATAAATATGACTATAATATATTACTGTATGGATTTTCACTGTTTATTGAATTTTATGGATAGCTACATTTTCTGAGAACTGTCCAATAGGCGGGAAGTTCTAGCGAAGTTCTGAATGAATCAGGAAGTCTCAAAGCCTCGGCTTAATCCCATCTTCCCACTGACTTCCTTCAAACAAAATAGCTTTAAAAAAATCAGTCAGGAGTTAATGAGGAGAATAAGCCTAAAGGATACCAAAAGCCTTGTTTGGCTTCTTTGTGAATGATCTGAATATTTCAAAATCAAGTAGTATTTGAAAATCTAAACTGGATTCACAAATGGCAAAGTCTCCAAAAATCACAGGCAACTTCTGAGAAAATGGACTTTAAAATGCTGGTCCTTAAATCCTTTTCACATCACATCTTAAAAGAAACCCAGCCTAATATTCAGAAAGTTGGGAAAATTGAAAATCATGAGAAAAAAAAATTGTCTTACTGTCAAATATTCATCAAGGGAGGAGAAGAAAACATTAGTAAAGAGAAAAGAAATTATCACATCCATACAGATTTTAAAGCAGGTCAGGAGCAACAGAGAGATTGCATTCTGTATGAAGCATTGTAGTATGGATTGGAAATAGAACTAAATAACACCATAAATATATAAAAAATAAACTTTTTTTTCATAATTGATCTAATAATTTTGAATAAATATGTACTGCAGAAGTTACTTTCTAACTTTCCAAGTGGCAGAACAACTAGGAACAGTACTGACTAAAATGAATGTATGACTCCTGAATTTGTTTACTGCATTTTAGAATTCAGTGAAATTTAGTATTGAGATAAATCTAACATACATTTCTGACAGGATCAAGGAAATAATTGACTTGTTGCTAGAATTTTACTTCCTTATTGTCTTGAATTGTATCAGTGACCAGAAATGGAATGTACTCTGCTGGACTTGTGACTAGAAAACTGAATTTCTTAGAAGAAGATAGAAAAAACCAATTTTTTCCTTCACTTATATTCCAGGATTTCTTCAGATCATGGTTCTTTGTTTACAACCTCAGATACATCAGTGTAATAAAAGGAAGAGTTATATGTACAGTATTTTCCACAATATATTTTGTCATCATTATGTAATTTTTAGCCTGGATCTTTGTTAGCACAAAAAAGGTAATTCATTTCACAGACAGCAGCGTAGTGCTTTGATTAAATCTTATTTAACAGCAAATCATTATCTTATTGCTGACTTAAGCTCACTGTGAGAGTCAGGTCAAGCAAGGAATTTGGAGATCTGAGGTATATAAACAGTTGTAAATATAATTCTGCAGAAATATGTATGAATATGTAAACCAAACCACAATTTTTAGATAACACTAAGCACGTATCACTGTATGTCAGACCCATCCAAAATTAAGCTCTTGGATCAAAAAGATTCACACCTGCTTACCTGGGAATTAACTTTAGGGCAGGACATCAATTAGAGTAGGCAGTGCTGGTGTTTGACTCTGCTAATGAGGAAATGAAATGCTGAGTATTGCCCCATTTTTTAACAGAATCGGCCAAATGCTGCCCTTGGTTACATTCCCAAGCCTCAGATAACATGAGTATAATTGAAAGCAGTTTTGGTTCAATATTTCTTGTATTTTAGAAGGTATGGAGCAATCAAGCAATATGACCTTTTAGTGGTCCACCAAAGAATCAAGTTCTGTTCTATATGGGATCCAGACTAATCAATATCCTATTACAACCGCAGCCTGTTTGGTTTTGTTTTTTTTTTTACAACTGAGACACATTGGAAATAGCTTGGACAAAACATTTCTCCCTGCAACAGCTGAGACTTGGCAGATTCACAAACTATTAGCGAGTTAAATCTATGCTTTTCAATAAAATTACATGAGTGTTTAAGCTGTATTGTACAATCTAGTGCAAACATACCCATACTTAATTCATTCAAGCACTCCTCATTAAGCCAAATTTCCAAACAACATCCACAGTGTTAATAAATACTTAAAGATAGCAAGCTCATATTAACTTGTCAGGTATAGCAGAGTTTTAATAATCAGAAGCGTAGGATAAAGTCCTTATTGGTACAAGGTCTAGTTTTTCTCTTGGATGAGAGAAGGCAGAATTGACTGAAGGAAAACTCTGAACCACACAAAGAGACAAAAATATTCCAATGAGTCAGGATATCATCCACCATTTTCAAGCACAGGGATGACTGATGACTTCTTTGACTTGCAGAAATATGGAGTGAGACCCTGGGGTGAGGGTCTTACCCTGCCATTCCATGGCATCTCTCCAGCTCTTCAGCATGTTCAGACTTCCACTGGTGAAATCAGTGCAAAATAAAGATGGCACTACAGGTGTGCCGGAGCACACATATTGCATACACGTTGATGAGTAGAAGGAAAAAAAAGCACTGGGCCTGTTCTTATATCACAAGACTGTCTCAAAGGAAGTAAAGCCAGACTGTCTCCATGTGCACTTGTCTGTATTTCAGACCAGAAATAAGGAGGAAAAAGTACAACCCCAACCCAACCCTATATTTTTCCTTTGGAATGGGTTTGTTTTCTTAAAAGAAAATAGCCATAGCCCTATTATTAAAATCAATAATGAACTAAAGTCAGGTCATAGTTGTTCTTTGGTTTTTAGGATGAACATTTCTGAGGAATAAATCTAGTGGACTTGCAGGTCAGAATAACACAGCAGTTTCACTTGTTTGCATTCACCTCCCAGTAAGGCTTGCCTGTGTGTATTTTATTGCTTAAAATTATTACACTGGCCATCATGGGAACAGTGGGGTGAACGATAAGAATGCTGTAGCCTCCAGGTTGTTTTTCAGTGAAGGGGATGTGGGCAGGGGTCCTGCATTGCCACATTCCTGCAGCAACATGATGCTGCATGGGGGACACACATCATTGTGGAACTGAAGCCTGTTGTCACCCAATGAGTCCATCCCTCTTGGATTTGAGTTTCTGTGCCGTGCCTACAGCAGGCCATGAAGAAAAAAAAATGGTAGGTAAAGCACCTTTATTGAAACTTCATACTGCACAATATTTAATATGCCTTTCCCTGGATACTTGTTTGAAAGAAAGAAGGAACCACTAGAGTCTCTCAAACTCCTATTTGAACTTGGTAATGTGCTAAAGTAAATGTATGAAACAGTATTTTTATTATTTATTTATTTTACACACATATGCAAGCAGGCCAGAAAATCTGTAGTATATCATTCCATATTCTGCATCTACTTGATCTCTCCTTACTATGCTAATGAGAAACTAATGGCATTTGGCTTTCCTGTTTGCAGGAGGAAAGAGTCCTTTCTATAAAAGTGAGCAGAATTTTTAAAAAATGCTTTAACTCCTTTTAGAGTCAAAACCATGTGTCCCTGAGGCCATGGCCCGAGACCTGGTAAGGCATGAGCAACATATGCATCCTTAAAACTGAAATAATGGAGGTCTGTAACTGTTGTGGCATGAACACATTGGCTCTAAGTATCTAAATGAAGCTGACCTTTTACATACTAATGTTCCATTGCTGCTAATAAAAAGAATCCTACTTTTTTCAGAGGCAGGAGTAGAAAGAAATATTACTAATACTTTAGTAAGATCTATGTATTATTTCTAGAATGAAATGAGAAAGGTCAAATTTCCTCTCCCATTCCTTTTTTCTTTTTGTATTCTCTAACTTCTCACCCATCTTTGTTGTACTAATGAAATTAAGATATCCTTCATGATATAACTGTGAGCTAGGGGGATCTAAATTACCTTCATCTGGCATCATTCCAGTATACTATAAATGAAGTAATTGTCCTTGACTATAAAATTTGCATTTTCAAGACTTAATTGCTATCATTACATCTTTTTGTAATTCTATTAATTTAACTGAATGGAGCATTTGGTTTTATGGTAAAAAATTTGCATTAAAACATTGTACATCTAAATAGAATTTTAATATTTGTGTCAAAAGCTCAGTACAGTTGTCCCACAGGACCTAAACAATTTCACAAGAGGAGAACAGGAAGCAGTCACACTTTAGGTCAACAAACAGGTTTCCCTTTGTTGAATATTAATAGAACTTGCTGTAACTGGCTTCATGTGATGAAAATCACTCCTGCCTGATCTCTACGAAAGTTTTGTTAATCTATGAATTCCATACCATAATTCTTAACAGGAAATGTATTTGCCCAGATGCAGAATAGGTAGGATGTATGTTTGTTTTGTCAGGAAACAAACTCTTTTATTTTTCTTCCTTTCTTCATTCTTTTCTGGCAGAACAAAGTACTTTGGTCAAAGATCATGGACAAATGGCTAAAGCAGTGTGAGGACTCTGAACTGGCTGAATACACTGCAATTGCAGTGATGCCCTGTGCACCTTTTTATACATGGGGCACACTGGTAAGCTAGGACTATGTTACCAAGTACACAAAATTTGAAACTAGGTCCATCTTCTTGCAGTGAATTTCTGTGGTACCTGGGGACTATGACCTCTCATTAGGTCTTTGGAGGTATTTAAGCCACTGAAGCCCTTGGGAAGTAGGTACCCTGTTAGTTTGGAGTCCCACTCAGGCAGCACTACAGGCAGTCACTCCAGGCACTACAAGAAACAACTGACATGTAGATGAGTAAACTGTGTTTCATGTTGATCAGAAAAGTCTATGGTATTTTCCATTTTGTGTTAACAAACACCATCGAGTTGTATAACATATTATTTATGCAAGTAATCAAGATGGATTGGCTTCACAATGAATCGGTGTGGGTTTTTTTGTTTGTTTGGTTGGTTTTTTAAAATTGTTTTTTTAACATATGAGTAATATTTCACAAGAGTTAGTGACAGAAATCTCATTAACTGCTCTTAATATATGTTGTATTTACTGGACTTCATAATCATTGTGTAATTAAGCTTCACAACTGGCTTGTGAAGCAGAAAAGATGAAAGATGCCTCCATGAAAGCAATTTATGAGACGGTGAAATTAAAGACAGATTTCTGAAAGTGTATAGGTACCACTTCTTGTTAGTTTTGGTGCCTAAATACCTCTGAGGGCCCAAAGCTCTTGCAAAGCTGTGCAGTGAGACACTGGTACCAGACTAGACCAAAACCTGGGAGCACAGGATGAAGCCTCTATTTGAGATCATGGCTTTTGGGCAAGTGCCACAGTGGCTCTGCCTTCTGCCCTTGTCTTTTGAATGGGAATCACATTTACTTACTTTGTAGACTGTGTGATGATTCAGGGTAAACTGGAAATGCAATATGAAAGTCATAAGAGCAGGTAACCTGATTCTTCTACAGCCATCTATATATGCATCATTTCTAGTGGGGTGTTGGCCTTTATTAGAAAATGTCAACATCACAGATGGGGGGTGAAGGACAGACAAGAGTTTTAGTTCAGTGCTGAATCTCCCAGACCTACAAATATCAGTTCTACTGTGCTATTTGAGTCTGCTCTGTTGTTGTAGGCATGTGCACAGGGTACAAAGGCTCACAGGGGATCTGCTGTACACAAAGACTGAATTTTTTCCACTTCAGGGAGGACCCTGTGTATGTTCTTTCTTAACGGGTGAATTTCATTTGATGTGAACATTATGTTAAGGCTGAATTTCTAGGCAGATTATATGATAGTGCATTAGAAGAAAAAAACCCAATCCACTCCACCACCAACAAAAAAACCCAAATCCAAAACAAAACACATATTCTTTTGAAAAATCCAGGTCTAGCTGTTAGCATCAATTACTTCAAACACCTACTGACTTTTCTGGCACATCTATCTCATTGAATCTTGGAAGTGATTTTATGTGCTTTAAGCATTTGATCACATAATCAGCTTCTGCATAGCAATGCAAAGGATCCTGAGCATTGTCCTGGCAGATAGTCAAGTCAAACCTGACACAGAAACAAACATACGGGAACAATTGTTGTCAAAACACATTGCATCACTTTGCTTGCTAAAGCATTTGCTCTGGTAATCCACCATGCTGACGTGTCCCTCTGCTGATGCCATCTGAGCAGGGACTATATCCTTAAAGTTGACATGTGCATCACATTACAGCAGTGATTTTGTTATATATCATCGGCATAATGGATATTCAGAAGAGATTCATAATCTTGAAAGGTGGCTTGAATCCAAAGATCTCATCCATGTTCTGGTGACTCAGAGCATTTTGGAAACTCATTTTATAACATCTCACGCTGGCTTGGGCAAAGGCAAAGTAAACAGTCGCCTAGGGCAGCAGACTTGGGAGAGAGGCAGTCCAGGTCTCCTTTCCTACTTGCTCTCTGCTGACAACAACAGGAATACAATCCTTTAACCTGCCTCTCCACTGTCCTTCCCACTCCCCTTTCCAATTTAATTTTAATGGAAATCTAAAGACATCTTTTTGCCTTCTCCCTGTCTCTTTTTCTTATTCACTCTCTCTCTAAAACTCCTACTGGTTTCTCCTAGGTTTTCTCTTCCATGGAAACTCCACTGCCTCCTTTTTGGGCAATTCCAGTCCTGTGAGAGGGTTCCAAGCCTCACATTTCTTTCTGCAAACAGCTATTTGCTATTTATTATTTGCCACCTTTGCTGAACAGCCTCAACCGTCCTGAGGTTTATGGCAGAATGAGCTATGTGAATAATACAACACTGTGCAAAAGTACACCAGATCATTTCCCTGTTGACAGCCATTGCTTTAAAAGAGCTTTTTGATATTGGGGAAAAATCCAGATAGCTGTAGAAAATTTTGCTGTATTGCTTATGACTTATGAGATTAAATGAGACAAAAGTAAGATGGTGTCAGCATGTTACTGAATCCCTGGAAAGGTGGGGCTTGCTCTGGCGGTAATGCTAGTCACGCAACATAAAATTAGATTGCAGAATTCATCGCCATGGGATGTTATAGAAGCCAAAAGGCATAATCGTCTTCAAAGGGGAATTAGGAAAATTGTTCCATCAATGACTGTCAAATGCAGTTATCTAGATGCAGCACCAAGCACAGGAAACCCCTAAAACACAGGTTGCTGGAAGCTATTTGGCTGTAGCCATGCAAGGATCACCCTCTCCATGGGTGAGAACAGTTCCTGTTTGAGCTGTGTTAAGACTGATCTTTCAGTCTCTCTCATTAATACATGCCTCATGGTTAAGGTGAACTGCTCTGGACTTAGTCATCTGAAAATTAATGTCATTTGAAAGTGAAGTTTAGAGGAAGCCTGTTCCAAGTGGCAGCTACTCCTGTCTGTGTTGAAAACACTAAAGGACGAGATAAATTACCTAGATTAAGTGTCCTGTACTTATGACTTGTACTTTTGTCCATTAAGCTTAAAGGCTTTGTCTGTAAAAATGAACAGAGTTCAGAAGGAGTTTGTTTTTCCAAGCAAGAAAGCAAGACCTCAGATAGTCTGTGTGGGTGTTGTTTATGCCTGTACTGTGTCCTTCCACATAGATTTATTTTTGCTCTGTCTCAAAGCTTTGGATTGCCTTAACTTGCTCAACTTGGCCAATTCCACCTTCTTCTGGCATACATAACATGTAGTCATTCCCTCAACCTACACTGAAAGAAGCTCAGAGGTGTGCCACCTTTCTAAAATGACAAAGCAGCAACCATCCTTTGGGAGTAGTACAAGTTTCTGAAATCAGTAATTTGACAAGCTGTGGCAATTTGACAAGCTGTGACAGAAGTCTCTGGAAGCTTCTTGCACATCAGTGTATACACAGCTACCATACATTAGAGAGCAGCAGATCCTTCACTCATTTGGCTCATTATTTTTGCCTAAGGAAGTAGAGCTCACATATGTAGGCATGTATTTGTTAGGGTTTCTTGCTACACTCATTGCCTCAGATCCCTACTGGCAATGGTTGTTATCGAGACAATCTTGTGAAGGGAAGCAAGGAACTGTGAGTAATTTGCAAAGTGTGAGGCCAGACATTATGGTTTTTGCTTACTGCTCTCAATGTCTTAATTAGTACAATACTTACACTAAGCGTGGGGTTCTCTTCAGGAGTCAAAAAGGTGGCGCTGGTGGTGCCTTGGCAGAGGGTTTAGAAAGGAAGGGGAAAAGCTTGCAAGGTGACAGATAATACACTGACAGAAGGCAATGACTATGTTCTGTGCTCTTTTAATGCTCTTCAGGTAGATCTCAAGGAGGCTCAGTAAAAGTATGACTGAGGATAAAACTGTGCCCTGCTGTCACTAGAGGTCACAACAGCTTGATAGTGTCTTCTAGGCACAAGGAGGCATTTGAACCACACATGCCAGTGGGGTTCTAGCAGGACTTTTGCTTGGGGCTCAGGGAGGTTCAACCACGGTTCAAGGTTCGAGCAGACAAGGCTGCAGGCAACATAAATGGTACAAAGAAGCATTACCTATTTTTGACATCCAGAACCTAATTGTGCTCACTCTTTCTGGGAAGGGTGCATTTTTTTCTGTTCAGTCTGAGACTTCAGTGGGATTGGGGTCTCACATTCTTCTTTCTTAGTCTGTTCTCTGTTCAATTAAGTAGAAATCAGACTCCATATTTATTTTTATTTAAGAAATGAATATCTGTGGATACACATCTCTAAAATAAACATCCAAACATTAGCTTATTTTTCATGAATTTTATGTATATATATATATATATATATATATTTGTATGTATGTATATATGTCTATGTTTTTTCTGTTACTTTCAAATCTCTTAAAAATTTTTCTTATAGAAAAGTGACAGGATTTTAGCTGATAATTCATCAGGTAATGAATTTGACTTTGACAGAGACTCAGCAAAGAGCCTCTGGATGTAAAAATGAAACTGCTGTTGTGAAAATACTATCTGTAGTAACCACTGGAAGTAAACTGCAAAAATCCAGGTTGCTGAGGCATGTCTATTTTGCAAAGTAAGAACAAGCCTTGTGGTCCAAGTGCCTTCTCTCCCTCTTGGAGTCTGCTAACTGCTGTAGCTGAGATTTAGATCAATTACACTTTATATTGCTGAGATCATGTGTTTTGCTGACAGACAGGCTTGTATCCTACTCACTGTCATCCATCTCAGTCACATTAGCAGCTTCAAAGGTATTAAGGAGTGAGCAAGCCTGACCTTCTTCATAGCCCCAAATGACCTTGGGGAATTTTTTTTTCGGTGTTTGTGTGTGGACAACAGACAGCAGGTGAGTCTATGTAGGCACTATTAGTAAAGCCGTATGGCTCTGCAACAAGGCATTTTATATGAGAAAGAAGAATTTCTGAGAAGGTGTTTGTAGGTGCGCACTTTTCAGTCCTTGATATTGACCTCCAGAGTTAAGCTTCTCATGAGGCAGTTTAGCAGTTGTGGAAATGGTTAGGCTCAAAGAGAATTAATGCATCCATTTTTTATTTTCTCATTATGTGCTTAATCGGAAACTGTTTTTAAACAAAACTTTTTGTATTAAATGTAATTTTCTTAATACTCTCTTCACATACCATTTTGGTTTAACAGCTAAGGCAGAAAATTGACACACATTTAATATTGTTAATTAAAAAAAAATTCATTTTAAGTTGTAGAAACACCAAACTATTTTTTAAATCCATTTATGGCTTAGCCCCATTTCCTGAAGTTTTCCTCCCATGTATTCTGGAGTTTTTTTCCATCTCTCACTGTGCTCTGTTTATTATTCTTACAGCTTAGAGTTTTCTTCTTCCTCAGCTACCAGTTTGTCAGTTATGATCAAGTGTCAAAATGAAAGCAAGGATAAGCATCAATTACCAAAAATTACATAGTCAGTTTACATATTCATTAGAAGAACGGATTTTTCTCTCAATGCATACCGGATGTGAACTGTAACTAGGCACATGAGTTGTCTACACACTCATTTTCACATCTGAAATCTAACAGCAAGGTTGGGTAATCCAGTATTCACCTGCCAGGCATGAAGTTCTTGTGGTATAGGAGCAATACCTTTAAATCTTTTAATACTGGAGGTTATTCAAAGTATTTCAAGTACCATCTTTTCTGCAGGAACAACTTTTTAGTCTCTTCTCCATAGGAAGACTGCAATATCAGGTTACACAATCTTCTACTTAAAATTCTTTTGCATTTTGTTCTCTCCCTCTCCCTCACTTTATTTTTTCCTGAACAAAATCATGGGTATTCTACAAAATTAAAGTTAAAAAAAATAGAAGCAGGACTGTAATTACTTTTAATGTTGCTACCATGAAAAAAGTCTTTTCTTTATTATGGGAAAAAATGAAACCTTTGATACTTTAGAATTTCCTTTTCACTTAACAGTTAGGAGAAATTATTTTTTGCAATTCATAAGTTTTTTCAGTGTATAATTTGATTTTCCTTTTTGGTATGAAAATGAATTATAGACAAGTATATACTCGCCATTAGAAACAGAAAAAGTGAGTGGGGTAAACTGGCAGTTCTCAAGGTTTTTTAAGTCACTACACAGATTTCTATTTGTCCCCCACTAATTTGTACAGTATACACTGCGGACGTCCTTGCTGCAAATCATTCTTAACCCACTCTGGAAAGGTGAGGTTTCCTTTATGTTGAAATGTACTGGAATTTTTAAGAACTATATTTAAAGTGCTTCTTCTGCAGTGTGTTTGGCCCATTTGATGCCAGCTGGGTCTGCCTAGTACAGATTGGTCTGCTGACATGGGAGAAAAATCAAGCAAAATCCCAGAGTTTTGTACCCATGGGTTGTCCATTTCCATCTTGGCCTCTCTGACAACCTTCAGCTGCTCGTTGTGCAGGCTGAAGTAGATCCCTGAGCTCATAACAAGACTTTGGAAAGTCCTTTGTGGCTGCTTCAGCATAAAAGCACAACTGTGTGGATCTGGTGGCAGGAATGTGGGTTTATGCTGGTTTGGGCGATGATGCTGTTATTCTTTCACTTGGTGAGTGGTGACTGAAATCATAAACTAATGCTTTCCACATAGACGATAGGGAGAACAGCTGCTGCCTTGAGGAAAAATCAAAACATTTCACTTCTAAAATATATTTATAAAGCCATATAAATGTATTTTTCATTTTGTGTACCTGGGAATAGCTAAGCCCAAGCATAGTTAGGGGTAGACTTGCTGAAATATTGCAGTGAGAGTTGTCATCAAGCCCTTCCTAGTGTTTGGGTCACTTTGGCACCTGCAGTCTTATGACTTTGAAGCTTGCAAATGCAACTCAAACTCAGACTAAATGCATTTTGAGCATATTCCTTTAGAGATTTGTACCTCTGACATGCAGCTCTGTTGAGACTGGCAGCAAGCCTGCTAATTTTTACCAGTTGTGGCAGACTGTTTCAATGTCTTTTACCCTTCATATAAAGACAGTCTGCTCAAATGTCTGTATTTTTGTGTTTAAAACCATTGAACCTTTCCTAACTGGTAAAATCATGTATTCTCTCTACTTTTCTTAAACGTTTCCAGAACACACAATTGGACTGCAGCTCTGTACATATTTCTAATTTCTGCCTGAAAGCAATAGAGATGTCCTGCAATGCTTTTCCCTGCCTCTGAAATGTCTAGAGCACTTCTTGATGTCATCAGTGGGCTCAATTTCATACATCTCTGTTTGTAGAAGGAGTGGATAAACTCCTGGGTGTGGACAAGTGTGAGAGCAGAATTTTGGCAATCCCTGGCTGGCCACTGGTCCTTTGGGATACTGTCACCATCCCATGCCATCCAAAGCAGCCTGTAATAACTCCTGCCTGTTTTGGGCACGAAGGCAGAAGAAAGGGAATATATGACTTTCTTCCATAACTTACTGCCCTGTAAAAGGTTTTTAAAGAATCTTTGGGGAAAAATTTAGGCCTCAGATGCACACATGGATCTCATTGAGCTCGCAGAATGCCATGCGAGTGCATGCATTAACAGACAAAATATGGCTTTTGATCTTTAAGAGAAATTAATATAAAATATGTAATTGTATTACTGTGTAATAGGATATTTTTTAATACTTTGTTAAAAATACTCCCCAAACTGAAATACAAAACAACAAAACATCCCAGGCCTTGGTCTTTTAATGGCCTATCTTCACCAATGCACATCTCACCTTTGATGCGGTTTGTAAATGTGCTTTTGTGCTTTGAAATTCAGTAAAATATTTGTACTTAATGAAATAATAAGCCAAGCACCTTCCTGTCCTCATGTCTGTCCATGTTTGAGAATTTGGCATTATATTTGGAAGTGAAACACACATACTTGTCCCGGCCATCTGCAGGGCCTCCCCTGTGACCAGGCCTTTTCTTCTGCCACAAAAAACCCAACTGTGATGGCTCAGCACTCATTCCATGAGCCTGCAAGCACAGAGACTTCCAGCATGTGCTTACATTCATGAGCCTGCAGGTTTCTCAGCACCTCTTGTAGCTATTCCCTGAAAGAGTGCGAAGGATTAAAAACCTCTGCTGACATAGACCTCTCAGGGGTATGCAAGACTGACAGCTTGGAGGTGGCTCCCCAGGGTCTATTGACACCTTGAAACTGCTGCAGTTGCATCAACCTGTGAGTGGGTGGTAATGAAAGGCAATGAACCTCAACCAGAGGCATCTTGGCTTTCATTTTACCTGCCTGAAATCCTCGGTGTGTTGGTCTGACTTAAATGTTCACTGAAATCTGAAGCAGCTTCTGCCTGGAAAGGTTCCCACAAACAGAAAAACAAGTACAAGGGTGAGCAAGTGGTATTGAGCAGAGTCTACCTGAGACAAGTTCTGAGGAGGAACAGCAAACTCTCCTATTTCTTCAACAGGGAAATAGCACAATGTAATTTTTGAAGAAGAAACCATTCAGGTCTCTATTGTTCTGTCAAATTGCAAATAAAAGAGAGATAAACTGTAGGAGCCACTTCATCAAGGTAACAGTCTTAGGTGAGTAGGATCGTTGTGTCATCTCAGAACAAGCATTTACATGTTTCCATTGAAATGAGGTGTGGTCTTGTTCCCTGTTCTCCAGTCTGTTGGTTACACAAGAGACCTTTCTCCTGAAAGGTTTCCTTAAGTCTTCCCAGTTGTAAGACTGGATTTGCTCCCCATTTTGTACTGGAGCATCCCTATTTTTTGGCTGAAGTGTTTAGTAAATATTCACCTTTAGGCAGAAACTGAGGCTAGGACCTTTCCACCTGGTCCTTTAGCTGAGATTTTATGAAGTCATGAACAATGAAGGGAAGGGTAACAATAGAAACATACATGCAGCCCTTACCATAAAAAGAACTTGTATTTTAGCAATAACAAAATACGTATTTTTTACAGTATTTCTATTTTGCTGATTCTCAAAGTCTAATAGACTGAATTTTTTTGCTATTAAGCTTCATAGATTACAGCTGAAGTCATAAAATTCTATGAAAAGCCATCTTAATGAGTTTTGATTGGAATTTTATTGTTAGTTGATTGTATCAGATGCTGTTTATTCCATTCAGATCCACAAGTAAAAAACATTTATTATTATTTTTGGTGACACTAATTTGGTGTGCAAAATGATGGTTTTGGTCCCCTGCCCATCTCTTTAAAGAGTACTGACTAAAATTTTGCTGAAAAAAATAAAGCAGCAGAGAAATAACAAACAAACAAACAAAAAAACCCAGGACCCACAAACAAACAACTAAAATGACAAAAAACACCCTGGAAACCAAAAATCTGTTTTTTCATGCCTTGTTAGACTATTAGAAAACATTTATTTGCAGCAAATTGCTACAGAGGGGGAAGTGAGGAACAGAATGCTATTGCTTATAGAAAAGTATTGACATAGCTGGAGATCAGGTACACTCCTTATCACCCATCCCCTGTCCTCTTTGGAGTGGGAGATACTCCTGCAGTGCTTTGGAGATGAGAGAAGCTGAAACCAAAGGACTCTCTACATAATGCTGTATTACAATGAACCTTTTCAATGTGTTAATACAGTAAAATCCCCGTTATCTGAATTCCATATTCTTCAATTACCGTAGCTTGTGATTCAGGTAAATGGGAATCACCAAGATATAAACTTGCACTGTATATTAACTCACTGGATATTAATCTCTTTCTTACATTATTTATATAAACTGCAGCATGATTTGGCACATAAACACAGTAGGTTTAGTTTATTTTAGAAATTCAGTGCAAATTATATCTTGCACCAAAAAATGCATTGAAGTTATATCTCAAGGTATAAATCTGAATTAATATTAGCCAGGCTTTGTGTGCTCAATCTTGTAAGCATACACTAGCAGATTCATCAGAAAGAAGGCTAGTCAGTACAGATGAAAAATAAGAAATTATTATCTGTGTTGCAGCACACAAAGAAGTGAAGATAGGATCTACTTTCATTTTTTTCCAGCTGCTGGAAGATTTGAGATAGTATTTTGGATTGCTTCTTTCTTCTATTTGTATTAGAGAATGGAGTAGAGAAAGTCTTGGGGCAACTGAAGCCCTATGGTAAATTGATTGAAGTAGATGCAGGTAGATAATTTGTGAATTTTGTTCCTGGCACTACAACAAGTGACAATGCTGAAGGTAGCTTTTCTGAACATCAGAAGTGCAGATAAAGTTAATGTTTTGTGGGATGGTTTAGTTGGATGTAGTGCTGCTCTTTAAAGATTAGGCCAGCCTCATTAAACATGGGTGTACATTAACCACTTCGATCTACAGCTTCTGCCTGTCTTCATGGTTAGCATTTGGTTGCTGCTGAATGCTTATTTTATTTTTAGGTTTAGCTTGTTCATGCAGCTGAAGTTTATCTAAGCTTGGCTTTTTTTTTCTGAAAGAAAACACACACACTAGGAGTCCAGAATACCTCATCCTCTTTTGAAGCTGTGCTATCTCCTTGCTGACTGTCAAGGATGGGAAGGGCCATAGGTATTGCCCCCTGTAGAATGGGTGAATCAGGTGTGTTTGGTTTTGAGGTGGGTAAAAAGAGCCATCCAATCCTGGTACTCATTTTGATGCTTAAAGATGACATAAAAGCTGCACACCAGGAAGGAATGCCCACTGAGGAGGAAGAAAGCAGCCCTGCACTCCTCTGTGATTGGGACTGACTGTGTTGTTGCTGGGTGGAACAGCATAATGCTGCTGCTGCTCCTGCTCCAGCACTGTGATGTTTCTGTTCCAGATTGTGCTGACTCACATCCCAGAAAATATGATACACAGACATAATGCACTGTAACTCTTTTCCTTCCCCCCCGTAACCTCGGTAAGTGTTTGGTTTCTTTTCCTCTCTTTGGCTAGCGTGGTGCTAATATAGCTTTACTGTTGGAATTAATAGGAGGGGGAAAGGCAACCTTGTAAACAAACTGGTAGCAGACAGATTAATCTTGGAGAGGGCATTTAAATGCAACCTGCTGTTTGTGGTACGTCCACCTCCCTTTAAAGCTGATCAATCCTGATAACTTACCCATCTCTAAAAACGACACTTGTTAGAGCTGTGTTCTTAAATGGGAGAAGTGCTTACAATGCCCATTTACAACTGTATTCTGTTTAATTAGTCAGCACAGCCGGTGCTGCAGGGATAGATCACTTGCCTTTAAAGATTTGAGAATGTTAATAGTACAGTATATCATTTTAATTATTATTGGATTAATGTTGTGTCTCGAAGAACATCTAATGCAAATCACAAGAAATGGCCTGAAGTGACCCAAGGGTTGTGCTTTATTAGAAAAGTAATAGGTCCATTGCCTAAATATAAAAAGAGGTTCTTTCTTCAAATGTCACTCTACACTAGGCATCTCCGTGTGTGTATGTGAAAATGAAATCCTTTTACTTCCACTTTGTCCACAGAAAGTTTCTGTAGCTAATGCATTAAATGGCTGAGAGAGCAGCTGTAATATCAAGAGATGAAGAGGAGATCCAAAACAGCAGTGATGATGAAGACAGTTTTCCTACTCAAGTTGCTGTAACAGCATCCCCTGGTTGCTCTGCCTGCCCTTCACTAGACAGCCTTGATGAAGACAAGGGAAGCTCAGCAGAGCCAGAAAGACTGTCTGTCCTCTCCAGCAGGGCAGTGGCCCAGCTAAAAGCCCCAGCTGGCCCAGAGATGGTTTGTGGTGGCCAGGCACAGAGGACAGTCCCTGGGCTGGCTGAGCATCCTCTGGCAGCTGTAGATGCATCCTTAGGTGCCTCCTCATGCCCTGCAGCAGTTGATAACCTGCTGCCTGTGCACCTTGCCTCCCTGTATGCCAAAAGCCCCGGCTGTGATGGCAAACTGAATTCAGAGGTGCTGCAGGTCCTGAGGGCGCCTGGTAAGGCCCAGCAGTCAGGGACTGACACCCAGCAGGCAGGGAGCAGCACCCAGAGCAGCATGGCCTCCTGCAGTTTGGACCGTGTGATTTGGATGAAGACCACAACAGTAATGGAGACCTTAGAAAATAAGAAGAAGGAGGAAAAGGAGAAGTACCGGCTCCAGCTAGCAATGTACCGACGGCTCCTGCTGCTGCGCTCCATCAGGAGTTTGCATAGGCAGTTGGAGCAGCAGCAGGCCAGGCTGCAGGAATGCTATGGCATGGTGATAAATACAAAGAAAGAAGTGTTGAAACACATTTGCCCAACCTCGCCCTCACTTTCGCCGTAATCATGTTGCTGCCTGCAGAAATGAGCTTTGCAACGCCACCCGAGCCGCCTTGCATGCCATAGGGGTGGTGTCCTCGTGTGCGCCGAGCAGAGAGGGAAAAGCAGCAGCAGTTCAAGAAGAGAGGAGGGAAGGTACAGCCTTGGTCCCTGAATTTTATCTGGAGGGAAAAAGAGCAAGGGTGAAGCTGTGGAAGAAGCTGACTCCTGATTCCCATTCAAAGCCTCAAGGTGAAAAAGGATTTTTTTGGCAGATAGGTTTGTAAAAAGAAAAAAATCACCACAAACTGGGAACCTAGTTTGTCACCTGACCCATAGAGGTGGCTGGATGCAAGGTCGCTGCCTGCTGAATATGTGTTATGGTACATCTCCCTTCTACTTTCAGAGCCAACAAAATTTGAACAGAATTAGGGTTTATTTGTCTGCAAGAATACCTGAATTTAAAAAAACAGGATATTTGAAACACTTAGGCTAAGGCTTGATTATATCTACCTAGTTGCCTGTTTTTCACAAAACTGCTAAGGACACTGTATGTTTGCAACCTCTACTTTCCTTTAAAATTTATTCAGAGTGATCAGAAATTATTGTGGAAAGGTAGGACAGCCAAACACACACAGGGAAAGAGTGCAAATGCCTAAGCCTGATTTCCTCAGGAAAGTAATGTAAAAACAAGGACCTTGTAGTCTGATGTTGCACTGGAAACCCAGGCTGGCAGTGCCAGGGGAATGTTCAAGGTCTGCACAATTATTAATCTGCTGCTAATTCCCAGTGGTACTAGCATCTGCAAATCAAGCATATTTTGTGCCTTACTGCTGTCATTTAATGGAAGTTGGTGACAATTAGCACTTCTTATCCAGGTGTATCAGACGTGGAAAACCCTGGAGCGCTGTTTCTCCAATTGCAAGGTTAGGATGCCTGCAGGGAATTTGATGTCAGTATGCAACAAACACACAGGGAAAATGAAAACAAAAAGATGCAACTTTCTTGTATGCATTTAAAAGGTAATGTGAGTCACTCTTATTGAACAGCAAATTGAATAGTTGAATGAGCTGTTTTAGGATTGGAAGAAAAATATGATTCAAGAAGAAAAGCTACAGAAAAATTTCCTATTCTAGGATTTCAAGGGATACGGAAAAATCACTTTTTTTTCAGATATTTATTTCTGATCATGCCAGCTTTCCTTTTCCCTGCCTTTCCTTGTTTTTCATTTTTTTTTTTTATATAATTGATTTTTATTATCTTGATGAACAATCAAATATGTTTTGGTGTGGGTTTTTTTCTGCATAGAAAGGCAGGTCTGCTTTTAATCATCCTTTATGAAAATAATGTGCTATATAGAGGAAAAATTTTATTCTCACTTTTTTTTGGTACATATACAAGGAGAGGGGTATGCAGGTACACACACCTCCCTGTATTCAAGAAGCTATGAAAGGTTGATGCTTCTTTTCCTGTAGCAGCAGCAGGAATAATCTCTCAAAATAATCTCTGCTGTCTATGAGGAGTTTGTTTGATTAGATTCACATGCACACATCTGTGAGCAAGGTATTGAAGTAATTCAACAAATGAAGTGCAGCACAACATTGTCATTATTCCGTCTTTGTATTTCTGTGCACCCAAAAATTATGGAAGCCCCCTGGGTATGCACAACCTTAGATAGGTTCATTCATTTCCTTGGGCCCTTGTGTAGCCTCTCATGCAACACGAACCAGTAACTTTGAATGCAGAATTACCATAGAAATATCCTTGGCATCAAGGAGATATTTGAAGGAGCATCCTCTACTGCCTCATTTGGGGAATTCAGGTTGCCAGAGGCCTTTAGTGGGCTACAGAAGAGAGCTGCTGGTCACATGTGACTGGGAAACAGTACTCCTGGGCTCTGATCCCATCTCACTCTCTGCTCAGCCTTGGGAAAGCTGTTCTCTCTCAGCAATGCAGGTTTCCTAAAGAATGCTTAAATACTAAACTTGCCTCAAAGGTAATCTGTTCTTTCTTCACATGCCTCTCAAGAAGAATTCAAGGGGTTCATCATGGCCGAGAGTGTTACATAAAGATTTTTTAATTTCTTTTCCCCCATACTTCTTGAAATAGAAAAGCCTTTTTGTCAGTGTTAAGAGTAAGTATTATGTGAACCAAACACAAGCAAATCACTATGATATCACCTTCTTTGGGCAAAGATATATTGGAGAAGGGTCACATCTCAAAAATATTGCTGCATTTTGAAACCAAATGTCAAATTGTTACCTTTAGAAAGACAGTCAAAATGAATATTTTTTAATGTTAGCCAACTTTTCTTTTGAACTGAAAAAGAATTATCTTTTAAGGTGTATTCAGGTTGACTAATACTATCATGTAACTTTCCACTGAGATATAATAGATAAATGAAAACATCACCCCACCAAAATACAAAAAACCGCTGCTAAAACCAAGTAACTGTTTTGCCTCAGTAGCTGCTGAAGTAGAGCACTGTTCTGCATTTGCTGCAAGAGTGCCCTACATTACTGCATAGAGCTACCTATAGTGTCATATTTGCATTAAGGAGTGACTAGAATAAGGTTAAGAAATACATTTCACATAACTACTAGTGCAGAAATAGTTAGTCTGTCAGTCTGTCCGACTATAAATTCTTTGTGGCAGAACAGTGATAATCTTTGTTTTGTACAACATCTCATAAAATATCTTGATCCTAACTGGGATCAGTAGATGCTTCTGCTTTATGAATATTAAATACTGAAAGATTTGTGCATGGGCAATGCTGTCTGATAGCTGGCAGGAAAATGAAGCCTGAAGTTATTCTGTGTGTGCACACCCCTTCCATGTAGTACTTCTATGGATACAAGCAAAATAAATATTAACTGAGGAAACAACTTCAATCTTTGCAAGAATTTGCTTTTCAGCCAGCACTTCTAGTGGTTACTAATAAGTGGAGTTGGACAAAACAGTTAAAGGCAATATGATTTTTTAAATTAGTTTATTTTAGAAGCTTGGAAAATGTGGCTTAGCAGCTATGGGTTTTTTCCTTTTATGTTTTAGTGTATTTTGGAAGTTGAAGGTCAGTGAGAAATTCCCAGAATGCCATGGGTAACTCTCGGAGGTGTTTTCAGGCATATCAAACTGAGCAACAGTCTCAGGTTGAATAAAAGTGTTTCCTCTCATATAGTTTGACCTCTTCATGGTCCTAAGAGCTTTGGTGCTTTGTGTGAGGTCCAATGAAATTTCTTAAAATTTGTATTTTATCTGAACTCAACTCTCAGCCCTTACAGGAACTGGGGTAATGATGATAAAATGAGCAGTTTCAGTAGGACCTTTCTCCCCATTGTCTTTACTGAACTTCCAGAACCTGCCAAACTAATGATCTGTGGGAGAAATATTCCATGCACCCCAACAACTTGTGTACTTTTACAGCAAAAGTTGAAGGTAAATTATGCTGCCTCAGCTGTAAGGTCCTGCTGCTCACCTGTTTCTGAAATGGCAGAAAATAATCCTGGGGTTACTGTGAAAGAGAGGAATATTTAAAAGGGGTCAGCCCTCTTGTAACAGTTGCTAATACTAAAAAAGTTGTAGTTTCTGCCAACCTAAAGCCAGAAATATTCAAGAACAGAATGGAGTTATAATACACTTGAGTGACAAAATGCATTACTGAGACGTTCTTCTACACAAGTTCTTCTCTTCTGCATCCCCAGCATTTCAGTCAGCTGAACTGCTGCCCTAGAGACTGGTCAGAACTGTGTTTTTGCTGTTTCTGTTGTTGATGGCCATGAGTCAGTCAAGATAAACAGCCCACCTTAACATGTTCACTTATTACCTTTTGTGACATAGCTCTGTGAGGGATTTGTTCTGTTCCTCCTTCCTGAGATTTTCCTATGTGCCAATCACTTTTTAATTAGGACAGTGACAATTTTATGGATTTATAGTAAATTAGTGATGTGCTAAACTTACGAGCCATGTACTGCTAAATGTAGATCACCCTGCATTGTTGGAACTGTGAAAATTATGAACTCTGGTCATGACATAAGCATACAAAAGATAGATTTAAAGATGAAGTTGTTTAAATCTTGCCTGGATGATGAGTAGACTAGTAGACCCTTTAGAATCTTTGTCACAGTTTATTTCTTCAAATGTTATGAATCTAGAATATAAATGCGTTGTAGAGGCCCTTTTGCTTGTGACTATTGAAAGCAGTGATGCAAAGATGGGTTTGGGATATGCTTGAGTGGGACTGTACTCCAAATGCACTCAGCAAGGAGTAAGAGTTCCTCAGTTTTAAAACTCAGGCATTCAGGGCATGATAGCCAAAACCCTGGATGGTGGATGGAGGAGTGGACCTACAAGAGAGGTTTCAGGGTGTGATTTTTAATTCAGCATGCAGGACCTCACACTAGACAGTTTCATTTTTCAGTTAAGGATACCTTTTACTTCTTCTCACTCCTGAAAAAGCTCTTTTGGATCATTAGGCTGGATGCATTCTAGTGGTTGTTTGTGCAATGTGCAAATTGGTACCCATTTCTGAACTCAAGTGACAATAGATATTGCTGCCAAAATTTATACATACAACTTAGTCCCCTAAACTGGGCTGCCACCTAAATTGTAATATGTTGAAGTTGAGTGTCCTGCTGATTTTAAATGTCATTTTAATCTGTGCCAGGACTTTGAGGTATGCCTTGTTCATGTTCCTTCTTAATTTTGATGCATTTCTACCTCTTAGTATCTTCAAACAGTTACAAATGTCTTGTATGGCACCAATCTTTGTCTCTCTGGCTTTTCTATATTTGGAGGCCTTCCCATATGTCCTTTGTGCTATTAAAGAAAAGGAAGTTAGTTTGTTTTGTTTTGTTTTGTTTTGTTTTTAATTTAGTGAAAACTTGAAGCATGGGAGAGGGTTCTGTGAAAACATTTTTAGAGGTTTTACTTAAATGTCTTGAAAATAACAGAGGTTCTTACAGCTGCAAATAAGTTCCCCTAATTGTATTGATCATCTTCTCACACAATTTTAGCAAGTCTACAAAACAAATGAAAAAGTTGCCTCTATCTTTGGCAAATGAAGTCTCTAAGTCCGCAGCCCAAAGTCACTTCTGTGTGCATGAGAAGCAAGAAATTCTTGAGAATCTCAATAAAAGTTACATTTTCCCTTTGATGAGTGGGGGTAGTAAAGGAAAGGGAATGTGTGACCATTCATCACAGCACCAGGCTCGTTAGTACCCAGGAACTTTCTACTCTAAATGACAAAGAGTTTCACTGTCACCAAAGAGAAATTGCTGCTGACCTTAGACCTCTTTTTGGAAAGTAAAATAATGGAGCACAGGAGCAGAGTTTGATATTTGACCGAATTCTACACAATTATCATGCATGTGTATATAATAAAATTAATTCTGTGTCTCTGCATTGTAGCCTCAGGCAAGCAGCATACAATCAGTTTTGTATGTATAATAGATCACAGAGTTGTTCATGAATAATACAAATGCATTGAGCAGATACTAGTGAGTGAGGATGTTTGTCTTTGCATGGAATCGAAGTGAACATGTAATATTGTGATAATATATATTTGATGAATTCAGGTCTGACTTGCCTTTGCCATAGCCTGCTAATTCCCTGACAAGGGTTGCCACAATAATTGAGTTTCCAATAACATTATGATTATTTCCACATGATAATTTAATTGTAGGTATTTTTTAATATTGTAATAATGTAGATTTGTGATTATTATGCATTTGCATGCAGATTTTCATGGTGTCTTGGAGCACATCCCTACATTTATAACTTAATTTCCTCTATTATTGCATATATATTTTGGGATGAACTCATTAATGCAAACTAAAAAAAAGTAGGTCTTTTTGGTCATTTTGCCTTTATTATAAATGGTTGAAAGCTTTGCTCATTTTTTTAGACCAGCCTAAACAAGTGAATAAACAAAAGACAACTGTAATTCATGGATGGATTAATTTAAAATAATAATGTAATTACAAATCATGGCAGATTTGTCTGGGATAATTGGGATGTAGACTGGTACAAATTTTGCTTTACTGAAACAAAGCTTGTTTAAATTAATCCCCAAGTTTAGTAGAGGCTGTTTTCCATTCTTCCAATTCCCCAATATAACATGATGGCAAAGTAACACTGGCTCAAAATTTGTGGATGCCTGTGCAAATGGGTATAACAACATGGAACCTGGAACTTCTGTACCTACCTAGATATTATTTTGTCAAGCAAAATGACCAGTAAGAATAGAATTCCAAATACAGAGTCAAAACACCAGCAAGGATTTCAATCAGTTAATTTGTCCACTCTGGAAAGAGGCTGGTTGCTTGTGTTATAACAACCTTCAAACTGTGTTAGAAAATCTGGCCTGAAACTTAGTGGGACAAAGGGAAATAGAAATAAACTTTGTTCCCATTATTGGAGCAGACAGTTGTGCAATCCTGTGAGCATTCTGCTTCAAATAGGAGAGCTCTCTTCCGGGCCTATCAGAAATTCAAAGAAAATGAGGGGGAAACGTCTTTAGCTAAATACATCTGTTTTGAAAAGAAACTTCCCAGAGAAAATGACCCGGGCTTTGGGTGTTGTTTGTTTTTCTGGTACCTGTAGTTGTAGGACTGTCCTCTTCTTATCTGTAAAATCTCAGCTCTGCAAATTGAACTGGGGTCACAGCAGGGTTCTTGGTCTCTTTCAGGTTATGCATAGCTGACATGTTTGTTTTCCATTGCTTGCATGGTAGGAACATGCAGCAGGAACTAGAAGAACAGGCCTGGTCCAAAACTTCAGAAATGAAAGTTTAAAACTAGGTGCCAGAATATCTAATTTACTGCTCTCCCTTCACATTGCTCTTTAGTGCACATCAGTGCTGTTTCTAGTGTAGTTTGGTGCCTGCTTTCTCCTTTCAAACTCCTCTAAATTGTTCCTCTCAATTAACCACAGACAAGACACAATGAGATTGTCCCTTTCTTTCATTTTTCCTTGCTCTGTGTTCCTAAGTGTTGAACAGAAAAGCTGATGCCTGATTTAGGCAATGAGGAGAACAGCCGTGATTCTGCAGTACAAGAAGGTCTCTCTGGGTTTTCCAGCAGAACAACTACTTGTATAGGTTAGATTCTCTCCTGAAATCCATTAATCCTTTTTTAAACTCCAGATCTAACTAAGTACCTGGCTAGTAACTGGCTTCTCTTGAAGATGTAAAAGTATCAAAACATGAAAGTAGCCCCATTGGCAAAAGTTTATAAATCTGTACCCATGCTTTGGTGAGAACAAGAGATGGTTCAAAATGGGATCTGGGAAGTCAGTCTATCTGTTATTTTGTTTTATAATGGCCTACCAGCATAAAATTAAGGATGTCTTTTATCCTGTGGCATTAGAGCTCATCTAACGCCTGTGGCATCTCAGGTGTTGTCATACATGAAGTACCACGGAATATGAACATATCATTCTCTCTGTAAGTCTTGGATGCATTTTATAATTCTTCCTTGTTGTGAAGAAATTCGACATTGTACCAGATAACAAATTCTTTATAATTGGATGATTGTCTTCATTACTATATATTTCTGATGTTACTTACACAGATATAATAGGTGTGTGCACATAACATTAGGAGAAAGCCTGTTGAAAAGCACTGATTTCTGTCATTTTCATGAGTAATTTTCTCTGACGAAAGAAATTGATACTAAAAATTTATAATGCAGAATAGGTAGCTGCCCTGGCCTCTCAACCCTTTCAGCAACACAGAGCTTAGGACTTGGAAGAGCTTAGGTCCTTTTCTACCTTTACCTGATGGGTTTTGAACTTAAGTCACCCATTTGCTCAGAGATGTCAGAATTTCTTTGATATTTTAAACTGGGGAAAGTGGAGCCCCTCAGCCTTGCCTATTTGTGCTGCTTCTCACTGTATAAAAAAAGTTGAATGATCTTTAAGGTCCTTTCCAACTGAAACCATTCTATGCTTCTGTGTCCCTTACTTTGCTCACAATGTGTGACAAGGAAACATTTAATTTCAGGTCACTTGGAAGAAAAGCTTCTTTTTACACAAAATCATTTGCTGTTGATGCTTTTTTCCTTCAGTTGAGTGGAAAAAAACCCAACAAAACACCTTCAGTTTTCTTGCAGTAATTTTTTTCCATTTGTAGCTGTCTCTGAAGCAGTGGGACTATGTCATTTCTGCAGGAGGCAGGGATATCTTTTCTTGTGCACAGACCAACACTTCCCAGTTTATTCTTAAGAAAAGCATTCCTCAAAAATAAGGAGGTATTTATGTATTGCCCATCTTCTCTATTGCTTGAAAAATGCATGATTCATGGCCACTGGTTGTTCTTCTCATAGTGGGGAAGGTTTATTGGCCATAATCCTGGAAGTCTGGAAGTCCCCTGTGTGTCAAATGATCACTGATTGTATTGGAAAAGGATGGTTCAGTGACAGCAGGCAGCCCCTGGGCAGAAAGACGTGTCCCTTGTCCCTGAGCAATAACCTGTATGGATGATTGAGACTTGTTGATAGACCTCCATGGAAGTCTCACCTAGTAGTCAGGGTTTAGCAGTGTCTGGCTAGTGAAGGATCCCTCAGTACAGGATGCTTGAACTTGATTTGTTGCTCTCATCAAGGAGGGCATAAAGGTAGGCAAGAACTGAACATGCCTTGAGGCCCAGGCAGATGCAGTTTTGCCACAGCCTCTGTCTTACTGGAGAGAGAGAAAGAAAGAAAAGGCTGCTAGAATTTACAAAATATAGTTATTGACTAATTTCTTCATCAGCAAGAGCAGTAAGAAATCAGTGAGGTCTCTCCTGAGAGATCACGGGTGTCACCTCACATGTCCTCAGGGTGCCAAATGGTATAAAACACTCACTTTGAAAGTACTGTGCTGTGATAAGCTTGAAGTCCCAAGGGATGCATTGTGTGTACATTTTGTTATATGTAATGACACACTGAAAGGGCAGTGAAGCTGTTAAGGGAATGCTGCATGCCTAAAAAGAACTTATTTTTCTTTCAACCAATAAAAGAAAGAAAGAGTCTTTCAAAAAAGCAGTTAAAATAATATCATTCAAATGGAGGAAGTGATAAAATACTAGAGAGAATTCACCCTCAGATGAAGAAATATAAAACATGAGATCTTCTCTGTAATATAAATGCTTCAAATTGGAGCATTTTCCAGGTAAAGCAAGAACCTTCTGCAAAAACCTTTTAAAATAGTTGATATATGTACAAAATTTTAAAGCTGACACAACCAGCATAATGGCAGCAATTATTTAAAACAGTAGATTTGAAGAATAAAGAACAAATTGCAGTAATTTCATGTAGTCATTCCAGACAATGTATAGAGGTTGTGAGTCTCAACAAGACCAAAGTTGGATGTGAGACTCTGGGAGTTTCTCAGCAAAGGTGATTTTGTAGAAATACCAGTCAGTGCATATAAAAAATACCCCTAGAGGTGACTACAATGCTAACAACAATATTTTGAAATGAAGCTGAAAAAGACTCATGTTCCCTTCAACATAATTCCACATGGACACATTCAAGAATTCTGTATGGCCTCAGTGTGCCAGGGCCCATTTTCCAGCAGAAACACATTTGCCTACAAAATATATGGAAATGTATGTGAAGGTTTTCATGTATTTCCAAAGCAAAAGTAGTTGCCCTCCTTAAACCCGACACAAAATGAAATTTGACTATAGGAATTCTCAGTCAGCAAAATGACAAAACAATTGGGCAAATGCATTCCTGATGAACTTTAAATGTGAAATTATAATTGGAAAAATAATTCATTTTATATCATTCAGAAATAAACAAGGACTCGTAAAAAATAGAAAAGTGAATTGGATGGAATTGGGCAGTTTTATCTACTATTACTTCAGTACTAACCATCAATCACTGTCAGTTAATTATCATTAAGATTGCATAAAAATAGGTCCCTGTGGGAGTTGGATAGGCTGTGAGTTTCATTCTTTCATTAAAAACAAGACAAACAATATAAGCCTTGTTTTAATTTTTGGTTTTATTTGTTTTATTTTGATTTGGTTTGGTTTGTTTTTATTCATTTGAATCTTTTTGTATTCAAAGAAATTATGTGAAAAGGTGAATATTGAATAATTGGTCTGAGAGTTACCATATGGATTGCAAAGGCAAGGAAATAGAACAAGGGATTCAAAATTAAAGATGTTATTTGTCAGGAAAAGTTTAAAGATTTTTAATTTCTTTCTTTTGTTTTTTCCTTACAAAATCCAATTAAATTGCTTTTCAAAGTGGGAAAACTTGCTGGATTTTTTTAAATGCTTGCTTTTTAATTAACTGTACAGTTTTTAAGTCCCCAGGGTTTATACATCCAGTTTGTAAACCTTCTTTTTAAAAAAAGAGTCTGAAAACTATAGTTATGTGACTCCAAAAATTGATTCTTTAGCAGAACACAAACTATCGTGAAACCCCATAAAGATACAACACACAGAAATTTCTGCAGCTTATGAACTGATCTGTGAGGCTCACGAGCACGTAGTTAAGGACAGAAGCAGGAATGCAGCTGTGGGCAGGAGCAGCTGCTGTTTCCACGGTGCATCCCTGCCCTGCTGGGTGCCCATTCACACTCTGAAAAGTGTCAAGGTTTATCGACAGTGTTCACCAGCATCACAAACAGAGGCTGGTACCTGAGCTCTGTGCAATCCTGCCCAGGATATAACTCTGGCTCTGTCAGCTGCTGCTTGCTCAGCCTGAGGATCACAAGGCTCTCCTAGACAGGCGCTCTCTGCAGAAGGAGGCTATAGAGATTAAACTAAGCTAAACTGTGATTTTATTTATTTATATAAATGGATATAACTGCAATCTTTAGATAAAATATTATAATTATATCTTACTATATAACATTAAAGTTATAAATTATGTATTTGTTTATGAAGGTCTTATACGTATCTATAGCTATATAAATTGATACAAATTTATATAAATTTATATAACTAAACTAACACAAATTTTCCACATCTTTGAGTAACTGCTTACCATAGTAAAATATTTGTGTTATAGGAAGAATCGTTTGTCTATTTGTTAGGATTTCAGTTTGGTTTTCTAAGTGAGGCTTCCTTGTTAACTTTTTTTCCTCTCAAATGACAGAAGGGCCTTATGAGCAAAAAGAATTTAAGATCTGGAGCCTTCAGGGCCAAAGGCCTCTCTGTTCAGCAAAAGAATAATTAAAAAGCCCGAACCCTTGCTCTTGGAATTAACCAGGTATTTGGTCAGTTACTCAAAGAAACCTCAGAGCTGGAGATGTAAATGCAAATGTTCCCACACAGATGTCAAAGAGGAAAAAGGCCTGTAAATGACACAACTTGAAACCAAAATGAAGTCTTTAGCACTGCTGAGCAATGGTTTCTAATGAGGACAAATGACTGACTCAAGCTAGAGCAGACCTGTCCCATTTAGGCCTCTTCAGGCCTAATGCAGCCCATCAGGACAATTCATCTGCTCCTTGTCACCCCCTCCTCTTGGGAAAGCCTCTTTTCCCATACCCAAAATGCAGGGACCACTTAGGGAGTGATGGTCAGCCAGATGGACACAAAATAGAGACCCATGTTTGGATCAGATCAGGAAACTCACATTGGCCATGCATCCCATTTTATTTTATTGGGTATATTCTGATGTGTCAGGAAAGGCTATACTTTGGCATAAAACCACAACAAGTTCGTTTCTATTCTCCTATCTTTTCTCCATCATGTGTGGAGTTTCAAGCCTCTTATTTAGATATTGAAGAAGGAAGATCCTCCAGTGCCAATTTTATTTTGCAAGGTTGGGTCAATGTTAGCATGTCTGTAAACTAGTAGAAAGGGAAATGAGGCTATAGCAGAAAGGGACAGTGCATCTTGAAAGAAAACTAAGATGGAAACCCTAACCTCTTCTAATTTACATATGGTGACATTTTGCAGAAATATTGTAACATTAGCAGTGGCATAATGAAATTCTGCCTATCAGCCGTGGAAGGAATAATGTTACTGTAAAGGTAACCTGTCCACAGTTTGTTATCAAGAAAATATTCATGGCAAGAAACATACATTTACCAATGAGTGTTAAGAATAGTAGTTTTCCCTTATAGTTTTTCCTCATGGGCTATCCATCTTCCCCTCCAGATTTACTGCATGATCACTCCCTTTACATGCTAATTATATGCTGCTCTGGTGAATTTGTTAGTAGTGACACTTTGGGCACCCAGTGGGACTGCAACTCATTATGTGGCAATGTCCAGATATATCAGATATTATTAGCTGTCATTAATCTGCTGTGGAAGCATTGAGTGCACAGCCAGAAGAGAGACCAGGAAATAGAGCAAAAATGAAGTCTGCAGCCACCCTGGCCCCCAGAAGGTCAGAGGGCAAATCAGCAGGGGAGAAGAATACACCTTAAAATGGCCAGTGCTTAGCAGCAGATTTTTAACCCATTATAAACCAGCATTCCTTACAAGAGGAAAGGCAAAAAGAAACTATACTGTTTATATGGTCTGTCTGACTATGCCTTATTGGAGGAAACAGGAATACAGTATCTCAAACTATCTCTTTTATAAACTGTCTTGTAAACTGAATCAAAACAATAAAAGTGTGTGAATTTGAAGAGTGAGCAACACACAGTGTCCATCTGAATGTGGACAGCACTCAGGCATAAAGCTTTGAAATTAGGCAGATGTAACTTGAAATAGGATTAGTCCTACCCCTCCATTTGAAGGTTGTATTTTATAGAACTGGACCAGGTAGTAGAGAAAATCCTGCAGAAATGAAGATAGTGTTCTTACTGTCCATCCATTCCTGTAATTTGCCTGTGTACAAGGTTTGCCTCTAGACTGTGAATTCTGTGCTGATCAGCCTCTGCTATGCAGCTTAAAAACACAAATCACAATGGATTGCATTTTTGCTATAGATTCTGAAAACTAGTCACATATAAGAGTTATGCATATCTGTGTTTGTGCAGAATTTATTACATCTGTTTGGAGTGTGGAAATAAAAGCTGAAGAAACATTCTTCCCAGAAAAAGCCACAGTCTTTCCAATCTCCAAGATGACTTGTAGGGTACAGTCCAGGATTGTAAGAAGAAGGATTTTCTTTCTTTACATCAGCTACTAAGGCTGGAAGAAACCAGTCAGGCTTTAAGGCAAGCAGAGTCTTCTCTTGTCTGAAACTAAACAAAAACCAGCAAAGCAGAAGTTAGAAGTCTTTGAGGTTGGTGGTGATGTATTATCTAGACAACTTTCAGAGCAGGGGGAAGGTAATAGTTTGGTTACATACAGGCACCTTTTGTTACTGTCAAAGGGCAACGTGAAAACTCAGGGACCTTAAAACAGAAGGATGAGATAGGGAGACTTAAGATAGGAAAAACTGCATTGTATTGAGGAAAATAAAAATAAACTTTTGTTTCCAAGATTGCAGGGACCTATGCTCCCTTATTTAGAAGTTACAGTGCTTTAGTTAGAAAGTTTATACAAAGACTAGAGGAAGGAAATCACCCTAAAATTCTTCAATAAATGAAAAATGCTTGTTTGGGAAGCTGGCATGAAGTTCATTCTCCACCAAGCCACTCATCTGAGTTTCCTGAAGGAATTTGGGGAGTACTGGTTTTATTCCCATGTAAGGGGTCTAATCTAATGCTTCACAATTTTTCACATACTCGGACCTTTCTATGCTCTTAATGAGGGTAATAACAGGAAGAATAAAAAAGACCTGATGTTTTATTTATAGAACTGTCTTCACTTAGACAGCCTCTGATAAACCCATGCAAAAACAACCACCATGGGCTAAGTCTAAGGCTGTCTTGAATTCTGCACAATCCCATGAAATAGAAAGCAATGTTAGTATTTGGTTGAATGGCTCCCATTAAGACTTTCCTAAACTAATAGCCATTCATGAACTCAGGTTCTAGGAAAAGATTTGAAAGTGATTTTGGTGTAATTCCAGGGTTTGGAGAAATACCCTGAAATGCTAGTGTTAGCAATGGGGCAGATGGAGAGTATCCAGGGAAATAATGAAGTTTCATCATTGGTCTTTAACCTTTGCAGTCTTGGTTTTCAGGAGAATTGGTTTACACATATGAGAACGATGAAATATGAAAGTAGAGTTACAGTCCAATGGTGTTAATGTGGACAAAAAAAAAAAAGAAAATGGAATGCTGTATGAGCATATTCAATGTCATTCATAGTTTCTTTTTTAGTCTTTTTTTAGTGTTTATGAAATTTTGCACATATGGCATGGCTTGCCCTTTTTCCAGGGAAATGGAACAAAAATTCATTCCAGTTTTCTTTTCCTTTGAGTTCTTCGAATAACTGAATATGAGGTGATTGCTGTTTTAGTGGTAGGTTAATGAGTTACAGGTCAGGCTTACAGTGGAAAAACTACAGTTAGCCTACATGGTTCTGTTTGCCAAATTTGCACTGATGAAATTATTATGGCAGGCTCACTTTTTTTTTTTTATTTTCATGGAGGAACTGTTCTGTGATTTGCCCATCAAGATTATGCTGTCTTTTCAGGGCCTGTGCTGCTCTTTAAGTTCCTGCAGGCACTTATTTTCACATTTAACATGACATGCATGAGTAACCCTCTCTCAACTGGTGAAACTAGTCAGGTGTAAAACTCTGATGAATACACTCTTTAGGGCTGAGGCCTGAGCAAATTCCACAGAACAAAAAAGTGTGTTAAGCTTTGCAGCTCTCTGGATCATTTCATGTCCCATTGTTTGCAATAAGATGAATAGTTAGGTCTTATCTAGAGAAACCTGTATCAGCAATGCTAACAGATATCTGTACAGCTGTCTTTGTTATTTATTGTACTGAAAATGCTGTGTTAGGTATTAGATTCAGTCTTAAAAAAGGTGATCAATATTTGTACTCTTTCATATACATACCCAGAATTGTTTTCAAAGTAAAATCCTAGGAATAAGTTTAAAATGATTGTAAGGTGTAACATAATGGCAGGAGAAGGCCATCATCTTGAATTTGGATTGTAGAGAGTGCTGGAATGCTCTTTTCCTTGTGGTTCAGACCCCTAGCAGCAGTTTTACCTTCCTGGACAAGCATGAACACTTTTAGGAATATTCCACTGCACTTGATTTTTTTCATTATCTGCTTTGTAAAAGCTAATAATAGTTAGAGATTTATAGTGTTTAAAGTGTGCACGGTTAGTTGAAATTAAGACTATATTCATCTTCCTGAAAGTTAAAATCAGTATCAGCTCTGAACGAATATATTTTATTTGCCCAGGAATTGCTTAGCCTGTGAGCCGTTAGATCAGTGGCAAATACTTTCAGAGGCTGTGGAAGAGCCTTTCCTCCCAAATTTTAGGATCATGACATGAGCATCTGATTCTGCAGCTCCTTTGCAAATGTCTGCAAGTGGCAGGGCTCTGTCACAATTCTGCTCCTCTTCCCTCATGCAGCACTTTATAGCAACAGTGACTACACAGTAAGTGGTCAAGTGCCATAAATTACCCCATCTCAGGTCAGGGGCAATTGATACCTGGGGTGATTCACTGTTTTTGTGATGTTTGTTAGGAAAAATTTTAAGGAGAAATGAGTCAAAGTTTAGAGTCACTGCAGTTTTCTGGTATACCTGGTCATTTACTCATTATTATGATAATCATTCATTTAGGTGATTTAGGGTCTTGCAGAATGAGGTACTGGTTAGCCTGAGTGAAGAGGGGTGGATCTGAGCTGAAATTAGGGCTGTGAATTGTCATTAATATTTTATTTTAAAGGATTCTGGTGCAACTGAGAGAGGAACAAGAAAATGCAACCAGAGCAGTGATGCAACCAGCAAAGCTCAGGACAATGTTTCAAGACTATTTCTTGAAAAAGCAAAAGATTTTCACTATATTTTCCAAAGTCACAGATTTTTTTTATAATTGCCAGTACTTGTATTTTGTTAGCACTAAAAGAATGGAAATCAGAGTCCTCTTGCTCTTCTTGTAGAAAAAAGGTAGGACTGTTTTGAAACACAGAAAAATAAAATTTAAATGGATAAAGCAGATTAAAGAGACTGTTTAAAGGTGTAGAACTAAGAACATTTGAGAATTCATGATTTGCTGCCAAAAATCATTGCAGAAATTGTGTTGCACATGTCTGTGCACGTGTCTGTGTGTTTATATGTGCTGAAAATACATATCACTGGATCAAGAGTGAATAACAACTTCATAAGCCTCCACCAGACAGTTGTAACTGTTCCTTTCAGATAAGAACAAATTATTTCACAACCAAATATGGAAAAAAAACAGATCTTAAATTCACTTTAATTTCTTCTAGTTAGGGGTTACATTATGCAGTACCAAAACATAATAATTTCCTAGATTTATTGTAATATGTTTTTAACACATCAGGTCTTTACTGAGGTTTTGTTTCCTTAGAAGCATTGTGGCTATGCATTCAACTTTTGAACCTTGTTCTGCAATGTTGTAGAACCAACTGCCTCTGGAAAAAAGAAAGAAAGAAAGAAAGAAAGAAAGAAAGAAAGAAAGAAAGAAAGAAAGAAAGAAAGAAAGAAAGAAAGAAACAAACAAACAAACAAACAAACAAACAAACAAACAAACAAACAAATTTCCCCAAAGCAGCAACAGACAAACAAACACAAACCAGAAACTCCAAAATAAACAAACAAAAAACACTGCTGAAATTTTGTCAGGATAAAAAGATTTAGAGGTTTGCAGGAATTGTTCTATTCCCCTTAACAAAGCCAAGGTTTGGCCCTGGTGGTCCGGACCTGGATCTAGCATAATACTGTGTCAGGTGGGTGCCTCCTCTGAATGTGTTAAAGATCCTAGTGATCTCTCTCACTCTCTTCCTCCTCTGTGCACCCAAACCTGCCCTTGTTTTGACGGCATCCCTTTTTGAACAGCTTTATATGATTGCTTCCATCCACAGGTTACTTTACTCGAGTCAATTTGCCACAGAACCCTCGCCCATTAGCAAACTCGTCTGTAGCCGGCTTTAAAATCTGCTTATGGTTATGTCCAGATAAAAGCTTGTGAGGTCAGTTTGGTAGAGCAGAGACAAAATGCTTTAACATAAGGTTTTCTATTCTGTGCAGGCAGCTAATAAAAGTGCCCGCAGGTGTTGAGAATTATCCTTCTCTAGGAGATTTCTTTACAATCTGAACCTAATCTTGGCGAAAGCTTTGGCACGGATATCTGGCACATTAATTAAGTGACTTTCCCTCCCCCACAGGTCTTAGGCTGTAACTTTGATTAACCACCTCTGTGCCCAGGAAACAAACTGCTGGATAGGCATTATCAGTTTTTCAGGTGTATGGATGTTAGAGATAACTTGGGATTCCTCCTTTATCTGGATAGATGCTCCTTCCTCTTTCAACACTACACAGCTTTTCCCTTAGCTACTGCTACAGGGATCCTGCAGGCATATTATGAGATTTTAGTATGAAGACGTTTTATTCAGTGTGTATCTCTGGATGGCCTCTGCTGAGAAGTTTCAGATCCTTAGGGGAAAATGCCTAAATAACTCCTCCAAAGCTCCCCCTCTATTTAAATGGCTTTTCCTTGCTGCAGTTTAAATGGCTTTCCTTCCTTGCCTTTCCAGCTGTGACACATCAAAGCTAGTAGCTGGTGTGGCAGGACATGCATTCCCAAATCAGCCTCAGTGACGAAAGGTGATTTGCAGTGACAGGTTTCATATCTTACTGTGTCATTTTCATGAATGGCTTGGTTAATTAAATTTAATGTGGAACAAGAGCTTGCTTACATTCTGCCAGGCTTAAGATGTTCTTACTCACACCTTACTTAAAGAACAATTCCTACTCTTAAATAAGGGCTCCAGAATTTAGCCTTCTGTTAGCAGTCTTCCATAAACCCTTTGTTTTCCTAACATGTTAAAAACCAAGGCTTAATGGGTTCATGATGACATCAGTTATCAAGATTTGTGTGGTGTTGGCAGATGTTGAATTTTCAGTGGAAAACCATTAAGCAGATTTGAGTCAGGGCAAGTTTCACAACATGCAGGTATTATACCAGTGGTTACATGTGTTGACTTCAGCTTTATTTATTACAAAGGAAAACAGGCCTGTACTTATACAACAACAGCAATGAGAAATTAACCTTCCCAATAGGAAAATCAGTCTTGTCTTGTTAAAGGTACTCAGAATTACTTGTTGAGCATGCTGAGCTTGCAAAAACAATGCCTGTAACTTTCAGATTTAATAAATCTAAAATTAAATATTTAAAATAAATATAAGAAAAAAATTTTTTTGGTTACCTAGGCCATTTTTGATATCAAGTGTAAAGAAAGCAGTATTTCAGAAAGTGTTGAATGTCCATTTTTTCACAACCTTTCTTTCCAAAATTTCTCCAGTTTATTTTCCTCTCTGATTAGATTTGTTACTTTTGAATACTCATTGCCTGTCTGCTCACAACGAACCGATTCTGTACTAGTTCTTCAAGATTAAAATTGAAATTCTTCAACATTAAAAAGTTGCTTTTTCTCATATGAGTACAAAGTTTGGCCAGTGTTATTGTCTAGACCAAGACCTACATGTGGTGTGCTTTGTGTGTAATAAATATATGCCAAAAACTGAAACCAAATACATTGGGAGAAATGATTCTTCAGATAAAAGCAAGGTCTCTAATGTAGGAGGAAAAAAAGTGAAATCCCACAACAAACCGAGGTGATAACAGCAACAAAAATTAAAGGAGAGCACTTTCAATTTTGTGTACCTAGTAATTTGAAATTAGATTGATTTAGTTGTTGCAATGTTTGGTTCATATATTAATTAGGACTTCAGTTTGCAGATTTACTGGTGCAGTGTACTAAAGTAAAAATCTCTTATGTCTGCTTTTCTATTCAACTGTAAAGATGTTGGTGACTGTATTTTTTTGGAAACTAAACTTCACACAGTTCACACACAATTCACACAGGATTACTTCAAATTCTGCTTATGCAACAGGAGGCATCTAATCTTAGTCGCTTTGTTTTACCAGTAAAGTTGCTCTTACAACGCACCTTTTCATACCTGAAGGTTTTCTTGAGTCTCTGACTGTTGATACTGCTAAGGCATGAGCTTTTCTGAATGCCAAAATTCATACTGATGGTAACTAGAAGGTTTCAAGGGGTCCATCAATATCTTTCACTTCTATGGAGCACTACATAGAGAATCATTAGAACATCAAGGGGATTTCACTTCTGTGTGTTTAAAAGTAATTAAAACAGAAAAGGGGAACCTAAAATTCTGTCTTATGAAAAAGGACTTAAGTTTCTATTTTTTTAGACCATTTGTGGAAACTTTGCTTTCCGATATGCTGATTTATAAAAATTAAAATTCTTTCCAATATAGCTTTTATTCAGAAAATATTAAAAATAGCTTCATATTGAAATGTTGCTTTGATATTGTGGGATTCAAAAAGATTTTTAATTTTTGTCAGCTTTTCAGTTTGTTTTATTCCCATTTGTCTTATTTAACATTATAGACGCACAAAATAAGATCAATGTATTTTGAACAAGTAATGGAATTTTCCTTCACTATTCTTTCCACTATTTAAGTTTAGCTCCAGGTTAGAATCAAGTCAATTTTTTCTATCTTGCAGCCCTGTATAAAAGAAACTTTAACTTCCGTGGAGGGCTATTTTTCAATAGGCAAACAAACAAAAAAGTCCCTTATTGGGTCCATGTAAAACCACAGTTTCTTCATCAGCACAACTTTTCCAGTATGTGAAACTAGTCACCTGATAAAAAGGTTATGGCAGATGATAAGCTTTGAATTAGGACTTCAGTTTTACCTAGCTAAAGAACAAATGATCATCCACAGATGTGAACGTGCAAAAGAAAAACCTTCTTTCCCAAACTTTTCAAGTAAAAAAACAAATGATGAAATGTTGGATAATTATAATTTCATGAGTTATGTGATCTCCTATTTATTACAAATGGGTAAATACAAAGACTGATTATTTACTCTGCTGACCTGCCCCAGGTTTATGGCATTTATTATAGTCAGTAATGTTTATAGCAATTTTTTTCTTAACAATAACATTAATAATATTTTAATGTGTGTGTATGAAGGGAAATAGTAGATGAAAGAATTTCAGTGCAAATAAACCTAAACCGTTTTTCATTTGGAACTCCTCTGTATTATTTTAGGACCTCAGTTCTCAAAACAGTTATGGTTAACTTTATTCACACAATTCCAATGGGACAACTCATATGTAGAAAGCTAAGTCTTAAGTGTTTTCTTGTGTCCTTTCCCATCCCACCCTTCACTTCCTGATGTGCGTGTGTTGGGGTAGGTACATCTAAACACATTCCTGAGCATACTCTTCCTTCTCTGGAGCACATAATTTTAATTAAATAAATATATAGGATCTGTGGATGAATGTACAGATATTTGCACAAGTATTAATTAATTTATTCCATGGGTATCAAGTAATTATCTATTTTGCTGCAAGGGCAATTTGCTGCCATACTAAGCAGAAGGCATTCTTTCCCCAAACAAAACAAGCACAGCACCACTTTCAGCGATGTGCTGAAATGTGTGATCAGTATTGTAATGTGTTAAGCATGGCATCATTATTCTAAAGCCAGCAACAGAGATATAAAATGCAATGCGAGACTGCAAACTGAGCACAGTTTGATTGTAGGACACCCGGGTAGAGGGGTTTTGTATTAGAATATACATTGCATTTATAATGCCTTCTTCTCTAAAATGTAATTAGGTTTTTTTATGAACTGGTAAAATATAGTAAATAAAGGACTCAGGGGATTTCCATATAGCCACATTTATTCCCACATGTCTTTCCAAATCATAAATGGTTGTCTTCCTTAGAAATGGATTAAGACAAATTGCATTAGGACACGATCATGAATCTGATTAAGGTGGAACCATGATCAGGTTTTTTCTTTTGGGCAACCATGTTTTCTTATAACAACCAGAAGACAAAAAAGCCTTTGGCAAGATGTTTCAAAAGGCCTTTCTCATATGCACATAAAAGCAGTTTTCATGCTAATTCAAAAATTGGTCCACACCTATAATTTCTTTATATATCCAAGACAAAGCTTTGGGCAAAATTTTTCAGTAGTATATATTTTCAGATACAGACTTGTGGTTTCCTTGAAAGCTCCTAAAAAGGAATTTCCATGCATAATTTCCTTAAGGAGAACACTCTGAAGGCAAGCTGCAAGAGAGGCAGAAGATCAGGCATTGATTCCAAATTGGTTCAGGGAGAGGAATGCTGAGAACAAAAACATCCCCAGTGGAAAACTGATGTAATATACAGAATAAACACCTTTTATGAACACACTGTCACAAAGGCCCCAGCTCCTTCTCTTCCTGTGTTAGCAAGCAACCCAAACTGAGCACATTATGTGACATTATTTGACAAAGAAGGAAACTACCACAGATGTGTCTTTTGATGCACAGAAATACAAATGTGTTGAAAATTCCTATCTCAGCAAAAAAAAAGCCTGTCACTTTCTTCTCCATTCTCCCACCCATTTATCTTTTTTTTAAACAGTAGTTTCAACTCTATACAGCTAAAGGGACTTAATTTCAGTGTTGTTATCTCTGTGTCATAGTCAAATCTGAGGTGACTTGAAGGGTCTGGGAAGGACATCTTCATTCACCCCCTTGGGGCTCCATGGCATATGAGCCTTTGGTCTCTCACACTAATGTAGGATTCAGCTAAGAAGAAGAACTCCACTTTAAGTCTATAGAAGTCTATACAAAAAAAGAAGTTCCCTGTCTACAAGGACGAGTGCTTGTCATATGAAAATAAAGAGAATAGATGGGTCTGATGGGCAAGTTCTGGAAGCTAAAGGAGCTCCATAATCTTTGTGCTTACTATTGTAATGTTACCCTGCTCAAGTAACTCTATCCATCTGCTTTATGGTTAGTCTTACTGGCTTTTACTTGTTTGGGGTTTTTTCCCAGTTTAGACCAAGATTCAGGGATTTTTATTTCAAATTGTTCATCTTTTACTCTATATTAGCCTTGTTATGGCAAATGTAGGTAAGAATCTGAATTCTTCATTGTGTTTCATGCAGGCAGAGACCAGACAACAAAAACTCAGATCTGCACTCTGGCCCAAATTTCAGAGTGCACCCATCTGAACTAGGTTTTTCCTCAGGCTGGAAAACATCTAGCTGTCTCTTGTACATCGTTCTTGGCAACTTGCTCTGGTTTCATCCAGAAGCTGAGGGCCTGATGTGAATGTGAGTGGAAGCTGGAGCCAGTGACCCAGCATGTGAATCCTCGCTATTTTTCCAGGCTGACAGTCCTTAGTCTTTAGGTTCTCCACCAAACTTTTTGTGTTTATACAAACTGGGTGACTAAAAGCATCTTGAATCAGTTACATTAGTTCTTAGTCTGGTGTGATAATGACCTGAGAAATGCAAAACCCCTTTTTTGTCTCTCACTTCCCCTGGCATTTCCAAATGGATTTGCTCACAGCTGGGACTTTCAACACAGCTAGGGGAAGGTCCTGTTCAGCGTGACTGAAACCAGCAGTGATGGGGCACACTTCTGGATTTCTTGGCCAAGCTGGGACTGAGTTCTGAAATAAAAAATATGCATGTTCTCACTTGGGCTCTTCAAAGCAGAGGTTCAGCTACATTTCACAACAATAATTTTCAGCTGAAACAGGAAAGGTGCAAAAGCCCTACCTTGATGTTCCCCAAACCTTCTGTTTGACAACACCCTGTACAAGAGAACACGCTGGCTCATGTTCATAGAGTCATGACTTGTACAGTTCAGGCCTTAGCAAAATTGTTAGAAAACTCAAGGTCAAAAATAATTATGGTGAATTGGGAAATAATTGTGTTAAATGGAAAAAAAAAAAAAACAAACTAAAATGGGAGAAAGAAAAGGTCAGTCAAAACAGACATACCAAATTTTCCTATCTATTTTAGTTTGTCTCAGGTTTGTTCCTCTAGTTTATATAAATACATGCAAAGAGAGTGAACAAGACATAGATAGGCATACACACTTATGTGTATATAAAGAAGAAAATGTTGAGGTCAAAAATCCAAAATCCAAAATTAAATTATTACAGGATATAAGAGACAGAACCCATTTGGTAAATTGTTTAGATAGATAGCCCGATCTATAAGAACAGATTATTATTTTCAGAAAATGTAGTCTCTTTTTCTCAGTAACAATTAGCCTGTCTAGTGCAAATTTTACTTTGTAGAAATTTAAATATTTCTGTGGAATGTAGAGCTGGTTGGGAAGTCAGATAAATTTCCATGAAAACAATTTCTTTATGTGAATTTAAAAGTATATCCAGACATCTTCAAGATCTTCCCAGCTCTAAAGCTAACTGAGCTATGTACTAAAAAAGGTAAAAATTTCACATTGTCTTTGTTCCAATTATTTTTCTTGACCATTTTAGCTTTTGTTTTAAATTGACAATGGACCATTCCAACAGAATTGAGGGGTTTTTTTCTTAAAATGGAATTTTATGTCTAAAATGTTAAATGAAAATATTTCAATTACATGTCATGTAAACAGTGTTCATATTTGATTTTCCCATAGATTCTCTGCTTGGAAAGTTCCTTTGAAAATTAAATAGTTCATACAATCTATCAGAACAGCCATCTCAATCATGCGATTTTCTTATTTTCTCTGATTGGGTAAGGTTTTATAAACTACTTTCACTTCTGCCTGAAGAAAGGTTTATTTGTTTCACAAAAGTATTTTCATTTCATGAATGAATTAATCTCAGTTGCAGACATAAAAATTCATTCTCTTGACATGTGTTCACATTAATACTTGTGAGACTCAACTAAGATGAAGCAAAATTCAATGTTTCTTAAAAGCGTCATATTTATTTTTGTTGTTAATTCACTGGTACCTTGCAGCTTGACCATCACTGCAAATCTGTTCTTTAATTTCTCTAAAAAAAGAGGTAAATTAGTCACCAGAAGGCCCTGCAATTAAAAGTATGTATGGAAAGTGATTGGAAAACCTGGGCTCCTGGTTGTAATTATACATATGATTTACCTGCAGTCACGTCACTTTTATGGCACTAAAAGATATGTTATATCTATTTATTCAGCTAATTGTTCCAATCAATTTCTGTGACAATATACTTAAATCCAATAGGGTTGGGTGCTCCCTTCTTAGCTACCTTAAAGCTTTATGGAGTTATGTCAGATGGAAAATCTGGCCAAGGAAAAGGTGGAAATGGAACAGACCAGAATAATCCCCGAGACCCTTTTTCTCTTTATATTAATCCAGTTATATTTAAAATAATTTCTAATGAAGAGATGTACTGGAAAGACTAGAAACTACTGGAAAGTACTAGAATAATTGTGTCTGGAAGGAATTTAGAAGGTCATCCAGTCCAAGTCTTCTGTAGAGCTCCAATCTTTGGCCCATCCAAATGGGAAAGTCACTTCAGCGAGACCCTCTCCAGTTTGTCCCTGTCTTTCTTGTACTGAAGGGACAAAAAATACAGACAGTAAGACATGTCCTTTTTAAAATACAGACATAAGACATGTCCTTTTTAAAGCTGTTATTTGCCATCTCTGATAGCTACTGTAACATGAAGTTATTTTGGTTAGGTTTTTTCCATACTACTGAATTTAGACCATCTGAACATTTTGAGACTGGAAAAATTTCCAAAGTTTTCTCCGATTTCCAGCTAAACATCAATTCTCTGTAATACTGGAGAATTCTTTCTCTGTAGATAGGTGTTTATGTAAACAAATATAGTTGCCATATGCCCTCTAGATATGTCATACATGCACAATCCTGCCTCTTTGACTCAAAGAGATCACAGGTGTCAAGAAGGAAAACAAAACTCTATAAAAAGGAGGCTATGAAAAAAAATTTTGGATCAAGGCAATTAGGGTAGCAGCATTCTGCTCAGAATGAGTGATGGGTATGGCCTGTCTGACCTGACACACAAGCCAAGCCAATCCATGAATTCATGAATACATAACCCACTGTTCCCCCCTGCTACCACATCAGCCTCACTGCTAAGGAATTCTTACACTCTCAGCATCCAAAGCTCTTAATAAGTTCTGTGGCAACATCCAGTATGTGCGTCTGCACAGCAGCAGATCTGGTACATCCACTGAAATTAGGAATAGACCAAGACAAAACATCTTGGAAAGAAAACAAGGTCACAACAGAAGACCCTCAGATGGTTGATCTGCAGACTTTGAAAGTGACTGGGAAGAAGTCATTCCGCTAAATGGCCAAACGAAGGCACACACAAGTACATAATAATGTGTGTGTATACATGTGGATGCATATCTGTGCCCACAAAAATAAAAGTAGATTTTTTTCTTCCCTATTTCAACAGCTTTTTTCAAATACCACAGAAATTTAGATTATCAAGTTGTTAATGTGGGGTCAGGCTGATATTAAGAATAAGAATTCAACTGAAGGAGTTCACATAATGTCTTACAGCTACATATGGTTAGAAACTGGAGTTTTCTGACAAAACTGTTACAGAATAATTATGGGATTAAAAAGCTGGAATAAGGTTATTTTAAAAAAATGGTGTAAGGTAATGTGAGCCAGAACTCTCAAAGTCCCTTAATAGCTGTTCTTAACTCAGTGTTAATACTTTATTTAACATAATGCGCTCTGCACTCTTTAAATTGTTAGCCTGGAACAGATGATTTATGTTGCTCTTGCATCCAAACAAGAATTAATGCCCTGATCCTATTTGACTGGAATTGTTAAGCACTTTTGTTTTCAGGCTTGTATCAGAATGATAATAAAAACATAAAATCAGCAAGCTTTTTAATGAATGTGGGGTTAATTTGAAGTGCCCTGATTTACAGATATTAGAGCAATGCTCTTTCAAGTATTTACTGAGGTGTTAGAAAGTTTGTGTTCGCATTCATCTAAAACATTTAGTGTACTGCAGTTTCTTTGTTTCCAAAATATTAGAAGGTTGCAGTTAAGAAAGCTATTGGAACTGAGTATCTTTTTTAATTTTTTTTTTTTTTTACAAACAGAGATATCTTTCATCATATTTTGAGGGAATCACAAGTGAATGCCAGAGGTAGTTCTTTTGATCCTGTTCAGATCTTGATTTTGTAGGCTTCTGTTGTTTTCCAGGTATTGTTTTTCCTTCCCCTCCAATATTTTAATTTTATGTATTTCATGCCTGCATAATGTTTTTCTCATCTGCTTTAATTAGTCTTATTTATTAATCTTGGTACAAATGGATGTTTCTAGTGTAAAAGGCAATCAGTGCAAGCACGGTGACTGATGCAGTTACTTGCCAGGATTTCACTACAGGTGTGCAATATTATAGTCAACTGTAAGGACGACTTTCACTCCAGTTCTTTTTGGTTTAACTACTGAAAAAAATGGGAGCACTGCCTTTTCTTTGCTGATTATTGTGCCTGTGGAGTTTTGCTGGCAAGAGCGGCGGACAGTCCCCTGTCCTGGTGCTGGTGGTTAGAGCTGTTGAAAGGAACTAACAAATAGGTTCACCACAAACTTAGTACCATTTCCAACTTTTATCAGAAAACCTTATGACCAGAATGTTCAGAGAAGCTAAGCTGTTTTTATGATCTAGTGTGTAAAGCAAGGGTTATTTTCACCTTGGCATAGTTTTGACTTAATAGAACATCTTACGAGGTGTACATAGAGTATTTCAGTGATTACATGCTTATGTGTATTCTGTCTAAACAGAAATAAAAAGAAGGAAAGAAACATATATTCTTTCTAGAAAGAAAGAAAAAGAAGGGAAAAATGTTTGCTAATGTGCACACAACTGAAACGAAGAAGGTGGAAATAAAAGTTCAAGCCACGCCAATGAGAAATGACATTTTCTATGGGCAGAGTAAAATGCAGAGCTCACCCATGGAAAATTTCAGTGAGAACCCTAAGTGGCATTGCTGAAACTGTCCTGAGAAAAGAATAAGAGGATTTCTAAAGCTGGTGGGATGAACATCTACAGAGAGTCCGATGTTTTTTTCCAAGGTCTGTTAGAGCACTTCAACTTCCCATGCTCCACCAAACTTGTCTGAATATTCATTATAATGTGATTTCTTAGGATTCTGAAGGTTGCCCGTGAGTAAGAGCGAGATTGGTGACAATAAAGAGGACCTATGCACTATACTTAGATATCCTACAATAGTGAATTTAGCAGATTAGCAGAACTTTGGTCTGTTTGAACTTATAGTCTGATATAGTCCTTCCTATCTGGAGGAAGGATTGATCCTTTCAGTCCTAAAATATGTACTATTTATTTAACACTGCAAGAGAATGAGATTGCAGCTGGCAATTTAACCTTAATATCTGGGTTTGAGAGGGTGTTTCTTATAAAACAATGTAAATTGCTAGCAAATCTACAAAGCCCTTCATATATACAGTATATGCATAAAATATTTCACTTCACTCCCTCTAAGTATGAAGTTCTTCATATTGCTCAGTGGTTATCTCCTTACTTCTTCCACAACCATTCAAAAATAGCTAGAACTCTGTCTTGAGAGCTGAGAAATAAGGGAGAGATGAAACACCTGCTTTTCACTTTTGTGTGTTCTTCAGTCATTAAATGCTTTATGTCATGTGATGAGAAGAAATTATTTGGGAAAAGATTTGATATTTTAGAACTACTATGTCTCTTACTGACTTAATCTGGGTGATTTAGCTGCCTCAAACTGGGCTTTGAAAACTCTGGCAGTCCATAAACCCAAAGTTTCGTCACAGAAGTCCTGGAATAGCTAACAAATCATGCTATATGTATGTTACATCAAACTGCTCTGAAGCCCTGAAAGGATCAAGATCCAGAGACTCCATAAAGTCCCTTGAGACTTCTACTTTTGCTATTGGTTGTACATGCAAAACAGTCATATACTCTGGAGATGAGAAGTAGAATGAAAGCCTGAGGAAATAGCATCCATTTCTGAAAATGTTACAATAAGTGACTTTGCCAAGGTCGTGTGGGAAATGGGAGTCAGACTATATAAATCTAAAGTTTTTAGTCATGGCCCTCGAAACCAGACTTTCTTTTTTTTCTTTTTTCTCTTTCAACTGGAGCTGCCACAACCCACATTTATATTCTAGATGTTGTCTAAAAGAAATGAGAAATGAATTTTCAAATTTTCTTTCTGTTGCACTGTCTGTTTATTACAGTGTTTTTGCACATAATGCCTGGATGTAAAATGATTCAGGGACTAATGTCTTCAGTCATAACGTGGGAAAACAGAGAAGGATAGCTGGATAGTAATTTCTCACACTGTTCTGCCATGGCAGCTGGATAGTAATTTCTCACACTGTTCTGCCATGGCAGTTCTTTCTGCTGTGATTTAAGAAAGTGCAGGCAGTGGAAAAGGTTCCCTTTGAAAGTGTTTTAAATGTCAAATATAAGATTCATTTCTATACTGCTTTAATCCAAATGCCAAACCTCTGAGCTAATCTATCAATCTGACCAGGACTTCATGTGTTTTACCTATCCAAACAGCTATCTCTTGAACTGCAAGTCCTGCTAACACAAATTCATAATACTAGCATATTTTTTAAAGAAAAGACTACCTTAATTTCTTTGTGAATGTGTGCTGTGGCATCCTTAGGCTCTTTTAGTAGGGCTGTATGTGGCAGACAGGGCCTTGAATATAACTTGGTAGTAGCTGTGTTGTGCCTGGTTGTTATACACTGGAACAATAGGCTGGGGAGACAGGAATGTGGGAGGGAAGAAACCCCAGAACTACTCCTGCAGTGGAAGTAAATGAGCAGTGCTAAGGATATTTAATACAGAGATGCTAAGATCTGATCACTGCACTGATCACATCAGATACAGCCTCTGCCACAGGGACCCTGGAGCTGGCCTGAGTGCATAATCATCTGCTGATGCTCTGCTTGAAAGAGCAAGTCTCAGAAACTCGGTCAGCTCTGCCTGTGAGAGTGGATCAGCTGTTATTGAACAGTCTCTGTTCAGTCATTGCAAAGGAATATATACACTCCTGAAAAATATATGCTCTCCTTCAGCTCAAAGTAAAACTATTTCCAGCTTTTAGCCAGGAATTTAGCCAGCTAATTTCCCTTTTTGATACTAGGTCTTTTCCTCCAGAAGAAATTTACAGTCTTCTTCCATTTTTGGTCTTATTTTTTAGTCCTTTATTTATGTGATTCTTCTAAATTTTTCCAACTATTTGACTCATTTTTTATGTATGCACATCAAAGTGCATACATAAAGTATGCATTACATTCATACATTCATACATACATACATTCCAGTAGTACTTCTCTCATTACCAGATGCAGAGTTAATATTACTTATTTGCTTCTCCACAATGCCATCCTCTCTGGGCCATCAAGTTAGCACAGTTAGCCACTGCACTACACTTAGTTTCCCCTCTCTGGGGTGTTTAGCATCTTTTTTTCTGGGCTGCTGTTTTCCTATATCATGTAAGGTCTAAAGTCTACCTTCTTTGATAGAAATTTCCTTAAAGAAGTTTCTGTGAATTTTTTATTGACTTGGCACATATATATATTTTTTTTCCAAGACAGATAATTGTATACTTTTTAGATTTCAATAGAGTGGAAGTTTCCACAGGAGGACAATACCTTTCTGATCTGTGAAGAGTTTTGGGGCAAAGAACTCAACAGCATGCAGTGGCTCAACCACAGAAATTGCTGTCTGACACTTAATTCTACTAAAGCTTAAAGGCTGTGCTACAGAGAGTCCATGTTTTCTAATATAAAATAGAAAGATCTCAAATCACTGGAAAAGCTTTTCAGATATACAGTGATCACTTACCTGATTTTTTTTTTAAACCAAAAAATGACACAACCTTATGATTTACCTAATTCATAATGAGCAGATTATGGTTATTCAGCCACTCTCCTTCCAGGAAGGGCTGCTCACTGGTTTTCTGTTGCAGGAATGTAATTATGTTTTGTGGGAACCACATTTTGAGTCACCAGCATGGTGATGGTAAGGAAGGATCTCAGTTGCATCTCACTGCACCAGTCTGTCTCAGTGCCTTTACTGTGTCAGCTGTTTCTTAGTACCCATCTTCAGGCATGGATATCCAGGTGTGATTGTTTCCAGAAATGCTGTCAGATAACAGGAATTCCCTAAGGCTACATTTGTTAGAGCAGGCCATGTAAAGCAAGCGCTAACACTGGTTTCAGGAGTGACCTTGACAGTGCTCACTTTCTCCCATTTACTTCACTGATGTGTTCTGTTCTCCCAGACATCTTGCTCATCAACCCCAAAGCTCTTGCAGTTGGTGTGGGGATTATTTCCACATAGGCCAATTTGTTTCAGGTAAGCCAAGCTGTTAAAGTAATAGTTAATGAAGACTGAGGTGAGTCACTCAGACTGAAATTACATGGATCACTTATGAGCTATGCCTTAGTTAAATTAAAAGAGTTTAAAACCCAAACTAGTGAAGTTAAAGTAGTTTAAAATGGGGTCTATAGGGACTTCCATCCAAATATCAAGATCAGGCTCTCTTTTTGAAGAAGTCAGTGGGACCAGAGACCAAATAACACTCTAGTCAGGAGCAGATGTGCTATGTATGAACCTCTGGAGGTAAAATGAAAGAACTTTTTCTTCAACAGGACCATGCATGTAAAACTACTCTTGGACAACTAATACCTTAGGTATTTGATAGTTTTTACAAGTGAAATCAAATAAAAAATTAATTAAAGGTTCCCCTCATCAAGATTTTTTTAACAAGCAAACCAAGTCCTTTTTCAAAAGTTCTATGTAGGCATGGTTAGAAGAGGAAGGGAGGGATCACATTATTGCACAAGCTGATTGAAGTTTTCTTTTGAACACAATTAAAGTCAAAGAGCCAATCTGAGTTTTATGTAGCAATTTTTCTTCATGGGAGATGTGTCATCCTTAAAAAGTAGGATGTGAAATACTGATCCTGTTAAATAACCTGGAACACTTCAGATGACTCAGGAAGGTCAAATATTCATCCTGAGCACCTAGAGTCATATTATAATGTCTCTAGTACAAAATCCAAGATTAGGCATTTGTTAAAGTACTCATTTTTGCCAGTTAGGTTTGGCACTTAGGTTTGGAAGGGAGAGTAATATAGAGACCAATATTTATGTGGGTTTTGGAGTAGGAATAGGAGTAGTTTTCTTTTTGTTGTCCTTGTTATTTTTTAATCAATGTCAAAAAGGAGAACAGAGAGTTTTTAGAGTTCTACAGTCATTTTCCCTTGCTGTTGAGAATGATATCTTACAGAAATGCTTACCCAGGTTTGAAACAAAATCACCAATAATCCAAAGATTGTCAGTATTGAGCAAGTATTAAGATTGTCAGTGTTGAGAAACCATTAAGATTTGTCTACTATCTTAGCTATCTAGTTTGAAAAGGCTTTTCTTTTTTTCTTTTCTTTTCTTTTTTTACTATTTTTTAAACAAGGAGCTCTGTAAAACTAAATAGTAAGTGTAATTCTTGCAGTCAACAAAAATTAAGACTTGAAGCATATGAAACCTGGCAAGATGCAGCATTCTGGTTGGATTTTTGTGTTTGGTTGGTTGGTCTGGGTTTTTTTGCTGTTGCTGTTTTCTCTTAATGTGTAGTTTAAATGCAATATGATGTTTGGAGAGCCAGCTCTTCTTCTGGGAAATCTATGCAAATAGCAAGCACAGCCACATCTAAAATAGGACTTTTGGGGAAAAAGAGATGATCCTATTCATGACTTTGGAAAGGTAAAGAAGCAATCAGAAATACTTGATTTTTTTTTTTTCAGAGAAATTCTCTCAACAAAAAGCTAAACAAAATAGAATGGGTGAGTTTAAGGACCCAGGCCCTACCTGGTTGTATTTACTCACTTAAATATCTCCATTGAGTAGGGCAAATATAATATGTCTAAATGGGCTCCTTTAGGGAGTGTGGTCCTATTAGAAAGCAGTGTAATCTTAGGCAATTGCAGGAGGAGTCCAAATTTCGTTTTTAACAGACAGGTTAATCAGTAGTAATTAAGAAGCAATGTAGCAGACTAATAAAGTATACTTGTCACCAGTTGTCATCTTAGTGATCAATTCACACCTCCACCACAATAACATCGACCCTTCAATGCTCTAATGACCCTGAATCCCCAAAGTGACAAAAGGATTAGGGCAAAGATAATGTGCTGGAAAGGTGCTAATGAAGTGGTGGGATTACAAGATGAGTTTCACCCGTAATAGACAGCAAAAGGGAGTGTTCAGTCCCACTCCAGCTATGAGATTCACATGGATAACCTCTCATTGACTTCCACTTCCAGTCAGGATCAGGACCTTAATTTAATTAATTAGGGTTTTTAATTTCTTAGTTAAATTTGAAACACGCATCTTTGTGTTTTCTGAAAGTAGCAGATATTTTTTCGGAAATTAAGTTTACTCTCATGTTGTATGTTGCAGACATTTGTGTTTGTATAATTTTAATTTTTTTGCAATTAGTTTTACAGAGATATTTTTTTGTGTGTAGAATGTACACAATTGCTTTTTCATGTTTTAAAAAATGAGAAACAGTATGTTATTTGAGTGTATAAAAATGGTGTCACCTTCTTGCTCAGCATTACAGGTGAATAGATAGACAGAAAGACAGATAGATAATGTATGGTAATAGCATTTTGAGGTGCTAATAGAGAAATGGTGTTCTAGAAGATGCTCTTGAAAATACATATTTTAAAATGATCAGAATGTTTAACATATAATCAAAATAATAAATAAACATGTTCATTAAATGCCACCTGTCTCTTGAACTATATCTGTAACCCATTTCAAAATAATAGGTTGATATTAAAGATGGGGAAAAGGGTACAACAGGCATTTATGGTATTTTAAGCCTCAGCCTTCATTAGATGTTACTCAGTACTTCGTTGTAGCTAATTAACTTGTATATTGAAAACCCTTTAGAATGATTTGATACAGGGAGATGTGGGAATACATCGTGCTGGGATTAACACATTTATATTGCTGTAGCTGTGTGCCTGCTGTTTGGGTGCAGGGGGAGATAACCATTTGCAAATTTAGCTGTATTAGGACCATTTTCAAGTGGTATAAATTCTATTGCTGACAATTTGAACAAAATCTGCTTGACTTCAGTGGGAGATGTACAGATAGTTTGCTGCTGCAGATTCTAGTGCCAGATTCTGCCTTAAAAGTTTAGCCTTGAGAAGCTTTATTTTTTTTAGTTATTTTGTGATTTGTGTGTGTGTGGGGAGAAATAAAGAAGTTTCAAAATTCTGACATTAGAAAGTTGTATTTTGAAACAAGATGTTGTAACTTCCTTGATAATCAAAATGAAATTTTAAATATGTCTGTGTCGTGCCCTCTGTTTCTCTCAAGATTTTGAATTTCCTGGTTTTTAGCTTTACAGTTAAGCACTCAAAAACTAGCTGACCATGCTAGAACAACTTTTCTTATTGGGTACTTTACACCATACAGTACTATTCTTAAGTCTGTAAAATACTGCACATGTGCTAATTAATAACTCTTCATAGAAAGCTTAACTTTGTGTGGCAAATTGGCTCAAAACTGAGTTTTTTCCCAAATTTCAGGAGTAAAAAATGAAAACTGATTGTAATGCAGAGCACAGGTGTGGAGTTCCCTTGTCTGAACACAAGCCAAGGAACATGGCTCAGGCATTTATGAAAAAAGTCATGCCTGACCTGTTTCAGCACCAGTAGTGCATCCATGAAGTAGCATGAACCAGGAATGAACAGGAATGAATGACATCTTCTAGCATGTCATATGACACTTCTTTTTAATTACCTAAATGACTTTACAATGCATTTAGACTTATTCATAAAAACAAAGAAGTAATTTCTGTTCCAGACCTTAGCCTAAGCTTGTAGTATTAACTTTAAGGCAGTTGCCATGATGTGTCATTTCCTTACACCTTGGGAGAGAAATGGAGTCACAAGACATGTTCTGTATAAGCTGCAAAAGAGTTCCTGGAGAGAATTGACTTTTTGCCATTGTGAGCCAGGGACAGAAGAGAGCTGATGGTCCAGCCTAGGAGATGAAGGCAGTATCTCCTTGCCAATTCCTATCCACACATCAACACACCCTAAGGAGAAGTTAATCCTGAACTGCAGGAGTTTACTGTGGGCTTTTTTGTTCAAAGGTGAGATCAGATCCTATAATTTGAGTTCATTATATGCCAAATATGAGATAGGCAGCATATAAAGGTGAATAACTTTATTGCAGAAATATGGTCTGAATTTAATATTCTATATCCATACATGTGGACCCTGTAATTTTGTGTTACAAGATAGTTTTGATCTTTCTTTACAGTTGCAGTGCATTGGGGTAGAGGTACATTTAATTTCACTTTGATATAGCAGGGTGAGCCATTTTTCAAACAATATGTTAAGTCAGTCTTTTATTTATTATTTCTTTTTATGCTTAACAGATTGCCTATTCAAAATGGAAGAGCATGAGCACTGTTGCCTCATCAGTCACCTTGCTGTGAAGTTGCAATGTAGCAAATGGCTAATGTATGCATACATGTGGGCACTGTTTTAACCCACATTTCACACTGCCATAATCGATTTGTTGGTTTTGAAGAACAAAACAAAAACAACCTCCCTTGCCCAGCTGCAGCAGGCGAGTGTTAGGACATATGCTGGAGTGAAAGGGGGAGTAGGGCTGGAGACCCCCGCCGAAAACATCAGAACAAAGGGAGTGCAATCGCCTTGGCAAGGCATGGGATGACTTAAATACCCCATTGTATGAAATATGAATAGGTTGGCATTGTGCATTGCAGCGTGGGGGGCTGCTCTGTGCTGCCGATTAGCCACACGATTACGCAGATTACACGGGGGAGCAGCTAAGGTAAATAAGGCCAGCCTTCTGCCACCTCCTCTGCAGGGCCAGCGACAGGCTGGCCCAACCCTGCCCAGCTTCTGGGGGCTGGAAGGGGCAGGGATAGAGGAGAAGGTGAGTGAAGATTCAGATAAATCCTGTGGATAACAAAAATAAGGATTTCAAGGATAACAGTGTTTAAGTGTCTTTCTAGTCAAGTGATGTATGGGCATTGTTTCCTGCTACCACGCAATGTACAAGGAAACTGTTTAGTCAAAAAGAGACCTTGTATCCTCTCTGTTGTCACTCTCTCCTCTCAGGTTAAGGGACAGCCACTGGGTGATGATCACAAAGACTGTGGCAGGAGCAATTTGTGTCCTGCAATCTTCTCTCCTCTCCACAATCTTTTGCACAGATTGGTTCTCACTTTCCTTCTCACCATGCAGCTCTTACAGCCATGGGGTAGCACTGTGAAAATCGTGTTTATCCAAACCAGGGCAATTCAAGGAGAGATTATTTCCTTATGCTGGAGTTTTAAGGTGCATATAATCAGCTGTGATTCAAAATAAATTCACATATATATTATCTCAGCCTCAAATGAGACTCAGTGTGTACATGTTCACAGTATGAACTGTATAATGTGAAATATGTGTGCTATGTTATGGATTTTAGGGTGTCCAGCAGTCCCACTTGTTACTGAATCACAGAATTATAGATTATGCTGAGCTGGAAGGGATCCACAAGGACCATCGAATTCAGCTCCTGGCCCTGCATAGCAGCATGCCCCAGAGTCACACCACGTGCCCAAGAGCATTGTCCACTTTCAGGCTTGGTGCTGTGACCACTTCCCTGGGGAGCCTGTTCCGGTGCCCAAACACCCTGTGAGGGAAGAACCTCTTTACTATATCCAACCTAACCCTTCCCTGACACAACTCCAGGCCATTCTCTTGTCACTGGTCACCACAGAGAAGAGATCAGTGCCTGCCCCTCCTCTTCCCCTCACTAGTAAGTTGTAACTGCAATGAGGTCTTCCCTCAGTTTCCTCTTCTCCAGGCTGAACAGATCAAGTGACCTCAGCTGCTCCTCATACGGTTTTCTCTCAAGGCCATTCACCATGTGGGTTGCCCTCCTTTGGATGCTCTCCAGTAGCTTAATATCTTTTTCATATTTTGCCTCCTAAAACTGCCCCCAGCACTGGAGGTGAGGCTGCCCCAGCTCAGAGCAGAGCAGGACAATCCCCTCCCTTGCCTGCCTGGCCCTGCTGTGCCTGATGCCCCCCAGGACAGGGTTGGCCCTCCTGGCTGCCAGGGCACTGCTGGCTCATGTTCAGCCTGCCACTGACCAGGAGCCCCAGGTCCCTTTCCATGGGGCTGCTTTCCAGCCTCTCATTCACCAGTCTGTCTGTACATCCAGGGTTGTTTTGCCCTAGGTGCAGAATCCAGCACTTTCCCTTGTTGAATTTCATGCAGTTGGGGATGACCCATCTTTCAAAGTCTCTCATCTCTGCCTTCGAGGGAGTCAACAGCTCCTCTCAGTTTTGTATTATCTGAGAACATTGTCCCTTCCAGTCCTGCATTCAAATAATTTATGAAGATGTTGAAGAGCCCTGTGGAATCCCACTAGTGACAGATCCCCAGTTTGATGTCACCCCATTCACCATAACTCCTTGTGCCTGACCTATGAGCCAGTTGCTATACATGTAGACTTAAAAGTCTTAAATGGTTGCAAAAGTGAAGATATTTTTGTCTTAAAGAAGCTGTATCTTATTCTAATTTCTCAGTTGAAGAGGCTTCTAATGTTTGTGTGTTTTGTAACATCTTTTACAATAGTAATCTCCATTCCTTTTCCTGAATCATAGAATTGCTAAATTGGAAAAAATTACCAAGTCTAACATTAACCCAGCACCATCATGTTCACTATTAAACCATATCTCTGAGTGCCACATCCACACATCTTTTGAACACTTCCAAGGATGGTGATACCACCACTTCCCTGGGCAGCCCATTTCAGTGCCTGATCACCCCTTCACTGAAAAAAAAAGGCTGTAACATCCAATCTAAGCCTCCCTTGGTGGAACTTGAGGCTATTTCCTCTTGTCCTGTCACTTGTTACCTGAAAGAACAGACCAGTCCCCATCTTGCTACAACCTCCTTTTGGGTAGTTGTAGAGTGCAATAAAGTTCCCCCTATCCTCCAGAGAATTTAACTGGAGATGCTGTGGGATCTCCCAGCTCATAGCAAAGGTACTGTCTGTGTGTAAACGAAGACACAACATCCTTGCAGGGAGGAGCCTTTGCACCAGGAGCTCTTTGACGCAAATGATGTTCCCACCTGCAAGGCAATAAAAAAACATCAGGGCTCCCAAAGGAGACCACAGCTCCCTGGGTGTTTTTAAGGAAATTTTGGTGTCTATAAGTCACAGTTGTTCAGAAAGTATTTAAGTGGGTTAAATTGAGACCTGGTTTTCCCTAGAATGGAAAAGAATCAGTTTGAGGCAATAACTAGAAACATTGTTTAAAACGAGGGGAAAGGGGCGGTTTGACTTTTTTGATTTTCTTTCTTAGTTTCAGGTGACCTACTAACAAAATTCAGCACAAGTTTATGCATAGTTTGTCTTGTCCCAAATTTGCATTCTTCCCTAAATAAAACAGCTGGAAATTTTTGCCCAAGACTAACTTATATTACTACATTGAGATTATCAGTTAATGGCAATACAGATTAAGAAACCTATTGAATGAGAATGGTAAGTCTTTGGTATTTAATGGATTTTTATTCATATATATGCAAATAGTTATGAAAATATTCACAAATCTTAATAGATTGCAGAGAAAAAGGTGCAACATTCACTTTTGCTTTGATACACAATTGGAAGTATAAAATAAATTTCATATCTTGCCTTCTTGCCTCACTGCTGCAGAGATCAAACAATTGAAGTAGGAAGAAAAACCCCAAACCCAAAGAAAAACACTCTGGCAGAACTTAAAAAAAGAAAAACTTAGGTGAAGATGTACTTCTTTAGAAGTGCATATTTTAAGTCATTATATTTCTAAATGTTGGACCATCTCCCCCCCCCCGCCCAAAAAAAAATATAATCTCACAAAATTTATTCCCTGACCATGAAATAGAGTGCTTGTTGTACTTTGCCAAAAGTCCTGGGGACTGTGAGGTCCTTGTCCTTTCTGTGCTGCAAGCCAATTTGGCTAATTGCACCATTTTATATAATTTAAATATCTCATATTTTTCCACTTCATGCCATAATCTGCTGAGCATTTTGACTTTGTCTAGTGATATGGTATTTGTGTTTCACTCAGGGTTGGGTTTGTACCTGTGTATGTGCTTTGTTCTGAAGGTGCAACCTCTCAGAGAACTTGTTCTTTTCTAATGCTATATTTCCTTACATTTTGGATTTGAAAAGACATCTTGAATGTACTGAACTTTATTGATGGTTTCTGGTGAAGTCAAATGAAACGTGCCTGTTTTACAGCCATTTTTTATTTGAAGATATTTTTTTTCTTTCTTCATAGCTGTGTCTATTTGCAATCTCTGGATATCTAGAGCTTTGGGTATGGGCACTTATTGTTACCTTTATCAAATTCAATCAGAACAGTTCAGTGGGACAGAATGGTTTGTAAAAGCTTTATGTTGCCTAAAAATGGCACAGTTTTTTATCACATCCTTAATTTTAATTTAATTTGTTTTTTATATTGTGAAATTCTGCATGCACTTCTGGTTTAAGATATAGTTCCACCAGTTATCCAAAGACCTGCACTGTTATTGGACCTATAAGCTCAGTTCAGATCTTTCTGTTGTCTTAAAATCCAATCCTCTACAGTATTGTTTTGACTATTTGACTATTGGGTTTGTGTGCTCAGGAGGGGCCCGGCAAGCCAACCATATGTAGGTAGCATGCCAAATAATAGCTGAGAAACTTCCTAGGCAGGTTTCTTTCCAGTGACCTGTTTGTTGTTTAGGACATGCACAGATTATTGATTGAACAGCAAGAAGGAAGGATGAATTGATCTGATAGTGAAATGATGCATTTTTTGCTGAGCAGGGGATTTTTCTGGTGGAGAAGGAACAAATTGACTTATTGCTTAATTGAAGGAGAGAATTGACTGGGAGCAGCAGTGAGAATTTGACGAATGTCAGCTGCAGGAAAGAAGGATTCTTCAAATATATATATGCATAAATATTTATTTATTCCCCATTTGTCTGCCTTTTACTTGGTGTGTAATAGAGATGGGTAGCTTTACTTTGACTCTTTTTGACAAGATGGGTAGGCTGATTTTGTGTGAAACTTTTTCTCTTTTTAAAGATGACTGGAAATGCTCCTTCATTGAAGTCTGCTAAAGTTTGTTGCTGCTGTTTTTTTCCTAAAGTTGTGCCTTCTGCTTCAGTTTATTAAGTCTGTCAGTGTATGTGTACATTCTTTTTCACCAGCTGCAGTTTGCCTAATACTGGCCTGGGTTTTAAAGCATGTTAGGCGCCTAATTTCCATGGGAAACAATATGAATGAATGATTTTTTAATGAGTTTTTTTTCCCTTTAAATAGTCTACCAGATTTCACTAGGCAACTCTCTGTATTGGTAGGTAGGACCAAAACTGCTCCCATAAGTATGGTTGTTGGTCTTTTACCTTTTGGAGAGGGGACCATGTTTTGTTCTGTTTTGCTGGTACAGCAGTGGTCTTATCTATAGTGAGGGCTTTTAAGTGCCACAGTAATTAAAAAAAATAATAAGAGTGATACTAACAACACTCTTACTAGGAGTAATAAATAGTTATATATCAGTGCTACTTACATATTAATTAATCCAATGCTTAATTTAACTTCTAATTAATTTAGAATTAATTTCCTAATTTCTCTCTGGATGAGATTGCTATAATCTTCATATGGTGCCTTTAGGAGACCAGAAATGCTTTCATTCCCATTTTACAGGAATGGCATTGAAGACATTCAAAACTGTCTTTGGAGGACTCTAAACTTGTAAAGTGTCCTCAAAGAAGTTTCTGTCCTCTGCTTGGGAAGACTGTGTTTGTAACGGGGTTAGGGAAGGAACCTATTCAGGAAATTTTCTGTGTTGTGGGGCAGCAATGGCAGAGTCCTCAGGGATTAGTGTGGTTATTAGAACTCAATGTTGCAATGTTACAATAATTTCCCTCTTGCAATGATATCACCATGGGGATTGTGGGGAAACTGAAGGCTAGCTACTGATCTGACTTGTGTCTTTCCTCCTCCTCCTCCTCCTCCTCCTCCTCCTCTTCTCTGTACCCTTCATTAGGAAAGATTCAGCTGCATTTACAGCAGGGATATTGTAGGAACAAGCTCTGTGAAGAAATAATAGTAGAGATTTTAAACTCCCAAGAGGAGAAGGAAGGACCTTTAATTAGCAAATAATAGGTTTAGCCCACAAACTACTCACAAAAAAAAAAAAAGTACCAGACATCAGAAAGGAAAGGGCTAAGTCTTCAAATAATTTACACATAAAAAGAATTCTTGTTTCTGTCTGGGACATTGCTGTATTTTAAAATACATTTGCTATTTTAAAAGATATAGAAACAGCTCTGCTTGTAGTCAATCATCCCAGACAGTGACACTTAACACTTGTATGTTGTTGAAGAAAAAACAGTAGGTAACTTGGGGGAAGAGTGTTTGGAGAAGTTTTTGCAGCTGGAAAATATTCTCAAATTTGAATTCTTAATGGGAAACTTATAAACATACCAGAGCTGAACAAATATTTCAGCTTGAATAATTTATATGACAATACCCCTCATAAAAGCAGACTGCTGCAGCTCTGTGGGATGGCCAGCACTGATTGACTGATGGAGGAGGAGAGGTGTCACCATCACACGATAACCCTTGCTCTGTCCTGCACCAGCTGGGATATCACCTTGAAGGGAGCCAATCCATCATTCTGCTAAAGAAAATATAACTGGCTGGCTTTTTCCATAATACAAAGGACTTTGATTGAAGGATGCTTTTCTCCATTTTCCTCCTTTATAACTTAGAAAGTTTTCCCTTGTAGAAAGTGGAACCTTAGAAATTTTCCCGCAGAATCAAAAGCTTGGCCACAGATTGGCTGTTAAATGTGCACTGCACATTTGTCAGAGATGCTCTAAGTGGTGCTGAAGCTGATGGGACACAAGCAGGAGCTGACAGACTCACTCCAGTTTCAGCTGATTAAAGGCTGCAGGGGCCTGGGGCCCCCATCTCAGAAAGAGAACCTCTGCAAATTCACCAGAGTAATTCCAGTCTGCACGTTTTGCATCAGCTGGCTCAGAGTAGGCCAGGTATTGCACTCAGTAATCAACTTCTGCCTCCAGTTTTGGAGTGTTTGAGAACAGAAGAAAAGAAGTTTAAAATGTAAATGAGGATTACGTTATATTATGTATGTACATTATATGATGTGTGATAAATCACAGTGTAAAATGTAAAAATTGCATATGTGTGTACATTTAGAGCCATTGTGGCTCTAAAGCATGACTTAAATTTTGAGGTGGGGTCCTCTCACAGCCTTCTCCCCATTCCCATGCTTATCATGCATATTGAGCTCCTGCAGGCTGAGCATGCTGGCTGCTCAGTTTGGGAGTTCTTCCCAAGGCCCTGTAGCCAAGGTGTTCAAGCATAACCAGGGACCCAGCATGATCTAACCAGAACCATTAAAAAAAAAAGAAATTATCAGGATCAGAGTGCTTGGCACTGTCTGGAAACAAGAGAGAGATCTCAGCTTCTACTTTTCTGAATGTTCTCCTTTATAATTTCCAACTCCTAGCAAGTGTGCAGTGCTTGTGCATGCTGTATATACTTTGTGCTTTAGCCTATGCTGAATGAAAATCTAATTGCGAAAATCTTTTCCTCTCTGTTTCTTCCCCAGTCAGTTTTTTCACTGTGATGTCTTTCTTATTCCTTCACTAATGCAAAGAGAACATCCCAAACGAATATCCCCTGCCAAAAAGGGATAATTAAATACCATTTTAAAATGGTATTTTAAAAATACTATTTTACCAAAATAAATCGAGAGTTTTCCTTGCATTATATCTTCAAGGACCTTTCTGTTAAACAAGACAACCCCATTTCCCCCTTCTTCCCTAATTTTAAATTTCAGTCTTGCTTTATTAACACCAGAAGTCATATTCTTAAAACTGCCAATTAAAAACTTCATATAATCTTTGGAATGCTTTGGCAACATACTTTTTGAAACAACTGAAAATAAACCAGAACTTGTGTCTTAATAATCAGAACTGCAGGCACAAAATATAGCAAGTCAAGTAACAGACATTTGTTAGCTTTTTTTACATTAATCCATTAATATATTTTTAGAAATGCTAAATATTTAAAGCTCCAGACAGAGAGCTATTCTTAGGGTGATTTTTTTCCCTTAAGTTGAGCTCAGGTAATACTTTTGATCTCCATTTCCACTCACCTAACTGGAAATTAATTTTTCACAAGTGGATATTTGCTGAGAGGAAGACACAGAGGATATGCCTCCAAATAAAAGGAATTAAGAAAATATATTTGTATTGATCTCTCAGTTGTTTATAAAAATTTAGACAAACTGTTGAACAGGGTACCAGTACATCAACAGAACCTTTCTATAGTCTGAGTCCTCTTGTATCAGTTTTTAAAGAAAGACAGAAATACCTGTAGGTTTTGAGATTCAGAACTCAAGGAATTTGATAATTTACCCACACTGAGCAATAAGAACCTTATATAGGCATATTTCATGTGTGCAGCTGTATGTATGTGTCTGCATTTTTTATATACATACATACACTTATTATTTAAGTATAATACATACATGTGTGTATACATATATATATATATATATATATATATATGTGCTCATGCATGTATAAATTATTTGCCCTGCATGCAAACATGCATAAACATACATGCATTCTCTTAATCTACTTTTCTCCCAGTCTTCCTTGAGCCTATCTTTCTTCATTTCAAATCACTTTTTGGCTCATTTAAAGCTCTGCTGGACCCATTAAATTCTGCCTCAGATGGTATATCAGACTTGCTTTAAATTAAAGGGTTTTTTTTTAATATGACATAATAATTTTGAGATAATAGAGAAGACAGATAATACAAAGATATTACAAAGCAATAACAAGAGGATATAATTTCCATTACTTGAATAGTTTATTAAAAAATAATAAAAATATATACAAATTAGAATCCTCACATTAAAGTGTGTCCACTTTTGAAGAGGTGCTCTGATGTTTTGAATAGGATTTGGACTGCTAAAAAAAGAGGATAAGAGTATGCTTGTAAAGAGACCAGGAAAGAGAGCCTGGGAAAGCAAATGTGCTCTGCAGAAGTAGTTCACTTTGCATAATTTATTTTAAATATGGATCCTCTCTGGTGTGTGAGCACTCCCTCCCTCACTACCCCCACCCCCCTCTTTTCTTTTAAAAATAGGAATTTCTCTGCTGCTTGTGTTCCAATATTCCAGTTCAAATAGGGTGCCTGCTGGTAGCTCAGCACTTGTGTACTTGACTGCTTTCTGCTGAGGAGCCTTGCTTGCCAGTAATCTAGATTTATGGTAAGTCTACCCTTTCCCTTCATCTACGAGGTCCAGGGACATTTGGGTAGCCAATCTGCCCTTAAATATGTCTCTGAGGAAATGGTGCTAATTAGTATTGGAATTTACAGCCTTTCATTTTATTGACTTGTCCTACTTTCTTCGATAATTAACTAATGAGTAAAGTAATGAGCTATGTTAGTCAGTCATGATGTTCAATTAAACAGCAAATCAATTATTGAAAATAGTTTCGGACAGCTCTGGTGTCGTCACAGGGAGCGTGTGTGTGTGTGTGTGTGTGTGTGTGTGTGTGTGTGTGTGCGCGCACATGTGCTTTAAATGCGTGCCCTAAATGTGGCAGTGTCCCTCCCTGGAGGGCACCTGGCTCCTGGAGGGCTCTGTGGTCACAGCCAAACCAGACCAGTGGTCCCTCTTGCTTGCCCTGTCCAAGATCTGCTCAGCTGTGCTACACAACACCCTGATGCTGCACCTCGACAGGCTGAGCTTATCTGTAAGGGGTTCCCAAAGCCTGAGAAAGATGATTGCTGTAAATTTGGGAACACTTTTCCCAACGGGAAGACTGGATGTCACAAAACAGGTGTGCCTGTTCACTGGTGCCTCTGCGTCTTTCTTGGCACGTGCAATGTTTCCCACTGGTGAGCAGGGTCACCTGTCCCAGAGCTCGGCATTACAGCAACAGGGACTAACACACAAATATGTGTCCTCAAAGCCTTACCTACCTTTTGGCCACAGCAAATACCCATGAACAACAGAGAGGCTGTCAGGGAGTTCAGGATTTTTCCCCTTTGAAGGCTTTGCATACCAGCCTGAGCAGCACCTGTCCATGGGAAGATGCTTCCAGGGCCATCATGTCATGAGTCTCCTGCACCAAACCTGGGGAAGTGCTGCAAACACACTCCTATGTGGCCAGTGGCAGGTCAGGGCAAAGTTTGCTGGGGAAAAGCCATGACATTAGGCCTGGTAGATCTGTCTGTCTGTACAGCTCAGACAACTTCATTTGGCATGGGCCGGGCAAAGATCTGTGTTGGCAGGATGAGAAACAGGCATTCATTATCTCCCTAATGGTGAGCTCAGTTTTTTGTGGTGGTGAGTTCAGTTTCGTCTAGGAAATGAAAAGGGCAAAGAAAGGTGTAGCTGGCATCATCATTCACTAACTTGCTAGCTCTTTAGGTCTAATTATTCTTCCAATGGAACTTTTACCCTTCCTGTTTCCTTCAGGTCCTTTGCTTCATCTTCTCTTCCACATGAGCTGGTAGCACAGCTGTCCCTGCTACCTACAGCTCTTCCGTCTTTCACACCCACCTTCCTGGCACCCACCTTAGTTCTGTGTTTGGTGTTAGAATGTGCCACAGCGCTCAGCAAGCAAACCTGTCCTGAAACTTCAGAAGTTTGGGAACAACTTTGTCCTGTGCTCCACTGACACAAATAAAATTTGACTTGCCTTGTCAAAATACTGCTTCATTATGGACAGCAGCAGCTTTTAGAGAGGACAGTAATATTGTATATATTGCATTACGCAAAAAAAATATATTGAGGTTATTAGATGGAAAGTTTTGGTTGGGATTAAAGTTTTAACCTAATATCATTCAGACATGCTACCAGAAAGAACATTCTGGCACAGCTCTGTTTGAGTAGCAAAGCTGCACAAATAGTGCCATGCCATGCTCATAAGCTTTCTAGTAATAGAAAATATTATTTATTAATAATAATAGCCATCTTATGATGTTTTTTCTCTAAGACAGAGAGCAGGCAGAAAGCTCCCCCCCGCCTTCCAAATTCAGAAGGACAAGCAGGCCAGTGAGCAAGCTGCATAAATACATAGAAAGGAGACTAAACGCATTGGCCTTAGCCATCCAATTGAATCATGATTCATTAAAGAAACAGCAAGCCAAAAGAAATCAAAGACAGTTCAAAAAAGGCAACATAAAGTTTTCATTTCCAAACAGTTTTAATTCACTGTTTGTGCTCTTTACTGAGAATATGCAAGGAACACAAACATTCCCATATGATTTAAATTACAATTTACATATGAATTACATTAGAAATATGAGCTACACTAAAGAGATAATTAGTGCTGTCCTGGGTTATGTGAGCACAAACAAAATTAAATAAGAACAATTTCAAAGCCAAGTTTTGCTTTGCCTTTTCAACTAAGCTGGTTTAATCAGTGATAATGACTGAAATAAATCCACTACATATAAAACAACTCACAACATACCATACTGTGTGAAATGTCATTATTACATCCCGTGCCTCGGTAAATCTCACAGTCAAAAAGGAATACAACGTCCCTAGTAGGATGCTACACAAAATTTGCTACTGTTGGGTGTCCAGCACTGGAGGTGATGGTCCCTAGGGCTTGCAAGGAAACAAGACCCACAGCAGGCCAGCATCGCTGCACAGCATCACAGGGAAAGTAACAGGGAGGGGAGGGCTGTGAGGGTGTGTGAAGGATTTTTTTAACATGACATATGAATGAGAAAGAGCTGCCACAGGAAAAAAAACCTGCCAATGTTAGCAGAGAGTAATGAGAGGGAGTGGAGCAGGAGAATCAGGGGGAGGAGGGGGGAGACAGGGGGAGAAGAGGAGAAAGTGAGAAGGATACAAAATACCACACAGAAGTGAACTACCTGAGCATCAGTGCCTCAGCCCCTAAATAGCGCTATGGTTTATGACTACCTTGCCTAATGAGCTAAACTCTGGTGACCATAAAACTGAAATATAATTATGACATTAAAGATGCCTATATTTGAACTTAATTATTAATTAATTTAATGAGAGAATAGGAGGTTGTAAAATTGCTAATTAAACAGCTCTGTAAAACTGCAGACGGCAGAGGATTTACCAAATGATGAATCCCACAACAGTATTTGGGATATATCAATATTCCATTAATATACAGTATGCCAGAGGTACTGGCTAGTATGCTACTCACAGTTAAGCCGATGTGACAGGCATACAGAGTGAAAGAAAATGAAGAACATAAAATTCCGGATGACAACAACCTTGAAGACGATCTCTGCCCCCACCTCTGTGTCAATTTCTGAAATCAGTTAAATAAACTCAGAAGTGCAGGATAAAAATCAATCTTACCATCGCAAATGTGAATAAATTGGCTTGAAGCACAGGACCCACCTGTGGTCTTTAGGCACTGTGGTGCTGTGTCACTCTCTGCTTGTGAGCAGGAACGGCCAGGCAGAATCTGGACTTAAGTGCAACAGAAAGGGAGGGATGCAGTGTGAGTGAGTGAATGTGTGTGTGTGTGTGTGCATGCCTGCAAGTGAAAGAGAAGCTGAGCAAGAGCAAAAAATAACTGTCCCCGTGTGATTAGTGAAATTAAACTCAAGTGAACCTTCAGGGGCTGGATTCGAACCTACGGGGGACAATTTTAGAGATTCCCACATTGCAGTATCAACATGTGAGGAATTTTGCTGTAAGAGTTGAGTGGCAATGCCATTTGGATGACATTCATTTAAAAATACAGGGCAGGGGTGCAGGGAAATGTTTTCCTTTAGCATTGAGCCTAATTCAAGGACCATTAAAAGAAAATGCACTGGGGTATCTAGTCCTGCATATCTCTAAATGTCAGTAAGGACTAATTGCTGGGATAAAAGTAAAAGAAAAAAAATCAAATATCCTTTTTGTAGGAAACAATGAAACACCTCTGGGCAGTGTAACAGAAACCATGGATAACACTAGGTTAACTGTAGGAGGTACATTTTAATATTTGCATAAATCCTTAGAACTGTTGCTTTTTATACCTGCCATGTGGCATAGCTTTGCCTTTATGTATTTTAGTTTTTAAATTCACAGAATATTTTGTTTTTTAAATGCCCTGTTGACAGCCACAAGAAGGAATTTAACAAAGAATACCAAGAAAATTGTGTGGGAGGAGACTTGCCTTTCAGTCTAAGGGAAACAATACAGTCATCACACTAACATCTCCCACTTCTGGAAAATTAATGGGCAATCTTGAAAGCAAGGCCAAGAGTTGTATTCCCAAGTCCTTTGGCATTTCCAAAGAAGCTACACAAACTTTCAGTGCCTCAGTTTCTACTTTCTAAGCTAGGAATAAGAAGAGTATCATTTATCATTCATGATTCAGAACAGTAAATGGAAGCTTGCACATAATTTCCGAGCGATTTCTAGAAGTTGTTCTTTACTGACTGGTTTGGGAAAAGACTTTACAAGTGTCACTTCTTGCTCTTTTTTTTATTTTTTTAATGTCCATCTTTGTCTGTATGAACAAGGTAATTTAAAGCAGCTATGAACTTCACATGATAGTCTTGTTACCTTGTCTCAAATACTTACACAGTTTTTAGTCTCTTGATGCTCAGAAACTTTGCTAGTGGGTTTTGTATGAGGATCTGCAGCTGAAAGAGCTGCTGCTTTAAAAAATCTTGATCCCAATTTAGAAAACTACTCTGGCTGGTTTCTATCTTATAATATGTGCAATTAATAAATATGAAAGCTTCTATGCATTTATTATCGTTGTATCATGCCCTGCAGTTTTATAGATCCAATTTTTCAAAAAGTGACTTCATCTACCAGAAATAAAACCAGACAGACTTCTTCTTTTGTATAGTCAGCTATTGAACCAGCCCCTTGACTGGAGGCTTTTGTGAGATCTGGACTGTGTTCTTACCCAGTTTTCAAGCTCAACAAATCAGGCAATGAATTAAAACTGGTGGGTTTACAGTAAAAAGGAAATTCCAGATGGCTCATCATCACCACATTTCAGGTTACACATCAAGACCATGAAAGAAATTGCCTCCGTATCTCCACCATAATTATCCCATGGTTAACTTTATTATAGGTAGCTCTCACTCTCAGCTACAGAAACTCAACCTGCAGCAGATTGGCTGGCTTGAAACAGAAAAAGAAAGGCACAAAATCTGGGAATGCCATTCCCTCCAAGTTCCCTTGATGCAACCATTGTAGCAGCTCCCTTTGAGACAGAAATATTTGAGAAAGGGTAAATACTGGTCCATTATTGTCCAGCCAAAAGTTGCTTGATGTTTTCTGTGATACTTGCTGCTTTCCAGTTATGAGGAAATCCTGGGCAGGAACAGACAGGGACCTCCTCATTGTAAGGAGCATGAAAGGTCCAGCCAATAGCTCTGAATCTGTAGACCATGGTTGTCTTTGTAAGACTGGTCACTGCAGACCCTGGGAAGAAATTATTTTGTCTCATTTCTTTGTTATGAGTGCTGGAGGCTGTTCACTGCTGCTTGACAGTGATTTTAGGCTTAGCAGGGGCAGGAATCTCTCTGGGTATCAGCAGCCATGGTAGCAATGCTGCTCCCAGCCTTGTGTCACCCATCACCCTAAAGTGGGTCACAGCTTAAAAACCTCTGAGATTGCACAGTCTTTAAATGCTATATGGGAAATCCAGCTGTGGCCCAGAGCTAAACCGTGTGGCTGACAGGGGTGCCTGTCAAGCTTGATTACCAGGAGAGAGCTCCAAAGTGAGAGGAGTTGTGATGAACCATCACCGGTACTGCAGGCCTGTGTCAGGGTCTCACTGTGATACATGTGAAAAGTTTACAAACCCAAAGCTTTCATTGATCTGATTTAATTCCGGAGGATTTAAATTGTTTGTTTTAATCATGATTTAAATCTTCAAGGAGGTTAACTTGGTTTAAGTTATCTTCTGCTTTTGTTTGCATCTGTCCCTTTTGTACCCTTTAGAAAACTTTTCCTTTTTTTGATTGGTTGGTATGCTGTAAAATATGTGACTAAATACATCCTACTAAGTAAGCTGCTCATTTTGTATTTGTTGCTGATCAGAAAGATATTTTATATCTTTGTTCATTCAATTAGCCAGGTTATTAGTTTAATATAATTTAACTTCATCCTTTTTTATATTTCAGAATGTTAGAATATGGTGTGTGGTATAAGTCCTTTTCATTAGGTGAATACTATTTTTGTTTTGGTATTTGTGTTAGAAAATATTTATAAACACATCCTAACATCTTTACAAATGAAGGAAAAAACACTTTAAAATAGCTCTCACTAAATAAATAAATCTGTCTTTAACTCAATGGATATGTAGAAGGAAAAATATATTTCCTTAAACAGATACTTAATTTGATATCTACTGCATGCATTATAACTTGAAGACAAAACCAAGATTTTTTTTAAAGCTTCCAACTGGTTTCTAATGTTGATTGAATTATTCATTGATAAGAACTAATCTAATACATTGAAATCAAGATAAAAACTTCTATAATTCCTGAAAACAAATTTTCTGTAGTCAAAAATTCTAAACTGAACTAAAAAATTGCTGACTTTATATTTTTGTTTCTTTACTAGAGATTTCAAATGATCAGTGATTTGAAGTTTTTTCAAACCTCAAAGTGAGACTAGCACTGCTTGCAATGATCACTGCAGAGAAAAAAACATGGGGAAAATAAAAACATAAACAAAAGTTAAAAAAAAAGTTTCTTACTCAAGCATGAAGTCTGCAGATCAGAAAGTTGTGGTCTGAAAACAGAGGATTACTGTATTTATCAAAAAGCAAAAGAATTTGCATTAGTTCCAGTTACTACAGCCTTTCTTTAAATCAAAATAAATGGCACAGAATGAATCAGACAGGAAATATATGAATTCAGCTTTTCCATGTCAGGAAAACAGTTCAATTATTACATTTGATATGAGATCTGAAAGTTTAAAAGGCGTCCTTCCATGTATGTGTATTGGCATATGTATATATGGCAAAAGTTTGGGAAGGAATTAAATTAACCACTCTGTTGTTTCACAACGTAAATTATCCAGCTGGCCCTGCAAATTAAATGAAAGAGTTTAGCAGCTGCAAAATACTAAATAAAAAGTATTTTTAGTAAAATATTAAGTAAAAAGTATTTTAAAAACACAGGGATTAAGTAGATCTGTGTAGCATTGAGGTGAGAGGTACCTTAGGATTATAGTATGTTGAGAGAAAGAACTGCTTATTTTTTGTTGCTTTTCCAGGAAATCAAAAGTTCTGGAAGAAAGATAAAGAACAACTTTGCGGTCCACAATCTATAGAAAACTTGCCTTTCACTTTGTCATCAGATCATACCTTTGGATTAATCTCTGTACCCAGTTGTCCTCACTGTTTATCTATGAATACCCCATGAACTTTCCATACCTCATTTAGATAATTATCAAAACCTTTCTCCAAATGCAAGTGTTCAGAGGACAGCAAGCAGGTTTCAGCTGCTGAAGTAGAGGCTGTGACCTCTGTATTTTGTTTCAAGGAATTACACAGCCTTTCATATAGTGCCATGAGGAAGGTTGAAGCATGGCAACCCTTAACCTGTCCTTGAAAAATCTAGCTGGGTACATCTCTAGCGTTCTAAATCACAAACCAGGCAAGCATCATCAAGAACAAGTCAGCCTTTCTGCTCCTGAGCTCCATATGTGTTAATCTCTTCCTGACTCTGTGAGTTTTGATTTAACTCTGGAGGAAAGAGAAGGTAGGAAAGCAACCTGACTGATGTTGGCTGCATCCAGGTCTCAAGCTGGGTACTTAGCCAGGTGTCTCACAGCATCCTTCTGCTGCAGCTTTGACTGCAGTTTGTCCAACTGAGAGAAGGCTTCAGGAATAAAATCACTCTACAGTTGTGTTGTGCTTGAGCACTAAACTTATTACAACCCCAGCTGGTCACAACAATGCCCAAAAACTGTTCTAAATACCCTGTCCTAGATTTTAGTGGGACTTTTTTACAGTTAAAATTATGTGTCTGTGTAAGTCCTAGACCGCATTTTCAGGCAAATTTTAGATCTTGGGCCCATCTTAATATGTTGGGTTTTTTTCCTTTTTGTTTTGTGAAATTAGCTAATTCTTATTTGTTGTAAAATAAGCTTCCTTTATATATTAAAAGCTTATAGAGGAAACCACAGTTACAAATTAAAAAAATGTTATAAAACCTAAAAAAAAGAAAATAAAGTATTAAATAAACAATGTGGAAAGATATAAGTACTAGCTACAGAAAAAAATAAATAATTTTAATGCAAAGACACCTTACCTACAAGTAGATACACACTGAGAAAATATTTTCTTCTGAAAGAAAAATCTAAATATAGACTATATGACATAATTTAAGTACATATTTCCTGAAAAAATAACAGCTGTCTGTTTTCATCAGATCCATTTGAGAAATTAAGGATAAAAAGGAAAAGGTTAGCAAAGCATCTCAGAAGTGCAGCATTTGTTGTGTTGCAGCATTTGGTTGCAGCATTTGGTGTTGCAGGATTTAAAAAAGTAATTCTGAAGAACTAGAGGAAGGATTCATAATGCCACCATTTTTTTCTAAAATGTAGAGATTCCTTGAAGGAGGATAGGAAGGTGAAGGCATGCATGCCTTTTGTGACATGCATGTGAAAGACTTCTAATATGAAGCCCAAAATATGATTGATCATATTCAATCATGTGGGTTCATCTTTGTGCTTGTGAAAGAAAGTTTAAGAACTGGGAGATAAGCCAGTCTGTGTTCTGGGATGGGGTAGTAAACCCCCCAAATTATTCAGTTCCTACCATTAGCAACAGAAGAGATGTCTGACACAGTAAATCAATTTGGAAGGATTAAATAACAATTTGGTCTTTGCATTATGAAAAGTAAGACCCCATCTGGTCTGAGTTTCCTTCTTGTTTACAAATGCCTTAGTTTGAATGAAGAATAGGGAAAAAAAAAAAGAAAAAAAAAGAGATATTGCTCGTTCCCCCAAACAAATAGAAATGGTCCTCCACCACAGGCAGGTCAGCAGGATGTCATTTATAGATGGCCATGGACATTTCTTCAGGTTGCTCCATGTATATACCTGCACTTGGCCATGCCTAAGCTTTTCTGGTGACATCATCTCCCTGAAAACATATTTATCTTCCTTTTGATGTATCCTGTCACAGTAACATGTTCTTTCACTGTATCATCAAATTATATGAGGACACATGAGAGAAGCCACCCAAGTGGATGAATGCAGTCTCGCCCTACTTTGATCTAGCTCAGTCATTTCTGGTGACTCAGGTGTATAAAACCATTCCCAGGAAATGGCAGAAAAAACCTGCTGTTCACATGGATGTGCATTTGGGAATACCAACTGCAGTGAACAACTGAACAGCACAAGTTCAAGTTACACAAAGGATTTAAATAATGTGCTGGAAAATATCCCAACCACAAGTTGAAAGGCCTCCTTTTTTCCATGCCTTCTTCTTAAGAGGTCTAATTTAAAAATGCAACATGCAGTTAAAATGTTAAAGATAATAATGGGTCAATCTAACACCCTTCTTGTTGCAATCAAAGAGGAGGAAAGCTTTATGTGTATATGTGATGAACAAACATACATACTTTATAGCAATGTTGAAACAGATTCTCCTGGTCCACCTATGCACCTGTGATGTCAATACATTTACACACATGTTTATATTCATAAATGAGAGGGAAATTTATTGAAGGAGACAGTAAATGAGTAGTATCAGTCTCACATTTCACCTTCAGGAGTAGTTTAAGAGCAAAGGTTCTGATTCTTGCTTACACTAATAACATCACAATCCAAAATAAACTTGATAAATGGTGCAAATTGCATTTAATCTTTCCAGCCTGATGCAAGATGGAGAGTAGTATTAATGAGAAAGTGCCTTAGATATTCTTCCTCTGCAAATTGTTTAATGTAACAATATTAGGTGCAGTTTAGTTATCCTCTAAACAGAAATGACCTGGTGTTTTACTGGTATGAAAGTTTTTATTAAACAGCTTGAATACAAGGAAAACCAGAACATTTTGTGTCCTCGATTTTTCCACTTGTATCAGTTGCTCTAATGAGAGACATTGCCTTTCTCAACATGCCTTCTCTTCTGTCTCCCTACACCAGCATGGCAACAAGAACATTACTACCACAAAATTATGTGCTGCATTTCAAAAATGCAGCAGGAGAGAAAATTTAAAAAATCATTTTTCCTCCCCCTCTCTCCCCACGCTTCTCAAGCTCTTTTGTATTGACACCTTTTCCTGCCCTGCTTGTAGAGAGGTTTTTTCTTCTCCAGGAATGCATTTTAGAGGCGAGTGGATCACAGTTGTGTGTTAAATCATGAACAAAACCAATCTCTCTCCCTCTCCCTCTCTCCCCCTTTCTTGTTGTCTGTCCTTTTTACTTAAACATAGCTTCTAGGTTAATGATTCATTCTTCTAAAAGGCTGCTGCGCCTAGCAGATTACACTGTAAAATCTGCCATTCTGTTTATGTTTAAAATACAAGATTAAAGCAGTGGTCATGCTGAGGGAAATGTTTCTCACACAGAACAAGAAAGGATCAATCCACGTCTGCCGAATCCAGGCTGTTTTAGCAGAATCTGCCGTTTTGGTGTGCTGCCAGACCCCAAAGAAACGCTGGTGAGCTTTGAAACTTCGTAGCCATTCTTAGACTGAGCACAGCAAGTACTTAAAATACAGCTTATCACACGCTAATGTACCTCTGAAAGTTACAGCAGCCTAGCTGTCTCTAAATTGCAGGGAAAGCACTTGAGAAATAAATTACTGATTCCTAATCAGAAACGAAAAGGTGAAAGATTTTAACAAAAAGTAGCCTCTATTGGCACCTTTAAGAGTATATGGGGCTAGAATTTGCCCCTGGTACTGTAAAATCTATATCCAGGTCATTTATAGTTAAATTATCACTGGCAGTAATGCTCTTTTTTTATTGAGTCAAGCATTAGCATAAAGGCAAATCAGACCCAAAGTTACTATTTTTTTGTTGTTGTTGTTATTCCTACAGTGTGACTTACTCACCACATCAAATAGGTTGATCCATAAAAGCTAGTTGGGCATGTAATGTCAGCCAGATATTAGATTGGAGACTTGTATACACTTGAAATTTACAAAAATAGCTCATTTGAAATAATTGCTCTGAAACAGCTATTTGGGCAGAAAAGCTGTAGGGATATTTCTCAACCATTTCAGATTAGTTATCTCAGTAAATTTCTAAGTATAGACAAGCCCTCGTGATGTGTCCTGCCAAATGAAGATTGTTCTATTCAATTAGCTCTCATAAAGGAAGGCAGAGAGAGGTAAAAGTAGTTTCTCATTAAATATAAATTTTCATATTTATTGAGCAAAAGTGAGAAAACACTAATTCAAATTCACATACATACATTTTGTACTCATTAAGTGAAGCAGGCCTTCTAAAGAAGCCATGAGTCTACTCACTGGAGATCTAAAACGTGTCTGGGAAAGGCTGTTTGGTGTTTGAGGGACCTGGGCTGATGGGGACTCTGCCTTTTGGGTGAGGGTCTGAGTCATGGTTATGAATCATGATTACAAATTACAGTTATTTCAAGGAAAGGCCATTCTGGAAACATCTTATGGTTTGATAGAGATTTTTTTTTCCTCCTTGAAATTTTTGGCCCTATTTTTAAGCAGGACAGGGAGTACTTTGAAATAAAAGGCAGTACTTTGAGGGGCAGGGAGTGAAAACACTGTATGCCAGGTGTCAGCTCTTCCATAAAAGTCAAAGTCATCCATAAAAAGATGACACCTTTTCTAACTGTGAGTTTAAATGCTGTGGATTAAATGCATGGTTTAAATAGGAAATCTAGACTTCCAGCCATCATGTCTGTGAGTAGAAAATGCTGCTGCTATTTTGTACTCAGAGTGGTCCTTGGCAGTGTTGTGTTGAAGCTGCTTTGCATCCTTGCAGCGCTGGCCATGACCTTCCCCTCTTCCAGAAAACATGTCTTGGAGAAAAATCACCTAAATTTTTTCTAAAACCTCATGGCTAAAGAGATTATTACATGCATATGGATTAAAAGCTAGACTGTTTATTATACATATTTAGATCTGAATTGGACATAGATTACTATCCAGGCCAGACTAAACACTTTTAATTTAACAAACCAGTGCTGGCCATAAGGAGGGGGTGAAATAAATGTTTAATATATCCTATATCATCTTTCCCCAAATGGTCTCTATTTATCATCCAAGTACCTAATCAATGTAACTACATATAAAATCCACAGATTTTATAGTTCAGTAATAAGTACATGCAAATTATGTTGTCATATAAACATACTGGCACAAAAAGATGTATAATACCTATCAGACTAGTAAGCCATTATCTTAATTACAAAAGGATTATCCCTGCAAAGGCAAGGCCATAATATAATAGGAGTTCTGAAATATGAACAATCTCTAGCTATGTTTACTATTAATTCAGACCGCACTTATATTTCCATTTCCCTTTTTCTACTGTTTATTTTTGTTAATGTTTATGTGTCCCTTTGTAAGCAGCAGTATGGTACAGCATCCCATCAAATTCACCGTGAAAGCTCCAAAGAGCCATCCTAAGTATATTAATCCTCCATAAAAATAAATAAGCTATATGAGAGAGAGCATTTCTATAAGGTTCGAGTGTTAGTACTGGCAGCTGGACCATGAGGTGGCGAGAATGCTCGTGCCAACTTTGAGATTCATGCATGAAAAACCTTTTTGCATTTTTTTTCTGAGATGGGTTTTGAATATTTTTTTTCTCTTTTAGTTAAAAATTTCCTGTAATAATGACACTGTCTTTATCCCTCCTTCTGTAGAAGTCAAAAATGCTTTCTGAAAGGCGGGTGAAAGACATGAAGGTCTGAAAGAGATCAGGTCACGCAAGAAAGATGTTTCACAGTTGGGACTTTGCAAATACAATATAGGAAAAACACCAAATATGAGTAAATCTTCATCTTTTCCTAACATTACATTTGCTCTGATGTATTTTCTGAAAGCTGCCCAAGTATAACTATTTATTTTAACTAAAGTAATCAAGATTAATGTCAGCAGTTATGACACACGCTGTTTGCTAAAGAACACATAGAACAATTGCTCAAGGCAAGCTTCATTAAGAAATCAGATAAAATTAGTAAAACTGATTATATTTCAAAACTCAGCAGCGGCAGCAGCTCAAATTGCCATTCAGGAGCCTCCAATTAACACAATTGGTCTTGTTCACAATCAGCTCTGTAATCTCATTAGCCTATTATATTTTAATCATTGGGATAACTGCACAACAAAACTTATTTTATTTTTACACTGACTGCTGATGGCATAAGTGAACATGCAACATACTTTTTCTTTCTCTTTTGCTTTCCTTTCTTTTTCTTTCCCCCCCATCCAGAGAACAATGCAGACTCCTTAGAGCATTATCCTGGTTACAGATTATTACCATACACTCTTTCAGAGCTAGGGAACGCTGACAGCAGGCATCTAATTTGGCATTAATTGGCAGGGGACTAATTGCATAACTGACATTGCTAGTGAAACTTAGAGAATGTAAGGTAGGGACAGTGCAAAGTACCAGAAGAGAGAGAGAGAGAGAAAGAGAGGGGAGCAAAAACAAACGCCTGCAGACAGCTCTGTGGACACACACATATAACTCATTTGCCTCCTTGGTGTGCTGCCTTGTTTCGTAAATGTGTTCCAGAGATATTGGCCCTTGTAAAAACACAAAGTCTTTCCATCCTTTAGGTACTGGCAGTCTGCAGATGCCTACAATACCAGTGTTTCATTGATATTGAGTATTGCCTGCTGCAATGAGATTATGTTCTATTGATGGGAACTGGGGTGTAACATAGCCATCTACAGAAAGCAATAGGTTGCCCTGTTTTCAAGCTGAAAATGCTATGTATTTTATGAACTGCCTCTATCTTGCACACCAGGGATGTCTCTGTGGCTAAAGCCATAATAGGATTTTCCTAAATGATACAGAAATACAAATATTCTGACTGAGCACTTTTCTGGGGTCGTCTTATTTACCAGCAAGCTTTGATACAGTATTTTGCTTCCATCTTTTAAAGGACATTTTCAATTTCCCATTTCCCTTATGAGTGCTTCCTGTAAAGGTGTCAATAACCACTAATTGCGTTCTGCTTGGCCAGTCTGCAAATCAAAACAGCAGAGGCAGCAAGCCAATATGCATTCAAATCCCGTTACTTGGCTGCCTCATTCTCAACTGGAAAGATATGAGAAGGCAAACATTCACACAATTGTATGCCGGGAAATTTGGAGTTGCTCCTGTGATCTCCAAAGATACCTGTGTGGCTGCTGCTAATTCTCAAACTTTTATTTTAAGAGGGTTACTGATGGGGGTATTTCTGTGTTGGTCCTTTTATCGTCAGTCCAAAAAATGGCATGTCTTAGGTCAAAGGAAATAACTCTGCAATAAGAGCACAATGTATGCACTAAATTAGGAGCTTCTTCCCACAGGCAGGCAGGCCAGCAGCACGACATGGAGATTTCACTGTTTTGGTGGCCTAAGAAAGGAATAGGTGGGATATAGCTGTGCTGAATATCATGGAGTGAAACAAGTCATTGATTTGATTACTTTTGCTCTTCTTTCATGACTTATATGTCAGCAGAGTGTTGATTTTCTTAAATCAATTTGTCATGCCAAAGTGTTAGCTGCCTAATTTCTGCTTGTAATATTCAGTCTGGAGTTTGGTTGAGAGCAGTCTGCTGTCAGCATTTTCTTCTGCACTTCAAACCACTTTGATTTCAATATTATGAAAGTCAATTTCCTTTCCTGGTTTGAGGAATGAGCTGTCCACCAAAAGAAATTCCAGAAACACTTTCCACAGATATTTTTTTCCAATTTCACTCAAAATCTTAAGCTTAGGAAAAAATTTCCACCAAAGACATTCCTACACACAGAAAACCCTTACAGGAAGGCTGTCCATAGGTGCCAAGAAAGCCAGCTCAGGCTGACTGAAAACACCAAATGCCTGTGTGAGGGACAGTCCATTTCCAAGCCCATTTTGTTCTGTTCTGACACAGAGGGGAAGGAGAGGTGGCATCTTCCCTGTGTCTCCCCACCACAGCCCATTCTGAACCACACTTAACTTGGCTGCTAGTAGGCCACAGGTTTTACATTTCTGCTGACCATAGGGATGGCCCTTCCTGATGGTGTTGGAGGATTTCTGAGTCACAGACTTTTTGTCTTGTAACTGTGGATCCAAAAGCAGCAATTTGTCCCTCTTCCACAAAGCACGTGAGCAGATGCTTGGAAGGATGATAAATTAACATTGAGAGAGCAGGAGAGGAAGGGAGATCATTCCTTTCATCTGTGATCTAGCATATCTGACTGTGTTTATAGCAATCAGAAGTTTAGAAAATATTAAAAGATTACTCCGCCATCTTTTTGGGGGGCAAGACTTTGAAGAGACAATGGATTTTGTCATCAGTTTGCCTAAATAACTTCCACTGATAATCTTTTTTTTGTTCAGCAATCAACTTGTCACCTTCTACCCTATTCTGCTAGCTTTCTATGAAAGACATAAAATACACTGAAAAAGCTGGATAAACCACTGATATGATACTTATGCTCAAATTAAAAAAATTCTAGGAGAGGAGCATAAAGATACCAGCTCAAGCAGCTGCTTACCACTAGATGTCCCACAGTGGTACAAATGGCTAAGGTAAGTCAAGTCTGGCACAACATTGTTGCTGTGAGTTATTCAGGGATGTTTCTTTGGTTGTCACAAGAGACTTAGGAATTGCTGTTTTCTCCTTTCTTCACACTGTGTTTCACCTTGGTCTTTGAATGAAAGCAGGCTCTAAAGGACACTGATCTCTAGACTGACATGCCTAAACATATCAATGTACCTACTGCCAAGCCTCCTCCCCATTCCCTGAGTGTTCTGCATTATCACTTCTTTGCACAAGTCTCTTGGTGAGGATTTCTACTTTCCTGTAAAAGTTTGCTGGCGTGGGAGCTGAGGCCAGCTCATTCTTAGTATCAAGTGGTGCTGCTGTAGGTAGAAACTGCCAAGTGTCAGCCAAACCAAACTGATGCTGTCTAATGCCAAAAGTCATGGTTTTCTGTATTTCGTTCACCAAGCACATTTGGCATGAGTTGAAAGGTGATGCTATCAGTGGTAGTAAGTGGGCTCATCATGGCAGAAATGTACAGGCAGCAGCAGAGCACCAGTGCAGCAGAAAGAGGTGAGGGGTGAAAGTTATACTGATGTTTAAATGGAGTTGAATTCTGCTTCAGAATCTGTGACTAAGCATTTCTGACCTGTAAAGGAGAGCTTCTGCTGCTGTCATGCATGCTGACTGCACCCTTTCTCTTCCTTTGCTCTCAAGGCTTAACCCTGTTGACTTCAGCACTGTGGAGCAAGCTGCTTGTCACCATCTGCAGTCAGAGTGCACATGAATATCCTCCCTCTCTGCACCTGCCAGGTGTATTGGAATGAGGTCAAGCTGACACCTCTCACACCCATGAGGTGAACAAGCTACTCCCAGGCAATAGACTGAAGTATTCAAAGCTGTGGTAGTGTCTCCATACAAATATGCACACCTGGCCAGCTGGAAGAGATCTGTGTCATCCTCATGGGAAACACCACTATGACGTGGTGTCACCTGTCACTGTGCATTTGAGAGTTAAAATGAATTCCAAATTTAGAGATTTTCTTCCAAAAATATTTGTGGCAATTGTGAAAGGCTGGTGTAGCTTTATAAAAGTACCTAAAGACAATAATTTATGGCTCTACTGAAAGAAATGGCTTTTTCCTTCACAATTGCAACTGACGTATATTAATTTATTACTTTGCCCTTTACCAAGGTGGTTCACATTTTATTTTTATCAGGTTCTTTGCAACACTAGCCAGCCATTTTAAGCCTGAGAACACAGCTGGGAACACATTACATGGCCAAACTGGATTTTAAAATGCCTGCACCTTGGTAGAATCATCAGGTTTCTCCCTTACAGAAAAGCTTCTCTGGTCAGACCTAGGCTGGTTGGGTACCATGTGCCCTGCAGTCATGTGTGTCATCTCTGCATGCCTCGTTCTCCCCTTGCTGTTCTTTGTTTCTGCCATTTCAGTCTTTTTCACTACTGGTCTGGGCACACAGTGACTCTGGAAGACCATAAGCAAAGAAAATTAAAATTATGTGCCTTGGATTTTGCACCAGCGGGCCTCAGTTCAGTTTCAGAAGTTCATTGTTATTCTTTTGGTATGATAGTGACTCCCTCAGCAGCTCAGACAGCAGCAGCAGATGGGCCTAAGAGTTATGTTTCTGAGCCTGCCTGCCCCTCCTTGCTCTTCCTGTCTGTCTGAGTGCTCACATTTTGTGTTGTAAAATCACACAGCGTGTATCCCAACACCACCCCCAGCAGCAACAACAGAAAAACCCTGGGACCCACAGAAAATGTGTCTGTGGTACCAAAAGATATCTCAGGATCCCAGGATCCTGCTTTCTGTGGTCCCAGGTTGCATTCCCTAGTTAAGCACCATCAATATCAATACTTAATGGTATTCTCTAAGCTCAGGCAGTGAAGAAAATAGGGTTGTTATCTATCAAAGCACATTTTAGTTTTTGACAAGTAAAAAGCAGCATGGGGAATGCAGTAAGTCTGAAATGAAAGCCTAAAAGAAAACTCATATAACATCTGGTGTCATTTATCCCCTGTTGGCCTTCCATAGTGTGATATGATGAGCTTGTTCTGATTTAAGATCAGATGATTTGGTTTGAAAGAGGGGAGTGGGGATGCAGGCAGTCTGGCAGCAAATTGGGATACAAAATCTGCTCAAATAATTGGAAACACGACAGATTTTCCTTAACTGATGCCAGTGGCATCTTAGTTTATCCATCTCTCTCAGCTGAATTTGTTAAGTGCATTATCTTATTGGTTTTAAAGTTTTCATCTCACTTATTTGCAGGGGAAAATGTGAGCAAATCAGTCATGATGGATTGCCTAATTTTCTGGGCTGAATAAACCAGTTTTATAAGACTGTTGATTCCTGGGTTATTAGTTAATAGAAACATTTATCAATTTCTTTATAGAGAAAGGGAAAAAAAAAACTTTAACCAATGATTGCATTTTAAAACTTTCATTAATGTTTCCACATAATGCTTAGTGTTGGACATGAATATGGTAATCACAGTTTTAAGGTTGGCTTGAAGCAAATTTTTTTCTGTCCTTCCTCTCTTCTCTTTTTTTCTGTAGAAATTAGGAAAAAAAGCCAAGCAAAAGGATGTCATTAGACTGGTAATTATGTTGAGTGTTCTTTGATCAAGAAAAGGGGCAGAGGAAGAGAAAGATCATTTCCTAGCTAGTAAATGCAATGCCTGTATCTATTACCAATTTTCTCTACGTAAACAGGGCCTGATTCTGTGAGCTTGAACCCTTATGACCTATCAGTCTCTGTCTTCTTCTTGACTCAAGTGTCAGCTGGATGTTAACCCTCACTTCTGTGTGGCTTGAGCACAACATTAAAGTTGTGCCTAAAGGTATTCCATGAAGCCTTTGAGGTACTTTGAGGTACCTAATATAATGCACCAGGCTTTGTGTGGTTCACAATGGAAACTCTAAAAATGTTGGTTTGCTGATAGAGATCCAAGAGATATAATCTACGTAGTAAGCCTATTAAAAAAAAAACCCACTTCCTAATGAGAAAAACTCTCCCTTCAGTCTTACAGAAGTGTCATCAATATTTGTTTTTAAATGCAAGGTCTGCAAGCAGACGAAGACCCAGTGGGTGACATAGCCAGTGTACTGCACTAGGTGTGGCACCATACACTGCCCCAGCTGATGCTCACAGGGACAAAAAGATGTCCACTTCCTCTCATTGAGGTGTAGCTTGCCCTCACCCAGGGTATGGCTGTGCCTGTTACCCACACATTATAAAGCCCTTTGCATAAAGGGCCTTAATATAACTAGGAATCTTCTCACATTGATCAAACCGAAGTATCATTTAAAAAGACATCAAGTTCAGAGCAAGAATACATCATGTATGGACTGGTGAATAATGAAGTCATGTTCTAAATGAGATGCAGGATGTCCATTAAATTTTTTTAACACCTCTATTTCCCTTTCCATCTCATTTTTAACATCTCAGATACCTGTGTTGAGCGGCAGTTCCAGAAGTGCAAAAGGCACTTCCTTCAGAATAAGAATGAAGGGAGTTAAAAAACTTTTATGCAAGTAGACTTTGCTGTGAAATGTTATCTTTTGTTAGTTCAAAGGTTTCTGAAGATATAAATTCTTCACAACTGCCCTGAGGTACTGAGAATGTAAATTGAATACTTTACAATTTGTAGACTGTTCCTGCAGTAATGTGTATCTCCTCTGTGAGTGAGTGTTTAGGGATTTTTCAATTACTGTAGTCTGAAAACTCTCTGAGATTCTTTAGGGCAGAAAAAGGCTTCCTTCTCAAAGTTGAGTCACTGATGTTCAAATTAGCTGCCAAAAGCATTCTAATGATCTGTGTTCCAGATTTTGCTAAACAGGGAAAAAAATTGGCCCATTTCACTAGGGGAAAGAAAAAAAACACCTCAAGCCCTTCCTCCCCCAACCAGAAGTATTCAAAGGTTAGGCATTTTGCCAGGGTCAAGAGTGAGATGAATTGTTGACAATAAGTACACCTTGTTCGATAGGTCAAGGTCATTATTAAGGGATTCAAATGAACTTCTTTACATTTCCAGGGCTGTAGCATATGTGTGGCCTCCAGGCTCACTGTGTTGTTTAATAGCTTTTGTGAAGCTGTAAGTTAAATGATAAATTGGTTGAATATGTCTTTAAATCCAGTCCATTCCAAAACTGTAGAGAGTACTCTTACACTTTTATGTACTGTTATCAAATGCACTTTACAGAGCATAGTACAAATGGTCAGAAATACCAGCATTATACCAGCTGATTATGATTTAGCAGTGTTTACAACAGACTACTCTTGCTACAGTTTATTGCTGCTAAGGTCAATAACTAATACAATTTAACAACTAATGCATCTCTAACAAATAAAAGATCCCAGCGTATTTCTAAATGCAACGTGCATCAAAAATAGTGCAGGTAAAAACACTGGGGGTGATAGAAGTCTATGATATTAAGTAACCCATTAGGACATCAGGAGGATCTTCTGTGGCAGCCAGCAGGGGTGACCATCCTCATCCCTCTGACTGTCCAGGTTTGAGCTGCTTTCTGGCTTAAGAACAGGTGGGTGGGTGATCTACCACACCAGGCTGCAGCATCTGTGGAATCTTTCGTAAACCATGCACTGGTCATTCACTTCCAGATGCAGCAACTGCGTAATTAGTCCCCAGATGAGTTGATGCACTTAATTTGCCAAGATTTGGATTGCTCATGTGGTTTCTCTTCAGTGATTGGTCATTTGGAACGCCACAGAAAGTGGGGAATGTTCTCTGAAATTAGAGGGCAGCAGGTGTAAGTGTGATGAGAGGGAGTATTTCTTAGAATCATGGAATCCTTTGGGTTGGAAAAGAGCTCTAAGATCATGGAATCTGACCGTTTACCCAGCACTGCCAAGTCACCACTAAACCATGTCCCCCAGTGCCACATCCACACAACTTTTAAATACAACCAGGGCTGGTGACTCAACCACTTCCCTGGGAGGCCTTTTCCAATGCTTGACAACCCTTTCCTTGAATATTTTTTTCCTAATATCCAATCTAAATGTCCTCTGGCTCAATTTGAGGCCATCTTGTATGGTACAAGTGGTAATTGATGGAATTAATTGCCACCAAGTTGCACTTGTGAGAACATTCCAGTTCTGAGAGCTAGAAAGGGAGAACTGAGAGAAAAACTCAGCTGTATTTGAAAACTGTTTCGTTCTTGTAGCCTTCAGAATGTTCAGCCTTAATCTGACTTTGTTTGAAAACATGTAGTGAATATTGCCAGTCTCCTCTCAAGATTTTTTCCTGCACCTAAGTCTGTTGGTCTCTGGCTTGTATTCTCTGCTCACAAACCTTGTTTTCATTCAGATCCTACCTATTACAATCCAAAGATTCACCCTTTCCTGTTTCATTACTCCCTATCCACCAGTATTAATTCGTTCCACTGCATGCTTTACTATTTAGCTTTGTGATATTTTCTAGTCATCCCAGAGACTTTGCAGCCATTTAAGTTATGCAAAATGTCTATGCTTTTAAAACAAAAATGTACACAGCCTGCCCTTTGCAGTCAGTTTATGAAATGGTGTTATTGCAAATGAGACCCATATCTTTGCAGTGCATAAATTCAGTTCACAGTCACTGGTGAACTTCTCTTCCCTGCCTCCAGCTTGCCAGTGGCCCCTTTCTGCACCCCCAGTGGGCTGGCATGTTTCTGGCCATGCTGAATGTGACACCTACTCTTCTCTGCAGATCTGCCAAGGGTGAAAAGTCCTGCAGCGTGCTCTTCATAGACCATCTGCACTATGCCAGGCTTTCAAGAGTGTGATCCACAGGGAGGAGATTTCTCTGCATAGGAATTCTTCATAGGATAAAATGAATGCATAATTAAAGAGGATTTTAATGCAAGGAAGTAACAGAAACATAACTTTGGCCATCCTGTCAGAGCTTAGGTGCACCAGAAGCTTTACTGTGACTTTGAAGAAAAAGAAGTCACAACTGATAAGCCTTCCTTAGCTGATCACTTCTTAAACAAACTGATAATTCCCCATTGATAATGTGGGAAACAGGGAAATAAGGACACTGACAATTAGGTTATACGCCACAGTTAAACCCCGTGAGACCCAGGAAATAAAGAGGCAAGAGCAGTTTGGCGAACACACAGCAGCCACAAGATTATTTTCCACATGGGTTTCTTTGCATCCCAACTTTTTAATCCTGGGTCTTTGCCTTTTCTCCATCACTATTTAGTTGTACAAATTATCCAGGATAAACTGAGTAACTGGGCCAGATTATGCAGTTTAATGTGTTTATTTCTGGGTGAGCAGTTTCTGGGATCTGTTAATGTTTCCCGGCTGGATTACGGAAACGCCGAGTTTCCCCCTTTCCTGAACAGTTTGGTGTTCTTCCCCACTGGTCCCTTGCCGGCGAGGATGACATAATACGCCGTCGGGCCTGTTCCCTGGCAACCGTCCCATTTCTTGGCTCTTTCCAGCTGAAAGCCAGTCTGAGTCACCCTGCACATTTCCAGTGTATCAAACAGACATAGGCTCGAGTTAATCTTGTTAGCACAATGAGGCAGTTTTTAAACATTGCAGCAAATCAAATCATCCCTAAGGACCGGGAGGGAGGAGAGGGCGGAGGGAAGGTGGGGGAGAAGGAGGCAAAGGCTAACCACCAAAGGTGGAATAAGCACAGAGGGAGCCCGGCTTCTACCTGGACAGCAGCTCCTCCATCAAGGCACCGCCAGATCCTGCTCTTCCCAGTGGCACCTCCCTTCCCACCGGTCCCCGCATCCATGCCGTGCTCAGAGCAGAGACAGCAGTGGGCAGCAGCAGTGAGAGAGCTCATCTATCTGCGAGGAAAGAAGCAGCTTTGATGGTTCCCCAGTGGATGTAATTGTGCTCATTACTGCCCATTTACATTTCATCACTCGATTATCGCAAATGCCTCATTACTGTTGATAAGGGTTTGCTGTTGAACTACTTGCTAACTATTCATTCCTGAGCTTTGCTGTCATCAGGCAGACCCGTGTGAGACAGGAGAGGACTGGGGAGGGCTGGGGGAGAGGGGGGAGCATTGAGAAGACATGAGGAGGGGGAGGAGAGACAGGAGGTGAGAAAGGTCTTCTATCAGATTTGATTAAAGGGTGTGATTTAAATCGATATTTAATAAAGTGGCTGCTGCCACATAAAGCGTGCAATTCCCCATGCAGGCAGAATCATGAATCCAAGGGCCTTGCTGCCTGCTACATAACTCAATTGGGTTTTGTGCACTGGTCTGGCACCTGTGTCCCTGAGCACAGCGCCTCCGAGGTAATGGGTTTATGAGCCGATGAACAGAGCTGATAGGTTCTAAATGGATTAACTAGGTGTCTGCAGCCTAGTGATGAATACATCAGGAGAAAAAAAAAAAAAAGAGAGATAGAGAGAGAAAGGCAAAAGGAAAAAAAATTGTCTGCATAAGCAGAGAGTGATAGAATGTGTTGACAGACACTGTGGCTGTCACGAACCCCACAGGGTGAAACACTGCTCAGCTCCTGTCAGTCAAGAGCTCTCTGAATAGTGGGTGAAGACAGTAGGCAGCAAGGCTTCACAAGCCTGCAGGTGACAGGTAGCATCACCCTGCTGCTGCCCCAATAACTGCTGCAAAAGGCTAAAATGGAGCATGACTCATCTCACAGCTATGGCAGGTCTGGGATTTCCTCAAAAGCACTGCATATGCTCTTTGGCTGGTGGGCCTGCCTTCACTATGGCTCAAGCACATGCTCCAGCCAACCTGGGTGTGTATTTATATCCCTGGGAGTGGGTTATTGTTGCTATTGTTGCGGTCTCACAGTGGTTCCTCAAGCAGGGTTGGATTTCTGCAGTGATGAGCCTTGCACAGACACCCACTGTAGGGCACTTCCTGCCCCTAAGTGTTTTTTAAGTGAATAAACCACAAGAGCCATGAAAGAAGTATTATTGTATTCCCACATGGGAGGTAGGAATTGATACGTTAAATAATTTGCCCAAGATTCCATAGGAGAACTGGAAATAGAAGCCAAATCTCTTAAACTCAGGTCTAATGCCCTAAATGTGGAGTCACCCTTCCTCCTGTGGACAGGACCATGGAGTCTCACTGTCTATGACTGATCTACAGAATATGTTGTATGTGGAAAATAAAATCACATAGACCTTAATGATGACCTCTGTTTGCTACCATTAAGCTACAGTGTTAGCTTGGAGGATTTTGTGGGTTTACAACGTTTCTACCACCCGTTGTATTGGCTAAGAAGATATATGTTTTATAAGTGCCATATTCTGCCACAGCACTGAAAAAAAAAAAAAAAAGCCATGTCATTATATGCAGACATGACACGGATAAATGAACCAGTGTCTGTATCTGCTGTCACAGTTACACAGGAGTTAACCAGACTGGTTTGAAGTAGACAGCTGTTTTTGAGAATATGTTGCCTTTTTACTAAAAATTGAAAACTGAATACTTTTATTTGAAAAATACTTTCACAGTGCTCGTGAGAGTTATATTTTGGATGTTTATCCCACCATTGTTCTTGCTGTGTGATTCTCCCCAAACAGATTACATTGCATATAATTTTCACCTCTTGCTGAGCTGATGCAATGAATTATGGAATCCATTGGTTTCCCATGGGAAATGAAGTCAGAAATATAAGTACCCCAGATATTTCAAAGCTGAAATCTTTGGATAAAAGAAAAAAAAAGTAAGAATGGAACCTTTTGCAAGAAATAGCTGATTTCCCCCTCATTTTTTTGGTGAAAAATTGAGTAATTTTTAGCCATAAATACGTTTAATGTAGAACAGGGTAGACATAGCAGATAGCTGCTTACTATGTTGTTGCACATAAACCACAATTTAAAACCATTGTCTGATCGTGTTAAGCCATGGTTTCAAAAGTCTGCCCAGACAGGATGAATCCAGGAGAGTGAATTTTCTGAGCTATTGCTCTGCACCCACATTTACTGGTTGCTTTTTAAATTCTTGTCCCAATTTTTTTTAAGTCTATTTCTGAAAGGAAAACAAAATTACTGGAATGAATTACATTTTTTTTCCTACAAAACAACTTCTACAACAAAATTGTATGCAATTAGAGTGGCTTGAATCATTCAGTATTATTCAGACCATCTGGGTTAACTGTATAATGCCATCCCAGCTATAGCAGACTTCATTCAAAAGTATTATAAGAAGAAGCAGGTTTTTTGTAAGGATGCATTTTGGAAAAGGAAAAGAAAGTTATGGACATGAAGACAAATACATCCATTAGCAAATGGTGAGGTAACAGTTGGTTCTGTGTAAGATAATGCAAAAAAGCTCTGATCATAATGCTTGTCTGACTCACTGAATTGGTAAGGGATTACCTTCTCATTTTAAATTCACTGTGTATAATCCAGCCAGATCTCAGCCACACAGATATCTGAAGACTCTGGACACAAAAGTTCTTTCTGAGTTCTGAAGTCTCTGATATCTGTGACAATTAAAGATAGAGTAAATGTAATGATTATACATACATAAGTCTACATTAAATGAAAAGCCATTGGTAACAACCAAAATTCATCTTATTATGTCTATATGTCTTAACTGTTTCTTCCTGTTGGTTAGTTCCATCTTAAAAAAACAAATTAGGTTACAGAATTTTCCCCCTGAAATTTAAGAGGAAAAAAAAAAGTGAATCAACCACTGCAAACAAGAGTGTGACCCACCAAACACCAAAAGGAAAAAGTACTCTAATCTGAAAATACCAGTGTGACAGACATCAAATGCACTATCGGTTGACTCACTATGGAGGGATGTGTTGTGGTATGGCATGACTATTGATAATTTTTTAGATGAAATTTTCAGTTCTCATCAAATTCTGTTTGTTTTGCTCAAAAGTTCACTGTCCAATTGCTAATGTGCTGTCTCCTACCAATGAAAATTCCTGCTTAGTACTTGTCCAATTGAGTTGTGACTTAATTTCACAGATAGATCATTTGTTCCAGCCTTAAAACATGAGTGTTGCCAACACTCCTACCACCAGTTTCTCCATTGTATATAGACTTAGAAAAATGTACACACTCAGGTCACTGTACTCAGCACAGAGTAAGAAGAAAGAAAATGTAGCTACTTCTATTTGGCTGATCAGGAAATACCAAAATAAAATGTTATAGGGAAACAAATCATGTATCATTCTAATTCCCAGTGCAATTTGGAAAATGTACAAATATTTTTTAAATATTTTTGTGTCAGAGTGATTCCTTTTATTAAAAATTTCAATTAAATATTCCTGCCCTGTCCCCTGACCTCTCCCCCCTGCCTTCCCCCCAGAATAAAAAGACTGTTATAGAGGAAGAGTAGCTGCCTCCTGGCATTAAAACATGGACTATGTGCATCCATCTGTTCAATGGAAATCATAGACCCTTGAGTCACACGAAATGGTGACTCAGAATCAGAGGGAGATGACCTTCAGAGACTCTCTGTCAAGGCAGTTCTGATGCTTTTGTTGTTGTTCATGATCCTTGAAGATTCTTTGTCTTGCTTTCTGAAGGGCCTTAATTTTTGTCCTCTGGAAAACTGAGATCAGTCAGAAACATTTCCTTCAAAGAGGTAACATGCCATAGGGAGTCCTTTGATTGTGTTTACTAAAGGCTCTCCTCCTTCTCTCACTGCTCTCGGTGGTTGTCCCTCTGTGGAGGAGGTTTTTGGCCACCCTACAGCCATGATCCCTCCAGCTTGGCCCTACAAAGTCCTCTCAGATGCTTTAACCAGCATTCACATCCTCTTGCTCATCCATTCCTACAAGAAACTTTAATGTCCCGTCCTTTCTTGTCTAACCCCACAAAATATTAAGTATACATGTACGTAAATATATTTGTGTGCTGAGGAGTGATCCATAAGCAGTTTCTTCTATTGTGAAATTTTGCACCACTGAGATATGCAAAGCTGGCTATAAAACAGTTTAGGGTGCTGAGCACTCACAACTCATACCTCCAAAAGAGCCATGAGGGTGTTCAGCTTGCCTGGATCTTGGCTATGGGGGCATAACACAGGAAGGATTCAGTCATACCTCATCCAAGAAATATTTTGCAGATGCAGCTCAATGAAGGCATCTGGACCAAGAAAGATAATTAAACCAGGACAGAAACAAACTCCTTTCATATCCTAAAGAGAATTTGACCAATTGAGTCCCTTTGTTTGTATCAGCTAAACATTCGTGTGTGGAAATCTGATGGTTAGAATAAATATTTGGTGCCTACTTGGTAATATTCATGAAATGTATTTACATGTTTAGATTTTTCCAAATCTGCATACCTAAACTTTAAGCATATGTGCAATCAGCTTCAAGTTTTCCAAACAAAAAAAGGCCAAGAAAGGGAGGAAAAATAGCATCTGCTCCTCAGCTAATCAAACCACCCAGGGAGATTGTCAATAAACAGTGCAAGGACCGGGTCCTCCTGCCGCTCCTTATTTCCTACGTGTCATATTCCATAATGGCACTTAACTGAAAGCAGATCATTGAAGACTGCTCACAAGGGGTTGCTCCTTTTTGGTTTTTTATTTAAGAAAGGCCAAAACATTGTTGAGTGGGAAGTAGTGGCAAAACAGTGAGGTGAGGAGAAGAAAGTGTGAGAAGCAGATTCCTGATCGTCAAAGTGAGAGGAGGGTAAAGAGCTCCTCCAGGTGTGAGAGTCCCCTGCCACCACTGGAGATACCCTGGTGGGGCTAGGGGAGCTGGAAATGAAGGAATGAAGTTAAGAATGGGAATCAGAGGGTGAGAGTATTTCACTTTTTTTGCCTTTGCTCCAAAGCTTTCAACTCTTTTTTAGCTGGCAATAAATAGTTAATAAAATAACATATTAATTTATTTTTAATGAAAAAGATACTTTTTACCAAATAAAGTCTTTTTTACCCGTGAACATCAATAATTTTATTGATAATTTTTGGTAAGCTTTTTCATCTTATTTTTTTCCCCCATATCCTCCTGAGGAGAAGTGGGAGAGGAGTGCATGGCCAGGGGCAGCCTTCCACAGAAGGAAAGTCATGATAACAATATATTAAGAGGATTTCCTTGACAAAATCAACTATAACATTTTTGAATATCAGGAGGCAGTCTATGACTATATGATATAGTTTACAGTAAACAACTGGAATAAACCACCCGGTGTGTGTTCTGAAGAAAATGCCAGCTCTTCCTGGCATGCCTAAGTATCCCTTAAGAAGAGATACTAGCCATCTTATTTAAGAGGTTTTGTGCATGTTGAAAAAAAAGAGTGACTTCTGTCTCTGCTGTTAGAGCAACATTTTGAGTGTATGGAGAGCTGATACCTTGAATTGAAAAATATTATAGTATACAACTTGCTTAATGTTACATGCTGCTTAGAACTGTATCCTATATGGGATAAGATAGAATAGGAAACATGCCAGTATAGGGAAAGGTGAGGAAAAAGGGTGACAGCTGCTTTATCCATTACCATCTCATACTCACAACAGCCACTTTTGGGTTTTTGTTTGGGGTTTTTTATTTTGATTGCTTTTTTTGGTCCTTTTTCCCCCTGCCTTTATTTTTATTGAAGATAAGGCTGTCTCATGCTTTTATACAGTGCATAACATACAAACAAACATGTCAGCTTGTGTTTTATGTTTTCCCCTTGACTGGTCAACACGTGGTAGAGATGCTGTTACATTAAAACTGGTAACACTGGAAAAACACAGCTTAAGTAGAATGGAAAGCAGTTGGGATAGGAGTAATGGATATTTTCCCAGTATAATTGTTGCAGGATCTCCCAGTCTGAAGAAAGCCTATGCCAGAATGGGAAATGGTGGCAGAAAGAGCCAAAACCTGCTGAGCATGGAGGTAAGTTGTTGCTTTCATTTCTTATACCCAGGTTTTGTGCTGCCAAACCTGTAGCAACAGCTCTATGTGACCATGGGCCAGTGCATGGCAGTACCACTGTCCCTTTCCCATCAGATCAGGATGTGCCATTCTTTGTTTTTTGACATATGGGCTCCAATGGGGAATTTGTGCTTAAACAACTTTAATTTTGGTGTCAAACCACCAGTTCACTCTTTCCTTGAGTTGCAAAATGCTGTAACACACTGAGGAGGTTGCTGTAAGGTTGCCCCACACCCTCACCCTGGTTGTAAGCTGAGCTTAAAGCAGTAGCCAAGATGTATAGAGAAATTACTTCAGATTTATTTACAGAGAGTCATTTGTGTTGAACTAGCAGTTTTCTATTGTGTCAGCAACTCTCTATTGCATTTATTTGTTACTGTGACATTAGGCAAGAGTACAATCCTATTAAACCTGTACATTACATTTCACAGAATTGTAAGCCTTTTTTATTTCACAGAATGAGAAGAAATATGAATTCTTACTGCTGAAAATTCCTGATACAGCAGTCAGGACTAAAAATACTGTCACTCTCCCACTAGGAGTTTGGTGGGTTTTTTTTAAACCTTTGTATTTTTAAATAATTTAATAACTAAAATAAAATTTACTGGGGTTTGCCATTCATTGGGATGATAAGGAAGGTACTTAGACTTCTATCAGTGAAGAGTAGAGAGGAAAGTTATCACTCTGTTCTTTTCAGCTTGTCTAGCAAGGAATCTTGTCTAGCAAGGAATTTCTTTGTTTTGAATTTAGCCTCTGTTTGCAGATGGACAATCGATGCAAGGTTTTAAACCAGATTTGTTAAAAACCTGAGTTTAAAATGGCAATTCTTCCTAAGCCCACACTGTGTAAGACCCTCTGAGCATTTAGGTGGGTACAGAAAGATGATAGCCCTGGGATTTCCCCACAGGTTCTCAGGGCCAGCTGAGGGACTCACTCTCATGGATCCTGCCAAAACCCTCAGAAGAGACATTCTTCAGAACATGCTCAGGTAGCAAAAAGCACTCTATTGAATCATTGTTCAGGAGTTCTTTGGTTTTCTTTGGGGACAGCTAACATTTTGCACCAGCAGTGCAGACTCCTTGAAAATTCCATGTGAGTGAATGACCGTAGAGCACAAATTTGCTTCCTTTACTTTTTGTGAATGCCTTGGGCATAGGAAACAGATCATGATTGGAAAAAGAGTCTTTAGTGAGACAGGCATTTAGCTTTGTCCTCATTTAGAGTATAAATGGAGGAAAAATAATATTTCTGCAAATCCCTTCCAAAAAGGGACAGAATGGGAAACCAGCTTTGAAAGTCTCATACTATTGTGGTAAGAGTGCATGAGATCAGAGCCTGTAAATGCACGTTTTTTTTTCTGCTAACACTATAAACTATTTTAATTAATATGATGGATTCACTGGAAATAATAAAGAAATAAGAACTCGAATTTTGCTGAAGACTAAAGTCTGTGGTGCTGTTTCAAACTCTGATGGGAACACAACAAATTCTAATTCATTTCTTATTTGTGTCATGCCTTTGGTGTCACCTTGTACAAATCCTTGTGCCTCTACCACTGTTCTATTTCCCATAAAAAGGAAATAATATCTCCTCCCCCAGAGATATTTTGTAAGGATGTGTTTGTAAGGCACTTCAATATTTTTGTGATCAATCCCATTGAATTTCTGGGGATGAAAAGTCTATTTGCAAAAGATTATAGGAACAGATTACAAGGTTCAAGTATTTCTTTACAGGCTATTTTATTTGCTATGATACAAAATTTGTTGAAAATTTCACTCTGCCAACAATTTCTATACTATTTGTAATACATAGCAGTGCAAAGTTAAGTTATGACAAATTTTGGGCTTCAAAAAAAAAGTGACTGTTGAAAAGTTCTACTTGTACTTTTCAATGTGAGATTGTTTACAGCAATATGAATTTTCTGAGGCAAATTTTCCATGAGACTGCACTGATTTACAACAGCTAGAGATCTGGTCTGTTGTGTCTAAATTAATAATAATTTTACCTGAAGTTGCAGTAATTTTAAATGTTGACATCAAGGCTATTTGTTTTCTGCCATGCACTTGTATCTAGCAACGCCTGAATATTTACATCTTTGTCTCAATTTTGTATCAAAATAATGTGACAAAATAGTGTCTAGTACAAAACTGTTGACTCAATTTAGTTATAATTTTCTTTTTTTATGGGTAATTCATTATGCAAATGGAAACAACTGAACATGTGCCCTATTATTAATTTTTATCCTTTTCAAATGTGCAGATAGTCTTGAATCTTAAATCCCATATGGAATAAATAGTTACATTAATGCACATGTTATTTGAAAACCTGCATGCTCTGAATCATATGTGCTAACATGGTAATTGTTTGAACAGTTGAGATATTGGATGACCTTCAAGAACTTAGCTGGTGAAAAGTTGAAGGTATGAGGAGTTCTGTGAGAATTAAGCAAAGCTTATCAAAGTTCAATGAAAAAAATAAGATGACACATATTTACCTTTTGGTACTTTTTGAGGTAATTTGCAATTTTTTATTTGGCCAAATATTCACATTAAAATGTACCTGCTTTTCTGCTTCTAAGAGAAGATTTTCATCCATCCTAACTCTCTAATGCAATATAAAAAAGACTGCGGTAATATCAAATTTTAGCTCTGGTGAATTTCCCAAGATAAAAGTCCCCCGTGGAAGCATGAGTGCAGGGGCCACCAGAAAGCAGAGCTGGGGAGAGACATGTGGTGCTCAAGACTGGGGCACTGGCAGGAAATTCCAGGAAATTCCAGGAAATTCTGTGGCAGCCTGGTGAGACAGAGCTCTGAGGCACAGCTGAGACAAGATAAAAAGACATCTCTAGGGCAAAGACAGGATTTTGAAGCTCTCAAACAATCCAGTATCACCAAGGTCAGAAGGCAAATTTTTACCTGATTTGTCCAGGGTGAATGAAGAAAGAGAAGGCAGGGTTCCCTGCGTATTCCAGAGTTCAGGCTGATTCAGCATGATTTCAAAATATGTGTCATGGTTGCATGTGTCCAGCATGAGACACCTGAAAAATGCCAGCTCAAGCGATACCCTGAGCATTTGAGCTCTTTTTTGTTAGTTATCTCAAGGTAGAGAAGAAACTTGGAGCTGGGAAAGTAGTCAGAGTTTCTAGTCCTGTTTGAAAGGGTAAAATTAACAGTTTGTACTGGCTGTTTTTCTAATCCATTATATAAATATCAAGGCATCCCCAATTCCCTGTGCAATAACCCTGTTTTCATGCACAGGAATATCATATCTTGAAGGAGAACATATTTAACAGCAGACACCACTGTAGGTTTTATATTATAAGGAAATATTTTTAAAATTTCTTTCTGTCATTAACTATTTTTTTGAGCTGAAGTATATTCTACATCACAGTATTTTACCACAGGTGTCCTGAGTATTAATGCAAGTTACTTTAAATATATGTGTGTGTGTGTATGAATACAAACTATAATAAAATTGATGTCTGTTGAAAAATGTGACACTTTATCACAGCAGTGTATTTTCCCTCCAGAGCAGTACCTTCTTCATCAGCATTGGACATCATTTGTAGATGGCAGCTCATGAGAATGAAACACCCTAATATGGCTCTTAGTGAACTGGATCTTTAATTTTTAAATTTTTTCCTTTTTCCAAAAGTTATCATCATTAAGCATTTTCATTAGGACATGTAGAGGTCAAGTTCCTTGAATTGTGCTGATGGCAAGTCAGGAAGATCTGGTGAAAGTTATATCTAACACAAATATATTCCTATTTACAACATTGGAAAAGAAAATCTCAAGTTTACAACCAAAGTTAGAGACCAGATTCAAAGTCATGTTTGGCTAATCTGTTACCTATCTCTCCCCACCAAAAGTGGTGACTTTTGTTGGTTTTTTTTTTTTAATATTTTGATTCTGAGCTCTTTTCAAGGGGTGTGTGGGTGTTTTAGTAAATATTGTAAATTAAATGCTAAACATGATGCATTTTAACAAGAAAAAGTACTTGAAAATCTGTGTGCTGCTTTTCACGGAAAATCTTGTGTTTTCTAAAAAGTTAAATGCATTAGCAAATGCTGATGAATAGAGAAATATAATGCAAAATGTAGGGGGCCTTTTGTAGATTGAGATGGTTGTACTTTAAGTCTTTTGACATAATAACTATTGTAACATTGTTTTGAAATGTTTTGCAGAATTTTGTAGCTGAGAGAGAAATAATCCAGAGCTCAGGGAAGACAGAAAACATCTTGTGGTACAGTATTCTGGGAAGGCAAAATAATATATGTGAATGTTACAAAGTTCAGATAACAAGTATTTTGTTTCCACTGATTAAAAATGGAATAGAAGAAGACTTTGCTGAGATTTCTAAAATAAAAAGAGATCAGGTGTTGCTAATATTATTTTTTTTAATGCAAGAGCACTCAGGATCTGGCAATAATACTCCAGTTCAGAAACCATTTTGTGGTGACAGCTGGCAAACACCTTCTTTCTTAGTGTCAGTCCCAGTGATACACTTGGAACATATGCTGGAAGATGAAACAGATACTGTGTGGACAGCTCAGAAAACTTCCAGTTTGTAATTTATTTTCCAAGATGAATTCAATTTGTTTGCTACATCAAAAAATCACCAAAAAGAATAGCATGAAAGACCAAAGAACTGGCCAACAATTGCAATTTGGAAACAGTGTAATTCCCCTGTGTGTTTCCCTGAAAATTGTTCTTTTAAGAATAACAGTGTTGTGTCAGCAGTCTTTAAGAAATCACTGTTAAGTTTCTGAGATGAATGATTCTAAGTGACATGGTTCAAAAGAGAATGAACAATGTCAATAAATGGTGAGGTGTCACCAAAGAGGCCAAGAAGACTGCAAAGGTCTTAAATTATGACCCTTAAGTAACTCTCATTATGTAAAGAGCTTTTTTTTCCCTTTGCAGCTTATTAGCATTCTCATTCTTCTAAAAATTCAGGTGGAAATTTTGCAAATACTGACATATATTAGAGTTCTTCAGAATAATTCCTGTTCCATAACTATCATGTTGCAGGGAAAGTACATAGTTGATAAATGGAATCATTTCTGTGCCACAGATAGCACATCTGTCACTCATATGTCACTCATTTGAGCCTGCACGAAGGTGATCAGAGAATTTCCCATACTTCCCACCTTTGTCCAAAGATATTTCTTTTTAAAGCACTTTGTCATATCTTTCAAGATCTATGTTAATGGTTGTGGAAATCTAAATGAAGTCTCCTTCCTCTATTTATTTTAACCCAAAATACAGGCATATATGTGTGCATATAAAAAATAAATATTATTAATTATAAAATAGTCTTTGTAGATGTGTTTCAAAGTTTAGAATTCCCAAATAAAACAATATTCCCAACAGCATTTTCCTCATTTAAAATTATTCATATGCATTCCCCAGAGTACTGGGAAAGCAGATAGCAGGGGCTTTTTATATACAGCGTATAATTGACAAAATCAGGTTCCTGGCATACAGATAAAAAGGTGTCCCATTTCTGCTGGATCCACTTTTTGAAAACCTGTGATGTGTTTTTTGATTCACTCATTGAGAGCTGTGCTCAGAGAAGGGATGGGATAATTTTGGGGAGAGAAGAGACTTGTGTTTCAGGAAAAGTGATTGCCCGGTATCCAGAGATCATCTGGGTACCAAGTGAAGACAGTATGTGTGTGGTCCGAGGTCAACTGTCCCCATTGTTCAGTCTAGTCTGTCTCTCAATAATGAACTACTCATTCTGCAAGCTCTGCCTTTATAACAGAGCCAAGAATAGAGGGTGCTCATTTTAAACAAGCATCTCACTGATTCTCACGTTTGCCCCCACTGAATTTCATGGATGCTAAACTATAGCTTCTGAAAATGCTGGCTTCCTTTTCTTACCTGTTCTTCCCTCTGAGAAGAGGCAGGGAAGCAAAGGGCTTCTCCTGATGTGAGGAGGGAGAAGTCCTTTGCTCTGGAAATGTTGGCAGGTCCAGATCTTTAGGCTGGAGGAAGGTTTAGGCTGAGAATCTGGCATGCATGGTGCTGCAGACACCAGAGGCTGGTTCTGCCCCTGAAGCAACAGCCCCTGTACCTGGGGCTGAATTGGGTTTGCCATGTTTTAACAGGGATATTCCTAAACTTGTAATCTTCTGACACTGTGTCTGTTGCTTTGGAGAAACAGTGAGCCGTGAGTAAAGTTATTTAACAGTTTCTGTCAAAAAATTTGGAACCTCAACAGCTATTTGACTTAAGCAGTTGGGAGATATTTTTCTGGAAAATGTTTCAAGGCCAGGAGGTAATGCTATTTTATAAATGTTTTCTTCCTTAAGCAGCACTCTGAAGGGGTTAGGTTCAGTTTTGAGCATTACCTCAGACAGTTTTCATAAACAGATTTTGAAAGATGGTGGCTGGGCTGGTTTTGTTGGAAAATACTGTTTCCCTTTTGTGAAATTTTATTCTAAATTATTATTTGAACATGTTTATTGGAGCTTGTCACCCTAAAATCCTTGAACACATAGAAACCTTCCAGAACTAGAGAAGATAACACATCTCTGTGTTTAATAGTCCTGACAGATTTTTCTTCTAGGTTCACTTCTAATTGTTCTTTTATCCCTTTTATTATTTCTGGCTCCAAAATTTCCTGTAGCAATAAGCTTCATATTTTAATTACATGTCAAATGAGAAAGTATTTACTTCTGTTAACTTTAAACAGGCTGTAATAATTTCATGTCCTTCAGAATGAGAAACAATTATAATTGTTACCTATTCATTCTCTCCATGTCATTTGTGGTATGCTTTACTTTTCTAAAACCATAATTTATTTCTTTCTGAATTGGTAGAGTCATTATATGTAGTAGGTCTCCCACACTGCTCATCAGTGGCATCATCTCTTTTTTTCTAGGAGACAGAATGCCACAGGGAAGTTTTTTAAAATGATGCTTTTGTTGTCCTGGTCTGTACTAAACTTGGAGCTGTGAGTGGAAACAATTCATCTGATTTCAAGGGCTCTGATGCATCCTAAGAGTAAGGATAGTTCTGTGTGTACTTTTCTTTTACCTTTTAAGTTTTAATGCATTAGTGGAGCAGAATCTTTGTGGTGTTCCAAGAAGAGTGCAGGCCTGATTCATACACACCTGTCTGAACAGTGTGGCGGCGGTCACCTTCTGCAGTCACAGCAGTTTTCCACCCAGCTCCAGGGGAACCCTGCTGATGACCAGTTTGCAAAAATCCAGTAGTGAGTGTATACAGGGAAGTGTGAATTTATATCAGATATTTTATGCCTGATTCTGCTTAGTTTTAAAATGCCATCTGAGTAAAGGTATGTGAAAGGAGATGGAGATCAGTACCACAGGACACTGAGAACCTTGAGAGCTCTCCTGGTGCCATGTTTCACTATCCAACAGCTTGGCTAGAGGTCTGTTTGGGTCAGGCTCCTTGCTGGAGTACCCAGCTCCAAACACACCTCCCTGGTGAGCTGTGTCCTGTGACAATTGGCATTAACCAGACTGCAAGAGCCTGTGTGAGCTGGCTGGTGAGTAGGAGTCTGCTATAGCTAGAACAACTGCAAAAAAGGGAAGATATGTATGACCTGGCAAACAGATTTCACTGCCATCACAGCCTGCTTCAGAGCAGAATTTCTGCTCGTTTTAAAGTAAAAAGTGATGTCTTTTTATCACAGCTGTAACTCTGATACAGTAGGTGAAAATACTTGGAAGCTAAGAAAGTTGGATAAGTGCGTGTTCTTAATGGGTGTTTTTAAGAACTATGTTCACAGAGATGTTATTCTCTAGGTGTATGTCATTCAGTATCATCACATTAACATTGATATTATGATTCTTACATTCAACTGAGCAAGAATTTACTGCATTTTCTTCTATGCACTTTCAGTGAAACAGAAATATCAGTTCAAATATTTTGGAGAGTTAGATATTCTTTAATAAATAATAATCATATATTAAGGTGTTTTTCAGTCATCTGGAGGGAGCAGAAGGAAAGAAGGAAGAAAACTAGGGGGAAAACTACTAAGTTGAAAAGTTGGGTGATAGTTTTCATTTTACTTGAGAGTGGGAAATGCACAACTTCATTGAAATCATCATTTGGTGTCCTAAGGGACTAGGTTTTACTTGTGACAGGCCTTTTTTCTAGATCTACAGCAGTGAAATAGATCTAGTTCACTTACTTGACCATAATAATTTTTAGGCAGACAGGAAAATGTACTTGCCTGAGAACTCTGACTGGCTGAAGTGGATTAAGCCCATGGATTGAGACCAATACCAAAGATTATTTTTTCTAGAGTTGTGGTTGTTTGTATGTTTGCATTGTGTTTAATTTCTTCAGCCCACACAGCAGACTAGACAGACAAAAGAAAAGTAGATCTGCAAGAATGCCATCTACTGAAAAATACTGTAGGTCTGCCCTCTTCTGGGCAATAGGGTTCCAGAGTCTGCTGTGACAGGTTTTTGGTTTCCCTCATACTATTTTCTGGCCAACTATGTAAGTTTTGTAGGCCTTTGAGCTGAGAAAGCTCCTCATGTCTCTCATGTCTTCTTGTCCCTGTTATCTCAAATTGTCAGACAGTCCACCTTGCACCTATTAGAAATTAACAGAAGCCAGGAATTAGGGATATGAGGTCATCAGCTTGCTGGGAAAAGATAAACTCTGCCCTCCTTCATTGTGATCTCCGATAGAACTTGGAGTGCTCCTGAGCCAATGCTTTAGGACATGCTTAACACAAATCCCAGTCTCTCCACGTGTTGAATGTCCCACCCAGTCTTGAATGTCATAATACAATGTCTTCTCACAGGTAACTTAAATATCTGTGTTAAGCCTGGATCAGAATAAAAGAATTATAAGGAAAAAGAAAATCCAAAGAAGGAAATCTCAAGTTAAAGACAGCATAAGGAAGTAATCTCTCTAATTATGATATGCAGTTTCACCACACTCATTCTGCATCCAGAAACCCAAAATGAGCATTTGCTCAGAGCCAGTAAAAGTTAACTCTTCCTGTCCATTCCATGAGTAAGTGAATATCAAAGCTGTCTAGTTATTTTGAGATCTTCTATTCAGTCACTTTAACACATTCTGATTCTCAGTTGCAACCATTTTAAATCCTCAGTAGTTTTGAAAACATTAAAGTGGGGGGGGTTTGTGAACATTTCCTGCTCTAGACCACCAGACTTTGGATCCACCTGGACCCATTCACATTTGCAGGGCTTTGCAGTAGATTTGGGGTGCAGCCTGTACTGTGAAATGGCATGGCTGGCCTGCCTGGTTTGCTTGGAGGGACATTGTTCAGGGCCTGATTGCTGGATTATCCCAGTGTCTGTGAGGGATGTTTGCCATTCCACATCACGGTTTGACATCTTGTTATAATCTACCTTCCTTCTGCATGCTTTGTGAAGACTTGGCAGTTTTCTTCTCACTTAGACAGTGTGTATGTATTGAACCTCTGGCTGTGGATGAGAGTGCCTGGAATTAAGAACATTCACACCCCTCATTTTCCTTTTGTGAAGCTCAGTTTTCACGGTTGCTTTCCAAAAAGACAATTTGCATATTTCATCCATTGTTAGTAAACAGATTATAAGGCAATCGTTTGTGTGCTAAATCACAGCAAACTGTGCTTTGTGAATCTGATTCTCATCTCCCCTTCATTCTAACCTGGCTTAACTCCATTGATTTCAGTGGAATTACTGCTGATTTATGTTGTGAAAGTGAGGGGAGAATCCAACAAGCAAATTTCCATTTTGCACATGAGCGTGCCAAAAGAAGTCCTAATTTACCATTGTGGATCTCTTCCAATATGGTGCTGGCTTAATTTCTTTTGAATTACTTGGCTGGAAGGTTACTGCAGTGAATCAAGCCCAGGATTCATATAATTATCTTTGTGTGCTTCTTTTTCCTCTTTTTTTTTTCTCTATGTATATTACCTCACATGAAGACTGAATTTACTATCTGCTTTGCAGGTGACTTGCATATGGCTCTATAAGGAAATGCATTTTTTGAAATCACAAGATCAGTTGAACAGATAATGGCTACTAAAACTGGGAATTCCAACACAACAAATCTTTTTTTCTGCTTATGTCATACTATCTAAATAACCTGTAATTTCTCCCCAGCTTTTTAGAGTAGTATCTCAGTGTGTACTATAATTACAGAACAATTTTGCTGTAACATGGCTTTGGTAGTGATGTGAAAATGCTGCTCTGCCTGTCCTTTTATCTTGAGAAGGATATACATAACACAATATAGCTAAATGTGTGATAACTGCTTACTCACACATAGCTGTATCTAGCAATAACTACACAAAACAGTTTTCAGCAGACTTTTCTGGTTTTTGCACGTTTATATACTTGTAAATACAGTCTGGAAATTAATATATCCATGATATATTTTAGAATAAAATACAATACAGATGAGTCCATCTTTTAAAAATTCAAATCAAATATGCATACAAACTGATAAATACCACACTAGAATCAATATAAAAACTGACAAGAGTAAGTGAAAGAGTCATATATTATGAATCTTTGGCAGAAAGGAGAATTTTCCGTTTGTATGAACAAATTATACAATTTTGCATCATACTGTTTGCACTCACTCTAGACAACTTACAAACACAGTGTTTGTGAGGAAAATCTCTTCCATGATCCAGGTTTCTTTAGTAGTGGGTTTTGTACACTTGACAAATCAACAGGGTTTACACTCCAAAATAACTGAAGTGCTTTGAAACGTTTCTTCCCCACCTCTGTTTGCTGTACACCCTACATACAAAGCATAAGATTAAAATCACCTTGATGGCTGTGTTTCTGCAGCTGATTTAGGTGGAAAGCAGACACAATCTCCTGTAAAAGCCTCCCTCAAATTCTTCTCTTCTAAGAGAATCCATGTGGAGAGGAGAGGAGAACACACTGGCTGAGAAGCAGTAATGATGGGTGTTTTCACTACACCACAGCTGCAATCACCTGTGCGTGATGTTAATTTTGCTTGGCACTGCCCTAATGCTATCTGGATCCATTTAAGCTTTCACAAGCAGTAGCTCAGGTCCCTCCTTCCTGTGACACAGGACTAGCTGAAGCATAAGTTAAAATGAAATCTCATTAACTTGGCCTTTACTGCTCACCCAGTAATGATTAGAAGAAAATCTGGAAGCATGGAAAGACTAAGAGCACATTCACATATACACAAGAAAAAAAAAGAGATTACTTGCATCTTTCACAAATAAACCATCAAGGTATCAGTTCCACAGAATGCCAATATTAATATTATTACAATGAAAAATAATTAGAGTGATTTGAAAATAGCACTAACAATTTTGCCCAAACATTGCCTAGTAAGTAACTAATGACAATTATTGCCATTTCTTAGTCAAGCTCCACAAAACAGAGCTATTGAAAAATAATTTTCCTGCAGCCCACTGTAAGAACAGCTATTCTAAGTCCCCCACAAACAGGAGATGGCAATGTGAACATCTCTAATTTAAGTTTTGAATCTATAATGTCATATGCTAAGTACGGAGAATAAAGATATATTTGAAATGTTAAATGCTTTTAAGCATTCCTTAATTTAGCATGTCAGCATGTCAACAGTATTTCAAATACTGCATTGCATTTTCAAAGTAGTAATGTGGTTTGTTGAGTTACACCCAACTTTGTACATTAATATTTTCTCTCATGCATTCATAAACACATTTGAATTGAAACATGCAACCTGTGTTTATGCAGAAATGTGGATGGATGGATGGATGGATGGATGGATGGATGGATGGATGGATGGATGGATGGATGGATAGATGATCTCTGCCTCCCTTAGTGGTTTGTATAAATAGTATATTTGTAAAAGGAGTGGAGGAACACAATTAAAGAGTCAATTGTTCATAAAGAAAATAAACACTTTCTGGTGGACTTACACTATCAGTTGCCAGTTGTTACCTGTATGTGTCTGTTGTTAACTGTATGTGTCCAGTGTCTGAAAAATATTAAGAACAATTAAAAAAAAATAAGAGAACTAATATCTTAGTAACAATTGGAAAATCTGGGCTGTCTTTTACTTCATTCCTGGAAGGTGCAGGGCAATATTCAATTTCCCACTGTTTTATGACAGCATCTGCCACATTATAGGACAGGACCATCAGTGCATACGGAGGACAAGCAAGAAGGAGGCCAAGATAAATGAAATTGGTCTAATGCCAGTGTTGCAATGATTGAAAGGAATGAGCTAAAGCGCAAATACCAAAACAAATTCTGGGAGCTGCCATGGGACAACATGGAAAGCTGGAGGGTCAAATTTTTTACTCCCTCTTTACTATCAGAACTAATGGTAGAGATACAGAGCAGGCTGTTTGTTGAACATGGTCACTTTGTGCTTGATGTACTTACTAGCAGGAATATCAAATAACATTGTCCCCTAAATTGTTCAATTTACTCCTTGTGCTCCCTCTGTTCCAAGACCAGTCATAATCAATCAGGCCATTAAATACAAGAATCTTTTCTCACAGCATCCTAGGCTTTACAGAGCATTTCACAAAGGAGAACAAAGCATGTATCAGTGACTATGAAACAAACGACACACAGAGCAGTAAATAGGCAATGGCACAGAGGGATATTCCTACCACCAACCTCAGTCACCTGCTAAGTTAGCTTGTGAGGAGTGTCAGGCTCTTTGTGTAGTCAGTGAGGAGGGAGAGCTCTTCTGTGAGGAAATTCAGAGAAGCAAAGAGTATTTTCATCTGCTGCATTGCTTGTGCTAGACAATTTGATGTGGGTATTATGAATATTTACTATAATGTTGTAATAGGAAAACAACTGCTGCAATGACTGGAACAGACATCACAACCCCACATCCAATTACTTCCTTTCTAAATTGTGGGAGAAATATATTCAAGCTCAGCATTGTCTAGCTAGAGGAAAAGCCTCTGGGAAAAGCCTCCTTACCAATGCTGTTGTGGATTCAAAAATTTTGGGCATGCACAAGGAATCCTCAAAATTTTATGAACAGTGTTTCTACGTTGAGGAGAAGATATGTCTAAAGGAAGTAATGGTGTTATAACCAGAGCTTTGTGATAGCTCAAAGAGCTCAGATTCCATACTACAAAGCTAAAATATCTTTGCAGTTTGGGTCATTAGTTTATGTTAAATTGAAACAGAAGGAGCCAAGTCTATGTTGGAGCAAAAATAGAGATGTTCTGTTGTGCCTGTTAGTCCTGTGTGGCAGCAACATTCCAGTATGATGCAAGGGAAAGGAAGGAATAAGGTCCCTGGATTTGAGAAGTAAGAAGGGCGAGACTGTAGGAGTACAGGTGCTGCTCATAAAATGTGGCTGAGGGAATTTTCTGCAGCACTCATGCTTGGAATGTCAGCTAAGCAAGGATATCTAAAATGAGAGGATAAACTGCAGATAGTGTTTCAAGAAAGGAGAGTCTAGTTTGAGAATACAGTAAAAATTATCTAAAGAACAGACTCAGTTCTCATTGTTGATAACTAATACTGGTAATAATCTAGTGTGAATCTATGTGAGTGCCTATTTCTGCCAACTCTGCTTCCTATCCAGGCCACAATACTGGCCAGTGTTTTAACGGCACAATCTGGCCCAAGATGGGCGTTGATTCAAAACAGCCAACTCAGAAATGAAATACATGGAAAGGGAAAAAGCAAAACAAAACTCCATGTGAAAGGAAAAAGATCCAAACAACTGATGGTCTTTCTGCTCCCTGAATGGATGCCAGTTTTCCTGAGGCAGTGAAATGGCCAACAGATAATTCCAAACTTTGAAAGGTGTCCATATCACCACTTGGTCAGGCAAGGGAAAAAGAAACAGCATATTAAAAAAAAGAGGAGGGTTAAAAAAAATACCCCTGTTCTCTGTCAACAGCCTTTATAAAAATGTCTCTTAAAAAAAATGGATCTCAGGATGGATTTCCATTCAGTCTGCCAAAGCCACATTTACCCATCAGGTCTGTTCCCTGCTCAAGCCAAGTTTACCATCTCACAGCAATCCTCATGACTCAGGAAGCCAACAGGGATGACTAATGAAACTGCACTTCCATGAAATATGGTAACAAGCATGTGGGGCACACTCCACAGAGAAACAAGTAGGAAATTCATACATGGCCACTTTGTGTTTGCTTGCTTGGGGGGGAAACAGGCCCAATCATCCACATGCACAGAGGGAGCAAGCAAGCTTTCCAGATCAACTGGCTCCTTCATGACGAGAGCAGGACACAAGCCAGACATGTCACTCTCACTTTCTGCCTCTTTTATCTCTCGCCACAACTAGGGACTGCAGAGAGGAGATTGTTCTGGCTGGAAGCAAAGGGACACAGGTGGTACCAGCAGCTGCAAGCTCTTTAGCTCTTGTTGGCTCCACTTATTAGAACATGCATTGTATGTTTAATACATTGCCTCTTACGGTGTGGGAGCGAGAGCTGGAGGCTGGGGGTGCTGCACCGCGGCCTCCTGTATTGCTGGGGAGGCAAGGCAAGGTGGAGGCTGCTCCTAGTTAGGGATAATTAGAAGCTCAGGCTCCTGAAGAGAATTTGGTAACTCCACAAGAAATCCAGCTGTCCTTGATTACAGTGATATATTAGTCACTCTACGGTTGCTGTGCCAGTCAGCATTTTGCATACAGCAAATAAATGCAGAGATATTTTCCAGGCAGAAATATGTGGGGACAAAGTTCTATGCATGGCTTACCTCTGAGATGGGCTGATTTGCTTGTTTATTTGTTTTTATATTGCTAGCTATAAAGAACAAAGGATTTGGGGAGATCCGAGCCAGGTATCATCCTTTTATTTACTTTTTAAATCTAAGGATCACCATATTTTTAGTCTTGCCAAACTCCCTCTGTGCTGTTCACCTATAACACACATGGGGGAGGTTTTACCATGAGCAATATGATTTGAATCAGTTTAAATTACCACACACTCTGATAACTGAGTAAAATTTTATGAACCACTATTGACACCCATGGGAAACTATTTTCCATGGTGCTTGTTTTCAGAAATATTATCTGAAAAAAATGTTTATTCCTTATAGTCCTAATTTTATAAAGTAGTTGGTCATAATGTGTTAATTTTATTCAAACTTTTAAAATAAAAATCTGGGTAACTACAGGTCTAGGACTTTTGAGTCTGAAAGTTACTGGAGCACATTTTCAGAGAAAATAATAAAAAAGTGTGGAAAAAAATGGGTGAAGGGGGAGAAAAATGCAGCACAGGTCATCAATGTTGATTGTTACCCCATTCAACTGATGCTACTTCTTGGTAAGGTTTTCTTTGACAAATGAAAGTGCAGAAGTTTTGTGTACTTGTGTACCATAGGGGTGGAAAATTACCAAGGCATAAGGGGAGGATTTGGTCAAGAGCTTTGAAGTGGGGCAGAATAAGTTAAAGGGCACATTACAGTATTTTGTGCTGAAAGAGTAGATATTGCAGTTACAGGCTCCTGCAGGCTCAGTCTTATGACAGGTTTTACTTAATACTTGCATAATTGACCATGTCATATAAAGCAAGAGAGTGCTAATGAAATTTCTTGGGGTTTCCCTAACCTTGGGAAACCTTGGCTGCAGAGATATATAGCATACATACCAGAAAGGCAGTATGGATGGGAGTCTTAATCAATGGAGGGAGAATACTACACAAGATGTGAGCAGTAGCATGAAGTGCTGGGTCACCCATGAAGCAGCAACAGTTTAAGGTGGTTTTTGTTAGAGCTTCTTACCTGGAAATAACAGAAGGGAAAGAATTGAACATGCAATCAGTCAAGCACATCTGTGGCTGAGACCAATCAGGCTGATCCCATGGAAGAGGCAAATGCAGGCCTAGGATGTATTGGCAATAAATAAAATCCAGAGTTCTCAGTAGAAAATCCATACCTTTGTCAAATAGCTGAAAATAATTCTAATCTATAGAAACATGTTAAGTTTTGCTGACAAGATGAAATAGCATTTAAGTTTCTGAAATGCTTGAAAACTGGTATTCAAGTACATGTCAAAATAAGCACAATTTATTTGGCTCATTCTCCAGATTGCCAGATTTTACTCATTCTTTTGCTGTTCTGTTAAACCTAAATATAGTCTTAAGCACTTTTCCCCCTGTGTTGCAGAATGACTGTGATTTTTCATCAAACTTCTGTTCCACTCCCTCCCCAAGCTCTTTGTGTCTAACTGGCCGCAATGGGAAGCAGAACAGTTTTAAGGAGGCAAGACCCTCACAGAGGACAAAAAGAAACTGGTATTTGCCATCAAATGAAAATAACTTAGCCAAATGCAATCAAACTCTTGATGGGAACTGTGAGGGTTTCTGCTGTACCACAATACTTACCTGCCACATAAACAAGACAACACAGATCTCCTGAGCTCTTTTAGTCTCCCCATGCCTTCCGCTCCCAATAAGCTGTATAGTCCTGAAGCAGTTTTATTTTATTTTTGAACGCAATGTGCAATTGTGTAATTAATTCACTTTGGCATAGTTAACAGTCCTGACATCTAATGCATGACTTTCTTTAGGAGATGTTGATGAAACAGTATCTGAAAACTTACAATTTACCCCATCTGTCACCATTGGGATCTACCCTGATATTAGAGTACTTTTGCTACATTGTGATATCCTCAGCAAAGTATTTTTCTAGTTCATTAAACTCTGAAGTATATTAAAATATATGCTGTCAGGCTAGTGTACTCTAAGTCCAGAGGAAAAAACAAACCCTCCTGTATAAGATATACCCAGCCTCTTTGACTCACTAATATGTTTTGTTTGTGGTGATTTGTTTAGTATTGTTACAATCCTGGCCTAGAAGATAAAAATGTCATTTACTAATCAGAGATAATTTTCTACTACTAACAGAGATAATTTTCCATTATCTCTGTTAGCAGTCCCCCAACATGAAACTACAATGGAAAAAAAGGAAGCATGTAGTACTTTAACTTCTTACCCGATGTCAGTGGATCATACAGTCTTTGGAACTAAGATTTCCATGTGCAGATTAACATTTCCTGAGACATTAAGTCAAGTAATTATGAACACAGCTTGATTACTACATGTAATCAAAGCCAGGGTTGCTGTTTTGGACCAGTTTTTTCCAGCCAGCGTAAGAACTGTTATTACCAACTCTTGCTTTTCCTGGTTTTTCATCTTGTTTACAGGCTGGAAAAACAGAAATGTCATGAGTAACTGAGGGAAAACTAGGCTAAGTAGAAACTTGTCATGGATTTGGCCTCATTTCACTCACACCCTTTCCCAATACTGCAAATAGACTCCTGAGAGCAAGCATCAATGCCATGCAAATCTAATTGGAAAAGTAATAAACAGAAACCTACTTGGATGCTTTTCTTGCTGCTTATAACCCAGGAAGCCACCTAGAAATTTAATCCATTTCACTGAGTCTGTTGACATGTTGACAAATAGGAAATTAGGAAAAAAATGTAAGTAAAATAATGTACTTTCTGATGCCTCTGACATTTATATTTCCTGTCATATGCTGTAGTCATTAGAGAACATTAACTTTTATCTGTCTGCAACTTCTCCGCATTTCCTTGTATCCTATTCCTGTGCTATTTTATTCCTATGAAAGATAAAAAATTAACAGTCTGTAGATCAAGTAATTAGAATCGTGAGGCCACAGGTTGATAGGGCCTATGGAGAAATGTCTACCTTTAAAAATGTAAGTATAATTACTACATTATGTCTTGGAATAAATGGGAGAGAGGGGGAGCTGCGGACTTCTGTCAGGGCTATTGAATCAAAACGAGGAGGGAAGGGAACATCACTGGCTAGGGCAGAGCCTAGGCAAAAAAAGGAAGGTTTAAAATAAATGTGGGGCAGATCCTCAACAGTTTTCATTCATTACCTACCTTCTTTAATATTCCTGATAGCATTTCTGTTTTTTTGCAGTTCTGTAAGTTGTGCCAGCCTAACTGATTTTGCATCTCCAAGGCACATTATCTGTGCTGCTCATGTAGTAGTGCAGCATTTTGCTCACAAATACAAACAAGTATGCACTGGGAGGAAAGCTTGTGTCTCCCACCCCCTTACTCCACAGCTGTCTGGAACCACTCTAGGCCTCAGAAAGAGGCTTACATTTGATCCTGAAAAGTCCAGTCTGTAGAAGAAAAGATGGTTGGTTTTCTTTCCCCTGTAGACATAGTTGTACATCCTAACTTTCTTCTGTTTTCTCCAGGAAGGCATTGAGGAAATTTTACATGAAGGTGGTCTTTTGGGGAATCAACACTTGTTTTGTTCTCCTTCTGGGGGTGACTTCCCTGAATGGGACTTGATGCCAAGAGGTGACTGTGCAGTTTGAGCAAGTAAAATGCATCCAGAGGTTTCCTCTCCATAGATGATGCTGCAGTCAGGAACTTGCTAAAAGGAAGCTGACCGAAAAGCCGTATTTTCAGGCTTTAAATGAACCCTCTGGAAACCTGTACCTTTGCAAAGGTATCCTTACTTGAAAATGGCTCCTCTGACCTCTGCTGCCTTGGATGCCAGCTTGGAAGCAAGAAAGCAAAGAAGACCAAGCAGGGTGGGAAGAAGGGAGTCAGTGAGCAAATGAAGAAAAGGGCAAACCTGGAGTAATACCCACAGAAAGGAGTGCAACTCCTACACCATGGCAGGATGATGGTTAACCCATGGGTTAAAAGTATAAAACCACCATAATTTGGGAAACACAATGGTGCTAGCTGCAGGAAATAGGGAAGAGAATTTGCATGATCTCATGATAGAAATACTTTCTGTTGCTCTTAATTTCATTACTCCTCTTTCCTTTCTTTTGACTTGCTGGGCAGCTTTAGACAAGGCTTATAACATGCAAGGCTTGTAAGAAGGCCTCTGTTTACTCATTCGTGAAGTGTGTACAGTAATATCACCTACCTCAAAGGTCAAATGATTGAAGCTTAATTAATGCTTTCTTCTATAATATCTGTTGAAAGATAATACACTACTGCAATACTCCTACTATATTATTACAGTTTTTAAATTTTATTATGCCTTCCCAACCTTTGTTGTCATCATGCTGTCTTAATATTTATTGCACAAAAGCAATTGAGAACTCTTTCAAAATATGGGGAAGGAAAGGGAAAGTCAGTAATAATAGGGAGGCAATAGCACTATATTAGAAACACTTACCTGTTGTGAATTCCAGCCATATATGGAGCCTTTCAATGTGGGGCCTCTGTGGGATGTGAGCAGCATATAGTTGCTAGAGATAAGGAAGGATTTGTCTTACTGTGCTGCTGTTTTTTGCAAGCACAAGGCAACAGAATGGGCCATAAATTAAAATCTCAGCTTTGTCTTGGATGTAAATGCTCAAAATAAAGTCTGCCTTTTGATACTCCAAAATATCCCAGTCAGTATTTTGAGACATGCATTCTTTTTTTTTTTTTTACTACATTACATGGAATAATGAGCAGACTAATACATGGATCTATGAAATATGCGGAGGAGAAAACAAAGGATGTTGTAAGTGGCTGGACTTCATAGCTAGATGAAATTTTGGGCCAGCGTAAGTCTAAGGGACAAATCCTGGGCATTTTTTTTTAAATCTGGAAAAGGGAAAGGGTTTTTGCCCACATGATCATTTTCTTTCCTGATAGGACTGTAGGCCTGCCATTTCTGGACCAGCTAAATCAAGTGTTTCATTGCCAGAAGCCCTGTTCCTGGCAGCATCACACCCCTTGGCTTCTGCCCCTGGCTGAAAAGGCCCTTTGCTCCAGCAGGAATGGAACCATGACATCAGTGTGGTGAGTGCTGGTGGGTGCCAGAGAACTGTCTCCTGCAACTTTATTTGTAGAGAAAAGTGTCCAAAAATCTCACACTTTGCTCACACCTGTGTTTGAACATAGCAGTTCTGTGGCCCGGCACCTGTAGGACAGCAAATGGCAACTTAATGAAAGTTTGCAATCAGAAGGATGCACCACAAAAAGAGAAAGTGAAATGGGCAAGTGAAATCCTTCTTGCTCTGTTTGGATTAATAAAATTAAATAATTGTTTGAAATCAAGTGTGAAGGAATATTATTATTCTATTAACAGTATTAATATTTATGTATTCTAGAAGGTAACTCTGTCTTAGAAATTAGATAGCTTGAATTGGATTGGAAGATTTTTCTCTCTGATTTCAGGGTTTGAAAGAAATTAGGCCTCCACATTTTGGACAAAATTCTGCAACCAACAGGAGTAAGATAAATTAAACAGGAATCTTTTTTTCTGGACCTTTGATTTCTGGAATAGTTTTGAAAACTCTTCCTGGCTACTGATGATGTAAGATTGAAAAATGGAGTAAGATTTTTCAGTCCTCAATTGAGTTTGCATTGTGCAAGCATCTTCCTTTAGACTGCAAACCCTGCAAATTTCATATGAAGTAAATGAGAGGGAGTAAACAGGGATCCCCACAGTGCCATTTTCCCAAGATCAGAAGATAAGTTAATGTAAATGCATTGCTGCCATTTCTCTCTTTATTGACCATGGCAATAAATCCCCCTTCCATTTCCGCAGATAACCTAACTATTCAACTTTCTGATGGTTATTTCATGATTAAGACACTGATTTGAGATATGGGAGATCTGTGTCAAATTTCTGGCCTTGCAATAGATTCCTATGTGACCTGGGGCAAAGCAATTATTATTTCTGTGATTTCACTCCCTGACTGTAAAACAAAGATGGTATTGCTTTTGCCTATCTACAGGAGTACCTAGAAGCACCAGCAGTGTAAAATTTCTGAAGGAAAATAATTCTCTTTTTCCTGCTTTTCATTTTCCAACTCTTTAATGTTAGTAGAAGTGTTTGTAGGATACAGTGGGTGGGGAAAAAGAAGAAGTTGTGGGCCCCTAACCTGTATCAGATCAGTTAAATTGGTAGATACTGAACTGAGGAGACAGTGCTGGGGACCTGGGGTGAATCAAGAAAACTTCAGCTGAGCATCTTTACTGAGAAAAAGCTAAATGGAATTGTACCCCATCTTCTAGCTGCACATGAGCCCCACCAGCACAGTTGTCGTTTAAAGTACCATAGCAAGACAGCCAAATTGTTATTGGAATAAAATTGTGATAGACTCTAGAAATGAAAGCATTTGTTAAATGACTATTGTCCTGAACAGCTACTTTAGAATTGGATATGTTGATCAAAGAAAATATCTCTGTTTTCCACTTGGGACAGTGAGCACAGGCTAATGAAGTAATTTGTTGACAGCTGAAACTGCATCAACACTTTAGAACGAAATTCAGTTCCCTGCAATGCCTGCTTAGTGTTTTTCTCGGGGGGCTCTTTCCTCCCCACCAGCTTGAAGACTGTGCCCATAAATTCAATGGATTCAAACTGTACCTTTAGTGGAATTAGTAAGTATTTCTGCCAGGAAAATATTAATCTCCAGGGAATAAGTTTTGGACAGGCCCTCATAGCATAGCATTCATGCAAATACTAGTCCAAGTATATGAGGTTATAAGGCAGAGGGAATAAATATTTCCTGCCCCAGAAAACAGATGCATTCCCATTCTGCAGGCCAGTACTGCAGCTTCCAAAAAGAGGGTGATAGCCAAAAGTGAACGTTTATGGGTTAAGAAGTCAACAGCATCCCCCACCCCAGGGCTCTGCACTCCAAACCAGGTGCCTCTACCTCCATCCCTTCATCTACCAGTCCCTCTTGTTGCCCTGCCTGAGGAAGCCCCAGGGTTCTAACAGCAAAAGAGATGCCACAACTTCCCATAGGCTTCCCTTGCCTGCAGCTCCATGTTGGTCCAGGCATTAATTGTATGATCTTGCAGGGCTGAGAGGACCTACCCTTCTCCCACCTGAGTGTGGCAGGCTGCAGAGCCCTGCTGGAAATCTGAGGAGCTGGAACAGGCACCCCATCTCAGACAGGCACACCAAGTTTGTGGCTCTGCCCTTCACCATTTGTAGCTGATGAAATGGCTTTGTCAGTTCATTCCTGGCATAATTAAAGAGCGAGGGCACGGCACCTTCTCCTCCTGTGGAACTCTACAACCTACCTGCAGCATTAGTATCTGTGTATGGTTGATTGTGCTCTGCTGGGGCAATCATCTTGCTTTAATTTAGGACACTAATGATATCATGAGATAGTTTGATGACAGTGTAATTCTTCTGATGTTTGTTGTTACTGGATATAACAGCTGGTTTCGATGCTATAAAACACAATATTTCATGTCCTCTCAGGGAGTGGAAAGGGGAAGAAAGAGGGTGGTAGCAGGGAGACGGGCAGAGTAAGAGGGAGAGAAGGAAAAGGAAGTCGTTCAGCGCTTGCCTGATCTGCTATTCAGAGTGAATGATAATTTTTTAGTACAGCAAAGCTGGCAGCAGTGCTTTTGCTATCAGGGTTTTTACCGTGCTTCTCTGCTTATCTCTCAGCATGACCACTGAAATCTGTGAGATCACACTACGAGCCATGGTATCCTGTCAGGTTTGAAATTATTTCCGACAGGCTACAAAAACAATTGGGCCCTCACTTTGGCTGCTTTTACACTAGTTGAAGTCTAATTTATAAGATAGATCATTCGCTCCACTGGTTCTGTCCTTGATACTTTTCAAGCTATGGCTGGTGTTGGTGACTTTTGTTTTGTGATTCTTACATCTTCTGTAGATTCTTTTATTTGCTTTGGTTTTTGGGTGGTTTCTTTTTGTTTTTCCAGCTCATATCCCTATTTGATAGGCACAACTTCTTTATCCAAATGCATTATTTCCCTGCAAGTAGCTACTTCACTGTTCATATCAGCTGTGACCTTCACAATACATCACAGTCTGCCTGAGCTGAGATTTATTTAATACTCTCCAGAAAGCTCTCCAGTTAGATTTTAATAGTATTTGTTCTACCTTTGCGTATGAAATAGGAGAAAGCTTATTTTCCCTTTAGACCACAGGGCAATGCACAGTAACTGCTAGGGACTGCTAAAGAATTAAATAATAATCATTTAAAGCTACAGTTTTGCTGAACTCCATTGGATCTGCATAGTTATAAGCCCACTCTTTGTTATGTAAAATTGAGTATTAAATTGAAATCATGCTTTACTTATAGAGAAATACACAGTGAGACTAAATAAACTAACTGGACTACTCAGTTCCCACCAAAATGCCTTTGAAATTCTCACCTCTGTGGGATTGACTATAAGAATTAGGTATTCCTTTTGATCCTTTTGTCTCTAGCAAAGAACACAGTGAAATAAAATTTCAGTAAAATATGAAAAGTTTAAACTTGAACCTCATCTATGCTCCTTTGTGAATAGAAACCAGGTTATATTTTTATGACTACTGAAATATATCTATATTTAAAAATATTGTGTACAATATTGTTTTCCTGGCCACATTATGAACATTTAGCATGTGAGATAGTCAGGGAAGGACACCCATGTAAGTAAAACAACTTTGTTCCTCTTCACACCTTTACTCTTCTACTTTCTAAAAATCCAGGGGTCCATTGAAAGTCCATGAATTCTTTGTACTTTACATTTTTCAAATATTGGGCATTAATTGCATCATGAGGGCTCCTGATCCTGCAGCACTGAGCCCTGTGTTTAAATGAAACACCCCAGCAGACTTCATGCAGCTCTTAGAATGTAAAAGCTTGGTAAAAGGAGCACTGTGGTCAAACTCAGGAGGAGGAGGTTTTATCCTTCTTCCTATATTTTACCTTGTGGCTTTCTGGGACAAAGGACTCAGCTCCACACAATGCTTTGTTATGTTTGATGGATTACTGCTGTAGCCTGATGCTGCTCCAGAGTTTCTGTTTCATCCATTAAGCAAGGTCTGTATTTTCTAGAATTTTGGAGAAGTGCATGGACAAGTTTTTGATGAAAAGCATCCCACAGTATGCAGCTATTATTAAATGCTGGCCAGATCACTGTGCACTTTGTAAAGCATTTTTAGCCAGGCTCTAAAATCAATGAGAAGACACAGGAACTTTAATTTCTTCTGTGCTAAAGAACTTTCCTATAATATGGTGATAGTTTTTAGGGCTTTGTGGGAAAAAACCCAAAGCACAGAAGATGCCATGAAGATAGCATTTGTTATTTTTTGCAAACACAATACAGATATGCCATGCTAAGACCATTCCTCTCAACAGCAAAACTGTTCAGATCAAGAAATGTGAAATTTCTGTTTCTACACTTCTCTTTCTATGTTCTTTTTGACTGATTCCAAGGTGACAGATGACTGGGTGGCAGAATGTGTGATGGATAGCTTGATTATTTTAACAATTAAATATGTAATGAAGAGCTGGAAAGGTTCCATGTAAGTCTCATTTTCACCCTGGTTAAATATGGTGTGCATAATTAATTTTCAAATAAGAAAGGGCTCCAGCAAGAAAAGAAATGAAAGAAAGTTGAAGAGATGGTGAATATTTTATCAAATGTCACTCATTCAAAACTCATTAATATACATGGTCCAGGAGTAACCATGTCTTATGAAGTTAAATGCAGCAGTGCTTATTTTCTTGGCAGATTGTCCAGTTTATTGTTAAACTTAATGGCTTAATATCATCTATGGACCAAACTGAAGCTTGTGTGCCTCTCTGAGAGGCCATCAGAAGGTGAAAAGTCATGGCTTTCTGTGGGGAGGTCAGAGGTAGCACAAATTTAAAAGAAAGGAGATTTTGTCTTTTTGGTCAATACACAAGTTTCTTTAAAAGTAAAGCCAAATGAGCCACTTTTCCTCATCCACAAGGGATTAATCTTGTCTACCTAGAGCCAACTCAGAGCTCTGACCTAAGATAAAGAACTTCTTCAGTGCTCAATGAAGTGAAACAGACATGCTTGGGAAGATTTCGACCCACCTGTGTCAGTCATGCCTCTTGTGCAGAGACCACCAGTAAATCTCCTTTTCCCTCTGTGACCACTGGTGATCAAGGATGGGTGAATAGTCTTGTGTTCCTGTGCTGGCAAGGTACTTATGTGCATCTAAATTTTGGACACTTGAATCCCATCATAGGTCTTTCCCTATTTAAAAACATAATTTTCTCTTTCTTTGTGCTCCTTCTTCAGCTGGAGACAATGATTTCCTCATTTTCTTTCTGAGACCCTGGTTCACACAGCAAATGGTTAGAGGTGAGAAAAATGGCTCAATGCTCTGTCATCATTTTGGACTTAATGGAGATGATGAGAACTTGGACATTCATATCGTGGGAAAATCCACTACTTCAAAATCTATGTGTTCTAAATTACAATATTGAAGATGCCTCTCTGTGCTATTCTGTTGGTTTTTTTTTTTTTTCTGGATTTTAATTTTTCATAATTGTGAAAGTGTTTTTTAAAAAAATCAACTAAATGTTCTATTTCAATTTGTTGGACCAAATCTACCTATCCCTTTTGGGCCCAATTCAGTATTCCTCTGAGCTGTTTGGATGCCACAGATGGACAGGCTGTCATGCTTATCTTTTCTAAGGAACTAGGCTATTTTGTCAAACTGAAAGATATTCAGGTTCAAATATGAGCTGATTATACCACTCCACATCATAAAATCAGGACTTTAAAAAACTGTTTTTCTTTCAAAAAATTTGCAGGGAAATCCTAGCTAGTTCTATAACTTAAATTGTGAGCAGTGTGATTCATAGCTAGAGAATGCTTTGAAGATATATTGTGTTATGTAAATGCTAAGAAATAATAATTATTTTAATTAGAATACTATTAACTATGGGAGGAGAGAAGATTAAACAATGGGCTTCATTATGAAATGCTTTTGAATGAACTAAGGCTGAGGACATTTATTAAATGCAGTGCCATTCCTCTGCAAAAGAAACATCCTTGCTCCTGCATTCTGCTTTCTGATTTTCGTGCACATCCTTAGTCTTTCAGCATAAATCAGATATGAGAAAGAAGCTCAGCATAAGGAGGAAAAATGAGTGTAGTAACAGAGGCATTATTGTATGCTTGCTGCCAAGAAGAGACTGTTTTTATTCTCAATTACCTAGTCATGGCCACGAAATTCCTAGATATGTAATCCAAGAGACCTTGAGCTTGTCAGTAAAGTTGGAGGCAACATCCTGGTCCATCTGAAGAGTTAAAATTTTGTTATGTTGAATTTTCCACGAGTTATTTCTTCTTACCTGACACTGTGGACATAAACTTCAGAATGCCTTTCTTCTTTGCTTTTCTGAACATTCAATTTTTTTAAGAGGAACCACTGATCACTATGATTATTATTTGCTAATTTTGTTGGCTGTAGTCCCTAGAAGTGACTAATCAAACTCAGAACACCTCTGTGTTATTTAGCATATTACCAAAGCTCAGAGTAACTGGAATTTCCAAGGGAAATATAGGCTGGATATTAGGAAAAAGTTTTTTATAGAAAGAGTAATAAAGTTATGGAATGGTCTGCCTGGGGAGGTGGTGAAGTCACCATGCCTGGATGTGTTTAAAAAAAGACTGGATATGGCACTTGGTGCCATGGTTTAGTACAAGTGTTAGGGCATGGGTTAGACTTGATGATATTGAAGGTCTTTTCCAACCCAGTGATTCTGTGCTTCTGTGAACATTATCTTCCCAGCTGCAAGGAAACTGATCTTCGTCACCTTGCTAAAATAAGGATTCAATCTCAAATAAGGAGAAGCAGTAATATCTCATCTCTTTGCAATCACTGTCAGCCTGCCAATTATGGACTCCTTTATTTTGGCTCTTAACCACAGTGATACAAAATTCCTGGTTGAAATAGGGTTTCCTCTGCATCTCTGGGTACAGCTGCCAGAAGAATGCAACTCCACCAAAAAGGGTGAACTGAAAAATATTCTAGTGGCTCCCATCAGTCCCAGTTTACCTCAAAATGTAATGCCATACAAGACAGGAAGTGGAAGACTGAAGGGGGCAACTTCAAATTTTGTGTAGACAACTGTGACTACATAAAGTATGGCCCCAGGGGCAGTCAGGGGCATCCTTGATGCTGGCTTCAATGGGCCCAGACACTCACTGTCTGTGGCTGATGGATGGAGATCCAGGCTGGGTGCAGCAGGCCCAAAGGAGACAAAACTGGAACATGGTGTGTCCATGACTGGATGGTCTTTACACAATCTTCTTTATGTGTGCTTTTAGTTTTGGAGCTGCTTTGGAGCTCTTTGTGAGATAATTTAGGTAGGTCATTTCTCCAGCATTTGTGTGACTGGTCAAGCTCACATTTTCTTCTCTGTCCTCACCGGCTTTATTCTGCTCCTACCAAGTCAAAGGTGAAGCTTGTTTGACTTCACAGATGGCACAGGCAAACTCTATTCTTTTAGAGGAGCATCATATGCTAAAACTTTTGGTTCATTTCCATCAAATTGTGTTATATAACAAATAGTAGTGTCAGTAATTCTTGTTAAGAATCTGGGTTATCACCTTACCTCTGCAGATTACTGAGTCGTATCTAATGATCAAAGAACTTGTTTATCCTCCACATATTTTTGTAGCACTTCTTACGGACTTCTCTGTAAAAGATATTATTTTTGGTATACACTAAATTTTATCTAAAATTGTGAGTTTGTTGTTGGTATGTTGATCTTCTATAAGGAAAACAAGTTTTCTAAATGTGTTCTCTGCTGTTATTTGCCTTTGATTCCCATTTACTATTTCTTCAATTCAGGAAAGTCTTCTGTTCTTTAGAATATTTTAACAAATGCTGTACTCTCAGAGTCAACTCTACAACCCCCCTTATTTAGCTGCTCTCCCATGATTCTGTCACTGAATCCAGCTTGCTGTCCTAGAGCTATGTGGAATTTATTGTAAAGAAAATCTTAATGTGTCAAGTAGATAAAACAAACTTTAAAAATAAGTAACTTCTTGAGAAGTAAGACATTGCAATTTTTTAAGCAGCTCCATGTGCTGTCAATATCAGCCAAAGACTGTGCAGCCACTGGCTGTTGATAAAATGGAGATCAGTGATTCCCCAAGTCAAGGTCACAGATGATAAAGTGACAAAGGCCCAGAAGCAGGGATAGAAGGCCTAAATATCAGATCAGCTTTTGTGTCTTTGAATAGCAAAACAATTTCAATATTTAACTTCCTTTTCTGCCTAAGCCTTCGAGGTCCACAGTGGGTAAGTCACTCAAGTTGTCTTCTTCGTCAGTTTTAAATCATTCCAAAAGATGCAAATCACTTCCTAACAGAGACCTCTCCTGAGCTGTGTTTGCATTTTGCAGAATAATAATATCTTTTTAAAGCTTTCCACTTCATAAAGGGCCTAACATCTTCTATTCTCTTTGTCATGTGGCTCTTGAAAGAATATGTGGTACTGTACCTTTGGAACATTAAAATGAGAGATAATCCCTTATTCTGCAGGGAGTTTGAAACCAAGATATTGCACATTAAAAAGAGCATCTTGGAGAGATCCACTGATGTGAGGCTATTGTGAAACATCATTTTTACAGGTTTTAGCTTATGTCAGAAGCAGTTTATTTACAATAATTGATCTATTCCAACAATGCTTCTGGTTAGTGTTGTGGTTTATTGTAATTATTTTTAAAATATTCATACAGTGCCTGGTCCTGACTGGATGCTCTTTTAGAATTCAGTTAGCATTTTTGACTAAATACTCATTTTAGGACTGTGCCGAGATAACAGGAGGCAAACACTTGCACCAAGGAAAGAACTATACCTAGAGGTATCCTGAATGATGAATCTCCTCTAGATTGCATTTAAATAACTCTGTGTTTAATCACAATGAGAAAATCCCAATTGTGTACTGCTTACATTTCTTCTTAACTGAAACTGGCAGTGCAGTGATAAGGTCCAATTAGCAAGAGAGTCCTTATCTGATGGAATGATATAAAAATTCCAACGAATTGTTTATTTTCCAGTAACATTTATACTAATCTTAATAGACCTCTTCCAACTGTATCCCAAAGACAAGATGGTTTGCCAAGCAGATGGTGGAGAAAAGTTAGGCTGGCCAAAACCCAAAAAAATTCTATTTAATGAAAAGTTTTGAAATTTCAAGACCTATTTTCACAACAATGCAGAATGAAACCAAAACCTCCAATAATTATTTACACACACAAGCAGTGACTCCACAGTAGTCAATCTTATCTATTACCACTCTCAGCTGAGATGTGAGAAATAGAAATATGAAATGTTGGGGAAAAAACCAAGATAAAACAGTGCAAAAATACCACAAAGAAGAAGAAAGTAGTGTCTCTCAATATCCTATTCATCACTCTGAGATTTGTAGCATGTGATGTCTTCTGAATGCATTCTGGTCCAGAGCTGTCACAAGCCTGAAAGGTAGTTTCCAATAACTTTGTTTAGAATTCAATCTGTAAGGATTCTAAGAGCAAACCAAACATGTCTGGCTTCAGGATCTGCATCTGTGATGGTATTTTACCACTGTTTTGCTTAAGTTAGGATTTTTTTTAGTTAAAAATTCAATCTGCAGGGCTTGTGGACATATCTGGATGGCACCTTAGAGCACACTGTGATCTGTGGTCTGCAGACATATTGTAATTAGTGAGTCATATTTTTAAACAATCCTGTTGATGTGCATCCTTGGAGGTTCAAACAAACTCTGAGAGTTTCTGGTGAATTTATGAATTACTGACTTCATGTGCCAGTTAATATTTGTACTTTCTTAATGTCGGGTAAGAAAAGAAATTTCATATATATATAGTATATATATAGTACAATATAGTATTAGAGAAATGCATCTTCCAACAAGAAAAAAAGTTTTATTTCCTAACCTTATCCAGTTATTTTGTACTATGCAGGTTGGAACTACTTTGCTTAGAGATTGTTTTTCCTCTGATCTCTGTAAAATGCTCACCACAAGATAATCCTCATCTGAGCCTAATGACATAACAGACATCAACTGGGTGCATACAGATTTCTAGCATGAAAGAAAATTGCCAAGTGAATGTTGTGGTCCCTCAGGTAGTTGTACATGTATGTATAGGGACATACAGATTTATGATTAAATATGTAATTCTTTGCATCTGCATGCACATTGGAGATTTTCTGCATATACTTTGAAAAGCAATTATGCAGAAAGAAATGTTGCTACATGCATTTGTCTCTGATGGAGAAACACTCAGAATTTACAGAGGGAAAGGCAGGCACTCGAGAATCTTGCCTAGTTTAGAAAAAGAGAGAAAAGTTTTAAATTAAACCATTGGTTCCAGGAGAAACACCTGCTACAAGTCAGAGGAAAAAAGAGGACTGTAGAACATGCCTACATTCATCCAGTCAACAGGTTCCTTCTGGCTACATGTAATGGAGATAGAGTTGATTCTGGAGGAGGGTGTCTTTCCATCTCATTGGGGATACCATATGAAAAATACAGTTTGCTTTCTCACCCCCATTGCCCCATAAACTGGGAGAGCAGAGGTGTGGAGGAAGGTGAAGAAGAGTGCTTTGGTTGAGCAGAATCAAGGGGGGAAAATTAATTGAATCAAGTAGTTGACCAGCTGTCTTCACAGCATCTTGGCTTCTGAAGACCCTAGTAGATTTAGGATGCTGCAGTGCTCTACAAAACACTCCCTCACCTCAGTTTTAGAAAAGCTTCATTGCACCTTATCACATCAAAGCAAAGCATCTGCATGTTTCAGTTGTGGGGCATCATGTGTCTGGCTCCCCTCTGGCTCTCACTAATCCCCTGGATTATCACAGCTCTCTAAAGCGGCTCTTAAAAACCCTGTGAAAATAGGACTCCAAGTGGGTGTGTGAGAAGTGGGGACTGCAGCAATAAGCCTGCCTGTGCCTATGGAATTCATATAATCACAGCCTACATTACCCAAAAAAGGTGTTGAAAAGTCTGCTTTTGCCCCAGCTGATCCCAGACAATACTGGCTCTCAGTGAGACAAAACAAGATTGAGTCTGGTTCATTCATTTGCTGGAGCACATCTGAACTGCTGCTATGTGTTATGGCTCATGCTGAGCACACGAGGTACTGCTCCTCAGTAATCTTCCATCATTCAGGTTTTTTGCTCTTTTTCAAAGTCCCCATCTGTAAATCAGGGAGTTAAACAAGATGATGATGCCCTCCCAGAGGGGCTGTGGTTTGTGCAGGCTGGTCTTTAGCATGGGCTGCAAAGACAGGAGATGAGTGGGAAGCCTTTGCTATGGAAGCCTTTGCTTTGGTGTCTGTCCCTTCAGATCTGTGGGGAGGAGATGGTCTCATAAGGCTGCTATCCCACCAGTTCAGGTGTGAAAAAAAGAGGGCTCCAAGCCTATACTGAGAGTCCAGTGCCTTTCATAATCCTCAAATCCACTTCAGAGAAAAGAAGTCAAGCAATGAACAAAAAAGAAAAAGGTTTCACTGTGTAAAGGGGCAAGAAGTTTTTGCAGAAAGTATGGCTCTTTCCCTGTCTTGGATCTGTTGGCTGCTCATTCCCAAAGGAAAACATAATAATCCCCATGAAAGTCATGGTATTGAGAACTAAATGATAGTAAACCCTAAAATCTTCAGTAGTTCATGAGATATTTTTTTTTCCTTTTCTCTCATTTAAAAATAAAAAAGATTATGCATGTCTGACATTGACACAAAGTCTGGAGAACTGACCCATAAAGTAATTAGAAGAGGAATTCACCCTCTGCTCTGCCCCCCTCCCCAACCTTTCCCATCTCAAAGCCAGATCAGATGAAAGGCAAGCTCTGTTTACTTCCTGATCTGTCTAATTTCAGTAACTAGGACCATCCCAACTTCATCTTCCTGCAGCTGCTAGGAGTGAAACTCAAGAGGCTGCCCCAGGCACTGCAGCACCTTCTCAGAGCTGCTTGACCTTAATGGATTAGCGTTTCCCTGAGCAGGTGGCAATATAACAAGAGGAGACAAACTTTTACACTTAGGAGACCTCTGGTGAATGGCATCAAATTTCAGAAGGTTGAAACAGAGCAAAGAGACTTCTGATGCCTTCCCACCTTAACCCTGCGTCACCTTAACCTCCTTGCTATGCACATAAGTTACAGCTTTCCAGTTGGGAATCTAAGTCCGTTTATTAAGGAATCAAAGTAAAAAGAGCCTTATATTCTTAACATGTCCTAGTCTCACAAATCCTATTGAATTAAAGGAGAGCAATGGGTGCTTTGATTTCAGTCTGCCTATGTCTGAGTGTCTGAATAGGGTGTTAGGAGTATTACTTTAGGCTCTTCATTTTGCAAGTATGTGCCACAGTAAATGCATCACAGTCAAAGCAATAATGGCATTTTTGCTTTGAGGTTTTAATTCTACCAAATAATTCAGGGTTTAAAATGGCAATGCCAAATGCACTGTACTGTACACTTTCAGTAGGTAGAAGAGCAGAAAAAAATGCTGGTTCATTTTAAAAAACAAAAAAGTATTTGTTGATTTCTCCTATACACATCAGCCCTAGTAACACACCAGATTCTACTTTATCCTAGTGTACTTTCCACTGTCTACTATGATCTGTTTGTTTAAGGATTCATCATAATAATTACAAGTCAAAACTGTCAAACAGATGTTCAAGATCTGATAGCCTGGTGTCAGTTACCATATTAAAACCTAAAGACAGAGATACCTCTATTTCGGCTTCTTTACACTAGCTCTTCATTTGCTCACCACCTGCAGCTCCCACTATGTTGACTTACAAGACCAGATTGTGCATGTTTTCAAACAGGTTAGTTGCTAGATTTTCCAATCAGCAGCTAAGAAATATGAGATTGGTTTTTACCAGTATACAAAGGAACATTTCAAGGAGACAGACAAGGCAATAAAGCAAGAGCAAGTAAAATGTAGTGATATTTTTTTTTTTGCTATAAGTAAACCTGTTACCTTCTGAATAGTTTGCTCTTGTCAATAATGTATAGGAATCTTATGTAAATATGCATATGTTTATATATTTAGTTTTCTATATGCCTTTGTGTGCATATATATGTGTTTGCGTATTTTTAATCCACATAAGATGCTACCAGATATTTATTTATGAAGTATTTCTTTTTGGGCTCCAGTAGTTAGTAAATTTCTTCTTCAGCAGAATATGTTTTGTGTATTTTAAAGTTGTCATATCAAATGATTTCAGTGGAAAGTACTGACAATACTATTCACTTAAAACCTGCAGTCATTCAAGATCAAGGACGTTGTCCCTATAAGAAAATAATGTCCTGAGAAGCATTGCTTCTGGGATCACATCATGTGTTTGTCCAGTGACATCCAACTGTTCTGAACATATCTGGCTCTGTATTGTCCTTTCCCTAAAGACCTGTATCGCTGTGTACTTGTATCATGAATATTAAAAGCACGATTATACTTTTCACCCCAGCATAGTTCATCTGTCTATCCAGATACGTATGTCAGCTATTTTAACTGAAACTGTCTCTCTGACAAGTACCTCACATACTCGTACAGTATTTCTATGACTTTATGAATACATCAAGATTGTAAAGCTGCATGTCCTACACGCACATTTTTGAATTTTTTTAGTAAGGGTGAATTCCCCAGGGCCTGTGCAAAGTAGGAGGAAAGTAACTGTCAGACAGAAAGATCACCAAAGATGAGATCACTGGATTTCTCCCCAGTCTGGTGGGGGCCCCTCAGACAGCACTTGCTGATGCTGTGTCCGTGCCAGTTTTGTGGGCAGTGATACACAGCTTTGCAGGTATGCCCACCTAAAAAACCCCTCCTGTCCTCTAGAAGAAAAAACTACCCTAGAGCTTAGCAGCAGGTTTCAGCAAGTGGCTTGACTTCACTCTCTGCACTGCAGATCTCCATGCCCTCAGACCTCCTCTGTGGACAGCCCAATGGGTGCATCTTCTGCCCAACATAGTCAGATGCTTTTTCTGCAATAGATTGGAAAGGGGAAGATATTACATGAGTGAAGTACACACAGAAGCATTCAAATTAATACAAGCACATATCTTTGGACTTCATCAGAAACCTCACATATATGTGAGAGTCAGGGAAATCCTGGACATTTCTGGCACTCAGATTTGGGGGGGTCTATAAACTAATTAATGGATAACATCATCTTTACAATGAAATAGGTAGATTTTTTATTTGTGGCAGATATAATAATGATAGTTTCTTTCATTAAGTTTTAGTAATAATCTTTATTTAATAATTAATACAAGTATAATTTAATACAGTACAAATTAAAAGTATTCTTCATTTCTCTGTAATGTTTCTGAAAGCCCTGTCAAAGGACAAACGGTAGTAATTGCTTACAAAATACATGCATTAGTCAGATTATATGTGACATTTACATTGAATACCTAATGCCCTTATCCTAATGACAGTTTACAGCACTGTTACTATACTGAATAGTAAACTTTTGATTTGTCAAAAGAAGCTAGTCAGATATAGCCTGTATCCTTGTATGTTATAGCTATAAAATATGGGCAATGATTTTTGCTTGAACACTGTATTTCATGGTAATCATTGGTCAGATTTCACCCAGAAATCCTCCAGCTGTCACCGTTTAAATGATGGTATCAGTCTTACTGAATAAAACAATATCTCTCTTTTCCATAGTTAGATAAGTAAGACTTTTTCCATTAAGGCTGATGCAGACAATTCCCACCAGCAAAGGCTCTGTTGACTAACGAGTCACGTTATTAAGTGGTGCACGTGTAATTCCCCAAGTATCTCCACCATAGTATTACACTGACATGCCACAGTCTTCTGGTATTTAAATTAGCAGTGCAGATAAGCCATTATTCTGCTGTGAGGTTGCTGCATCTTTTAGAGGCTATCCCCAGGCCAAAATGAAGCTTCCACCTTCAACCAAAGCCTTCAGGTACACCAAAAGCCTTCAACAAGAAGCAGTAAAGTTGTTCTGACATGATCAGTTAATGAGGCCTATGTATCTTTCCTTAAACTATGGTTTGGTACTTAACTCTTCTTCCAAAATCATAATATGATAGCAGTTATGATTTCCCAGCATTTTATGATTTTGGTAGAGGAAGGTTAAAATAATTTCACACAGCTAAAACTTAGCATTAAGAAAGTTAAACATTGTTTTACATTCATTCCAGAAGTTAAAAGGAAAAATATGAGTATTTTTGAGTCTTTATTGGAATTTCTCATTGTTCTGCCATATAAAGGACTCTCAAGAATTGGTGTATGACTACATGTATAATATGAGGATGGATCTTCCACTGCAAGTGAGTACTTGCTGTTTTTAAAAGAGCTAATAATTAGGCTGCGTGTATACCAAAATATTTGGTTTTCCTTGTAACCATTAGAGACCACGGCATTTTCGGTTCAGATGCTTCCTACCCACAGATAGTATCTTAGTTTTGGCTGACTTTTCAGTCAAAAACAGGAAAGGAGTGGCAAAGAACACTGAATTTTTAATAAAGCCATAATGGCTTTAATCTTCCTTGCTCAACAGTTGCAAAAGACTGAAACATCAAAGAAATATAAGCAAAAGATGAAGAATTTATAGCAGAGGAAAAAAAAGAAAAGAAGACAAAAGTGGTCTCTTAGCTATTCTCTTAGAGGTGTTCTGTTTTCCAGCTTCAGACCCAACTCCACAAGTGGTCAAAGATAAAGAAAAGACTGTGAGCCTTTAACAAAGAAGAAACAATTCTGAAATGGAAAAGAGATTGGTTATTTGTGGGGATCTTTTTCAGGACAAAATTGTGTAAATTTTGCATTACACAGACTTCAAAGGTTGTAAAACCAGCTGCAAAAAAAGTATCTGTGAGGAAAAGGCCTGACTTGGGGAAAAAATCAGAGTGGATAAAAGTTTTGTGAAAGAAACCTCTTTCCTTACCTTAGGAAAGATATATATTGTGACATGAGCTGGTATTTGGAGCTCCTGTGTGTTGCACCATATTCATGCACCTCTCCTGATGGGAAAAAAAAGAAAAGATATTTGCATGGAGTTACTCAGAAGCTTGGTCCCAGGCCTAACGAAGATAGGCAAATACTTGCTTTGATTACTTTGCATGCAAATGCAGGGTCTTTATGCCCTGTGGATCAAGATAACCAAACTCATGGATGTAATGAGCTTAAAAAGGAAACATCACTCCTGACACCTTTAATCCAAGAGATCTTTATTGATGTTGTCAAGAAGCTGTGTATTTTTATAATGGTAAAGGGCTTCAGATGTTGCAAAAACCATCTTTTTGGTGGATTTTCAGAATTAGAGATTTCAGAAAACTTGATTGTTTTACATTTCTCCAAAGTAAACATAAAGGACTTGAAACCGGCATGTATATGAGACCTTAGACTGCTACATGTAAAAATACCATCTTCTATAAATCTCAGGACATTTTTGTTGCTTGGCATGTTTAGAGAGATATTATACTCACTTTTTCGGTTTAAAATTTTACTTTTATCCTTTTTTTTTAATTACTTGCCATTGTTTTAGGAAAACATTTAAATAACTTAATGACCATCTACCTCCCAAAATTCTCTCATAATTTCCAATTGGCTGCAAATGCTTTTTTATTTCCTTTCCTGCACTACCACATAACGTCACATCAGTCTGTCCATCATCTTCCAAACTTGTCCTTGTCCCTGTCTTTTGATAGGAGACATCAATACTCTGTACCAGATCCTGCAGGGTGCCTATCACATCCTCACATGAAAGCATAGGAATCAGGTTTCTTGTTGCCAAATGTCAGCTGAGAAATTTATCCTGCCTAAAGATCTGGATTTATTTATCACATCTAGCATTTTATTTGGAAAGCTTTCATGGAAAAAATCATAAAAGAACCTCTCACCATGCCAGTGCACTGAAACACCTTCAGGACTCTTTTTTCCCCCTTTTTTCAACATTTCCCTGTTGTTTTAAATTTAAATTTTCTACGACTTCTAAGCACACAGTGAAACTTCTTTTAAAGAGATTTTGCTTGCCTTGTGTTTCTCAAACTCTCTACTCCATCTCTGACTCATTCCACGTGGGAGTATTTGCAAAACTCTTTGGCTCACCCAGTCTTTGATTGATGTCACCATTGTCTCCTTACTATTTTTATCCACCTTGTCAGGGCTAGTAAGCACAGTGCAGCATGTTGATTCCGAGTCAATTTTTCATCACTGTTATGCAGCTTGAAGGTTTTAGTGATGTCTTTAAAGCTGCTTAGTTGATCTTTATGTGGAAGCTTAAATAAATGCTGTTTGCATTTAGGGCTAGTAAATCTGGAGGATTTCTGTTCCTCATTCTCTGCCACCTCAGCAGCAGTAAGGTGCTTTGCAGAATTTCAGCCAGTGCCTACATGTCATTTATACTTAGTTATGTATTGGTATTTTCATGATTCATCACAGAAGAGGGAGGGTGGCAGGGAATTTGTGAGAAAAAAAAAGAGGATGAAATAATACAACTGCACCTTGCCACAGTTTTCACATATAACCTCTGGCAAATCACTCAGTCTTTCCACCCCTGTGGCCCATGTCTGCAGCTGGATATTCAGCACTCATTTCTCTCTGACTTGCAGAACTCAGTTCATGCCTGATGGAGAGGTGCAAGAAGAGCAAAGTTCAAACAAATCCTGAGGGAGAACCTGAAAAGTAGGGTTAACCTCTATTCTGTTGCTGTCATCAAAAAGGGACCTGTAAATATATAGGTTACTATTATGTTTAATTAACTCTTGAAGGCTCCAGGCACTATGGCCCAAATCCAGCTTCCACCTCTGCAGGCTTTGAAGTGCTGGAGGAAGCGTGTCTATGGTAGCGTAATCAATTTCTTCTCACAAGGTGAGAGGACTTTAATGAAGGAAAGAATGATCAATGGATGTTTGCCAGCATGCTTGGCTTTGCTTCACAAATGTTCTCATTGCTGGCATTAAACCAAGCCAGAGGATCCACTTATCCACCCACATGTTACTTACTCGTGGTGGGAGGTAGAAGAACATGGCAGAATGAGCAAGAGGGATCACATTTCCTCAGCTTTCTATCCCACCAAGTAATCCAATCCATTTCCTAGTGTACAGGTCTTACCAAAATGTCACCATTTTTTCTTGCAACACTCTCTTTTTTATTCTACCTCCCAATCTACTTGCACTGTGGTCCTTGTATAGCCCTGCAAGTAGCTACAGGACTTTCCCCGAAGTGTAGAGCTGCTGTCAGGGCCAGTGGGGTCAGATGCATGGGCTAGTCTCAAACAGCTCAGCAACCGCTTGCTGAAATTCCTGCTTGTTCAGCTGGTCTGTGTGCTCAGATAGTCTTGATCAGCTGCTGATTGCTACTTCAGCTTGACTCCCTGCTCATGTGTGGAGGACTTCCTATTAGAAAGTTTTATATTCTTGGCACAAGAGCCAAATGCTGGAGCAAATCTCTTCCAACCAATCATACTACACTTAACAACTTCCGCCCCTTGATTACTGAGGAAATTATTAGAAGAAGAAAGTGTGTAGATCTTTCATTGTGCCTGCCTTAACTTAAGGGAGGTCAGGAATGATAAGGGGAGGAGAGATTTGAGCAATCATTTAACTTTCTTAAAAGCTCTTATTCCTCTGTTTTCTCTATTTTGCATCTTGTCTGCTATCTAATTACTTCCTTATCAAGTTCTTTAACTCAGCATCCCACCTCCTCTGCAGACTTTTAAAATTTCATACAGATCTGTGTCTGAAAGTGCAGTTGTGAGACCCTCTTTTCTCACAAACACAGAGTCTGTAACTTTTAAAAACAGATGCATTACAGCCGAAACTTTCATCCACAATTGATGTGTTCCCCTCTTGTCCCCGTGATGTCAATGAAACTGCACAGCATGCTCAGGTTCACTGCAACCACAAGTCTTTTCTGAAGCTGGTCCCTAATGTGCTTGTTTGTGATCCTCAGCAAAATATTTGAAACTAGACTAACTGGAAAGGGTTTAGGTAATTTCAGGTGCTTATTATTGTGACTTGGGCATTTGTGTGGTATGAGGTAAGAGTCAGGTTAAAAAAAATTATTTGATGCAGAATGAAGAAAGCCCTCAAAAAAGCAACAAAAGTGTCTTACTCACACCTGCAATACAGCATGGTGTTTCTGTTCTTCAGAGCAGATTTCTGAAGCAGAGAAATACAAGTTCCCATTGCTATATTTTAATTAACATAGAAGAATGAATTAGCTGGGAAGTGTAGGTATAGTAGGAGTTTTGTTACCATGGAAATTACAATGATTCCTAAACTCCTTGTAATGGGAAGAAAATCTCTTTGATGAGGATTTGGTCTCATATGTGGTGCTGAATTTAGATGCCTTAATGGTGAAAGAAGCAGTTAAAATCAGTGCTGTCAGATAACAGCATTTATTGGGCCAAATAAATAGGACTAAGGCCCATATTTTAAAATATATTTCTCTTCAGCTTCCAGTGTCTTTGACTTCAGCTTTAAGTAGGCAAATGCTCAGTTTCCTGAAGGCTATTTGAGGCATCAGAGCCTGATCTTGTATGAGAGGTTTTGTGCTTAGTATTCAATTTGGGCAACATGAGGAGATCCAATGTTTGTAGGTTGAAATAATCTTTATACATGCAAATCAAGTAGTTTGATAGCTAAATGCCAACAACTCTATCTGTAACTGATGACACCTCCATTCCTTTAGGCTAAGACTGACAAGTCAAGCCTTTGGGCTACATTTTTTCAAAAGCTTAGGGATTTGTATGCATACTTCCCAGTAAGAGAAAAATAAACCGGGCACTCAGGTCCTATAGTCAGCTTCAAAGATAACTTTCCAAATTCACTCAGCCTCTTGCTTTCTCTACCAATACAGAGAATGCTTGGGTGCCTTTTGGAAACATTCCTCTAAGGAAATGACCATTTTAACTAAACTGTGCTTAAATGAATGAACCAGGCTGGACAGCAAAAGAGGTAAAAGTTGCTCTGTGATCTTAAAGTGAGGAAAAAGACTGATCCAGAGGAAGAAGGAATGACAGGATAAGCTGATGGAGTTCTTTCCAACTCCCACATATAAGCTAAGTACGATGATCTGCCTCACGGCCCTAGAGGACTTCCAGTAGTTTCAGGGAGAATGGATCTTCTGTTTCTTTTCTCCACAGCAAAGTTTTCCAACAGCATAGATAATGCTCAATAAATGAGGGGTTTTTTCCTGACTATTGGCTATTGCAATATTCCATTTTATTTCATATTTTCTGTACCATGTAATTTGGGCCTTGTACACAGTGTTAATACATGCAATAATTATAATTCTCCTTGACTGCATCATATTTAAAGGTGTAAGCTTCTCAATTCATCTCCTTGAGGCAGATTACCCAGGAGACAACCCGCACATTACAGATGGAGCTACTCTGATCCCATTAACTGAACAGTGAGGAGAGCATTTGAAGCACAGACTCCAGAGCCTAGTGAAACCCTGATCTCATTAAAAGCAAAGCCGGCAAGGCTGTACCATTGGGGTGCCACTTTGGGTGTGCCTTTGAACTTAAGGCTGCATCCGAGGGGCAAGTGTTGAGTGGAAATGGGACTGAGACATCGGGATGAGGTCCCTCACACCACATCCACCTGTGCCTGTGAACTTCTGATCCTTTCTACCAGACGCCTCTCAGCAATTTCTGCAGGTGCCAGGGGGCTCAAACCACCAAAGTGAGGCACAGAAGGAAAATAAAAGAGCAGACAACTTAAAACCAAGTGGATTAATTAAATAATCTATATATTTACCAGTGATAATTCTACAGTAAAAAGCCTCCAGGGTTAGACATTTTATAGGGATTTCAATTCCTTAATTTGGAAGGTTTGAAGCCCTGAGGATTGTACTCCTTTTGTTTTTTTAAGTGATTTTCTGGAATTGTCATGGTGCAGGCTTTGTCTTTTGGGCTGTTTGCTGTCAATACAAACATCTTTCAAGGACAAGCTGTAAGACACTCCCACTGTCATATTACAACATGTAATTCATTGATTTTAGTAGTGCTTAATGGTCTATAGGTACACATACTGATCTGGAAAATTAGGAAATCCGGACTACATTTCCTGCCTCACCAAAAAAAATCCCTTTTCTATAACTAGGATAAGAGACTTTGCCAAATTTTGCATTTTGTTGTGGTGAAAAATATTCTGAATATGGTGAAAAATATTCTGAGTAAGAATTAATCACTGATTGTTACTATGATCATGTGCTAATTCTGGATGTGAGTAAATACATTGAATCTATACATTGAGTAAAGCTACTGAAGATGAACAAAAAAACCCCAAAACCATATAAATCTCACCCTTACTCTCCTTCCTTCTTTGTCCCAGATGATCTCCTTAAAATCTCACAATTTTACACCTTTATCATTGGGAAACACAAGCCCATATATATGTTTGTTTTCCTCCTTGCTTTCTTTTCCCATTCATACCTCTCCTCCCACCCCTTTCAACAGTGCTTGTCAGAAATGAGAATCTAATATCCTGTTCAACTGGTAGGCTTATCAGAGCATGGCTCTGGAATTGTAACATAATGACAGTGGATACAGAAGCATAAAACTCTTCTTTCTCCCACAAGGAACCTGAAAAGGTTTAAGATGAAAATGTCACTGAATCAGCTGTTTAAGTAGAAATGTAAGCTGTATTCAAACTCCAGCTGGACATTTCTGTATGGAAAAAAAAATGGCACCAAGTTTAAAAACAGTGGCATTAAAAGTGTACCTTCAGCCTCAGGAAGTTCATATTTCCTTGTTATGATACTCCTGTCAGTGTCCCTGTTAGTTTGAGTCTTCCAGTACAATGGAAAGAAATCACAAATCCTATAAAAACCCCAAAACAAAACCACCCACTTTTTTATTTCTATTTTTCTTTTTGGATAAAACTGCACAAATCTTTCCACAGCAAGAGGGAATAGGGACACAGCATTCTGTTTTGCTTTTAGGCACTTTAGGGATGGAACAAAGCAAAGGCAAACTAAATGCCTAAACTAAATGAGAGTTAAACTTACCTTAGGGAAAAAGGGAATCAGAAGCTAGAAACAATATTTGCTTTCAAGCAGTGATGTGCTATAGATAAGACTGTTTTGTCCCAGCCTCCAATAAGTATTCTGTCCTTGAATGCTCCCACAGGAGGAGAGGAGGAGAAATCAGACAAATAAGTAACATCTCCTGCCATTTTAAGTCACAAAAATTTTGCATAGCCAAGGTGAGGTGAAAGCACTGCTTAGAAAGCTGGCAAGATAGCATTGCTGTGAAGGGGATTTATCTGTACTAGGTTATATATTCCTGGAAGAATAGGTCAGATGAGCTCTAGGTGGGTGGGGAAATGGTTCCTTCCTGGAGTGAGGTGCTGATGTTGCTCAGAGGAGCAGGAGACCCGTGTGACAGATGGGAGCAGCTGCCTCAGAGGTGATAGGAAGGCTTTCCCAAAACATCAGGCAGGTTTATCTGCTGGACATGAGTCATAGCAAGCCAAACATAGAAACTGCAAAGACATAGTGGGCAAGACTGGAGTTGGATTTAAGCTTTTTCCTTTCTTTTTCATGAGGGAGTTTAGTGGTGGGGTTTTTTTGTTTGGTTGGCTTGGGTTTGGGGGTGTGTGTTATTATTTATTTATTGAATCTGTTACCTATTTGGCAAATGTGTTTTTAACAGTGTCTAGTTTTTATTAAACTGAATTTATGACTTTTTTTCCTATCTTCTGCATGAATCTCCTTCAAAAAATGAGCAGAGCAACATCAGCTGCAGCCTCAGCTGCAGTTGTGTTTCTCTCACAGTTACACTTTCCTGGATGTAGGTGGGTACTTTTTCCTTAAAAATGTACTCTCTTTTGGCAAATATTACTCTATTATTTTGACAGTGTTATTGTACAATGAGTGTTAGAGTTAGCAGATCCAGTGGAACATGTCAGTATACCATAAAAATACCTGCTATCTTAATAAATCCAATTAATTGCAGGGCCAAAAAATTATTCCTATGGAGAAGTATTGTAGAAAAGGAAGGGATAAGTCATTGCTCAAAGCAATGTTTTAGCCTCGATCCAGAGAGTCAATATGTGTGGGAGAGGTCGGAGGCATGGAAAGAGTCTCAAATTTCCCTCTGCTCTGGGTGCAAAATTTTAGAGAGATGCTTCTCAGATCAGCCCTTAACATGTGAGGAGTCCTGGGGTGGCTGTACCTGTGTAATGATTGTTTTATTCCTTTTTCCAAGAGAATTGCTAAAGAGCTGGAAGAGAACAGCTTATTACATTGCTTCTCCCCATATCCCAGGCAGCATATCAGTTCAGGGACAGCCCTAGTGTCTTTCCTGAGATCTTCAGAGGTCACACAGCAGAGCTTCTGTGGAACTGTCTCCTTCTCTGCATGGTAGGGTTGAGTTTTGTGTCAAGAGACTGTTTCCCTTTATGCAGCAGAATGGATAATGCAGGTTAATAAAAGTACACATCCATTGTACAGCATGAAAGAGGCTTCTCTGCAAAGGATGTTGTTTGTTTTCCTTTATGTCCTCTCTGCTGCCAATCATGGACTTCTTCTGTTTTTTCTCTCTCATCATCAGCTCCCACTCAGTGGGCCTCCTTAGCATGCTCTGTGATGGTGACACACACTCCATTGAACCCTGCTGGAGTCTGTAATTCCCCAGCATGAGACAAATAAACAGCTTTTTTTTTTTTTTTTGTCTAACTTTCCAGACTGACATGCTGTAAAATAAAATAAACAAGGATTTTGAAACCTACGTTGATCAACACTGGTGTGGTATGCAGAAAATATGTTGTGAAACAAATGCTTTGAATTAGGACAAATGCAAAGGCTTAGGGCTGATTAATAGCTACTGCAGTCAAAGAGTTCTGAGATTTTTTTTTCAGTGCTGTGGGCCAGGATAGAATTTCAAACATATTAATTAGCAATAGTGTGCATGTTTGTTGCTGAACCACTAAGCAAAGAAAAGTAAGTGCTAGAACAAGCCAAGAAATACTTTTGGATACTCTGTCACAAAGAAATCAAAGCAAGAGTACTACTGTCAGCCTCTGCATTAATTGGTCTTAGGAGTGGGTGACTTTGAAGATAGGGAGGAATGAAAGACTGATAGACTAAGGATAGATTTCACTTGCTAGTCATGCACCAATATTTGATTGATGGATTGATTCAGTCTGATTGATGAAAAGCTCTATCAGCCTTCTGCTGCATCAAGACACGAACATGTCCAAACAGGTAAAAATGTTCATCTGAATAAACTAGTTGTCCTAGTGGTGTATGAAGAGGATCTCTACAACAGCTGGAAGAATCCCTCACTGTAAAAATAATATTTTTCTCTTTGATATGGTGAATTTTTGCATATAAATTGAAAAAATGTGGATTTTTTTTTTTTTTTTAAATCAAACTATCCCCTAGGAATGGGTTGATTAGACACCCTTTTTACCTCCTCCTTGAACTGGGATTTCACATGATGAAGACAGAGGTAAAAACAGAAAGTTGTTGAGCCTCTATTATCTCTTCACCCAAAGTTAGTCAGAGATGAGGAACTGGCTGCCAACCAGAAAAATCACCTGCTCTCATAAGCTGGGAACTGAGTAACTGATTATCTGACAATGAAATCTGGTGATTACAAAGGAAAAGGTCTCAAGGTCTTTTGTCATCTCATTTATTGGGAAGCAGAAATGCTCTGCTATCTCAGTGGCTGCAGGGATAAGATGGGATGCCAGGTGCTTAAGGGAAATCAATACAAGTCCATATGCAAGGGGAAAGACAAGATCCTGAAAACATAAAGGGATTCAGATGAATGCTCAAGAATGGGGGAAAAAACTTTGGTAAAGTGAAGGCATATAGTTATATCACTATTTTTTTAGCTCCATCTAGCTTTTCTCACAAAGCATGGGCTAATGGCATAAAAACCCTTGGAGAAGCTGTTATATTACACATTTCACAGCATCTGTGAAGAGGTGATCCAGAGCCTTTACAAAGGTGGTGAAAAATGCTCAAGCAACTGTTACAGTGAGGGAGCAGCACAGGTCCTGGTTCCTCACTTTAGCAGCTGCAGCCAAAGTGCTCAAGGTGAAAGGGTACTGAAACGTGCTCTGGTTAAGTGAAGCAGGACACCTTTGTCCACTATGGTGGGACCCAACACTGTAGACTTGAAAGTGTTTGCCAAGACACAATTATCAGGCCCCAGGTCTCCATAATATTGACACCACTGAGAAATTTCTCCATCTGATTTCTCTCGAGTCTGGAGCAGAAGCAAATATTTAAAAGTCCTTTGAAATTTGTTGAGCACCCATTTAGGGCAGGAGATCCATACTGGGGAAAGAAAAATGTGCCTGTATAACAACTCTGCAAGGCTGGGAAATACTTTCAGTTCTGACCACATGGTGCTGCTTGATCTGGGAAGATGTCTAACTGTTCAGAGTTGTAAAAAAGTATATCTTTGGCCTCCCCTGGTAGAAAGGAGTCCAGCAACAAAGATACTGCCAGTTTCAAAGCAAGCATATAGTGAGAGAGGCAGAAGTTAGTACAGATACATCCAGAAATCATATTGTTAAGGCTCTATCTCCAGGAGTCATGCAATTATGCAAACATTCATAGTTTCATGGTTTGTTCTTTTAACACCTTGTCTTATCATGGTTTAAAAGTCAAGTTGGAAATGGCTGTAGAGCACAAGGCAAGCAAAGGCAACTACAGAGTTAATTGGCTGGTTGGTTTTCAATTGCATGATTTGAGTAAGGGGTTGGGAGTTCAGGAAAGCCTTTCCTCAGCAGTAGTGAGAGCTTCCTGTAGATGATTCTGTATCAAGCACTAGCAGCAATTCTCATGAGGGCTATATCTGACCCCTTGCTGCTGTGTATTATTTACTTCATACCAGTCCCATGTGAATGATAACACCATCTGGAGGTGTTCCAAGGCTGGCAGAGCCCTGTGGCACAGGACTGTATTGTACCATATGAAACTTTTAAGTGCTGAGTAACTAGTACCTGAGAATCCACCTCTTCCCTTCTGGTCACTTCTGGAAACCAAAAGTCAAAATTTGCTTTAAACCACAACTTGCTCCAAAAACCTCAGCCACGCAGCACAGAAGTCCATCCCCACCAGAACAACACTCAGGTCAGACCTGCTTCTAAGTCCCAAGTGCCACGGACGCCTTTTGCATCTGTTAACACCCCACCTGTCAGGAAAGTGAACAATTACCTGTGATTACTCCTGCTTAAAATATTATGTTGGGGCTCCATAAGTAAGGACATCAAACTGGTAATGAAATCTTTGGTACTCGAGGAAGTCGTAACTTTATCATAACACCAAAGGTTTCTCATATTCTCTGTTTTAACTGGTGGCTGATGGCTCGTGCTTTCCTAAAGCTTTCTTTTATAAACAAATAATATGCTGAATTTTCTATTGTGAAAACTGATTTTGCTAATTCTAATATTTTCTTCCATGAACCTTTGGGCTGTTGCTGCAGTTATTAACCAGGTTGATTTTTTCAGTAACAATTTGCATCAAGGTATGAGAGTCCTAATCTGTTCCCAGACACATACACGCCTATCCACTGTTTTTGAAGTGGGATGGCAAATACATCATTTTGCTTTCCAAGCTATAAAAGCATTTTTTAAAGTTCAAATATACTTAATCCATAAAACTAATTTATGCCTGTGCAAGTAGGAGAACAAAGGTTACCAATTAATGGCCTGAGTTATTTAAAAATTACTGAGGTAGGCACTTTTCCTCCCGATTTTTGATGACTTTTCACATGCAAATGTGGCCTACATTGTACATGTGCTTACTAAAGGTAGGCTCATGCAGATATGGAAATCATTGCACAGTATTGAAAAGATAGATTTAATGCACACACTGACTAAACCATAATGTTGTGGTGGCACAAAGTACATCTGTTATGCTTCTACATTACTTTAATCACATGAACAGCTGAGAAAAAGTCCGGGGGAAAAAAATTCTGGGCCCAGTAAAGTAAATGCCAAAACTTCTCACTGATTTGGGATTAGGAAGAGGTTTTCACTGCCTTGCAATCTCTCATGTCTGGCACCACCAGCATAAGATACAGTAAGAACTGTTTTATTTAATCAATAGTGTTACTTTAGTCTCCTGAAGTTTTCTACATTTCTTTTTACTTCTCTAAACAGTCACTTTCCCCCTGTGATACTGATTAAGTATATTTCCTTCATGGGACCAAATTTAGTAAAACACATGCATGTTTAATATCAAAGATCTCTGAAGCCTATTTACTGAATAGCAGTGTGCTGAATGTTTGGCAGTTTTTAATTAGGCATATATCTAAAACTTGGTTGGATCGTGTCTTTACCTACCCTAGCAGCAATAAAACACAGCAGTGTGTTTGTTTATGTTTTCTTGATGGTTACTGAAACTAGTTTAAATAGTGTGATTCTACTGAGATATTACAAAATATCATCTTGGGGAGCACATTGTGACAAAAGCAGCGCAAGCGAGAGTGTGGTGGGAACTCTGGGTCACCCATCCCCTTCCTCAGGATGTTTTAGACTAGCAGGACAGCTAGACTGAAGACTAGTCAATGCACATTTTGAATCAGGGAAATAAATGCTTTCTTAGAGGTTTTCATAGACACATTCAAGAAGAACATCTGTGGATCCAGAGAGTGGCTTAAGCCCTCCCTAATCATAGTATTTTATGTGAATAATATTGAAGACTTTAGCCTTGATCTGATAACAAAAGCTCGGTTTTATTTATGCAAATAATATTGATTTATTAGATAACCTTAACTCTACATCACAAAACTACTGCTTATTCACAGCTATAAAGGAAGTGTTTAAGGCATTTTGTTTTGGGAGGTGAAATTATCTATTCCCCCAAAGGTTCAATGCAGAGTAGCTGAGCTTTTTTAATTGGTTGAAATTACAATTAAGCTCTAAGGTTTTTCTCTCCTTGTCTCTCTCCTCTTTTATCAATTTCTTTCTTTCTCTCTTTCCTCTTTCTCTCTCCTTCCTTCCTTCCTTCCTTCCTTCCTTCCTTCCTTCCTTCCTTCCTTCCTTCCTTCCTTCCTTCCTTCCTTCCTTCCTTCCTTCCTTCCTTCCTTCCTTCCTTCCTTCCTTCCTTCCTTCCTTCCTTCCTTCCTTCCTTCCTTCCTTCCTTCCTTCCTTCCTTCCTTCCTTCCTTCCTTCCTTCCTTCCTTCCTCCCTTCCTCCCTTCCTCCCTTCCTCCCTTCCTCCCTTCCTCCCTTCCTCCCTTCCTCCCTTCCTCCCTTCCCTTCCCTTCCCTTCCCTTCCCTTCCCTTCCCTTCCCTTCCCTTCCCTTCCCTTCCCTTCCCTTCCCTTCCCTTCCCTTCCCTTCCCTTCCCTTCCCTTCCCTTCCCTTCCCTTCCCTTCCCTTCCCTTCCCTTCCTTCTTTTCTTTTTTCTCTTTCTTTCATAGGTTTGTATTTTTTTCTTTCTACATCCTACTAGAAATACTCTCAAAATATTCCTGATAGACTGAGGCTTCACAAGGAGAATAATAGGCATAATAACTACCATACAGTTAGAGTGGAAAAGAGGCATGCTGGGTATATCTGTCTCCCTATAGATGCTGTTCCATTTTTATTCAAGTGGAAATTGCAAGAGTTGTGTAGATGGGTCCTCTGAAGATCTCTGAATCAAAGCAGTTTTAATTAATCTTATCAATCATTTCAGAATAATCAAATTAATGAAAAAAATGTGGTTGACTCTTTGATTCCAGCAGCAGCTACATTTTATCATATGAAAAAATGGCTTTTTCCTTTGTATTCTAAATGACTGAAATTTGAAAAATAGATTTGTTAACTTCATAAAGGGCAGTAAATGTTATTACAAAAGTGGTTGGTTAACTTGTCACTGTTCTGTTCTGAGGTTTGGAGTAACACTCACAATGGGATTATTGATATAAATAGCATCTTTTTAGGAGGAGGAAAGCAGCATGTTCCTTTGCAGCAGTTCATTTATTAAAACCTCAAGTAATCTTCACCCTTTCAAAAGACGGGAGCTCCCTGAAAATAAAGGGTATATTAATGAGGGACATATAACTCACCAAGCTTAGAGATATTCTATCACTCTTTAGGACTATTATATGGATTTTGATAGAGTCAGGTGTATGATGAAGAGCCGTGGTTGCTGCATGGCACTCTGCAAAAGCAATGGGAGTACCTAGCCCATCTGCTAACTGCAATTTAATAGCTTGACTTCTGGCACATTGCTGGCAGAAAAAGCAACAAGCACTGCTTTATACACTGAGCAATGTGCAGTCTACACTAGTTCCATTTTATTTAGACAGTAAACTCCTCGGGGCAAGGTATCTTTCTGTTCTGTGTTTGTCAAATACTTTTCACAATGAGGCTCTAGGTTTGGGACTGGATGTTTTTACACAGTGCAGAGATGCTCAGGCCAGCAGCACCTGAGGTCCTGCTGGGAGCAGAGGCAGCCCAGCTACAGCATTGGAGTGCTGTGCTTGCACGGCTGAGAAAGTGCCAGGCTCTCACCTGTCTCTGACAAGGATGGTGCTGTGCCATGCCAGCACCACCACGCTGCTGTGGGATCCATGTTGATGGAGCTGTGCCCCCTAGATGTGCCAGCTTGGCTCTCTCCTAGCTCAGGCACCTTTGTGCCATGACTTGTATCCCAGGACAGAATGGCACTTAGGTCCAGTGACACTGCTAAAAAACACAGCCCTGCAGACTCTGCTCTGTGACCTGCTCCCTAAGCAAATCTGCAAAAGCAGCTCCTTTTGCCAGACACATCCAAACTATTCCAATTCTCCTGCCTGTTTGGGACTCTTGGTTCCACCATGTGCCTGTTCCTGTGAAATTTTCATGCATGGAAGTAGTACCAGAGATTTCACCAGATCGTATTACCTATCAAATCTATTTAAACTCGATTATGGTGCTTGCTTGATTGTATGTCGGAGCATTCTGTGCTTTATAGGGTGTGGCTCAGATTGGTTTTAATGGGATTAAAGGTCCTTTAAAAGTTGTTTCTATAGGAATTTGACCCATTTTTTTGATGCTATGAGATCTACTCTGGCCATAGGAATTTATTGATGTTCTGCAGATGCAGGGCGTGTTGGTTCCCCTTTCTGACCTTGTGTTTCAGTGTTGACCTGCATGCTTTCAGTGGCACATTCTGGATTTTTTTTCTCTACTCACCTTTTTTTCTGTACCTTGCAACTCATCCTTGCTTTGGGAAAATCAGTGCAGTTTGGGCAGAAGTGGCAGATGACAATGAATTGTCTTTCTTGATTCTAAGTGATGATGCCAATACTGTGGCATGGTAACACTACAGCAACATTCATAGCATCAGTTGAGTCCCCCTCTTTCTATGAACATGATGTTTTCCCATCTCTGGTTCTCACCTTTCACAGTATCTTTCTGTGTGTTCCCTTAGAGCTGAGAGGCTGCTACCTGCACTTTTCCCAAATGAGAGAAGGAGAAAGGAGAGGCAGGAGACCAGCACATGCTCTTCTCTGTGTGGCTCTGCAGCTGTGCCAATTGTTGAGCTGCAAACAGGTTGTTGCAAAAGAGCAGGGGAGGGAAGGAGGCCATGCTGGGGAGGAAAATCCTGTATCACAAGAGATTTGGGTTGAAAAAGGGTCCAGGTACCTCTGGTAATACCTTGTTAATGTCCTGTTGAGTGACAGATGCAAGAACTCAATACCTAAGTTGAACTATTTTTTCTTTTCTAAAGAACTTTTTAAATATAGCTTAGAAATGGAGTGTCCCACAAATATCAAGCAAAAGTAAACTAAATATTTTTACCATTTCAAATCATCCTAATTGAATGAGAAGGCTGTGTATAGAACTGTAATTCTGTCCAGAGGCTGCTTGTCAAGTCATGTTTTTATTGTAATTACCTGATTTGTTCAGCTTTAATCGTATTTACTTTCGAAGGTCAGCTGTCCTGCTCTGAAATGGTTAGTGAAGGCTATGAGAATACATAATACCCATGGGGAGAAAAGCAAAGACCACATATGCTCTTTTAATTTTTACTTCACAGCAGAAGAGGTAGTATTTTCCTTCACTTCTTAGCGGTCCATATTTCTTCATCAATGCTATTTATTATTTGGTAACTCCTAGAAGTGCTGCTTGTGTCTGGTCTCCAGTGAATGCTTCGATATATATGTCCATCATCAGCATCAACCCATACCTAAAAGACCTTATAATTTTAAGAGGCAAAACAAAGCACAAGAGAAACAGTATCATTCTCTTCATAGGGAACAGAAAAAGTGCAAAATGCTGTGCAACACCCTCCCAACTTTGCTTAACGTCATAATCACAGAGTTGTCAGCTCTCTCTATGTCACATGAGTGAACAAATCATGTTCTGTCTTCCTGGGTGATATAAAAATACTTGGTTACCCTCTCCCAAAATCATTTCTACAAACTGGAAGACCAATAAGTCGTAATAGTGAACTTGAAAGCAATTAAATATACATTATGAGTTTTCAAAGTTGCTCCAAGATTTTGTTGTTGCTATTTACCATTTGATACTGTTACAAGCTTAGTGGTCTAAAAAAGATTTGGAGAAGAAAATAAACCTGCTCCCCTAGGAAGATGAGAGGTATTCATATTATTCTTCTACCTCAAAAACAGTTTCAGGCTGACAGCTAAACTTTGAGCCTCTAATCATTGGTGTTGGGATACCCTCCAAGGCAGACCTTTACAATTCAATTACCATGTATAACAAAGGTAAAAAGAGCAAGTTTAACCTTTCTTTTTAAATTAAAACTATTTAAAAAAATAATTCTAGCTCATTATTTTCTTTGTTCAGCAGTCTTTGTTTTGGTTCATCAGTTCAGTCTTCAGTTTATTCTCCAAACTCTGGCCATGCAATGGAAGACCACAATTGCAAGGAGGGCTCAGTGGCACCTGACTTGTGTGTTTTTCCATGGAAAAGCCATTTTGTGTGCAGCCTGCTGATTAACTGTGCTACAGCATAAATCCAGCAGAGGAAAATCCCCAAATAATAAAATAATCTAACATGTAAATCCAGCAGTAGACTTTTAAATATACTTCATTATTTTTAAAGTCTTTATGTTCCTTACAATTTGAAAGGAACATTAATATATTCATAAGCATTAACCTTAAGTCAGTGCTGCGTGCTCAATCATAAATTCTATTATCAGTGGATCTACTCCAATTCCTGGAAGAGGGAAAGTTGCTGAGTACTAATGTTGTTGGCAGCTTCTTGTTGAATATAAGAACTTTCCTAGAGCTCACCTAAAGAGAAAGACTTTTGTAACTCCTTTCTCACCTTCCTCTCCTCAATTACCCTCTCCCCTATTCCTAACCTTATTGAATCTCTACTTTTAAGTAAAATCTTCTTTACTTTTAAGCAAAATCTTCTAACAAAGCTAAATTTCCATATTAAAGGTATGAGCACAATAATTTTCCCAAGTAGATAATCTGTAGCATCTCCATTTCTGGGCTTGCATGAGCTTCTTTGACCCTCTGTTCAAGGAGATACATTTCCAGTTTCTTTTCTAGTGAGATTCTCAGAGGACTGGAATAAGGATTTTGTCAGTTCGCATTAGCAAAGCTGGGCAGAGGAAATGACACCACACCCGCTTATGCAAAGCATATTATATATCCATAGGCACACCTCAACAGCATTAAACCATAATCTAAAGAAACCAGAGGAAGTGTGGGACAGGGAGAATTAGGTCCATCACAGGGTTTATCCTGGTTCCCCCAGGTCCTCACAGTAACTCCCTGTGGCAGTTTGAGGTCTATCAGCACAGTATTTCCTGCAGCACACGCCTCCTCACCTGCTGCTGGCTCAAAACATGACTAGAAGAGCCCTAAAGGATGCAGAAACAAGGTAAACCATGTAAATAACGATACTGTGGTTCATCTCAGCTGTAGTCTCCTGAACATGAAAAATGCACCCTGTTGAAACACTGGACCCTCACACTTTCCATTAAAGAGTTGCGCACAACAAAGGACTGTCTACACAAAAAGGAGATCAAGTCTGGGCTATTCTATTTACTGGAATATCAAGGGATTTCATATAGAACTCCTTTGCTTAGTGACATTTTAGCATCAGCCCAAGAAACACAGGAAGATGCTGATTCCATAATAAAGAGAGTTAAAATGTAGGAATAAGGACTTTAATCACTATAAAATAGGAATTCTGGAGCTACCCTTAGAAAAATAAACAAACAAACAAAAAGGTATTCTAATTAGAACTGAAGTAAATTATTTTTTTTCAGTAAAATCTCTTCCTTAAAATTGACCTGTATCCAGCAATAGTGCAAATAGTGACAGCACTGCCAACACTCCACTTTGACAGACATAATTTCATACCAAAATCAGACCCAATTCTTTACTTTTATATGTAAATAAAGAGAAGTTTTCTTCATGTAAACTGATGTAAACTGGTCCAAAGTTCACCCACCTTCCCCTCTGTCTGCTTTTTTATAAAGGATATGGTGTAATGATGTGCTCACATATGGGATTATGGGGTTAAAGTAGGCAAGCCCTTAAAAATAATAATAATAATTATATTGTACAAAAGTCCATACTTAGTTACCTTCCTTTCAAACTGTAACCTTATATTTTGTTTTCAAACTTAGGACTCTTTGTTATATTGTATAGTTAACAATTTCAAATTGTACCATGTCTCCTCCCTTACTTAGAAAGCTTTTGTTCACTGCTTCATCACTATCTGCATGTAGAGACAGGCAACCATGTTCTGTAGGCTACAATAATAAGGGCACACTAGATAACATCACCAGATCAGCTTCATGCTACAAACACATCTGAAAATTTCCATGCTTCAGAACTACTAGGAGGCTCGGTAATCTTATGAGTATTAGGAAACATCTATTTATTACAATGGGATCTAGTTATGCCAAGGAGAAAAAACGTCTTGCATGGAGAACTTGACACCTGAAATATAAAAAGGGGAGACTAGAAGTGATAAAAAAGTAAGAACAGAGATAAAAATGGCAACATGAAATTAGCCCCCCCCCCAAAAAAAAAGGAAGAGAGAATTAAGTATATATTCATACTACTAATTCCTTCAGAATGCAGAATTCACCAAATCCTGATTTTTCTAGGTTCAGCAATTCTGCCAGAAACTTCCCTGACTTGAATTTGAAGACAGTACTTAGCACTTGTGTGCCACAGGGGATGGAGAAGAAGTATTATGTCTTTCAAAAGTAAGGTGTGGCTAGTGGGTAATGATGCAGTCATTTCCCTTTTCAGCTTATGTTTTTAAGAAGATCTTACCAATCATGACTGGGATTTTTAAAAGACGTGAGCTAGTTGTTTTGCAAAAAATAAAAATAGAACCAAAATACAATACAAATTCATAGGAAATTTACAAGAGCTGAAATTCTGAGGACATTAAGTTACACATTTATTGAGTACAAAGTCAGACAGGCTGCTAGAAATGAGTCTAATTTCTCAGTCATCCTAGGCCCTTGCACTCCATATGCATTACTTTGTATGATGATCAATTACTTGTTTTTTATTAAAATATCTCTTCAAAGAAGACCTAAGATGTTGATTTGGTGCTTTGTTGTGTCAATTTATCCCTTCCAACCAGTACTGTTAAAGATGTGCACCCTAACTTCTATCTGAATGGGACTCCTGCCTTGTCAAGAACTCTATATTTCCTCTTAGACAGGATTAATTAGCTGTATTCAAAATAGTTCATTTGAACAAGCCTTAGCTACAACTGATCCAGGTCAGTTTGTGTGCCTGTTTCCACAGTCTTGGCCACCTAGAATCCTCCACAGATGCAATTCATTATTTCCCAGTTACTGATTCCCAGCACCAAAAATGCTGAACAGTACTGGCCCAGTACTGACCCTTGTGGTAACTTCCCAACGTTAGGATACAAGTGTTCAACAGCAAGACAGGGTTACCCATTGACCACTGATGACTGTGATTTTGAAAGCTGTCAGGTGGCCAACTTTTAATCCATTTAACATGTTCTTTATTGGCGTTGTGTAGCATTGATTCCATAGTCAGAACATTATGTACCACTGATTCAAAGGTCTTTGAAAAGCCCATTACATTTAGAGAATATCCCATCAATCAATCCTCAAAACAGAGCAGTGAAATGATACTTCCTTCCTCAAGTGTAAAAGATGCTTATTTTCTAGGATTTGTTTCTGTTATTCCATTAGAAATGAAGAAGGCTGGTAATATACCTCATCATCAGATAGAAGGATATACCATCCACCTTGTTTCCAAATGCAGGGAACAGAAATATTTATTGAAGTTTTCTATCCTTTTTGTATCCTGAACAGTTCTGCCATTTCCCCTCTACCCTGTTTTGTTACCATCTTGATGCAAGAAACCTTCCAAACATTTTAGATCATCCAACATCTATTTGTCCTTTATACTATCATATGTTTGTCTATTATGAAAAAAATTATATTGATACACTTTTTTTTCCTTCTCTTGCATCAAAATATGATTTATGGCCATGAAGTTTTTTTCAGAGAATTCCAACTTTTCATTTATATTTTTCTTCCCGGATTTTGTTTAGGATTTTACCAAATTTTTCTTCTTTAAATCACCATGTTGTGTGCATATATACATCATTATTATCAATCAATGTCAATATAAGAGTTAGTGGCTTGATAAACCAAATCTCTTCATTTTGCCTCTTACTAAACTTGTTACCCCATTGACTGAATATTGGAAAAATTGGTATGACAAGAGACCTTAAAATATGGAGCATGTAGTTAAAATGACAGTCCCACAGAAGACAGTCACTGAGGATTTCTGAAAGGAAAAAGAGTTTATGTGGTTTATGTGCATGAACTGGGCAAGGGACACAGAAGAATCAGCAGAACTGAGAGCCATTGTGGTTCTTGCTTGCTACTGTGAAGAGGGAACTTTGACAGTCTATAGGTCCTTTCCAGATCCTGCTCTTACTTTTGTAAATGGCTATTCTTCACACAATTTCTTCCAGCAAAGCCAATTGCTTTTGCTATTTGCTTTTGAGCTGAGTCTTCAGTTCGTAATGAGTCTTGATTCATAATGAATTTTTTAGGTCTGACTTTGTCAGGACTTTTTCTGAAAATCCCATTCACAGAAATGATCTTGAATAATACTATAAACATAAATGACCTCTTCCACTTATTGAAGCTTTAATTCCTGCTAGAACTTTTTGTGTAGCATATGCCCTGTCAGAGATACAGTTGCCTGCCCCAAGCTTTTAATTCCTCTGTGAATGGGGCAATCAGTACTTTTACTTAAATTATTAATAAATCTGAGACTCACTTAATTTCACTTTCTAGGATCTCTTCGTGGTCATATGTGTTAGTATACTAAAAGATAAAGGAACAGCAAACCTGCTACTTTATCCTTTTCTGGTGTACAAACCAATAATTTGTAAATTTCAAAATATTTTTTCACAGTTACATGTCAATTAAGCATAAAATGTGTCAAGTAAACATGGTGGACATGCCATCATCAAGTCAAAGCTTTCCCCTAATCAAATCCTTTAAAAGGAGCTAAGCAGCCGTACAGTTGGCACTAGTATCCCACCTTGTGATCTCTTGTGCCCCCTTCTAGATGTGACCAGCATGTGTTTGACAGCTGTTTGTATTTCCTACTTCTTTTTGGCCTTTATTTGTAACAATTGAGAGAACTCTCGTGCACTTCTCCTGATTTCCTGAGGCCCCAACATGTGGAATGATCCTACCTAAGAATCTCATTTCATCATATATAACGTAGCTGTGCTTTGGACAGAGGCTACCCTATATTCAACATAATCAAATCAGGCTCACTGTCCCTTAGACAACCACTTTTGTCTAGTTCCAGAAAGAAAGGAATTAATTTTTACACCATAAAGAAGTCTAGTAGGTCTATATATCTGGATAGTAGTTCAAAAGAAAAGCATTTGGAAATATTTGTAATGAGCATCCTCTGATTTCAATGGGACCAAGATTTTTCTTTGACCAACTTTTTTGTTTCCATTTTGAAATGCTGAAGAATGGATAATCCATCAGTACTGTCTACACAGTTCAAGAACTATTGTCAGGACATATAAAAAATGCCTGAAATGTGAAGGCCTGACACAATGCACATTTATGTCAATAACAGTGCATTTTTCTGCAGAACTCATGGATTTGCATCAGATTTCATCACAAAGGAAATGATAAAATGCTTGAGAACTCCAATCCTGTTCTGTTAAATTAAATGAAATTGCTATAGATCAAAGGAAAGCCCAAATAGTTAGCATGGAGAAACAATAGGATCATGCATTCTTAAAGAAAATGGAAAATAGTAATCATATTCAAAAGAAAAATGCAATAAAGAAAACAATTTGATGTAATATTCTGTTGGCAAAAAAAGATATCTCATTTTCAATTTAATATTAAAAATTGCTCACATTAATTCTCTTCAGTTTTCCAATATACATGTATGAGCTGCAGATTGAGCTGTGCAATTCATCTTAAGTGTTATTTGCCAATATAATGTCCAGACTACTGACTCTGACAAGAGGGAACAACTTACTTGATACTTTACATCCTTCATATTCTCAGTTTCTTACTCCTGTCAGAGACCGAAATAGTTCATGCCTCAAACATTGATACAAAGTTTTGGACATTTTAACAAAAACTGTATAAAGAAGCCTCTCTGAAGATACCTGACTGGGACTTTGGACTAAATGAGATTAGATAAATGTAAAACTCATTTTTCAATCACTGAAACAAACAAGTAAACAAGGAAAAGAATGTGAGTCAAACCCAGCAGCCACTCTAAAAATCATCTCTGGCTTGCTTTGAGGTGGGGGATGCCGTAGCCCACAGACCCATTTGCTGGAAGCAGGTTTGCACAGATTTCCCCCCAGCTGAGGTGGGAGGATGAAGTTTTGGTGTGTTGTAACCTCTGCTCAGGGCTAGTGAACCCATCCTCCCTTACACAAACTGGCTATGGAACCCCCAATCCTGGGAAAGCCACATGCACAGGACATTGACATGAAGGGCAGCTGAGGGGGCCTTTAATCCATCACTTTAATCCCCGAAGTGCCCCCCAGAGTCATTCCTGAGGCCTTGCACCACTGGACTGCACATGATGCAACAAATCCAGAGTCTGCTGTAAGAGACAATGCCAACCTTCCCTCTCCTCCCCACCAGGGAGATGCCTGGATTTTCCTGCCTGGCCTGAACATATACTAGCCCATCAGATTCTAGGCTTTTCAGGGTGACCTTCACCACCAAGAAGACCAGCTGGAGAGGATCAGTGGAGCATCACTGGGATTCATGAAGTGATATTTTCCTTACTCTTTCTGTTGTCTCCACACATCAAATAAAACCCATACTATTGTCACTGGCATATGGTCTCATTTTCACCTTAATTTGGGCAGGGGCAGTTCTAAGAACCTTACTAATCCCTATGTTACAGTGCAGTAGTGTTATTAGTTCATTAAAAAATAAAATAAAATAAAATAAAATTTATGTAAAATGGTTTATATTGCTGACAGTGTCTTTTATAACCAGTAGTGCAAAGAGTATGTGAAGTCCAAAGTGAGGGAACAGCAAAGAGTAGGAATACTGCAAATATGTTTTACACTGCCTGAACATCATCCACAAAACTTGTATGCTATTTGGTTTTCATCTGGTAATTTCATTTCTTTACTGAAATAGTTCCATTCTCATTATCATGCAGATAGGTGAGAAAAATGGAAGTATTAAAAAATTACATGAACGTGCCTAAAATGGTTCGGTAGACTTCTGCCCAAATAGAAGAACATGGAAAAAATGATGTCTTCATCAAGCTATCAATGTCCAGGATGTCTTCTATCTCCAGTTTTTTCAAGCAGTGTTCAGATTCCATAGCCTAGCTTAAGTCCTAACTCTACTGTCTGTGTACTTACAGATTTTGGGGAAAACTTGAATAGAACATATTTATTAAAAATCCAATCTGCAGAGTGCCAAAATCCAGTTTCACTGAGACTCCTGCTCATTCCCGTAATGCAAACTTATATTATCTTTCAAAATAGTAATGGGAGAGTCAACATTGACCACATTGAAAGAAAGGATTGTTTCCTTTTTGAGTTTCACAGTGTATTTGCTCTTCCATAACCTGGCTGCATCATACGTCCCTTCCCTGTGTGTCCTTTAGGTTAATGTGATCCCACATATTGATGGAAATTTGGCTGATACTGTAGATGAAAAAAAGTGATGTTTTTAAGTCTCCCAGGTAGGAAAGGTATTCAAGGTTACAATTTTGGTGTAGAATAACGTACATTGAGATTTCAGGCTTCACAAAATGCCAGGTGTAGGATTGGCTTTGTGGCTGTATTTTTACTCTATGCAACTTTGCTCGGCAGAACCATGGTTTGAATTTAGCCCTCCCATCATAGGCAGTACTGTAACAACACAAATATTGGCCTGTTGCAGTTTATACCACAAATACAGCTCTTAATTGGGCTTCAAGAATCTGTTCAACCAAGAAGGAAGACATTCTCCAGACACAGGTTAAAAAAGCAATTTCTCAGGGTAGCAGGCTGCCATAGACACAGAGAAATGGCACAGACCCCATGTCCACCTGTACCTCTGTGGATGGCAGGATAGCTGTAGCTGCCACCTGAGAAGCAGCAACCAAATTTATGATCCAGTCATGCTTCTCTCAAACAGGTCCAGGTTTTCCCATCTTACAGACACAGTAACTGTTCTTACCCCTCACTTCTGGATCAATAAAACTGATTTTCTGCCTACTCTACTGAGAAGCCCTGAGTTGGTCCAGCCACCAGATTAGTTTTTACCACCTCAAAACATATATGAATAAATAGATGGCCATACAACCCAGCCTACAGACTGAATAGCAATTTTCCTGTCTTTTTTTAGAACTAAATACCAAAGAGGTTTTTTTTTTCTCTCCCTGTTTGTACCATATCCTGGCTTCTTATACACAAAGCAATTCACTGCAAATAGAACTCATCTCTTTTTTTAAGTACTTTCATTTTTTACATTAATCAGAAGTTAATCAGAGTAAGTGGGAGTCCCATGCTCCCAGAATAGCCCCAGAAAGCATTCAGGAAGCAGGAGCTATGCTGGTACTCTTACGCAAAAGGTTGCCATGACAAGAGAACTGTTCCTTCTTCTTTTTTGATTGTTTCTGAGGTCATCTTGGGCAGCCAGCACTATGTGAGAGAAGAATGAGAAGCTCAAAATCATCATAATAATACCAAAATAGGCCAATTTTCACATTATGTAACTAAATGGGAAAGGAAGGAAATGAAGATAGCATTGGATTAAATTAATGTAGTTGCAGATCACTGTAGTCAGAGTAATCATCTTGTGTATGATTTAAAAAGGAGAGGGTGTTCTATTTTTTTTAATGGATCCAGCTGCAAGCAATTGTGAAGGAACTAAATAGAATCAGTAATGATGGTCTAAGAAAGAAGCAAATGTTTGTTTGTTTCTTTCTGCAGGGAAATTTAATAAATAAATTACTCAGAATTTAAGACAGATTCCACAAATAGAGCATTTCACAGGTTGTTACAAACCAAAAGAGCAGTTCTCCATGAGATATCAGAAAGGTGGTGTACAGAAAGCTTAACTTCAGCATCTTCCAAGTCAGTGGGGAATCTTCTTTCAGAATAGAGGTTTTATCTGCCTGCTGGGATTTACCTCCTTGGGCAACCCATGTCTCTCCAATTTCAGCATTTCCTCACTAGTTATCCCTGGTGACTATCACTCCTTCTTCACCTTCAACTGCTGTAGAAGTTAATCCTGATGATTCTCAGACAAACCTTCCACTTTATTAATAAAACCATTCCTAACTTTTAAAAAAGACCAAAAATATAATCAGTCAGAAACTAAAAGCAGCAGTCATCAAAACCTGAAATTTAGGAACAAAAGCAGGTCCTGGTCAAACTTGCAAGTAAAGGGCTGAAATATGCTGCTTGTCAACAGGGATCCCTGGCTGTTCAGGCAACTGGTCTCCCATATCTCATTTGCTTACACTGAAGTCGCCTTGTGATCCACACACCAGGGAATTATCCCCCATCTTGCCTATAGTGTACTCAGCCCTTCACAATGTACTGGCATAGAAGGAGTGCGGGAGGTGAGGGAGGAAAGGGGAGGAGTTGATTAATTTTTCTCAAAAGCTATAGAAAATTGCTCCTTTTACCCCTCCCACTGAAATAATTTCAACCTGCCTGGTGTGATTTACTGCATCAACCCATCCTTGAGGACTACAGTAACCAAGTTGTCCTTCAGTAACATGTAATTGTCACCTTTACTCCATTGTCTTGCAATAAAGGAAAGACTACCTAAAGCCATAAATGCTGGAGAGGGTTTAAGGCTATGAAACAAATCCTGGGGCAGCACCAGGTGTCTAACTCTCAGTTAAATAAGTAAATGTCTCTTTTCTTCCCTCTACAAGCTGGTCACCTCTGAACATTTCTTGATTGCCCCTTGCTGTCCTTGTTGCAAGCCAATGACATGACTTTCATAGGGAGCAATCCCCCAGATGGCAACAGGACCGCTCAACTGCTTGTACAGTCTTTGCAGTTATGGGCTTCTTGACTCGGCCAAATTCCCACGTGACAGAGCTGTCACACATTGGAGAAGCACAATTTACTTTTTAAAGTGTAAAATGAGACAGAGAATGAGAGAGAAAGTAATTCTAATGGCAGAATTATTTCCTATCAGTGAAGACAGATTATAAAGGGTAATGTTTCTTGGACCTTTTTGAATGTACCACTTTGTAGCAGGATAAATGTAAAATGATGTGAGGAAATACAAACTATTATAGACAGTGGTGCTGTTCGGCCTGCCTGTTCAATGGGCTCAATTTTTTGTTTTGTTTTTAGTTTAAGGAGAGAAATTTCATTGCTTGCCTTGGAGATTATTAATTTTACTCTGAAATTTGAAAATCATGAATGTCAAAAAATACTCTGGGATTTGTAAACGTTAGAATTCTTGTACTCAGAGTACTTGTGAATTCTCCAAACTATTCTGCACGTATAAGCACTTCTTGGAAGGAAGAATAGAAATGTTTTGTTGATTCTTAGCACTCCTAACAGTTTAAATATCACCCTGCAATACCACTCATAAGTAGAGGTATCATTTCTCTTTCCCAATTTAATAATAAGTTATCTAAACAAATAAGCCATGCATCTGTTGGGCATGGCCATGCTGAAACTAAATGTAGAGAAAAAAACACAAGTTATTCAGCTGGAATATGTTATGGGTAACACTAGTTTTCACAAACACACTCAGTCCTGTGGGTAAATCAACTTTTCTCCAAAGGACACTTTGTGGATAACTGTGCATTTTCAATAGGTTGTTCTCCTATGTTGCTCAGATAAACAGCATGAATTTTATGGTACCAAATTCAGTATCCAAATAAGACAAACAGAATAAAAGACCAGAGAATTTGCAGGTGACTTATTCCATGAATTGCAGCTGATTTATTCCATGAATTGCAGCTGTGAATTGTCAACTACTGGAATGTTCACTCTTAGTTTGCCATTTACTCAGGATTAGTTGACTGCAAATGAATTAAAGTAGATTGAATTTTATCAGACTATGGCTAATTTTTCATGTTTATGTAACATGTAAACTTGAGTTTACTATGGTTTATAGAAGAGATTTTTATTATGAGAAATGAAGTTTTTTGTTTGTTTTTTTTTTTGTTTTTTTTTTTTTTTTTTTTGGTTGAGTTACCTGCTGGACCTTAAAATCTTTCATTTGGACAAACATTCCTGCCAATAAATCATTCACTAGAATGATCAGATAAAGTGTACATGAAATATGCATGAACATAACTGAAATGAGTTTATTTAAGTGCTCAAATGAGTATTTGTACACAGCTTTCTGAAGCATTTATCCAGCACTACTGAAAATAGCATAATTATTGAATAAGAAGAAATGACACCTGACAAATGTAGGGCTGACAGCACACTGGAAGAAAACTACAGAAGATATTACTGGGAAGGAAAAACCTTTTATGGAAAAAAAGAAACCCACCGAACAATTAATTCATTCCATATCCTGTACTGAAAATGTTCTTACTTGTCTGGGCAAACTCAAACTTGTGTTGTTAAAAGGGGAGTCAAAATCGGAAGGAAAAATGCATGGTAGAGTCATCATAAATGCTTGTAATGCAAAATGGGGAGATTGAAGATTGTTTGATAGAATTGTGCATTACCAGGGTGTGTTCCAAAGCAGATTTATTCAGTCATTGCTTCTTTATACTCTACAGCAACACTGATTTCACATTCAACTTGTTTGGTCTTGTTTCTGAAGGGCAGAAATAAAAGAATTTTTCGTATATTTATATTATTTATATATTTTTGCCTGCATTTGTGATACTCCACAAAAAAAATCCAATGTAGTTATTTGGTGAGGTTCAAAGACTTTTTCAGACACTAACTAGTTAAATTTCACAACACTTCTCTGAGGCAGAAAATTAAGTTTTAAGGTTCCAAATTGTTGAATAAGGGAACTTAGGGACAAAGGTTAAGTGATTTACTGAGGCCACAGGAAACAGTATAAGTAGTGGAATAAGAACTTGTTCCAGCCCATTCCTGTGGCTGGTAACATACCAGAGCACAGGACAATTATAAAATTTCACACACTTTATCCATAGTCTACCTTTTTGCTCCTTCCTCCTTCTGCCCAGATAAAAAACATTTTCTGCCAAGCATTATTCCATATAAAGTACTGGTATTTCTATTTCTGTCATCTTGTTTCTTCAAACTAACTGATTTTTTACTCTTTTGTTTAAAAGGCTTCATTATCTTATAGACAAGTTAGTCTTCCTGTCAGGAATAAAAAGTGCCTGTGGATACTGAAAATGTGACCACCACTAAAGTGTCCAAGATCCACACTCACAGAGACCACAAATGATGGCTCCACACCTTTGTTGGAGCCTTTGTAATAATGTAAATCAACCTGTAAGTCAAACCAAAGAGCTCTTTTCAAAGCTAAAATGTCATTTCATTGAAAACAGTTATTGAAATAAAATTAATTTAAGAATATATTTCCAAATATTTTAGACTGAAAATTTTGAAATCAGATTAAATTTCTGTTTTCTGACTTAAATGTTTACTTACAGATTTAAAAGAACAATATTAATACATTAAATTATAATTTTCCCCACTCTTCATTCTTATAATCTTTGTTATGGCTGCAATAAACAGGATAAGTTGTGGATTTATTTCTGTTACTCTTATCTTCACCTGTGTGTGCCCCTCCCCCTTCCTTTTATGTGTATCTGTGTTCAATTTTAAAAACTTCCTTGACTTTGGAAGGCAGAAGGGAAAAGTGGAATAGTGTGAATAAGCTACCACACATCCTGAAGTATTGAGAAAATGGTAAAAAAGTGAAAAGCTGGAGAGAAGACAAAAAGCTGATGCTTCATAAATTGAAGGCTTTGAGGTAAACTGACTTAGAACAAAAAATTTTCCTGCAAGTACATTTGAAATTAGTATTTTTAAATTGTTGGGGGAGGACTGGGTGGGGTCTATATTTAAAATTTCCCCTGAAACTTTTTTGAATGGAAAAGGTAAAGAGTATTTTTGGAAGCCTTTTCCATAAAGAAACTTGAGATTTTAGATGAATGGGGCAAACTACTCAATACCTTTTAGGGCATTTTTATTAATAAATAATAAATTTATAAAAATCACTCTCATTTTTCTGTATTCAGGTAACTTTGTTTACGTAGGGCCTATCAAGAAAAAACAGTTGTCAAGAAGTTAATTGCCCTATAGTCTTTATATAAACTTGCTCTAACAGGCCAAGCTCACTTGAAAAGCTTCCCTCCCTTTTCTGCAAGTGTCTTTCAAATACACAGTTTTGTGTAAGCAGTGTGTTTTGTCAGATGGTTCAGGCTGCCTGGAAACAGCCTTTCCTGAGCAGGAGCTGGGGACAGACCTTAACTCCTTGGAAGCCTGCAGTGAGGCAGTGCTGTGTGATAAGCACAGCAAACACAGGACTGGAGCGAGAGGAGCTTGCAGCAGACATCCTGGGAACCCCTAGAACATCAGCTGGGCTTGCACACATTTCAGAAGTGGTCAAAGTTGCCCTCAGCAAGGCAGACTTGTTGGGCTTGCCTGCTCTGAGAGTCTCTCATAGGATGCATAGCCCCTCAGCTGTTCGTCCCATAGCTTCCAAGAGATAGTGAAAGCCACTCACAGCATATCTTAAGTTTGTACTGGATACATGTGGATCGATCAACAGCAAAACAACAGAAAAAAAAATGTTTTCAAATAAAATTCCTTTTTATTTCAGTTAAATTGCAAATTTAATTTCTTGAATAACTTATCACAACAATATGACAAGTGGGACATAATGCTTTTGGTACTTGATGGAGCTTCCCACATGATTCACAACAATATATTTTAAGTAATAATAATTCCTTTAAAAAAATGATTAATTTGGATAATTCCACCATAGAAGAATCACCTGAAGCCCACATGAAGCACTTGCTAATGAATGTGTTGGCTAAATCCGAAGATTTAGTTTTAAAAGGCATATGGAACGTGTGCCAGAAAAACGCAGCAGGCTTCCATCTGTACTCTGCTTCGATCTGATACAATTAAATGGACCTTTGTGTGACCTCCCTGACCTATCCAGAACTCCCACTGGCTTTCAAGATTGACAGTAATGCCAGCGAGAAGCTTATGAAATAGGGCAAATCTGCTAAGGCACGTAAACCCCTTCTTCAATAGTGCCTCAAGCATTTAGGCACAGATCTTGGAAGGCATCTTAGCAGTAATAAACTTCCTAAAGACCACAGCCTCAATGCCGAAGTTTTCCAGTCTTTGACATTACCTACCCTGCCAGGGGTCTTAAGAGTCCAAATGATAAACAGGCCTAAGGTGCTTTGAGATCCACAGACAGCGTGTGTCATACGTGTTCAAACAGTACATCCTTGACAAATCCCAAAAGCATTCCAAAATTCTGACTTAGGACTGTACTGAGTAGAGTTTCTAACTCACAGAAAATGGACAATGATCACAGTAGTACAGCTGTGGGGTTTTTTTGTTTCTCATAATGCTTCAGATTATGGCCTTCCTTTGAGCTGCTTTGTATCCTTAGAGGCAAAAAGCCAGTCTAACTCAGTATTGGGGAATTATTAATCCCAAGGCACCATGGAGTTAGTGTGGTCAGTCAGGAGCAGTGACTATCCTGTAATTGAAGGTTTCTAAGAAAAACCTTATATGGTTCTGACTTGCCATGAATGCATCTCAAGGGCAGGGTTATTATGCTTTACCTAAACATTTCACTTATGAATGCCTCTGCTATTATCTAAGCAGCTGATATCTTGTTGAGGAGTGAACCCAGAGGAGTGTAGAGCAAAGAGAACAACACAAGGATGTGGAAGTAATGGTGAGAGATAGAAAAAATATTAAAACAGAACAGAGAAATCAGATGGCAAGAGATGAAGAGGAATAAAAAATGCCTTGCAAAGGGCAAGTCACACAAGGCATGAAGAAGGAGGTTATTTTGGAAAATGCATCAAACCCACCTCCATTTCTATTTACAAGCTGATTCAGCAGTGCCTGTCATTCAAATCATGTCTCAACAGCAAAGGAACTGTTGTGAGAAGCAAATCATAAAACCAACAGGTGCAGAGAACATGCTGCTGCTGCTGTGTTTGAAAAAAAAAATAAATTACAGGTCTCACATTTAACATCAACTACAAAAAGTTCAGGTGGAAGAAACTGCTATAAGAATGTGAGCCAGCAAGCTCCTGTCCCTGCAGTGGTTTGGTGGTGGTTTTTTTTTTAACTCATCGCACTTTCGATGCAGGATCTGTGTCTGTGTCTGTGTCTGTGTGTGTGTGTGCGCGCGTGCATTTGTCTTTTGGGTTTTTTAATCTACTTCCCAAAATTTCTCACTGGTTTCTCTAATGAAAGGTCTACTTCTAGAAGACAAAAATCTACTTTCTTCCTCTTATTATTTTAAATTACATTTTGTGAGCTGCCTAGGGACTTTGTGGCCACAACTGTCCTATTTACTTTGCCTTCTTCTTCTTCCTTTTTTCTTTATTGTTATTATTGTTATTTTTCTTTATTACTACTACTACTACTACTAATACTACTACTACTACTAATACTACTACTACTACAATTCTGCGAATGCTGTGACTGAAAATGCAGGTTGCCTGAGCCCACACAACTGGGGCAGCAGAGGTGTCTGTATGTGAGGGAGCACAGCTAACTGCACTGACTAGCAAATTTTAGCCTTTTCTACAGCAAACCAGTACAGATTTCATGTGAGCTGTGCTTCTCCAGCAGCAATAGCAACAATCACCGGGTGCCAAACTGATAGCGCCCCACAAGTCCCCTCCCTTTAGCTGTGGCAAGCACCCACGCACCCGCACACCGCTCGGGCAGCAGGCAGAGGAGCCTCAGCCCAGCCTGCCAGCCAAATCCAGAGGTAACACGGTGAGAGGGAACCTCGCACAAGCTGTAGTTAGCCAACTGCCATATGCCCTGACAAAGCTACTGACAGCAGTGGCGAGCCCAGGGAGGGCTTTTATCATTAGCCCCTCACCCAGCAGAGGAGGAAACTCATTTAGCCCCATGCTGGACTTTCATTAGGAGCGACTTGCATCAGATGGTCACAGCGTTCTGGCACTGGTGTCACCCGGTCCATTGCTGGAGACGTGGCCATATCTCACCCCAGCAGGGATCCCCAGATCAGAGCGGCGCTTTGTCGACAGATGCCAAGACAGCAGTGGTAGTAGTGACAAAGGCAGCTTGGTTTGGTGTTATCTTTTATGCTGGCATGTTGCAGCCCTGAACTTTTCAAGAGGTGGCTTTTCACAAACTACTTATTCCTGTTGCAGACAGAAAGGCAAGGAGTTTATATAGATGGGGAGAAATAATCTAGAATAAAATATGCTTGAAATTACTACTTGAAGCTGAAGCAAGCAGCAAAGAAGCTGTCGCTGACAATCATTATTTCCAACCTTGGGACTGTAATAAAAAATCAATGAAGCAAGAGATGTCAATATTCTGGTAACAAAGATGTGATACCAACACCCTCTCCTCCCAACATCCCAGCTGTTTATAGCTAAAATATACAAAAGTGGAAGCATAGATGCCGCAACAGAAACACTTTTCTCTTTCCAGAAATATTCTATCATTTTGGGACAACTACTTGCACTGCTTGCAGGAGAGGATTTTCAAGGAGAAGTTACCCAAAACAGTTCTTGACACTGAGCTGCGAGTTCTTTGAAGAGCATAGTGAGTCTTGTCAAATGTAATTTAAAAATCACCAGAACACCTTGACTGTTTCACTTCCTTCCTGCCTACTTCCCAAATATGGATATTCAGTATTTAAATCCCTCACACAACTTGCAGCTGACTACCTCACCGTGCAGGTACACTATAAACTAATATGTGCTAACAAAGAAACCCCTAAATAAATCTCTTGATTTTTATCAGTGCATTTTAATGAACTTCTGTGTTTAATTAAAAACAAACACACCCAAAGAACAAAATGAGCTTTTAAAAAATCTATAGTTTCCTTCCCTTACTTTTCTCATCACCATGATAGGATGCTGTCTACACTATTTAATGGGTTTGACTTAGGGGTAGACAAAACCTCAGTGGCTCCTTTATATAGCCAGGGAACAAAAAACAGTAGGAGAGACGAGGTCCTGGCTCCTCGACTGGAGGCTGCAGCCCTGATTTGCTCTCGGAGGGGCTGACAGAGCCTGTGTGAAGGGCAGGCACTGTGGGGCATGGGACCAGCTATTCGGGAAGCTGAGCTGGCAGCTCTGGGGAGAGGGTGCAAGGGGCTCGCCTTAACGTGACCTGCTGCCTAACTCTCCCCTGTTTCAGGTGGCGACTCATAGCCCAGCACCCTCCCCTGTTACAGCAGCTTCTCATTCCCAAAAGGGAGTGCTTCAGCTTTCCATTGAACCAGTTATGTGCCACCACAGCCCCGCTGCATCCGCCGTGTGATCCCAGGGGATGTGAAAGCCCCTCATGCCCGGGAACCGACTGCAGCAGTGACCGGTGCTGCAGCCGGGCAGGCTCTCTCAGGCCCCGCTCTCCCGAGACTAAAATGGTTTTAATTCGCATTCTTCTATAGCTCTTCCGTAAGCCAAAAGCTCATTGGGGCGGACAGCCGGGCAAGCCGGGCCGTGGCGCTGGTGTCCTCACGCCGGCAGCGGGACGCAGGCCCATCCTGCCGTTCCGCTTTTCAGAAGACATCGCGCAGGGAGAGCGGTCGGCAGCTTTGCTCATCCGCTTTATTATTTTAATATTTTATTTTATTCCGTCCTCCCGAGCAGGCCCGGCCGAGCCAGGCCAGGCCCACGCAGGTGGGCGGTGTCGAGGCGCCACCTACCGGGCGGTGTCGGCGGCAGCGGCCCCCTCAGCGGGGCGGGGGTGGGGCTCTGGGTGCACAGCCCTGCCCGCACGCACGGACATTACCCAAAACAAATAAATACATCGCCCCTTTATTCCACCAGAAAGACCCCCCCGAGCCCTTTTGCCTGGCCGCGGGGCCCGGCAAAGGTCGGAGGCGCCGCCGCGTTAGGGGCTGGGCGGCGGCGGAGGGGGGGGCGGCACACGGACAACGCGGACCTCGGCTTTAATTGCTTCCATTTGGCCTCAGCCAGGGGTGGGCGCGACACGGACGTAAGCGAATGTGTCACGACCACAGGAAGGAACAGTGTTAAACATTTTAATTATACGGGGAGGGAAACAAAGTCAAAGCAGAACAATGAACAAGAGCAATAATCAAAGCAGAATAATGAACAAGAGCAAATATAAAGAAAGGGAGGCTAGTTAATGGAACATTAACGTAAGAATTTAATGCAACCAGGCTGAATCTGTTTTGCAGCATGGAAGGAAGGAAAACAGTGCTATTGTCCTGGAAAGAAGTGAGCGCAGCCCAGCTCCCAGCGTGTCCCTGGACATGGCAGGGCTGCCGTGACCCTGAGCAGGTTGTTTCCACTGGAGAAATGCTTTTAACACTCAGCATCTCTAGGGATCTGGGAACCAACTATCTAGCCTTGAAATCCATAGAAATGCCAGGTTCACACAGCCATTCATTCTGATCATTTAATCTCCATTGGAAAATAGCTCAGAATATACTCTAAGCTACCCTTGCCACTTGCCTCAGACCTACCAGGACCATCCAGTTGTCAGGAAAAGGGCCATCCAGTTGCCAGGACACCATTTTTAGCACTTACCACACTTGGTTATTCTTATATCCCAAATATGGGTATTTCATGAGGGTCAAGTTACCCCTGGTACCCTCTGTGGTCAGAGTGAAAAAGAGGCTGTGCCATTGATATAATTCTAATGCCAATGTGCTAGTATTGTGCAATGAGCTAATACGATTGTGGCACATAACAATGTGATGCTAATGCCAAAATTTGCCTTCTCCTTTTGCATGGGGAAGAGTCACTCTTCCACTGGCCTGCTGACTATAGAGGGAGCCCAGGGTGACCACCTGGCTGGTTTAACTGCTCAGCATTGGATCGCAATGCTGCCAGGAGCAAGTAACTTTCCTTAAACGACCCCCTCTAAAGTCTATTCAGGTTTCAGGTAAACTCTTTCCTATTCCAAACCTCTTTGGTTTTCCCACAATTAGTGTGAGGCACTTCAACATATGTGCATGAGCAGAAGAGACGGAGGTTAAGGATCCTTTGCTAATTTGTCCAAAATGCTGTCTCAGCTTGTGTGACAGTTGGTGCTGTGATGAAGTTTTCATTACAGTCCCTGAACTTCAGCCACATTTTCAGACCTGTTGATGACACGTCAGAAAATGCAAAGGAATCAAAGGGTTTTTTGCAGAAAGCATTTATGTCATGAGATACATATTTTAACCAGAAATTTGCAGTTCCTGGCAGACTGTGACTGGTTTAGTTAAGCTTCCATAAATCAAAGTACAATGCACAGACTATGAACATCAAAAACATCAGAATCCCACAAACAGGTATGTCACTGCCTGGCAGCTTTGACCAAAAGTTGCAAAAAGGGATCAAAGAGCTTCTACTCAACATTTAGGACTTACTGTAAATCATAGTCATCCTAGTGAGGGTTTCGCAACTGCCTTTACTAGGAGGAAAAGTCATCCTTCTGTGGGGAAGCAGGAAGCAAGAAGAGTCATCCTTAATATGAAAGAGTATCCTAATATATTCTGTAGTTACTTGAACAAGTGGGTTTTTTGTGTGTTGTTTTTTAAAGCAGCTAACTAGCTAGTATCACAAAGTAGGTATACAAGCAAGTCAACAAAGCCAGACATATGTTATTTCATAGTTGTTTTTTAATCATCTTAATATGCTTTTATGTAATGCATGTGCCTAGCAAATGCACTACAGATTTGAGAAAGTGCTGCTAGTGAACAGTGAGATGGTAAAGAATAGAAAAGTGTACTTGCCTAAAGTTATATCATACTTTTCCAAATTTCATTGGGATGTTTGGACCTGAATGTTTTCCACTGAATAGTAGGACCTTTTCCAAATGCCACTTCAGGGAAAAGTGTTAGGCTGTTTATGCAATGGATGGATCAAAGTGTAAAGTCTCAAGTCTTCAAGTTTTGAATTTTGTCTGATACTAGACCTAGGCCAGGATCAAAATAACCTTCCCCCAAATCCAAAAAAACTTGCAATTTTAAAAGCTGACTGTTGCCAAACTTCTTAAAATTTTAAATCCAGAAACATATGCAGTTCTGATTCTTTCAACGTTATCACTCTAATGCAGTGTGTCTGGATACAGGAGGAATATTTAAGCATTGGAGACCACATTAGTTAACTTTTTTGTGTTTCCCATCTTGTAGTTTATTACATCATAAATACCTCCATTGTGTAACACTCCATGTAAAACTTCAGTAAAATAAGCCATTGATCCTGGAAAACAGAGTGAATGTGGATAACCAGATTTTTTTCTGTTTCTACTGGAAATATTAATCCAGCAAAATTAATGTACCACCACAGAAGGCCACAGTTTACTCTTCTGCTCTACATCTTCTAACTATATTTATAGTCCATTTCAGAAAAAAAACTAATTAACACAGCCCCTGACTTTTCCATTCCATCATCAGAATGAATGAGGGATGGTGTGTAAAACTATTTGGAATTATGGCCTTTTCAGGAACATTTCTTCTGACTCAGTGTTAGAGGATATGGCAGTGAAAATAGCTGTCAAATGAGCAGAGCTTGGAATCCGTTCCACAGAGGTTTACCCGCTTCACCTTCTACTATCCTAGTATCCACAAATTTTCCCCCAAACCACCCAGTGGGAGATTGTTTTGGCCATTCCTCTCTTCCAAGAGTACTTGAGAAAGTTGCAGAGACCAGGCCAGTTATCTTGATGGCAAATGGAGAAAAATCCCTGGGCATTTCAGAGGAGTCTAAATGGGAGTATATCTGAAATCTATAGTGCATTGCATCAATGGTGCCAAGTCAAAGCTTTTGGGCTCAAATGTTCTCTGGCATGTAAATACAGAAGTGCTTGCAAAAGAGGGAACAAACTTTCTTCCTGGAGCTGATCATGAACGTAAGCAGTAATTCAAATCACCCCTGGAAGAGTCTGTGGTATCAAAGCCTTCCTTCTGGAGTGGGTCAGACTCGCTTTATTCTTCTCTGAGGATAGTTTTTCACAGTATTCAGGTACACATAAAGCTGGCTGGGCAGAGGGCTTGGCATCACTTCACTGCAGGCAGCCCAGCTCTCATGAGAGGCTTTTCTGGACCCCACTAGAAGCAAATTGGTTTGCATTTTCCTTGGTATGTGCTCTGTCCCATAATGTCACAACCTCAAGTGCAGCATTGATGGAAGTTCTGCAATGGCTCTGTGGAGGGTAATGAAGTGTCAGCAGTAAGAAGCAGGAGACATTCATGAAAATATTCATCTCTGGCCTCATCTGCTGACACCCAGTAGGACTGATGCACGAACATAGTAGATGAACGACACAAACAGGCAAGAGGCTAACAAATATCTCATTAATAGCTGATATATGTGACATCATCTTTAGAAAGACAGATGAGCAGAAGGTACTCAGAAATAGTTCCCAGCATTATGGATGCAAGTAACAGCAGGTAAACTATAGCAAACTATACAAATATTGGTGGTTAAGCTTGCTTCAAGTTCAGAGATGGTAGAAAGACTAGAGAGTGTTATGTGCTGGAAAGTATGTCTGTGGCCTTCATGGTTTTCTCTCAAATGGGCCATTGACTCTTGACCATTAGAAAATATCTGTCTTCAGCCTAGCTCATCTTCTGAAACTGATAATGGGCTCTGAGGCTACAATATTGAGGGGAAATAATAGATTTGAAAATCTATTTTATGATCCATCTCACACCTTTTAATGATGGGGAATATATACAAGGGATGCAGTGAAGGTGAACATATTTTTTGGTGCTTTTTTTTAAAGTGCCACTTCCATTCATATGAATGAAATTTAACAACAAGACATATGTGTGCATGTGTCTCTGTGTCCATGTATTTAAGTAAAGTATTCTTCAAGAAGGATATGCTGAATGGGCTTTCCAAGATGATGAAATAATTCAATATGGTATCGAGACAAAAAATCTCAAGTGGTTATCACAAATAGAGATTCTAAACTTTTTTTTTTTTTTTAATGCACTAGAAGCAATTTTGTGCATATGATTTCTTAATGGAATTATGTAATGTGCATATTTTACAGAAAAATCAGTATATAGCAAAGAGCTGCTTTGAATGTTATTTTTTTTAAAGTTTCTAGAGTTTATTTGTAGGGATCTGTAGGGATTTTGAGTACAATGCCGTTTTTCAGAGTAAATGAAAGGTACCTCTTAAATGATGCCGGCAAATAGCATCACCCGTATGTCACTCCACGTGACATCTCCATGGGAATGACCAATAATTTTCAAAATGCAAAAAAGTCTTATCTGCCAAATATTCAGTATCTTAGCAAATTTTTATACAGAACTGAAAGCCTATTTTTGGAAAAAAAATTAAAAATAGAGTCTACAAAATTTAGGGCAACTTTGAGTTTCTCCTTTAGTGTAGAAGTAGTAGCAATGGGAAAAATAACCTGGAGAAAAATAGATATATAGATAGAATGTAAATTCAGGACATAGTGATGAAAGCATCTCTTCGTGTTTAATATGGGTCTAATGAAAGACAATTGCTAATAAGAAGTGACTGGTTAAATTGTGTCAATGACCAATCCTATTCTGCATGTTCTGCTGAAGCCAGGCACCCTCTGAGGACAGCTGGAGCTCAGCCAGGATGTCATGACCGTGGTCAAGGTCATAGGTCCTCATGTGCCAGGCAATAGAATCTTGTTCCTAATCTTTACAAACTCCTTTTTTTTTTTTTTTTCCGTGGGGAAACACACTGGAATATACTCAGTTAGACACCGTTAGTATTTTTAATCCTTATCTCCTTTTGATATAAAAATAAAGCTACCAGTTATTTTTTGTTTCATTATTAAGCCCTTGGTTTTTATAAGGATTTCAGAACTTGCCCTAGATTAGAAACAAAAATAGTAAGAGCTCCTTTTCACAAGAAATAAGATTTAAAGGTATTAGGGGGCATATGCCCTCCTTTTTAGCAATCAGCACAGGGACTTCTTTTTTTCTGACCCTGAAAAAAATCAACTACAGTAGCTCAAAATACATTTTTATTGTTTATTTGTGTAAATGCTGTTTGTAGTAATATTCCACTAACACACATACACACAAGTCCTCTCACAGTCTTTTTCTGGCTAAAATTTGACTTGCTATGAATAGTTGGTAGGCAGCCCAGTGCAGGGAGATTGGACTGAATGTTGAGACAGGTGTATTTTTGGCTCAGCCAGTGCCCCAGTATGTAATTGTGGTCTCTGCATCAGTTTTTCCTTCTACCCTAGTTTTTCTGTTCTACTTAAACAAAAGCTTTGAGTTTTACGGCATGACATCTCACTATGTATTTGTAACTAACCATACTGAAAACAATGGTTTGTACTAGAATTCTTATGCTCCATTAACATTGAAATAACAGCAGCCTTTCAATGGTTGCCTCTTCAGAGGAGTTGGGCAGTTTTGACATCATGCTTGAATATTAATTTGGGCTTTGTTCGGAGCTGTAGCAGTCAGGAACAAACTATTATGTGTGGGCATATGAATGCAGGAACAAATGGAAATGGCTGCATCCAGGACTCTGGAAATCATTATGTTTGTGCCATCACAGGCTACCACATTGCACAGTTCTTTCCAGAATCAGAGCCTCAGCTTGAAGGGCTATTAGACTCTCCAGATATTGCATAAAACCAAAACCTGGCTATTTTTTTTGGAGATTTCTGATGGTTGTGAGTCTACATCCTGAATCACTGCCACTGCTGAATATTCAGTGGCCTCATCACTCTCCAACACTGATGCTAGCCAGGTCCCTTTCATTCCTTGGTGCTGGCAATAATGTTCTGATGCAAGACTAAATCTCTGTCCTCGGTGAGAGTGTTTTTTGGAAAAGGATGAAGTGCCAGACAAGATCAGACTAGGCCTATGGCTCAACTACTGTAACACCTGCTCTCTGGCTTGGAAGTAGCTCTCATCTTGATCTCTAAGTTAGAAGAATTAAATGTTCACACCCAGCTTTGTGTGGTTTAATCTGCCTTTCAGAAGAAAAGTGGAATAGTTTTGCATATTTTTATTTCTGTTCGGAGAAATTTCCTCTTCACATTCCATGTCTTCTGGGCCTCATTGCCTAGGCACATTTCAATCCAAGGTGCATTTTTTATCTTGCAGTTCAACAAGGGCCTTCCTTCTCCTTGCACTGTGAGACAGGTTAACTCCTTTCTTATGAATATACACTATGCTCCCCAGTCTAATTTTAAAGCAGAAAATTTATTTCCTCATTAGACGTTTGAATTACCTGAAGCCCGTTTATCCTGATCCTCTTTCCTAAATATTCTTTAATCCTTTTGAAGTATAGGACCCTACACCACAGGTAATATCAGGCATTGCTGGTGATTTATCTAACAACATTCCATTACTTCCCATATTACTGTCCAGTCCATCTCTAATTCACCCTGCTTGGACTTGCCAAACAAAATGGCAATATTGATCATTGCTTTCCTAGCAATTGTCTGCCTCTGTTTTGTGTCTCATATAGTCATTATTAAAGGCAGCAAATAAAGTCTAAAGAGTTTCAGAAAGCCCAGTTTGGAACTCAAAGTGCTTTTTTTTGTGCAGACATGAAGAGCCAGCTTGTCCACAGACTCAATTTAGATGCACAACACTAGATAATTTGCAAAAAAATTCTATTCAGACAAGCTGGACAAGTGACCTATGAAAACACTTTTCATGACCAAATTCCCTGAATGTAAACCACATAATACTTTTGCTATGCCTTTCCCATTGGTATCCCTTGGAAAATATATCTTTTTTTTGTGAACTTGCTTAATCATAGCAAATAAGTTCTCTTTGCTTCTCTTCCTGCACTCCCATCTTACAATGTTGCTGATTCACAAGTAAATAAAATATTCCCAGCTACAATTGCTACTGGTGTCTGTTCATTCATTCCCAGATTATTATGACTTTAATGGCCATTTTCTTACCTTACCTGAACATGAGGAAAGCTGTGTAAATTGCCTCCAGTTGATGAAATGTAGTGAAAACATGAAGGACCAACAGAAAGACTAGTTTACGACTAGGCTGGAAGAGAAAAGACAGCTACCTTACTTTTGTATTGAAAAAATGCATATGCCTATAGTCCATAAAATGGACTATTTAACCTGCTCTTGAACTTGGCAAAAATGTTCCCACACCAAGCATCCATATGTGAAGGATTCTGGTTGCTTCATATTTGAATTCCTGAGCTTAAGCCTTGGTCTTTTGGGACAAGTGGGCACAAGCCCAAGAGCCTGGCATTTTATCCCTCTTCCCACATCCAGATAAAAAGAAACTGGGACTCCAGTCTTGCCCTGGAGACTCTTAACTGTTCTGCATACATGAAAAAGTGATTTCCAAAAAACAAGCTGATAGAAATAAGCTATTTTGCCAACCATGCACAAGAGTTTTGTGCACAGTCAGCTGTGTGATGTCGGTGCATGCCTGCCTACAGAAATGTGAACTTGAGAGTTGTAGACCTAGCTGGTAAAAAGGAAGAGTTAAACAAGAAAAGCTTTCCAGACCTCATAGTTTTTTTCATAATCATAATGTTGTTGGTTTCTCTGGAGAAACAGAACTATTTGCTTCTTTCTCCTCAATGGTTAAAACTACATTTCTTGGGAAAGACTAATAAAGTGAACAATAGAACCCTGGAGCCTGCAGAGCTTGGGTCCAGTTCGTACAAAGAGAAAACAAAAAAACAACCCCAAAAAAGGCCGTCTTCTTAAATTTTGCCACAATAACCTCATGCCTAGAACCACAGAAGGAGGTCCAGACATAGCTTGGCCATTAATTACAATTTTTGCATCCCTTTGGTTGTATTTTTTGATGACAAGAGCAACTAGAGAAAATCAGAACAGAGAGTTGGGGATCATTCTGAGTAACTTCTTGCTTTCCCTGCCTTGTCTCAGGGGGTGGCAGCTCCTGGACTATTTCTGCAATTTCCTGAACATTTTCCATGAAGTGCTGACTTGCAGTCTGCAGTCTGTATCACTTAGAGCAATATACAGCATCACAAAGGATCAGATCCCAGAGCAGAATCCAGCCAATCTGGACTTACAACTTGTCAGCAGTAATCCACTGTAAGCAAGGTGACAGAGTACCAAAGATCAGCATGGCTGGATGGTTGGCACATGTGTCCCACATTTTTGGGGGCACATGTATGACTGTGTGTTACATTAATATGCTCTGACTTAGTCTTACGGTGAAGAACTATCAGCCTCCTTCAATAAATTCGTTGTGGTTGAGTGCTCACCAATTATCTGTAGGAGTGCAAATACAGCTGTTAGACATGAGACATTAATTTAGCTCTCTGTATTGTCAAATACATTATTAGCTAATTTATGGCAGGAGAATCTTTACCTCCGTTATGTGATGAACCTCATTTGAACCTATTTTGCACCTATTCTTGCTTGCTCTGGGTAATGAGTAGTGATGTTTGTGAGCTAGAAAGAACTGCTCGAGTTTCATAAATATAATGAGCTTCCAAGAGTGGCAATTAAAAAAAGAAATATGCATAAATTAATTTCTTACTTCTTACTAGTAAATGCAATGTATTCTGTGTTGATTAACAAAGACACAATGCCCATGAAATCCTACAAAACCATTTCTTTTGCCCATCATGTTTCAGAAGATAAATTTGCTTTAATACTTAGTTTTAGAAATAGCTCAAAATGAGACATGACAGTCCCAGAAATCCTAAAGCACCAAATATGAATTTCTCCAAAGGGATTTGATCTCAGTTTCAGCATTTTTTCTTACTGGTTTATTTGGAGCATATAAAAGTATTAATTTATTGCTGCATTTAATATGGAGAGTGGTGAGTAGCTGGATTTTGAATTTTGTCATTGCTGAAAATGTCAGGGCCACTTCTTCAATATTAATTGAAATTTTTAGCTAATCAATGATAGATATATATAGCAAACAAGCAGTCAAAGAAAAGCATACCTTATGTCAATGAAACAGTGCATAACATCATCTTCTTGTGAGGACAGAAATTATCACTTTTAAAGAAATCACTCTGATTTTTCAGGTTTAAATCAATGTGTGAGAAGCCATATGTTTCCTTTTCCATCTAGAGGCCACAGGATATAGTAACATACTCCAGCCTCAGAGGTAGGGAAAGATTCTGATCAGATGGAGGGAGGCCAGGAAGAAGCAATGAGAATTGCAAGGAACTCAGAGCCCATGGGATGTCAGAAAACACTGGTAGTCAGCCAGTGGTGGTCGAAAGCAACTGTTAAAGGAAACTAAGCAGGAGAAAAATGGTAAGAGTCTGGCTACTTACAAAGAAGTGACAAACATCTTTTCATATCCACTGAAGATAAAGGAAAATTTTATTTCAAGTAAGAAAAATGTAGGTTTAGATTTCAGGTAAAAAAATTTCTAGTGATACAAGTCATGAAACACCAGAATACATTGCCAAGAGAAGCTGTTGAATTTCAAGTGTCAGTCAAGATTTTTAAAAATGTATTGAGAGGTTGCTTTCATGTATGGATTGTTATTCCCATCAGAAAGGTGGAAGGACAGACCAGATGTTCTGAAACACAGGATCCTATGAAGAAGTCTATTTTCTTTGCTTCTGTTATGGCTATTTTTTCTATGGTCTGGGAGTAAACTAAACAGCTTTAGACCTGAAGATGTTGGAAACAAAAGAAAAAAATCTTACTTTTCTCACATTTTCCTTCTTCCCCTTTTTGTTTGTTCCTTCTAGATCCATTGAAAAGGGAATGGTTTTTGTCTCATTGCTAGACTAACCCTCTGTAATCTTTCTTCCACATCAGTGCAAAAACTACTCTCTTTTTCTTGTGTGTTTCCAGAGTACATCCCTGCAAAGTTATATCCTTGCTTGATTGCACATTGGAATCACGCAGTTTTCTATAACAGAAATAATCCTACTCCTGCAGAAAATATCAAGATTTGTGATTTGTTCCCAACTTCTGATTCTCAAGTAAGCAGAAGAAAAACTTTTATTATACACAGCTTTGGTCACCATGAACTTGACAGTGAAAAAGAATTCTTAGTCACTAAACTGCTGTGAGATTTTTTTAAGAACCAGGCCTATACAAAAGTTACTTGCTGTTCTTCCAAAAGGGCAAAAGGGCCCAGAAGTTTTGTTACACATTTCAGTAGCAGTAGGTCTACCTCATTGTACTGGGAAGAGATTATTTACCCTCCTTTTTTTCTTTTTTTTTTTTTTTTTTACTTTGCACAACAATTCTCATAGAATACTCAATAATGCCAGCAGGATTTAAAATTGAATTCAGAATTATTTCAATTACCTTAAATGTTTTACTTTATTTCAAACTAAATGCATAAATAGGAACTGCTCAAACATGCCTAGCAGGAGGCATTTAAATGCCTCATGCAGATAGGCTGTTCCCTGCTTCCTTGTTTGGTTTGGTTTTCCCTTTCTTGTTTAAAAAAATCCAGTAGTGAATGAATGAAACATAATTATGCAAATATGCTAAATCCAGTTGACAGGCAGGATGCAGGCAATGCTAAAGCAAAACTGGTAAGCTGAGGGCAACATCTACATTTCATTATTTATTAGGGGCCAGATATGAAAAGGCATTTGAGCACCCAGAGAGACAGCCAGTCAGCTTTACAAAAAATACCTCAGTGAATGAGGTGCATTATTCCTGTATAGTTTTACTAGTGGCAATGTGGGAAAATTAGTGGGGGAAATTGGGGGAAATTAGTGACTAGTGGTCCTCCAAATTAATCTACTTTAGGAGTCAGCAATCTTATGTGTTTCTCTGAATGCAAATCCCAAGTGCAAAACAAGTGTCATGCATACATCGACACTCTCATTTTTTTTTTAAATTATCGTATGCTGTATGTAAGAAAAGAACATTTTGCCCAGTATATAGAAACTCTGCTAGTGACAGTTTTACCTGTTCATATTGAAATGCTGTAGGAAATTATAGATCATGAGCTATAATTTCAGTGGTAAACCCAAAAGTTATTTCCAAGTCACTGCAAAGGTGTGTCATAAATCTGGTCAAAGAGAAAATGAAAAAGAACTTGCATAGTTAGCATTTTTCTCCTGTAAGGAAATGAAGAAAAACAAAACAAAACAAAAAAAAAAAAAAAAAAAAGCAATGGCACTATTGTTTCTATGTGCAATTTATGAAAGACATTGCTTCTGATGCACCTACTTACAGAAACTGATCTTTGTAAAGGATAAGGATGTAAACTTTCATATGTTGAGGTGTATTGGTTGTTTTGAATAAATGGAGTGGAGGATTCCAAACAAAATAAACCTGAAATTTGTCAGTTTTAGCGGTTTGCTATAAAACTCACATAACAAATTTGTTTTGGGTCTAATCTATTCAACAGTCACATTACTGAGTTGGACAATGAATTATGGAGTATGCATAAAACTGGCAGATGGCATCTTTCTAGGAGGGATTCCAAGCACTTGGGAGGACAAGATCAGTACTCACAGCAATCCTAAAAATGTTGCTGAAATACTCCAAAACCAACAATATGAGATTCTAAGGAATACTATGTTTGGGAAGGAAGAAAACCAACAGAAAATGTGAAAAGGCTGAACAGAGAAATACCTAGCAGCAATGATGAGTTAAATATCTTAATATGTTTGAACATTATATCAAGTAAAAAGACCAGTGTCATTCTGGAGTGTGCTAGGTGGCATGCCATAAGTTAGAGACAGAGGTCTTTATTCTGACCTATGCAGCAGTAACAGGACTTCAGCTAAAATATGTGGTCAGGTTTTGAGCATGGCATTTTAAGAAATGATGCAGTCTAAGTAGAGTGTGGGCCAAGAGCATAAATACTGCTAAGACTTTTTGAAATGTGACAGAAAGTTGAAAGAAATGGGTTTGTTTAGTTTTGAAAAGAGTGAGGAGCAATTCAGTAATTGTCAAATGTGTAAAAAGGTTTTATAATGAGCATGGTCATCAGTTACCCTCCATGTTCACCCAATGTAGAAAAGAAATCATAGCCTTAATTTTTCTAAAGGGAGAAAAAGGTTAGATTAGATTAAATTTGTCATCAAAAAAACCCTTTCCATCTGCAAAGGCTTTTAAGGACTGAAAGAGGCTGCCTATGGAGCTTCTTTACTTCATAATTGAAGACCTCTGTGAACAGATTAGAGAAAAATCAGATGGTCTGAGAATATTTGACAATCTCTTAAAGCAGGGAGAGCTTAGTTTTAAAGATGATTTTCATTCTTGCATTTCTATGATGCTACTGCTAAAGCCCCTAGAAAATAATCTTAAATTACCCAAAATCCAGATTTACTTTTTTAAGTAACTTTTAAAGTAACATTTATAGAAACTATTCAATGCATTCAGAAGTTCATATTGATCATGTCAATTGCAGATAGTCCCTTTGGGATTTACATTCCAGTGTGGAAGGCTTCATTGAAACAAGCAAACAAAATCTGGATAAACTCTTTTTACTTGTCTCAGAAAATGCAGGGAGAGTTTATATCTCTTTGAAATAAAAGGCATGCTTTGTATTGGTTACAAGAGAGAATACTGTGTTCAGGATTGGGATTTGTTATGCTTCTTCCTGGAGAAGTGCACTTGGATCAGCAGATTTGCAAAAATTGCAAGTCAAATTTAATAGGCTTCTTATTAAGTTCATAAACATGGGGTGTCTACATCAATTGCATGTTTATTTAAAATATTATGATACACAGGTGTAATGCTATAATTTTTTTGGTTTTTGGGAATGTAGAATTTTCAGAGGTTTTTCTAAAGGTACTGTGTATAACCTTGTCACTAAAGTGTTATATCCTCTTAAACTCAAGCAGTGGAATAGCATTTTTAGCTAATAAGACTCTTAAACCTGTGCTCTTTGTGATTGCCAGTGCCAAAAATCCTGCTAAGAAAGTAGCCTTATCTGAACCTAAAGTCATGACAGTCAGATTGCAAAGATTAACATGTCTGTAAACTACATGCAAGTCATTTGATTTGAAAACAGTAGGACTTGCAGAAGGAAACTTTTCCCAGGTGCCAATGTACTTTAACTAGACGTTGGTAGGTAATGTTGTTAATATTACAATTACACACATTTCAAATGGAGTCAAATAGCCTTTCCCTTTAACCCTCTGCCAAGTTTAATTCTTCCTAAAATTACAGATTATCTATATGGCAGATCGCTTCAGACATTGAAGCGATCTGCCATATAGATAACCAATATGCAGTTAGTAACAGCAGCACCATGCAGATTCACAGCAAAAAATACAGCAGCCTGCTCAAAATTAGGTTTTATGTTTATGGCCTTCTAAGATCAACAGCTGCCTCTTCCTCCTGTCTCACTGTCTTTCCCTTCTCATATCTGCTGCATTCAGATCACTTTTACAATAGTGATGTTCTCCTTGTGAGCATGTGCTTGAGACCTTACTTATACCTTATAGGCTAATGATTGGCTTTACCCTGCCGAACATGAAGGTGTCAGTAGGTATTAATAATACTGTGAAAGAGATAACAGTATTTCCATAAATTGACCTTCTTGATGATGACTTCACCCCATTTTCTTCAGTTCGGTTTAATGACTTGAAGAGTGTTCGGTGATGAAACCATTCCCAAGCATAAATTATTCACTACAGGAAAAAAGTAGTAGTTCCATTTTGCAATTTCCATCTGTGGCTGAACCTCTGCAGGTGAATTGCCTGCAGAGGCAGAACAATTCTTCTGACCCTCATAAACTTATTCAGACCCTTTTTTAAAACAAGACAGCAATAAAAAAATTAAATAAGGAGAAAAAACATTTTCTTCAAAATAAATATTGATCCATCCATTTGTGCTCTTAAAAATGTGTGTGCATATATACATATAGCATGTAGAAAAGAAAAACACCTTTTAAAATACATTTACTCTAGGTTATTAACAAGGAACTTAATTTAAAAGATACAAATCAAAGCTCTGGACTAGAACCAACATGACCATAAATATTTTAAATGCTTGACATTACATACCAGACACAAATAAACAGAGAAGCAAATTATAGCTAGTATTTCTAAAGATAAAAATATTTACCATCTGCATGTTAATATTTGCATATTCAGTATGAGCTTTGTAGCTATATTTCTGAAATGACGATTTTCCTATTATCTCTCTGTTGCTTATTATATCACACTACCACATTCACCTGGAATTCGATGCAGAGAAAAAATCTCTGCCTTTTTGCAGCGAGTTTTTCCAGGCGGGATTTACAGTATCTGCTGTCCTTCCCTGGTGTTTTTCCTGATCTGTTTCCTTGACATCTTGCATCTGCTGGAGGTGGTGGGGTAGAGGCAGCCTGCTGCTGGACCGCAGTGTCTGCTGCTGTCTGAGAGAAACGTGCTTAGAAATGAGTTGTAAATTCTCAGCCAGATTGTAAGAATGGGCACCGTACAGGGAAGCCTGTTTGGAGCTCCAGAATGCCTGCTTTGTGATTTATACATATTTTTTAATGCACATCACAGCCATAACAGACTGAAAGTGTGAACTTTTGGGGTACAAGGTCTGTTTAAGCTTATACACTGTCATGAATGGAAACTACTCCTGAATTTATGCTGTGCATAAAGTCAGAGAGCAGAGATTTCATTCCATCAGCACAATTTGGTCATATGATAACAGGCCTGTAGAGGATGGAAATTCTGCAGAGATTTTTGCAAATTACTTTCCCACTTAGGCACATTAAAACACCAAAACATTTCCTTTCCTTTTACAATATATCCTTTCAAAGATATCCCTTTCCCTGATGCTATTGGGAGAGTAATTTTTAAGCCACAAGTCAGAAGGTAGGATAGGAGGAAATAAAAGGAAAGCTGTTGTATATATGCATCATAATCTTCTGATTTTCAAGGGAATATAATCTTATATTAGGAACTACCTGGCTGTTCCAAGAGGTCTCAAATTATGAAGATCTAAATCAAACCTGGTAGACCATCATATTTTAGCAATTTGATGGATTTTCTCTTGCCTTTTACCCTTATTACTGTGTAACGGCACAGAAGTTGTAATTCCTGAAAAGTCCCAGAATGGTAAATGCTGTTCAGATCTGGGCACTTGCTGGTTTCTCCGCTTTGAAAGGTAATTGAATGGGAACAAGTACAAGTGCAATTGAATATGTAGGCTAGAGGCACTAAGTTGCAGCCTCAAAGAGGTCATGCAGAAATGAATTTTTAAAAAGGACTATAAAATTGCATCAAAGATAGATGGGGTGCAAAAGCAATATTTAAATGAAATTGTTATGGATATAAGTCACTTGCCAGGCATTCTAACTATTTCCAACATAAAATATGTTTTCACTTCATATATAAAACATTGTTATTATTCACATCCTGTGTCATGTTAACATATTAAAACTTAAATGTTTAATGCATATATTAAAATTTTGTGTCATCATTAACACCGCTGATGAATACCCTTTAACAAAAATAATGGAAAAGATATGTCAAGGCAGATAATTTTTACAATTAGAATAAAAATATGTAACTTAAAGTGTGATAAGATAGAACCACTTAATTCAAAGTTTCACAATCCCCTCTCCTTGCTCATGGGAATCCAGCTGCCATTTGTTTTCCTATTAAATGACATTTCAAATACTTTATTATAAACATAAATCACATCTCCTTTTGAGAAGGCAAATGACAAACTAAATTTAAGATCTGACTTGCATTTCTATGCTCTACCCAGAACTAAATAGATGAGCAGTTGCTACATAGATTGTATTTGATGGATAAACAAAGAGAGGCAGTAGGTTATGGAAAACATGTCACTTGGAACTGACATCTGCCCTCATAATTTGTGAGTGTCTTACCCTGCCGTGTCACCTCTGCAGACATCAGTTCTCCATCCTGGTTCACAACATCCAGGAGAAGAGATTTACTCTTTTTAAAGTCAAGCTGCTTCCTGTAAAAGACATACCTTCCCCTACTGGGGGACATTCTCTCCTATGTGGTCAGGTAGCCAAGGAGGAATGCCCTCAGTACGGGGGATGAGGTGTGCAGAACAACACGCAGGAGAACAGGAGAGCGTTGGCAGGGAGATGGGATCAGGGGAAGCGTGCTCAGGCTGCCCTTTGTGGGGATGCCATAGTGTAGGTGAGGCTACTCCAGCCAGCAAGGTGCCACCAGCATGGTCCCAGCTTTATGGTCACTGGATGTGTTTAAATGGAACCTTCCAGAGAAATTTTTTCCATCAGCAATGATTTTCTTCCCTGACATGCAGGAGGTGTTGGTGCTGGCAATCCATCAACACTTCTCACATAGACCCACACAGAGCGAGTACATGCACGGGTGCTGCTGAGACAAAACCTCTTTGACCAGTAGGGTGATAAATCTGGGCTAGATATTTTATATAGAGACACGGTTCCGTTTGTCTGTACCAAATCTAGACATACCCTTGGACTTCACTGAATTCGCCTGAATTAATGAAACAAGGCGTTCACTAATTAAGGTTCACACTTTACAAGTGGAGAAAGGAAATCAATTATCTTAATAAAATTGCTGAAAACTACAAGATGCAACACACTAAAGTGGAAATCTCTAACATTTACATCAGATCATTTCTAGCTGTTACAGTTTTATTACCATTTTTATAAAGATCAGGTGCTTGGGTACTTTTTTTCCTAAAAACACATTCTTACAATTAAGTGGTTAAAAGATTGTCACATCTTTCATTTAAATATTGTGCACTTATTGATCATACAGCTGTAGAGAAAAATTTAAGGATTTGACTCTTCAAGGTCCACAATTGAAAAGACAAGAAAATAAAACTTTGGTGGTTTTTTTTCTTCAGTAAACTTCTGGGGTTGTAATGTCACCCAACTCAAGATTTCTGAAAGCTGGATATTGGCAGCATCAATGCTCTTATTCTGCAACACATATTGTCAGCACATATTTGGAGTGACCCCCATAATTCATTCATGAGTTACACATTCAACCCAAATATATACTGAAAAAATCCTTTACCATCTCATTCATTTTTATTTGGGTGATGTGTATTTATAATGTGTAATGAAGTAACATAAACCTCTCTCATACTGTAGTATGCTTTTGATTTTCACCTGTTATTGTCGGTGACAAAATTAGTTTAGCCTGATTATTAGCCAAATTAATTGTAGTGGGGAAGAGAGTGTCCCACAAGAATACCAAGAATAAACTTAATTTCCCTCTCTTTTTTTGTGATGCAAATCAGTAAATGAGTTTAGATATTTTCTTTCTATCTAGTATTTCTCTGTCTTCTACTAGCACAAAATTATTTAGGAATATTTTTAATGATTTTTTTTTCAGATAGACAGATTAATCACATTTATTTTCAGAGAGAAAGAGCAAGAGGGCTTTGTAGAGCTTTAAAAATTCCTGTGCATAACTCTCACTTTTAAAAATGTATCTCTAAATATATTTTAATCTTTCCTCTGTCTCTTAAAGACCTTTTTCAGTTGGATCTTTCTTAGAAAACTTAAGCCTTTGTTTTGTTTTGTTTTAGGTTTTAGGAGCATCAGAAATATTAAATTTGTCTTTTTTAGTTTGGCTTAAAAATAGGTTTTTTAAGTCACCTAATCTGATGCTGATATTAATGATACTTTAAAAAAATCTACGGGGACAACTAATCATGAATGATTTGTGGGGTTTTCCTCATATTTTCTAGGATCAGTTGACTTAATGTTAGTCTATCTAAATTTTAAAAAAATTAAAAAAGTATTTTTCAAATGATCAGAGATTGAAAGAAGTTTTGAAGGAAGATTGTTTCTGAAATAATTTCATTACATAGAAAAGATCCACAAACAGGCAAGAAAAGAGGAATATTTAGTTCTAATAACTAATGATAAAAAATGCCCGGAAATTTTTAAAACACCCTGACATGTAGCAGAACACAGATTCAGGTGAATCTGATAAATACATAGAATAAGATTTATGAGACTCGTAACCTGATTAACTGTTAAACATGTCATTTTCTGACACTGAAATCATTAAAGGAAAATAAAAAAGGGCTACTTTCTATAAAAAAACTTCTACATCTTTAATTATCCCTTTTTAATCAGTTAGGCATAAATCACTAGTCGTAAAAAAGAAAATTTTCAGAAAATATATCCTTAGTCTTTGAAATACAAGGATTACAACTATAACAAATTCTCTGAAATTAAGTTAAATTGAAATTATCTTTTACCTTCTAATATGTCTAAAAAGGCTCATCTGAAATATAATGTAAATGTCAAAAAAGGGGAAAATAATGCCTGAGACGTTATAGCAGACCTAATAGCATTCTTATAAAAATAAATGCAGAAAATTTGACTATAACTGCCATCTAAGTAATACGTGTTTTGGAAATAAAAAACTTTCATTAAAATGCTGAATTTAAAAAAAAAAAGACAAACCCAAAACCAGGACCGAGCTTATAATTATGATATCATCATGATGAAACTGGGGGGAAGATATCAGGAAAAAAATTAACCATTATACAATTTTCCATACTCATGCTTATTTAGGATAAAAACACCCCATCTTTTGAAATATTGTAGGTGTACATCATGGATTACTGAATAAAAATGCATATGCATGAAGGTGGAGTGCAATTTCAACTTCACAATGTTTTGTCCTGCGATGCTAATAGGGTAGCTTTAAAAAGAAATCAGGCAACATTTGACGATAAATATTTTTCTGGAACATGTATATACTGCAGCAAATAATATTCTAAAAGGCTTTTCAAAGGATCATTAGGAAGATACAATCACTATATTTTATTGAATTTGGTTATGCATTCCCTATAGATTATCTTGGAAAATCCCAGTGTACATGATAATACAAATCAAAACAGCTGCTGTTTTATCCATCTCACTACAAACAGAGACCTACTGCAGTCAGTGCTGACTACCAGAGTTGTCAGATTAACACACTGGGGCAACTGAGCAAGGGAGGTGATTTTCTCTTCTCAGTGTGCAACTTGATAGTGTTTCACAAATCACTGCTCCGTATCTGTTTTCTGCTGTTGAATCTAAAACCTGCCTTCTGTATTCCTCTGTATATATCTTCATGGAACCAGATGCACATAAATCATGACTTTACAAATCTCAGCTTCTTAAATACAGCCGTGCATACCTGGCCTGACGACAGCAGTCCTGAGCACCTGGCAGCTCCCACTGCTGGCAGCAGCAGCAGCAGCTGAATTATCGACACAGCTTTGGAGTCAGCTCAGGTACAACATGGGCACAACACCAGCAATTTGGGCAGAGAGGGGACCAGGCTCTGGTGATGACACCACTAGCACAAAATGTCCTGGATTACCTGAAATAAGAATGAAGTGCTCTTACTTTCTAAAACAGGACAGTTGCACACCGACAGGGCACTGGAAATTATCTGTGCCCCTTCAAATCTCCTGAAACATGCCTAGGAATTGCTCAGGGTGATATTGGCTGGTGGTGCTAGCAAGTCCAAAGCAATGGAAGAGCCCAGACTAACAATTCAGTAGCACAGAGTGTAAGTGTCCAATCTAAGGAATATTCCCTGGCAGGTTTCAGTAGAGCAGCATGAGTCTGGCTGCAGAAACCACATTTACTTTCCTATCAATAAAGTATTAGAGACAAATCTTTTTTTCAGCAGCCACAGGAGAGTAAAACCAGAGGAAAGCATTCAGATAAGATGAAAAATTGTTTCAGTGTTTAATGGTAATAGACGGACTATCTTGAATATTTTTTCCAGACACAGTATATTTCACTCACATTTTAGACAGCCCAGTGTTTCTGTGGCAAATCTCAAACCAAACTTCACAGTTTAGTCTCAGAATAAATGAGTGTTTAATTAAAAGCTGCCACTTCTAGGCAAGTTTGGGTTTATTTCTATATGAATATTTAGTCAGTTAATGTGTTGGAAATTAGCATTTACTGATGGAAGGGTAACACATAGCTCTAAATACCATCAAAATAGAAAGTAAAGGAGGGAAACTCACACAGCAGTGTTTCTGATTAAATTAAAAAAATGATGTGTAGTGATTTCAACTATCCACCAGGTATCAAGGCGAACAGGCTGAGTTGCTCTAAATACACATAAGCAGGTGTGGGGAAAGAGCCTTTTCACACTCCTGAAGCTTTCTTTTACCAGTTTTCTCACACAGGCTTGGTGTGACTGTTGTTTTGAAAGGCTGAGGTCAAATATGCTGTTTCAGAGTTCAGGTTGTTTTCCCCCTTTTCTGAAGAGCAGCCACTGTCTGTTATTTCCTGCAGGGCACGTGTCAAGCCCATCTCAGTGGGGCTGGCTCTCCTCTCTAGAAGGCTTTCCCAGGGAAAGGTAGGCTGACCACCCTTGTGATGATAGCTGCCAATTCAATTGCTTGCAGTGAGGAAATTCAGCTTGACTAAGGGAAGGAGGCCCCCTCCTGATTCCCACAGACAGGGATTGCAGTAGTAAGCAATAAATGAATGGGGGAAGCAGAAGACATTCTGGAGTGCCAAGGGGAAAGTACTTTGAGAGTGGTTGAAGAGGATTGAAGGGATGGGTCTGAAGGGACTGTGAGAGAAGGGTGCATGAACATGAAACACGGAGAAAGGATGTCAGAAAACAGACAGCACCAGGTAAATGTAGGCTAAAAGAGAGTGTGGGGTCTTTAGGTAGAATACAGGATGCAATCTGTACATAGAAAATTTTTGCAGTGCTAAGCCTCTAAAAATAATCGCACTTCAAAACCTCTGATGAACATGAAGTGCTAATGTAAATGAATTGCTGATATGTACGTATGTATGCATTCTTGAAAAATAAATTTATCATTGCAATATTAGTAGGTAATACATATGCACTATGTATCTATTTTTGTATATAAATGTATTATGATTTTCAGGGTTTCAGCAGTACGGGGTGTTTCAGTGCAGTAGAGCTGGTACACGTTTCCTCCAATGCACACTGAACAAGAAGAAAAGAAACTTCACTCTTTAAAGAGTCAGAAGACAAAAACAACTTTTAAAAGAATGGACCAACAGTGAGATTAAGAAAGTATGTCTGTCTCTAACACAAATGGAAATTGAAGGCAGTTCTGAGGACCTTGCAGATTAACAAGAAAAGAAGACACCACTAGCTTAAAAAAGTTACCCAGTCTGGGGACCAGGCAGTCATTTCACCTGTCAGTACAACTGGATATGGTATTAGCAGCTTTTTCACATGCAGGAGTGTGAGCTGTTGAGACACCTCAAAATGTAAAATGCAATGCAGTGTTGTTAGCCATTTTCCTTGTGCCCATAAGCATGTCATCCAGTTGTCTACCTGTGTACAGGGATATAACCACATATTACATACAAACACATATAATAGCTAGCTTAATGCCTGCTGAACTTAAATACACACATATTTACAAGGTATTTATTGAGGGAGCTACTGCCTCTTAATCTCCTTTTGCATTTCAATAAAATCAGCCTTTCTGAAGAAGTTAATTAGAGCCTCTCTGTATCTCATAAATCTCACCCATCTTGGCGCCAATAAAAAACTGGAATACAACTTGCTTTTAGATTGCTCTGACCAGGAAGACCTGGAGAACGTTCCCCCACTCAACATCATTTCAATTCATCTTTATTTTACTTTACTAGAAAGTGCGTCTTTGTATCTCGCGGTGCTGGGTGAAGTGCCCTGCTGTGACACGAGACGTCAGGTTCTGTCAGTCACATCAACTGATGTGATGTGACGGAGCCTAATGTGATGGGACCAATGCCCTGCTGAATGCATACTGTGTCACTGCAGTGTTCAGGGGCTGGTTTCTCTGAGAAGAAATGCAGTGAAGGAAGCCAGGCTTCCCACAGCTGACGAAGCCAAATGATTTTGTAAATGAAGACGCAGTAAGGTGTTTACTGCATAGGCAGGCACAAGTACCATATTTGGTATGTTTTGTTTTTCTATTTGTTTGCAATGGCAAACAAATGATATCCAGTCATGAATTTTGCCTAAGTTTTCTGTCCTTCTGTAAAGCTCTGACTAGGGTCTATCTGAGGACAGGACTGGAGTGCCCCCTCTTGGGGTGCTGCTCTGCTTGGGACAAATGCTGTTTCGGAAAGACCCATCCACTACTCCCTGATGAGTGCCACAATGCAAATTTGAAGGTCTCCTCCTGCAGTCCCTCCATGTTCAGAGCCAGCAGCCACTGCTTTTGCTAGCAGCTTTTCACACCATTCCTACCCTATGCCACTCATCCTCAGCAACAAAACATCTTGAGGCAGCTTGTCCTAGTGGCATTTCCCCTCAGAATGCAAACTAGTCTCTGATAAAGCACCATAAAGTTTACTCAGATCTTAAAAATGTTTTCAGAATACTTCCAAGGAAATAAACCCAGTAATCACTCATTAAAACATCACACTTAGCAGAGATGTTGACTTTTAAGGATATAGCTTTCTCTACTCTTTTGGCAGTGACAACCCTCAGATCTCTGTACCTTGTTCTTATTAGCAGTCCTTCCACATGAGACAGCCACAGGAACTGGTGAAGCCCATAAAAGAAAGCAAGTCAGTCCTGTCCTCTTCATCTGCTAGTAATACAGCTCCTAGTGAAACTGGATGGACAATGACAGTAAATTATCTCTTTCTCAAGTCAGTTCCAGGTAAGAGTTCTAGCAAGAATTTTTTATATATTTTGGCTAAGTGCTCCACTCAGTGAAATGTTGGCCATCCCAACACTGCACTATCACTAGTTTCACCATAGTGATCTTAAACAATCGCTCCGGCATTAAACAGCTATTTCATTTTAAGATCAAGCCAATTTTACAAAAATTTTTCAAAATCACTTTACATGGGTCACCTTGATCACAGAGGAATTGCTGATTAGCTTTTTACTCTAACCACCTCAGTTTCTGTACATACTGGTTACGGTAGAAATATACCCCTGTTTATTAATTCTCATTATGGAGTTCTCCAATAAATAGCATGCAGCAGTGCTGCAGGGACAGGGAAACCCTTTTGGGTTACATATAGATATGGACGAAACATCTTGTGTCAGACTCCACGGAAATGTGCAAGAAGGATGGTATATATCTTCTGGAACAATTTCTTAGCAACACATCAGCCATGTTGCTATTATACAAAAGCTTATTTAAAAAGAAACTTGCAAATAAACCCTAATTCAACCAAGCCTATCAATTTTTATGCAGCTAAATAATCAATTTACGCTCCTACTCCATTTAAGAGTCTCCCAAGTATTGTATGTTCCATCACTGGAACTTCTTTGTTTTTATTTTACATTGGAAATTACTGGCTTTGAGAGAGGTGGACCAAGCACATCAAAAGGAAAAATAAGCCAAAAAGCTTGCTTTTGAGGAAGGCATTATTGGGATTTTTTTTTTTTTTTTGCTAATACAAAATGTGTTATCTTGGTAGAAAACAGAAAAAGAGCTGGGTGGTAGAGCACAGAGAGAGAGACAGAGAGCAAACCTAAGAACTGGAGCTTAAAAGGGACTTGGAAAGTATTCATTTCAGTGAGCAGAATTCCCAAAGCCAAGGTCTACATACAAAAAAAGAGTAAGTATGTCTCAACAGTCCCAACACTGAGAGGAGTAGCAGAGGGGTTATCAAAATGAGCTCCTACCAAATGCTGTTGAGTGGAACACAAGAACACCCTCTCCACTGCCATACGAAACTGACAACCCACAGCATTGAGTCAAGCAGGTTTTTGAAAACTCTTACTTTAAGCCAAGGTATGGTATCTGGTACTTTAAAGTATGAAACAGTCTCTTGAATGTAGATGACTGTCTCATTCCTCATGATGGGAAGATGAGCTGGCAGAAATATCATTCCTCCTGGGAAGTAAGTTCAAACACTTTCATACTGGGTGCATGGCTCAGGTTTCCCAGTCCTGTGCAAAAACTCCAACCTACTAATCATCTCCCATTTTCTAAAAGGCAGACTTTCCTTTTTGACTGCACCACACCCCTTCCCCCTCAGGCTTCACACCATGTCTGACAGTGACTGTGCACTGGGGTAATGACAGTGCTGCTGGGTGCACTCCTACCTCCCCAGGCCCAACATTTCTGAGGTTCAGGTGTAGGAATGGTAAGGCTGCAAAGCTCTACAGGGCTTTGGCTCCACAGTGCTCTTTCCAACTACGATAAGGGCAACCCTGCATGCATGTGGTAACATCACTTCAAAGCTATAAATAAGCTTTGTGGTGTAAACAGAGGTTCCTGGATAGGCTGTCCTACCCTTAATAGTTAGGTAATGTAATTGTTATTTGTTTTTTAATTGTTCCCTTTGATTTAGTTGCATATATGCACCCTAGGGTGCATTTTAATTACCAAACTATTACTTTGGATCCTGGCTAAGTACTTCCTCATAGAAGTGAGTCTTGAAATTCAGGAAAAGGTGAGTTCCTCATGCTGGACAGTGGCCCACAGTTTAAAATCTGGGATTTACAAGGTACAGGTGAAATTCTCTCATTCATGGCATAAGTGGAGAGGGTTGATGGAAAGGAAGTTAAGAGGGGGACATCTACCTATTTTTTCCTTACCCATTAACATGCACAGAGGGTTGTGGTGGCCATGTTCCAGCTCAACTCCAGGGGCAATCATGGTGCACTGTGTCCCACCTGCATTTCTACAACAGCTGCTGGAGAGATAAAAGCTTGCAGGCAGGAATTTCCAGGAACCAGCTGTTGGCTGCCAGCACTGCTCCTCTGGGATTTGGGACTGGTAGAAGCTGACATCACAGCTGTGTGCTCTAGTGCTGCACCACTGGATGGGGAGATGGCAATCCTGTATGAAGAATGTTGTCAGAGCATCATCTGTCTGACTCCAGAGGAAAAGGAAATATTTCTGTTGTGGACATGGTCTCTGACAGGGTGCAATGAAATCACTACCATCTGTGATGGCTGAAAAAGCTTTGGGAGTTGTCCAGGAGGGTCACTGGACAGAATGGCTGTGCCTTGGCAAGGAGATGACTTGCATGATCTAATAGGCATTCTCCACCTCCAGTATTTATATTTCCATGATTATTGGTAAGGAATGAGGTAGAGAAAGACACAGCAGTTGATGGATGAGGATGCTACTTAATTTTCATTATGTGTCTCTTCAGATGGAAAATGAGACCTTATAACCCTTCTAGCAAGCTCCCTGCTAGAATCTGCACTGTGGATTCTGTAAAAATGAGGCTGTTTAGACACTGCTTATTCACCCTTTGTGCGAGTGGCTGTTAAATGGTGCTGTTATATCTAATAGTTAGGCACTTGGATTCTGCTTGTGCAGAGACAGCAGCAGCCCCAATGGGATAGGCAGTACTGCAGAGAGCAGTAAAGATGCTTCTGTCAGGGCATCTTGGCTAGTCTTTGTTCAGAGCAGGATAGCAATTATAAACATAGACTCTGGATGGTAAATATGAATATTAAAGGGCCAGTTACATTTGCAAGGGAGAAGAAGATTCTGTAGTTTGATTAGTCTAAGGGCCATCTCAGATAATTTTTTTTTTCTATGATCACTTCTAGGACACTTGACTCTTCATTACACACAGCATAACAAACTCAGGTCTTCCTACGATATCCATTCATTTTGTGTAGCTTTTCCTTGCCTTTTTCTGCTTCTGACTCCTCCTTTAGTTTAAATCTTGAAGGAATATCATGTAATAATAGAATAAAACTTTATTTAATCTTTCTGTGTGCATATAGGTCCCAAATGCTTGGAGGAACAGCAGAAAATATTATTTTGTCTGGGACTTTTAACAGGCACAAGAAAAAGTGACAGCAATTGTATTTGAAGTGTGGACATTGTACATAAAATAATTACATCTCATGGCTTTTCCTTTTGGGGAAAAGAAATGCCATTATAAAAGTAGTTTCCATGGGGTGAGATTTTCAAAAGTGCCAAGCGTACACAATTGGGACCAGATTTCTAGAAGGTTTTAGCTCTGGCATAGAAATAAGTGGCCAGATGTCCAAAGAGCTCTAAACACTAGATTGTAAGCATTTATAAAAATCTGGCCTGTATTTAAGACCATAAATAATCTGGAAATATTTTATGCTCTTAAAATTGGAGGTTTGGAAAAAATCTCACCTCCATGCTGAGTGTTGAGCTGGCTGGAAAAAAAAGTCTTGGTCTGAGGCTGTTCTGGTAGGGGGATTGTTTTTTGTTTTGTGGGTTTTTTTTGGTCTTGTTTTGTTTAGAGATTTTTTCTGTTGTTTGTAAAAGAGGACTGGTCTTGCATGTCATAAAGTTGTTTACTGGTTTTGTGGAGGTTTTTGCTTCTAAGCACATATTTCAGTTCATCCATCCAAACAGTCCAGTTGCCTTTAAGCAATATTGATGTACTTGAAACTAAGCATGGCCTTTGTTGGGCTGGAGATTGAAATTTTTTTTTTCATACTTCCCTGTTTAACTGTGAAATGTACACTGTCTTTAGCAACAGGCCACATGTATGGAGGAGGTGAGACTGAATGGGGACCAGTCACAGTAAAGCAAGCTTATCTCAGTGTCTGTGGCTGTGTAACTCTGCAAGTGTCTTGGGAATAAGCTCTAAATATTACAGTTGAGCCACAAATAAGCATCAGATTTTTTTTTTTTTTTTGTTAAGTTCGATGACATTTCTTCTGGAGCTGTGCAGCAAGAGTCAAGTAGGCTAGAAATGTGCTGGAGCCTTGATGATATTGTGATTCTGTGAAAATGCACCTATACCGAAAGAAACAGGATACTTGTAACCCCCCCCCCAAAAAAAAAAATTACTCAGGCTGTAAAGTTTTTTCAGAGGGTTGTTCTAAAGAGCAGTGAAAGTGGGCACCCTCCATTCCCTCTGAAGCCTGAGTGTTGGTTAGAGCATTGAAGGGTAAGGTAATATATCTTCTATTTCTTTCAGAGGAATATATATCTACTCTAGGTATCAATTCAGCTTTGGAGAATAATTTAGTCATACTTGTAAATGGCATTCCAACAAAAAAGGTCATCAGATTTGACAGCATTGCATTGACTTATGGAAAACTAAGGCTGACTTTCTGATGTTAAAAATTTTAACCCTCTTCCAGCAGCTACTGATGGTAGGAATCTGCTACAAATTTCCATGAAGGTAGGAGGAGATAGGAACACAGAATTGCCTACACAATAAGCAGTTCTTTCAGAATATCCCAGCAAGGCTTACTTTGAATATTGCATCCTAAATATAAGCCTAAAACTCTTATCAGATATTGAAAAGGCATGGACAAGAGCTCTTGTACAGGATTGAATGCATTGCAGGTCAGGTTGGCTAATGGATGAGATAAACACCTTTCATCACTATGCTGGATCAATCCTTACTTAAGTGCTAGATTTATGACTGCTTCTCCCATCTATCTTCAGATTCTGTCATTGTTTCTGCTTTGGCTCATGGCCAAATTAAGTTGTTCTACTATAAGTCAATGTTTAGAGCCCCAGGTCCTGGAGTAAAAAGTGATTTCACAACCTCTGCTCTCAATTAAAAGAAAATACAATTTTTGTGAATCAGGGTTTGTCAGTGTACAGCACGTATTGCCTTCGCATGTCCACTTCCTGTCTCAGGGCTTTCAAAAAATGGGGCACTGCAACATATAACCCTGACTGAAATATTTTCTGGAGGTGACATGACCTGATTTGTAATTCCTAATTCTTCTGATCTCAACTTTTGGGAACAGAAAGAATAAAGGGACAGGATGAGCAGTTCTGTCACAGGCATTCAGTTTAGCTTCACAGCTGAAACCACCACATCTCACAGCTCCCAATATTTTTTGGAAGCATTGTAGTGTTGTCCTTCCACAGAAAACCTGAAATTTCATGGGCCGATGAGATTCCAATCCAGCAGGCAGCTACTGTGTTGAAATGCCACCCAGGCATGGGTGTGGCCAAACTGTGTCAGGTCAGCATTTTCCAACATCTCCAGGTCTGCCAATCTCAAAGCTAGAGAAACCCACAGGGAACAATTTTTCGTCTTCTACATAAACTTCTTTTGGGAACAGTTTTTTTCCAGAAGAAAGTTGCTGAGCATTTCCATACGACAGCTTCATTTTCTGTCCATCAGCAGCACTGTGCAGGCAGACTGCTGTGTCAGGCAGCTACCATGAGCATGTGTCTTGGAGCTTCACCAAGCCTTTTTCCCATAGAGATTTTGTTCAGTTCTGCTGGAGGTACTGAACAGCACTGTAGCTCTTGCCAAAACGCTTCCTTGTATATTTATTTAGCATGTATGAAATAGCTATTCCTCTTGCATGGATCCACTCCTATTCCCCTACCTTTTTTTTTTTTTTTTAGAAATATAATGTCAGTAGGGAATTAAAAAGGCAAAAAGTGTTGTTTAGCCTATCTGTAGAGAGAACACCATGACATAGGAGGCATATGCAAAACTAACCCAGCCCAGCACTGACAGCTGGACTAATCATAAAGGTATCCAGAACAGATGTCTTTCAGTAGATGGGTCCACAAACCATCTATGCACACTTTTTTAACCTTGTGTGCCACAGAAGTTGTATTCCTGAAGACCTTCTGTGGCCTGGTAAGAAAAAGCTCAGATGCAGCAGCACGACTCCTTCTTTGTGTATCCATGTTCACTGATCTTCCTCTGGTTAGACAGGAAACTATGACTGCCAGCTCCCAGACAGGAGCAGAACCTTGTAACTCCAAAGCAGGCATTAAGTAGGAGGAGCAGCCTTCTCTGCCTGTCTTACTCAAATTCTTGCACAAAACCTTTACTGAAGAAAAATTGAACCAAAATTGCAAGTTCGGAATTCAATAGAATTTCTAAAGACAGAGCAAAGGAGTTCTTCTCTCATGCTAAGAGCCTGGTAATCTTCACTGCACAAAAACCTTGATCCCTGAAAGGGCTGTGAATAGTATCACAGCTGAAAATTTTCCAGTGATATTAATTATCCATCTGAAAACAGATTCACTGATGTAAAAATATCTTGAAAGACAATGATACAATATATGAAGGCAATAATGTAAAAAAGCATGCTTAGCTCTCACCAATAAGAAGCAATTTGATAAAGTCACATAATTACCTGAAATTACATTTACTGGATATTTTAAACAACTGTTTTTATTTATTTAAGATTTATCTGGGATTTCAATCAGTATACCCATCTAAGCTGAAATAAAATTTCAAAATATTTGTCTCTTGCATGGAGTTTGAAGACTAAATTCTCAATACTAAGAATTACTGATGGAAATAGGTTTTTTATTCTGATGTGTAGCTGTACAGCATTAGAGCTTGCTAGAAACTAACAGAAATGAAGCACTTAAATACTGCTGTAGATAAGTAGGCTCACTTCCTTCTTCTGTGATCTAATCTGCCATTACTTGAAGAGTATCTTTAAAGGACTGAATATATAAATAATGATCATGTAATACACTTAATAAGCAGTCACTTGCTGAGGGCTGTCTGCACAGTTACTTCAAGCTGGAATGCTGGTCCTGAATATTTGAATTCCCTCTTTTGCCTTTCACCTCCTTCTTTTCTGCCAAGTTGCAATTTCCATACTGGGTTATATCAACAGTGGTGGGAATAATGTTTCTAACTGCATCTCCACTTCTATTAAAAACAAACGTTTCCACATAAACCTGCTAATGTAGGGCATGGTATTACTAACATTTTTTTTCCCTGTTAATGATGAAAACAAATGAGTAAGATTTATCTCTTTGACAAGTCATGTGGGTGTGAATCTTTAATTAGCATATAACAGGTTTAGACTTCAAGTCCCTATAGGCGTGGGAATCACTTAAAGAAGAAAATCCCACTTGGTAAATCTTTGGCTTAGGAAGCCAAGAATGTTATTTTAAGAGGTACCTGTAAAGATGAAGATTGCAATCTTTGTGCATGTCAAGGTAAAAAAGCAAGCTATTTCATCTCCCAGAAACTCGGTGACCATACTTTGATGACAAGCCAGATGGCAGCTGTTCCCCAAGCCCGGTGCCAAGAAAGATGATTGGAGCTGCAATTTACCTTCCGTGGTGAAGCTCAATGCTGGAGCATACCACAGCTGTGGATTTGGCTGCTGCCAGTAGGTGTGTGCACAGTTGGTTTCCTCCCAATTTGGATTCATCAGGTAAGAGGCTGTATCAGTACCCAGCAATTATGAAATTGGCATGTGTTGGATTGTTTACTCACAGTAATATTCCTACTGGACTTTATTAAAACACCATCTGTTGTCAGTACAGACAAAGAATCAAACCAGAAATATCCACGGAGAGAGAGTGGGCATGTGCACGTGTGTGAGTGTATGTTCAGCTGTGTTGCAGGATCAGACCATATTTCATATTCTCTTTTCTTCTTTCCTTTTCCTTTATAGGTAGTTCTTCATAAAATGCCTACATTCCTAATAATTCTTTTCCCTCCTCCTAATTCCACCTAGAAAAAGAAATTTACAGTGGAAAAAAAAGAAACTGGTCAGAGGGAAGTTATACCTCTATGAGCAATGCTGGAATGGAAAGAAACCAGTCTTTGCATATGGGTAGAACAACATTAGCTTTACTACAAATTAGGGCTGAAATGGTTGAAGTAAAAGACATCTGACTGAATGATGTTCAGTTGGAACAAACTTCCGAGTTAATGTGTAGTATATAGGGTGAGTAATAAAGGATATCTGCCAATAATAATATCTTTAGGGCTTGAGAAGAAAAGGGACTAGCTTTTACAGTCAGCTGTTTGCTCTTGATTACTTTTTTTTCTTTAATCTTTCAGATGGGGACCAGATATTCTTAACACACAGCTGGTCTCCACAAATGGCCGAGAATAATTTTTCATATACCTACATATAATTCCAGGTGAAATTAATTAGTTGGAATTCTTCATCAGGTAACACACTAATAAAATATGATGCAAGTAATTAAAAATGCAAATACAGGGAAGAGAGCAGTAAAACTTAGATATGTCATTTCAGTCCTACAAAAAGGCATCTGTCAATTTAGATCTTTAGTGCATGCATTTACACATACACGTTCACAAAAAACCCTTTAAAAATAAAAATGTAAACAAGTCCCAGTTCACATCGTAAGATTAAAGCTGTAATAAAGGGAGAGAACACAAGCCAAGAACATCCCCTGGGAGAAGAGGAAAGTGCGTTAAAATGCTTGGGTTGTTTATGAACTAAGTGTTTGGAGATCTCTCAGGGCTGAATGAAGGAGTTGGGGCATTTTAGAGGACACACAGGAGATTATTTACTACTATGGGGAGTCACTAAAGCCTGTTTTGCTCACTATACCCATCCATCAGAAAAAAAATATTAGTCCTAATATAAGTGCGTACGATGAACCACCTGTGATGGGATTGTACATAGTCAAGAGGGAGAGCATTTGCCCCAAATATGAGCCCATCCTTGTTGCATTAGTCAATTTCATCCTCATCTGGGGTAAAGTTCTTCCCTAAGTTATAACCACAAAGCTATTGCAGGAGTTTGACTCTAGGCAGGGTAGAGCATAATTTCCATGCCTCAGGTAGAATTCTCCCACTTTGTTTTCTTCATCATCATCATCACTGCTCCTCTACCAAATTGCTTAAGCCCTGAGTGCTTAGGTCTTGTAGCCTACTCTACCAAACCTAAAATGGATGCATTGCATTAAAGCAGCAACATCCCTAGCAATAATGCCCCCAAAATCTAGGCCCTTGTTTTTGGAACTCATAGAGAACTAATCTCTTCAAGTTTATATCAGCGTTCCCCAAAAATTACTTTGCTTTTGTGCTTCAGTTTTATGTATCTATTTATTCTCCTGATGAGAGGAATGTAACATTTTGCCTCGACTTATATCCTACATAGGAACTTTTTTTTTCTATCAATTTAATAGCAATAATCTCAGTAGTTAGACACTGGAAGAGGTTGCCCAGAGAAATTGTGGGTGCCCCATTCTTGGAAGCATTGAAGGCCAGGCTGGATGGGTCTTCATGCAACCTGGTTCGGTGGAAGGTATCCCTGACCATGGCAGTGGAGATAGAGCTAGATGTTCATAGAATCAGAGATGAGAATCACACAATATGCTGAAAGGACTCAGAAACAATCATTGAAGTCCAGGTCCTGACCCTCCACAGGACCCCCACAAGAATCACGTTATGTGCCGGAGAGTGTTACCCAAATATGTTGGTCACCAACACATCATGCACTGGTGGAGTTTGCACTCCTGAGGAATATGTGTCAGGTAAAGAGTAAAGTTAGGCCCCTAAACTTTAGGATAGAAGATTTCCAGCTCTTCTGGAAGATAGTCAGCTGAATCCCCTGCAAGTCTACCCTTAGGGACAAGGAAGAGAACAGAGCTGGAAGATCTTTTAGGAAGTCTTTCATAGATTGCAAAAGCTGGCAATCCCCCGGGGCAAGAATCAGGCAAAGAAGGCAAGAGACCAGCATGGTTGAGTGGGAAACTGCTGGTCAAATTACAAGGAAAGAAGTAAATGCATAGACAGTTTAAGCTAGGACAAGTGGCCTGGGAAGAGTGTAGAGATGAAATACAGCTGTGCAGAGATGGGGTGAGGAAGGCCAAGGCAAAACTGGAATTGAACCTGGCAAGGGGTGCAAAGAATAATAGGAAAGGCTTTTACAGGTATGTTAACCAGAAAAGGAAGGTCAAAGAATGTGTACCCCACCTGATAAACGGGGCTGAAAATCTCATAGCAATGGACGAAGAGAAGCCTGAGGTACTCATCAAGTTTCCTCCTCAGTCTTTACTGTCAACCTCTCTTCCCACACCTCTCAAGTGGAGAGACAGCAGGATGGGGTCTGGAGGAGCAAAGTGCCTCCCACTGCAAGTGAAGATCAGGTTCATGACCTCCTAAAATCCCAATGTACATAAGTCTATGGGACCTGATGAGATCCATCCCAGAGACCTGTGGGAGCTGGTTGACATAGTTCCCAAGCCACTCTCCATGATGTTTGAAAAGTTGTAGCAACTACAGAATCACAGAGTCATTGAAAAGTCACGACAATCACAGAACTACAGAACCACAGAATCACAGAATCTACTAGGTTGGAAGAGACCTTTAAGATCACTGAGTCCAACCCCTGCCCTAACACTGCAAGTAAACCATGGTACCAAGTGCAGGATCCAATCTTTTTTTAAATACATCCAGGGATGGTGACTCCACTACATCCCTGGGCAGACCATTCCAGTACTTTCAGGTGAAGTCCCAGATGACTGGAAAAGGAAAAGCATTGTACCCATTTTGAAAAAGGGTAGAAAGGAAGACTCTGGGAACTGCTGACCTGTCACCTCTGTGCCTGGGAAGATCATGGAACAAATCCTCCTAAGAAGCTATGTTAAGGCACATGGAGGACAGGGAAATTATTCAGGACAGCCAGCATGGCTTCACCAAGGGCAAGTCCAGTCTTATCAACCTTTTGACCTTCTGTTGTGGGGTAATTACAGAGGACAAGGGAAGGGCTACAGATATCATTCATGTGGACTTCTCTAAAGCCTGTGACATGGTTCCCCATGACATCCTTCCCTCTAAACTGGAGACAAATGGGTTTGATGAGTGGACTGTTAGAAGGTGAAGAAAGTGGTTGGATGGTCATGTCCAGAGGGTAGAGGTCAAGGGCTTAGAGCCCCAAAGGACTTCTATGCCAAGTGGTGTTTCTCGGGGTCCATACTGGGACCAGTGTTATTTCATATCTTCATTAATGATGTAGATGAAGAGATCAAGTGCCCCCTCAGTAGATTTGCAGGTGGCTCCAAGCTGAGCAATGTGGAAAAGTATCAGGATTCATATTTTTCCCCAACTCCTACCCCTTCTTAGCCTCAGACCTTCAAGGCTTATGAATGCCAGTGCTTAGGAAAAGGAGGTATTTGGATCAGCACTGCAGCAGTTAGACTGGGTAGACTCCCACACTTCACTACATCATGAAATATGAAATGTCTTTAAGCTACTTAAGTTGACTTTTTTAGAGGAAATATAGTCTTCACAATCTGGCTTTCCTATGTCTTATTTTTCCTGAATGCTAACATTTGAAATGAGGACTTTAATGATTTGATAGTCTTCATTTGCTCTGATAATACTTACAAACAAAAACAAAACTTATCAATCATGCCAAGCTTCCTGAAGAAGGAGGAAGACAGTTTCCATAGCAAAGTACATTTTTATTCTGTGTATCCACTCAGCCTCCAAGCCTTCTCTATGGGGGTGGTGGGCAGGGAAGAGAGGGAAAAAAGAGCAAACACGTGAAATGGAGCTGCCAACTGTTCCAAAACAGAAAGGTTTTTGTGGCCCACAGGTCCATTAGAAATTCAACAGAAGCATCTAATTACAAGAACCAAACAATCCTCCTCCCCAAAGTGCAGCATGCAGAAATGACCTGTTAGGAAGATGGATGCCAAATACGTTTGCCAGCAGCAGGGCCAGGGTTTGCCCCGCACAGTAGCTGGGAGGGCACCGCTGGCACACAGGCTGCCTCCTGCCCTACCTGTGCATCAGCTCTTCCAGAACAGTCTGCCATGCTGTGCACTGCAAACATGCTGAGGCTGTATAACATCTGTGCCAGCACTTCTGCATCCTTATAAATCATTTCCCAGCTCTTGCTGGGGCAACCAGGAAGAAAATGTTGGCATATAAATGTAAATCACTGTATGTCCTATGGAATAGAAAAATAATTGTGTTGATTTACCAGCCATGCACTCTTCCCAGGGATGGATGGGAAATATTGGCAAAGAAAGGGCTGTACTTCCAGCAAAAGAACAGATTTGCTGAACTATATAAAAATGGTTGGAATAATCAGATGCTTCTGTCTAGGAAACTTGTTTCCTGTTAGACTGAGCATGAGGGCTTCACCTCATTGCTGGTTGAAATGTAATTACTTCACCTCTAGTCATGTTAAAAATAAAAGTGTCCAGAGATGTTATTTAATCAGTTACATGGTGAGCATATATGGGCAATTTTTTTCCTGTCCTGTGTGGGGTTGTGGAGACTACTGGCTGCATGCATTCCCTGTGCATTCAATCTCAGTTAAAAATTTCACTGGGACCAAGGTTTTACCCCACCAAATCTAAAATCACTTTTTGACCATAACTGTGAATCCTTTGACTGACTTTGCAGGATTTTGTATAGTTTTTCCTCTCAAAGTTTTACTTAAGACAAGCTCACTATCATGTTTAGTATCTCATCACCTACAAAGGTATTATGAAAAGAACATGGTAAATCTAGCACACAGTAGCTCTAGCATCAACCTAAAGCTACACCAATGGGATGAAATGCCCACTAGTCAATTCTACTTTCTCATTAGCTTCCAGCCAGAGCACTTTGTTTAATTTTCCACACTGTGTGGACCACAATAAACTATGTAAACCAATTTTACTAATGTTTCAGGATTTTTATGGGAGACTGACAGACTGCTTTTCTTGCTTGACAGTTACATAGTGCTAACAATTCCTATTAAGATATACAATGACATTTCATAATACTATTTTTCTCTCAAAATTCACTGTGTTCTGCACCTGTACTTTTTGAACACACAACCACCCAAACACACACAGTCTAGTACATTCCATCATATTATCTGTTCCAGTTGTACTGCTGAAGCTGAAAATCTTTTTTGTCACACTGTGCTCCAGGGGCTGAATTCACACCTCAAAGCACAAGCAGAAATGTATGAAAAATCATGTGATACAAAATTTTCTTCTAAGGCATCTCGACCTAAGTTTGAAAAATATAGCTATATTTACCACCTGTGACTTAGCAGATTGTATTCCCAATCAGTGCCATAGCATTAGTCTGAATACCTTAAAATTATTTTTTTCTGGTTTAACCTATATGTGTATGACAGATATTTTTGCAGATTTTCTTAGGTTCCAGTATTTTTTCCATGTACATAGCTCTGTTATTGTGAAAGATCTCGACACTTCATAATTTTTGAGTGTGTGCATGGCTGAAGGTAGTAATGTTCAGATCAAAATTTAAAATTATACAAAAATCATAAGATTTTTACCAAAACTATGTTAAACAAAATCTGTGATAGCAGGTATTATGCTTGGTAACAAATTTTCCACAGTTATATACACAGAATAGTGTATATTATGTGCTATTTTATTCTTATATACTTAGTTTTCTACATTGTACTGTATTGTTATATACAATTATTATATAGTTTATATAATATATTAACAATTGTATATTTATATACGATGTATTGTATACAGTATATTGTAGATTTATATACTATATATATATATATAGTATATAAATCAACAATATACTGTATACAATTATATATATATATATAATGATTGAACAGTATCTTACTGTGAAGAAAATCTCTAAAGGTCAAACAAAGCAAGGCAAAAAGGAAACAAAGACAAATATCACAATCTATTTTTACAATGACAATAGTGCCAAAGTAGCTCAAATGTGTAGCACCCTTTATTCTAATGCCTCAACTGGACAATATCACACAGTATATTGCACAGCAATCAGGGTATCCAGAATGATAAAAAGATCATGTAGTATTTCACGTTAAACCTTAGACTTTCCAACAGATTTCAGACCTAAAAATATTCTTTTTACTTGACATAAATTACTTGAATTCATATCAAATGATATAAGCAAATTATATAATTTGATATGAATTGATATGAATTGATATGCATTTCAGGATGGGACAAGTCATTATCTGGCAGTGCTGACTTTCTCTTCAGAGAAACCCCACAGCTTGTTTTGGCTAGAAATTAATTTCAACCAACTTCAGACAAGCAGCTAGGATGCAGGAAGAATGCATTTGGGGGCAAAAAATAAAGAGTTCTACAGAAGTTACCTGGTTGTTTACTAGAGATGCAGCCAAGCACACAAAAAAGAGCTTGGTTTTGATTGGGTTGGGGTTTTTTTTGAGAGCCTGTTAAAGATAGAGAAACTCTATACAGCTTGGGGTTCACAGGTTCGTATACCCAAACTGAACATAACTGATAAAAAAGGTATGCCAGATATACATGTTCATGATCTCAGAATCCATGTCTAAGAATTAATTAAGCACAGTTGAAGAAATGGAAACTAGTTGCATAGGTCTTCACTCCTACCACATCAAAGAAACCTGGATGACTAGCACCAATCTCAACTCACCTTTTCTCAAAGAAAAATGCATTTCCTACTTTTCCTTCAGTTCTCCTACTGTTGATGATGAGAATGTCCCCAGTCCACCACTGGATAAAGAGATATTACGTACTTACACCACCAGAGCTCTAATCCAGAGTTCACACTCTGTTTTCTAATAAGAAATAAAACCAAGAAAACAAAACCATCAGTGCCATTTGGCAGATGTTTGAAAGCTCTGACAAGCAAATTTAGAGCCAATGGTCAGGCATTTTTGGTTCTCATGTGGTCATACATGTCCTTTGTAGGAAAGACACAACTGCACACATTCTGTGCAACAGATGTAATTATGCCTTTCATCTAACATTCTACTTCTACCTCCAAAAGACAACAGAAATTAAATTAAATTAAGATCCTCAGGTTTCCCTACCAAACCAAACTGACCAGCATATCAAAGAAAGGTTTCCATTGACTGTGCAGCCATCAATGAATTTCCAGCTCCTTTCTCAATACCTAATACTTCATACTTAACATCTGACTTCAAATCAAGCGGGTGAGGTAACATATGCAGGAGTTAAAGCAAAACAATATCTAAATAAAGCCATCTGGTTAAAGTAATTCTCATATCCACACAAATAGACCAAACCCTATAAATGCTCAATAAGATAATTCTCATAAATGCCATTAAATAAAAAGAGACATTGCTATTTATTGTGATTCTACCTATTTAAAAAAATCTTGGGATACCCTCAGAGAAAAAGGTGCTAGGAGACACATAAAAAGAGGGGAGGAGAGAGGGAGAGAGAGAAAAAATACTGCATTTTTGGAAATAAGAATCACTTTATTGAAGAAATAAACATTTCCTACAAAAATGAAAATACTACTCACTGCAGTTTGCATAAAAGCTCTGCCTACAGAATCTGAATAAGATATATTTCTCTAACTCCTGTGTTTAACCTACTTTCTTTTTATTTATCATTTATTTATTCTTCTGTTCTCCTGATAGAAACAGAGAAAGGAAAAGAAAACCCAGAAGGTGAGGAGTCAGGAAGCTAGGAAATGTAAGCTAAGAAATAAAGCTTTTTGTGTTTAAAAACAAACAAACAAAAAACAAAAAAAAACCCCAAACAAATCATTCAAAATCCCAGAATAATCTAACCCATTACCTTGTCCACATTCTCAGCCATTTCAAATGGGTTTGCTTTGTTGATGAAGCTGTGCTTTTAGCTGGGATCTTTTAGAAGAGCAAACTCTGAACTTAGGTATTCAGACATGCTACAATCATCCATGGCATTCAGGTATGGGTGCCCAGTTGTCAGCCCTTCCTCCTCTATAGGCATAATGCCAGTAGATACTACTAATAGCATGCCAAAACAGAAATGCATTTAGATTCATAATTATTTTGGTGCTCAGATTTTTGCATTTATTTAAATACAGAGAAATGACACTGGATTAAGATGGCTTTGGGTTTTAAAAACATATTTTTCACACCATTTTTACTTCTCTTGATCCTCCCTTCTTGATCCCCTGTTTTGCTAATTTATATTTTGCCTGATGCACTAAGTTCAGCAGTGAAAATGTTTCCAGTTTTTCTAGAAAGATGGGACCCCGGGTCCTGTTCTGCTTTTCTATCTTGTGAATATTCAGACAATTATTGCAACAAAATGTGTATATATGCAGGTACTGCATGTTCATTCACTGATTATCTGCAAAAGCCTAGAAACTACCACATGAAAATACAATAAACAAAGGACATTACTTGATGTTTTCTCTTCAGCATCTTCAATTTTAGTGAAAAGTCTTCTAATGCAGAGTAAATCCTGATCAGCAATGGAAAAGTTCTGCTACAGAGATTATTTATTCTGCTTCTGCTACCCCAAGCATCAGTATTCATTCTGAAGTACAGCTGAGTTTGGCAGTGCTACAGACATTCTCTCTGAGGACAAAAAAGCATCCTGAAGTGAAGCAAATAGCTGTGCTATATTGCTGCTTTGTACCAAACAGGCACCTAAGTTCACCACTTCTGGTGTATAAGTAGCATTTCTCTGTTTTGTGTGGATGCAGCCTAATTGCCAGGAAGCAGATTTTCACCAGCAATTATACTGACATGAGTCGATGGTCATTGGTCAGAGACATGGCAAGGCTCCTCACATCCTGGTGTTTAACAATAGGCCCTTTGCCTTGAATAATTACAAATCTTATATGGCTGACACATCTTAATTCATGAGATCCTGGTGTGTATAATTGGATAGAAGTATGAACTTGATTACACTAGTGAACTTGCTTTCCAGAGGGGGAAAAAAAGTGATAACAGGCTTCATTGTCATCAAAGGGTAAAGAAATGTGACAATCTGGGAACCAGTTTTAGGACCCCATCTGCTAAACCAGAGAGAAATCAAGATTTTACAGTTCTATAAATATTTTAGTGTATGCCATCATTTATGAACTCTGGCAGCTATCATAAAATCTCTCTGACTTTTGTTACAACTGCATATAAGGCCAGAAAATTGCATCTCATGGTAAACCATAAAAACCTAAGTAAAAGCACCATTCCTTTCAGTATATTCTAAAAATATACAACCTCCCTGTCAGTACATGGCAGGGTTGTTACCATCCCATGATGCCTGTTTCTTGCTCATTTTTTTTTTATCTGATCTTACACTGGTCTTTTCAAACCCTTTTGTATTTCAGTATCCTTTTATGTTCCATAAATAACAGCCATCACAGAATAACAGCTGAAATAGCTTTTACTTTGTCACAACGTACTGTAAGCAAGAGACACTTGGGTGATGCTAATGCCCTGGATACAGGAAGAATTTATGCGGACCTTCTCTCTAATTGTTCCTGAAATGATTTTCATTCAGTGCTGGGCTCCTTTAGAGCCCTGAAATAGAGGTGGCCTCAGAGCAGGTTTTGATGCTTTAATCACCCTAGTAGAAAACCTCCATAAAATAAAGGATATAAATAAAGAATTATCCTGAGATTAACAATGCTCCTTCTAAACTTAAACTCCCAGTCTGGTCCTGTGTTACAAAGTGTCTCTAAAAGACACAGAGATCATGAATCATCAAGTTTTTGATTGCAGAGGCTATTCTGACATTCTAGGTAGCATCTGCACAGCTTGAATTATAGGACAATATTGTCTAAAATAACCTGTCAGTCTGAATAATACTAATTTATATTTTTCCTCTACTAAGTTTCTAGAATACATTTAATTGAACAGAATGGGGGCTGGGGGGAGTCTCTGTGTGTGTGTGTGTGAGTGTGTGTGTGTGTGTGTGTGTGTGTGTAGCCAAACAAGAGAAGAGACAATCACTCTATTAATAATAAGTACAGAAGTCAATGGGTTGTCAAAGACCCTTCATTCAGGAAAGATATATACCAAATTTAAGACCGAATTTCAGAAGATGTCTAGACAGCACAAGGAGTGAAATCTCTGTCATCTCATTTGTAGAGTCAAAGCAGAAAGCTGAACATTGAAGTGATTGCACATGCAACTATCTCCAAAATAAATGCAAAAATCAGATTTCTGACATATTCATTATGCACCTGAGTTGGGCATGTGCCTTTGCAAAGGCAACTGGCTAAAACACTGCACACGATGCTTCTCCTTTTTCATGCAACAAGACTTCCTGTAGCTCCTGGTATTACTATGTCTTAGGATTTTCATTTCTTTTAACCAAACATAGGATTTGCTCTTTCATAAAAAATATGGAGGTGTCTGATATATGTATAGATGCATATATATGTACATATATGTATTCATATATGCATGTTATGTGGTGTATAAATCAATATATATAAGGTACTTTTGGACAGTATGGTAGCAAACAAGCTGAATGCTTCTTGTGTCATAGTTCTCACAACAGCCCAAAACTCATCTACTGAAAGAGAAAGAGGTAAAATTTAAATGAAGGGCTAAGGAACGACCAAATTGTAAATAGGTAAACACTTTATCTGTATATCAGGAAGCTCTAATATATTTCATCCTATGGGATCATGTCCCCTGTCCCTTTAGGAAATTGTCCTAGACTGCATACCAATTTCAGGATAAATTGGTACAGAGTTGTGCTGATGTTGGCTGAAGTAGAATTAATTTTTTTCACTCTGGCCAACAAAGGAGTACGTTCTGGATTTGTGCTGAACACAGGGCTGGTAATACAGAGATGCTTGGGTTATTGCTGAGCAGGGCTTGCGCAGAGCCAAGGCCTTTTCTGCTTTTTGCATTGCCATGCTGGCAAGGGATTTAGGGGTTCATAGGAGGCTGGGAGGAGACTCAGCCAAGGCAGGTGACCCCAGGTGACCAAAGGGATATTCCAGATGTATGGCATCATGCTCAGTATATAAAGCTGAGGGGAAGAAGGAAGAAGGAGGGATGTTTGTAGTGAGGACATTTGTCTTCCCAAGTACCTGTTACTTGTGAAGGGGCCCTGCTCTCCTGGAGATGGCTGAACACCTGCCTCCCCATGGGAAGCAGTGAATGAATTCCTTGCTTTGCTTTGTCTGTGTCCACGGCTTTTGCTTTTCCTGTCTTTATGTCAATGCAAAAGCTTTCCTGTTTTTACCCTTCCAATTATGTCTCCGATCCCACTGGTGTGGAAGTAAATGTGTGACTGAGTGGGACTTGCTTGTTGGCTGGGAATAAACCATGACAAGAGTGCAGGAGAAACACTGGTAATAAATCCTAATGGTGATCCAAAAATTTCCATATAAAAAAATATACAAGATCCAAAAATATATATGATCCAAAAATATACATATGAAAATTATAAACAGCTTCACTTAATACTTTCAAGTTTATGTATATGTTGTTTAAGATACAACACTCACTTCCTTAAATTAAAAAAAAATTTCTTTCAAAAATTAAAATTAAAAAAACAATCAATTAATCTTTCTATTGTTGACAGCCCCAACCTTTAAAATTAAGATCCCTCTTCTCCAGCTCATACAGGTTCTAACTCAAATGAAGATTCATTCTTCATGTCTCATGGCTGGCTGGTGTTAGGTCACAAGTCCTTCATCTTATACTCTATACAGAAAGCCTACACAGTGTGCTCAGATTGCTCTTGACTTGTGGTTAAGATGGAAAGGTCTCCCTACTCATCTGCTAATGTACATGGGATTTCTGAGGAGGCAGCAGGAAGATTATTCAAGGTTGACCTCACAACATCTTTTATTGTCCTTTCTATCTTCCACTTAACTTCTTTCACCACCATCAGCTCCTGCACTACTTTGTAAGCAGCGGCATCATCATTTGCCTGTAAAGCTAACACTGTAATTGACAGTTGAGAAACAAAGAGCACAAACTTTCAAGCTTTCAAATGTACTTCATTACAGAACAAAAAAAAAAAAAAACCAAAAAAACGCCCACAAAAATCAAAAAGCAAGTACCAAGATTTCAGGCAAAAATGCATTTTGCTTTGTTTGTTTAATGATATAGTTAGTCAAGTTTCTACCCTTCATCTGAAAAGGAAAAAAGAGCATGTTTCATTTTGGAGAAGCTTGTGCAGTCCTATTTTAACAAGATTCCAACCCCCTAACCCTTTTCCTGCAGTAATGTCACATCTCTGTGGAAGTTACATGGAAACTCCTTTAAAGAACATGAGAAACAGGAGCCCCTGTACCAGCTCACACCACCAGAAATCACTTTGAACTGATACACAGTAGTGGGCTGGTGTGAAAATATTAGACAGGGAAATGATACTGGGGCCTGGAAATGCCTCCACCAGAGGGACAGTAGCTTCAGGCTGGAAAGCAAGCAGTTACCTCATCATCATGAAACCCACCTGGAGTCGTGAGTCCATGGACCTGTTGGAATGAGTCCAGAGGAGGCCACAGAGGTAATCAGAGGGCTGGAGCACCTCTCCTATGAAGACAGACTGAGAGATTTGGGACTGTTCAGCGTGAAGAAGAGAAGACTCCAGGGAGACCTCAGAGCAACTTCCTGGTACCTAAAGGGGACCTATAAGAAAGATGACAGCAAACCTTTTAGTAGGATATATTGCAATAGAATGAGGACAATGGTTTAAAACTAAAGGAGAGTTGGTTTAGATTAGATATAAAGAAAATTTTTTTTCTGGAACATGGAACTGGAACATGTTGGTCAGAGAAGTTGTGGATGGCCCATGTCTGGAAATATTCAAGGGCTCTGAGCAACCTGGTCTAGTTGAGGATGCCCCTGCTTATTGCAGGGAGGTTGGACTGGATAACCTTTAAAGGTGCCTTCCAGCCCAAACTATTCTGTGATTCTGTAATTCTATTTTATTGTCCTGCTGATAGTACACAGTGATGGGAGTGGTCAAGTTAATGTCATGTGTCATTTCCAAGGGTGATTAAAATTAACTCAGAAATAAGTCAAAATATGTAAGTTTTAATGGCTGGGGAGAGATTACATCAAAGAAAACCGTACATGTGAAAAAAGCAGATGCTACACCAAAGCCTATCTAAAAATGGCAAACATAATTTAAAAAGATGGAGACCAAAATCAGAGGTCATTCCATATTTTCATATTTGCACTCTGAGTGCTGTGTTGAGGTACCTGATTCATGAACTTTGATCAGAGAAGGAGATGTGACTTCACTACGTTCCACTATTTTCCTAGGCTGACAATTGCTCAGTGTAACTGTGCGTGAGGATCTTTTTGCTGGAAGGCAAGTTTGCATTGAAATCTCAAAAATATGTGAATGCTCTAAACCACATTTCAGACTCCCAGGCTTTCAAGAGGTTTGGCCTATTCAGACCTGTTTAATTAAAATGTCCCTCTTCAGTCATCCTCTTCAAGACTGTTGACACCAATACATTTTTTTTTTTAAAGCTTAATAAAATTTTCCAGTTTTGCTTTGCATGGCTTTTGATTTATTGTTAGTTTATTTCAACACTTGCAGGGACAGATCCCCACTGGCTTTAACTTGGTATTCAGAGAAGCTTCTTATCATAGAAATTAATTCAGTTTTATGTTTTCCAGAATCCAATTGGTTGATGGCAAATTCAGCATAAAATTCACAGATGTTTTGATTTCTCCATAGAGAACTAAGTTTATGGTCATGAAGAGCAATCAGCTGATTGTTGTAAAAAGTCCTGTCATGTGAAAATACTGAGATTACAAAACTCAAGCCAGAAGAATTCGACCCTTATTGCTAAACCAGCTACAGAACTTTTTTCATAGATTCTCTTTAGCCATAAATGTTACATATACTTTTATAAAGTTTTCATGTTACCAGGCTTTTTTTAGTAGAAATTGTTCCAGGAAGTAATCTTTTAAATAAAATATTTAGCAAAAGACTACAGTAAGAACATAAACATTTCAGCCAGTGTAACTAGACCATTCAACCAGGACAAAGAAACTGTTCTTCTAATATTTAGGTAGAGAAAATTAATATAGCATGTCATTCCATCAATTACAGGTGTTCATATTTCCTTATAAACCCATCACAAATGTCAGCAGTCCAAATTCCATAATTTCAAAGACCTAAAAGGAAAATCTTACCCTAAAGTTCAATAAGGCCTTTCTAATAAAGCAACAAGAAGTGATGACAATTAAAGACACATTACCTTTTAAAGATTCATTATGGTTTTTCTGAAATAAAAAAAAATTTCCCTACGTGACTGTTCTTCAAATCTTGCAAAATTTTCCAAGACTGACCCCTATTGAGTGAAAATAATTGGAGCGTTCTCCTTGGTATCTGTGAACAATGGATCAAAACATCACTTTAATCAAGTGTGTTATCCAAAACAACCCAGGAATCCAACCGCAGCACAGATAAACCAGATTTCATTGTAGTTTTCTTCTTGGTACTGGGAATATGTACTTCACATATTATTTATTGAATCTTCCAAACTGTTAAAAAAGATGCTGTAGAAAAGTAGGCAATATGACAATTCCCACAAAAATTCAAACTGCCCATGTCAAAACCCTGTTGTCATTCATTCCTACTTCCACTTTAGAAATCTTTAACCACTTTCAGCCCATGTAACAGTGTTCCCATCCCCACCACTTGGCACTGTTTTCCAAAGGCAATTTTGTGAAGCACATATCCTAATGTTTTCTTAACATTCAGAAATGTGGCCTCTGTCCTCTTCCTTTTGTCTCAGCTGAGAATACCCACAGTACACAAGCTGCTGTGAGACAGTTTGAAATAGATACTTTCTACTTATGTAGTATTTTTTGCTATCAGTTTTCAGATTTTCTGTCTTAATAGCTCCATCATTTTACTGAACAGGCAAATCACATTTGCTAGATGCAAAATGACCATATTTCTCTTTCCCCATGCTCACTCCCTCTGCACTTTACAATATAAACATACTCTATTTTATTGCAGGGACCAGTGGTCTGGCTTTGAAAATTACCTCTTAGTGGTTCAGTACAAAGTTCACAAATTTCCTTAAGGTGAAGTAAGTACTGCTGATCTGTGCATTTAATTTTCCCAGGTATTTACTCACCTGCATTTATCAATAACCACACCAGCCATGATCTTCTTTGCTTCTTAATTGCCCATACTCTTTTATTTCCCTTTAAATGATAGATTCAAAAAAAGCAGCTTAGTGGTTCAGTCATATTAAAATCATAATTGATTTTGCCTCACTCCTCATTTATTAATGGACTTAGACTACCTTCTTGCTAATAAACCTCCCAGTAATGAGTTTAGTCCACAGAGGATACATTTCCACCTCAGCAAACCACCAAGCAATTTAGGACAGTTGGTAGTCTCTGCTTAAGGGAGTCCGAAAACTGGAATAGAAATTTATGCAGGCCATAATTAAAGTACTTTCTGGGAGCTGTGTGGGGACTTTACCGACATTCTTTGCACCGTGCCCATCTGTGGTCAGTGTAATTAATCCTTGACTCGCAATCCAATGAAAACTAATCCTCACTGACAATTTTTGATAAAGACAAGGCCCCAAATACTTATGCAGTGATCAGACTCTGGTTGTCTTCTTTATTTAAACACAAAAGGCATGTGAAGGTGATGAGGACAGATCTTTTTGGAGCTGCTCAGCCCTGGGGAAGGCATGCAGGCAGCAAAAAAGCCATTTGCTGGGTTAACAGCAGTTCCAGATGTGTGAAAATCCCAACATGCACAGAAAAATAAGAAGCAGAACTTTGCCAGTGCACAGTTACAAGAGAAAATTACCTTATGGAAGTAAAATATAAGTTGCTTCTACTGGAATTACTTAATTGAAAGCACAATTATACATTTGAGAGAGGTAAGGTCATTGGGCTGAGAGATAATACACTGCGAAATTCTGATACTTCTGTTAATTCTGAATACAAGCTGAAATTCTCAGATTGAGAAGATTTAATTATGTCCCTGCCTGTGTTTAATGACAAATCCCTGTGACCTCCTTCTCTTTTGGGACTTATAAGATTTTAGGAGCAAGAAACTTATTTGTCCAGCCCCTAAAAAACTGGGCTCATGATATAGGATGGGGGCTCTTATAAATCTAACATTGTAGTGCTGCCTAGCAAAATACTCATGTAATAATGCAATTTTCTCCTTTCTTCACACAGGATTACTTAGAGACAAGAGAAAGAGGATAGTGAGGTAAGTCTTCCTCCCTGCTGCTCTCTGGGAGCGGCACAGCAGATCTTTTCCAGACTGAGAGGAGGCTGAGGGGAAAAAAAAATGGGCTAAACTGGGGGAGACGAGAGTCCTGCTGGGAGTGATCTTATCAGAGACAGTTCACTGGGAATGAGACACTCCCTGTTTCCCACCTCACAAGGAGAGTGGGGCTGAAGTCTTGCCTTTTCAGTTTGCTGATACTAAACGATACTTTGCAAGGTAAAATACCACCTAATACATAAAGGAGAAGCTGGTCTAGAAAGAGTAAGGCTTTCATGGAAATTACTTACTTTCTTCTGGACCTCTTCTTTTGGAATCTTTGGATTTTGAAGGTATAGTTGGTATTTTTGGTGCACTCTGGGAAGGACAGGGAATATTTCTCTCCCTGCCATTTTCTTACAGTTTCCCCCATTTCCACACACATAAATACAAATCCTAAAGGGAAATCAGTTCAAGACTTTACATTCCTCTATATGCAAGTAACCCACCTACAGTTTTATCCACGATATTTTATTACCAATAGTTAACATGGACACACACACTAAAATGCAGATGCTGACCAACCAGAATTACAGCAAACTGAACTCCCTTTGCAACATAAAGATAAAGAATTCTACTAAGAATTTGGGAAAGGTTTCAGGGAGAAAACACAAGAGAGTCTAGTTTTCTAAAGGCATTTTTGTTGTCATTAAACACAGTCAGGGTTTCCAAAGCTAAAATACATGTTAACACATTCCAAAACACTTCTAATAGAATATTTTTTCAGTACTTCACTACAGCAAATGATGCAAAGCCAAAATTCCCCAGACAATGCACAGAACATTAGAGAATTAGTTTAACATTCTTACAACCCTGCAATTTTATTTAAACAAATTCTTCCCTACCCAATTCCCTGCTGAGAAGTATTGTACCCTTTTGTTGATTGTAGTGGACATATTGCAGATCTCCGATTACCTTCCCAAAGGACCACCCACAACAAGAAGTTTTTTGTGTTGCAAGCACAGCTTAGTTCATTCCCTTCTAGTCACCTTCTTTTTTCTTTTCTTCTTGTTTTTTCTTTTTTTCCCCCCTCAATTTTAATTTTCTTAGCATTCTTATAGTCTGTGGATGAACTGACAGACTAGCCTGCCATCTGTTCTTTCATGACATGGTGCAACCTAATCAATTATCCCCAAACCACTTTGGAGTAAATAACATGTCTACAATAATAATAATTAGTCAGCTAAAAATAAAACAGCATCATGCAACTCCTGGCGGGAATTAGGTAGATTTCAGAACACAGCATTTTATTAACTGAGATTTTCAGACCAGGAGAAGACAACTTTGGAAGGAAAAAAACCACCTTCAGTAATTTATTCTGAAACATGAGTACAAGACACCATTCCTAGACTTTGGACATGTTCTACCCTTTGTAACCAATGATGCCAGATTCAAGTAAGCATGCCACTGATGAGTTTCTAAGATTTTGGTATTAATATACGTGTTAGAATACAAGCCTAAGCACTTGTATTAGTATAGGAACCATATTAAAATTATAAGTATTAAAAAAACCATCTAATGGCAAGCAGATGACATTATTATAGTGTTATATTCCTCAAACACAAGGAGAAAATTGCATTATTACAGGAGTTTCTGGCTAGGCAACACCACAAGATTAGATTTATGAGAGCCCCCATCCAGTACCATGAAGCCTGACATCTTCAGGGAGAAATTTGTCTTCAGCAACCATCACAAGTAGAAATCCCGAGCAAGAGGAGTACATGACACATGCACCCACTTGAAGAACAGGAAAAATGCAGAAACACAAACTGCTGCAGACAGAAAACAGGTTTGCAATAAATAAAAAGACTTCAGAATTTCAGGAAGATTGCAGTTAATATCAATGGATGCCAAGATTACACCATTTTCTATGAAGGCCATTTCCTATGAAATAGTTCTGAACATCATTTTTCACAATCCAACTGTTTGCTGTTTTAACTCTATGACATTGATTTAGACATAATACACTAGAAACTATTCTACTTACTCAATTGATGGACATTTAAAATACATCTTAGCACTTGAGTGCTTAGCACATTCTCAGTGTTTTCATTTTTGCAACATAAAGGAAGCAGTAGGTAAACCATAAAGATTCAATGTTCCAGTGAGCTAATCAGCAAATTAACAACTAAAATTTCAGTTAGGAATCAGTGCAATCTCAGTGAATAGATCATATTGATGGATCAGAAGGAAGAATTTCCTCATTACTGTCTTTATTTTGAATATGGGAGTATTGGTATTGGGTACATTCTATGGGATGTGTCCTGAAAGAAGACAACATGTGTAGCTGTGATACCAAATGACATCTCTGCCATGTTTTTAATTATTAAGGACGTGGCAGGACATAAAATAACTCCAAGTTGACAAGTGCTGTCCCAGATCTTTTCTAAATGGTCAAAACTTCTCATCCTTGAACCAAGTGCCTTTAACCTTCCCCCTGGAAAACCAATCCAATTTTACCAGTAAGTTAGAAAATACCACAGCAATGTGAATCTGGACATTTTACCCAAAACTGCCTGATCAGCCTGAGAGAATGTATACTATCTCCTGTGAAATAAGAAACAAGAAGAATTGTAGAAAACATCTTAGAAGCTTTGATGTACATAAATATCAGACCACTACCACAGCATATCATAATCTCAGTAAATCTAAATGAGAATACCAATGGATATGTGTGGTTGCTCTCATGCTGCCTCATCTACCAAGGAAATTCTCCATAAAATATAATACATGGCAGCCAAGAATCTCACACTTTATGATGCAGTCCCTCACAGGCAAGATTTTGTCTGTTCTTACACATAGATGGTGAGGTGTGAGGCAGACTCAAACTCACACACATGTGGCCTTGTTGCAGCTTCTCAGAAGATAAACAATAAGGTAGGATCATGGAGAGAGAGAGTGAAGAGGAGTCTCTGTCATGACGCAGGCCAGGGAAGATAAAGGAATGAACCACAGATGATCTTCATTGGTCCCTCTGTGACTGCTCTGCTGTGATTTCTGTGACACGCGTGTACCAACATATTTGCCTGTTTAGGTTCTCGTATCACTCCTCCTCCTGCAGAAGCCAAATGCTTCTGGCATCCTGACAATTATGTTTCACTTCCAATTTTCTAGGTCCTTCAAAAGAGCATTCACCTTTCTGTTGCAGCTGCTGACCTCTTGCTTCTGCCTGTTTCTCCATGTTTTACCATCTACTTCAGAAAGGGGCTAGCAATTATGTGCCTGATGTTTCCCTAACCTTGACCACCTTGAAATGTGATTTTGTGATTTTTGTTGAAATGTAGGACATGGATCCCTTGCAGGCTTTTACAAACATGAGAGTTCCCATGTGTCATTGACACTGATGAATTGCTAGATCACTACAGAACAACTTGGAAATGGCAACGGAGCTGGCTCCACTGCAGCTAACTTGAGCTCCTGAGAGGGACCAGAGGGGTTTTTTGATTCTTTTTATTACGTGATATCAATTAAGCATTTAACAAGTTACAATAAAAAGCAACTTTCCAATGGAATTTTTAATGCAATGAAAACAAATTACCTTCAAGATGGTTATCATTTGGAACCTTGAAGAGAATGAAAATAAGGCAAATGCCAACACATATTCATCCAGATTGCCCATAACAACTTGCCAGGCATCCCTGTTTCAAATCAAGTAAATCTGTGCAGCTTCTCTTTGACAGCAACACAAAATCCCTTGTGCAATGCATTGAATGGCACAGCTGAGGCAGAATGTTAGCAGAAGATACTGCGCCAAGCAGCTTTTGTTTTGAAGTGGGTACTTCTGTTATGCAATCCTCTTAGAATTTGCTTCTTTCAAAGAATGAAAGACAAAAAAAAAAAAGCCTCAGCAAACAAAAACCACAAATCCCATACATTTCTCAACTTGGTTGATATTTCTCCACTTGGACACAGTCTATTCACAGCAGTTCCAAAATTCTGGCATTGGCACAGACTATATTTGTAGCATTCAGCTGGAGTAAAGGACCAAACAGTTCATGATGGCTGGGATGAAGGTGTTTAGTGGAAGAGAGAGGCTTCGGCTCTCTCAACAAGAATGATGCTCATAAACAGAAAATAAAAGCGGAATTCACTAATATCAACAATGTACTAATTAGGCACATGAGCAACTTTAACAACTCACTTTAAGCCTGAGCCTTTCTGACACTTTCTGTAGTCAGAAGGAAGATGAGACCATGGACAGAACTCTCATAATATAAAAACATTAATTTACAAGCTTAAGATCTTGCCTGTGTAATTTTGCATGTATCCAAGAAAAGGAAACCTAAACTTAATATTGAAAACTTCTGAGCCCTTCACCAAAGGCTCACTTGAGCAACAGGTATGAGGGAGAATGCAGCTAGTCAACTCCATGTACCATTTCTCACCTAAAAGCTACCCACAAATGTACTCTCAGGCATGAGATGGGGAGAGTAACATGCTTCGCTTTTTCTCTGCTTTCTTTGCCCTTGGGAGAAGTGGGGAAGAGAAGGTGAGGTGTGGGCTATGTTCCCTGCCCATGAGGCACACCAAGCTAAACAGAGCCTGTGTGAAGGCAAAGCACTGCTCAGAAAAGTGGTCTGGGCTCTGCAGGCCACATGTTCTGAAGGGAGAAACTGTCCCTCCCTGAGCTCTCCCACATTTGTGCAACATAAGACACTACACTTTGGAAGCCTCACTCTACATATGTTTTCTCGCTAGTGTACACAGTGTTACAGGCACTGTTCCTCCTCCCCCAAACAGATCTTTTCATTTCACTCAGGCACATTGTCATGGCTGCAGATTCCTGCTGCTCATTTCTGGTGTGATGTCCATATACACAGCACTTCTAGAGATGTGTTGTTGTCTTTGCCCTCTCCCATGACCAATGCTAACTCCACACTGCACATTTTTTGGAGATTACTTATTTACTTGCTCCCTCTGCTCTCTGCAGAGTGTATCCAAGATGTCACAGAGTAAGGATACACTTGGTGCTTCCCCAAGACATATTAACAGATTTAGTATCTTTCATCTTCTCTGACCTTTTCCATTATGTTCTCAGAACTCAGAAGGTCTCCTCATGACAATGTGGGGGAAAAACCCTCCAGTGCTCTGTGCACATATGTGGGCTTTCCCTTGTTGCACTCAAGTTCAGTTAGATGTTCTTCAGCCTTTGATCTTCTTTAATCAGAAGAAGGAAGGAGGGTGAGGAAGGAGAATATGAGCTCTCTTTCATGCTTGTTCTAATTCTTAGGTCCAATAAAGAGGACTGAACAAGGATGCTCAGGGTATTAAGTGCAAGACAATCAAAGAAATGACTGAAAGGATTCTGCACCCTGCGTGCTATCCTGAGCTTTGCCCTCACTCATGTGGCTAAGCTTTGGGGAAGGAGGGCTTCTCTGTTAACAGGGGTTAGTGTCTTTACTCTCCCACCCCCTTCTCTACCACCTCATGCTCATCTTTATTAGCTTTTTCACACTACACAGTCCTCTCATCGATTACAAGAGCCAACACAAAGCAGCCTAATGATGGGTCAGTCTTAATGAGAAAAGCAGCTGCTTTTGAAGTGGTGTGGCTTCGTCCTGCACCCTGCCGAGTCCTGGCATGCAGAGCTTTGCCTCCTTTTAGAGAGCAGAGCCATGGAAAATCAACAGTGAGCAGCCTGGTGCCTCTGAACAGAAAGGGCCATGTGCATGGCTATTTAGTGCTGTAAAAGAGAGAGCATTTGCACAAACGGGAGTGAACATAAGGAGGCCTTCAGAGAAGAATGGGGCCTTGGCAAATTTATAGACTCCCCTGAAAGAAAGTGATTACAGATCATTATCCAATTGAGGCAGATTGATGGGTTAGGGTCAAAGTAATACTGCAGAGCTCACTGGAGGGACAATGCCTGCTTGTCAGTTCTGTCCAGGAAAAGAAAGAGAAGGGAAACTACCACACAGAGAGGAAAGGCTTAAGCTTTTCCAGCCCTTATCTTAAAAATCGTTTCTTATCTTGAACGTGTCCTTTAAAGACAAAAAAAATAAAAAAGACAAAAAAAGAAAAACAAACAAACAAAAACCACCATGGAAAAAACATAGCCTGAAATTGCAGGACTGGTATCACTGAGTTAAAACTGTGCATTCGGAATTGTGAAATAATTGTGTGAATAGTGTGCAAACAACACACACAAAAAACCTTGTGATCAGTACTTCCAGCAATCATGAGTACTAGCACTAGCAAAGGATAAATTGCATCTTTGTTTCATTTGTATTAAAAACCCAAAGAGATCTTCTGAAATAAATGTGTATAATTTTTTTATTTTGGTGAAAGAAGGACATTTTGTTAACAGCTATGGTTGAACTGATTTGAAACTCAGCAACATCTGGTCAGGCAAAACTCAGCAACACTGACATTGAATAAAACAAGAATAAATGTGTTTCTATTGTTTCTTCTGTATTAATTTTTAGAGTGTTTAAAAGTGCTTTGCATTCATGCACTTTTCAAATAGCCTTAGAAATGGAAACAGCATGGCCCAAAAAGCAGCTCACAGCATTTATTGTGCATTTGCCTCACATTTTCCAATATGGTTTTGGAATGTAAAGAATTTGAGAAAAGACAGAAGACAATGCATTCATGAGAGACCTGATTTGTTTAATTGTGTTTATTTATTAACTTCTCTGTTGTTCCCCATGTCTCAGAAGCAGAGCACCACACACACTTTAATGGATATGTCCTCATGTCCCTGCGGATAGAAGAGTAACATTGGCCTTGTTTCAAGAAAGGCTCAGTAGGGCAGCTTGGCCTTGGGGTCACTGTCTTGAGAGTTTAGCAAGGGTACCCTCAAGCTTTGTTACAAAACCTCCACAGACATGAAAGTTATGGCCCCAGCACTCTGGGGCTCTGGTGTCTTTCCTGGAAACTCGTGTCCTCTTGCAGAGGGTGTTCAGACACAAAAGGACCTATCCTGACCCAGAGGCCATTGGAGAGGGCACACCAATTGGCTTCATGCTAGTCACGTGAAAAATCTGTAGGAATACCTGGTACAGGTACTGGTAACCTAGATCCCATCTGGTGCAGTGATAGAAATTTTCTGTCCTGCAGCTTTGCAAATAACTCTGAGTCCACTCCAGCCTGCTAGTTCTCACTTAAAACTGTAAGGATAACAAAGAAAGTAAAAGCATTGTTGGTGTCATACTCATCTGCAAGTTGTAAAGGTGTTAAAAGCATCAGCAGAGACTCAAAGACTCTCACTTCATGCAGTACCTCTTGCATTCAGGTGTTTTTTTATATTCATTTGGTAGCAACCCAGTTGCAGCATGATCATGTGCCTTGTACTCTCTATCAAAGAGAGTTCTCTGATATTTTTGCTGAAAGGGAAGAGATAGTTCATCAAATGACTCTTTTCTTTTGTGGGGGTTCCCCCAGACTCTTAGCACCACCATTTTTATCTTCTCTCTTCTGATTCTCAGGACCACTGAATTTTCAGTGTAACTGACAGCTCTTCTCCACTCCTCTGAAATGGTTTGCCATCTCATATTCTATCTATAAAGCAAAAAGGAATGAAATTACATTCATCCCAGAAAAATTCTAGAAAGAGCTATGGGGTGTCTGTGCAATGCCACTCCACATAAGGCATCTTCCCCCACCTTGGAGTCAGTAAAACCACAGTTATGTTACATGGTAAAAAAAAAAAAGAGAATAAAAGATCTGTGGTTGGTTTCCTACCTTATTCTATTGGCTAGGCTGAAGTTTTAACTTGTATGTGTATTCCCTGAACTAAGCTTAGCTCTTTGACTTTTCCCATTTCTTCATTCATCATTTTGTTCCTGGGTATGACATGGGTTCCTCCGTGCCCATTCCTTCCACACATTCTGGAATCTCTCAGCATATGATGAAGTTGTTTGGAATTGAGAGAGGATACCCCTGATGTCTTTTCCTGGTCTTAAAAAATTGAGAGCCAGACACAGCCAAAGGATAAGAGGTTTTACCTTGGTATTTACCTTGGAATACACCACAATACAGCTTGGCAAATTGGTGTACCAATAAGGACCCTTATTAAAATACCGAGGTAAAACTCCTTATCCCTTAGCCATGTCTAGCTCTTAATTTTTCAAGACTAGTAAAAGGTATCAGCACCTATAAGATGATGCACATTGTGATAAGATATCTTTGATATCTTTTTTCTTCTCTTTCCTTCCAACTTTTTTCTGTTTTAGACTAACAATATTCTTTTTTGCTGTTCATGGTTTAGAAACAACTTGTATCCACTCTTCCTGAAGTTTGCTTGCATTTGTTTCCAGTTGCTTCCTTTGGTTTGGCAGGAGATGTGCATAAGTGCAGGACTCCATATGTTTTCAGAGATAATCTGCTTTTTACTATCAGTAAGAATAACCTTGAATACATATTGCACTGTCACAGCACATTTTCTATATGAATCAGAAAGTAGAGTTGGTGCATTGGAAAAGCAGACTGTATTTTTAAAGGCAAATTCATAAACCCTGCTTTTATGAACAGAGAAAGCTGAGAGGTGGGGGTGGAGATATCACAGGAAAAGAGACGAGTGCTTGTGATCTGAACTCTCAGTCCTACCAACATCATGTTATGTTGGAACTGATCCATGGAGAAGTCTCCCTGTAAATGGTGGCTGGGTGCTGAAATGTCCATACCATTTCAGTGAACTCAGCGTGAGCACATCGAGTGGAACACAGCACAGAACAAGGTCGAAGGAGTGAAATGGCTGTTCCCTTCCACTCCAATCAAGAAAGCCATCAGCTATTCAGGGAAAAAAAAAAAGCAACAAAAAACAAACCACAAATCCTAGAATCATTCAGCTGGGAATAAGGGAGGAAAAAAAGAGCATTTCTCTTAAGGACACTTTCCATTCTATTTATAGCTATAGTTTGTATAGTGCTTAATGTTTGACCCACAGGGTTCACAGGTAAGTAAGAAATAAACAGATGTGTGTATTCTAAGTTATATTTCATCCATATGTGCAAAATAGTCACAGGAGAGCTACAGAAAACTACATACTTGGGGTAGCAACCTTCCTAGACCAGGTACAACATCTGATTCATGCTAAGTTTATCCTCTGGCAAATCTTTAGTTTCAATGATGATTCCGTTTGAGTAAAAATTCAGGGCAAAATCCTGAGACATTCAGCATGGGTGGAAACTTTGTCACAAACATCATAGGATTCAGGAGTTTAGCATGAGCAAGCCTTGCTCTTAAATTGTTTTCATTTTACAATGTTTACAATGCTGTAGTGGCAAAGAATATGCAATCTTCCCTCAAAAAAGTTGTACATACATCCTCTCAGTGTGAAAAGGGTGAGAGGAGAATCAAGTCTGCTCCAAATTTTTGTGTTCTGGAAGAGTTTCCTCATTTTTAAGTTCTTGAGTCAAAGGGAAATAAATAAATTTAAAAAAAACCCTAACTTTCTGCTAATATAGCTTCCTCTGTTTTCCTTTTATTTTTTAAGTAGTTTGTTATTGTTGTTGTCTGAGATATTGACTAGGTATTTTTTAGAGAAGGGAGGCACCCTTTTCTGTGTGGGTGAATTGGACTCACTAAAACATGTTTCTGCCTGCTAAGTCATATTGCAATGGCTTACTGTGTTCTTCCTGTTGATACAGCATCCCCTCTACACAGAACAGGCAGAGTAATGACAACAATTTCAGATACATAATTTTTTAAGGAGAAAATGCCAAAACTGGGCTTTAATAACCATTATGAGTTTCTCAATTGTGCCTACAAACAACTTGAACTACAGAATAACTTTGGGTTTAGTGCCTTTCTTCCCAGGAAAGATTATTGCCCTTGTGCTTTCAGGTGGAGAGACCCTTAGGGATGTTGGCATTGCAGGTGCCTACACTGGTTGTGTAAGTGGAGATTCCTACATAGAGCAATTCTCCCTGAACACCTGCTGAAGTCTCCTCTTCACCAACAGAGCAGGCCTAGTACCTCAGTTGTATGGGGCTACTGCCTTCTGATTTATCAGAAGATGTATCCTGGTGTTACATTACATATGGGTACCAACTTTTTTGTAGCCATAAAGCCTAAGAACATGAGTAACAAATATATATATATATACATATATACATATATATATATATAATTGATATATAATTTTTATTTAAAACAGCATAGACAAGTGCAATATTTTAGGAAATATTGACCAAATCAAATGTATAATCCTTCCATAAAACTTTTATTTATGCGTAAAGCCATGAGTAAAAGGTTGTTTCATTTTACAAGTTATGTATAAAGGTCTAAAAAATATTTCAGGCCACTGAAATAATGACTTTATGCCCAACAAAAGATGAAGAACCTCTCTGTCCCAGGTCATTTCCTCCAATCAAACCCAGGTCTGTAACAGGGTTGAAATTTGTTACCACATGCCTGCTCTTTACAGGCCCATGTAAAGGACAAGGTGGATAAACTGTAGCAGCCAGACAGGCTCTAACATATTAAGAAAAATACCAAAGAAGCAGATTCAGCAAAAGAGGTCTGAACATGAAGGATTAATTATATCCTGTACCCTTCCAAGTGGTCCTGCCCTATTGAGACTGAGAAAAATGAGTGATGAAGATGCTGAAGCCTGTACTTTTGAGCATGTGAAAACTATTCTGTGACTAGAACAAGGGTCACGCATTTTCAAAGTCAGTTCAATTAAGCAAAACGCCAGTCCCAGTTCCTTGGACGCACCAATTAAACTGCAGCCAAAAATGTTGCCCATTTGCCCCACAGAGGACTGAGTGTATTTATAGTCCCCAAATGCCTATGGTCTAATCAAAACTGTCACATAACAAGAAGCCAGCCAAGAAACTCAGACAGTTTGGTTAATGAGACAAAGAGCAGCTTCGTATTCATTCCCTGCTAAACAAAGATCTGAGGAAAGGGTATGGACTGGTGGGTGAGAGAGACTACAAGTACAGCAGGCCCAAAGAGAAGGGCACAAGCAGACAGTCAGTTAGGCAATGCATCCAAGCCAGATCTGAAGGCTCATGGCAAACAGAGCAGCCATTCATGCACTGTGACATGCAGGTCAATAGAAGAAATCACATGCTCGCCTGGAACTTATGGATGTGTCTGCAAAACAGCACGTGGCAACATATGATGGAACTCAACTCCTGATCACAACCTACAGTGACAAAGTGAAAAACATCTCTGAATTTTTCCCATTAAAAAACAAAACTGTATTCTTTTTTAATTCAAAATACATATTTTTTCCCCACTGAATCATTATCAGTAATTTTAAAGAATTCAGCATGTACTGTGCTCCATATCTGAATTATTTGTCTTTCTGATTATCTGGCAATTTTTATCTTCCAAGAAAACATATCAAGATCCTCAACAAAAATCATAAATTTTAACTATTCTTATGCACAAGACAAATGCATTTGCTGTTTCAAGGCACACATTGATCAAAATAAAAGCTAGAAAATAATTTTTCTTCCTATTGGGTGCTACTTTCTGTTTGGCCAGATGCATTATCCTGTTTGCATTCTCTGTTTCTGAAGCATCTGCTAGCAGTTACTGTCAGAAATGTGATAATGACCATGGTCAACCAGTAGTTTTAGCTGGTGGATCCTGTGTTCTGAGCAAATTGCAGATATGGCTTTCACTAACCTAAGCAACACATGCCAGCAAGCAGAGCAGAAGAGTTTGACCTCTGTTTCTACAAGGACAAGATCAAGCATATCTACAACAGATCAGAAAGCCACAAAATGGAAGGAATCCAGGCTAAAGGTTTTCCAACAAATAATCACACTGAGCTCCAACAAGGGCTTGTATCTTTTTCTTTGAGACCTAAGCCATTCAGTTTACTAGCAAGTTTGGGCAAAGAGATTGCTCACAGGCCAAGACCTAAGAGCTTACAGTTCTGCGACCCCAAGCTTGTCTAGAAGCTGCATTAAAATTAAAAAACAAAACAAAAACCAAAAACCAAAAACCAAAAACCAAAAAACAAAAACAAAAAAAAACCAAAACAAAACAAAACAAAAAAAAAACAAACCCAAAAAACAAACCAAAAAAAAAGAAGAAGAAGAGGAAGAAGAAGAAGAAGAAAAGAAAGATAAGTTAGCACTCTCCTGCCAGGGTTTTGGAAGCATTTGTAATGTTGGCAGGGCAAGGAGCTGTTGAGTTGTACCATTGTCTTTAAGAGGTGAGGTAGAAAGGGATTTCTTCATCAAACCCTTTTTTCAGGTGTCTAGTCAGTGTTTGATGCCAAAAGACAAAGCAAAGAAAATTAGAAGAAACACCAGCATGAAGCATCAGTTTTAAGAAGGGAAGTTTTTCTCATATATTTGTTTTTCTTAACAATATCTTGAAGGGAAGGCAATTAAAACTCCAATGTATCCCAAGAACCATGTTTTCTGCCAATATGATATGAAAGCAAGAATAATAAACATGAGGAGAACAAATGAGCTGGTTGGTTAAATGTGGTCACAAACCAGTGTGTTAACAGGGCAGGGGGTTGGGGGGAGAAGAATAAAGACACAGTGTCACCTAATTTGTTAAATCTGTGAGAATCTTGCTTTGGAAACAGTTCTGTTACATCTGCCTTGTAATCTCCAGAGATTAAAAGGGCAACACAGCCAGTTTTAGGATTGCTGGTACAAAAACTTCCTCAAATAAGGAATACAAGTAACTGTGCCTTTCATTCAAGTCTAGAGGAGCCCTCAAAAGGTATAAATAATTTGTGCAAGCCTCTTATCATCCTGAAATACATGTGATTAGAAATCTGCTAGAACTAAGCTGCCAGAGGCAGCAGTCCCGTTACATACTGTTGGCCTGTATGTCTGATACGTGACATTTTCCTAAATCCTGTCAGGGATAATCTGTCACATAGCCATCTTTTAGATTATACTTTGAGACTGTGGTCTTTTAGTACAAATATAAATATGCTTAAATTATTATGCTGCCCATTAGGAAGATGATCACTGTTCTTGTACAGAGGAAAATATTACCAGATAACCAAATATATTCTAAACACCAGAGCAATGTATCAGGGGTGAATAGAAGCACAAACCAGCTCAAAGGCTTAGACACAGTAGTGTCTACCTATGACCTAAAGAGATTTTGTCTCCTCTGCTTGTATTCAGGAAATCCAGGTTTGCTTTTCCACCTATTAACTATCTGTAGATCTAATGGAAGGGCAATACACTTGAGTATCTGTGCCACAAACTGGTCTTCAGGAAATATCCAGATAGCATAGCATTTTTCTACTGAAGCCATAGGATACTCCTGAATGCTGTTATTTCCTTTAATGTAAAATAGTAAGGTCTTGCAATTAGTTTCTTTCCAATTCTTTCATCACCTCCTGCTCCAAATCAACTAATTTTCATTCAGTTTTGCATGTTGTGACATGTCTGTGGAATTTGTCTTGAATTAATCTGAAGCCCAAAGTCTTCTGATTCTGTTTTTTTTCTGCATGAATAAAAAATAGCACACTGGGCTTTGACATGGAAGAAACTGGCCACAAGAAATATTGCTAAATAGCTCAACAGCAGAATCATTCAAAGGCTAGCAACTTGAAAATTATAGCAATGATGAGGAATTCATATATTCTATAGTGAATTATTTAATTTTGCTTTATTGATAGACAAAAGGCAATGGATTTCAGTAGTATGGACACATTATGTAGGACAAGCAGGAATGGGACACACTGGGATTCCACTGAACCTATTCTGCAACATCTGTTGTTCAACCTACTCATGGATGATTTGGAAGACAGGGTCAACAATGAGGTGACTAAAATTGGGGTTGATACAAAGTGATCTGTGGTCATCAAACTGACTGTGAACAGCTGGAGAAGGATACCACAGCATTGGGTGCCTGGGTAGAAAAATGGCAGATGGAATGCTTTGTTGATAAGTCCCAAATAACGCATATGGGAAAAACATATGCCACTGTATGTAACTGTGCTGTGTCCAATACTGCATCTGCTTCTGGATAACCAATATCTCAGGAAGAATGTGGGAGAGCTGGAACAGCAGGGACAAAAGCAATACAGATGATCAGAGGTATGAGGTTGCTTCCTTATGAGTAGAGACTGAATAATCTGTGACATGTGAAAGAGACACCTAAAATGTTAAAGGTCATAAAATCATGAATTTCATGAAGAAAATTATCATAGATTATTTTCCTGTCAAGTTATGTTTATATATGTGTGTGCATATTATTTTCCACAACCAAGGGATCACAACTGGTAGCAACAGGAATAAGGCTCAGAACAAATGAAAGTTCTTGCTCTCCAGAGACAAAGTTTTATCAATGGGATGCTTGGGATGTCAAACGTATAAATGAGTTCAAAACATCCTTAGACACACTCATGAAGGAAAGGTCCACTGGGACATCTCAAACACAAAGACAGAAACACAACACCCAGCTCAGGAAGGTCAGGTTTTCAGGCATGGAAGGCCTTGCCAGAAGCAGCATCACTCTGTGTTTGCCCTGCTGACACCCTTGCTCCCCAGGCTCCTCTTACCGACCACAGTCAGAGACCCTTGGGCTTATATTGCAACAAAGGGGAAAGTCTGCATTAACGTGCCCCTGAGGAATTTAGAATCATTCTAAAGTGAAACTAAAATGCTGGATTTTTTTTTTTAGGAGATCAACTTGAGATTTCTCATTGTATTGGCATATATTTATTGCATTCACCACTTTCAATAATTATATTTGTAGTTTAATTCTCTGCTTTAGTAAATACCCTCCCAAGCACTCCAGGTCTTTGAATGCAAAACAAGCTATACACAAGTAAGCCAGGAGTGGACACGCTTGGTTGCCTGGTTGTTTAATTAGAAACTGAAGCAAAAAGCATCCTGCCTCAGGGAGACAACCAGGCTGCAGATTGTGACACTGCCATAGCCTTGTCCTGTCTCTCTTTAGCCTTAAGCAAATCTGATCTTGGGCATCCTGACCCTGACTAATTGCACACTGTTTCCTGTGATGCTGTGAAGCTCCTTCCACCCATTGCTGGACTATTAAGCTTCTCTGCTCTGTCTGGTAATTAAACAGCAGAATGCCAAACTCTTTTTTGTTGCTGTTGTTTTGGGGTAGTTATTTTTACATCCTTCTTTCTCCTCCTCCTCCTCCTCCTCCTCCTCCCCAATTCCCTTCTATACAAAGGCCAGTTGAATGCTTCGTTTGTCATTTTGTTGAGGGGCAAAAACATCATATCACCTTCCAAAAGACAAGGAAGATGATAAATACATTAACTTGAGAGGCAAAGTGTCAGGACGCTAATGAAAATCTCTAGTGACTAGACAGCAAGGAAAACCTCATTTTAAGAGACTGTAAAAGAAGAAAACTTTTTCAGCCTATGCAAATGTCAAGTCTAAAGTACACTGGTTTAATGGAGGAGCATATTTTTCTGTCAGGAACAAAAGATTAGGCGTTATAGGGAGTCATTTGCAAGTAACTATGTAAGCAAGTTTAAGTGTCATCCATAAAATGCATGAGTTACAAGTCTCTTCTAGGTCATATCCTGGCATCTAGATTTACAAAAAAATGACGTGGCCTAGATTAAAAGACTTGTTTTTGTGATTTTTGTTTTAATTTAATAGGAACTGTGTGTGAGAATGACATGCATTTTTGATTTTTTAATGAAAGTGGAGACTAAAATAATTCATCACAATTTTAGCAACCATAAAGGCTTCACTGGGTCATTATATTAGTTTATTAGATAAAATTAAACAAAGAGATACTTTAAATGAATTATAACCAGCTTTCAAAATAACAAGTATATTGTATATGGGAAAAGTAGCTCCATCTGATGTGCGCCAGTCAGCATGTGTAACATGGTGACTATTTGTCCTGTCCCTTTGAAAATCATTTTATTGGAATGTATCAGTTAAACTAAAACACATGACCCTCCTTCTTGTGACATGAAAGAAACCACTGAAGAGAAGTCTCTTTTTTTTTTTTCCCTTCTACTCATGTGAACTCTCTGAGAAAAAAAGTAGCTTCAAGGATTTTTATCAGCGTCTGTGTAATGACTAGCGCATCACATGCACCCTGAACCATTAGCTGCCTACATCTGAAAGAATTTGCTCAACATTTAGGAATTCACTTAATGAAAGGCTGGCCTATTAAGCTCTGCTAGCTTTGGAAGTTGATTGAGCCTTTCTTTTCAACTTCCTGCACTGTTGTAAATGATGCTATGCAGTGCCCTCATGTGATCTATTCTAGACAACAAGTTTGCTTTGTAATGCCAAAAGAATCCAAGTACCAGGTGATGCATTTCTGATTGGAGATGCAACTATATGGAACAAGACTCTTCACAAATCTCTGTATGACATCACAAATTTAAAAAGCAGCAGCTCCAAAAAGCACCCATTTATATTCTGGGGAGATAAAGAAACAACACTTCCCTCATATATCCACATGACTTCTGAATCAATAATTTGATAAAAAAATAGAAAATCAGTAAAAGGCCAAGAGTCAGCGGATGATATTTCTTCTCTCACACAACTGAAGACAACAAAGACCAGAATTAGGTCCGCTAAGTACTGGTTGGTAATTTTTGGCTGAAAGATGAATTTGCTTTTTTAATGGCTCAACACTCCTGACATTTCGAGACCATTGTGAAGGGGTCTGAGAGAGAAGTGTGCTCTGCGCTGAGTAGGCGCTGCTGCCTCCCGACCCTGGTTGATTAAAGTAAATGCCTGATGTGGGAGAACACGGCAGGATGGCATTAAAGGAAGAAGTTACCATGGGAGGACATACCAGAAGGTGAGCCCACTGGCTTGTGGAGCACTCACCTGCATCCCAAACACAACTATATTGTCAAATTTATGGGACGAGCAGGACATGTTCTCTCAAAATTGCAGAGAAACGGGTTTCTTTTCTATGACCTCATTTTCTCTTCATGGTGAGTGTAAGCACCACTAAACAGTGTCAGGCAGGCAGCACTGGAGACTGAAATTGCTAACAAAAGGAGTTTAATTTTGTTTTGGTATTTACAGGCAGAGTGCCTATGAATGAGGATGGGACTTGGCTCTATTTCCATAGGATAGGTAAAGCACAGGGAAAACCAGGAAAGAGTTATTCTCCTTTTGAGGCTTGGGAAGAGTGTTGTGTCACATGAGTTTGGCACAGGGTCCCTCAACAAGACATCTTATGAATAGCTTATGAAATTACATTTATGAAATTAAATTTAATTTTAGAACAAAACTACAGACAGCATGAATTCCAGTTAATTTTCTTCAGGCTCCAAGGACTGAGGGGTTGGGTTTTTTGGTTTTCTTTTTTGTTTCCTAAACTGATTACCTACTTAACTCCTCAAATAATTATCCCTGATCACTTTGATCTACAGTTTCTAGTGAAATAACACCTTCTTCTAGGGGGGCAGGTTGCCAGCTTTCTCCAAATGAAAGGCCTGGATTTATGAAGTCATTTCTTGATGATCTCACTAATTATCTTCTTGTCTCTGATCTTCCCTTTTGGGTAAGGTTATTGGGAAAGCTGAGTAAGGTAACTGTAGTCTCAAGACCAATTTTTCCTCCTCTGTTGTATATCTTGCCTTTAAGAGTTGATGCAGCACAGACTTTATTACACTCTGTGGGGAAGAGCTCAACATAATGACAGACAGGAGACAGGGCAGACACAGATATTTACCTACAGGTAAATCTTATACTAACGATCAGGAGATTTTCTTTCAAATTATGTGTGAGTTTGGTGTGGAATACCATCATACTGATTCTGAATTGTTCTGCATCTCTAATTCAAAATAAATCAATAAAGTACCCATTGGTGTTTGTTCCAACATGCCCAGAAGGAGGGCTTCTCCAAGAGAAATTCCTTTGAGCAGATAAAAGACTGGTGATAATGGAAATAAGACCTTATAGCTTGCTTGTGTTATCAGAGTCTAGCTTACAGCAGAATACAGAAGTTTCTTGTCATAAAATCCATTTTTCACAGCTCCCACTCTGGCTAGATGTAGGCAAACACCCAGCCAGGAGAAAAATAAGTGGCTAAAAATAGTGCCAGCAGCCATAATGGCTGGAATTGGACACTGGAGGGAGACACAGTTGCATAGACTAACCCAAAGACACTCTTGTCCTTTCTTGCACGACTACTGAGTGCGTGCCCTAAGATTGATCCATTGGAACCCTAGCTGATCTGCCTTGATTCCTCATTCTCCACATCAGCAAGGAAGGAAAGAGAAGAAGAAAGCCTGGCCAGTTAATGAATCATAGAGCCCTACTCTTTGTTGTTGTTGGAGGAGGAGTGTGAAGTTCCTGTATAAAGCCTGCAGGAATTCATCACCAATGGTGTAGAACCGTTTTTCAAATCAAGCCCTGAAAGCCCATCATGATTTGCATTCATGTAAACACCTACATTTTTTCGTTAACTGAACTGATTTAACTGCTAATTAAAACTAGTCAGTAAGCACAACGCAAAATTAATTAAGCCATTTAGTCAGTAGATGCAAATGAGGCAAAGTTATGGCTTGGACACAATGAAAAGAAGTACAAGTACTACTCATCATCTGGCAAAATAGTTCTTGAGGTAAATACTTTCCCCAGAGATGATGTAAAGCAATAAAAAAAAAATCACACTGCTGACTACATATGATCTTTTATAGATAAAATGTGCTGGAATCCGGCTTCTTCTCTTTGAAACAGTGATGAAATGGACTCAGTGGATTCTTGTATGGGAGAGCATTTTAAAAATGTTCTCCCATACAAGAAATATTTCATAGTAAGGTCTGGATCCCAGCTCAATCTACAGGCATGCAAAGTTGCTCCTGTCTGACACTGGCAAGTGTTTTGCCTCAACCTGGACCTTATATTTTTGACAGCTATTTTTATAGCTTTACATTTTCTCATGGGGAAAGTGTCTGCCTGGTGAACTATATTGTGTGATAATAAGTGAAAGTAGTATCTTGTCAGAGAAAAAGCCAGAAATGTGTGCCTCTGTCTGTAATATCTCTGCATTCTGCCTCCTCTTTTCACAGGACTCATGTGCCTCACAACCCTAATTGTACTTATTTTACTAAGATCTGTCCTGGGACAGCAACAGACACAGCTACCCACATTGTATAAACTGTGAACTGAAATAGCTTTAAGAAAAAAAATCAGAGCAAAGAAAAAGACCCAAGATGCACAAAGGTGTGGTCTATCTGCTATTAATGTGTGAAAGGCAGAACCCAGGAGCAAGTCCAGTCCTCATGAGCCACTGTGCTGCCTATGAGGTGCTGGGCAGTGCTGAGGAGAGTTTTCTCAGGTAGGTTCAGGTATCTAGCAGGTCTCATTGTGCCATTCAGACCTACCTGCAATGCCTGCAATTAGACAGTGCAAACCACCCTTCCACCTTTTCCCTTACTCCAGGTGCCCCAGAATGGCACTGAAAACAAGAACCCATGGAAGGGGAGATGTCTGCACTCAAGAAACTGTCCAGCAAAAGGTGGTGAGAGGTGGGATTTAAATCTTTCCTCTTTCTCTGGCTCTCCACAGCAGTGTCCCCTCTCCTCTGGCTTCCTTCTCCCAGCATGTGGCTCTTCCTGCTGAGCCACACACAGCTCACACTGCACTCTTTCTGAGTGCAGGATCCAAGTTTTCTTTTTGTGGTGTGCAGCTGCCCTCGTGGAGGCTTTTTGCATTCATGCAGTCCTTAAAACACTCATCCAGGATGCAGGAGAGCTTGCTCCATTTCCTCCTGCTGCCTGATGGAATGCAAGCTTGCACACCCTAATCTTGGAAGTCCAAGTCAGCAGGCTGATGGCAATGATGGTAGGCACGGGAAAACAAAGGGACTTGCCTCCCTCCTTCCAAGCACATATTGTTCCACAGAAATATTCTTAAGGACCCTTGGGACAATGACAATTTCACAGGGCCTTGGCTGGGGAAGAACTGCTCTCAGCTGCTGAGCCTGCTCACAGCATCACATCCTGTACCTGTTTCACAGACAGCTACTGGGCTGGCCCCTGAGGAGTTTTCACCCGCAAAATGTGTAATTCCTGACTTCCCAGTGGGGTTAGGTAGGAAGGCTTTGCCAGGAAGGCTGAAGCATTTCTATCCATGAATAAAGTGTGATCTGTCAGTAACTGGAGACAGGATAAGGCAAAGCACCTTTAGAGGCTGGAGGCTGTATGAGCAGAGAGCTCAGACTTTGGCCAGGCCTAGGGCAATGTGCTTGAGGCCTCCAGAGAAGCAGACAACAGTCCCCAACTTCCCCCACAGCCCCCAAAACCCTCTGCTGTCACTCCAGCCTTCCCCAGTCTCTCCTGAACAGCAAAAGCAGCTGAGCACTGGAAGGGCTGCACATGCTGGTGAGATACAAGGATACAGCAGCTGGAAAGGGCCCTGCTTGGCTGGATCATTCCCAGGCTGACAACCAGCCTGGCAGCCAGGCATCCTGAACACCAGCAGTCAAGTGCTGTGCAGAGCATCATCCATTCTGCCAGAACAATGCTTCATGTTCTGATCTGTGCTACCAAACTGTTTGAACGCAGTTGGAAAAACTAAAAACAACAGCATGCTTATTTTTAGCTAAGTAAAGAAGTCTGTCAGCCCCACATCTGATTGCTGGTTGGTTTTCACTAAATAATAGTCTTCTGTTTGAGATGTTACCACATCCTTTCTCATTACAGTTATGAGTTATGACAGTGTAAGAAGTCTTTGTTTCCTTAACCTTTTTTTCAGCCACCTTTAGATGGATTTCTGCCTTTAGCTGATTCCATTCTAACACAGAAAACACATGTTAAGGGGAAAAAAAAAAGAACAAATGAGGACACTTCTCCTTTCCTTAGATATTTCTCCTTTCCTTGGTTGTTCCCCCTTCTGGAGGAAGGTGGAACAGGGCAAGGTCAAGTCTGTATTTTAATATTCCTCTCTTCCCTTGTGATTTCTGCTAATTGTAAGAATACCTCACTCCTCAAGTGTTCACTCAGCATGATAAGTGTTCACTTATCATGCTCTGTCTTTCCTACTTTTATGTGGACCATTATGAGCTGTGGGAAACAACACACTGAAAAGAGTGGGGAGCTCCTGCTACCACGGCACCCCTTACACCAGACACCTGTTATGGCTGTTGTGCACAAGGCTTGCTGACTGCTAGCTTTGAGGCAAACCTAATATAGTTACACTGTCAAAGGTATGGTACTTATCTGCATACTGCAAAGATGGAACTAATGCAAGCCAAAATAATTTTTCTTTTCTTTCTGTAAGTACCATTACTAATATATTTCACATGGTTAAAAATGCATTATATCTAGGCTCCTTCTTTAAATGTGCATGCATAAATTTAGCTTGGATACTGTTAAATATAATTTCAAGCAGCAGAAACAAAATACCATTTTGCAAAAAAGCATTTAAGCAGAAACAAATGCATTACAGTTAAAGTTTCATGAACACTGATAAGATTGCAGAGTAAAGCAGCTTAGTAAAAACAAAACAGAAACAAAGGGCCATATACCTCAGTCAGGGATGGGAGGCAACTTCAGTTTACAAAATCCACACTGTAAGAAAAACTCAACCAAGAACTGCTCTTTTTGAGTGAAAAGGGCCAAAAGGCATGTTTTTGTGGGCAGATCTTTGAGCCGTACAAAGGAGTTGGACTAGAGGTGTTTCTTTCTCAGCTGTGGCACAAAGCACAGCTCTGCAGGGCCACTTAGAGAGAAAGTGCTGAGGAGCTCACCACAAGTATGAACAACCAGCTCTCTGCTTGGGCTGCTTCCTCCTGGCCCTCCTGCAACAGCAAACCCTATCACTGCCTAAGGTAGCAGGCTGCTGTAGCCAGCACAGTACCTGCCTATTTTGCCTGTTTTCCCAGCCCCTGGAAACTCAAATGTCTGCAGCTGCCACCACCAGTGAAGACATAGTCAGAATGCATGGGATGTCCAGGACACCAAAACCAACATCCCAGTAGTAACCGTATTTTCTTCACTCTTTTCAAGCTATCCCACCTCCCATAGGCTGATATAGAAGCAGCAAGCCTGGTTCACTAGGCTTCTCCATCCTGGCTCTCCTACTTTCCCTTTCCCATCTCTGTTGCCTCCTGCTCAGTTTTGCCAACACAGCTGAGCTGGATAAAGAAAGCTGAAGATATTGGCTGAATGTGATTGTTCTACACTTCAAGATTGCCCAAAAGGGCTGCACATACTGTGCTGTATAGCTATATGCCCTGACTTAATAATCTCATTGTCTGCCCAGCACAGGCCTGTGTCAGCCATTTGAGCCTTTTTACCAACTCAGAATAGGTATAATTTAGTTTGAAGGTCCTTTGGAGCAGGGATTTTCCTCTGCTAAATATCTGCATGGTGGCCTGTTGAACAGAGACAGGCTTCTGATCAATGCCTCATGGTAATCCTGTAACCCAAATAATTTTCGTAAGAAAATTAATATATCTCACATCAAATGCCTAATGTTCAAGACTTCCTGGGGGTGTTTCTAAAATGTTTTTTTAAATCATATTAAAAATACAAGGTCTCAGTATCATTACCTTCCACAGTATTTTAGATGACCAAAAGGCCTTTTTTTCTCCCCGTTTCATCTACTTATAAGCTTATGGCTGTTGCAGGGGGAACAAGGAGGGACTAGAAATCATACACGTAATTATAAGAATCTACAGTTTACAAAAAACCCTAACTCCCTCCATCTTCCTGTGCCAGAATAGTATTACTTGGGTTGCAAAATCAGGCATCCGAAAGTTTGGAAGTTCAGATTTTATCTACATATCTAATTCAGCCACACTATGTGTGTTACAACAGCATGTGAGTAATTAAAGTCTATTATTATCAAGTGAATTTCACCTTATCCAGAGCAGACTGGATGGGGCACATTTAATGAGTGACTTTGCAATAACACTTTTTCCTTCTACTCAGTGTGAGGTCCCCAGCTCTGCAGCTGGAACTCTATTTAGATCTTAAAATAATTTTTTCACAATCTTTTCTGTGCCTTCACCATTATTGTGCTCTATGGGTATCAGTTCTTGGTTTGCCTTTTTTCTTTCTTAGCAAAGAATTATCCTCCCGAAGTAACAAATTATTATCTGTGTTTTACAATCAGGAAATGGGACACAGAAAGGTTGAGATCTTATGTGAAACCACATTGTGGGTACCCGATCTGAGATGCCACTGGTTTTATAGATCTTTTCAAGTGCAGACTGCTACCATTTACATCTCTAAGCATGATGACCTTGTCCTAATCTCTCATCTTGGTTAGACAAAAGAAGTAAGATACCACAATCAGAAATTTTCCCTGAAAACAACTGTGAGAACCTGGTGGAAAGGGCAGAAAAGAAATCCTACTGATGTGGGTGATTCTTAAGTGTCATTACTATGAAAGTAATCTCTTTCCCATGCGAACCCCTGCCCTGTGCACCTACATCTTGTAGGTCTATCAGACAAACAGTCAAGCAAGGGTCCCTGAGACAACTGTCTCCTTCATTGCAAAACCTTGGTTCAGGTCCAGAACAGCCTGAACAACAAGGAGCCCAACAGCCCCACCTATAATTATGAAGTGAGCTTCCAAATACAATATCAAACATGAAGGCTTAAGGAATGTTAACTGCTGCATGCAGAACAAGCTTTAGTTAAAATACTGACAGATTTATTTGTTCCAGTTGAAAAACCAAACAACATTCAATAAATTTAGGGTGTGATAGTAGCAAACAGTAGGACTGCTACAGAGCACACATCAAGCCTCAGCTGGAGGTTTCAGCTGAGTGTGAGGTTTCCTTGTTGGCCATCTTCTGTGGAGAAGATCTGCATCAGAGAGAGCAGACACAGAGTGTCACCAGTATTCTCATTGTATGTACTAGCAAAACATTCATGTCAAAATCATTCAGCATGTAGTTTGCAGCAAAACTACAGTATGTGTTTTTGCTATAGCATGTCCCTACATTTACTATTTCTTAGACAGCAGAGCATCTCATCTGATAGCTGGTGCAGAGTCCCCATGCTGTCAGAGGTGCCTGGAGCCACAGCAAGGCAAGGGCAAGAAGGATCCCCAGGAGGGTGCTAAATACACCTGGGCTGTGCATCAGTACTGCCAGCAGTGCCACCCAGGTCTGTGGTTGAAGTCTGTCTACACTATCAGTGTGATTAACTACACCAGCAACTTTTAATTACCTGCAGATGGGGTGGGAGCATGTGGGGAAATTGCTATCTTGTAAAATAAATCATCGCCTCCCTTCCTTTATCCCTTATGCAATAGAGAACACTGAGTCTGCCTACTGACAGCAATAGGACCAGGATTTCCTAAGCCTACTTTTGGGGATCTAGTTCTGAAAATGATGGAAAATTTTGGCAGTATTTTGAATAGATCTCTTCCAGCTGGAAGCCTTCAATTTTGATAAATGCTCTGTATCTATTGGCTCGATGGAAAGCATTAAACTGGTGTAGGATCAGACCCATCATTGAGAACAGCAATGGTTTTCTTCTTCTGCCTGCTCAATGACATATTTTTGTCTGATGCCGTCAGGCTTTTTGAAAAGAAGCAAACCTGCTACTGGAGTCAGTGCAAGGGAAGAAATGCAAAATGCACTGGGAAGGACTAGGTAAGTTTTCAAAAAAAAAATTAAGCCTGCACAATATTCTCATTTTTAAATACTTTAAATACAAGGGTCAGTGGTAGCAATTGATACTGAAGGACAACCTTAGAAGGAACTGAGGTCAATGCCTCAGCTTTCTCATGTGGAGGTTCATTATTTTTTAAAAATCAGGATTCTTCCAAAATTCATATGCATTCATATGTATCTCTCATTTCTGAAAGTTTGAGCCAGTAATCATTATAAACATGTTGCTAGCTTGCAAAACAGCAAGGAGCTTTGTGTTCAGTCTTTTCAACAATGTTCTAGCACAATTAAATTCTGTTCTGTACACTAAGTTTCTCTTTGTCAAAAAAGAGTTTTTTCTACAAGCATTGACATTAATTAAACACAGTTTCTCAAGGTTATTTCAACTAAAAGTCCAGCTCTGCCTCCTTAAGTTTTATGACCCCTACCATCAACTTGTGTGCCCATTTCTAGTAAGGAATGGTTTTGTGCCCGTCTCAGCATATTTTTCTTTCTTTCCTTCCATATTTTCACTCAATTTTGCCAGCTAAGGAGAGGATACATGTGGATTGCCCTCTGTGTCAACTGCCCAGCAACATACTTGACTGGCCAGCCAGTTCCTCAGCTGCTGGGTCAGCCAAATGCTTTGGGAAAGGGCTAAACTGTACACCACGGCTCTTTCTGGATAAATGAGCGGACAAAGCTTTTCTTTGCGACCCAGCCTCAGTTTTTATAAGGCATCTGTTCCTCTCTGCAATTAGGTGATGTCCCGACTCTCAGGTTCAAAAGTTTCTAGAAGAGGAGTGACTGATATGGAAGTCTGGCAACTCCTCCAGCAACCAAGCCACAAACATACTCTGCCAGGCATACTATGTGTTGATGAAAAGTTTTATGAAGAAGAGCTCACACATATCTGAAACAGAAGGAAATACATACCAAAAAGCACAGCAGAGCCAGTATACAGAAATAACATCTGCAATTACTTGAGTATATACCAAGAGAATTTTGTATACCACTTAGGGCACACCATACTGGTGTTTAAAAAGAAAATCTTTTTAGTTTTCATCACACTAAAAATTTACCATCTGTTATATGGAAGTTTGTTTTTCCCTTTCGTTGTAATTAACTTTTTATTGAATTAATTACTCCAGGTGAGCTGGAAGCGGCTGTTCTACCTCACCTGGTGTGGCTGAGTGTACCCAAGCCCAGCCTTGCCATTCACCATTCAGATGCAAATTGTCCTGCTCCCCACACGAAATCCTTGGCACACACCCAAAAAGCCTGCTAGCGACAAAAAACAATAACATGGCAGGCAGCTGCTGCGGCACAGAAGGGAAAAAAGTTTTAGTAAAAAGGACATATATTTCCTGCTTGGTCATTTAAAAATGTGTATTCTACTGAACAAAGCTGGTGAGAAAACATTGGAGATAAAGAGAGAGTGAATTTTAAGTAACCTGCTCATGGCACCTACAGGACACTGATCCCTTTTCTGCATGACAATGAATAATTTTGCTACCTTGATACATTATGCATTTGTGTGTGTCTGTGTACATGTATACACACAGGCACAAGCAGTGAAGAAAACCTGTCAAGAAATTAGAATAAAGCAGTGAGCTGAACTGGATTATGAAAGAGTTCTGTTAATTGCAGTAACATTATATTCAAACATATTAAAAAAGGTAGAAGTCCTCATCTGAGGAGCCTGTCTGGAGATGATGAATTAATTCCATGCACATTTATAAATTGAGGTCACAAAAGAAATAGATAAAAGCTGCTTAAAATAAAATTACATATTGCATGCATGATTATCTCTCTATGAGACAGCAAGAAAGAATAATCTGTTGCTAAATGTTATTTATTTTAGCTATTTACTAAACATTCCTTTGGTGAAGATTAGAAGAGAATGGACTAAAAAATGGAGTGGCAGAAGCCAGACCCTTGTGGACTGATACTATACCATGTGGCACAATCCATATATTTTGAGAATGTCCTAAGACACTGTGGCAGTTTTTTGCAGTAAACTGTTCTCCACCTTGCAATGGTTCTCATGTATGAGCAAACCCCAGTACAGCAATGTGGCTTTTATTGCCCTTGAGACAGCACATGCTGTTCTTTTTTTACCAAGTCAGTACCTGTTCATGTACTTTTGGTTTTTGTTATTTTGATGTACATTTTCTCTTCCTCTTTAAAACCTGCTCAAAGCTTAGGTTAAAGCTCCCCTTGCTGAGAGACAGATGCAGGGATGAGGTTGCTATTATCTGAGTTGTTCATAGCCAACAGAAGAAGCAACAAAATAGGATCATGCAGAACAGGCAAACATGTCATCACTGTTAGTAAAGTAATTACACATTTGGCACTGCTACAGGCTTTCTGCTTGCCAAAACACTGGGTAGAAGTTTAAGAAGAAAATGGTTATCCCTACTCAGGGCAAAGCTGGTCAATCAATCCTTTATCAATTCCCTCGAAAGCAGCAGCACAAGATTGTGGTTGACTTCCCAGAGAGCACATGGGACATCTCCAGTTAGCTGAAACTCACTTCTGAGCATATCTATCCTGAAACCACAGGATCCTTGGAGGCAATGAGCTCCAGTGACTTGCTAGAAAGGGTAATTCGATAATAAGATGCTTTTCTGGTCTGGATGCAACATTACAAAATGAGAAAAGATGCAGTCAGGAGAAACTAATCCACACAACAAACTTAATAGTATTAGGTTTGCCAACCACACAGTAACTTTTACACTTTTCTGAGTACTGGTGTGGAGCTCAGGTTTTGACAGTGATTGTCTCAGTAACTATTTGCTGGCTTGAGTTTGTCTTTGTCTGACTGTGTCACAACTAAAATGGAATAATATGCTGAAATGATCAAAAATGAGAAACGTGTGAGTAACAATGATTGAACCTACCACAGGAAATGTAGGGAAGAGTTCTCAGAGCTGGTGGAACAATACTATTGCAATACGCCATTGATGGGACTCAAGCCAACATCTCTGCACGATGCTGCAACACACAGTGTGGACAGAACAGCTCAGGGCAAGTTTAATCCCAACACCTCTGCACCACATCATTGCACAGCACGGACCTGCCAAAGAAGTCAACATGGGGCCAGCTGGCAAGGCAGCTGGCACAGACACTCTTACCTGGCTGACAAGCCCTCAGAGGCAGTGTAAGGGAAAATGATGACACAAGGGACATTGGGTCCCACCACCAGCACAATCAAACTCAATATCAAATCACATGAAAACTCTTACATGCCTCCTATTTAGCCTTCTCTGCCCAACCTATCTATAGCAGTTATTTGGGATTTCATTTATTTTAAAAAGACTCATCCTCTGAACCAGCTGCTAAAGCAAGGTGACCAAACAACCGCTCAGGCGGGGAATAGGATCAACAGGATTACAGATCTGGTTAAACTGAGCTATCAGAAGCTGCAATGATTAGGTTGCCTGGGGACTCAGTTTCATGCCCAGCCCAGCACCATCATTGGAGGAAATGGTAACTACTGGAAATTTGTTATCTCTTTCTTATAAACCACATCAGGAGATTTCTCATCTCTCAAGCACATGTCTTGTGATCGTAGCCACAGAAATGCCATCTAATGGGTGGAGAAAGTAGGCAACCCTGGACTAAATCCTTCTTTGTTTTGTATGGAAACTGACGCATGAACTGTAAACTGTAATTTTTATTATATTTAAAAGCTACTTAAAGATCATATTCACATGCTGTCAAACACATTATTAATTTGGATAAGGCAAGTGTGAATAGAATTTCACCCTTATTACATAAATGTGTGAAAGGACAGCTAGAGCATTCATCACACCAAAAATAAGTCTCATGTATTTCCATGTAAAAGTTATTTAAATGAATGTGCAAACCTATGTGACTATATATGCCTTCTGGATCTTGAATATATATTTTCATAGATACATTATATCTATGTTTACAGATAGTCTCCATATTTACTTAAACAGCTATTTGTATATCTGACCTATGTGATTTTTGCTCAGTCTTTCTAGGCCCTAACATACTCAAATATGACTTAAATTACTATGACTTGCCATTTGCTTGTAAGAAGAAGTTGTAAAGAAATATGAGCCTCTCATCCTAAATTAAAAAATAAAATAAACTTAGTGTGAATTTGACTCCATGAAGAAAACAACAAAACCTTCAGTGACTTTTTTTAAAAGACAGGATTTTTCCAGCTATTTATTAACATTAGTAGACATTGCATTCATCATCAATGAATGTAATTAATAGACATTACATTCATCATCAAACATTACATATTCACATGCCATAAATAGAATCATAGAATGGTTTGGGTTGGCAGACACTTTGCACAAAAATATCCTGAATGAGATCAGGTTGCCCAGGGCCTCTGGCCTTGAACTCTTCCAGGGATGAGGCATCCACTGCTCCTGTGGCCAACCTGTCCGAGTGCCTCATCACCCTCAAAGTAAAGAATTTCTTCCTAGTCTAAACCTACCCCCTGTCAATTTAAAGCCATTGTCCCTTGTCCTGTCACTATTATCCTTGTAAAACCTCCTCCAGGGACTTAAGCTAAATTCCATCAATTTCACCAGAAGTAAGGAGGTGCAGTCTTGAAGCTCCTCTTTGTGGAAGAGTGTTGGATACGTTGAGTAACAATACCTGCATGCATTCATGTCAAAGCACCACCGACTAAAGGCAGATGCATGAGCAGCTAAACAGAAGCTCTTCAGCTGCTCTTGGTGAAGGCTTTGACATGCACTGAATAAGCTGCTAGAGGAGACCCACACACTCCTGATTGCAGAGAACATTTTAAATTTGAATCCAGAAAACACTGTCTTCAGCTAGATCCCGCTACTCACATGACTAAAAATTACTCAGCTGAACTATCCCTCAGTCTGTTACCATATACAAGTTACCAAAGTATGAGGTTGCTTGCTAAGGTTTAGATCACCCATAAATTATACCAGAATGATAAATTTAAGGCATGTATGCTATGCTGATAACTTTTTGAAGAGGAAATTGCACAAACTATAGAGATGTATTGTTCTTTTAAAATCTTCCTTTCCAGAAGTTTATAATGATTTGGCCACTACCTCTAGCTAAAATGCAGAGAGAAAAGTGGGCCAGGGTTATGACAAGAACAACTTGGCTTCTGAAGGAGTAGTATTTATTTTCAGTTATTAAAAAATTGTATACAGATAGTACAGTTTACAGCCTTCTTCATTCATACAGAGGGCTTTCAATGAAGTGTGTTTACATATTATTTTCCTAGAGAAACATTTCAATAAGCCCCAAAACACAGCAATGATACTATAAGTAAATAAAATTATTTACTCTAACTGCACATGAATGGTACTATTATTGTGGCAAAATCCACTGATCCCTGGAAACCCACTGGAGACAATTTCCAATATGCAGGGTTTATGGGAGTAGATGCAGGCATATCCCAGAAGGTTGCTAAGGAACTAGCAGATATATGCATTTTTTGCAGAACTGACATGTAAAATATATCCCTGTTTCTTGGATTAGGCAAACTGAGAAAGCTGTGTGGAATGAGATACTCACAACAAATTCTCCTTATTTCCCCTAATCAAGAAACCCCTGAGAACTATAATTATGAATAATTCAACCTTTCACTAACATTTGGTGCAATTAATAACAGTACTTTAAAGCTGCTAGCTTTGTTTATCTTTTTATGCATAATTAAAGGGTGTTGATATTTAAGTTTTCAGCCAAGGAGCAAAGTAGGTTTGGTTTTGCTGGCAGCAGCTGCTCCTGGCTTAACTAGGATGTGATAACCTGATATTGCCCCATCTCAGCTCACATGGTGCAGTCAGCTTTCTTCTCTGCCACCACTCCTGTTCATGCCTAATTGCGCTGCAATTCTGTGCTCTGTTTGAATCAGTAGCTGACTGTCTTCTTCCTCCTCCCCTCTTTTTTGCCACACATGCATTAGCAGCTTGGAGCTGTGGTCAGAACTTGCCTAATTTTCTCAGGGGTACCAGTCACCAAAGACATGGTTTTTGAAGAGGGATTTTCTGTTTCCCACTTTCCAACAGTTTCAGATGTGTACAGAAAATAAAGAAATCTGAAAAACAGACAGCTACCAGTACATTAGATTTTCTGCTCCTGTGATTAAATGGATCCCTGGCTTCCAAGGCATAAATGAAGTCCAGAAAAATTCCCTTTTTAAAATATGTGCTCCAAATTTCTATGGTGCTACTACATGCTCTGTCATTTCAGTTTCCTTTTGTCTCATCAGAGAATTCCTCCAGCAGATTGCTTTATTACTTTTGCTGAAAGGAAAGTCTCCAACAAGGTCTCTAGTAAGAGATTTCACATAATTTTCCATTTTCCCAGTGTTTTTATTAATTAAAAAAAAAAGTGATTTTTAATTTCCAGCACTTTCTGGTAATTGGGAAAGTTTTTAAATTAGGAACCAAAAGCAACAAATGAGTGATTGTATTTCTCTTTTAGGTCAGAACTTAAACTGCTGGACCCCAGATTTAATAAGACTACAAAGGGTTTCCTTTTACATTTTCTATACCTTAGCTGGTTTTTGACCACAGGGCCCTTTACCTGTTTTGAAGTGGTACACATGGCTACATTAGCATCACCATTTTAAGTCCCATCTGCATATATGAAAGCTATTAACTTTTTGCGTTTTTCAAACTTTTAAATCCATCTGAACAAAGAGAAAAGTCAAAATATGGCCATGTTTTCATCAAATTAAACAGCCAATTGCAGCCACCACCCCACAACCTCAAAACAGCCCCTGCTTCTAGAGCTAGAGGGAGAACAAACTTCCGAGGTATAGTCTGAGCCAACTTTCTCTTGCGGGATTCAAACATCCTTCTGGGCTAAGCTGGATAACAACGCTCAGTGATTTCTCATTTTCTTGTGAGAGCACGCTTTGCAAAAGCAGAGTGATTGCAGGTGGCAGGGGCATCCAGTTAGGAACTACAGCACTCAGTTCCATGTATTCCCACCCACCATTTGGTTCCCAACTTTTCCTCTTTTTCTAGTGATGACATAGCCCATGCTCCTGAAGCCCTCTGAAGTGTTTTCAGAGGTGTATGGATGATTGGGTAATCCCTGTCAATCTGAGAAAGATTTTCTCAGCAATGTTGCAATAAGGGAGAAGGGAACATGGTGCTTTCTGTGGACCCAGTCTGGTTTTATGCTTCAAGACAGTTCACTGGATAGAGAAATACTACATTTTGTTTTCATTCATTATGTTCATACTTTAACCTATGCTTGGAGAGAGAAGTCAATGTTCAACTACTTATATCCATGGTTCCATGCTTTGAAAGGTTGTTTAAGGGTCTGAATACACATGAAACCAACTGATCCCAGCTGGAGCTTTGGGAACAGAAAATCAAAGTTAATGTTCTCAAACATGACAATGTCATACAGAATCCAAAGCCTCAGTTACAAAATGTCACAGGAGCATAAATAAAAAAAAACCTAAAAAACCCCGCAAGCAAACAAAAAAAACCCACCAGAACAAAAAAAAACTTTAACAAACAAATAAACAAAACAAAACAAAACAACGGAACAAAAAAATTCAAACTTTAGGGATGATAAAATTCTGAGCCCTTAGAAGGGCCAAGGTGATAGGTGGGTGTCATAGGGTGCCCTGGTTCCTAAATCTCTGAGTAACACTTAAAATAGGCTGTGGTTCTAGAGGTCACTTAGCTACCTCAGAATATTTTTCTCCCAGATACTAAATATGTGATTAAAGAGTCAGCTGCCTGTAAGGCTATTGGCTTGTTTCCCTAACCCAGGAAGGACTAACATCCTGCCAAAATCTTTTTCAGGCTTTTCCCTCAGGCTGACTTTATTAATTCAGGAGGAAAAAAAAGAAGAAGAAAAGAAAAAGAAACCATCTCTCACAAAACATGAGCTGCAGGGGCCATTTCCCCATGCTGCAGCTCTCCTTGCTCTAAAGCCAACAGCTCTCCTTTTATTCCTCATCTTAATGAGCTTTCTCAACTCTTGGTAAGCTCTGTCTGACCTAAATGAGTCAGGGAATGGGCAGAAGTTTCTGCCTCCTGGGGCCCTTGACCCTTAACGTGGCTGCCTCTCCTGCTGTCGTGCCTGACCTAACTCCAGGACTGGCATTAAGCTCTTTAGGAAATTAGCACAGTAGACATATAGTTAAGTACCTACTTGGATATCCAATTTCTAGCTCCTGTTTCTGAGAACTTGCCTGCTGTTCCCTCTGCTGTAAGGCAGGATGTGGTTATTGCTGGCATTAAATGTTGTTCTGCATCCTTAACTTCTCATGGAAGGGAAAAACTGAGCGAGGTACTCCAGAGTGGAAGCAAGGTGCTAATATGAAGCTGTCAGCTTGCTCAGTATTAGAACTGTATTTGTACCAACACATGCTTTATAAAGTCATTCCTGCTTCTGTTGTAGCATTTCTGCTGTGGCTCCCTAAATAGAATAATTGGCCAGTTTGCTCACAACATGGCCTCAGTCTCTAGAGGGCAGGTAGAATAGAGACCATGTTATTACACAGTGAGCCACAGCCCAGCTCTCTGTCGTTTAAATGTCATGGAGCACAAAGATGGATGTTGCATAAATATCAGCGTGGGCAGGACAAAGGCCCCATTCTATAGGTGGCCAGCAGTGCACACAGTTTAAGGGGAAGTGCTCCAAGTCACTATGATGTATGGAGGTGAAAAGCATAAAGAAGGCCAACTTTGCCCTCCAAAACACTGCGTGTTTCCCAGGCTCACACAAGCAGGTGCCAAGCAGAGCAGTAACAGCCTTCAAAGAGCTCTTTCCCCATCACAGAGTCACTGTTACCCCCTGCTTTGGGATGCTGAAACCTCCTTTGGTAGGCCTGTTCTCCACAGCCAATATGTTCATATATTTGTATACCAAATATTTCCCTCTCAGTGCCTGTCATGCCTATATCACTCCTTGATAGCATGACAGCCACTTGCTTTTTCTCTTTGTACTGCAAGGTTGTCACCACCTACAGTCTCAGGACCTGAGAATGTCTCTAGGTTGTTATAGTTTATATTAAAAGAGCAGTTAAGCAGCACTAATGATCTCTGTAATTGCAGAAGGAGGATCATGCAATATATTATTTCATGTTAAATAAACCTCCATGTCTTTTAATGCAAGAGAAAGGATTTTTTTTTTCATTTGTTTTTGTTTTAATCTGGTTTTGCTGATGTTGAATTCAACGGGAGGGAAAAAATTTTAATGCAATTCAAAGCAGGTCTTTTTTGAAGCAGGCACAGGAGATCAAAAACCTACCCTATGCTGGCAATAACTTTTAGCTAGAACAGCTGGGAAGGTTTGATCAGATTCTAGTTCTCCCAATGGGGTGAATAGAGAAGGAGGCCAAAAAGACAAACTAGAGGGGGAAAAAAGGATTTCTTTTTGAAGGTGTAGTTCTAGTTCCTTCCCACATGCATCTCCACAAGGGCAATAAAAGCAAATGGCTTCCTGCTCCTTGTTCCTACCGTGAATTTGAGATTTTGTGTCATTTGACCAGGGTTACTGTAACTTAATAATTTCTAGAATGCATTAGGTGAAAATAGCACTTTGCAAACAACTTGAAATTTCCACTTGAAACTTTGCTAACAATTTGAAAATTCCTGTCCCAAATGTTCTATAATCTAGGGACAAATCTTTACAAATCCTGTGGCTCTGCAGCTCACATTTATGCCACAAGGGCTCAGGAGCTCTCAGGAGTCAGCACCATTTCAGCTGGATCATTCTCTGAATGAAGTCAGTGGGAATTTTGCCAACAACTTCATTAGTTGAAGGCACAAGCTATAATTCAGAGAACCAGGATGTCAGAGCCAGCAGAACAAGTTTAGAAGGGTGACAGCAACACATGAAAAGGAAAAATGGGCAGAATGCTTAACCCTTCTGTTTGAGGTGGACTTCAGCAGCTTGGGAGATAATAACTGGGATGAGAGGTGGAGAGGGAAGACTGCAGGAACAAATCCATCTTGTGCTACGTCCTTGACTAATTCCTTTGACTTCAGCAAGAGTTACTGGCCGGCGTAAGGTGAGGATTTAGAGGTGCATGTTCCTACAGCACAATGCATGAACTGTAGACATTTACAAGCATTTCAGACTAACACCCAGCCTGTTAAAACCAGGAAACTGGCCACCTGGGATTAACCTTGCAGTATGATATTCATTATTCACCAGCATGGCAATCCAACAGAGACTGACTATGAAGTCTGATATTCATTAAACTGCAGTACAGCATCTCTGAGGTGGCCCATGGTGCAGCCCTGTGTGTGTGCATTTCTGTGTGTGCACTTATGTACGTGTACTATAAAATATGATGGCAAGAGGGAGGATGTATATTTTAGAAAGGACACAAATTCAGCACAAGCAGTGGCTGGCCTTGCAGGGATCTCTGGTAAAGATGCCAAGTAATGTTTGGCTTCCAGGTCAGACAATTTTTTTTTATCCTAAATCTACTCATGCAAAGACACAGCTTATAGCTTGCAGATGGCTCATTCTGCTGATCTGCCAGTATTCACACTCAGAGTGTGGAATTATATCACATGAGCAAGGGGATTGCTGTCTTTTTCCATGGCTTTGTTATTGCAGGCAAAAAAATACAGCTAACCAAAAAATAAGAAAAAAGGGGGCTACTGAATCATTATTTTTTGGAGAGATTTTAAAATTTAATTTAAAAAGACAAGGCAAACATGAGCTCCCAGTCAAACACTATCTCTTACTCATATGTTTATCAAGACAGCCAGAAAATGAGGATGGATTATATATTTTAAATAAAGGATCCACTAACACTATTAGGCAAATGTTTTTTTTCTCTCACTTGAGTGTTTACTTGCATTTTTCATACTTTGAAAATTCCCTGAACAATGATAATCATTAAGAATAATTGCTAATGTTATAAATACTAACAGTCTCAAATTCATTAACAACACCAAGGAAAACAAATTAGTATGAATGCTTAGATTCAGTTTGTGAAAAGGAGAGACACAATCTATTTGCACAATATTATAATAAATTTCAAAATCTCAGTAGAGTTGCACTCTGTAAACCAGACGTGATTGTATTAATTTATTGAAGTTATCTAGCGATTATACCAATATAGCACAGAAAGGCTGACCTGTGAAAAATGCAGTTTGTTAAAAAAACACACAAGAAATCCACTGACTTAAGTTGATCTGAAGAAAAAAGTTTTTATATTTTGTCCTTTGGAAAATTATTTGGGTTGATAAAAGCTATTCACACATTTGTGATTAAGTAGTTGGATGTTTTCATCTGAAAATGCATTTTTTAAAAGGGAAGGGCTAAGTGTTTCACAACAGCTGCAAGACAACAAAAATATGGAGCCACAAGAGACAGTTCAACAAAGGGCTGCTAAGATGATGAAGGGACTGGAGCATCTCTCCCATGAGGAAAGGCTGGAAAGGCTGAGACAGACAGGACTGTCCTCTGAGAGGGCAGACTCAGGGGAGTCTTATTAACTTATGTATATACCTGAAGGGAGGTTTTGTCAAGAAGGACAACCCAGCTTCTTTCCATAGTGCCCAGTAACTGTACAAAAGACAAAAGTATAAACTGAAACACAGGAGGTTCTCTCTGAAGATCAGGAATCACTTTTTCACTGAGGAAAAAGTGAGGATGACTGAGCACTGGCACAGGTTGCCCAGAGAGGTGGAGGTTTCTCCACCCTTGAAAACATTCAAAAGCTGTCTAGAAATGGTCCCAGGCAGCTTTTTCTAAAGGACCTTGTTTAAGCAGAGGGGCTGGACGAGATGACCTTCAGAGGTCCTTTCCAACCCCAACCAGCCTGTGATTCTGTGATTCATCATTTCACAGTATCACAGAATATTCAGAGTTGGAAGGGACTCACAAGGATCATCAAGTCCAGCTCTTAAGTGAATGCTCCATATGGGAACTCAACCCACAACCTTGGGGTTGTCAGCACCATGCTCTAACCAAGATAATCTCAAGTTTTTCTATTCTTTTTTTGTTTGTTTGTTTTTTGGGGTTTTTTTTGAGGTTTTTTTTGGCTTTGTTTTGTTTTGGGTTTTTTTGTTTGGAATTTTTGATTGGTTTTTTGGTTTGGGTTTTTTGGGGTTTTTTTTGTTTGTTTCTGAAAGATGTCATTCAACTAAAATGAGTTTTTTTATTTGAGTGAGGAAAGTGGTCAGGAAGAGCAAAGAGATCCTTTTAGCCCCAGTCTTAGCGAACTGGTTTAAGCTTCTTCAGTTATGGTGCTGACACACCGTAAAGTTCAATCCCCTGTAGGTGTGTAGCTGTGAGGGTCACTGTCACAGCTGTGTCAGAGGCCTCCAGACAGACAGACAGACAGACCTGCTGATGGGAGGCATAGCTCTCCAGGCCAGAGGTTGCCCAGAGTGCCTGAGGCCTCCTAGCAAGTTTGGGTTGACAAAAGTTCTTTTGCAGAAACTGCTGTGGTTGAGGAGATGCATCGTCAGGTGAAGGAGCTACAGGAAGAAGTGTTGAGGCTGCCCAGAACTCAAACAAATGAGTGAGACATTGACCAGTTACTTTCAGAGATGCTGCAGCCTCAAGACTCTGGGAGTCCGGGGCCTCCATTTTTGCAAAGAAACAGGTGGACTCAGAACCCTGCAGGGGAATTAAAGGATTGTTAGTCAAGGGTCTGATGAAGATGAAGGCTGGAAGCAGGTCACAGCACATGCAAGGAGGAAGGTTCCTCCTCCTTCTCAGAATTTGCATAATAGGAATGGTACTTTCTGTAACAGGTATGAGGCTCCAGAATCAGATGGCCAGACAACTGATGGGGTGGGCAAAGGTCATACAGGGATAGTAGAGTGTCCTAAAACAACACTTCCTGTACCCTTCATCACAACCTCCTCTGTTAAGGGGAAAAGAAGGAGAGTTTAAATAGGACACTCCCTCCTAAGGGGAACAGAGGGCCCAATGTGCAGACCAGACACAACCCACAGGGAAGTCTGCTGTCTCCCAGGGGAGATAAGGGACACTACTGGAAAACTCTGCAGTCTAGTAAGGTTCTCTGATCACTATCCACTACTGGTTGTTCAAACTGGCAGTGACAAAATAAAAAAGAGAAGTCCGAGGGCAATCAAAAGAGTCTGCAGGGCCCTGGGATGATTGGCAGAAGGGATCAGGAGCACAGGTAGTAATTTCCTCAATTCTTCTGGTAACAAGGAATAATGTTGATAGGAATAGGCAGATCCATCAGGTCAATGCATGGCTCCAAGGTGGGTGTCAGCAGAAAAATTCCAACTCAGCATATTCTGTGATACTGTGAAATTATTTTACCCTCTCTCCTCCATTTATCCAACAAATTGAAAGATTAAACTGGCCCTTCTCTCATCATCATTGGAATCTGGTGTGATTCCTTACTCAGTTTTCATCTCAAAAAGATTCCCTAAAATAATTGGCACTAGAAAACCCTCCCGTTAGACCCATTCTCCTCCTTTTTGCCTGTACTTCCATGTCTTTGGCCTTGAGTGTATACTGAAGAAAATTAATTTACCTGAGCTTGTATGCTCAGCTTGAATATACGTGAATGTGGCAGCACAGAGTGGCCTAAAATGAACAAGAGGAACCAGCGATCCCTGTGCTCCTTGCACCATATAGTCCTCAAGGTCATTAGGAATCACTAGCCAGGGATCTCTGTGTGTAATAATACACACACAAAAAAACAAACAAACAAAACAAAACAAAACAAAAAAAAAGAAAAAAAAAGTGGCTTTGACTAGTTAAAACTGAAGTTTATTTGGACAACTTTGCAGGATTTTGTCACACAACATGTGAGAACAAACAAGTTGTTGAGCAAACTCTATGATGAGGTTGCAGGATAGGTGCATTTGCAGGTGTTTGATTATTCCAGATGATGATTAGTGTAACACAGGACAAGAGACTGAAGTGGCAGTAACTTTTTACTTGTGTTTCCACAATTCTTAAGAGATCCAGTCTTTGATATCTCTATGGCAATCAGCATCCTACAAAGATTGATGATATGTGATGATTAGAGCTGATATGATGATTAGAGCTGCAAGAGATTACAACTGCAATATAAAGAAAGTTATTAATGCTTAACAAATGGATATCCAGGAAGTAAAAAATACATGGAAAACATATTGATAAGAAGGGTAAGCAGTGGACAATAGACTGAGTTTTTGACATTTGGAGAAATGTAGGAAGGCAAGGAGAATTTCAAAGGAGGCTTTGAAAGGTAGGCAATGGAGTGGCCCTGAAACTTTCTGTTGAATTTCTCCTATAAATAAAGGGCAGAGTAAAAGAAATCAAAGGAATAGTTTGAAAATTGACCTAAAAGCAGTGAAACATAAACTAAGAAATCCTTAAAAGCTAGCATACCTGTCCAAGCAATGCAAATAGAAGGGGTGCTAGGGCTTAATTAAAATAATAGAAAATTTGTATCTGCAGTATTACCTGTAACAGCACAGAACTGTATTTGTCTAGATAAACAAAATAAGAGAAAAGAAAATACTGAACCACCACATGATAAAAGCCCAGACAAGAGTAAACAGCTTTTCAAATAGAGAATAAGCACATGACTTTGAGCTGTTACTCTGAGAAAATCAGCAGCAAACTTACAACCTTGAGAAGGTCACTGTAGAGAAAAGATCAAGTGAAAGAGGTGACCATTTGTGAATCTGCTTACAAAGGAGTAAGCAGAAGAAAAGAATGATACAGAATATTCACCTAAGAGAAAAAGAAGGGAACAAAGTTTCAGGAAGTGTGTACCCAGGGAAGAAGAAGAAGAGGATAAGGAAGTAGGGAATAGAGAACAGCAGATAAGAGGAAAATAGAAAGAGCAACTAGGAATTCATCTAAGTAGTAAATGCACTATATTAAAGCAAGTTAAATACAGAATGTATTTTTCCAATAATGCTCTTTTCAAAAACTGTGTCTGTTACCACAGCCTTGCTGAGAGATCTTGAATGGTGAGAGGGTAAACCTGTAAGGCTCTGTTAGTAAAACTCTGTTAAAATCTGTCTAAGATACAAATATATCATATAGATTCTGCTCTGAGAGAAGAAAATTATCCTATTTGATAAGCACAAACTACTTGGAAAGCATTTTGATACATCCCTTGTCCAAGAAAGAAAGCAGTAATAGTCAAATCATTTTCAAATTCCATTTAAAAATATATTTTAAGAGAGTATTGGGTCTTCTTTTCCCCCTATTTTTATCTATGCCAGGTTACCAATCCCTAAAGAGGATAATAGTTTCTAGAGCACTCCTTTGGGAGATTTCAGCTAGGTGTGGCCTAATTGTGAGATGTGCTGCCACATGAAAGCTTCTGCAGGGCAAGGAACAGAGATTATGTTAGCATTTTAATCATTCTGTGGTAGGCAAAACAGCAGGATTTGTAACCTGAAATGGCTACAGAACCCTTCCAAATAGGGTTTAAGTGACAAAGTCAAGTCAGGATATGCAGAATGAGGAAAATGCATCAAATAATCCGTGTGGAAAATCACATCCAAACGCCCTCAACTCCAGTTGTGAAAACTCTTGAGAAGCATAATGAGAGATGGGGATCAACAGGGCTATGGAAAATAATGAACAATGACAATAAAACAGCCTACTCTAGAGTCAGATTTCTGATCTGTAGCTCTTGTTGTCCCTGATTCATGATGCTCTTTACCCATCTGAGAAAGAGGAACAGGGTTATTTTACAGGGTGGGGGAATGTGAACCTTAATTTGCTAACATTTCCAAAAGAATTGTGAGATCCTGAGATGAAGGGCCCAAATTTAATGCTCATTGTTTAGGCTGTAGTCTGTCTGTGCTCAGACAGAACTCCCACTGAGACTGGGAGCTGAACAATTCCCAAAGTTGGTCCATTTTTCCTTGGAAAATGAGACAGTTGCAAAGTACAGTTTGTTTGCCGCATTCATTCAGTACCCTGGAGATACAGCATTATGGTTAGTTACACATCTCAGAAAGCTTCTTCAGCAATATTGCAATGGCTTTGAATTCTTAGAAGGCTATGCAGTCCAAGTCAAACAAAGCTACTGGCAAAAGTAATAAGCCAGCACTCCACACCTGATTAAACAGCATTGTTTTTAGTCTAGCACCATGCCAAATTCTCGTGTCAATGTGGATGCACAGTATCCAAGAGCTGCTTAAAGTGAAGCTTTCACCACAGCAGCAGTGAGCAACTTGCTCTGCAAGCAGGTATGCCTAACACTGTCTCTAAACTCAGCAGTTTTCAGGAATCAAACCCCTCTCCAAACACACACAAAAAAAAAACCAAAAAAAACCAAAACAAAACAAAAAATCCCCAACAAGAAAAGACCCAACAACCCTTTCTCAAATCCCAGAGGTGATGGAATGTAAATAAGGGAAACTGAGCCCTTAAATGATCTGCACATGCACACACTACCTACAGCATTTTTGGTTGCTAACTGTAAGCAGCTGCCAATTTCCCTCTAATGCTCAGACAACTTGCTAACTGATCTGCAAGTCCCTAAAGTGTGTTATCTTTAATGTGCCTCTAATTTTGCTAAGAGCTTACTATTTATAGTGTGCCATTTATTTACTTATTTACCTTCAACTAATTAAAGCTATCATTTAAAAAAAAATGCAGTGTAAAAGAAAAGCACACGCTTTTCTTGTGCACGCGCGCGCGTGTGTGTGTGTGTGTGTGTGTGTGTGTGTGTGTTTAGAACACCCAATCTGTTCACTTAACTGGATGAATGTTACAAAAGTTCTGTTTTGCTTGGAAAAGCAATGCATGAGTAAAAGCTCCAAAACCCTAGCATTATTATCTCTAATTACAATTGGCAATATGTGGCAATCATAATTATTCATTTATGCAAAATAGCTTACAGTGTGTGTCATTTTTTATTCCCTGTTAAAGGATGGCTCAACAAAAGAAGAAAAAAAAAGATTATAGTTCTGAACATAATTGTGCTAAATGCTCAGTCATTTTGTTTAAAAAATACTGCAAAACTAAACTGCTATTTCTGCAGAGACAGAAAATGATTTAACAAAGATATATAGTATACTCTGCAGGTGGCAATCCATCTAGAAAACATATTTCCCTGAAAATGAGAGTTACTTCACAAAAAACTTGAAAGCATAAGAAAGAAAGAAAGAAAGAAAGAAAGAAAGAAAGAAAAGAAAGAAAGAAAGAAAGAAAGAAAGAAAGAAAGAAAGAAAGAAAGAAAGAAAGAAAGAAAGAAAGAAAGAAAGAAAGAAAGAAAGAAAGAAAGAAAGAAAGAAAAGAGAGCCTCCTTGTTTTAATCTAGCACATGCTTCTCCTGTTAGTAAAATGCAAATTTGCAAATAGTCAGAGACCGTGACCATAATAACTCGCTATGGTTCTGCAATATGACACTCTATTCTATTTCAGTTCTACCACAGTACACTAAGCAATTGAATAAGATCAATTCATGACAAAAGAATAAGGAAGGACAAGTTCACGCTACTCACATAAGTAATCCTTATTTATGTGTGTATTTCTAGTGGAATATCACCCTAATTTAGGTTACTCAGAAAAGCCACAATTCATGAGAGTTGCCAGTCACGCTTTAATCAGGTGCTTGGGGTCAGGGACTATAGAGGACAACCTCCCCAGATAAAAAGGACTCAGATTCAGGATGCCAGGTCTAGAGATTCAGTCTCATGAAAATAAATGCTGAGAAGGCTGCTAATTAGGAGAAGCTGGAAAGATACTCTAAAACCTGTCTGAAACAGACAGGGCAGCCTTAATCCTGACATGCTGCACCAGATCAGCAACCTTTACTCTTGGATCCAATCCCACTCTTTCTTGTGGAACAGCCTTCCCCCCATCACACTTATTCCTGTCTCAGAGTAAAACTGAAGGCAATAGAGCTATTTCTGTGGAAAGGATCATCCACTGAACCAATGGGTTTTTTTGATGGTTAGGCATCTAAAAACTTTTTCAAAGTGTCTTAGATATATAAAAATGTAGGGGACTTTAAAATAAAATAGGAAGCAGATTTTTTTTTCTTGTGCTGATGGTGTTGATTAGAGCAGAGGAAATGGAGATCACCATTGGAATGCATGGGAAAAACCAGACTTCCAGAATAATATAAGTTGCACTATGTATTTTTACCAAACAAAAATTGGTCAGCTTCAGAGAGTTTTTAAAAGGGTCAATTTTCTTCTCCTGAATTATTAAATGAGGACAAAAAATGAGGGAAACAAGGTAGAACATCATACATTAAAAATTTAAAGCAATATAAATAAAATACAAATCTGAAAGAAACAAAGAACAGTACTGCCATTACTTTCCACTTGTTTTTACCATCAGACACAATAAATGATCAGCATGTGAGCTTGTCTCTTTTTTTTTCTCTTGAGCACATGATTAGGATGCAGGAGATACCAACTAGACCAGCAGTGATTGCTTACTATAGATAATTCATTGTGTCTTGGTCCATTACCACTAGAAGACATTTTCCACCCTTCCCACAGAACCAGGAAGAAACACTCTGTTTGCATTACAGTAAATGTCAAAATTCATTTCTTAATCAGAATATAGAGTTGGGTCCTGTGTCTGTTGTGCATATTACAGCAGACAGCTCATGCCTGCTCAGAGGTCTGGGTTTACTAACACAGTCATCATTTCCTTTACACAGCACAACACCTGCATGAGATGCCTTGATTACAAAAACCAGATTGTTATGTTGTTGTTGTTCTGCACTGTGATCCACAAAACATGATGTCAAACACCAGGACTCTAGATGTACCTTTGGAGCAATGAGAAAGAAAGCATTACTCTCCCCTGTAGCAGATGAAGGGACAAGTGAAGGCCATCTACAAAAGGTACACTTCAGTGAGGAAAGTGTTCACTTGGGATAGCTGAGAGTTGCAGCCCAGCCCCTTCTCTAGTGGCAGCCTGCAACAAAAGAACAAAGTTTGATATCAATCAGAAAAGACCATAAAAGACCACTCTTCCCAACTATATGCAGCTTCCAGTCCACTCTAGGAATTCACATAGGTGAGTGCCAAAGTTGAACACTATCACTCACTGACCTGGAGGCCTGGCTGGATTGTGGACAGAGTATTTATCACCCAGTCCATTGTCACAGGGATCACTGAGGACTGTTTGCATAAGTAAAGCAGTATCCAGAGGACTAAATATGTTCCCTTAGGAGAAATGTACAGAATACAGCATTTCCAGCATGAAGAAACTGCCATTTCTGTATCACTCTTCTAATTTTAGGAGGGAGTGCCAAATTGTCAAAAATTAAGAAATACAAACCAAAGACTATAAATCAAGACAACTATTTGGAAAGAAGAGTACCATTCCTTTTAACAACTCTCTTTAACTTAGAGCAAAAATTTGGGCTTTCTCCTACCTAAATGTTTCATGTTCTTCAATAATTCGGTCAGAATTGCTTCACTGGTGGTCAGCTCTGTCACTAATACTATCTCATGGCAGTCAGAAATAAACATACGACATACGTATTTTCTCCTATAGACCTGGCTTCTTGGCCAGACCATATATTCCTTATGGCATGCAGATATTTGTGACAGTCATAACATAATGACTGGATTAAGACAAGAAGAATCATCTCTGAGGCACAGGAAGAGTAGGGAAATCTCCAAGACAGCACAAACTGCAGACCTAAGTTATGATTTCTAACAAGATCATGGCTTAATTTACCTTGTGGCTTAAATTAATTCAGGTCAAATGTTACAATTAAAAATATTCTACCATAAGGAAAAGTTTTGTCAATGTTTCCTAAATGAAACTTAAAGTATGCAAGACAGTAGACTGTCCATCAGAAAAGCACATTGTTTGGCATTTCTAGGCAGGCTTTTAGTACAAGGAATGTTCTTTCCTCTTCCCTTTATACAATAATGATTGGCTGGCACAGAAGGTGAAGATTCATTGTAATATGGATAATAATGATTGTAAAAATAGTGAATATATTTTAAAATTACAATAGCCAAAATAATTTCATTTTCATATGTCTCAAAATGAGTGGTTTACCTGAAAGCTTTTTTCCATCAATGTCTCTGGGATTTCACAAGCCACATTCTTTCCACCAGTATTATGGCTGGTAATATCCTCTACAAGCACCAATTCCTCCCTCTTCATCCTAGACACTGATTTTTCTAGCCTTAGAAGTATTGTCTTAAGTCATTCATAAAGTTAAATTTTACCTTACACAAAATATAGTGGCTTTAGTTGAGTTTTTTCCTATACATCTTGTTAGTACTTTGTGTCTCCCCAGAGTATCAACAGGCCTGTTTTTAAAAAGAATAGTTCTCCATATCTTGGAGATGGTTTTCAGAACCTTAAATTATATTTATCCATAGTTTTCTATGGTATTATATATAATATTTGGAAATGCAATCTGAATAATAACTAATCCATCCTCTGGCTGGGAATTAATTTGCCTTATCTCAGTTTTTCATATGTGAAAAAATTACAAAAGGACTAATATCATAAATGGGGAATGCTAAATTAAATTCACAGGGGCTTGGTGTAATGAATTAGATAAACACAGGTTATGTCAACTTAAAAGTGACTCCAAAGCTCAAGTTTTGGACCTTTTAGTACAAGTCCCTGAGTTTTACCCACAGTGGCAGTACAACCCAAGTCTGACTTATCAACCAGTGGTCAGCTCTGCCACTAAAACTATCTCATGGCAGTCAGTATGACATATGTATTTTCTCCTATAGACCTGGCTTATCTACTGCATTTTCAGGTCTTCAGTCCAGCTTATTCAAACTCTCTCATAGTCCTTCAGAGACTATTTAACTCCTCTTGGAAATAAGCAGAGTACTTGGTAACACAAGCATACAAAATCCTTCATAACTTCTTACAATAACTGAGCAGCACATCAAACTATTACAAATTAAAGAAAGGTTAGGAACTTTCTCAAAATAAAATGTACACCTATTTTTTCCAGATAAACATCACATGACAAATTAATATCTAATCTACTGATTAGTTTCCAGAAGTGTTTTTCCCTGGTAGAAAATCATGCCAATGGAATAGCTTGATTTAACTTGGCAAAAATCAGCTTATGGAGGGTACACAATTGCTAAATCATAAAAAATATGTGCACTTCAATAGTAAGATTTTTTTAGTCTTTCCATCATAATTTCCTCCCTGTCATCCTTCACAATCTAACTTCAAAAGGGACAGTCAGTGTATGCAGCTCTGATGTTCTGCTTCCAACAAGCACCACGGTGCACTGGCACTGCACAAAATGGGATGTAACACCAGGTGCATGGAACTGTGTCCCACTAACTCAAGGGCAAGCCTTCCACTAACTGCAGCAGGGCCACACATCATATGACCCACAGTCCCATTTAATAAGAAAATATACCTTTTCCTCTAAGAGGAAACAGCTCCCCTTCAGTATCAGTAGTTTTAAGATGATATAAGAATGGGTATGTTTGCAATTATTTGGCTTGAACTGTACACTGAGGACTAATAAACAATTACTAGCTTGGCTTAACAGTTTTCAAAAATACAAGAAAAGGTTCTGAAGAATCATAGGTTACCCAGGGAAACCTTAATGTAATTCACAGGGAAGCTTGCAATTTCTTCAGCTTAGAGTTTGAAAACAAAGCAAAACAAAGATTTGTCATGTTTCAAATTTCTGAGCCAGTATGCCTACACTCATGTGGTTTCCACCTCTGGCAGAGTGTAAAGAGGAAGTAAAATGTCAAGTTGTTTATTTCTGTGCAATTTTCTTATAAAATAACACAGAGTTTGCTAAATCCAGTCTGTCTTCAATAATAGACAGAGGAAATCCTTTGCTTGGCACTCTTGCTTTTACAGAAATCTTATGATTTGGAAAGAGAGGAGTTAAATCTCTTTTGACAATTTTGTCAAAACCAAAAATGTCATCTGAAGCAGCAGCCTTGTTTTCTAGGGAAATAAAAAAAATTGTTTTTCTTTAGTTCAGTCCATATACTGCCTTTTCTTAGTATTTTCTCTCTTTTTTTTTTCATATCGTTTTACTGCAGATGAAAAAGAAGAGCAGAACAGACAAAAGGACACCTAGAAATTCACTCTTTATGATCATAAGCTTTCACTTAATAGTGTGAGAAAAATGAATATGCTTAAATCAGCAAGTTGCTCTTTACCTCCATAGAACCATCTTCTTTGTCAAGTATGTGATCAAAGTTCCCTGCCTAAAAGTTGAGAAGCCACAAGTTTTTATTAGACACCCTAGGCCTGATTTCAAAGTATATGAGATTCAGCTACATCTTTCTTTTTTGAAAAGAAATATATATTTCAGCATGTAACCCTGTGTGTCTTTCCTTTTTAACTGTCCATTTCAGAGATTAATGAAATGTATGAATACATAAAAGTTCTCTATGCTTCCATACACTTTGTTCTTAAATCATATTGCAGATTAAAGTGATATTGCATTTATTTTTTCAAAAGGCATTTTCAAACATATCTAATCCAAATTTGACCTATTAATATGTTTTTCTATGTCAATACTGCTTGCATTTTTGCATTTTTGCATTTTTCTATGCACATATAAGTACCCACTTCCCCAACCCTCTGTACTTCATAAGAGAGATTTAACCACAGCAGGATGGAAACGCAGCAGCCCCAAGGAAAAATGAAAAGAGAAAAACATTCCTTCCATTGTTCTATTTTGATTCCAGCTCCCCTATCCAAAATACTCTATCTATCTCATGCATTTGGACAAAGAGAAGAATAAAAGCTTGTTCCTCTTCCTGCAGTCATCCTTGGCCATGTGGTTAACATTGTCTTTCTGACTTTTATATAGGATAGCCTCAGATGATGGTACCAGACTGTAGCACAAGGCTATATAGCACATGGTCTTGCTTTTACAAACATGTCCCTTCCACTGGGAACAGCTCCCTTACAAATGAAAAGACTCTAAAAGGGCTGACTAATAGAGGGAAGAGGAGCAAACATTCCTGAAATAGCTAGCAATAAATATAAAACTGGAGGATGAAGTAAAAAATTCACAGACTAACACAGACCTTCCTTTCTGTTTAAATTCTTATCATTCTTGCATAAGGATGATCAAATGATTCAGGATTGGTTCATTAGCAGAAAGCAGTTGAACACAAATGGCTGTGTTCACATTTAGTGTCACTTGACATCTAGGTCAAAGATACAAAATCTGTGTAGATCACAGATTTCCTTAAAAACATTCACAGCTAAAAAGAAGACTTTTAGATTAAATGAGTGTCTGTTTCCTTCTGCTCTATATCTCTATCTATAGGGCTAACAGAAAGTGAGAGTGCCTCCACTTGCAAACATGGAATATACTTTGATATCTGTAGACAAAATCATCCCCTTGGTTCCTGCATGTTGAGACTGTAAGGCTTGTGATGTCGACAAACCAAGTTTTGCAAACCACCCACAGCCCTCATGCCCATATGTGTCTGTTTTATCATCCCTCACAAACAGCCTGAATTTCTCTCAGTGCACACAGGCAAATGAGGCACAGGGATACCCACAGTGAAATGCTTTTTACTTTTATTTAGCTACTTAATACTTAAGCAACTTGTTTAGGCCAGACACCCAGGCTCCCTCAGTATCAATGGGTGCAGATACAGGCACCTGCAGGGGGTGATTCATCTTCTTCAAAGATAGGGGTCTGAACCAGGGCTTACAGCTGCCTTCTGGAGGTGCCTATCTCTGAGGTTGACTATAGTGGGAGCCTAGATGACTAGCTGAGATTAGGTGCCTAATTTTTAGGCAGATAAATTTTCTTGCCTGAGGTTACATGAGAAATCTGTAGCAGAACCAGGGTTTGAACCCACGTGTTCCACATAGAGCTGGTAACGAATCATTCAGTCAAATCCAGTGCTTGTGTTACGAAGGTTTTGTGTGTCCACAATGGGTTGTTAGACAAGACACACACACACACACACACACACACACACACATCAAAAAGGCTAATAAATTGGTGATTAGTCACCAAACTCTCACACACCTTAGCATATGAAACACCTATTTTAAGTGTCTAAAATAGCCAATGAGAATTTTTACCTGTGGTCTGCCACCTTCCCAATAAGTGCCCTAACCACACAGATTCTCAGGGATCTTCTGAGAATTCTGCAAAACAGTTACAATAATTTGCTATTTATTAAGATGGAAGGAGACAGTTACATCAACACTCATAGAAACAGTGATAGCAAATTGTTAGGGAAGAATCACATGGAACATGCCAGAGTTCTTGGTAATCAAAAAAGTCTTCCCACCTAAACGCTGCCTTTTCAGATTAAACAAGCTCAGCAATATCCAGGTACTACTTCAGAAGGAACCTCTTCACATATATTTAATACTCCACCCAGATTTCTCACATTTCTGGCCAATGGAAGATGCAAAATATTGCCCAGACCAAATGGAAAGATGGACACATTTGTCTGACATGCTTAGACTTAATTCCTACAGTTTGAAGTATTCAGTAGAAGCTGCAGGGATTAGTATAAATACAATCATACAGACTCTAAACCCAACTGGATTGTGGGCAAATGGCCAGATTTGTTCACATAAGCCTGAATCCTCTGTAAAAATAACTGAATAGTTGTATTTGTCAAATGCTTGTGTCACAGAGGAATTATATATTTTACACCAGCTGCATATATTGTATTTTCTACATTTCTTAATTTTACTTCTCAGTTATTTTTCCCATTTGATCAAAATATGTTGTCCTCTCAGAGACCTAATTATGTGATAAAATGGTTCAATTTGTAATTCCAGTATTCATTTATGGCTCAACAACATTATTGCTTCTTATATATCATCCTTTTTTTGCATGTGTAACTCAAAATTAGGTTCATTGCTCTCTTTTCAGGTTCACGGAGATGCAAAAACCACTGAGGATAAGGAGATTTACACCAGTCTAAAAGCTAATTTGGGAGAAAACTTAGAACACCCTCAAAATAAATCTTTGCAGAAAGAAAGTTCTTTCTGAAATGCAAAACAAATTTCAAGAGTTTTGTCTTGAAGCAGTGCAGGTTTTAGATGACATATTAATAAATCAGGAATATTACAGAACTTGGAGTCATTCACTCTCATACTTAAGTGGTGACTTTGCCCTTTTAATATTTTTCTACTTTATTTTGAGATACTTTCTACCCTGGCACTTGCTCAGTCCTCAAAAAAAAACCTCAAAACCAAAACCTCAACACACAAGCATTCAGAATTGTTCTCTTGGAGTCTTAGTCCCATCACACTAGGATCTGACAAAATAATTCAAAAGTGGGTACTGCAAACAGTGCGCTCTCAGAATCCCATTCACACCAATCTGAGGCAATGATTTAAATGCTATAAATATCCATTTGATATCTTTTCCATACTAAAATATTTTCTAACTACTCTGATATAGTTTAGATGTTTTCAAAATACTAAAAGTATTTATATAGTTCCTGTAAAACAACAGAAATTCTTAGTCCTGGATGGATCAGGGAAATGGCCGGGGAAGAGGAAGAGGAAGAGGAAGAGGAAGAGAAGAGAAGAGAAGAGAAGAGAAGAGAAGAGAAGAGAAGAGAAGAGAAGAGAAGAGAAGAGAAGAGAAGAGAAGAGAAGAGAAGAGAAGAGAAGAGAAGAGAAGAGAAGAGAAGAGAGAATGAAAAGAAAAAAAAAAAAAGGGGGAAAGGAAAGGAATGAAAATAAGGAAAGGAAGAAAGAAGGAGTTCGAGTTCTTTGTGAAATGCTGCCATCTATAGAGTTCCAGTCGACACTGCTTTCTGTGGAGATGTCAAGGAAAACCACAGACAGGTTGCCTCACAACGTGGTTAGTCCAGTAAATGACACAGTTTTTTAATCAACAAACAATAGTATAAATTATAGCTTTGGCTATAACACTAAGTTGGCAGTAGTTTCTACCACAATTATTTCTTGAATGTATAAGCAGTATTTTTAGTTATCTACTGCAAGATTTTCCTGTGATTTGTTGGGGGCATGTATTAATATCAGCACATAGTGTTGTCCAGTTTTTATTTAAACTGGTTTCCCAAATTTAAAGGCATACAAGCAGAACTCTTTCCTGTTGTTCCCCATGTACATATCCCCAAGCATAATATTGCCTGCATTCTCAAAATGGCCAAGTAAATAAGCAGCTAATTACAATTTTTATAATTATAATTTTCTCACATTATTTCTATTATACCTAAAAATTAAGGCGTTTGACACTTTAAAAACACACACATCACTCCTTTTTCCTTAGCACTTCTGCTAATGATATGGCAGCAGCTGCACCCGTGGGTAAGAAAAGCAGACAGAAAGATGCTAACTTTGAAGAGATAGAAGTATTAGGACTATTTTTCAGCTATAACAAATAATAACCATATCAAAAGTTCCAATTTGGAAACTACTCAGATCTTCAGGAAAAAATGGTCCTCATTCAGTACTGCAAAGATCTGAATACTCTTTATCATAGTCACCAGAGGACTAGGTGCAAATGAAATGTAAGGGTCATTTTGCTTGCTTAAATTGTGATTAAGTGACATTAATCATTAAGGTAGGCATAAGCATGAACAGCAGTAATTCTAGGGCTGATGAAAATCTGGACCCCCAAAGCTATCTTGTGTTCAGAGGCTGTGGTGTAAAGATGGAGAAAAAATAGTACACAGGAATTCTGGAAGATGCCTCTTTGAGACAGTGCTGCTCAGGCCTGTTTTACAGAATCACAGAATCATAGAATCAAATTAGTTTGGAAAGAGCTCTGAGATCATCAAGCCCAACCTATGAGATTGTCAAGCCCAAACACCACCATGCCAACTAGATCATGGCAAAAATGCCACGTCCGGTCTTTCCTTAAACACCTCCAGGGACAGTGACTCCACCACCTCCCTGGGCAGCCCATTCCAATGTCTAACTATGCCTCCTGTGAAGGAATTCCTCCTAAAATCTGTAAATTGTCTCTTGCTTACCACAGTGTTCCCTTGCCACCCACTCCCTGGGTGAGGGTTATTCCTACCATACCTTTCCAGCCATGGGAAATATCTCTGCTGGTGACATTTCACAACGTCAGCAGCAGAGATATTTCCCATGGCTGGAAAGGTATGGTAGGAGTAACCCTCATTCATGCCTGCTCTGAAAACAGGGACAGTTCAGCTCTCATCTGTTTGGGGGTCAGCCATATCAAAGAGAAGAACATGAGTGGAATGAAAAATAATATCAGCTCTACATTCCCTGACAAAATACCTAGCAAAATACTTACTTTCACATTCTCTTACTTTATCCAAATTGCTCAGTGCCAGCAAATCTTTATTATCCTGACAATGAGTTTAGCTATCTGCAGGCAAAAGGTTGCCTCTTCCACTTTGACTCCTCACAGTGTCTTTTTCAAGTGTTTACTATTTTTACACACTGTATTGACTTTGGAGGGTGGAACTTGTCTAGCAAACTGTGATGGATTAATCACCTCCTGAGCATAAGTATCAGTAGACCAAGTTACTAAACCTCTGTCTCTCTGCAGGTTATTCAATAGGAAAATGTTGGAATCAGTGGAGCTTTATTAACAATTAATTGTTTTATAAGCAAAATAAGACTCTAAATGAAGTTATTTTACCTCCTAGAGAAAACCCTGCAGAGATCAAAGATGAGACACTCCTAGAGAACTCCCAGAGGAAGAGATTGTTTTAAGAAGTTCATCCTCCCCCGTTTGACTTCCAGCTCCCAAACACATACCCTATCCCTGTGCTTTAGAGAGGAGGCAGTAGCCAAATGTCCATTAGCAGCAGCCACAGCCACACTAAGCTTCTAAATTCTTCCTTCCTTGCACAGCTGGTGAGGCAGCCAGATCTACCTAAGGTGCTTAAAAAGGTGTGGCAGCTCTACTTGTCCGGCTCTTGGTGACAGAAATTCTAAGATGGTCTTTCTGGGTTTCCTATTTGCCAGCTCACCAAGGTCATACGAGGTGTGAGAATATTTGCCAGCCCACAACAAATAAAAGGTGTGATAATAATCACTTACTGCTTTTGGAATGATCTTGTTTGCATTTAATTCAAACCCATCTGAGCGACGCTGCCTCAGATAATGCTGCCCATGTTGCAGTTGGTGTTTTATCAGGAGGCTTGGAAGGGCCCCAGTTTGTTGCACATCACTGAAAGAACTTCTTTCTCACTGCACCCCAGTGCAGAGGCAATGCTAGCATGCCAGGCTATGGCCATGGCACGAGGACAGAAGGCAGAGCTGCCAGGCTCTCAATGTGCTTTGAGGAAGAACCACAATCCCGGGGGCTTAGTGGCCATTGGACTGAGGGCCACAACAAATGAGACAGTCTCCAATTGCTCTCCCATCTTCCTCATGCAGAAATAACAGCAAACAGGTGGACAGGATGGGTTGCAGGCACTAGAAGGAGATGGGAAGTGAGGCAGTGGTCTCCTTTGCTGAGGTGTAGCAGCTGTTCAGGTTTAGGGCTGGGTTCATAAGCTGATCAAATGCAGCCAAGACTCTGATTGTGAGCACTCAGATGTGGTCACCTGTTCCATTATTCTCCACTGTTAAAAATCAATCCCCTGTGCTGAGGAGCGTTGACCATTTGCCCACCATATATTGCCACGTAGGTGCAGAAATACTCACGGCCCTGAAATGGAGCATCACCACTGATAATTTGTTTAAATAATATTGGGAGCGGGTCCTGGGGAAAGGGGAACATTGCACTCACCAGAAAATAGGGATATCCATTCATGAACAACATGCACAATTCATGTCTATTTGTCACTTGTCACATTAATTATTTGGCTTTTTCAATATTTTCTGACACAAGAGGGGTCAGGACAAACTGCTGCTGAGGAAACCAATCACCACAAATGAGGCAAAGTGAACAGATCACCAAAATCTTTCAGGCTGGGAGACAACATCCAAATATTTGTTGAATCCCTGTATAGAGTGAATCGTGAATTGCTATCATCTCACCATAGAGAAAAATGCCATATTTATCATCTAATGCAGGTGAAAGATAATTTGGACATTCTGAAGAGTCTGAGATGCATGCTTTGAATGAAATACATCCTTCCCACAGACTATTTCCCCTGTCCTGCAGAAAGACTCCAATCTCCCTGCTTCGCTGCACAGATTCAGGTTTGCATTTATATGTGAGTGAAGTTTCTTGGCTGACAAATCTCGCTCAGTCACTGAAGGTAACTCCACGTTGCCAGAATGAACCAGTAAGTTTCTTGCTGCTGAAGGTACTGTACACGACAGGATACGTCTTACTCAAGAATTCAGATGTCACCCACCTGCCATTAGGTACAATGCACACTTTTATAGCCAGCACAGCTGCCTGCAAGGCAGAACAAGATATGAATAACCATTTCCTAGCCCATTTTGCTCAGCTGTGAGTCTTTACATTGCTGAACTGCTTCAGATATTAAGATAGAATAACTAAGACTGGATCACGTATATGAAATGGCATCAAGCAGGAATACTAAGTAGTAACATACGTGAATAAACAAGTGATTGCAATAAGTATGAGCCAAATAAATTAATATTTTGCCTTGGATAGGATTCTTTATGTTTGGTAACTATTGCTTGTGCTGAAGATATAACACATGCTGACACCAAATATCAATTCTAGGTAAATCCAATTAAGCCCAGAAGCAAAACAGCTGGATTAGCAGTTCACTGCATAAATTATTTTTCTTCCATTTACTTTGTCTTTTTGTAAATGAGCCTTTTAACATAAAAAAATTTAGCATTCAAGTTCCCCTTTGCTTATTAATCCCAGAAGCCTAAAATGAAGAAGAAGAAAAAAAAGTATTTTTTTCCTTTGTTGTTTATGGGCATATGCTTTTCAGCTCCCTTGTGTTGTCTCCCCACATTGCAGGTAGTTTTTATTCTTTCTTGAATAATTCACTCCCATTGCACTTACAATGGTGTCAGACCAAGAAATTCACTTTTTTGTTTTTAATTTCCAGGTGATGCATTAATGCATGATTATTTCATATTTTATATATTTTTTAAATTTTCTAGTTCTATATAAAACAAATATAAAACTGGTAAGACTGGAGTTGAACATGCTTGCAACTGCTTTAATCCAGTTGCAACAACGTAGACTACACAGGAGTTGTTTTATTTGATCTCTTATTTTTTTTTCCTTATTGTTTTTCTTCATTATATGGCTGTCAGCATAAAGGGCAATGTAGAGATTGGGAATCAATACTTGCTACTCCTGTAGATACACAAATAATCACAAATTGTAATCATTGATTGATTTTCAGCATTCTGATAGTGACACATTGAGTGGAAGGGACTCTGATCTCAGTTGTGCTAGAGGAAATCTAGAGCAGTGATTCACAGCTGGAATTGTAATAAAGACCTGCCTGAGAAATGCATCATTTCGGTCAATGAAACGTGTAACGTATTATTGGGGAAAATTACTTTTCCCTTCTGCTCATGATCAGGGCTGAGAACAGCAAATGTTCGAGCAGCAGAGCCATGCTTCAGCCCCCAAGGTTGAGTGCCACCAGTTCAACTCCCACACTACTCCACAGCCCACATCAAACACACTGGTCTTGCCATTACCACACACCTGCTCTCCTCTTCCAACCCCTTCAGAGAATATCAGTTTGAGATTCCCACCCCTGTAAGCCTTTATTTTCCAGAGGTCTTTCATGCCATGCATACACAGGAGCATAATGCCCAGCTTCCCTGGTGAACAGGTCACACATGGGTATCTCCAAGCACCACCCAGAGCAGAGGGTCACAGTCCAGGTAAAGGATACCCACACACCAGGTGTCAGACCAGTTGATGGTCCATCATTCAGACAAATATATCTTTGTAGATAACTACATGTCTATAAATATAAAATTATTAATAGAAGACTATTAAATTATGCCTACTGCTGTGAAGTGATTTTAAAAATATTGTTTTTATCATATGTCTTTATATCTATTATACCTTTATACCTATTAAGGATCTTTAAAGAAAAAAAAAATCAGTCTTTTTTCCTTAACTGGAGTGGGAGACGATGAAATATTTCGGCTTTGTTGCAAATGCAGAAGAACTGAAGGTTAAAAAATGAGGGCCATTTTTGTACAAGCTAAAAGAAGGAGAGAGACTACTGTTAACAGTATGTTCCTCTTATTTTCCAGTAGTAGGAAAACATTTTTGTTTCCTATTTTTCTTATGTAAAATACCTTCCATATGAAGACTGATACTGCTTCCACTGGCATAAGCAGTAGCTTTGTTGTGGACTTTCCTGGGGGCAGACACAGAGGCAGATTAATCATAGATCAATTTTATAAATAGGTATTTTCTTAAGCAGATGTAATTTTGGAGAAATAACTCTAACCTGTAGCAGCCAATTTTCAAAAAAATTAATCCTTTTTCCTGAAAAACAGAGTGAAAAAGTGGAACACACAAAGGATTTATGGTGACACAAAGAAACCATTTGGCACAGAATGACATGTGAGTCTAAACTTTCAGAAATCAAAGACTAATAAAGAGTTATTAATTCTGGCAGGAAAACTTCTGTGCCTGATGTGCTTCTCCAGCATTCTTGAATTTGCCTATTTGCAAGTAACTAATGCAAATCCTTTTCTTTAAAATAAATACATGGAAAAAAATGCTTACTGGTCATCAAATTGATGGTTCTTGTGGGTCCCTTCCAACTCAGAATATTCTGTGATTCTTAACTGACATGGCTTAAAAGAATGCTATTATTTGAAAACTGGAGAAAGGGGAGAGGAGAAGGAATACAAGATTATTAAATGAAGCAGTAATTTTTTTCCATTCTAGGTAAGAAGTATTGGCATTTGTATTCACAAAAAAGGGGATTTTTTTTGTTTGATGCGTTCATATCTGATACATGTATTTACACAGAAGAATAAAGTTCACCTTTTCTCACTGCTTTTGTATGTAGAAAATCAGGAATTTTCACACTCTAACAATTAGTAAATACAAAAATATCAGCTGACAATCTCAATAAAATTAAACTTACTTTGCAAAATGAAAATGTCTTCTGGTTTTTTTATAAGCACTATAATCTTGAGGAGACAGGGTCCTGCTGGCACTGGCCTGGGACAGCCAAGGGCCTTGGCTATGGCAGGGAAGGTGGAAGCTCTGTGAAAGACCCAGTGTGGTGCCCTCAGTGGCCATTGGTTCTGCCATGGGTTGTAATTATGGACAGATTCATCTTCTGACACTGGATTAGAGGATTAAAATTACAACTGGTGACACATAAAATTATAATAAAACTAAAACCTCAAAATTTTAATTTGTGCATGAAGAATGTATTGTTATTCATTGGAGGAAGTGAACTGGAAAGTTGTGCAAATGGCAAAGTGCAGAGAGGTAACTGGAAGCAGTGTAGCACACTAGGGAGATATGCTCAAATTTTTCATCTTGAGCCCTGAACAAAAGAATTAATTTTATTTTATCCATATGAACTTGTGAGTCTTCATGATTCTCATTTAATAAATTTCTTAATCTGGCTAATAAATCTTCAGTAATCATTTAAAGTTTTATGTTTAGAGAAATGTTCCTGGAAAGTTTTGAATATTTATATTATACATTTTTACATTTGAATATCGAAAACCTGCAGATTTACCTTTGAAGATCCTGATTCATTCATGAGAAATAAACACAGCCCTGATGGGGAAGTTCTGGTGACTCTGCACAATCACCTGCTGGGCTGCCATCCTGAAATGGACATTGATACAGTGACAACATCTGAATGTCCTTATTCAAAATGTCACTGATAGTCTCTCATCCCATTATACCGCTAATTTTTTTTTACCATCATTTGGTCTTGCTGTCTATTCTCAAAGGAAATTAAATATTTTGTCAGTTAATACCCACCAACTTTTCTTTAATAACACTACTTTAATTCTAAAAATCTATGCTCACCAAAAAGGAGCTGAAATTTTCAATTAAGAAAGTACCCATCTATTCATGAAGCCTCAAAGCATAACTAATAGCAATGGGTTAGGTGTTCCTCCAGTATCTGTGTCCTCATGATACAAGTATTTGAATAAAATTGCAAACTTGTGTTCTCCAAAATCTTTCACAAATTATCAGAAAAAATTTTAAAGTCTCTTTACCTAATACAAAAATTTGCAAGAAGCTATTTGGGTAAATGTGCAATGCTATGTGACACTGCAAATAATAATAATACTGTCAAACTGTGCATTTTCTAACTGTGATCTGGCAACTAAAAACCAGACATAGAAAGATAATGCCACTTGTCCCTGCAGTGGTTGCCAAGAGCTGCAATTTGAGACATGTTCTTCCATGCTGAATGTTCTTCAATTCTTCTATACTCAGTTCAAATACTGTCATTCTGCATCTGACTGTAATGGACCAAACAGTTGTGCCAATGTGTGAAGTCCATATAGGAGGTCCTTTGAACTCAGCACCAGTGTACTGAACAAGGATCTCAGATGTAGATACAGACATGCTCTTTCTCCCCACCATGAACTCAAATACTTCTGAGTTCCAAACACTCAGAAGTATTTACATGGCAAATTAGCCAATACAGTGGGTGCATTTCCTGTACAAGAACTATGAATTTTCCTCAGTGCTGGCTCCAGCATAGCACATCTCAGCTTTTACAGTCTTCAAAAGAGAGATTCTCCTTGAAGAATGAGGGATTTCTTTCATAGCTGTGATTTAGCCCATCATGAAATATGTATCCCTAAGGTTTCTTGACCCAATTTTTCAAGAAAACTCCTACTTTAGTCAGCATTTACCACTCATTTTTATATTTCAATAAACCCTGAATGGATAACAGCTGGTGATCTTTGATTTATTTTAAAACATCATCTTGACTGCCTTCTGAAAGTGAGAGTACTTTCTGCTTTTACAAGTCGGGTTGGTAACTATTTCTTCACTCAGAGATTACTAAGGGATGGATTTTTTTGTGTCTGCATTCACCAGTGCAAGTGGAATGGAGCTAAAGACGGGACTGTTTGTTAGCCATGCTAACCAGACTGGGTAACAACCAGGAGGTGGTTGGTAATAATTGATGCTACCAGTGCTCAATCCCTTTTTTCCTTCATTACAGTATCTGAAACAAGGCCAACAATGCCAAAGGTGTGGGTTTGGACTCCATATGGGCCGTTCACTTAAGAGTTGGACTTGATGATCCTTGTAGGTCCCTTCCAACTCAGAATATTCCGTGATTCTTCTGAGAATAGCTACTTTGCAACTGATGCCATAATGAGATTTACTGCTGGTTCCTGTCTGTACCACAACTCATCATTCAGTATGCAAAGCTGTTATTCAAACCCCCTGCCCCTCTGCCATGTATATATAAATATATATATATATTAATAATTTTATACTTCACTTTTGTTCACAAGCCCATCAAAATACTTCAGAATGGAGGAAAACTCTGCTCTAACTGTGCTGTTTAGAAGCTAAATCATAGTGCAAACTTCACTCGCTTTGTGTTAATTATTTGTGAAAAATATTTTCCCTGGCAACAATAAGTAATTGCAATGCTACCTGTTGTTAATAAGAAGGTTGAATGTGCATTTATCACACACATCAAGAAGCAGCCAGCAGATATTCTAACTCATAATTCTGAAAACATATTGCAACAGACTTTTTATTTATAATATGTAAACAAACTATATGTATTTGAATACTAGACACATTGATAAGTAGCACTTTTTCTACATTTAAATAAATCTAGCAGTACATTATTAAATTGAATTTTCTCCAGTTCTTACTTGGATAAATTGCAATACTTGCAAAATAACATATAGCCTCAGCAAATTTCAGCAAAGATTTAAAACATGTGAGACACAAAAGAAAATGCAGTTGACCAAGTTTTCATGTCATCAATGCTGCAACTCAATAGTGGAATATCATGAAGCATTTTTAATTGTATTTGAAAAAAAAACAAACCAAACACTCAAGATCTTTTATGCAAGTTGTTAACTGATGTAACCCACACTGTCAATAATTTACAAGGTCCCATCATTCTGCAACACGGGTTAAAATATGCTACTACTACTAATAAAAAAAAAAAATTAAACACAAAGTTATGTAGTGGTGCCACAGCCCAGATTCTTTAAGCTTGCTTCATGCATTAATGCAATCTTGAGGTCCTATGTCACTTGAAACACCAAGGCCAGATTCTTACACATCATGTTAAAGAGATATTTGGAGGCAAAGCACAGCTCACATTGCTGAGGTCATCAGACTTTCTCTCCTTGTTAAGGTTTGGAAAAATTAAAAAGATCTTAATAATTGCCAACATCACGCAGTTTCACAGCTAGCCTCTGGAAAACATTGCAAAATCAAGTCACAGAATGTGATTAACAGGAAACACAAAAAGTTTTAGTGTTTTTAGGAAAAGAGAAAAATAAATAGAAGCTCTTTAGGAAGCTTAGAGACATTATATAGAGTTTTCTGTGGTGGGTTTTTTCACTAGAAAAAGAAAGAAAATCCAAGCCAGACTGGCTAAGTTTTCACTGCTTTATAAATAACTTCTCTTTACATTTTATTTATCCAGAATTATATTATTTTTCTATCTTGATGCCAAGAAATCTGGTTAGTAAAGTACCAGATTCTTTTATTTGATTTTATTTGATTTCATTTGATTTCATTAGGGACCGTCAGCCTTGCTGCTTAAGTGCCCAACTACTGTTTGCAGTTAAACATTCATTAGGGAATCCCCAGTGGGTTCATTTATTTCACTGAGGTCCAATTACATTGCCACAAAAGCAGTTTTTGCAGCAATTAGCTGATTTTTCCTGTTTATGTTCTGTGTCTTTAGGAAGACGACTATTTTGTGGAGGTCAGATTTTTAATTAGGCGCAATTTAGGGCCAATAAGAAAACTGATAATTTACTAAATAGCTGTGGTGGACTTAACTGCTCAGAGCAGAGGTAAATAACACAACAGGGACACCAGGAATAAACTCTCCTGGTGTGCAGAGCGCGGAGCCCCATGGTGTAAGGAATAGATTACGTGTTAAATGCCTGTCAGGTTCCTCTTTCCATCGCCTCTATCGCCACTTGCCCTCACCTCAAGAATCACCACATTATTAGCAGTGGGAACAGGGAAGCCAGTCTGGAAAAGTACCTGCAGAGAGCTGCTGGCTTCAGGTGACTGCAAAAAGATCTCAGGGTGAAAGAAAACAACAACAACAAAAAATCAGGTTCTGCTCCCTGAATATTTGGCAGCACCTTTAACAACTGCTGCATGAAACAAATAATATTCAAGGGTGTGTGTGATGTGCTCACAGTCACTACGAGTATGTTCTTACCCAAGTGGATCACTCTCTGATAGCTTGGATTTCTGCAAAGGTCTGTGATTTCTGCCCTCTAAATAAAGTGCCCTCTGCACTTTAATTTTTTCAACAATGTGCACAAGTTGCCTTACACTTTGGGAAACCAAGAACTGTGAGAGTTGATGAAGAGCACCCATTTAAAGTGAGATCTTCAGAGAATCATAAATGTCTTCTGAAACATTCTAAGCAGACTTGCCACTTCAAAATTTGCTCATCTAAAGACCATGATAGTTGAATATCAGCCATCGCATCACAATGAAATTTCTGAAGAGCCTCATGGCTGGCTGAAATGTCTCTCTCTTACAGGAAATAGGTAAGGAAGGGCCAGAAGGTCACTGCATTTTTTTCTTCAACCTTTGACCCAGTACTCAATAGCAAAGTTGTAGCCAAGCATGTAAATAAGCAAAACCATCAAGAAGTTTATGTTACAAACATTAAAATTTCTTTGCCAGTCACCATTTCTAGTAGGATTTATAAAAACATGAAAAAGAGTAGGCCAGAAATTCCTGTATTCTCCTGTGAGAAGAAAAATGTAAAATTAAGCTGTAAATGGGCAAAGAAAATATATGATGGCTTTGTATCTGAGTGTATAAAATACAACAACAGAACAGTTTTGGAAAACCTGGTATTTTGATAAAAACACACTCTACATCACGACTCTTGTTCTTCCCATGAAAAATCCCCATGCTGGCATGCAGTCCCTAACCATGGATACAATTTTTAGGTTTATCTAATTTAAAAAAAAAATAAACTTGGAATATCATAAATTTTCAGAAAACTTTGTATCATGAAAATCTATTATTATTCCCTTTTATTCCCAGTTATTCCCTTTCTTATTTTTTTAGCCCAAAAAATCATCACTTTTTTTGTTTTCAACTCATCAGTTTTCCTTATACATAGAAATAAGATTGAAAGATGCTGGCTAAAAAACCCAAGAAACTAAGCGGTTATATTTTGAGATGCTGAAACCAAACTTTCAGATCAGTAGTAAATCAGAGAGCACCTCTGTAAGGTGGTCTAAAAGGAATCTATGCTGTGAGTGTATAGACAGTGACTCTATGGTCTAAACTACCTAGTACAATATAAGTTCTGTTCAAACTTGCATCCCACCTTCAGTGAGGGGTCTTAAACCCAAAAAGTGACAGAATAACAGGAATGCATGAACTCTTTGCACCCAGTCAAACATGCATAGAGTTGAAGAAAACCTGCCTTTTCTAATATTTTTCAAAGTACTTTCTACATTTCAGAGAAAGATTAGAGGGTTCTGAAGCAAATAAACAATTTTGTAAATGTGCTATTACAAGAGTACAATACAATAAGTAACACACTTTGCAACATTAACTCCTAATTACTTTGGAAAGCAAACTTCGTTTGGAGTCCAGCTTGACTTGCAAAGAACTCAGGGTGGTAATTAATAACAATCAGCCACTGAAGTAACTTTGTACAAATAACGTGCTGAACTATGTCCCAAAAGGGCTAAAACAAACACATGGACTTCAGCATGAACTCAGCCAAATGAGAAAAAAGAAAACAAAATATTGCAAGTGACTTAATTTTATACTTTTTATGCTTAGCTGTTCCCTCAGTGTATTACACATCATATCTCAAAGGCCAGGTTTTTGTCATTAACATAATCAGAAATGCAATTTTCATAATACAAGTCATATAAACAATGAGCTGAGGGCACCTAGGGGACAGGTGTCATCCACAGCATGTAGCTCTAGTGGAAAGGCAGATACAATTAAGTGACAAGGAAGCATTACTATTACAGTGAGAACAACTTCCAAGTGCATGAGATAGAGAGACATTTTCACAGCTCAGAGAGGCATCCCAGTCAAATATCCTGTTATTTGCCAGTTCACATCCCTCTGCATGGGGAGAAAAGTAGGGCAGCAGGATATAGGGACAGAAATAAGCTGTTAGACCATAGGATCATAGGTCAGTTCAGGTCAGGTCAGAGGAGACCGAATTCAACCTCCTGCTCAAAGCTGGGTCAACTTCATTCATTCTTTTGTGACAGCATATACATAAACTAGTTCAGCTAAAATAACAAATATATATGAAATAAAAGATATAAATTATAGGTATTAAAAGGTTTTACAACTGAATCCTGGCTTTTTAGGGAAATTAATCTTATCACACTCCTCATAGTTACTGCCAGGTGTTGGCCCACTCCATCCCTATTAGCAGAAGGTTTAGAGGTGTGAAGGCTTACAGACAGAGAGGAACAGTGGTTTTATGAGTAGCTCAACTATAGAAAAAGCTTCAAACAAAAATTTTACCTTAGTAGAGCCAGAATTGACTAAATGTCAAACTTGAAAACATTAAAAAGCAGGCCTCATATTGCTCCCTTTTAGATAACCCATCTCTTACCTAGATGCAGCTGGAAAACAGAATGGCAGGCTCAGAAGGGGCAAGCACTTAACATTTCCAATGTAACTAGAAGTCCAAAGTAATGGAAATCCCATAAGAAAGGGAATTTTCTGCCATCTGTAGGATAGGTAGACAATTTGAGGTGGTGTCAATGAGGCCATCTATTTGAGGACCATCTCAGGCCTTCAGATTTTCTTTCTTTCTGCGTAATAAGTTACAAGTGAATCTAGCACTTCTAGACCTTCTTAGAGGTTAAAGAAGGCTGCTTATCCCAAAGCTTTATTTCATCATCCTGATTTTCTCCCTGTGAAAACTAAGAAACATTGCCAAAGACTTCAGCTGTAGAGAGACCAAGTTCTGGAAAGAAGCATTGAAATAATTTCATGGGCAAGTGATTGACCATTTTTTGCAGGTATTTCTGCCATGTTTATACACTGGTTTGAAGAGTACAACACAACAGTCAGGTCACAATCTGCACTGCTGTATTCACCTGTTCATCCTTTCTCCTCAGACAGAACTTTGAAATCCAATAGGTGCCAATTTTGCATACAGTCTTGTAAAAAACCTTAATTGTTTAGTTAAGCTTAAAATTATATTTGGCAGATTGTTAGGCCAGAAAGCTGGTTGAGGTCACCTGATATTTAAAAATTATTTGTAAACAGGCAACTGCTTTATTACTTTAACTGTACATCTCAAAACTGACTGCTAAGCATTCATGTATCACAAGAGATGTACAAGGTGGGCATCTCTTCTAGTAATGTGTCAGCAACCTTTTAGAGAAACACAAGAGGAATGCAAACAGAGAATCATTCTTAGCACTGTAGGAGCCTTTGAAGGTTCTCCTGACTTCAAACCTCAGAGGCAAGAACAATCTTAATAAGGAATACTATAATACCAGAAAATAACCTGTTACACTGAGAAACACTGCAGGTCTAGCAGTACTTGATTCAATGTATGTATGAAGTGCAGTGATAGTGCTTTTCAACAAAACATTCTCATGTGTAAGAATTCACTGCTAAGTGTGTTTTGTTAGACACCAAGAAATTCACTAAGAAATTACATTTCCTAATTATAGGATACCTGCAGAGACAGAAAATTTATCAGTTTTACTTATTTTGTCATTGTGTTTTGCACAGAGAAAGAACAACAAAACAAAAAAACAATTTCCTTTCTCTTGCTCTCCCACTGTCATTGCACAAATGGTAGCTACTACATTGTGATTATTGATCTGCACATTGGAAAAAGAAGGCTGGTCAAATATGGTCAAAGAGCCAATTTTCAAATATGATTCATTTGTCTGATTTAATATTCTGAAATTTTCAACTGACCTTAGCCCACATTCTGGATGAACAATCAGTAATTTTTTAATAAACCTGTTTTCAATAAAGGGGAGAGAGCAGAGGGGAATTGAGAAAATCAAGAGTTCAGCTGATCTGCTAAATTTTGGAACAAAGAAAAGAAGTACAGTCCAAGGTGTAATAACCTTTAGATACAAGCGAGCCAGAGCAGTATTTTGCACCTGAACTATAAAACCACACACTGAAAACTAACTTCAGTGCCAAGTTACATGCCATGGAATCATTCCACATTTAATGAATTCACATGGGGTTTAAGTCAGGCCAGAAATCTGACCTTGGTTTTAATTTGAAACTGACAAAAATTTAGCTATAAAAAAGCACATTTGCTTTTTAATAGTGTGATGTACTGTGCATTTATTCAAATACCACAATTATTACAATCATCACCTGCTTTGCTCCACCTCAGTCTTTTTTTTTTCTGAAATTATTTCATCTGTTGTTTCCAAACCTAAATATGACAATGATTTCATTTTGAACAACATGAAGTGATTCAACATTCAACATGAATCACTTCATTCAACATGAAGTGATTCATTCCTTGTCAAGAGACTGTCCTTAGAAAAGACAAGCTACAAAATTATTAAACAGCATCTAGATACCAGCAAGTCTCAAGAGCCTATAGTGTGCTCCCAAGAGCAACAGAGTGGACAGAGGGATTCAGATATTCAGGTGACTTCAGAATAAAGTCTTTAACTGAACATTGCCTTTAACATTCATCTTTAAAGAAATGAGAAGAGGAATCCCATTACTTAACAGTCTGCAGTCCCACAGATTGGGGCGTGAAAGGGCAAGTACTGTGACACATGAAAGCAATCCACCACATCCTTCCTGTAAAACTTTTTCCAGGTAATTCCAGCACCAGAAGATTGTGACAAGACAAGCATATGCATAATACATCATATTGTCTAGGAGTTGCTTGTTCACTCCTAGTCTAGCAGACACACTCCCAAAGCTCTCCATGCTTTCCCATTGTTTGCCATGATAATATGGAGTGTGCTGATTTGCTGCCATGATGGTGAGGCACCCCTTTATGTGACAGATTCCATGAGTAAAGCTAGCTGTGCCAAAATGGGCAAAGCCTTCCTGAAAACAGCATGACTGGTAACACCAATGCCTCTGCCAGGCCCTTGCTTTTGACCATCTCCCTTTCTTCTTTTAAACAACTCTCCCTGTTCATTGACAGTCCAGAACCTCTCCCCACTGACAAAACTGCAGGCAATAGTGGAGTCACCAGCTGGGAAGTCAGGTAGGAGCCCTACCTGCCAGCTCCTGACTTCCAGCCAAAAGACCAGGATATTAGAGACAGCAATGCAATATTACTAGCTAGAAAATGGATCACCCAGGAGCACATCCCCAGAGTCTGTAACAGAATAGAATAGACCCAGCTAGTGAGAACCATGGCACTTGACATCAGCTCTGTCACGGAATATGTCAGGAGGAGCTCTGCTTCCTTGCCTTTAAAGCAGAGAAGTGTTTCTCCCACTTTCGGCAGGAAGGGTAGGAACAGCCATACAAACATGCTGTGTTGTAACTAGATCATATCTTTGTTTCCTATAGTGAAAATAATGTCCCCACTACAGAACCATCTTTCCTCTCCCACCTCTTTCCTCCGTCTGGTGGTCCAGCCTGAATCCTTGTGTTGTTTCTGGAAATTGGCCAATCTAAAAGCATCAGCTCTGAAAAAGTTCCTAAGAAACAGCATGAGTCACAATATCCTTGCAGCTTTTTTTTTAGCTGTAAAAAGCTGTCAGGAAAGGAGGGGGCTTCCCACTGGGAAACAATACAGGTGTATCCAGTTCCTTAGTGGCAGAGATTTTGCCACAAGACAGCCACTCCAGCATCCAGTAGAGCACAATTCCTATAGCAAACCCGGATCCCACTTGCAGGCAATGCTAGTTTAAAAGCTCAAAAGCTTGTGACCTGCTCTCTGCCTGAATACAGTACACATTCAATTTATTGCAGAGCAGCCTCAAAATCTGCCAACTATTGTGACAAGTGACATGGTGTTTATTCAGTGAAAGCTTCTGTTTGTTCAGGAAAGCCTTCAGCTATCTCCTGCCCAGCTGGGGATCTCTGTTCCTGGGGAGCAATCTGAAAACACATACAGAGTGCCACAGGGGAATCAGTGACAGGCTGGTCCTTCACAGAGTTTTCTTTACCTGTCTGTAACTGAGGATCATTCAGTCTGTCCTTAGACCTGGCCTTTCCCCTTTCTCCCCACTCTGCAGAAGTAGAAACTGGTAACTGTTGGGAAGAGTTCACCTCCTGGAAAATGTGTCTTTTTACCAATTACTGAAACACATTTCATTTCACAAACCATTACACAAACCAACCCTGTAGACTTTGAACAGCCCTTGTGACAAGTCACTCCTTCCCAGTCCAGCCATGACATGTTAAATAAGACCAGTGCCTGCTAGAACCACATCAAAGAAACACACTGGCCACTGAATATTCCTTGGGAACCAAAGAGTAACCCACAGAAGAGGGCAATGCCTCCCAGAGTCCACATCCACAGCAATTTCTACCAAGTAAGACTGAACTGGAGTACATATGGCAACTGTGTAAATCTTGGATAAATGTTTTATTCTGCTGCCATGGGAAGATTGCTTGGCAAAAGAAACAAAGAGTAATGAGACAGCTTTGGGAAATAGGCAATATGAAATGTTGTTGGTTCCACTTCCTCGTTTACCTTATTGCATACATGCAAACTGCAGCGTGAGATACGTCATTTTGACAAGGAAAATAATGCTGAAAACACCATGAGGAGACAAGAACCTTATTATTTTAATATTAATATTATTACTGTGTGTAGTACTCGAATACTTCTGTTTATGTTCCTCAGATTGTTTCCCGAGTTAACTATACAACTACTTCTTAAAATGGCCTTGATTACCTGTAATATCCACGTAGAAACAGAAACTGCTGGAAAGACAAGAGATATGGCACTAACAGGAGCAAAAAGAAATAAAATTAAACCCATTGCATGAAAGTTTGTAAATCAAGAAAATTTTCAGATGAGCAGAAAGACTTTGATCAGTAGCTTTGGTGCTGACTTTCATCAGTTGACAAGCAGTTCATCAAATGGCTCAGATACACATAAAATCACAGAATCACAGACTGGCTGAGGTAGGAAGGGACCTCTAGAGGTCACACAGTCCAAGCCACCTGCTCAAGCAGAGCCATCTGGAGCTGGTTCCTCAGGACCACGTCCAAATTGCTTTTGAATACCTCCAAGCATGGAGCCTCCCTAGGCAACCTGTGCCAGTGCTTCGTCACCCTCGCAGCACAAAAGTGACTGATGGGATCAGCTGGAGAGGCGGGCTCAGGACGTGACTGTGCCATGACATACAAATGTACATGTGCATGCGTGTGCTTGCGTTTCACATGCACGTGTGCAGCCCTGCTGCTGCAGTTTCTGACTGGAGTCTAGGGACACCAGCTGGGGTGCAGAGAGTGCTTGCAGGTTCCTTCTCTTCAAATGTTTGTTTTTCTTTCTCACTGGTTTCAAACATGCTCGGCATATCAGCACAACAAGAGGTAAACATGGTGCCGTCTCAGATTACATCTGTTCCCCAGGCGATCTCCAAAGCAAACATTGGTCTCCCAATGAGAAATACAGCTATTACCCATTATTGGACATATCCAGTCGCTGCCTGACCACCAAGTTGCACAGTTAATGAATCTGCCCATTTCTAATAAAAATAAACCAGACAAAGGAAGTGGCCAGCTTAAGCTGAACTTGAAGAGAAGACGAAAAGAGATTTAATAAAACATACTCAAGGTTGACATTTCCTTTTTATTGGAAATATGGCTTTCTCAGGAATGACATGATCACATAGACACTATTAGTAAAGCCACATATTGGCGCCAGGTTTTAAGATCCTTACCCATATGATTTAATTTTGGAAGCAGTAAAAACCAAAAGGGAAATTCCTCTGGCCCTGTTATTTCACAGTTCAAGCTTCAAATTAAAGTATTTCAAAACAGAGAATAAAAGTATATCAGTCAAAATTAACCAAGCCACTTCTTATAACACTAGTAGAAACAGTATTTAAAGATTGTATCTGTATTCCCTGGTCCCCTTCTTATCTATTCAAGTTATTTAGGAATCAAGTCAGTTTATATAAAGCAATGATCAAGAAAAGCTCCAGCAGAAACAGTCTACAAACCACAGTTTTTTAAGAGAAATTTTACTGGATACATCCTAGATTTTTTTTTCCAGAGAGTCAATCAGTTCACATGCAGAAGATTCCTTCCAAGTTGTAATATTTTTTATTAATCCAGAACCAACATCTCTGCAGAACATAAATACAGGTATTTTAAAGTTCAAATAATTTAGTTAAGAAACACTTCAAATCTACACACGTTATTTCCAAATTAAAGTTTGAATTTCTTGCTAGAATTTTCTAAAACTCTCAGGGAGACTGACTTTTCTTTTCTTGTAAATTTTGGTTATGAAAACCTTATTTTTAAACAAAAAACTTCCAACTAGAAAAAAATAACTACCTGAACGAGATTTCCCTGTCTTGCAATTGTCATTGAGAAACTACAACAGCATTATGTTTTCATTGCTTTTTTTCTACAGAGGAAAATCACACATACTTTCACATTAAGAATTTTGATTGACTTAAGGAAAACAGTTGGGACCAGGAGAAAAGAAAAACAGAGACTGTAATTTCACTTTTCGTTCCAAAGATTGTGATTTGTGTTCTTCAGCAACAACCTAATATCCCACAAATATATTTACCAAATGCAGACAAAACTGTGAACTGATTTTTATATTGCAGAAACTGGCACATTCTGTGTTAACTGAAGATCCCAGGCTTCATATTGTGACAACCCACTGAGAGCTTTTGAAAAGAAAACCAGTAGTGGTTTTTACTCTGGTTTCTAGAAGGATTTCACGATTATGAAATATCACACTTTAATTCTTTAATAGAAATTAAGAATTGCAGCTGAAGCAAAATCTCTTAGGCAGAAGGCAGTGGATATTGGCTGTGTTATCAGTTATCAGTGTGACAATTCTTTCTTCCTCAGCTGACCCAACTGCTCTCTTGGCAAGCAGACAACACCGAAGCCACAACCAGAATGCTGGCAATCAAAAGTGGCTTTCACTGCTTAGAGAGCTGCTCTCACAGCTTCAAAAATGTTCCATGTCAGCTAATAACAATACTGGTAAAACAGAAAAGGGATGTGATTTGGAGGTGTCTGACCTTTAAGAATGTCTTTTCTTCCATCACTGATTGGTCTGATCAGCCTTTAAGAATTAAATCAAGCCGGAGTTACTGGCATGGCCTTGAGCCTCCATTAATTTCTGAATGTGTGAATGAGGAAACACTCCCCTTACACGAGCACACTGCACACTCAGCTGCTGGGTCATTTGATTCTCTGCCATACAAAAGGACCTAATTGTGCTACCCATAGTTTCTCATAGACAGAGAGAACAGGTCAGTGTGTGGGAAATGCATTTATTTCTTTATCTAACCTCAAAATATCATTTGTGCTATCACATTTGTGTAAAGGTAATATGTTCTTCCTCTTCTCCCTCTCTTTGCAGACCTTCTGTGAATTCCATTTCACATTTTCATAACCAGTAACTTTAAAAATATGAACCAGACATAGACTGTCATGGTTTCTTTAGTTTCAGTGGAATCGCCATGAGGAGGTTGAGCCTAAGACTGCATTTATATAAAGTCAGCAGCAGCAAAGTATATTGTAGTTTCATATCATTCTAATCTAACTCCTCTACATCTTGTTATCTACTTCAGTAAATTAGCATAAAACATATAAATGATTGGCAAAAATTAACTGTACATTTCGACTTTAACTGAACAATTTACATGGCATTACAGGGGGGAGATTAGTTTTTCAAGATATAAACAAGCATTATTTTGCAATCTTTGGCCTGTAACTGAAAGATAATAGTTTTAATTTGCATTCAAATAAAGTAAATCTCTCAGTGTAAAAGACTTTTTATAGTTCCCATAAACCAGAAACAGATTAAAGTGTAGACAGTGTAAGGAGGACAGGAGGATAAATCAACCAGACAAACAAGATGATCAAAAAAAAGGGAAAAATAATCTTTTCTAAATAATCACTTAGTCAGCTTCACAAATCCTGTGGACTGGACAAAAGTGCGTGTGATTTCTCCAGATTTCTGTCATTAAAGTTTTGGCTTTAGCTCAAAAGGCAAGAACCTTTACTTAGGGATACCAAGCCTGGAAATACTCTTTCTCTTTTTAATTCCAAATCCTTTTATTTGGAGACCCTGCCTTCTACCAAGAAGGACACATCAGCTCCTTGGATCAAGTATTTTTGCAAATATGCCAGTATTGTACCTTTACTATGGCAACATGAAACACAGTTTTCTGGTTCTGAAAGTGTAATGTGCCCACATTTCCTCTAAAGTCAGTCATGATTATCAGTGTCCTGAAACTCTGAAAAGACCTACTAGATTTTCCCCCATGGAGTCACTGAAACAAGGTATATGTCACTCTCAAAATTATTTTTGCTATTTATTTGGTTATAGTTTAATGTAATACATGTAAGCAGCTCTGAGAGCAGATATCAAGCAGATATCTACAGATATCTGAGAGCAGATATCTACATTCTGTCAAAGAAAGCATGCAAGATAAATGAGCGTGTGTCTCATAACATATTATCCATGAGCCAGACCCCTGATTTTTGTCCAGTTGCAGTGTGCCACTCCTCCACCTGAATGGCCAAGCTGTTTTTACCTCACAGCCTGGGATTTAAGGTTTCCACATGGGAGATGTGCTTTCAGACCTCCTTTGAGAATAGCAGATTAAAGAGCCTTTGCACCTGGATGAGAACATTAATCACAAGGCTAATTTACAAAAGGTTCATTTCACCTGCTGGAAATGCTTTATGAAAGTTAACCTGGCTCAGCCCTTTAAAAGAAACTCTTCTGGGCCCCTGCCCTAAGGAAAGAGTGCCAGTCCATGGGTCCTGTGGAGACAGCACTGAAAACTCAGCTCTGAGAAGTAATAGGAGTTAAAGCCACTTCTTCATTGAGAATTTTGCACTGGCTAGCTGCAGTTCTCCCTCCTTTTGCAATTATTCTGCCCTTTGTATGAGCCCTCCTTTTGCCAGGAACTGTACAGAGGAAATAGTTAACCTGAGGCTTTGGATTCCACTTGGAGCTGGTGCTGCCCAAAAGCTTAACAATGGGCCTTGAACTAAATGGGCTTAGTAGTGGGTTAAGTGCAAATAATCTGTGGTTTTCAGGTTGCAAAACAAGGGAAGTGAAAGTATAAAAATAACAACTAATTTGAGAATTCTACTTGGCATTAAATTATGTTATGGTGCCACAAGTCTTGAAACCAGGGATCAGTTCCATTAAGTTCTCACCTACTTTTGGCCCTAAATATATATACCTAATTAGGAAATTATTTACAATAATGCAGTTATTGATTAAGCTTCATGTCTGTACATTCATAAGTATATATTTTGTTGTGAGGACTCTAATTTCACTTTACTGTGGGAAGTATGGAATTGATCTGCCCTGACAGATCCAGAAACTTGTCAGGAATGGCACTTATATATCTCAGTCTTCCACCATCACAAATATGCTTCTGTACAATTGTTTTGAGTGAAATCATGTAAGGATATGGCTCAATGTATTTTGTCTGGCTTCCTATTTTAGCTGAAAAGTCTTGGGTTTTAATACACCCAATGAAAGAGAAGCCTAATCAAAAACTTTTGAGAAATCCAGAACACTTTTCTCCCTACAGGTACATTCTCCCATCTCTCATTGTAATCAAGGACTGAATTTGGCCTCAAACGGCCAAATCATAATTTGTTGTCATCACCTGTGACAACAAAGGTGTGTGCCCCCTGTACCACATATTTTTAACACAATGAACAAAAAAAGTAACAGTTGGGGTTTTTGTAACAGAAGATCAAGTTTTAGACTGTGTTCAAAACCCTTCTGAATCAAACATTAGAAAGCATCATGCATAGTTTCTAAAAACTGGTCTTGCAAGAAACTGTGGGCCTTTTGATTAAAAAGGAAAGGCAGGATGGTTTTGTGGTATTTAGATCAATTTTAAGCCAATAAGAGGCAATAGATTCATGAAGGCATAAAAGTCAAAAATAGCATTCTGTCCTCTCACTAGCTGACTAATCTTTTTTTTAGAAAAGAGTATTTAGGAACAGCTCTAACAATATGTAGCATTATTTCATTTGGACATGGAAAGCTATGAAAATATATTTTTTCTAGGGATTTTTCTCTCTACCTATATGTGTGTGTATATATATATATGTATATATATATACACATAGAGGTATATATTTGAGGCTGTTTTCAGAAACTATTGCATTAAAGGAATGAGAATAAAATGCAAGTTCTTTCCATTTTTAGAAGAGACCCTATTTGAGGACTGTATATTCAACTAGCAAGACAAACGTTTTTTGTGTCATGCTTTACAACTAACAGCTTCACTGACTTTAAACAGAAAACAGCAATTTTGAAAATTGAAAGGAAATGACAACCAAAGTGACTGAACTTTCATAGTAGCTAATCCACTTTCATATGCTTGGTACTAAGGTTAATGTTATTATTTTTATCCTTAAAGTTAAATGCTCTGATGATCAATACGACAGAGCACATCTTGGGGTTCTCTGTAAGAAACTGTGTCTAAGTTTCTTACAGTAAAAAAAAAAAAAAAGACCTTTTCTTTCTACAAATAAAACATAAGAAATTATGCAAAAAAATAAGGGCAAGGTTATTACTTTAAAGCAAAGAAAAGATAGTGGTGCAGGAGGAGAAAAAGTGCAACAGACTTGGAAAAATGGAACAAGTAGGGGTCTCTGGGTGACCCAGAGGACCATTCCTCTTTTTAAGGGGGTAAAAACATTCTAAACATCCCACCATTCACACATAAATAAAAAAAACCAAAATGGAAACAAAATAAATAAGTGTCCAGCCTCTTATTTAGCTATGTCTAAAGCTATTCTGAAATTCAGAACAAGATCAACACTGGGTTTTCCTCTTAGTAGATAAGGCATTTCTCTGCAGCATAGGGCACCACAGTGGATGGTAGGAGGCAGCTCACTGCAATAGCAGAAATAAATCTTGATTGGAGGAAAAAAAATGCTTTTCTTTATATAAGTTGAAAATCTAACCCTGTAAGTATGCCTGCTACACTTTATTAAAAAAGCAAGAATGAAATACAATCAAAAAATCCAATTTACTTTAAAAAATGTTAGAGCAATGCAAAACTGACTATTACTTATTCTTCTAGACACAGGGCAATAAAGTTTTAAGACCCCATCTGTCATTGCACCTGAGTGCCCTTTGCAGTAGGTATGCACAAGTGCAGAGGGCTGAATTCAGCACTAACATAAGTAGGGGCACCTGCAATGGAACCCTTTATCTGATGCCAGTGGTGAACTAAGCATGCAGTGTTCAAAAGGAGAGGTTTTATAAAACACAACAGAATTTGCTGATATGAGTCCCTTGAAAATTATTTAATGGCTGGAAATCTTTGAGAGAACAGAATAGATGAAGTTCCTCAGTGGCTTTTTACAATAGCCACTCCACTAATGAACATCTGGAGTTCTTGCTGCTCTCTCAGTTTTATTCAGTCTAATCCGTACTGCATTAGACCTTTATGTGGTCATGATAAACTGGCAACAAAGACTGCCTTAAATAGAAAGAGAGGATGAAGACAATTTTTCCATTAACAACATATTTCCCTTTGGAGTCAGAGGTACATTATTGGTTTGCTCCAAAAGTGAAACATAAACTGCCTCCTATTTGTGAAAAATTATTATTGTAGCTTCTACCTGGAGATGTTTCTTAACAAAAGCCTCAAGTCTATTCCTCCTCACAAATCAAGCTATGATACCACATACAAGCACAGGTCCATCATAAGCTACACTGGAAAAATTAATTCACACAAATTACTTGTTTTGAAGTGTGTGGTTCTCACTGATTTGTCAATCAGCTGCTCCTAAAAGCAGCACTGCTTCAGTTCAGTCCTTCTGCAAGGACTGAGGTGGGAGCCAGCAGTCACTTGGCTCTGTACATTACCCTCTGCTGGGAGAAGGTAGTGCTCCTAGTCCACACTCCAAGCTGCTCACAGTGTCTGAAACACATAGGTTTTTCACTGGTACAGTCTCATGGAAGTCAAACAGGACACAGTTCCTTATTCTGTCAGAGCTTCAACTTTGAACGTTTCCATTCCATTTATTCACTAATGCCATCTTGCAAACATGGCCTGATTCCTAGCCAATTCCTCCAAAATCCCACAGGAACACCTAGAAAGTTTTTTTCCAAAGACCTGCTCCACTTCCCTGCTGCCAGCATCCAAAGTCCATCACGGAGAGCAGAGTCCTTCTCCTCCACGTCTTTATTAGCAACTCACCCACAGCAATCTGGTAACACTCGCTTCTCTCTGAAACATTGTTTATGCTCTTCCCTTTCAGCAACTATTTTATAAATAAAGAATCCATTCAAATGCTTGTTAATAAAGAAATAGAAGGCATGTTAACCTGGTGATACTATGTTAAAGATTATATTTGCAAGAACATTACTGACAACTTCTATGTGCTACATTCAGCCAAGCCTGTTAAAGCTCTCTCTCCTTATTGTTTTCCTATGCTTTTAGTGCATTGGCATTCCTTCCAAAATTGTACTCCTAAATGACTTCCCACCTCATTCAATTGTTCAAGCATTTCCCTTTCCTTTTCAGCCTTCCCTTCATGAGTTTCTCCACAGATTTTAAAACCTGTCCTTTGAAGTTTATCCACCACCACAATGCCTGTTGCAGTCTGACCCATCACATTCCTCTGACATTCCAGGTGCGGGTCCCAGACTGATGGAAGTGCCATTGACTGTCACAGACCTGTGCTCCTTTCCCAGTCCCAAGAGCCTCCAGACTCTGATGTTTCATTATAGATTTCTCCACAGTTTTCAATAATCAGCCTTTTTTTTGAGTTTCAACCAGTATCTAAGACAACTCTCCTTACAAAACTTTCCAAACTTACTTTTCTTTTCCCCTATTTTTTTAATTATTTGGCAGGCTAGAAATGTTATGAGTCCTCTACTCTGAAGCACAGAGGCAGAAAAACTTTCTCTGCATGGGGTAATGCTGTGTTGGGCTCCAGCTCAGAGCCTTAGTTCTGACAGTAAGAAAGAGAGCACATTAGCAGTGTATCTCTCTGCTCCTGCTTTTCTTTTTGGCAAGAACTGCTTCTCTGAGCCAGCAGGTGTTTAATGCTATTAAATTTATGGGTAGCGAAAGCTGTTGAATTTTAAAACATCTGGGTAACATAAATTATCAGAACTTCTTTTTTTTTAGTATAAGGCTGAAAAATGGTTTTGAGATCAGCAGAAAAGCATTAGCTGTATTGGGAAAACTGTTTATTTATGAATATTTGACCATTTGACTCTGGCTTCCCACAAAGATCCTCAGAGTTACAGTGCCCATAGATTGTGAGGTTGGAAAGAGCAGGTAAATATCATAAACTTTCAATTTTAGGTGTGTTCCATATGGATCATGTAATATGTCAGCAAAAAGTGTCAAAAGTGATGGTTGTTTCTCACAAGGTGCACAATCACCTGGATCTCCTTCTGCAGGGTTTCATTCACGTCCTTCTTCCTCACACAGGCCTGGCTGTTCTTAGCCATAGCATATCATGAAAAGCATAACAGGGGGAGGGGGCAGAAAAGAGGAAGGAAGGTCATAATTTGGAAAAAAGTTCACTGGCTGCTATGGTGTGAAAGAGCTAGTGAACAAAGTGAGCAGGTGATAAGAAGCATGAAAAATTATTTAAGTGTTTCATTTGCTTCACAGCCAACCCTCTTGGCTCGAATGGAAGCAGTGTGAGTTTTCAAGGCACTGAGGATCTGTGGCCCAACAGGACTGAGGATGGATAACAGCCATTGGATGATGACCTGCAGGATGGTTTCTATTTTAGGGAATCCAACCCGAATTTAGAGAGCTGAAGGTTTCTGAAACCTCACTGATTCATCACAGACTTACAGGCTACCCAAGACAAGACACTGTTTTCCCAGAGTCTGGCATCACTGAGCATGGGATGTACTCAGGCTGTGAACAGAGAGGCAATTTGACAATTTCTGTTGGAGCAGAAAGTATTGCTGACTGAGCTGCTCCCAAGGCTGGTCACAAGGCTAAGCACCCTGTGGTCCACATGGTGTAGGAGACAACAAATTTGCGTCTATGTGGGCAAGACAGATGTCAAAAAAGGAGCACAAGAGATGAAACATGAAGTCATATTACCATCAGAAACATAACTCTGATAGAATTTGTTTTCTTCTCTATGATATTCTTCTGACACCTATTTCCTCTGTCACCCATATTTTCGCTATTATTTTTCTCTCCTCCATCAAGGTTTCCTAGAGCTCAGAGCTGAACAGCTCTATGAGGAACTTCAAGCCCATAAATTTAATAAACAGAAAAAATTCTGCAGTGGATTTTTAACAGTCATAATCATTAATGCATGAGAAATAGAAGCCAAGGAAATAAAATGTGTCCCATTTTTTTTTCTTTAACAGCAGTTATTTTAAGCTTTGTTACACCAATGTGGTTTGTATAAAGAAGATACGTTTGCAATGTGGTTGTTTGGTGTCTGGTCTACATTAGAAGTAACACAGGAGATAAAAGAAGAGGAAAGACAACTATTCAGTAGCACAACATCATGTGCATTAGGTAAACATTTCCATTAAAAGTGCCTAGCACATCCACAATTAAATGTTTTCTCTGATATGATTGTCTGATGGAACAGTGACCTAATTCCAAGCACTCCTGATTCAGGGGTGGGTGAGATACAAATAAAAATGTGATGTCTGGCCTCTAGTTCTATAGTAAGTCATGTCTCTTTAGGAAAACAAAAAAAAATATTTGGGACAATATTACCAACTCTGAAAAATGAATGAGCTGAAATACTGCTTAGTGACCTGATCTCCTGACTAGCCTCTCTTACAGCTCTGATTTCTTTTCCCCATAAGACAGCAAAAAACATTACTATAATAAAATAATAATAAAAATAAAAAGCCTGGAAATTTCCAGGTCACCTTGGTTTGAAGGCTGGTTAACAAGCCTGAGTGTTTTCCTTCCACAGTTTTGCAGATCTCAGCCAAACACTTTCCCCACATGACTGTGCTTTCCTCAGTGAAGCAGCCTACTCTGCCTGCCCTGCTGCAGCTGTGGAACATCTGGGTGGGAAGATCCTTTGCCCCCAGGTCTCCCCACAGCACAGTGTGGTTATGGATTTGAATGGTGCACAGGGAGTATAATTTGGCTCTCTACATTTCCTGTTATGAAATTTTGACCTACTCTGATTAATGTTTGTTTTTATATGACTACCAAGTTATTGGAAGTTCTTTTCCTCCTACTCACACCTTCTCTGGATACCATGTATACAGACACACACATATATATACATAGGCATTATTAGACATATTATTTCAAACCATTAAAACACATGATTTATAATTTTAAAAGTCCACTTTTCTCAAAACCTGTGGAAATTCTGAAGGTTCTGTTTCATTCACTATCAAAATCCTCAATTACACTTTTCCAATTTAAACTGACTTTTTAACCAAAAGCAAAACAAACACAGGCAGTTACTGTTGGCACATGTTCCTAACTTTTTTCAGCACTTTTTTAACCAGCCATTCCCTTAAGCTACATTTCAAAACCACAGCTTATTTTTTCTCCTCTACAAAGGAAAAGGTTCTTTATGTCATTTTCATGACTACACAAGGAAATCTATCATCATTTTTACTAACCAACTACTTCCCTTCATTCATCCCCAGATCTATGTCTATTGTTAAATATAGTGTAATATAGAATAAGACCCTACCAAATAAAGTGGTTACCTCATCTAAAAATCAGGTTTCTTTGTTAACTAGTGGTTTACTATTACTCTCAGTGCCTGAATAATATCTTAAGAGCTTAAGGCAAAGAAAGTACTTAAAGACAACATTCTACTTATTAAATACAAAACACTCCCAAAATATTCAGAGAACAAACTAGAACAGTATTAGGCTGCATGCTATAAATTTAAATTATTTTAAAATTGTTTCCCCTCTACATTTCACAGATTATTCCCAATACTAGAATTTGGTGGATGCTCACCGTATAAAAGGGTGCTTAGTGAGGAATGAGGTACTAGTAGCACATTACTTAAGACATGGGCTCTGTCAAAGTGTCTTACTCTTCAAGTGCCCTGTTCAGGACACCTCAAAAAGGTGAGAGAAATACCCACTTCAGCCCTCTGAAGACACCAGCAGAATACAAGCAACCCAGAAAAGTAGCTGAAAACATTAATTTGTTTTCAAGGACTGTTTTGGTACAGCAAGATTTAGCAGTTGGGCTCAAGGGTTAATCCTAAATCAGCTCTTTAATCAGAGGCCAGTACAGCTGGGAAACTGAGGCACAGATGCACAGGACACTAGAATAGAAACAATTCAACATCATCACAGAGACAATTAAAGAGTAGGGAATTTAGGAATCTAATAACCCATGTTGGAATTTAGCCAAGATGCTGAAACAGATGCACAAAGCTGTTGCAAGGATGCTTTGTGTATTCTTTATCATTTTAATATCTTATGTTATACCATATGGTCCCACATTTCAATCATTGCGATATAAGCCACAAAAGAGGTAAAAGAAACTGTTGACAAAACATTTATAGAGATTAAATTCCCTAAGGATCTTTTGGGTCTGGGATTTTACAGGCATTTCATTTTCAAAATGCTTCTAGACTTAAATAATCCTGGGGAAATATCCCTTTCTCCAGGGCACAGTTGGAAACACAAGACATAGACTGTGCCCAGTGATAGAGCAAAGTCCACAGACCAAAGAAAAATAGGAAAGAAAGACATTCAAAACGACTTGAGAAGGCCTGTGGCAAGAAAAGGAACTATTGAGAGCAGGGGACACCAGGTCAGGAGAGAGCATGGCCAGGAGAAGCAGCCAGGAGTGCTACCACACAGCTGCTTCCTCCTCTTCCCCCTCTCCCAGAGCTTTGTCCTTTAGCTGACTCTGGCTCTGTCTGCTTTAGACGGCTTCCTGCTCTTTGTAGATTTAAACAAATTCTTTGTTATTTGCTTATATGCTTTTGGCTGTTTGCTTTGCAAAATGCCTTTTAGTATTCCCACATTTCTGTCTCATATTTACCTGCCATTAATTATTATCCTCTTCATAAGCTGAGATCTTCCCTTCCAGTACAAAGACACACTCTGATTTTCCAGAATTTTTCCTTTACCTATACCTATTAATTTGAAATCCTACTCTTTGAGTTGCTCTTTTTTTTTTTTTTCCCTCCTAGGGGTAGTAATTTATTACTCATTTTATGGGATGTTTAAGTAGCCCCCATGCTGAGCTGCAACACTTTAATTTCCTCACTTTTCACCTTAACATCTTTTTTACTAGCTTCCTCATTTTTAAGCCTCCAATTTAGTGCACAATTTAGGATCAGTGAACTGGTTCTCAGTACAATTCATCCTCTGAGGACACTTGTATTATACTATTACTTAAGCACATCTGTATTAATGTCACTTTTGTGTGGCTGCATGGCAAGGCAGAGATACAGAACCCTGGTCCGTGTCAGCCAGATTTCCTACTGCTTATGGGGCTACAGCAGCACACACTCACCACTAAATTTGTCCTGATTTTAAAGGGGTCACTGGGAGCTCTGCCCCAAAACCAACGTGTCCAGATAAGGGGTTTTACTCACAGTGGGTTGGGAGGCTCCTAGTACAGAAAGCTTGGCCATGAGCAGGTGCTGTAAGGGTGGTGGTGGTGCTGAAGTTTAGCTGTTTTGCTTGAGGGTTTTTTCAGTTTCATGGTTACACATGTGTGTTCTGTTCAGTTTGCCTTAACACGGGTATGGATATACAAGAACTCTTAAGAAAACAAAACCTGATCTCATTTTTTAAACTCCAAGGTAAGATAAGAAGAAAGGGGAAGCTGGGAAAGGCTTTGCAATCACCCCTCTTATGAAGCATACAGTCACTTCAAGAGACAGCTGGAAAAAAAAATATCCCACAAAAATTCAGGGATATTGGTAGCTTTTACTGAGGGTTTACCCCACAGTGCATGTGAACAAAATATCCCTTGACAGAAAACCCTGATAATATTTGGTGTCTTCCAGAGAAAATGTTGATTTCCTCAAAACCTGAATTTGTGATGGTTATTTTCAAAGGCTTTTTAGTCATCTGTACCTCTGTGCTCTCTTTAGTGGCATAGCTTTTCTTTGTGGGATTTTATGCAGTGCCTACTATAAGATGACATTAATCTTATGTTCAAATGCCTGGACCTTATTCTAATTTCATGATTATAGTAATCCTCTGTTTCAATTTTATGGCTGCATCTCTTACTTTTGCTTTCAAATTGACTAGTGGAGGATAAGTCACCTGAGCACAAAAAAATAAATAAAGAAAACTATGTTTGTTCTTCAGACGATAGCGTCACCCAGCAAAGTTGGTTACTTCATTTTTAGAAGCCAAGACCAGCTGAAAGTTCAGATGTGCATTTATCACAACAATGGAAAACACAAATTGGCTTTGTTTCCTTTTCCTTTATATGAAGTCATTACCAAACATATTGGCTTGGAACCCTAGGGATTTGGAAGCAGTGAGATTTAGAACAGGAATAAAAATACTAGGATTTTTCAGCAATAAAAGAGTGAACTTGAAACTACAATGGAAAAAAAAAAGTGAGAAAGCCAAAAACAGTGATAGAATTGAGACTGATGATTTTGTAATTGTAAATAATACAGTAAGGAAATTAACAGACTTGGGAAATGTTTTAGACTCGCAGGGAACATTAGAAGTTGATTCTTTTAAGTATGAAATGGGAAAGACCAAAGATGTAAGAACTATAAATTCACATTTTCTTCAGTAAGAAAAGGGTTAAAATACAAGAGACAATGCAAGAGAAGGAAAACAGGGAAAATTACCACTTTGATCTAGCCTTTTCTTAATTCCACTACTGAACAACACTGAGACATCTTAAAAAGCTCATTGTGTGGAGAAAGCATATTTTCACTCCTGCTGGCATCTGAGATGCCATTAACTGTGGGTTGGCCACTGAAGCCAAAAGCTTTGGTGCAAGTCTCAGTGGCAGAGAAGGCATGTGGGATGGGGCAATGCAGAGCAGTGGGATGGGCATTCTCTCCATCCTCCTTACCACATACATCAGCTGTCCCAGCTCCCTGCCAGCACAGGGAGGTGATCCTTCAGCCTGTCCCTGCCATCCGTCCCTGACTGCCCCTTGCTTCTTGGGCAGTTGTTGCTTTTCCTACTGTGTGGGAACCCAGGACATCCCTCTGGCTGTCTAGGATGGCCAAGACCCCTGCCAGGGGGCTCAGAAGCAATGGCACAGAGCCCAAAACACCTGTGGTTTTGATTATGACCCATGGAGCAAATTACTAACCTTATATGAAGATCAGCAGTTTAGGTAGAATAATAGTGAATTATCACGGGGTGGAAAAGTAGATTTTGGGGTTTCTAGAATGGGGGTTCAGGAAGCTAGATGGAGGGATCTGGGCATGTCCAGCCTTTTTCCTTCTTCTTGGCCTCCATCTTCTGCTGTGATGGTGGCACTTTTAGATTGGTTTAGAGTAGAAGCTCACTGTCTAACATAGGTGATAGGTATTGGAAAGTAATTGTAAATGTAGTTTTTAGTATAAAGACATAACACTGCCCCGGGGGCAGGCAGAGTGCCTGGAACTGTCCTGCTGGATGGACCTCGGCAGGGCAGGAGAAAATTTGTTATAGATAAGATACAATAAACAACCTTGAGACTGAGAACTGAAGAGCTCCAACTCATTCTTCAAATGCTCGGGCTGGGAAAAGAGACTTTTAACATTTCTCAGGGTCACAGCAACCACCAAAAGATCCCAAGACTACTGCATGTTGGTGAGTGGCTTAGCTTCTGTAAGAGGGGAAATGTAATATTCCAATATTCCAGAAGACTTGTGCTGCAATATCCTTTCCTCCTCAAAATATTCAACAGGAAGCTAGAAATTTTAGGCCATTCCCTATCCAATAATCTCCTTAAAAAGACATCCTGGATCCAGTTGCTTTATGATGCTTCTGGTAATGCACATCAATAGATAGCGATAGAGTTATGTTCCAAACCCTATCCAAAATGGTCCATAATCAATTTTTTGACCGCATAGGAGATACAAAATTCAATCGTCTGGAAGCCTAGGCAAGAGAAAGCTATGTTTAAACATCATCCCCTGCATGCCTGCAGAGTATAATACTTTTTAAAAGCTCATTTGACATATAGAAAAACATTTTGCTATCCATAAACACAGTAGCTCTGTGTATAAAAGAGTGGGTAAATTAAACTATCTGAATGAAAAAAGAACTGAACTATGGGAGCAAAAATCAGCTGAGTTAAAATGAGCAAAAGTTGAAGCTCTTTGTATCAAATATAAAGAGTGAGGCAGGAAAAATATTCTTCTGAAATATTCATGTTCTGAAAACATGCTTTAAGTATATATAAAAATCCCAGTTTTTTACTTTTATCAGGTCATGACTTAGTCCCTGGATAGGCACATTTTGACCCAATAGCTCTCATTCTGGGATCAGGGCTTAAATGACCTATTTGGATCATAGATAGAGCAGCTGCTCTGGGGAGATGCAGACTCTCTGCAGCATCTGTCTTCCTTAATGGAAAGCAACTTCCTATTTGTTTACCTGCAAGGCTGCAAGTGCCATTAAAAGAGTGTTCAGGACAGTTTCAGTGCCATGTCCTGAGATTTAAAATTTTCTTTAATGTTGTACATTCGTCTCAATCAGTAATTTTCAACCTACTTTTAATTTTCCTGTATTCCTTGCACCAAACAATAACAGTAGGAAACCTGAAACATCCCCAGTGTTACTAGAATTGTGAAAAAGGGAGATACCCAGCTTACTGAATTGTTTCCAAATACTACTGTAGTTCTCTATGCATCCTTAGTAAAAAGGGGAAAAAAGTGAAACCTAATCATTAAAAGAAAACCTGTTTGGGTTGTTTGAAGTGTGAAGGTCTTGTGTTTTGTAGCTAGAAATTACACTTCTTTACATGTTTCTTAATCTGATCCAAGTTTTTCCTTTTCTTTCCCTCTTGCTTTTAATTTGACGTGCCAGTCAAAGTTAACATTAGGAAAAACAGCAAATATAAACCTTGTAATTTATAGGCATTCATGCTGTACACCATAATAGCTCTCATCTTGGCAAAAGTTAGCAGATTGTTTTCTGCTCTCATGAGGAAATAGCATTCATTTTAGGTTTTAATGGAGCTTTAGGGTTATAGTAACTCAAATTAAACTAAATCATCATGAATTATTTCTGAATCCCATGTTATGTGCTCTCTTTTCTTCCCTTTGTTGGTTTGTGAACATGTGAGTTTCACACACTAGCAACTAAAACTTGTGCACTAAATAATATACAGCCCCTCATTTTGAATTGGAACAACAACACATCAGACCATTCCTGAAATGACAAGACCCCTGTCCCAGCAACAATGGCACATGCAGACAAATGTCTGGCAGTGTCTAGGATAATAATGATGTTATGGACACATAGAACTATGTCACCACAGGATCAGCAGCTACAAGTACAAATTCTCATGCACAGGTACTTCTACCAGGACATTGCAACTGGAATGACATTCTGTCTCGTAAATAGATGAGAAATGAGAAGCAAGTAAAGGCAGAGTCAAGTAATTACTTTTATATGCCCAAATTTAATGGAAAATTTCAAAAGTATTTTAGAATAGCTTTTCTGCAGTTGAAAGAGCAAGGCATTCAGATCTGTGACTAGAAAATTTCAAGTTATGTTTCTCCATTTATCTAAAACCTGTTTCAATGTGGAATGGAATGCTCAAGCTGACTGGTGTGGTAGTCCAAAAGTGCATACACCAGTATGAGAAGTTAGTTTTAGCATAAATTTCTGTGACATTAACCATAACCACCAAAACATAAATCTTATTTTAGTATTTTTGTCAGGAGGTTGGCATCCTTACTAAGGTAACTTCTTGAAATATTTGTCTCTACTTGCCCTTGTGCTCCTACAGCTGAGAGATATACAGATTTGCAGTACTTTTCAATGAGATTTGTCAGCTACTCTAATGAGACAGTAGATTAACTCTACAGCATTATGGAGAACCACAGAGCCTGATGATATGCCAGATGGCCTTGGGAACTACTTTTGATCCAGACAATTCATAATTTCTGTATCTTTTTGATACATTTGGTACAGAACAAAATTTTACCACTGACCACTGACATTCTTTTTTTTCTATAGCCCAATCAGTCAGAAAGATTGAATGTTTTTTGAACCATACTTGTTTAGAAATCATAGGAGGTTCAAAAATTCTTCAGATTTTGAAATTTTGATGTGTACAATGATGTGAAGCCAGTGTCACTTCCATTTTAAATGCTAAACATGTATCTAAAGTAGATCATAGGTACTTACAGGTTCAGATTTTGCCACTTGTGGTTTGCTGGTATATTTTATTCTTGGTTAGAAGCCATCTAGGATGAATAAGAAAAAGGATAAATAACTTCTAGGTCATCCACACTTGACATGTTATTTTTGTTATACATAATTAGCTATGGAAAAACAATCAAAGAACAAAATACATGTAACCAGCCAGTTATTTATAGCTGTGGCTTTTCAGCCACTTGGCATTAACTATGTCATGAACACATAGGGATAAGAAGAAGAACTGTTGGCTTCCTACCAGAAATAAGATTTTCTGCACTCAGCATATCTTTTCACACAAAACATACTCTCAACAAAAGCAGCATAACTTCTGAAAAGGAAAATCCAGGCACTTTGAAAAGCCACCAGGGAGGGAAATGCCTCTATACCATGCCAGCATTGGTAGTTCACAGACTAGAAGAAAAAATGGAGTTTTGAGATACTTTGGATAAATTAACTGATGTAACTTGACAAGAGGTGTTACTGCAGTGGCAGTGACATTCCTAACGCTCTATTTCCTTCCTCTTACCCCTTCTACATAGCTCTGTCTTCTGCTGTCCAACAAAAGTAGGCTTTTTACCTTGCAGGATGTTGTACTTGAGGCCACTTACCAGGAAAGAAATAATGACACTCTTCTGTAGATGCAGGTGCACTGCATGAATTAACAACCACTGCCATCTAACAAAGACAAGGATACTAAACAAAAAAAAAAAAAAATTAAATCAACATTTTGTCTTACTTTTATGATCCTGAAAGAAACCAGACTAATGTGATCCTAGACCTAAGAAGAAAAATCAAAATGAGCTTTGGAAATAAAAAAGGTGTATTCTGCATTTGTTCAGTTTTACTGACAAACTCTGGAGGTAGATGTAAGATACTGAATAAAAGCAATATGCAAATCTGGGGGACATGCTGAAATAAGGAGGCACATAAATGGAAACCAGTGTACAATCTGTTTTTGATATACCAGCACCCACTCATTACAGCCATTACACACACATCCATTCTTCAGGCTTCCCTCCTTCAAACTATTTCATTTCTCATTTAAGTAATAAGTCTTGATTCTTCCTTGTGCTTCAGTGTCATAACAATGCCTCTCTTTTTCTTTCCTCCTCTTTCCTCACACACTGACAAGGTTTCTTCTGCCCATGATTCCTACGGGGTCTCTTTCCCTACATAGTATTTTCTAATACCACCCATTTTCCTTTCTACAAAGTTTAATTCTTCCACAAAAGATTTAATTACCTAGCCCAAGTATGTGAAAGGATGTTCCCACAAGTCAAGGTAGTAAAATGCAAGAGTTGGCCCCATTATGTTTATTTTACACACAGGGGGGAGAAAGGGAACCTGTATGATGAGAAAAAATACAAAAAGGAAAAAAATTAAAACTAACACTTGCAGTGATTTCAGCCCCAGTGGAAAACACACATTTATTGGGAAGAATTCTCAGCAGTAATGCTGGAAATCTAACATTTTCTAGTTCAATTACAACATCGGATCCTAGATATTGGTAAGAGGCTTGTTTCTCAGAACTTTGATACTGAATCAATACTGTGCTAACTTGTGATGCATTAAAACAGTGCAGGAGGTGTCCAAATGTTATTAATAGTTTCATAGCCTTCCCATCTATTCTGCCAGACATACTTAGTTATTGTCAAAATTACTGTTTTATTGAAATAAAAACAAGCACGTTATGGACTTACATGAAGTTGCGCTTTGAAAGACAGCCTAGTGAATTCCAGGGAGTCTGACTGCACGCTCAGTGTTTTTTCCTTCTCTCTGCACCATGATCACAAAAATGCAAAGCCTTCACTTTACCCCTGGCCTGCTTTTGAACAACAGGAATGATGGTGACCCTAAAACCACCACCATATTTTGGGCCTGGTGCAGGTTCAGTGACAATTAAGAACCAAGCATGTGGCCAAGTCCCCAGATATCAGGCAAGTACTTCCACATGGGATTAATCTTCTCCCACTTCACAGATCCACAGTGGAAGTCCCTACATCCCATCTGCTGGTACAGACTCCCTTCCTGTTCAATGCAGAAAAGGAAGCACTTGCAGAGTGCTTACAGTTCACCTGCTGTGCCTTGAAAGAGGAAAAGCAGTACTAAGAATTGCCTGATTTTTATCACAGACCTGCAAAGCCAAGCAGATGGAGATACGGGCACTATTGATTCCTGCATTTGGACAAACAACTCCCAGCAATGGTTTATAAACTGAGCAATATGGATGGTCTCTTCAGCTTTGTGTCCTGGAGCTATTCCATTTGCCTTCATCCTCTGAGTAGCCCTATACAATGACTTCCATATTATTTGGTTTTTTTCATCAGTGTCTCAACTGCTACCTCATTGGACTGAATTTCCATGCTGCTCTCTCATTTAGGCAGGTCACATAACTAATTCACTTCCCTCCCCACATCTTCTAATTGATTATTTCCAGTTTCCTAGAATGACACTATTGTTATAAGTCTCTTGATGGTTGGGTAATTCAGAAAAGCCCATCTCACATTTCTTCCTTTAAAAACTTGACCCATGTTTCCCTGTCTATTCACACAGTCATAGACCCTGTTAGGAGCCCCCAACACTATAAATTAGAGTTTACTGGGATGACTGAGAACTTTTCAGTTTATTTTTATGAAATGGATTATTCTCAGCTGGGACCTAGATGTTGACCTCATTGATTTTTTTCCCCCACATAGGCCACTAATGCAGCTCTGGAATGTATCATATTTGACTGGACACAATCAAAGCTGCTGAACTTGCCTAAAACCACTTTTGTGTGTAGTTCTATTAGGCTGAGACTCCCTGATGCATATGACAAAGTTTCTTTGCATGTTGGTGGAACAAAAGAAGGAAAATTTCAGAATATTTGGCCAATCATAGGATTAGAGGAAGGAATTTTATAATGTAAATACTGATCCAAGCAGAAATCATTGGTTTATAAGGAAGAAAATGTTATACAACCTTCATATGGCTAAAAGAAAGCAGAACCAATTATTCATTTTTCTCCTCTCCAAAGAATTACTAGTTGACTACCATTTCCTTCTTTAGGACTATTGCTGACAAAATTGTATCTTTAAAATCTAACCTATTAATGTTTGCAAAAATGACACTATGTTAAGAAATAAATTAATCATTCATCTATGATGGCCACAAAAAGCAGTGAGGTTATTTTTCTCTTTCTTCCTTTCCTAATCCTTGGATTTTACCTATAGCCTGCATGCAAGTAATGCACATTAGTCAATTAATAAGCTGTTAAATGACAACAGTTCCAGGCAATTTAATTACTGTTGGTAAAATAAGAAATGAGTTATTGCATGTCAGTAACTAATTTCAGCTCCTTTCCTTGGAACAAATCAACTTTGAATGTGATGGCTTATTTAGGGGAAAAAGCAATTTCTTCCTAGAGAATGCAAACTACTGAGTCATTTTTGGAAAAGAAATGTAAATGGCTTGTAAAAATCTTCTGCCCTTTGCTTCTAGTCCCAGGCAAAGTTTATTTTAAAAACTAGGTTACTGTTTCTGCAACTAAATATACTAAAAAATATAGTATGAGCCTAAATAAAGAAAGAGAAACCATGTAACCCAGAACACTCTTCCCTCCATTTCAGTCATTCTGTATGTTTATATCATGCTACAATGAATGAACTTTAACCATCCACTGAAATACATAATTCTGTAGTAAAACAGTTATTTGCTGTAGCTGATGGTTTGCACCAGAGATAGCAGTGGCAATTGTGCCTAAATTTTCTCTCTAAAGTATATAGAAATCATTTAATATAGATAGTAATGTCTAGCAAAGCAATTTATAATCCTACATTTTAATAACTCCCTATAATAAAAGGACATATCCAAAACATGTTAGTAGGTGCTGGTCTCAAAAGACAGAAGTGTGGTTTACAACCTCTTCTGGAGGAAGAAGAGGAAGCACCTGTTTAGGAAAATCTCATATTAATGTTGGTACTTTATACCAGAAAGTATTCAGCAGCACCCCAGTGGCTCCACCTCCCCCATGCATGTTCTGTGATATTTCTGGAGTGAGCTGACTCCACCACAACTCTATGACTAGTGACAGTTTTTTCAGAAATTTTATTTCACTGTTCTGTGACATTTTTTACAGGGAAGGAAGTCACTTTTAATCCAAAGAGCTCTGAGAAAATTTAATTTTCCTATCCTTGCATACATTTAGACTGCTGAGCAAATTACTAAGAAACTTTTGAATGAGTGTCTAGAATGAAAGCAAGGAAAATCACTGGAAACATTTTGGGTTTTTTTCATCCACAGCCTATTTAACACCTTATCACTGCTGGGACCTGGTGCTTGACAGGGCTCCTCACCAAAAAAAAAGATGGTACAGATGGAGCTTATGCAAGCATTAGTCAATGTAAAATTGCCACAAATAAAACAAACAAATAAAAAAAGTTGCACCACCAGGCATCTTTGCTTTTGAAAGAATCTTCCAGAAAATACGCTTTCTTACAAAGAAGATGCACCAAGATGTTTCTTGAACACTTAGTAAGAGTTACATGATAATCAAACTGCAGCAGTTCTTATAGAATCAAGTCAAGTGAGGAAAAAAAGAAACCATATTAATATTTTATATTAACGTTCAAGAATTGAGCTGGTCCAAAGCTCTCAAACAAAAGAGTATTCACTTGAAAATCACTTGTGCAAGAGAGCTGCTTAAACTCAGTTATAAATTCAAAGCTCTAAAAAATAAAGCAAAAGAAATAGCCCTTACATCCATAAATTCCTAGAAATCTTCATATTTATAATTTATTTTTTAATTTTTTTTTCAGATAACATAGCCCATAGTATGTCCAGAATTCTTACTGCATTCACATTTATAGGCTAAAATCCAGTGTAAAAGACCCCTTTTGTCCGGCCTCAAAGCCTTAAAATATTAGAAAAAGGATTAGCCAGGAATCCCCATTTTCATCCTCCCCATCAATTACCAGTTCCTCACTGTATAATAATATGTATGAATCCTTTAATAGTGAAATTGAATTTGACTCCCAAATGGTGCAACACAGGTCTGAGAACTAACACAGATCAAGGTATGATCAAGGTATCAATGGCTGTGTAAGAGCATCAGATAGATTTCCCAAGCACTCAGCAATGAGATCCTCACCTCTTCTCTGTGTCCTCTGCTGGAAAGGCACTTGGAAAGGCACTTCTTACAACTGAAGGCTCTGCAAATATGCCCTTTTGTGCCTCTGGCCCCTGCACTGACAGAAGGGGGGAAGCAGAAGGGCAGACACTGATCTCTTCTCCATAGTGCCCAGTGACAGGACCCAAGGGAACAGCCCAGGTTGTGTCAGGGGAGGTTTAGGCTGGGTATCCGGAAAAGGTTCTGCGCCCAGAGGGTGTTTGGGCACTGGAATAGGCTCCCCAAGGAGGTGGTCACAGCACCAGCCTAGCAGAGTTCAGGAAATGTATAGACAGCTCTCTATGGGACATGGTGTGAATCTTAGGGTATTCTGTGCAGGGCCTGGAGTTGGACATGATGATCCTTGTGCGTCCCTTCCAACTCCACATATTCTGTGAAGTCCCAACATCTCTGGAAATTTCAGAGACCCGAGCTAAACCAGGATGGAAGAGAATCTCTACACTTTACTCAGACGAAAACACTGGAGACTATCATGAGAAGGTCAGACCTTTAATCCCCTGTTTCACTCTCCATTTATCAGACTCTAAGCTTATCTTTTCTCTATTACACGCCTCTCTTCATATTTTATTGCTGTAGCAACCACCTATTGCAGACTACCTATGAAGCACTCCCTTGTCCTGCAACTCTGATGGAACTGCTCCATTGCATAGCAAATCACATCTTACTCAAATTCAAGAAATTTTGTTTCTGCTTTTGTACTTATTTTGTTGTACTCCTTATTGCTATACTGTCCTGTACAATTTGACTGCCAATCTTTTAAATTAGAATTAATACACATAAAATTATGCCACTCTAATAAATGAAAATTAAGTGCACAGAAAGAATTAAACACACACTTATGCATAATTACTGTTAATATATGACAGATACTAATAGTAGTTTTGCTGCAGGTAAAAAATAAGCAACCTTACTAAAAAAAGATATTGAAGTTATGAGGCTGATCTAAAGGCTCACCAGATCAGAGATTTCCTAGAATAAATCTGACAATCATCTACAGTATGAGAGTGCAAACAGCTTAATAACTAGGAACATTTCTGCGCACAGAGTTACTTCACTAGTAAAGCAGTCCACACTTCCTATCTGCAGCTCCTTGATAGTTCATTCCTTGATGTAACAATCCACTTGCTGCTCTCTAAATACAGATACAAGACAGACTCCCCTGGACAAGAGCTATTGTATTTCTGTTCATGACTCTGTAGACATGAATAGTCCTAGTTTAGATGTACAGTGAAGCAAATAAATTTGATATGTTAAGATTCACAAGTCATAACAAGAGGTGCATAATAAACAAGTCAGCTCCAGAAATATCCACTTTGTGTGGATCTGCAGTGACTGTCTGATGCATGCAGTTCATCACTCTGTGCTTTCTAAGACAGGGAAAAAGGCTTCTCCGCACAGAGTTACTGCACATTAGCTATAACCAGCCTGCTGCAGTTATGTCCAAAATAGCAGTAGAACAGAGAGAATCATCCTGCCTGTCAGAGCACAGTACTTGAAAATACTCCAAACCTATGAAGTCCTGAAGCACAGATTAAACCCACGGCCAGGCAACAGGAATTGGTCTATTGCTTGAAGTCCACAGAATTCATCAACTAGACAAATGCATTTGTAGGTAGCAGGACCTTCCACCATCATAATACAGAGTGTCACCATGGTCACTGCCTAGTCAAAAGTTCTGGGTTTGTTTTTTACCAGTCATACAGATCACTGCTGGCTATCAATAGAAAAAAGCAAAAAGAACATTTTCATGTTTATGGCAAGGAATAATGGAATTTGCAAACTTTCTGCAATATGGTAAGATCTTAAAAAAATTACAAATTTGTTTGTAAGCAGAAGAAAAAAGAAATCCATCTCTCCTTTATCCTGTCTACATTTAAATCATGTCTAATGCAATTACTTGAGACATCAACATTCCTCATTAATACCCAACTCCTCCAAGATTTGGAGCCCCACTTATGAGCATATGCTTTGCCAGAGACAACCTTACTTCATTTCTTAACTGTTACAGCTGTAGATAGACACCAAGAAGGAAATTATCTTCCTGAGCAGTTTTGCTTTTTAACTTTTCCATAAAGAAGCAAGAGCTTCTTTAAGTATGCTTTACTAATGAGCTGTATGATACCCTTTAAATCAGAAAGTGGAGTTCACACAACCTGTAGTATAGTTACATCTCTATTACTCAAGAATACACTTTCAGTTGCACAGCAGTTGTCTTGTGTTGGCAAGTCTCCATATATTTACAGGGCAAATGTAATTTATTGCAGAAACAATAATAAAGAGGCAGAGCAGAGGTAATACGGGAAACTATAGTAAGACCTGCAGTTTCAGTCACAATGCACTGTCTACTTATTAAAAACTACTTAGTAATAAATAAAAACATCCAAAGGGATCCGTAAGGCTGCGTAGCATCTAGAGAAGAGAAATCAGAAATGTTGCATGAACCACCACAGAAGAATATGTCAGAAAGCCTCTTGTCACAGGCACTGTCCACTACCTTTCCACTCCTCTCACAAAAGGCCTCATAAGAGAAAGGACAAGAACAAATACTGCCTCAGGACACAGATTACCCACTATGTGCTATTTCAGGTAATAGGGCACAGCATTTCACAGGGACATTAGCAAGTGCAATTGCCATCCTAGAAGGGACTTTGCACCCAAAAGGCAGGACATGAAATTTTAGGAAGTACCTGATTATCACTGTTCTTTGAAAATATAGCTTAGCAATGCCTAAGCATATATAGAAGCTCCTCTTTAGATGTCTGTCCCTTTATCCTTTTCTAGTTATCAATAGTCATGAAGAATTATTACATCAGAATTCTTTCAATATCAGACAATTAAAAAAAAGTCTATCAGGCATTTTATAATGCAAATATGTCTTTTTAGGACTTGCAGAGGGAATGAATCCAGGAGTTATTGTCCATTCATCCTTTGACCTCTCATCTTCCAGAGCCTCTGGCATATCTACCCTTTCCCTTATGCATTAGCTATTAAAGGAGCAGACTTCAGAACTGCTTTCCAAGGAAACTCACATTCAATTCCCCACTTGTAATAGAGATTTACAGTTTAGTTACCTATTGTGAATAATTAGTCTCCTAAAAATTGCTTTGGTAACATTTAACGTGACACGGGTTCTCTGCTATGCTCTCCTTCCATATTTCAACATTTTATATTGTAGCTCCCTTTTGACAAACCCTATTAACCAAACCTTCCAGGCCTTACTGAAAATGTCAGGCTATAGAAAACAGATAAGAATTGTCATTCTGCAGTGCCAGCAGAGGCCTCCTGACTTGAATCTGGCAACGCTTTACTAAAGCTGTACCTCACAGGGCAAGAGAAGAAACCGCATCAATTGCTAGGGCAATGTAAAAGTGAACATAGCAGGATGTTTTACAGTTTGCTGTGTTCTGTAGTTAGCTGCTATCCTCTTTTCCTCTGAAAACCTACCAAAATTGCAATCTTCAAACAAGGCAATGATGAATTGAGTAAGATTAGAGAAGTGTCTGGGTTGCAAAGCAGTGACCAGTGCAGGATCCACCATTTCAGAACACATTTGATCTCAGAATCAGTTGCTAAGCCAACAGTTTTAAGAAGCGCTTCCAAATTCCAGTGGCTTTATATTCAGAAGTAGTTTTCATTTTGTTGATTACCAAGATGAAGTAGGGAATGTGAATACATTTTGTACATATATTCTCGTTTAAGTATTTTGAGGACTCAGTATCTAAAGACGAGAAGATTTTTTCCTGTAATTTGAAAATTTGTGATGCTTTGAGGAAAGAAAAATGTATTTTCTTCTTGCAGACAGAGAATCAAAATTTATAATTTTTGCCATTTGCAGTAGCTGCTTCACATCATTTTGCTCACAAGACCAGATTTTGGAAATAGAATTCCTGGACAGGTTGCCTATGTCCAGGATCACTGAGATCCTGAACAGCAATGGCCTCTTGCTTTGACTTCCAGAGTTGAGGCATTTTAAAAAGGCAGGCAGCTAGTACTAAACCAATCACAGCCATACTCAAAATATCTCACTGGAAGAGCCTGTTGTGGCTAATCACACTCCATGGCAGGTGGCTAGATAGCCTGATAGACCCCTTATCTCATACTGAAAACCACAGATGTTGTTTTGAGTCTCTCACTCTCAGTTCCTTTAGTTTCACTTCTTCAATATGCTTTGGTAAATCCTAGGGATCCAGCTGCATCCTCGGGCTCCCAAAACAAGTTTTAGGAGCAAATTGAAAATTATGCATACTGCCACCATCACCTGCTTTACCCATGGAAAGCCAAGGTGGAGCAATCAGAGTATGTGTCTTGGGAAGCAGACCTAAAAGAATTACCAAGGCTTCTCTTCCTACAAATTGCTCCTTGCTCCTAGCTGGATACATTCAGTCCATCTAATGAAGTCAAGAGTACCACACATAAATGTTACTATGAATGAAACATTTATTTTTAAAGGTGTTTCAAAAGGAAGAGAACAAAGTAATTGGCATAAAAGTTGTCGGTCACATTACTACATCATATCACCTTGGGGCTTGCTGGTCTAGGACAGGTGATCAAAACCAAAAGCCCTTAGCTTTTGTGAAAGGTAATGTCAGCAGCTGCACTCACAAATATGGGCTGCCACCTAATGCCTGTGTCATGGTAAATGATTATAGGCAGACAAATCTGCTTCTTTGTTTTAATCAGTTACTTAATCAGCTTCCTTGGAATGAACTGGTTTGGCTCAACAGACTGAGTGACAAAACTTGTCAAAGCAGAGGGCGTAATAAAAGTGTACTGATAAATCATGGAAAAGTGATAGCATCGTTCTTTTTATTTACCCTTTTGTTTCTATCAGAGCAAGTTAACCTCAGCTCCTTTCATTCATCTTTTGTTGTTATTGCTGGGAAATTTAGTATTTAGTCCAAGATGTTTCGCATGATGAATTATTAAAAATCTTTAACTGTTGGACAACCTTCTAGAGGTATAAGATTTTTTAGGAAAAAAATTATCCCTTGTTTCGCTGTGAGGGGAGACAGCTAATGAAAAATGGTCCAGAATTATTGTGAAACAATTGTCTGTAGTGTAATCAAGTCTGCTTCTGCCCTCCAACTACTCCAAGATATAATGATACATGTATCATTAAGCAGCTGCTATGGATGCCTGAGGAAACTGGTAGAAATTTGTACCTATTGTTTTTCTTTCTCCATTTCAATCTGCTCCGTTACACTCCTTCCATCCACCTCCCACTGCACTTTTTAAATGCTACAGGCTTGGGGAAGAGCAGCTGGCAAATGCCCAGCAGAAAAAGACCTGGGGTGCAGGTTGACAGTGGATGGGCATGAGCCAGCGGGTGCCCAGGGCAATGGCCAGGGACATCCTGGCCTGTATGAGCAGCAGTGTGGCCAGCAGGACCAGGGCAGGGATTTTACCCCTGTACTTGGCACTGGTGAGGCCACACCTCGAATCCTCTGTTCAGTTCTGAGCCCCTCACAGCAAGACATGCATTGAGGATCATGTCCAGAGAAGGGAACAAAGCTGGCGAAGGGTCTGGAGCACAAGTCCTATGAGGAGCAGCTGAGGGAGCTGGGGATGTTTAGCCTGGAAAAAAGGAGGCTCAAGAGGGACCTTATTCTTCTCTAAAACTGCCTGAAAGGAGGGTGTTGTCAGGTTGGTCTCTTCTCCCAAGTTACAAGTGATAGAACAAGAGGAAATGGCCTCAAGTTGAACTGGGGGTGGAGGGGGAGGAGGGATTTATATTGGATTTTAGGAAAAATTTCTTCACTGAAAGGGTTGTCAGTTATTGGAACAGGCTTCTCAGGGAAGTGGTGTAATCATCATTCCTGGAAGTGTTAAAAAAATTAGTAGATGTGGCACTCAGGAACACAGTCCAGTGGTGGACTTGGTAGTGCTGGGCTATTGGTTGGACTCAAATTTCTTTTCCAAACTGAAGAATTCTATGATTCTATATACTCTTAGCTGGATTCTGCCACTGGCTACACTGGTGTAACCCTTCACTTAAAGGGATGTCTGCTGCTGAAAGGACACTCCTGGACCAAGTGTCTCCTTAATTATGGAATATTCAAATAAGCACTTTTAGGGTCATGATTTTTAACACAGCAAGTCAAGGGCAAGGGAGAATGTGTGACTAATGTTCAATTAGAAGAGTCTAGAAATTAAACAATTGGTTTTTTAATGGTTAATATGCATTATGCAATATTAAAGACTATGATTAGGTGTGTGAGATTCTCCTACCCTGTTCCCAGCCCCCACGCACACGGTCTCTAGTTGTTGAGTTTTCCAGTGCAAAGGTACGAGGCACACTTTTTTCAATAGTCTCTTAGGAGGAGCCAAAACACTCCTGATGACTGACACCTTCCACAGTGGTCTATTCAGTACAGTATTTTGAGGATTTTAACTAAACTGCTGTTAAATGTTGTTATTATTTAAGGTGGATTTTCATTCTCTTCAACAAAGAAGCCACAACACAAGACGTAGGAAGGAGCAAAATACTGGGAGTATTTACTGAAAGAAGGAACATGGATATGAAGCATTTTTCTGAACCCTTCCACAAAATAATTCAAATCTGGTTTCTAACTTTATTTTATTTTTTAAATGGATAAGCTGTCACCAGGGTGCCAGCCAAGGGAAATTTGTTTCTGGCATATGCTGCAGAACACTAACCTCCATTTTAATCTTCAACAAAAACACTAATGTGATCAAAGCAGCACATAGACATTCAAGAAGGTGGACACTGATGAGTGGGTATCATGGAAAACACTACAGAGGGACATCTTTATTGGTAGAGGTGGAGTATTTGTACATGGAAAAATTCCACAATAGCTTGATTTTCCTAAGAGAGAAAGAATAAAGCTAAGCAGCTTTCAGGTAAATTTCTGTGTGCTGGCAAAGAGTGGGTAAGAGGGTAAAGCTGCATGAAATTTTCCTGTTGAAACCTGAAATAATGCTAGATCAAATCCAAACCAGCCTCCAGGAGTTAGTGAAGCTCTGGAATACTTTCAACCAAGGAGATTTCTCCTAGATTTTGACTCTGTTTAAGGGCAGATAGGACAGTATGCCTCCTCTCCCATCCCCTGTGGCCAGAGCCCTGATCAAGGGCCTCAGTGACTGCAAGGTTTCACAAGCAATCAGCTTTACTCTAAATCTGCTACCTTTGTTCAGTGACAGAAAGCTTTCAGAAAATTACAGCCCAGAGGATCTGCTTTTATTTGCACAAAACAAAGAAAAATTTAGATCTTTCTGCATCTAAAAAGACTAAGATTTGTCAAATATGAGTTAGCACAAGCAGTCAGTAAATATAGAGAGGAGTGTGGCACAAAAATAATTTTGCGCAGACATAATTTCAGAGAAGCTCTGGAGGCTACTGCTTAAAGGGCTAGCATCTCCAACAGCCTACCTGGCCCACTAGTGCTTACAGTCTCAGGAGCAGCAGTAGAAAAGGGAATATTTGGGCAGTTTGTTCAGCTAATTTTACTTACCATGGCAGTGCAGATGGGACTGCATTTTTACACCAGACTGAAAATTAGTTAGCTGGAGCACAGGTACCTGTTACCTTCTGGTTTTGCCTTCAGAGGACATGGGAAAAGGCCTGGGGAGACAGGAATATCAGAGTTGGAAATCAGCCAGTGAGATTCATCACAGAATGTCAGAGGTCCTTTTATCCTGTCACAGGCAATTCTGACTGTTACTGAAGAAAGAAGGAAAGCTGTAATTTTTTATGTGTTCAAGGTACCAAAAACCCTTGTACTAGCCATGCCACAACAGAAGCCAGATCTATTAGGGTAGGAATATTTGATTTCAGCTTTGAAAATACTTTTTTGCCAACAAGATGCTGGCACAAAATATTTTCCAAAACATAATTATTTAAAAAAAAAAAAGTATTAATCTGTAAAACATCAATAATGTGCAAGTCTTATGGTGTTCTTTTTTTCATGAATTAGTAAAAGAAAAGGAAAAAAATGTCTATTTTTAAAATTATTATTGATTTTTCTTGTCCATATCACTTCAACTTTGACCCATGAGATTTGTCTCTTCTGTAAGATCAATACAAAGCATTGGACCTTACAGGATATAATTTTTCACATCCTCTAGATGACGTGCTATAGATTCATATTTTGGTCAGAATTTCCCCTCTGCAGCCAGGCATTGATGATTTTGAAAGCACTCATATTAATTTAAAAAAATATAATTAAGACAGCAAATGAATGATAATTGCACTACTTATTGACTGGGAAAGAAGAGAAGACATTGCAATTCTCTGTTCTGTGTGCATTTGACAATTTACATGCTACTACAAGATTTCTAAGAGAAAGAATCTTCCCTAACCCAGAAAGTACATCTCTTCAACAAGGTAATTTACAAAGCAGCTGAGGAAAAAACACAGGACAGCATTCAAACATCAAAGCTTCACACAACACAGTACATGCTTGCAGTCTATACCTTGTCCAGCCCCTGAACTTTGGAACACTTCTTGATGCCAGTTCTCCATCACATTCTCAGAACTGGGATGTTTACTGTCTCACAGTAAGAGTCACCAGCTCATAGTTACAAATCAAAGTTAGAAGTGGGAGAAACCAATAGATGACATGCCCTTTCCTATTGCCTGGGACAACCTTCCAGGATGGAGAAGCCTCTAGCAGACCAATTCTTCTAATTGTGAATTCTGTGCTTATTTTGAGAATTTGTTGACAAACAATACTAAAATGATGTCAGGATGCTTTTAAACCTCTTACCCCTCAAAGAGGAACCAGTCAAAAAAGCTCTCCTCACAGACAAATATTTTCTTCTAAGAATGATTACACAAGAATTTTAGTTTAAATTATATAAGGGATTGTGTGATTTTTTTACTTACCAAATAATCAATAAAAGTTGTGGGAAGCATAACTTGGGACTACATATTAATCTTGCATTCAGCCTTCCTTGCTAGTTTTCAACAGGACCTATTCATCTTGCTGAGTCTATAGGAGTGATTTGTTTCATCTGTACACTCCATGCACCACTAAATATAAAATCAACTTCTGTTTAACAAAGTGGATAGCAGCATGAGGCCCTTCCTGAAAGCCTGGGTCCTGGCAAGAGCATTGCAAATGATGAGAAGTTGTTAGTCTGGGAAAGAAACTACTTTATGGCACAAGCCACACTGTAAGCAGATCAGTTTTGAAAATAAACAATGTTGGTTTCTCCTCTAAGCAACTCCACAGGTACCCTGTGGACCTTCTGTGATGTGACATATTTGTAGGAAAGCATAGCAACACCTGAGAGCAAGCAGACTGGATCAGGCCATGGGTCTGTTTAGCCCAGTGTCCTGTGTCTGACAATGCCAAAAGGGGATGAAAGGACCAAGTAACAGGAAAAGCTGTATATAAAGGTACTTTTCCAAAATGCTTTACCACCTTTTAACTGGGAGATGTTTAATTCAACAAATGTGTCTGCCATAACCACCATACTTTTTTATCCATAAAGTTATCCAGTTATTGAACCTGTGCTACCATTTGATTCCAATCACCCTGTAGCAGGTAGTTTCAGTGCATTGCGGTGTCCTTTGTGAACACTGATTTTTTTTTTTTTTCTGAAATGGCTACTCTGGCTTCATCTGATACCTCCTAACTCTTCCACAGGTTAGGCAGATCTGGATTCACCCACATTTCTCCCCTCTCCATGCTGGGCTGAAGTGCCTTGGTTTACCTCAGGGTTCCTTGGGCAGAAGTAGCTCCATCCCCTTGTCAGCATCCCCTTACTCTTTTTAAATGTCAGGAGAGAGACAGTACATCATGCCAACACACCAGCTCTGTAGAAGCCTGGGGAGACAAAGAGCCCATGCAGCACTGAGCTGAAGGAGGAGAGCAGTTCCAGTGTCTCAGTCAGGGTTGCTGAGGGGCCAACCTGCCAATGCAATTCTGTGGTTTTCCCTTGGTTGTGTTTGGCTGTGACACAGGGCATCAGCAAGGAGCAGGAAAGGCCAGCACTTACAGCTCCCAAACACTTCTCACCCCTTGTTTGAAAGGCTTAAGAGCATTGCAACACCTGCTTGTACTGTGACTGCCCCTGGTGAAAGATTTGGATGTTACCCCTGCTACTCCTTCTCACTGGGTATTTAAGCAGTGACTATTCCAGAGCAACTGTGAATTTCTTGGGGGTCTCAGTGCACCACTGTGCCACAGTCATCACCAGAGCTTTCATCAGTAAAAGCAGCCATGGGAGAAAGCCTGAAGGCCTCAGAGACTTCCACTTGGAAATTTCATTTCTGGGAACTCAGCAGTTTTTTTGTTTAGTCAGGCACACAGTTCAAACAGCACTGCAGAAAATATTGGTGGCAGGAGGTGCTGCAGGTATCACTGGACTAGAGTGAAGTTCAAGAGAGGTGAGACTCAAAAGGTCTAGCTTGACTTTTCCATTTGTGCCCAAAAACTGCTGCACGGAGAGAAAAACATTATGTGGTACCAGCCCTCCATAGATGAAAGAAAATCTGCATTTTCTGCAGTGCAACATTTTTTTGAGAGTACAGAATGCAAATCTAGCAGCTTTTGTCAATCTGTGGTCACTTCAAGAGAAGTAGGGAAGGCATCTGAGTTATTTTTTAATAGAAATTTGCCTATCAAGTCCTGCAACAAAGGTCTGAAACAAAATATTTTGAAACAAAAATTAAATTACTCTTAATACTGGGAGTAGAATTGCAGATTGGAGAAAAGAAAAAGGAATATATTTATATGCAATGAGCCACAAGAAAAAACATGCACGTGGAGAGGGAAAACCTGAGAAAATAAATTCCTCTTTTTAATAAAGTTCTAAGATAAATGATCTAAATTTGGGGAGAATCAAAGAACAGGAAATTTAATTCCTTACTTTTTCCTTCTGACTTCAAAGAAAGACCTGATTTCATATGCACAACATTAAAGGAGTATTTTATCAAAGAATAGCTATATGTATCCCATAGAACAGAGAAATTTAAATGTCTTTTTTTCCCCCATATATTTTAGCAATACAAAATATTCTCTACAAGTTCTTCTAAACACTAAACAGAGCTACTATTGACCATCCAAAATTTCCTGGTTTCTAGTGTTTCCTGCAGCAAAGAGGAAAGAATTTGTCTCTGTGGTCTCTATAATTAGCACTCAGATTCTCAGGGTGCTTCCAGGCCTCTTTAGGAAGTTGGAAAGCCTAGTAATATTCACTTCATATATCATCAAGAATCACTGATGCATAATAATATGTAGCAATGCAGAAATCTGACTGCAGACCACAGTAATATTGACTACCAGCACTATACTGGTATAACAATTACAAAAGTAATTAGTATGTCATCTTCTTTTCTGACAGCCAACTAACAGAAGCAGAACATAAGAAAAATATAGAGAGAGTAATGCAAATAGTTGTAAATAGCTTTTTCTACCTCTTGTTGATACATGTACACTGATATTTTTCTTCAGAATCACTGATGAAAAACAGAGTAGCATAAGAAAATCCAGGATCCTAAACAAGAGGCTTTATTTTCACACCTGCCATGTAGTCTGAGTCAGCTACCAACAGCAAGGTCTACTCCAGGTAGTATGTGTTTGCAACTTAAAGTCATGACAGTAGCTGCAAGGGCTTCTGAGAAAGGTGCCACTCCTATTAGGATAAGGAATCACACTTCCTGAGGTTAAGAAGAACCGTTTCATTTCCTACAGAAAAGACTGTGCAAGGTGCTGAGCCTTTTAAGCAAATTCTCCCAGTGCTTACTGGTGCATGATCCAATGCAGTTGAAACACAGCCCCAGAGAAACCAGTGGCAAAGCTCTTGCTTGCACCAACAAAACACCCCCCTCTTTATTTGCAGACAAAACCCCAAGTTGATTCTATTATTTCTGTGTACCGAGTGCTTGGCAGAGGACTGGCTTTGTTTTGGGGAGCAAAGAGCAGAAAGCAGGTGAGCCATTCCCAGCCAATGCCACAGCTCTGCTCCTCACACCAGCCCCAGCAGCCGCCCCTAGACCGAAGAAGAGGAGTTTGACAGGTTAAATAAGCAGTGATTTAATGTGGGCTACTCCTGCACTGTGAGGGGACTCCCACAGCTCCTTCCTGGAGATGGCTGCTGAGCTAGCACAGACACTGGAGGAGCTGGCTGTGCCTCACTGTGCAGCTACCACTGGACTTGATGGGGGCACTTCCAGATGCGCAGTCCCCGTGCAGCCTCAGTAACATAATTAGACCTGGGATTTATTTAGCGCTATTCAACATGTTTTCAGTAGGGCTGATTATGTGCCGTTCCCTTAGGAGCCCTGTTATAATTTGGAGCTTCCTCAGAGCTGCAGGGATTTGAAGCAGGGGGGGACTTAAATAGCATTACATTTGTACTGCCGAGGTATTCCCTTTTGGGCCAGAGGTAGCTTAGCCTCCTACCATGCCCACAAGATTTTCTTTCTGTCAGCACATCTACAGTTGATAATTTGAAGCATTTTCCAGGGAGCCGGATGGAGTTATGTCTCCCAACAGTTGTTATTCAAACACGTTACGGATATTTGGGCATTTTGGCAGAGAGCGGTTTGATGTAATTAGGATCAGTTTCTGGTTATGGCCATGCCAGGCCAGAGGCAGAGGGCACTTCTCAGAGTGGGAAGAGGAAAAGCCAAAGGCAGCGATTAAAACAGATTATTATACACTTTTGAGCTAACATGTGGAATCAATAGCAAAACATTAGCAGCTGTGCTCAGCTGCAGAAAAGCCTGCAGTCTTACTGTAACCAATAAAAATAAATTATGGACTGAAAGGAAGGAATGGAAAAAATGGTGGGGAAAGCAGAGCAACATTCAAAGAAAAAAAGATAATACCAACATTGAAAATAATTTCTAACCTGAAACAGTGGGTTTGTTTGCTTTGTCTTCAGTTTGTTTGGTTTTAAATTATATTAACAAGTCAAAAGCATGTTTTAATTAGTGGGGATCCATAATAACCAGGGCAATAATGGCAACATCCCACAAGCTCAGAAGGTAAAAACAGAGAAAGTGGTAATCAAATTGGCAAATGTTTGATTTTGCGCACTGTTTTCCTGATAAAGTGAAAGGACACCTTGCCCTGACTTTTAGCTTGTCAGAAATATGAGGGAGGAAAACTGCAGTCCTGAGAAGTTTGCTTGGTGTAAAGGCACTGTCTAGTAAGTGAGCAGATCTAGTGGACACCCAGAAAGAAGGTAAGGCTCTAACTTGTTGATTACAAGCAAAAATCAGGGATACAATCTTCTTCTGTTAAGATGCAGCACAAGGTTGATTCAGGGTAAAGGATCAAGAGCAAGATTTAGTTCCAAAACTTGAAAATTGTTGGAGTACAGTCTTAAGAGCTAATGTATGTGATTCGTGTAAACAATGAAGTTTGGTCAGGGGAGTTTATTAACCATTAAAGTTAAGAAGTGCTTGGGAAACAATCTATTCATACATAATAAAAAGGTGTGAGTCTTCTCTGACACTAAATTTCTGCCTCATATTTAAATATATCACTGGACCAAAATAAAAAAAGATTAACAGATTTAAGCTCTGAAGAAAACCAAACAAAACAAAACAAAAAACCAGTAGTATTTTAGTAAAAATAAGAAAGCTAATCCTGCATCCTAATTTCCACTTAAATAAACTTGTGGCTTTCAGTGATAATTTCAGCGTGACTGGTCAGAAATGAAGCTAACAAAAGTAACAAGTGTTAATTGACCCATATTTAATTTTAATCTAATCTGACGGTCAAGAGTGACTAATTAACTTTACAGAACAAATGAAGACTTTGTTAAATATCTAATTTCTTCATCCCTTTGGTTTTGATGTTAGAGCCGATGAGAAATCATCTCAGACATTTCCAAAGCCTTTCAAAACAAAACAGAGAAGACCTGAATGCATATTTATAGACTTCATAAGAAGAAAGGAAAAGGAAGAAAAGCTAAAACAAAATAATTTAACCAAATAAGAAAAAAGATTAAGTGATGATTAACACTGCTCTGGATTCAAAACACAGTCAAACAATTTTTATACAGAGAGGGTCCATACATTTAAGATAGAACAGTATAAGATCTTTCTGAGAAAAAGATTAATATCGTCAAAGATGAAATGCTGAACATCCCAAAAAACTGAGACAAAACCAGAGAACATGTCCTTAGCAAAGCCAAACTTACATGTTTTTTCTCATACCACTGAAAGGTTTCAGTCTTCAAAATTATTCCATCCTTTCTTTGAATTTTAAGTCTTTCAAATCTACAACAAATTTATGCAATGAGAAATGAGAAATTACCCTTACTGCCTCATCATAGCTATTAATCCCAAAGACAGAAGTCACAGATTCCAGGACTTTTCCTGATTGATACAGTAACCAGATACAAACCTCAGCATATCATAGACACCACTTTGATAGTAGTATTTCTGCTTTAAATGAGACCCTTTCAAATATAACCCCAAATTTAAGGGGTTTTTAACCCACATTTTACTTTTGGAGGACATTCTTGTTAGAAAATTTCTGCTGTAGTCACCACAGTCCATCTCCAGGATCAAAACCACATTCTCCTTCCTTTTCCTGCTTACCATGATTTGTTCCTTTTTTGGTGTTTCATTAGGAACCTGTCAGGATAAGTCATGCCTTAGTGAATTAGGATATTCTGTACTACTCTAAAAATGTATATGTATCTCCTCTTATCCAGCAGGATATCAGTTAGCAAATTCCTATCAGAGAATCATAGTGCATTGTGTATCAGCAAAGTGATTTCCTGGGTACTTTGGTAGCACTACAGGGTTGGGAGGCTGAGACTGTGCTCCAAAATGCAATAGAGGTCATTTTACAGCTGCACATATCCAAGACAGTTTCAGTTGCATAGGCCTGGGCTGCACAGCCCCACCAAGCATTCTGGAGGAATCTACACAAGCTCAGATGGGTAAGGTAATTTTGCCAAGCTTTAAAACTGTGGCTTCACAGACAGTAAATATTTGAAGTGGTAGAACAAGATGACTATGGAATCTCTCCCAACGGTAGCAAAGAACTCCATTAAAACAGTTTTCCTACATTGTTTTGAAACCAATATCAATGTAGATATAGAAAGCACTTGTGGTCTGCCTTTTCCACCCCACATTCCTACTTTTTCCCCTTATTTGCATATCCCAAGAATTGGTCTCCTCAGCCTCCATTGAAGCAAGAATTCTAGCTTATACAAAAAAGAAGTGTCCCTCCAGCTCCATTATCAGCTATGTATACATACATATTTTTGTGCCTCCACATTACAGGGAGTAACTGACTCTTACAGGAAACTGCACGGAAAACCTTGTTTAATTCTCACAAGAAACATGTAACTAAATACCAACATCACCTTAGCATGACTTCTAAGCATTTTGTTTAAATTCTTACAGTAAATTAATATCTAGCTCAAGGAACAAACTCATGGATCCTTCATAACCTGCCTCAGAATATAATCCACTCCACTTCATTGTCTCAGCATTCTTCCCTGGAAAATGGGCTTGATAACATGCTGTATATTGTCAACTGTAGTTTTAAACTACAGTTTACAGTGTCTGAATGCATGAGTAGTCACTCTGACTTCACTATAATTAATTCATCTATGATACATGAAAATCTGTTCTCCACCTGTTCAATACAAAATTAGCTTTTTGGTTTATCAGTTTTTAATTAATCATACATGTTTTCACCCCTCCATCTTCACCTACTTTCATGTTGTTGAACCATAAATCCAGCTTCCTCTAACTGCAGTAGTAGACTGACGTCTTTCATGTCTTCAACTGCATCGAAAATAATATGTAATTTTTGTGTTGCACTATAATATATTTGTAATTTAAAAAGAGCAGGCATTCTTTGTATGAACATGATTATCACCTTTATGTGTTCTTCCTTCCATCCCCTCTTAATTCCTTAACTGCTACACTCTTTCATCTTTCATTAATTAATACCTAATACCTCTGATTCAGTCTCACCCATCACTGAACTATTTTCAATATTTTATCTGGAGCTTCTGATGAAAACTGCAATGTAATCAATGTAATTGATGATCCAAAAACGACTGATATGCTCAGACACAGAAACTGCCCATGCAATGAAAACCACTTTACTTAACACACCATCCTCAGAGGCAGTTTGGACACTGCCATGTGAGCAGCTGGATAATATCAACAACTAGAATAAAAATTTCTGGAAAAGTAAAACCACCAGCCAGTCAGAAGTAACATGAGTTAGCATCCTGGGCACATGTACTGGACAATAGAAGAGGAAATTCCCTTCTATTTGTTAAGCTAATGCTTAAAAAATTCACAAACCCCTCAATTTCAGGTGGCAGTGGAAGAAAAAGTTTGATTTTAACACAGTCCTAAAATACATTAAAATCTACTGAAAAGTTAATTGCATACTTATGATTAAGAGCACGATTGTCTTGATAAGAATTACAAGACATACAGATTATAGGATTTTGATTGCCTCCCTTTTTCAGCCTATAAATTTCACAGTCTTAGACAGTAGAATGTCTTCAAATGAATTCAAAAGAAAAAAATTATAATTCCTGGGTATTTGTGCATCCAAATCTATTTACTTGAGACAATATGCAACTTGAAAAGCATCAGAATCCATAACAGAGATGTTATCAATATCGTCTTGGTTGTTCTCAAAATAATGAGAGAAACGAAGTGTTGTTATCTTTGCCACATTATCTATGTGAGTAACTCCATTAAAGACCAGGCTAGCCTCTCAGAAACTTCTTTTACTCAATCAATGACCTCGTTTCCATGGCAGGCTAACACAAGGTGCCACTGATGATGACTTGATTTCCTTTCGCATCTGAAGTGGAAAAGGAGAAGACAGACTAAATGAAATCCCATCCATCTTAATGAAATACAATTATATTCTCCTTATTAATCATTTAAAAATCAATATGTCTCTTCTTGGCAAACCCCGCCAGAATTTGTCATTCTGTGCCAGGCCTCAATACATCTTGTCCTGTAGTGATTTTTATAAGTTCAGTCACCTGTTTCCCAGGGTAAATAACAGAGTCTCTTTGTGTTGTGATGAGAGAGCAAAGAATGACACTGGCAGGGAGGCTAAAAAGACAGCCTGCACATTTTAATCAGTAAAAACAAACATTTCTTTCCTGTGGACATTTTTAAATGTAGTAGTGTTCACTAGGAAAAAAAAAAGGTAGATAAAAAATCCTGCAGGTCAACTGATATGTACAGTTTCATTTAGAGCATTATTTATCTTGTCAGCAATAGTTCCTGCCTTAAATAATCTTACTTATTGCATGGGATGGTAATATTTGTATGGACTTGTTTGCAAATCTCTAGGTCTGAAAGAACAGTGTGAGTTGAAATTCTTCCTATACCAATTTCTACTGATTCACAGACTTGTAGAAAGAACACTTCTCACTGAGTCCAAATATTTCCATTTTCTCTACTTTAGATGCAACAAAAACTTGAAATCTTCAGCAACTGAAGCATGCATTATATTGAAATAAAATGGAAGAATTAATTGAAAAATATTTGCAGGAAGCTGTTTTAGTCCTTTAATGATATTACCAACAGTAATAAGCAATCTCAAAAAGATATTTATATCACATGGGACACTAGGACACTTAAAACTTGTGCAAGGGGGAGTGAAACTTCAACCTTCTTTTCCCTTTGGGAAATCCCCAAAGGGAAAGAAAAACTACCATCAAGAAATGATAGCATTTTGAGAACAGCTATCTTATGGATGCTGCTTCAGCCAGCCATTCCCACACAGAGTCACTGATATTCCCATGAGAGTGTCATTAATGTATCTCCAGTGGGTGAAAAAGACAACTCACTGCAGCACCAGGTTAAATCCTTGGGTCCCTTGGCTCCAGCCATGGTGTGGGGCACCTGCAACCCTTAAGACCTCTTACATTCCCATTCCTCCCTGCTCCTTATGTTGGAGTGGATGTGGGAAACCCTGCAAAGTGCCTCAGCTTCCCAGTGACATTCTACATTGGCCATGAAAAGTTGCAACCACCAGGATTTCATCTGGCCTGTAACTGATTAAAAAAAAAAAAAAGTCCATATTAGCTGACTTTTTCCAAAAAGACAAGAAACATAGCTGAAATAACTGTCATGGGAAAGGAACTCACAAACAAGTCTGACAAGACTACAAGAGCACCCTCCCAGTCCTGCTACCTCTCTGAGGCCTGTGATACTATGAAGTTTGCTCTGTACAGCTATGCAAAACATGAAATGTCCAAAGGGGATATTCAGTAATGTGTGTTACCATTTACTGCTGGTGTTGATTTCTTCTCTTTGTTCTATTAACCTCCTCTGCTTTATGTTCCAAAATGGAGTCAAATACCATTCACAAGAATTCAATATTTACCTGCCCAAAGTAAATAAGAGATCCCTGAAGACCTACATTCGATATGTATTGAGTTTCTAATAAATCCTGTTTGCACATGGAAATACAAGACTTGCCAGGATGGATGATATTTCAAACCCATTTAGTCCAATATTCTGCCTTAGTAAACAGCACCAAGGTGCTTCAGAGAAAGGTAAAAGAAATCCAGCAATAATCAGTTATATAGATTTATATAATTTGGTCAATGAGGGACTTCTGGAGGGCATCTGACCCAAGCTCCACTCAAAGCAATGCCCTCTTTCAGGTCAGATTTGCTGTTTGTACAGAGAACATGCAGGTAGGGCAGGGCCTGAGATGTGACAAGGGGACGAGTCCTCACATGCCACCAGGCATATCAGAACAAGAGTTATGGGCAGGCCTGGGAGCATTCCTACTCCTCATACTCACAGGGAGGTGTGAACTATGCAGGTGAGCATTTGCACAGCATTTGCAACCACTTTGGAGACTGCTCTTAGGAGCTCCCAAACACTTTCCTGTGTTCCTTATAGTAAATAAAATAAAATGTCTCATCAAAGTAGCATTACTACCCAGACAGGAAATGTAGTGGGAAGAAGCAGGGTCCTAACACAGGCACAGTCCTCTGGCGAACACTGCCACAAATGGTCATGCAAAAATTAAGAAACATCCTCTTCTACCTGATTTTTATCCCCTGAAAATATGTACAATATTTAATTACAGCAATAATTAATTATAATTTAAACAGTTTGTAATAAATACAATAGAATAAAGCAATGATAAATTAAGAGGGTTTTTTCTCCTACAGCCTGCTTGAAACTTTTTATTCTAGTCTCTTACTTTACATTATACAATTTGAATACCTTAGTTTTAATAGACAACATTTACTTTACAAAAAACCCTAATAAACATTTCAAAAAAATGTACTAAACATAGTAGACTGGTTTTCCACATCCTGTGGCCTCTGCTGTTCCTATAGGCATAGTCCAAAAAGTCTGATATAGTCCATTTGGATTTAAAATAGGAAAAATAAAATAAAATGCAGTAGTTCCTAATTCTTATTTTCAAAAAGGATTTTTACCTGTGGTATGTGTGAGATTTTTGCAGGATTTTCTTGTTAAAACCTTAGCAGAGGCATCGACAAAATAAAGACTTACCAATAGAAAGCTCTTTTTAGTAAAGTCCATTGTTTCTCAGTGCTTCTTTTATCACTTGGGACTCTTTTTCAACTCCATAGGCTTTAGGGTTGAAATTGTACATCTGTATTTCATGCAGAACTTTCAGCAGGTGGAACAGCTCTAGAAATAAGCAGTTAGGAAAGTGTCAATGAACCTGCTGATATACAGTCCAGAGACAGGGCTTGTCACAGAAGAGGCAGCCACACAAGAGACAGAAGAAGCCTCTCTGGTACTGGTGATGATTATAAATGTGATACCATCTCAAATGGCAGCCCCACCTTACTGGCAGAGATCTCAAAGTCTGGCTGCTCAGCCAACACAGAAGGGAATCTCCAGAGTCAAGTCACCCCATCCTAAGAGAGGAACCTGGGCACCAGGCTGGGCCTGTTACTTCAATGTTGAACTTACAAGCTTGCCCTCCTTCAAGAAATACTGATGATGATTCTTCCCATAAACTATGGGATCATCAGGTGGAGGACATGAAGGAGTAGAAAGAAACAGTTGCAGCAACCAGGATGACCACTGGTCAGCACTGGGTCCTTGAAAACTGTGGGTATTATCCCAGTGCTGCATCAGGTTCAGTCATTCCAGAAGCAGAAAAAAAAAATCAATGGCCCCTGTTTAAGGATTTGTGCATGGGGACTCAGACAGACCATGAAGCCCCATTGGGGTCAAACACGTTTAAGATCGATTAGTTTAAAGAGTAGGTACTGAACAGAAACAATTGAAGGAAAGGAACACCTATTTTATTAGAGGAGCCCAACAGTGCGCTGCATGTTTAACAGAGCAGAACAAAGGCTAAGAGGTGCTGTGATTGCTGTCTATAAATGTATCAGGGGGTAAGCAGCAGGGAGGAAGAAAGCTATTCACATTGAAGGACAGCGCTGACAAAAACAAATAGGTATAAACCAGCCACAATTATGCTGGAAATTACAGGAGGATTTCTAACCATCAGAGCAGTGAAATATTTCCTAATGGTAATAGAGGGGAACAAAATCACAATGATTTTAACTTTGGACCATGATGTGTTTATGAATGGGATTAGAGATGATGTGATTGTCCTCCATATTCAAGGACTAGCTTAATGATTAAGAAAGTCACCTCCCTTCATTCACCCCAGGTATTTAGCAGCTTACTGACTAAATATAATAGACTCACGGTCATTTGCATTTAGTCCATTGTTGAAATCAGTCATCTACACAAGTTTCATCTCTATATTTAATATTTACTGAATAATAAAAAATAGTTACATATTTAGATAGGAAAAAACCCCACACAGGGCCTATTATTTCCTTTTTTTCACACTGTGCTCTCACAGCTTTCTCATACATTTCTTCGCATGAAATCCTTAAGTTACTACAGAAACACTAATATTTGCACAAGCATAAACTACATGGAAATGTCAGTACTTCTGTCTCTGTAAACTTTTTTTTTGTATAATCAATTCCAAAATATTGGAGCTGATTTAATTAAAAAAAAAATTAATTTATTCATACTGGTGTGTTATCTTCTCCTGTTTTTGCCTCATTTCATTTTTCACTTTACATGAAATCCCCTACTTAGTTTCCATTACTTGTTCACCCTTGTTGTCCAAAATTGAAATTGGTGGAAAGAAAGTTAAATTGTTTAGGGTCAAGGAAAAAATAATTTTTCATATGCCAAGGAAAGGGAGGGATTAATGCACTTTGATGTTAATACCATGTCTTTTGTAGTTTTCCTGTTTGTTTTCATCTTTCCCTGTTGTCAACCATGTACCACATTTTATAGGCAGCCTAACACACAGCAGATGCTGACTAAAGGAAATGTGGTTTTCACTGTGATATTCAAAAAAATATCACTTGCTCGAGTCTAAATGCTATATTCCTAATGAGTTTTATTTTACTAACTGTTGTGTGAAAATACAATGAGCTTATATTTAATTGAAACAGAAGTTTTTACAGCTAACTTGATGGACTGTGACTAGGCAGTTAAGATTGACCAGAATCCTCCTGCTGTCTACCCTGAGGGCTGAGATATGAGGCGCAGGCACACATGGCTGTTCAGTCCCATGCATCCATGTGGCTGGACTGGAGCAACTGCTTCACTCCATGGCACAAACTGACACTCTCCTGCTACTGCTTCCTTCTTCTTATCACCTTCCTTCCCTTCTGGATTCATCAATTCCAGCTCCATAGGGCAGAGGCTGGCTGTCTTTAACTTAAATGAACCCTAATTCTCACCAGTCATCGCCTCAGCAGGCATTTCTAGATACAGTTGTACCTATGGTGTATAACAGTCTGCCTTTTATATCTACATAAGACATAAATTGTTCCAAATGCTGGTAGCCTAAAGAGACATTGCAAATGGAAGTCAAGGAGCAGAGGGAAAAAAGCTCACACATGTGAGAAAACTTAATAGCAGTTAAAAAAAAGTTATTGCATAATGATTTTCATGACATTGTGAAACACATCTGTTCACTTTGACTTAAAATAAAATTAATTTTACCTGAGGTGCAGGTGGAAAATGTAAGGGTATGTTTCATTATGCTTTAATTTTTGAAATAAGCTCCCATAATAGATTAGTGTTGTGCAGGCTGTTCATTGTTACAGGCTTCACAGGAACTAGAGGAACACGTCACTTCAGCCCCAATCCTAGAACATAACTTAGTAAAATTGCTACTGGTTTTAAGATGTCCATGATCTGATTCTCCCACCTGCAAAGGAGTGGCACTCCTCCCAACCTTTCTACAGTGCAACCTGATATGCTTTTCCCTCTGCATCATATTTGTACTGTGAACAGCAAGTAGTGACAAAGGATTCTTTCCTTAGCAACATCTTTATCTTTAACAAGATCAGCACTCATAGAGCAATGAAAAAACACAGATGAAGTAATCCAGAGGTTAAATTACTGAATTTGTAAATGTACCTATTGCTTTTATAGGAAAGCAGGGAGCACAGCCCCAGCTTTACATATTATTTGCCTCTCTAATCAAGAGTATTTGCAATACTGCACATGGAATGAAAAGACATTCATAATCCTTTGACCTTTAAAATCTAAATCTCAGTTCACCTGATTTTCAAGTTATCTCCATCTTTTCATTGCAGAATGATAGCAGCTCATACCTGATTTTCATCTTTACCCACCAGGTCAAGATGTAGCAGATGGCTGACCTGAGGTGATTGATCAGTGGGGAAGAGGGGTAGGGCATGGCACAGAGGCCCAGAGTATGAAATTCCCAGACACATTTTCCTGTCATTGAAAGCAAAGATGTACCTCACTCTTGACACACTGCTCATTTTGAAGCTAGGCCAGCTTGAAGTTCACTGCTCTGTCGTCATGTCTAGAGCATGGTTGAATATTATTACCATGTCCTATGCAGTCGAGCCTGTCCTAGACTTGCAGCTGTATGTCAAAAAGAAAACAAATTAAGTCTTGTTCTCTTTAAATTATTATCCAAGCATCACCATGCAACAAGCCATGGCAAGTTGTAATTCAAAGGGATTTGGCCACAGCTGGCAGTTTATGGTTATCACAGGGCTTGGTCTCAGTGTGTTCCATCTCTCTACAGAAAGCAATATGGCTTATGTGAAATAGATTCTTTTACCTGATGCCTTCTCTTTCTCCAAGTCCAAAATATAATTACTACTAACTTCTTCACTATCCTTTGGGCTCCTTGGGATCTCACCTTCTCAGCACTATTGTCAGAATTCCCTTTCTAAATGAAACCCTCAATAGGCATTTTAGCAGCTAATGTAGGTGATTAGAGCCACTCCAACCACTGTCAACTATACAGTAAAAAAAAATATAATTTTTCTTTGTCTCAGATTTCCATTACTGAAGTTCTCATCAGAAAAGGATGAATACCACCAAAAAAACCCAAAATCACACAGCACATTAACAAGAGAAAATCGCAGTTCTGGCGAGAAATTCTGAAGTTAATGAAAAGACTGATCCCCCATTTAGTTTAGATGTTCACATAAGTTGGCCAAAAGGCTATACCCACAGAAAGTTAGCACAATAGAGAACAATTAACCCAAAAGTCTCTCTAGATTTTCAGGATGTCTTTTCACAGCTTCTGCCAACAACAGCGAGAGGTAAGTTCATCTTTCTGAGATTTCTTTTTGGCAGACATCTTCCATCTTGCCAGAGAAGAAGGTGCTGTGGATACACACATAAGACACCCAGGAAGCTGCTTTTGACAAAGGATATATTAAGCAGTGTTCAGCTGGACAAATGCTGAAAAATCATGTTTCCTACAATCCAACTGAACCAATCTTCTATATTCAAGGTAGCATTGCCCAGTATGTAAGGAAGGATTTCTAAGTGTATATCCTAGACAAGGGCTATTAAAATATCAGATCCAGTTATGACTAGGGTTGTGAATATGGTCTGCCTAGACTATGACTAAATTCCAGGTGTGTGATGACTGTTGTGTTCCTCTTTCATATATCCCACTTTTCCCTAGGCTTTGAGGGACCAAAAACAGGCCAAGGTCAGGCTGCAGGGATGATACATACCTTGCTGCCCTGGGAGAACCTGCCGACCACATGCTGGCAAAATACCTCAATAAACCTTGGTAAAAATAAATCCAGCAACTTTATTAAACATACTCTCTAAAGGAGACCATTTGGAGAAAAACAATTCTATTATCAGGGCCAATTATTTACTTCAAGACAAGTCCTCTGTCCTGGATACTTCCTGGCAAGTTGGCTCTGTTTTCATAGACTCATGCTGATCCCATACACATGACCATATCCTTAGTTTATGTAAATAACTGCAGCATTGTTAATGCAAATGTAGGCAAACCTGTGTCAACTTAGACCAGCTGAGGATAGGGCTGAAGTTCTTATGACATAAGTAGAGACAGACAGGAGGGGATAAAAGAAAGAAATACTCTTAACCACAAAATACTCTTAACCAGAAAAATAGTGCAAATCATTACAGCTCATACCTAAAATTGTAGACAAAATAAATGGCATCATAGTGGACTTGTGATGGGAATTTACAGGGAAAGCAGACAGTCACCATGATTTTATTCCAGCTTTGTGTCCATAGTTTCTAACACAGTAATATTGGGGAAAAGATAAAGTAAATCTCTGCAGTCTCTGGTTCTAGTTGTACAAACAAAATACATTCTTTTAGAGTGGGGAAATCACACATATATAATTCTTCCTTTGTGTGTGTGTGTCTGAGTCTCTAAGACTTTGAATACTGCATGTTAATTCCAAAACAAATCTGTCAGGAAAAAGACAAAAAAAGGTGCCTTGACTAAGATAAAGATGGCATCATTAGCAAACCTCACTATTCACTATGAGAGAGTCCACACAGGACCTAACTACAGATTTCATAAGCTCATTGCTCATAGAAAAATTTCCTAGTCTTTTTTTTTTTTCACTTATCTACTACAGATATCTTTTCCTCACCTGCTTCAAAGAAATTTTTAATATTTCTAAGCTTTGGTAGCAGAAAGGAAAGAGGACTTCAAAGGACAGCTCGTGTTCAGACCCATACTTAGCAGACAGACATTATCTTTCTAAGACACCATCCCCAGACTAGTAGATGTGAAAAACCTCCAACTTTTAATTGTTTACAATCTAGATATGGCAGTCCAGACTGAGGATTTTGGCAGTCACAAAGCCAAATAGCTAAAAATTTCCTTAGCTTTGGCTATTGTGAAAATGGCAAAACTTAGCTCCTGCTGAAACAGAGAAAAATAATTGTGTTGTATTTCAGAACCATGGGACTGGTTTCCAACTGTGCCTGAAACAGGACTGAGATAAAACACTTTCACACAAAGTTTTGGGAAAGGAGTGGAAATTTTCTCATTAATTTGTTCTCCATTTCATGTGTGCACAACACTTCACAATACAGGATCCTGGTGCTTGTGCATGGGTTGGAACATTCTCATGTTACAGCCATTCAATTCTTGTTTTCTTATTGAAGATTAATAACAAGGAAATGTTAAGTAAAATTTGCTAGTTGGAAACATAGTAAAGACTTTGGTCATGTTTCCTTGAAATCCACCATAAAAGGAAAAGGCAAAGCTATGCCATGTGAACAAAAACAAATTCAAAACTCTTCACCAGAACTAGACCCCTTTCACAGTGTGATGTATCACACAGTAATACACCCTGGTGATGCAGACTTAAATTGAAGCAAGAAGATTGAGAAGCAGCATTTATATTTCTTTAACATGGTTGAAGCACCAAAGAATCCATGATTGAAAGCAGTACTGAGAATACAGTTTACTTTCCTCAGAACTGATCTTCTGTTGTTTGCTTAGTCCAGCTGTGGCATAGCATTAACACCTTGTGTGAATTTCTTCCTTGCTCATGGATTATCACTATCACAGTGATTCAAAACAAGTGAGTTTATTGTTTTCAATATTTTCATTTAAGCTCTTTGATCAATATCTGCCAAGACAATTAAAGGGCTCAAATAGTTTCCAAGAGGAATTTTCCCTTGGAAATCGATCTCTCTTTTTTTTATTATTTTTTTTAATTTATTCCCCTATTTAATTTATTTTTTAACACTAACAAAAAAAAAGTTAACACCATTTCCCCAAATTCATCCACTATTCTTATTCTCATTTTATAAAGGAAATGAAATTTGTCATGCTGCTGTACATCATTTACACTGCAGTACAATGTCCCATCTGTGTGTCAAGTACAAAACAAAAGCATTTTGTGAAAAATTGCTAAAGTAGTAATGATTTTTGTCCTCAACTCTTTGTTTTGCCTTTCAATAAAGAAGGCGACATGTGCCACAAATGATATATTATTGTTTAAGTACAACCCTAGTAACACAGTGCATAACCAAAACCATGTTTCACAGCAGAGAAACTATAGTTTACTGCCCCTATGGCTCTGATGAGAATATAATGTTCTACAGTTTATAAATGCTTTGAGGTCAACACATGATTTACTTCAGCTTGTTCATCCAATGAGCAGGAGGTCCAAAAATATATCAAGCTATTAGACAGCCCACTGGAAGCTTGGCGGAGGCTCCCAGTGATGGAAAGCATGCCATGGAAGCCTCTCTGTCAACTGGAGATGAGATAATTAGATCCAGGTAATACATTGGAGCCCCATCAGGGAACAGGACAGCAAACATGTCATCTTTATGATTTTTTCTCATCCTCCCCAGTACCATTGGCCTGAGATAGTAAAAAGCGTGAAGGATTCATCAGTTCCCGGCAAAAGCTCAGCAGCAGGATAATCAAGCTATCATCTGTCCATCATCCTCATTATCCAGAGACCTGGTGATCTGTATAAACAGCAAAACAACATCAACTATAGATTGAGGAGCTGTGCTAGTTAGCTCCAGCTTTTGTTTAATGTTCCAGGGTAATGCCACACAACACTGTTTGGCTGGAATCTTGTAACGCCAAAAAGAGCTTGAGAGCCTATATTTAAGTTACAAAAAATATTTTCTGCAAAAATCTCTTTCTACTAATTAGAGATTTGAGCTTCAACCCCATAAATAAATATTCTAAATGTAATATTCTGGTGGATCAGACCATGTATGACTGCTAGGGTAAAGTTGTTTTATACAGCACATTCAGCTAAAACCATAATGCCCTGGCCTTTTTACTCATGCACATCATTATGTACACATATTTTTGGAGGACCCACTAGCCAAAATTTGAAAGTGGAGAGTTGCTACAAGAAGAATCCCAGTGCTGAAGAGTAGCAACTCCTTTGCGTAAGAAAAATAATTGAAAAACACCCATCCACATCTTAGCACAAAAAATGTGTTTAATACTCAAATCAACAGCTTAGATGATGCTTATGCTTTCCTTAGATAATCATGCACCCTTGAACACTAGGCAAAAAAAGAATTTAGAGAAATTGTGGTCAGAAATCAAAATATCTTTGAATGCAATGTATTATAACTGCATAATCTTTTCCATTTTCCAGGTTTTTTATATTTTCAGAAAAAGCAGAAGGATAGTTTCAGTCATGACTGATCTGATGTTGAAAAATCACAGTCTAAGATGTGCTCATCAATTATTGCTAGCATCTAACTTTTTAATATAGTTATATAAATATATATATACACATTATATACAGTAAAATTCCTTTTCCCAAAAACATATAGATACTCATGTTTCGTTTCCTTTCCTGGTAGCTGACATTTAGAAAAATCTTTCTTCTCCCTTCTTATTTCTCTCACTCACACATTGCACATAGGTAAGGGAAGTAGGTTATAAGGGGGAAAAGGAAGAGTTTCTTATCTCAGCTGAAGAAGTCCTCCTGAAGCCTGACTTTTGTCAGTGACTAAGCCTCTCACTGGAGAAACTGATGGACTAACTTCATGTGCTTCATCCACCTTTGCACTATTGTATTTTACTTTTCCTGAATATAATTGTTCTGTGAACCCACCAGGAGAGGAAAGCAAGATATAGCTCTTGCGTATTGGGAATGGATTTACTCCATTTCACATTTCAGTCTTAAACAATCTTAAAACCTGAAGCCATGGAAATCCAGAATCCTCATGATCGAGTGTACAGCTTAGTCCTGTAGAAGTTTAAATGAAATTTCTAAGTAACCTTTTAAATAAATACATCCACACCTCAGAAAATGTTCACTGTCACGGCACATACCCAACATTGATTCTAGTTCTTTTTTCATAAAGTATTAAAAGGAAAAAAAAAAACCCTTAATGGTAATATTGCAAGCATGAATTGGACTTTAAAGAGAATCAAAAAACTCAAACAGCACTACCTCTAGAAAAGCAGGCTGAATAAAACATCCTGAAAGTAGAATGCAGAACAGAAATGTATTTTTTCCAATTGCCATCTAAGTAAAATTGATTTTTCTATTCTTCTCCTTCATAAGTGTGACAGTGAGTATCTTCATGGAGCTCCAGGAACCTAAGAGAGCAGTTGTGGCAACCATCATTGATGTGACCAAAGGTGAGTAAATTTAAGCTACTGAAAACACTAAAAGAGGAAAAATTCATGTCTTGCAGAGAAAGTACTAAGATTAAAAATGAAAAAGCATGGGTAGGCTAGATAAAATCAATATAACTTTTCCCAGGGTGTTCTTTTATAAACATTACTTTGGTTCTTCCTTGCCCACAATATATATACAGAAAATAAAATGGCATTTTTATGACTCATAATCCCAATCTTTACCTCCATGAAGCTGTTCACAAAGACTTAGAAGCTAAATGGATTTAAGAGAGGAACCATAATGGCAAATCATACCTTTTTGCATCACACATAGCATTTAGGATTCCCATCTATAAAAACGAGAAGCTAATGGCAAAGCCACAAAATACTGCTACAGTTACAGTATCCAAATTTAAATTCTGAAATAGCAGCCATGAAGAAAGCTTAGCAATATAGCTCTCAGCTACATGGGACAGTGGGAAAATTGCAGAAACTACATATTTAATCCCTTCCTAGGCATGAAGAAAACGTAGAAATGTATAAAAAGTATGCAAGACACTGCAGGCTGGACAGCAAAAGCCTTAAGATTTAAGATTTGGTTCCATTTACCTCTGATAACAGGAGAAGAATATAAATACCTTTTCTTTTCCCCCTTTTTCTTTCTTATTTGCTACTATATAGTACACTGTCTATCTAAATAGAATAGAATCAGGAAAAGAAAATAATCCCTGAAGATTTGCAGGCAAGACATAAGAAAAAACTCAGTTAGAGACACATATGAGCAACAGCCACACAGGAAAACAAGGCATAAGCAGTAAAAGCTGACTGATCTTATGACTTAAATTAGAGAAAGATAACTAAGAATTTTCTAGCAATGAACCCTGGAATACCTGCCAACTTTTACAGATGCAGAGCAATGACAGAGGGAAAAAAAAAAGAAAGCTGAACTGAATACTGAAGCTGGAATACTGTAACAAAGCAGAATTAAGATGGAAGACAACTGCACAGAAAAAAAGGGACCAGTTTAGGACAAGAGGAGGAAAATAAATTCAGAAGACACAGGAAAAAATACACAAATTAACACATAAAATAAAGGGATTTTTAAAACAAGCAGAGATTAAACATGTTAATGAAGTGGCTGATGAGTGGATGTTAGCAGCAAAAATCGATAAGACTGGAAGAAATCTGGATATCTGGAGATAAAACCACAAAGAAGAAACATACTCATAGTTACCATGACACTCCATAAAAGTCCCATACTTAAAATGTTTTTTATTATTCCAATTTGAAAAAACAGTAATTCAAAAGCCAATTTGATTCAGCCTCCTGATTTTTTAAAATTATTTGTAATAATTAGCTACTTGGAATTTCCATATGAACATTTCAAATTAGTGTTATTTGCCAGTATAACTGAGAAGACAGGCACAGCCCACCCTGTTGGACCACGGCCCTACATGGTACTTGCTGTCTTTGAACTCAGCAAAACCAGGAAAGTCTGAAAATTGTCCAGGGAGGCTTTGAACTAAACTTTCCATTCACTTCAGTGAGCAGGGCCACTACAGATCTCACATTTGACACATTGGAAGTAACTTCTACAGACAGAGGAAGCAAACTATGCAAGATTTGCTTTCACTCTGGAGATCTCTCATAAAAGTTCAAAAATATTTAATTTCCTCACAACCTTTTCTTGCCTACCAGAGCACTATGTGCTTTTTATAGTACTAAACACAATTTATTTTTCTTAAAGTCTATAGGAAAATCACCTAAAAAACTTTTATCATAACTTTATTTTAAAACTTTTTTAAAACTTTATTTTAAAACTTTTCAAGAAACTTCTGATCCAGTTTCACCACCACCCACTAAAAAAACCCCAAAAATCCCCATCCTAACCCACCCAAAAGAACATCCAAACAAAAACATATTTTTGATATGGTGTATACCATCCTCTTTGAAAGCATCCCAGCTAAATGTGAAAAACTGCCAATGTTGCAAGTAGCCCAGGAAAAAAAAAAGGTTAAAATATGAGAAGATGATATCCTGTAAGTGGCAGGGATTGTGTTGTTCATAGTCTTTTGCAAAGATTTGTATGGAGAAAAAGTAATTTAGATGAAAAATGAGCACTTAGAAATTAGAATGCTGTCAGGTGTGATATCTGGAATCAGGCTGCAAATTTAGGTGGATGAGTTGTTACTGTCAGTCACCAGTGATGTACAATATTAGTACAGGAATCCATACAAAAGTTATATACTGCATGCAGAACCGATAATGTCATGAACGATCATTAATCTGCTAAACAGTAGGAAAGATTCCCTCAAAATAACAGATTTCATTTTTGAAAGAAAAATGATACTAGAAGAAATCAAAGACATAAGTGGATCACATTTATCTTATGCAATAATATTCTTTTAATGATAACAACTGAATCTTACAGTGTACTCTATATATAAATTTCATACATGCTACCTTCAAGCACTCAGTAGATCAATTTAATTAAACCATAGTTTCTCAAAATTGTAGAATAAATTTTATTCTGTGCCATTACCACAGATTAATACAGATGCATTTTTGAAGTGAAGTATACAGACTGTAGAGTAGATCTTCCCATAAATGTAGAGACAACTCAGTCAAAATATTAATTTATTATCTTTGTCTTTGTTGATGCAATAAAGTGTAATAGTAAGTATACTTTTATACTGACATCTAGCAATGAGAGGGTCAAGTCAGTGCAATAAAGCTGGCAGACTAGCACAACTGTCTCTGCTTGTGTTATAAATATTACATAGCAGACATTTTCCGAATGAGAATATGAAGGAATATTCCAGAAAAAGAATGCAAATTTACCATGAACATCAGAAAATTGAAACAGCCATGAGTTCAAAAACTTGAAGCTAAATCATGGAGGTGTCAAGACTTTGACACTGCAATCTTAATGTGGTTCAGAATACAGCCAGGAAACAGCTAACATGCATATACAAAGTGCCTTCAAACATATTTTTTTATCAAAATCTATGAGGATTATTACAAGACAGTTATTATATTTGTGAAGTATTTTCAAGCACTCACATAAAATGCAGATTAGATGCTTGATTAGTTTGCCCCATTTCCTTGAACTCTCTCCAGAACCATAAAAACGTTTTGTACACTGCAACTACCTTACAATACATCTGAAAAGAGATTGTAAATAATATGGCAAGACGGAAAGCATTAGAAAGTAAAACTAAGCCTTTAGATTGTGTCTTTTTCCTTGTTGTCCTTTGCTAAACAACATGCCATTGGATTTTATGGCTCTGAATCATCTGGTACTACCCATAAGTGGATAAGTTACTGAGTCAATGGTCTTAGAATATACAAACAAGAAAATCTCCAAAACCAGATCTCCTCTTTTAATCTCCAGCCTAAAGATATATTTCCACTTCTTTTCCCTAGCAGAAACTGGTTTTTTGGCTGGACTAGCAGAGACTCATGTGATTCTTGTCTTTGTCATGGAACTTCATTGAACATAAATATTGTTCACACCCAATACTTGTCAATACTCTATAATGACCGTAACTATTTAAGCTCCACATTCAAAGTCCTTTACACATGCTATATAGCCCTGCTAAAATTTCCCAACTCAACTGTAACTTGGCATTTGACAAAAGGAAACTTAATGCATTTGCTCATGGTCAAACAGCTGAAGTCTAGACCAGAGACAATGCACTGGTTTCCCTTTTTGAGTGATGTGGGATTTTTGCTCACGTGTAAAACTTTGATAGACCAAGTATTACAGTGCATTGCAGATGCAGTGTGCTGCTGAATGCAAATCTCTGGCAGCAGCTCATGGCAAACTTTGCAGACATGTATGGAAAAGAGCAGATGTTGGGGTTTCTGGCTGCAAGATCAGGCACCCAGGTAATGCCAGTCCCAAACACCCACCACACCGATGCTGGAGTGGCAAACTCCCTTTACAGACACAAGAGGCATGCAAAGGAAGGGAGCCACTGCCTCTCCATCAGTTCTCACACTGTGGTCACCTCTCAATCCATCAAACAGCTGTGAACAGAACTGTGCCAGAAAGAGCACCATGGTGTTTCTCTAACTTTGCGAATTCCCTATGCTCAGTTTAATTATATTAACTGCTCCGGATACTAATCAACACATCACATTATGATGATGCAGTTATAAATGTAATTATAAAAGCAACATGAATAATTTCATTAACTACATTTCAAGCTGTCTCTCTCCATTCCCTTTGTTGGCAACATACAATGGGTCTGCTCAGAACTTCTGGGAATTAGACCACAGACATATGACATGTTTGTACTGAAAAGCAGAGTCCTGCAGACCTGAATCAAGGAAAAAGTAACTTAGATGTCTGTTGGGAGTTTTGCCAGAATTATGACTGCAGTATTCAGGCCACTGTGTGCCAAGGACTCTGAAAATAAATGCTTCCTTACAGAAAATAATGTTTGATTTTAAAATCCAATTCAAGCACCCAGGTGGCAGGATGCAAGTCTGCCAGTGGCCCTATAAACACAGTGTCAATAACTGTCCATTCTTCTTTTTGCTGCTCACTCTTTGTAATCCTCCAGCAGTACCTGGCAGGCTACAACAGAGAGAATGGCCACGCTTGCTATGTGCCTTAGAAATAAAGGAAAGAGACAGTCTCAGTCAACATATAATTTAGTAGTCTCAGACAACATATAATTTAGGATTATGAAAATAAAAGATGGAACATGAAGAGTTTAAAGGACAAACTGCACCCACACTACCAAAAAAAAAAGTGCCACAGATGCTTTTAAAAAATGCCTTCCTGCTGCCTCCTGTCCTGGTACCAAACCAGCTTACCATCTTTTCCTTCTCCCTTCTTCCACCCGTCAGGCCTCTCCTCTTCTCAGGCTGAGACAAAGAAGTTTCAACAGCCCTTCACAAGAAAAACCAAGCCAGATTCCCACCCTCCAAGCCTTCTGCTGTCCTTACAACAAGCTAAGGCTTTGTTATCTTGATTCCTGTTTTAGAGTAGATGGCACAAGTGGAGGCAAGCAGAACTCCACCAGAGCAAGTGGCCTTAAATAACAGTTAGAGCATAAGCAACCCCAGACTGATCACTGACATTTTGCCAGGTGATGAACACAGTTCTCAGGCTGTCATCTGTGCAACGTGTTGCATTGTGCTGAGCACCCAGGTCCGTCCCATTTCCCAAGCTCACACTGCTCTAAAGCTCTGCTTACAACTAGATTCCAGCATGCTCCCACAAATCAAGAATACAGAGGGTCTGGAGTGTGATCAGCCATGCAAACACAGCCATGTCTGACAGGACAACAGTGATGGACATTTAGCACTTGACTGATTCAAGTCCTGAGTATCCCAGTCATGGAACTGACAGGGTGGTATCAAATGCTGCAGAGACTATGGTTAAAAAAATTAAATCTCAAAATGTTCCCACAGAAATGCTGCTTCTATTTGCAACTGATGGAGTTTTGCTGAGATAAAAGACAGGGTGAAGTTTCTTTATTCATTTCATATATGGGACTTTAACATGCACATGCTATGGAACTATAAATTAAGAAGCTAGAATAAATCTATTTTTCAGATGAACAAAGAAAATCCATGAGAAAATAAGTTGACATATTGTGTTTTACTCCAGCTATTGCTCTGAGTTGTAGAAGGATATTAACAAAAATTTTATCCAGAGATCCCACATGGGAAGTACACAGAAGCTGACTTTGTAAATAAGAAAACCTATACTAAGGTCAGGAACATTTTAAAATCCCTCCTTGTATTTATATCCAATATAATGACAATTTTCTGTATAAGGAATGACCTTAAAACAGGAAGCCTGAATATAGCTGGAGGATAGGATTCAGATGGATCCTAGAGAAGGATGAACTTACAACTAAATTAAAACAAACACATCATTAAAAGTATGTAAACAGTTTCATTCATTGAAGTATGCCTTTTCTTGAAAGCATTGTCAGTTTGGAGGACACAGACAGTGAGATTAGCTTCCTGCACATTGTCAAGGTGAAGGAAAATAAAAGGAGAAAACAGTTATAATTGTACTTTCTAATGAAATATATGACTTCAGAATCACATAGGGAGTTCAGACTATATAATTGTGATTCTCACTTCTTACAGATACAGTCTGTGCTGTTTAGGTTTTACATTGCAAATCTAATTTTTATGATTTCTAACTAGGCATAAAATCCCACAGTATGACAAAGGGTGTCAATATAAGGTCTCATCTTGGAAGTGCACTACTATTTTTTTCCTCTGTTAGTAAATTTTAAAATGCTTTTAAAGAAAGTTAGGCATGGTGATTAAGTTGAAAGGAGGCAACAATTAAAAGTCTGTCAGTCCCAAGTATTTTCTGCTCCTGTGTAATGAATAAAGAACTTATGGGTCTAATTCACCACTTTATTTTGGTAAAACTGTTATGCTTTCAGTGGAGTTATTTTGGGAGACAACCACAGTGCAAAAGAAATTAGGACATGTTGCACTTATATATGGTCCCACTGGATTCAGTTTTAAAGAAAAATAACAGAAAAAAAATAGAAGTAAAAAAAATCAAGCAAAGTGGACAACCACGAGAATTCTGCAATAAAATTTAGGAGACAAATATAATTCTTAAATTCTGCATTTCCATGATGTTCCAGAAGAATTCTACTGAAGAACTTGGGATGTATGTAGAAAAGAAGGATATGATATCTTGGAAACAAAAAGGCAGCAGAGAAGGCAAATTTTGCAAAACGTGGAAGATTACATGCAGAAGGAAGGAACACAGAACTGTTTCATGCTTAAATAGAAGAAGCAAGCAGATTCTGTTAAAACTTACATGAGACCCTTATTGTTTTTGAAGTGTTGTGCTTAATAAGGACTTTTCTTTTCTAGTAAGCTCTACCATAACCTGAAGGAAAAAGTGAAATTGCTGAAAAGTTCATGTGTGGAATGTCTGTTTTATATTGGTCTGTTGTTTTTGGTTTTGTTTTTAATATGACAAACATGAAAACATCAACTAATTTCACTTGCTTATGTTCTGATCAATATCAGGCATGATTTCTGCATGTTAAATTCCTAAAGATGGTTTTAATTGAACTTTACAAACTAGCAGGGACTATGTTAGTCCTCTTCTTAATTTCACTCTCATATTTGTGACAGCTGGGGAAGAGCTCAAGTAATTTCAAGAGGACATCATTTTCTCTGGAAGAAATACAGAACCAGTGATGTGTACAGAGCAGCCTCATTTTTTATCTGACTACAAAGACCAGGATATAAGGGCTCTCAAAATGCATTATTTTAAATTGGGAAAAATCACACTGACAATGCAGACCATTTCAGTGATAACTAAAAAATTGCATATTAGAACAGTTCTAATAAATCAGTGACATTTTAAACCAAACCAATTTGCATTTAAGATATATCTAAAACTAAAGCCCTCTACTGAGAACTGGAAATTGAATGGCTCAAAAGACATTGAGCTCACAGAGTTTGCTTTTTAGGTGGAGGTGTCAGCTAGTGACATGTCATCCCATTGAGGAGTCTTCCCTGAAAACTTTGATCCAATCACATAATTTCCCTGAACCCTTCAGAAATAGAATATCTGAATTCAAGCGGCCTCAGCTCTTTCCCATAATTTGTGACTAGCAATGAAGCACTTGAATAAACTGTCTTTTAGAATGTAAATTGAAATTGCAATGTCAAAAATTTTGCTGGCTGAACAGAATATCCCTGTTACACATGAGCCTTTTTTCTTCTCCAAGTTGTGGTTACTTTCATGCTCACACTGAGAGCAGGTGGTCAGCATAACTATGTAGAATGTTTTGTTGAACACAGAAAATATTGAGCACTAAAAATAATACATACATTGTTTAGATTCTCCAGAGGAGCTCCCCAGATTTCATTGCAGCTTTTGAAACTCCAGTCCACAGTGTGGAAATAGTGAAATTTTATATGCTTTTATAGAAGCTCCTTGTCACCTTCTGCTGAACAAATACTGGAAAACAACAATTTTGAACATTTCCCTAGTGTCAAAATAAATAAATAAATAAATAACAAATTTAAATTTGCTTCACAGATAAGCATGACCCTTTAAATAAGTTTTCCAACTACATTTTGGTATGCATATAAATCCCTCAGAGACTACTTACAGAATTGAAGGACTTTGGCAAATATATGCAAATATGTTCACACAAAAATTTGCCCAAGGGATGACTGTCCTAAAAGCTCTTCACAAAAGTCTCTTTGTCAACCTGGGGTAGTAAAAATGCCCTGTAAGGAAGATAATCTATCACAAACTGCAAACAAATAAGTAGATGAAAAAACACACAAAACAGTTTGCAAAACAATCATAGGCTTTAAAATATGTTTCCATAAGGGTTTCCTGACCAATATCAAACTAAGATTCATTTCAAACTTCTTCTCCCCCCTCCAAAAAAAGAAGGGTGAATTCACCAGATGCATTATATACCACATCTGTCACCTTGCTGTCAACTCCTAACACTTTTTTCTTCACCACTAACAAAAAGTTCAAAAGGGGAAGATCATCTGATTTTTCCTGACAACCCCTTTCCTATTTCCCAATCTGCAAGCATATATATTTGAGATATTTAGCTCTGGCTCGTTTGTTTCAGGTTTGATACTTTTCAGAAGCTTACTGTATGTGTGTTACCATATATGTCTCAATATGTTTTTTAAAAAAAAGGAAAGAAAGGGGAAAAAATCATTCTGTTTCAAATAATGAGCATGTGCACCTTTTTGCCTCAGGCCTTCATACACAATTTAGCCAGAAAGCCAGGGCAGATCATGATTTAGCATTTGACATCTCTTGCCTTCAGGCCAGGGGAGACTAATACAGATTTCTGACTCTGAGCACACCATGGAAAAAAAAAAGTGAGAGAGAGAGGCCTTTTATTGACTAAATGATAAAGAGGTTTGTAATGATAAATAACAGTCATTTTATTGTGGAATTCCCCAGAAAAGATGCATTCTGCAGTGTCTGAAGAAGCCTAAAAGCCGAAGCTGGTTCCCTGTGGATCCAAACCTGTTAAGCTCCAATCTTTCCAGGCAGAAATAGAGGTCGCAAATTGCATAGGACCTGCACTATTAAAACTGTATAAGCACGATACATAATCACTGCTGCATCCAGGACAGTTAGCACTAAGAGGATTAGCTGAAGGCTGCTTCTGGCTTTCTCTCCCTCAGCCTGCATCTAAAACAAGCCTGGTACACACCCAGACTGCTTGAGAATTTTCTGCCAGCTTTGATCGATAGTTTAATTGTAAACTTTGGGAGCAATAATGGATAATTCAGCTTGAACCGTCCATTATAAGCGCTGTTGCAGAGGATGGAGCTTTCAAAATTAAACAAGAGTTGTGTAATATTATTACATTTGTACTGCTCACCTACAGTTAAATTCCATTTACAAATACTGTCTTGACAATGTATGGAGTTCAATAAACATAGGCCCAGGTGGGTTGAATGGGGAAAGGGAAGAGGAGAAAAGCTGAAGCCAATTATTTGCCATCTATTCCAGAAAGATTTTTATTTTAACCTCACATATTAAAGCACATCGAAACAGAAACAGGAAGACAGGAGATAGAGACAGATTTAAGCACTGAACTAAGTTGTGGTTACTGTTTTGACTGCAGCACCATGATGGAAATGTACCTAAATATCTGTAGAGGGATTGTGGTACAACAATACCAGCAGAAAAATATCCCAGGAAAGTGGTAAACATGCACTGCTCACCAGGTAGTCTATGTTGGTGTAATCAAATTTTTAATAGGACTTGCACCAGTCAGTTGAGCTAGACTGGAGATATTCATGCTATCATATGGGTCATTTTCTAAAACATGAGAAGACACAGCAGCATTCTGTGGTGAGAAATCATCCTGTCTTGGAAGACGAATAGACAGAATTGCCAGGAATTTAGCTATCAAGTTTTCTGGCAAACACACGCTATCATACCACACATGGAAACACTTCCAAACAATTCTAAAATGAGGAGCGAGGAAGAGGGGCTTGAAAGAACATGGATTTTGAAATAAAAGCAGTTCTGCAGGCAAAAACTGAATTCTGTTTACAGAATCAAGCATTTTTCTAGTTTTATTAGTAAATTAGTTGCTTGAACAAAATTTGCTGAAAATTTACAACGTGAGGTTAGAAAAGTAACTCATGCTACCAGGTTTCCAATGAATTTAGGAACTCAAGTCAAATTTACTCCATAAACCATTCCACAGCTTATTTGTGTTAAATGAATTGCCTAATCATAACAAGACCTGTGAGATAGGAATGAGTGTCAATGTCACAAAGATCTTTTTCCACTCCTCAAAAAGGCCATTGACATCCATCTAAAATCTCCACAAGCCCCTCTTAGTTTTCTCAGCCAAACTCTCATGTTTTGAGCTAATGACCAGGACTCAGGGCCAGAAGTATTTTGTCTTGGCTTCCTTTGTTTTTGAGAAGGTGACATCCATATTTAACTATGTCCTACACACAAAGGTCAGCTAAAGCTCTTCCTGCATGCTCTCTCATGCCTGATTAAATGCAATTAAATGCATGGTATTCCTACTGCCTTTCTTATCACCCAGCTAGGACACCTTGACAGAAAAATGCCCAGCATAAAGAAAAGGAGCAAAAAAGAAAAGGGTTTTTTTGTTTGCTTGCAAACCTGAAGCTCCACTTGAAAAAGCAAGCAGGTAGAAAGCAAACTAGGTACTTCAACTTGCAGACTTCAACAGTGCAACTTGCAAACCAGGAAGTTGCTGGACTTGGCAGACAAAGCCAGGTAGCACCAATTTTTGGTGCACAACAGTACCTGCACTGTATGTAAGCCATTGCCATGGAAATGCTCTAACTTTCATGGCTCAGTTATCTTCAAAGAAAACTTAATCTCATTCCACTAGTTTTCTGTTACAGCAAAGAAACATTTTTCCTTTTGCAATAAGTTATTTGTAAAATGATGCAGATTTAGGCATCATAAAGTATTGACACGTTTTTAGCCTTTAACTGTGGATTTTCCTCTTGGGAAATGAGGCAAATAAAAATTTTCTTTGCTGATCATTGGTTTATAATGCCATCATATTGCTGCCAGCTCCAACAAAGAACTGCTTGCACCAACAAAGACTCCTTCAGGCTGTGAGAAGAGACCAGAGTTTGCAAACGGATTTTTCATTCCAGGGAATCAGGGAATTACCTATGGCTCTAACAGTGTATGCTTGGAGAGAGTCAAACTGCCATCCACCATCAGGAGCAGTGTGGCCAGAAGGACCAGGGCAGGGATTTTCCTTCTGCACTTGGCATGGGTGAGGCTGCATTTCAAATCTTATGCTCAGTTTTGGGCCCCTCTCTATGACAAAGACACTGAAGTGCTGGAGCACATCCAGAGAAGAGCAATAAAGCTGGTAAAGGGTTTGGAGAACAAGTCAAATGAGGAGTGGCTGAAGAAGCTGGGGATGTTTAGCCTGGAGAAAAGGAGGCTCAGGGGGAAACTTATTGATCTCTACAACAACCTGAAAGGAGGGTGTAGCCAGGTGAGAGTCAGAGTCTTCTCCCAAGTTACAAGTGATAGGATGAGAGGAAATGGCCTGAAGTTGAATCAGCAGGGGTTTGGATTGAATATTAGGAAAAAATTTCTTCATTGGAAGGGTTGTCAGACATTGGGACAGATTGCCAAAGGAAGTGGTGGAATCACCATCCCTGGAAGCATTCAAAAAACCATTTAGATGCAGAACTAATTTTTTGCCAGATCTTTAATCTGATCAGGTACATATTAGGAGAATGTTACAGGAACAGTTATCAACTACAAGCAGAAGGCAGCTTATGATTAATTCTGCTTGGTAAAGATGATTTCAGTTTTAAAAATAGGAACAAACTGAAACTATTGACATAGAGTTGTTTTTTCCAGGATATTGAGGCTAAAACTGAAATACTAGGAAAATCAACAGAGTCCATCTAACATGTCTTCCAGCTTTCACTGCTCCTTCACATAAAAAGAAATTAGGCAAAGCTATGAGTGTGAAAATAAGGTGGAATTTTTTGGCCTAGTTACTGGGGTGATTGACAGAGTTTAATCTATCAAATTGTGTGCTGTGGTCACAAGCCATCAACCTGTGCTCAGCAATCACAGGTTCAAGGATAAGTAGTTAGCATTTGTCAGAATTGAGACAATGTTAACCCAAGTAGATGTTTAATAAAAGCAGCCTATTTCCTCCTCCTTTCCTGAGAAACAATTTAAGAGCAATGCATTCGAAGGGGAAAAAAAAGGTAAAAAAAAGAAGGTATGTATGTAAAGCTAGGACTTTCTGGTTGTGTAATTTACAATACAGTTTGGCCTTTAGTAATCATTTGCTTTGCTTAAAACGGATAGACCAAAAATCACGTAACCCAACTGAAACATCACGATTCACTTTAATCTCTCTCCCTCCCTTTTCCATTTCCCAGGGTCAGCCACCAGTCTCAAGACTATCTGTCCCATTCCCCCCCTTTTTTAACTCTCCAGAACAAAATTTCTGAAATTTATTTCTATCAGAAAGCTTAACAGAGGTGTAACAAAAAAGCATGCAAAACCAAACCACTGCAGGTAAGTACACCTAATTATTCAGAACATATAAGCTCATTCTGTCAAGAGTCAGGGCTATGGTTGCCTAAGCTCTGGCTTAGTTTATCCAGAATGAGCTCTGATCCTTCAGACCCTTTGTTTCTCTCTTGCACTTGACATGCAGTGAATGCCCACAGCCCCGTTCCTCTCAGAGCTGGATATTGGAAGAGTTACTAAAACATTTAAGAGGCACAAGAGTTCTGTTCTTTCTCAGCAGGCTCATGTGAAAAGAACTAAACTGGCATTTGCAACTGTGGAGTTTCTTATTTCCAATTTCCTTTGGCTCTCAATAGCATTTTTTCTCAAGACTAATTTCATCCCAGTATATCTGATAAGAGATTTTTAAAAATACACATTTTTGGTGAAGATACAGTATTCATGTGGGCATCCAGCCATTTCTTTCAGAAAGACAAAAGTACTTTTATGCAAGCTCTTTAGTTTTCTATTTGTAGAAAAACTTCTTGGCAGATGCTGCTTAATTGATATGCACATTTCCAAGGTCACTTTTTACAGCAAAATAAATATTTCCCTCTGTTCCCTTTCTAAATCCCTGCATTTTCCTCATGATGATATCTATGACAACAGGACTGTGTGTTTGAAGCACAGGGTCACACTCAATTTTTCACAAGCATACATTTGTCCTTGGAAGAGGTTTTTGCTGTCTACCCAGCAGTGCACTCTGATGGCACACATGACAGCCTGAAAAGCTTGGGAAGAAAGAGTTGCAGAAATGCTGTGCAAAGAACTCCTTGTCCCCTTGTTTGGGAACAAGGCAACAAACCTTGTTGTTGGCAACAAGGTTTATAACCACAAGAAAAGCACTACTAATAAATGTTGGTCTTCTGATACACTACTTAGTAGGATCCTGTTCTGTAGCCCCCAGCTCTGGCTAAGTGCCACTGCCATTAGAAACCCACGATAAAATGCCTCTTGATTTTAACAGGATGAGTTATGCCAGTTATATTGCTTGCTTTTAAGTAACCTAACATAGTGTCCTTATACCCAGATCAGATATACAAAATCAGCTGGGTTTATTTAGTTACTTACTGTCCTTGAAGGTTTTGCAGCTCCCTGTGGCCTGTGATTTTTCTAGGAGAGGTTCAGCTTCATTGTCTCCATCATGTCTGAGCAGCTCTTGCTTCCAATCACTTGATGGTGCTGCAGGAGAACCAGAAGGGGCTTCTCCAAACCTGCCCATAGGGAACTTATTTTTCCCTTTTCTCTAGAAATGATTAATGAAAATAATAGTCTGGCAACATGTTTTAGCCAGTCAGGGAAACAACTGACCAAACACTTCACCTATATCCCAATGCTCCATAACAGCTCTGTGGTTTTTAGCACCTGTTGGAAAACAGGAGAATAACTCCTTCAAGGCCACAAAATGCTAGTATCTGTGCTCAGCACAGGCAAAAAACCCAGATGCCTTTCAAAGTTAAATGGGCACTACCTTTGGGATTAAAACATGTCATTTACTGCCACCTGTACTTTAGTAGTAGGGACACCAAGCCAGTTATGTGAAGACACACACCAAACAAGAGGTAATCCACACTGAAACAATCTTACCGTTTCAAGACAAAAGAAGGTGGGCAGTAGAAGAAACAAATATCAGTATACAAAATATTTATATTCAACATGAACTGCAAGAAGAGAGGTCACTAGCATGGTTCTGATGGACCTTTGTCAGGAATTCAGAAAAGGCTTTTTAGCAGAGACAGCAATGACTTGTTGCTTTGGATTTTTGGGGCCAGGTTTTGGTAGCAGCAGAGCTCCAGGGGTGGTTTCTGAGAGAAGCTGCCAGGAGCTTCCCCCATGTCTGACAAAGCCATTGCCAGCCAGATCCAAGACAGACCCATCACTGACCAAGGCTGAGCAATAGTGGTAGCAATTTTGGGATAGTATGCTTGAGAAGAAAAAGTTATCACACAACAGCAACTGCAGCTGGAGAGAGGAGTGAGAATATATGAGAGAAACAGGCTTGCAGACACCAAGGTCAGTGAAGGAGGAGAGGGAGGAGGTGCTCCAGGTGCCAGAGCAGAGATTCCACTGCTGCTGCCCCAAGAGATTCACAGTGGAGCAGAGATCCACCTGCAGCCCATAGAGGACCAGTTGGATGTGCACAAAGGGGGCTGTGACCCTGTGGGAAGCACATGCTGGAGAAGGCTCCTGGCAGGATCCTCAGCCCTGTGGAGAGGGGAGTGGGTCTGCTGCTCCACCCTGGAGCAGTTTGCTGGCAGGACTTGTGACCTCGTGGAGACCCACACTGGATCAGGCTGTTCATGAAGGATTGCATCCCACAGAAGGGGCAGCAGATGAAGAACTGCAGCCTGTGAGAAGGGCTCACCTTGCAGAAATTCATGGAGAACTGTGTCCAATGGAAATGACCCCATACCAGAGCCAGGGAGGAATGTGAGGAGCCCTCTCTCTGTGGAGGAAGGAATGGTAGAGACGTGTGATGAACTGATCATAGCCTCAGTTCCACATCCCCCTACACCACTGTGGGGAGGAGGTAGAGAATTTTGGAGTGAAGCTGAACCTGGAAAGCAGGGAAGGGTAGGGGAAGGTGTTTTTAAGATTTAGTGTTTAATTCTCATTATCCTACTCTGACTTGTTTGGCAATAAATTAAACTAATTTTCCCCTTGATTGGCAATAAATAAAACTAATTTTTCCTAGATCAAGTTTATTTTTCCTGTGATGCTAATTGGTGAGTGCTCTCTCCCTGCCCTTATCTCAGTCCAGGAGCCTTTTGATATATTTTCTCTCCCTGTCCAGCTGAGGAGCAGAGTGATAGTGCAGCTCTGGTGGGCACCTGGGTTAGCCCACCATATAAGAGTTAACATAAGGTACAAGTGGGCACAATTATGACTCAGGACACACCAAATTTCCTCCATCTCCTGCCAATCACTTCAAGAAAAGTCCCAGGGAAATTCTGATAAACCGAACACTTATAAATGTTTTGTAAAATTTTGTGGAGATGAAAATGCAGTTGCATACCCTGCAGTATACAGGACTATAGGACTATAGGAGGATAAAAAATAAATCAAATATATTTCCCCAGATATATCCTCTATTATTATGTGTGAGTGTTGGTACATGGATTTCTATTAAAATGGGGGTGCTTAATTTCTAAGACACTAATTTTGGTACAAGTGATGTTCAAGTCCTAGCTAATCACAGTGGGAGAAAAATCCTAACAGCAGATTCTTAACATCTTCTACCTCAAAATAGTGAGGTCACTACTCTCAGGAAAGCTGACCAGACAGCTCTGCTAGCAGCCTCCATGCAAGTGGGAGTCAGGATTCCAGTTTTAATACTGAAACCTGCAATATGTTTTCATCCCCACAAAGGCAAATTTTCCTTGCATGATGCTTTTATGAAGATCAGCAACTGAGGAAACAAACATTGCTCTAAGCTTGGCGATGGCTAGTCCAAAACCCTTCAGGAAAGAGCCAGTCACAAAAAAGCAGATAATAATTCCCTTGTGCTGACATCCACTTCCAGTTCTTACTGTGGCAGCAATTCACCTTCATAGGGTTAAACACATTTCCATCTGTAGGCTGCCAAAAACCAGCATTTACTTTGAGCAGAAATGAACGGACTTGCGAGCACAACACAACTTTTTTTCCTTTTCTGTGTGGGTGTTTCTTTACTTGAAGGAAAGCTGTATGAAAGACAAGGAAAATGTCTTTGATGTGAATGTGCCATTTTGAAAATAAAGGCTCCCTCTCACATACTCAGAATTTTACCAAGAAGTAGCAATTACAGGATTATCTGTGACTTCAAACATGAATTCTTTGGATGCTGTTCTTGCCTTGCTTTGTTACATTAATAATTATGTTTTAAGCAGTCTGGGATTTTTTTTCCTATTTACAAACTATAGTTTGGTAATAAATGTGCAATCACAGGACTGCTGACCAAAAAGGGAAGTTTGCTTTCTGTCTTGTTATAACAAGTTTCAGCAGATAGCTAGTTAACATAAAAGAAATATTTCTTCAGTCCCTTTACAGGAAGAAAGAGGGTAGACAAGCCATGAATTTCTGAATGAGGTTTTGGTGTTTGGCTTTTGTAGGACCTGATGAAGTAAGCGTGCTTACTTCTACATAAAAATTTGAGCTTGAAATTTGGAAAAGGTGTCTTCAAGGCATCCAGAAAATCATGCAAGCACTAAGAAATTCTTATCAAGCAAACTACCAGCTGTTATTAGCACCCATGCTTTGATCAAGAAGATGGGAATTTTTGTTTAAATAGCTGACTACAGTCAAACTGTGACTCCAAATCAAAGCATTTAGAAGAGCTGGTGGCACAGACACTGCTGGGGAATGGGGCTGTGCCCAGGTGGTGACCTTCACTAAGGGACAGAACAGGCAGTCTCTGCAAAGCCACAGTCAAACATTACAGAAAAGGGCTCAACAGTTGCCTTCTTAGGTGCCCTAAATAAACATTGGAATAATAACATTCGCCAATGCCAGAACTCTAGAAAAATATTTCAGTACTGGAATTTAACATGGAAGAAATTTTGTCACTCTTTTAATTCCTTGGGAAGCCCCAGGAGAGAAGACACACAAATACAAATATCTGTAAATCAGACTGGAGTCCAAAGGCTGCAAGAATTCTTTAAAGTCACTTCAGTTTTCTTTTATGCACCTTGGTCTGCAAGTTCATCTTTCAAAGAATTTTACTGTTACAATAAACTCACACATAGTTTGGCTGAAAAAAATATGGGAGTTGGAACAGGAAGTAATTGAATATGTCAAAGAGTAGCTGGAGGTTTTTTTCTGACAGAGCTATTTCAGAAATGCTAAGGACTTCACTGTCTGAAATGTAAAAAACATTCTGCTTCAATATTTTCTAGAGAGAATTGGTTTTCCCAGAAGGACAGTTTGCATTTAAAAATTCACCTATGACTTAAAAAAATTCAATATTTAAAAACAAACAAAGAAAAAAATCAAAAACCTCAAACATCACATTTATACAGCCTGATGGAACAATTCAATATATGCTGGCCAAAGCACTTTGACTGATTAGAAACATTCTTCCTTTTTTTTTTTAGAGAGAAATGAAAACATTCTGTGCTGGTTCAAGCCATGAAAAACAAAATATCCTTTATTCACAGCAACAGTCATAACACCTGTGCAAGCTACAGAAATAGTATTGTTCTCTTCTTGAGGAAGCTGAGCACACAATAGTCCAGTGACTTACCCAAGATCACCCAAGATAAGAAGTCAATATTATTGCAGAGAATTATTCCCTTCCCCTTTCCTTGTTAGTGAAAAGTATTAACAGGGCCATCAGAAACAAAAAAACAGTCAACTCATCCTGCCATTCTCTGCAAACAAAAAGAAAAAGCCCAAGTGAAATATGAGTTGGAGGTAGATCCTATCAGAACCATCTTGCATCTACCATACTTAGAAATTTCATTCTGAGAGTGGATTTTTTTGTCTGGCTGTTGATTTCATGAATCTTTGAAAGCATTGAGCATATTAGAACATTCAGAACACTTCACATCAGACAGAAACCTCCCATGGTTTGGTTTTTCCTTTAGAGATTTCCAAAGCCTTACTCTTGTCAAGAATACTTCCACCTACACAAGAATTTACTCTTGGTTACTTGACATGCAAACCACCAATAGCAGAGAGAATTACTCTACTTTTCAATGGCAGCTTCAAGGTGATCCTGTAAAAACCAGCTCTCAGCAGAACAGGAAGACCACAGTGCTGAGGGCTCCTTGGGACAATTGCATGTGTGCACAGAGAGGAGTTTCAGTGCACCGATGACACACAGCTCTGTCTCTCTGCCCTACTTCACCCTGCATGTTAAATCTCTGCCCTGCAGGAATACCAGGAAGGTATTTACAGAAGGAGGTCTCTGAACTGTTTCGTCCTATATCTGGGGAAAAATGGAAATCTTGCTATGGGGTGTATATTGTTGATTTGCCATGATTGCTGCTTTTGCTGCCAAACAGCTCAGCTTCATTGTTACCCCATGAGCACCAGGTTTGCAGGCACCTGACATATACAAACCCCAACTTAATTAGAGATTGTGCACCTTCTAACACCATAAGATTTCAGCCCCTTCCTGGACTCCTGCATTCCACTCCTATTTCATCAAGAGGAACAAAGACTACCTTATCTAATCAGATTGAAGGACATCTTTTATTCTCCATCAGAAAGCATGACCATGGTGCCTCACAAGTAGCTTGAGTCTTTAGTGTTTATGTTTTCAGTTTGAGCAAGAGGAAAATAACAGGTTTAGCTTTTGTAATTCTGTACATACTTCCCAAAAACAGTCCAGCTCTATTCTGACCACAGAAGTCCTTGCTTTCCAAATACAGGCATGTGTTAGATGAGCCTGGATAGAAACAGGACTGAAATGAGACCACAACATTCATTTTTATCTTTAATTCTTGGCACTGAAATGTGGGTCTAGAGAGATGCCACAAAGCCATTTTGAAAATAGTTTCCAGAGGACAAAGCTAAAATCTGGGCTTCATTGCACTCTGTCCCATAGATAAAGATATGTCCTAAAGTGTTTACAGATTGTAGAGGAAGCAGACACGCATTTTTCCCAAATATGCATGAAAAGATGATGGCAGACTGAGGAGCTGATCCTGTTCTTCCAGTGTGCCATACAGATTAGCACAGAACACTTTGTGCATTTTTACTTGCATAAAATTTTGCCTGCCCTGTTGAGGTGACCCAAAGCAAGCAAAGGACACAAACTGTGTTTTTTTTAGTGGAAGAGCACCTCTTGATAAAAGAACCACATTTGCCTTGCCAAAGATTATGATAAAAAAGAACTCAAACAAAAAGACTCCCACACAACTCTAGTACTGTAGGTATTCCTTTATTACAAGAGTTCTCTTCTGCAGAAATAGGAGACTGGCCTTTCACATGTCCCAGGAAGTGTGCATGATGCCTGTTTAGCTTAACATCCCCAAGACAAACAAATGTGAGGGAGAGGATATTGCACATCCCTGAATACTCTCAAGGACTGCAGTGAAAACCAAGACTCAAACTACTGCTAACAAATGCCCAGTGTTATCATGGTCAGAACTTCCTGCAAAGCCACATTTCCATTTTCTATTTTGCCTGATCTTGGCTGAGCTACTGTACTCTAAACCAGATACGTGCACACAAGAAGGCTTTAAATAATCTACTTTTTGTTACCAGTAATGAAAAAAGAAGTCTAAGCCTAAGAATAACCATGAAACGAATTTTTCTTGCAGCTCCATCCTAATTACTGCCTGCCTGTTTGTAGTCTGACTCCATGCAGCAAAAAATATGTAATTCAAGACATATTTGATGCATGCTTTTAGAATGTTGAAAAATTATGTTCACATGTTTAACAGTCCGTTTTTAAAGGCAGCATCCTGCACTCTTTCCCAAGAACTGCTATGGTTCATCAGTTGTCTGTCAGACCTCCTGTCACACTCAAATGAATTGACAAAAAATCCCATTACAAAATGCAGAAAAGAAGCACAGCTTCTTCCTGCAATCATATTTTGTAAGTAGTAAATCCAGACTACACAAAGAAATTTGTCAGCAATAAATTCAGTAGAGAAACTTAATGGTTGTAACAGACTACACTTGTGTTACAACACAATAATAATTTCCTGATTAATTCATACTTGTACACCTCAGCTTCCCTTTTTCACTTTTCAGCGTTAAGCAGTAATCCCATCTATTCACACCCATGGCATATCAGTGAAAGAAACCTAAGAACTGCACACTGAATCGTTTTTAGACTTTGAAAAGATACAGAGCATTGTCTGAAACACACATCTTGTCTCAGGACCCAGAAACACCACCAGGTGTACTGGTTAAGATAAATAACTAGCACAAATACTAAGCATAAGACAACACAAGAAAGCAAGGGGGCACCTTGATCAAACAGCCCACCCTGTTCCAACATTTAATAGTAGCATTTCTTTGTTTTGACACTGGAGGAGACTTCTATTACTACAAAAAAGCCTTTTCCAGCAAACATCCTAGTGAAAAGAATATCCTATAACTTCCTGGGGGAGCTGAAGAACACTGCAAACCCTACAGACATAGTCTTGATACAATTCCCATCAGACACCATCAGACTCAGGCAAAAATATTTAATGCTGAGACCACAGGAATCAGGGACTAAAAAGATGTACCAGACTACAAGAGCCAGGTCCCTTGCAGACATGTCACAGGAGTGGGTGACCCACAATTTATCAATATGGAAGTGTTGTCAAAGGTTATGCCACAAGAGGAAACAATGGGGAGAAAAAAATCATTTACATCATAAGTCAGAGATTGCCAACATGGAACCAAATGTTGAGAGAGAGATTCCAACTTCAGGATTGGTCTGAAGATGTCCACACACTCAGCTCTAAATCAAAGCAAAAGCTCTTAAGTGAATTACAATTGTTCAAGTAACTAGCAAGAATGTGGTAGAGGATACTAATACCTTAGAAAAGATTAAAAATACTTAGCAGTTAGCATAGTATAAATAAGCAAGGTACCAAGCTATGATTATACACAGCATCGACCTGTTTAATAATTTATTAGTTCTTATTGGGCAATGGTTAACTTATACTAATCATTTTATCAATATTTTTTTTAATATGAAATGTGAATGAAAAAGTGCTAGTGGCAATCCTGAATATGAGAATAACTCAGTTAACAGGCTGACAAAAAAATCCCAGGAAGATCTATAAAAGAGGCAGTTGAACATAAATTCCATGATGTAAGCCTATGAGTTTTCAAAGCATCAGGATTGGTCAAGCAGGGTCAAAAATTACCATTTTTTTATTAAATAGAAAAATGTTTGGAGAAGTATCACACCTAAAGAAAAAGTTAAATGAAAACAATAGATAACAGGAACATCTTCCTATGATTTAGAAACTAGTTACCAGTTTACAGTTTAGGAAGAAGTAGAACATGGGTCAAACAAACTAAAAAAAGAAAATACATGACAGGATAAAATAAGGCGATAGAGAGGTGGGAAAATGTGCTAAATTATATGAGCTAGCCAAAAATAAAGAAGATTAATAGGAGACTTAAAACGACACAAAAAACCCAGGACACCATGTATTTGAAATTCAACACAGAAAAGGAATATTAACTTTCTCTGAAAGGAAAAAAAAATTCTTAGTTTCACACATGTATAAGTAGCTACTGCAGTGAAAACTAAGGGAAAACCTAGAACACTGTAACAATAAAAGGAAAGCAATTTGCACAACTGTATGAAGGTGTATTTCTCTTGACCACCTGCCTACATGAAAACTTACTACAAGTTCCATTTATGGAATACCAACAATGAAATAGTAACTTTTGAAATTTATTACATTTCTTTACTTCTAACACCAACTTCATTATGATAAACTCCATCTTAAATAAAACACAGGAGATAAAGAAAGGGCACAAAACTTAGCAGTGGTACTGAAAAACTTACCCAGAAGTAGAAATAAGAAAGTTGAGCACTATTCTATTGAAAGAAACACTGACAAGAGATAATGTAATGGGGAAAAGGATGGGTACAAACAGGCAGTTGACAGTGTTGCTACTGGCTTAGAGGAACTATAGCTCCCTTTCCAGTGAGCTCAGGGAAATGCAATCTTCACTCCCAATTGGTTCCCATACAAGCGCTGGGGTCTGTCCCTCAGACACAAGCACGTGCAGCAACAGCGTGTGAGGCTCTGTTCTTCCCTCTCAACCACCAACACTTCCCAATACTTGTGGTTCACTGATGTGATACATGACTGCTGACAATCTGAAACGCATCATTTTTTATCAATCTTTATAATTGCATTTTTGAGTCAGTGTTTTATCAATAAACAGGCTTCTTTCATGTATACCACCTTCTGAAATACTTGAGTACACAAGGATTGACAGAAAGGATATGGATATCTGTTAATGTAATAATTTTTTTAATCTATTTCACAAACAGTATAACTGTTATCAAGATATTTATTGGTTATTGTTCAGAAAATACTATCTTTTAGTCTTCTACTGTGATTTGAAATGATTCCCAAACTTGCTAAGGTATCCTTATCCACAAAAATGTTGAGGAATTTCTGAATTAACATGATGCAAGGACCACAAGACCTGGGTCACAAACAACGTCTTTTGCTCCCAAAGCAAGCTTCTATTACTGTGGGCACCGATTCAAGCTTTGCCTTAACAGGCAAGAAATGATGAGTGAGTTAACAGCACAGAATTGCCATGCTGAAAGACAAGGGGAACTGTTCAGTGCAGGTGCAAAATTCCGGAGGCTCGAGGCACATAATGTCAGTTCTCATAAGTAATCATCTTCCAACACTGCTATTATTTCAGGTGCTCCTCACTATTTACATGGAAAACAGCTGTCATTATTTCATCATCCGGCCACTTCGGAGGACTCCGCAGGATTTAGATAATGCTTTTTAAAAATTGCGTGGATTATTGAATTAAACCAAAATTGATTTGTTGGCTTGAGAAAGGGGTGAGAAAAAGAGCCTTATTGCCATTACTCAGTAAGTTTATTACAGATTGCTCACTAAACAAAAATTACAGGCTTTGTTTGCATGTTGTGTGACAAACTCGAAACTACAAGTGTTTACATGTGCTGCACGCATACACTTTGGGGTTTTAATAGCTGGTTGACAAGAGATTAAAGGCAGAAATATGGCATTTTATTAAAGCAAACATATCAGTATGCCTACCATGATAAAATGATCTAGTTTTCTTCAGACACAAAAGTTTCTGTTGAGTGATACCTTTGAAATTCCTTGAGGGCACCCTATTATTCACTTTCCTCAGCAGAGAGCAGCTGCAAATGGTCTCCAATTTTCAAAGAGTATTGCCTGGTCATTCTTTACTGTCAAAATGAAGAAGAGCATAAAAGTTAAGTCAATAAAGTAATATGAAATGCTTAATATAAAAATTCAAGAATGAATGATTAACCATTAAAAACTTACAGTAGCTATTTCAGCCAGGAAAAAAAATTAACATTTCCCTTGAAACCTATTAACACTCCTTGTAAACAATATTCTTTCTCGAAATATATGACCTTTCCTAATGCTCTCCATACACATGGCATTTTTCTTATATCCACTTTACCTTCACTGATATGCAGCTGAATTCCTCGGGAGAGGGCGTTTAGAGCCCCTTCCTCTGATGCACTGAAAAAAATGTACCCTTTGATTGCATTCCCCTTCACAAATACACCTAACTTTCAGCTTTAGATCTTAAAATCCTTTCCTCATCTGAGAGTCCCATGGCCTGCTGTGGCTGTTGACATGCCACCAGAATTTAAGCCACAGCCAAGTGCTAAGCATAAAATTGCCCTCTCTCCTTTGAGCCCCTGGTAGCTACAGGTATGTGCAGCAGGTGAAATGGTGCCTCCCTGCTGCATGCAGCTGGACAGGACATTTAAAAATCACCAAATTATCTCAGTTTCTGAGCCTTGGGTGGCTGCTTTCACTAAGCAATCTTCTGCACAGGAAATATGATCCAGTTTTTAGGAAAACAGAAATTCTCCCACTTCTGGCCTTTCTTAGTACCAGCTTTTCCCTAAAAGTGCTGAATGTGTGAACTATGTATTGTGCAGGTAACCCTGAGGAAAAAATCACAGGGAAAATGCCTGTATTTTGCATCTGAGACTGACAGATGTATTGGTCCAAAACTACCAAAAGACAACTTTAGAAGCACACACAGGGCTAGAACCTGAGATTCCACTGGTTCCACAATGACAGTGTGAGCCAAAACAATGGTAAGGTAATTTGTATCTTGCTGGAAGCAATGACATCATTAGAAAGATTTTGTGACAAAAATTATTTAAACGGTGATGGAATTGGAAGGTGCACAGCAAAGGTGAGCATCAATGCTGCGTGAAGTCACAGTGTCAAGTCCCCAGTTAAAAGAGGTGTCAAAGGAAGGGGAGGGTGTCAACCAGGGCTGGCTTCCTATGGCCCACTCAGAGTACATAGGTAATTGCCACTGGGGTTACGACTTCTCCTTCAATTTCTCCTTCTTATTGGGATTTATGGGAACAGCCCAACAGGCCAACATTCTGTGCAAGACAGCACACCACAGTGACAGTGACCACAGCGGATCTCTGAATTTCATACCTACTGGACTTTGCACATATTGTCTGACATAAGAAAACACACTTGCAGATCACTTCAGTTAGATCACAATCAGATTTTTGGGGGAGGCAAAATCAGAGAAGCACCAATTGGTAAAGTCAAGGCAACCATGGCTTGCAAAAATGCAACCAAAAATAATGAGCAAATAATCAGTAACTCAAAATCCTTCCATTAGGAAAATACTCTCTAAAACGCAGAGTAGAGCTCAACTCAGATAATGCAAAAAACACAGATATCCACTTGCAGTTCTAGCAATTCCAGAAGGACAAGTAATACAGATTATAGGGAGTTAATTATCTGCATCATTCAAGAGGATAACTTCTTTCTGAATTTAGAGACAGGTGTCTAAATACAAATATAAATACAAATACAGTCATATCCTAATATTTCAGGACCCATCAAAGCAGGAGAACAGGGCTCTGAGCTCCTCCCTGGTCTAGTAAAAGGTCATGGCAGGGAGGATCGTAACTAGATGATCTTTAAGGTCCTTTCCAATCCAAAACATTTTGTAATTCTATGATTCTAAGATTTTTGGTTATCTGGGAAACTGGAATTCCCACTTCACTAGCTGCCTGTGCTATAGACACAGAATCTGTGGGGGAAAAAATACATAAACCAGGGATCATAAGTCACACTTCAAAATGCAGTATTTGAAAAACTGGACTGAAACACAGAACTCTGTCTTTACTGCATAGACTGAACCCATACCAAAATAATCACAATTTACATATATCCATAAGGAACTTAACTTCCCTGAAGTGCTGCTTGAATGTATCTCTGAATAAAGGAAATAAGCACCCACATTCTTCACTGTACAACTAAAGGTGTCAAAGGAATATCAGCTTACATCAGGTCTACAGAAGACAGTGAACTGAAGTGAACCCCACATTAACAGGCCTTGTTTCCTTGTTACAAACCTTAATGCAAACTGTTGGTAATTAGATGTTAAGTAGATCTTTCAAGACAGCAATTTAGAAAACACAAAGCCACAAGCATCAGTGATGGATATTGCATTTGAAGTGACATTTAAAGTGAAGATGGTAAAATTTACATTGTAACTGGTGAATCCTTTGATCTAGTGCTGCAGTGTTACAGCATTTACTCTAATAATATACACATTTTACATGTACTCTGATTTCAAATAGAAATAGTGGAAACATCCTATATTAAAAGCCTTAAAAGACTTTTCCACAAAGCTAGAAAAAATTCAGTGAGGTGCTGAATTTAATATGAACATTTTAATCAAAGTAGTCTTAATTCAAAGAAACAAAATTGGGGATAGCTCAGACAGGCTTATACAAGCCTATTGAAAATCTTGTATTTCTGCTTAAACTAACATATTTTGTTCAGTCCCACTGAAATTTGTACCTCCTAGATTAAAAAAATAAGCTTTAGTTTCTTCATTTTCCTGACAGGAATCTCAGTTTTCATGGTCTGACATTATTAAAGATTACCACTCCCTCCAAAGAATGATTAAAACCATATAGTTTAGACCCTTATTGCTGGTTGCCATGAGAAAGTTCTTTAAATAAAGTTATTTATCAGCTGGCCTTAGTGAAAACCACCATGACTGGTCATAGGCTACCCAATCATTCCAGATTTCTTGTTGCAGTAAGAAATTAAACTCACCTGTGCAGTAGGCATCCAGTTAGAGTAAGTGAGAATGGATCATACACATAGTAAAAGAGTGAGCAGCTCCGACATATTTATTGCTTAAATTTCACAAAATTTAGTAAAGCTTTAAAGTGGGAGCTCATTGAAACCATGCAGACAGGCACTTTCAAGGGAAAAAGACCCAAAAGTAAGACAGAGGATGTTGTAGGCAGTAAATAGACAAAAAACTCTAATAAAAAGCAAGACAGAATTAGAAGTGGTATGTGGTAATAATAAATTACATATAGTCTTAAAATGGAATGGAATAAGTATTAGAAACTTGCTAATGAAGTCATATGAAAGCTTAAAGACAAACCAGAGACTGAGGATCAGATACAGCTGAATAAAAATAGATGTGGATGATGCAGACCTGTATATTTGAGCTCACTGTTCAAGGAGTCTCTTATACAGATAGTGGTCATCTAGTCATTAAATAGCAGCACAATTACAGAAAACACATCATGCCATGGTTCTTGCTATAATTTATTTTCCTTTTACCATATACTAGAAGTGCCAGCATACTGTGTGTACCCAAAAGTTGCTTTCATACCTTCATTTATCTGCTTGAAGTTGTGCTAAACATTATCCACACTGAAAAAAATGTAAGACCAGAAGTTGACATTAATCAACCTTTTCTGGAAACTTCTAACTCAGACTTCCTTCTCCCAGAAGAAATATATTGGTCAGGCATGAGTAGTCAGCATCATTGTGTTTGTTTACTTATTTGTTTAAAATGCATGGGGTTTTTTTTCTAGATGAAGCTTCTGTGAGTTCTAGCTAAAAACTAAATTACATCCCTTAAAATATATTATTGGCATCTAATTTGTGCTCATGAATTAAATTCCTAGAGGTAATTTTCCTTATAAAGGAACATTATAGAAAAAGAAGAAAATGCTAAAGTTCTGTCATGGCATATTTTATATGATTTCCTGTGATAAGCAGCAGAAACCCTCTATATTTGAATTATGTTCTACTGCCAATCAGTAGAACATAATTCAGTGAAAACAGAAACCCTAATTTGACTGCTGTCTAAACCAAAGGGGAATTGTCATAGAACAATTCAGAGCATTTATTATTATTATTATTATTATTATTATTATTATTAGGCATTTACTGGCAGAAAAATACACTCCCCAAGTTCACTCTCTGTGTAGTTATTGTTGTTTGGCTGGTGGCCACCACCAAGTGTGGTGAGAGTAGGAACAGCTCCAGCATGTTTGGGTACTCTGCTTTACTCTTTTTGATGACACACCTTGATATTGCTTTGCCTCATAAACATGTACCGTTGGGTGTAATTTGGGGCCGAAAGCCCCAAATCTTAGAACACTGAATGAACTTTTCTCAGTTTTAAACCAGCCTCATGAGTTTAGAGGATATGGTCTGACACATGAATTCAGCAGGAGTAGGGTCATTGCACTGCAGCAGATGCTACAGATGTCAAGGCAGCCCTCCAGAACTAAAAGCAGAAGTTCCCATTAGAATTTTTTAGGATCCCAGTAAAATTTTCCTAAAACATTTTTGTAGTTGAGACAGTACAGTTCAATCTTGATGAGTGCCATTTTAGCTTGTCTTCCTCTATGCATTCATTTATGATTTATATTCTTTGCCTCTGCAATGAATTATGGGGCCCAATCCAGGAGGAACAGGGTTGTACTCAATGGAATGTCAGAGTTCTAACATACACTTGAGATGAGAAGCAAGTCTCTAAGGCATAGAACACAGCAGGTCCTGGATCACACTAACCTTAAGTACAGCCTGTTGCACTCCATTTTTATTGTACCTCTCCACCACAGCAAAAGCACTCATAATGTGAGAGAGTTTCTACAAAATGAAATAAACTCAGGAGGAGGTAAAATTCTACATGCTGATGTTTTATTCTAAGCTTTCTTCAACCAGCCTCATAAATCATAGGATAAACTCCTTCTTTTTCATGAATATTCAGTTCACAGCCTTTTACAGAAAATCATTGAGAGCCATCCTGATGGAAGGTGACATCTTGATCTCACATTGACACATTACATTGCTTCCCATCTTCTCAAATCATAAATGAAAAGAGTGGCTGCATTCCACAGTCTCTGAATTCTTTCAAGACAGCTCAGCAATCTACAACTGAAAGGTAGGATAAATTATTACAGGAGACTTCTCAGCATGGCTGTTCTAAATCAAATGCTGTCAAATAATTTTTAACTTTCTTTGATCTGCACTCAATCTCTGTGTTCTTTGCTGACCTATAGCACAGACTCTCCTTGACTTCCATTCCTTTCTTTTTCAGTGTCTCTGCTCATAAACTTTTATTTTCCCTTTTTTATCATGTACCTGTAGAAATATATATAAAAAAGACCCTAGATCCAATGGCTTAGTGACTTTTATTTTATAGTTGCTTGAAAAAAAACCACCAGCCTAGTAAGTATGGTAGGAATCTAAAAAGAAATGAGAAAAAGACAGGAAGTTAAATAATCTTGCAAGAAGGAAAAATATGATGTTTTGGGCTGAGAAAGTATTCTCCCTAAGGTGTTTTATGGTTATAAGAGGCACATCACACAAACTCTGTGTCTGCTGGCTCCTACAATATATTTTATAGGAGTAATGACTATAACTTAAAAAGCTGGACAGAGAAGAAACATGGGCAGGAAGGAAAATAAATTTTAAAAAGTAATAGGAATATTAACGAAGAGAAGTAAATGAGAGCAAAACCATAGAGACACAGAGTAGGACAAAATTAAAAGGAAACAACATGGCTTGAGAAATAGCATAGTAAAATTAAACATGAATCCACAGTAAATGCTGACATCATCGATGGTGGTTGCTACTGAAATGGTGCCCAGAGACTGCAGTGCAGGATCTCGTTGCATTACACACTGCATTGCATTGTATGAACAAACTCCAGACATGAAAGACACTCACCTGTCTTGCCGTGGTGTAACAGATGAAAATGTGCACAGAGATAAAGAGAGAGGACACAAGGTAACAGTAGGCCAAGGCACCATGAGTCTGAAATGTCACACTCTTCTGCTTACTTTGAGGAGAAATATGGAGCCTAGTCCATATGACCTGAAGAGAACTACTATTGAGCTTTGCACTCTTTATACCTGAGCACTTTCAAACAAAGTCCAAGATCTGGAGAAAACAAATGAATTTCATTCCCTTACTGGCCCTTAAACACCTCTTTTGCAACACCTGGGTTTTCAAGTGCTTCATCTGTGGTAGCAGAGTGCAGTAACTGCTATGCAGTGATTCTTGATTTACTGAAGATGTGACAATTTATTTGTTTGGGACATTGCCCATGCACCAATCCGCAGAAAGTGCAATGCAAAACACCAGAACTGAACAGTTCTCTGTTTTGCACTACAGCAGGTAGAAGATACAAACAAGAATTTGTCCAACCTCCTTGAAAGTCTCCACTGGCAAAGACTGCATAACCTGTCATTCCAGGGATTAGCTTAGTTACAGCTAGAAGTCCTTCCTAATGTGAGTCATTTTTGTTGATAAATGAACAAACTGTTTCCTGTCATGACTTTGCTGGACCTGTAGATGTGTCCTTGATACATCAGAAAACTGCTTTCTGTCACTGCAAATTTCTTTTTATGGAAAGCAAGAGAAATACCATTTTAAAAAGGTTTTACTTGGTGAGTTCTACACCATGATCCTTTTATTTTGTGCACTACCTGTTAGCCTTCTTTTCAACACTCCACAGCCTGTCCATATTTATTCCTAAAATGTAAGTCCCAGAACTTAGCCAAAGCTATTCCAATTGAACAGCAAAGATGAAACAGGTATCTGACCTTATATTCAGTCATATTAAAGAGTCTTATAGAAGTTCATGCTTGATACTAAACACAGACATGAACTATCCTAATTAAATTCTGTTTAAATGCCAACTCAACTACAGAGCTTCCTCAACAACACCTCACCCTGCATTCCAAACTCTGATTGCTCACTGCTCTTAATACCAATTTAACTCTATAGTGAAGTTACAGGGAACTCGCAGGACAAGCAGAGATGGCACCTCTAATTCCTTTTTAACAAACAATCTCACACGAGAACCATGAAGAAGGGGGAAAAGTTGCTATTTTACATTAAAGAGGGTGGCTGGATGCAGATACACCCTAATAGTTTGATTGAAAAGTTACTAAAAAGGACAGAATTTGGCAGTTAGGTTGTTTTCAATGGCCAGTGCATAACAGAGTCTCAAAGAGACCTGGATTACATCAGCTATGAGAACATACTGTGAACTGTACCCCTAAGAACTGCTCAGACCCTTTTGTTATATGAACAAGCATCCTGAGACTCCAGTCAGCAAAGAACACAGAAATCTGTAGGAAGGGTTTTCATAGTCCAGACTTACTTCCGTTCACAGTTTTCATTTCTTGCCCCAGGAAAGTTACAGCTACTGTTAAAGCAATGAAGATGCCATTGTTCAACTTTGCACTGTTTAAACCTGTGCAGCTACTGGAGTTCATATTTTGTTTTCCATATTTCTCCTCTTATGCATTCAAATTCAAATTGACAAATGCCTTTGTATATAATTTTAAACCCTCCCCATCTCTAATGCATCAGTATCTTGTTACATTGCCTTTGATTTCATTGTTTGCAATGCTAGTATCAGCAGCATGGAATTGCCAAGGCACTAAGCAGCCCAATTTTTCTTTAATTTCTCAGAAAATTGACAGCTTTATGAACTGTCTCTTTACCTATGCCCCATAAACATGTCAGGCTGTGGAAAACCATTCTAATTAAATCCCGAGGGATTGCAATGGAAGATTATAGCTTCTTGGCAGGTTATTAAAAAACAGTTGTTCATATATATACAAATATCTGTACTAGAAGCTAGCATTTGACAGAACAGCCAAGGAATTAACCCCACTGGCAACTCCAAATAACACTCACCAAAAAAACCCAAAACAACAACAAAAACAAGAACCACCACCACCACCAAAAAGAAGCAACAAACCACCAAAAACTAAAACCAACAATAAGCCATAAGCCATCAGCAAAACAACCCAAGCAAACAAAAAAAGCCAAGGAAAAACAACCAATTTTTTAAAATGGGAGTGAGCAGGGACAAATGAGGGAGGTTTCCTAGTACTTGATTCCTTTCCAAAAGCTGCAAATTCAAACTGTCTTCTGGAATCATCACATTTTATCCTTGGTTATGGGCACCTGATAAAAAAGAAATCAGAAAAATTCCTGTAAGGTCCATAGAAATGGCCTTGCTATCTGCATAGCCTTGGAGTAAATATATTAGAGTAGATGGATAACGTGAACCATTTGATTCAGCATAATATTCCTTCTGTCTGCTCTGAACATCCCAGGGAACACATTAGAACTTCTGATGGGAAAATGTTTGTTAGAGGTCAGAGTGCATCCTTCCCAACAACCTCCTCAAATAACCTTGCCTTTGAGAGAGGCATTTGTTGCCCCTGCTTTTGCATCTGAAAAAAGTTGTTCAACTCTCATCTCAGCAACAGATATTCAGGATTTAGATACTGAGGAATTTCTGGAAGACTATAGAGCGATTTGATTTTGTAACCTGTGCCTGACTTTTCACGAATTAACAGTTTGCATTGTGAAGGTAACTTCCAAAATGCTGTTTTGTTGAGGGCCTCCTGAGCTGCAGTCACAACAGGGAACTTTTGTCACCTCTCAAGGGCCTGCCATCCTCAAGGAGAGCAGCCTTGTTTTGGAGAGGAGGAGAGGAAAGGGAACAAATTAAATGCTATTGCACCAAATGTTCTTGCTATGAAGAAACAAGTACAGTATCACTGAGCACTGTGTAATGGGTTTTGCAAATATCTGGACTTCTGAGGAGCTATAGATGATTTTAGTATTTATTTTTCTGAAAATGATCTGGTGTCACCAAATATAATCTGCCATGCAAATGTTTAGTACATCACTACTTAGATTTGCTGGTGTTCCACATTTATGTGAATAGAATTTCAATCAACATAAAGCATGGGAAATATCCAAGACTTAAAATCTTAAAAGACTAACACACAAAGATGCACTGATTTCATGGTCTGAGATGACAGAGAATCACACTTACAGGACTCCAAGTTTTTATCTGAAGAAAACTACATTAGTTGCACTTTACATAAATGGAGCTTTAAAAGAAATACCTGCTACTCTGACAACACATGTGTGAAACACCAAAAAAGCTCTGTATCAAACTGAAAACGAGATTAATAAAGAACAAACACAGAGGTACCTGACTATAGCACCAGACTGACTCAATTCAACAACTTCAGAATTGAATATATCTAGTATCATCTCTTGTGTGCACTGATAAACTGAAAATGATGCTCTAGCATTGGTTACCCAAAAATCACATTGCTACCAATGAGAGTGAGGAATCAAGTAAAGATAAGAATTAAATGGTATATTTTAGAAGTACATTGGACCTGACAGATTATTTTCCCCCCTGCCAATTTCTAGATTTATTTGCTCATATAAAATATATAAGATAAACCACACCTTGTCTATTACTTGGCTAAAAAATGATTAGGTGATTTTAAAAAAAGACACTAAACCTTCTCCAGTGTTCACACAGCACATTAAAGCTCTGAGATGACTTCTGGCTACATTTCTGCCTTATGTGACATCAGGGGTTCACTGTTCTGCTTCTAGAAGGAAATACATTAATGGATAATGACACGTAGAATAAACATTGGAATTTGAACCCTGATAAGGTATTTTTTTGGATAGGGGAATTTATATTTTAAATCACTTAACAGCTTTCAACAAAGTGCCAGTCTTGGTTTGATTTAAAAAGGGGATTACTTTCTTACTCTTACTGGAAAAATATGTCAGAACATATTTTTGGCTGTGAGCAAGGACACTTTCAATGTGATAGGGACATGTTCCTCCACAAATTAATACATTTAATTTTGAAAGTTATTCTGTCAGCCTACAGGTTTTATTCATGGTTTGGTTTGTGCCATTCTCAGAAACTTCCATATTAAAAATGCACTAATCAAACTATTTGAAGAGAGAAAAACCAAGACAGAAACCATGCTTGTTCTTCATAAAAAAAAAACAAAACAAAAAAAAAAAAAAAACAAAAAAAAAAAAAAAACACAAAAAAAACAAACCCTAATTTGGCTTTCTACTGACACAAGTCCATTTTATTCAAGATCAAATGGAGTTTGTAAATGTTCAGATAAATCATTTAATTTTTAGGCTACTCACACTTAAGTGGTAAAAGTCTATTGCTACAGCAAAACTGTGGAAATCTACAGCTGAAGAAGAAAACTGGGAGGTGGGCAGGTGCTAGAAAAGGATCATGGGTACATTAAGTCGCAAAGTAAGGAAGTCATAGAGGAAAACTCAAGGGAGGAAGTACCTCTTAGAAAGGTAAGTTCTCACCTCTCCCTACCTGAAACAATGCCAGGGTCAGACACCTGAACCTCCTTTATTCTCGTGTTGCATCTCAGGACTTTTTTCCTTTGAACAAATCAGCTACTGATTCACTGTATAGAATATGATTTTACTTGGAAGGCACCTAATTTATATCTTCACATACTATCACAAAATAAGACTGCAGTCTTCTGAGAAAAATAATGGGAAACACCAAAACAAAAATATCCAGTATTACCTACTTTCTTATTTTATATTTGCAAATTGGAAAGGGGTGGAATATTTGACTTTGGAGTAACTGCACATAACAACTAAGAAATAAGGCACTGACTGTATCTACTGTATCCCTTCTTTTTCAGGTGAGAAAAAAAGTTCTTCAAGAATAATGAAGCCACTTATATCTGAGTTCTATAAAAACACCCATCTTTCTCCGAAACTTAGAGCTAATTGAGATGAATCTGGCTTCCCTGCTTTCTAATAGCTGGGTTTTGTTTACTGGAAGGGGACGTGGGGGGGAGAAAATGATTGTGATTTATGTACCTGCAATCACAGGATGGAGGAAAAAAAGTCTTCAACCACAATCCCCAGTTCTCAAAATGAATCATTTGCTGGTTATAGTTGAGTGGAGACTGATTTACCACAGTATTAAAAAAAAAAAATTACTTTTCAGAAAAATGTTTACCAAAAATGCATGTTAAACTCATTTTCTTGCTCTCCACTACAGTAAAGAAAAAAAAATTGGGAAGACATAACATTAAGTATTAAATAATTCAGCATTCTGCCATGTCGTATATCCAAAAATTGCCCAATCCCAGTGAAAGCCTCATGTTTAAGAATTAAGTCAGGATTTTTATGGAAACAACAAGGCAAGAGAGTGGCATGAAACCTTAAGCAGCCTTCTGCTCTGATTTGTAAAAAAATACAGACCTGTTGCATAGTAAATTGTACCTCCATCACCTGGTTGCCAGTGTGCCTCTCACAGCAATATTAACAGGAAAGTATAATTTAAGAGGGAGAAAAAGTGTTTGAAGCACAGAAGTGATCCTTAGTTTTACCAGAGTTGAATGCAGTACCAGAGATAAAGTCAGAATTACTTTAGACTTTTTTGGTAGCAACACATTTATAATAAATACTAATATTAATTAATAATTATGATTGGTTCTCTGGAAGCTCTAAAATCAGGTTCAATCCTTCCTAAAGAGTAGTGGTGACTGAACCTCTCCACACTCAATGAAGAAGGCTAAGGAAGTTAAGTTAGCCTTTGCCAGAGGCTAGGAGTGTGAACATGAACAGTTCCTTTCCCTCTTTAATATTCATTTATACAAGTCAAATTCTGATCTCATTTATAATAACATAAATCTGGAATGACTCCCTTGCAGTCATTGGAGCGAGTTCAGATTTACTGCGGACTCTGTAAATAAGAACAGAATTTAGCCCATACACATTTAATTATCTTGTCTAACAGATTATATCTCTTGATGAAAGAAAAAAACTAACCAAACTGCCTCAGACTTGGGAATGAGCAATAAAAAAGGTAGCACTGAGCAGCTCCTGCACTAGCAGGAAGGTCCCCAGGAAAGGTAGGTAAGTACAACCTAAGGGACAAACCTATTTCTTTATGTTTTTCTGGAGATCTTAAATTCTGTCAAAAGTATATTCAGCTCTGATAAATCGTAAATATACTGTAGACTTGCTCCATTTCCTAGGTGTGTTGCTGATTGTTAGTAATTTACACTCAAGATATAGCAACGATTTGCCATTGGCTTGGGGGAAATTGTTTTGCTGCCTATGATTTATAGCTATGATTTGCCTAAGAGTTTTATGAGGCAGTTTTTCCTGAATATGCCCTCAGTGAAAGGCCCCCAAACAGAGGCAGCTTACAGAGACCCTCAGACAGTATCTTATTTCTCCTTCACCCAAATAACAGGAGACTGTTCAAATTTTGTATTACTTTCACCCTTCTTCCTCTTGCTCAAAAAAATAAAAAAATAAAAAAAAAAAAACCAAAAAAAATCACACCAGCACCAGGAGGCAAGGCAACATTGACACTATATTGACTGAATGCCAGGTTTTCATGGATTTCATGATATGTAGCACATGTAGCACATGCCTGTCTTGGCATGATGTATCACAGCATTCTCTGTGACAGTGACTTATCAGTCAATCTGGGCAAGGTATAATACTTGGTATCACTCTGATACAAGTGATACCTGGTTACATCTGCATCTCGTGGGAAGGCACGTAGACCTGACAAAGCAGGAAGGTCTGATGATGGGGAAAAAGTGCCAAAATCTCATTTCTGAATACTTGAAGCACCTGTTTAGAAGGGTCCATTTATTTGTCAGAAATATGCCCAAGAGGGTGTTCTGTGGCCTGTTACTGCTGAGTTACCTGACTAGGGAATAACATATCTCATCAGATATGTTTTGAACCTAACACACAGGAGAGATACAAACAGCTCTCAGTATTATGCTCATTTTCTGTAAACTACTTCCCTTCCTTTTTTTCTTTGTCACGTATTTTCCTCAACAGTTATAGTCCGTTTTTGAAAATATATATGGCCAAAACACTATCTGGATATTCACAGATGTTCTATGTTTTATTTAATTAGCAGATTCCCTTATGGTATTGACTACTTTTTATTGCTGCTGCATTAGAACTTCTGAAATTATGGGATCCCATTATTGTGCTGGAACTTGGAAAACACAGAACAGACTAATTTATTATAACCTAAATGTAGTTACATATTAAACTTCCTAAGGTCAGCTCCAGAAATGCAGCAACCAACTTAGCAGTTGCTTATTCCATTTCAACACTTAAGTGGATTTAGAGGTTACAGGTAATTTCTTCCAAAAATATTTGTCCAGATCCCTGTCTAGCACATATGTTCTCAAAACATTCCATAGTGGCTAGTGACACTCAGTGGTTCATTAAAATCACTTCCAGTGACCCCGATAATCACATTATAAAGGCCAGAAGATGTCTAAGTGTGTCACACTGGAGTGCCAAAACCTAAAGTACTTAAAATCAGCACTGTAAGCAAAAGGATCACTACACACTGAATGTTTCTCCTGCTTTGTTAGGACATTAACTAGACACAAAAACCAACCAAGCTGCAGATAAAATATCCTATGTGTTTTCTGGCAGAAACAAGGAATCATAATGATATTATTTGTTAAGTAGTATCTCGAGTATGTGTTTGGCGTTGTACTCTTCTCAACACTACTCTTCTGCTGTGTAACCTGAGGTGCGTCACTCATCCTCCAGACCCACTTAGTCTTATCTCTCCAGCATGCAGGCAGCAGCATAGAACTGAAATATCCAGCAGGGAAGGAAGCATTTGCCTAACCCAGGTAGCCTCAGGAGAGAAGTTCACAAGCTGGACCATGCACCACCCTACATAAACTATTCAGCACCTTCTCAGAGTTCTGCTTTAGTTTCTGCTTGAAGTACAGATTTCATTATATCATGTTGTCTTATATATTAAACACAAATTTCTATAACTTCAACACTACCCAGTCTTTGATCACATATCATTCCCTTAATCTTCTGAATATAAAAACTTTTCAGGCTGAAAATATCGACTCTTCTCTTAATTCTGAGATAACAGAGACATTGTGAACAGTGGTTAAGCCCGTTTTTCCATTTTGATCTCAGTAGCTGAACATCTCATTAGCCCTGGTGGGCAGAGCTGCATGGGAGCTTCGTCACAGGACACTGGAAAGGCCACTGGACACTCATTTTGTTGCTATGCAGTAAAACTACTTGCTTTTATTCACTTATTGCCATGAAGTCTAAGGGAAAGTAGACATCTAACATTAGGCAGTAATGCAATTTGTACTCTGCAAAACCAAAACAAACAAACACAAAAATCTCTTCTCATGACCACAGAAAAAACAGGGGAAAACAGAAAATGGAACATTCTGCAGTGGTCCTTCAGAGTATGAACAAGGGCCATAGCTCAGGCCACATTGCAAATACTGACTTTTCTTTTCACAGCTTTGGCAAGGTACACCACAGCGAGCTGCTGCACTTGCTTAGCTGAGGATGGGCAGACAATAAAAAAGGTAATTGTGGTATCTTCCAGAAGAATCTTAGGGTGTAGATACAAAAGGATCAAAGCAGGTTAGATTTAGGAATACTTGTGAATACCAATGTTGTCTGCTACAGATAAGTGCAAGAGAGGGATGAATTTATGCTGAGACTACATATAGGTTCAGAAATTTGGCTTCTTATATATTTGTGTGTCATTCACTTGACTAAGTCCTATTTATATTTATTTACTTACCTTTTTCCTTAGAGGAAATCATATGTCATTAGAAAGTAAGAATTTATTTTTCATCATGCCATCTCAATATTATAAAATGTATACTCCCAATTATAACTTCACACTGTTTCTAAAAATATTTGCATAATTGACAGATCAAGTGTAAACGAAGAGCTGTTGGGCCCATCAAGGTACAAAGTGCCACCTGCCTGGGTTAATCCACATGCTTATAGCCACAAAAAAAACCAGAGATGAGAGTATGTTCCAATAAATATTGATGCTATCAGCTCTGAAAATCAATTATATATATTTCCCTTTAAATAATTTATAATCAGTGGTAAACCACAAGTCACCTCCAGCTACCATCCATAAAGTATAGTTTTCTACACTCGGTATGCAACGAATTCATTTTGAAGCATGTCTGAACTTTTTTGTCATGAGCATCAGACTGAATGCCTGTAATAAAAATGACAGGTAAATAAGAATAAATGGTTTAACGTTAGCAAGAAATAGGGCTCTGCTGTTTCACCTCTGATGACAGAATCACAAGTTTAGCTCTCCCCTGAAGTTAAATGCAATGTTCTCCCACATCAAACCTTTAACGCCTCTTCTTTTTTTCTCAAGATTGCAGCAGCCCAAATGTAATTTGAGCGAATTCACGAAACGCACTTTGTAAACAGATATTTATTGCCTGCAAGATAAATAGTCAAAATACATCAGATTTATTGATGCCTTGGGAATGCGGTATTACAGCAGTTTAGAAAGGAACCGTGAGCAAAATCACTGCAGGAACTGTGGATAGTCTGTGCAGAGAGTGGGAAAAGCAGCACCACAGGAAATATACAGGAGACATAATGTTTAGGATAACATGACTAAACCAAAGGCACTGCAGCTTTTGTAGCAAACATGTTCAACAGAAACACCTACATCAAATGTCTAGAATTTCTTTAAATAAAAAGAAAAGTATTTTATACATTAAGGGAGAAAGAAAGAGGAGGGAAATAATCCATTCTGCTTGTGCACTTTGGCAGGGTAAGTAGTAAGATACTTATCTTTCAGCAGGTGAGATTTAGAAACCAGTGAAAACTTTCTAATAGGAACAGTTAAGCCTTAAAATAGACTGCTTGGTGTGATTGTGGAATCTGCAGTTGGACATTTTCATTGGAATGTTAGACAAATATCTGTCAAAACCAATACAGATAAACTTGGTTCTACTTCTTGATATTTTTAGACTTATTTCCCATTATTCTATGAAACATTTGCAAACTGCTTTTTTGAAATCACCATTAGAATTGTATTTTACATTTAAAATAACATATGAAAACTCTAATGCTGCAGAATGAAAACAACTTGGATTTCACTAATTTTATTTTTCATATTTTTAACTGCCTCTAAGACCACACGAGAAGTAGTACCCTTATTGATTAACTATGTAACGGTGAAAAGCAGAAAGCTCTAACCTGTCTGTTGTGAAGCAGACAACTTATGGTGTCATGATTGTCATGAGGTCCAATACAAAGACCAAGACTTTTTTATATTAAGAGGTCTGCAACACTCCTAGCAGTGAAGGACAGATATGCTGCTGTGTGAGTTTGATCTCGTCACTGACAGAAGATTTTAAAAGAGCATGTGAGCTATGTTTTGCCTTTATTTATTTATTTATAGAGATATATGTTGTAAACATGGACAGAAAACACACAGTAACAACACTGTAGAAATTACTATCCACCCACCTCACTTATACCTAACATCAGGAACTGTCCTCTCCCTGACCTGTCCAGTCTTTATAAAAGCTTGCCTCAGATTTCCTTGATTCTTTCAATCCATCATACTGCATTTAGCATGTAAGTATACACTTATGTTGTTCATTTGTCTATTAATTTACTTTTAAAATATGCTTTAAACATTGGTCCACATAAGGTAATGTCCTTAAGAATATTTATAAATGTTCACTTCCAATTAGATGTGTGCTCTTTATTCCCAGCTTTCAAAGACCTCTTATTTCAACAAGCACCCCAATAAACACTTATCTAGGTCCCTTGGGTGTTTATTACACCAGTTGCCAGTGCTTCTGAAAATGACTAAGGTTTTGCAATAACAATATTCTATAACCCATTTTATTTTTTTTTTCATGAGATTTCTAGAGCATGGTGTCTCCTTTTGTTAACTGTAGAGGGATTAGGTACATTTTGTATCTTATGGAGCATCAACTAAACCTCAACAATCCTTACCAGTTCTATTCAAGCCCCCTTCATGTGAGCAAACAAACACGATGTGGAAGAAGCATCTTAACAGCCCAACTGAGCCAGTGTGAACCCCAGCTGGTAGCTATCATTATTGCAAAACCTGTTCCTACCCTGCTCACCACTAAGCTATGTGTCTTCTTACCAGTTATTCCTTTATCTGAAATTTTTACACAACAGTAAGAGGCAGAAAACTCTCAGGTTGCATTTTGGAAGTACACTCTACATACAAATGAAATTTGTGATGAAGAGAGGAGTCAGTTCAGTACAAACAATATTCAACTGTTGTTTACTGTATAAAACAGGGAGATGTGAAGGAAGCATGCACAGCCTAATTTTGGGCAGCACAGTCAGACCAGTTGTCAGCAGAGAGAAATCATTCACTTCATAGGACCACAAAGCAGTTCCTGTCCAAGATGCTTTGAACTGTCCTCTGAGGTAATACATCTTTTTCTACCAATTTGAGAGGAACCCAGGGCTAATTAACTAATTAATGGTTTCCTACCTCAGTACACCATATAATGGGTCTAATTTTCATTCAGATCTTTACAACAGGTTAGAGATGAAAAGTTATCAACAGCTGTAGCTTCCTAGAAGACATTTTCTTTCTTCTTTTTCTTTGTTTCTCTTTCTTCTGCTTGACTCTGAAAATCATTTCCACTCTTGTAACACCTGATGTGTGCAGGCTCCCCAAGACAGACAAATCCATGTGTAAGCAGACTGTTTGTTTTGAATTAGAAAAAAACTTTCTTGAGTCATTCCTCATAAACCAAACAGATGACATTAAAGGAAACAGTGGATAATCTCCTTTGGCTTAAAGAGGGTAATGAACAAGTGCCAAAAAGATTTTCACTGATAATACAGACTGATTTGAAACAGGCTGGCTGCACTCTGGCCTGCAGTGGTAGACTGGTTGGTGTTCACTGCTGTATACCTAATTTATGGACCAAACCCTAATGCCTAGAAGCTGCTCTTTGTGGGAAATATATCTAGCCTACTTTATATCTATATATGCCTAAGAATCCTTTAAAGAGATGCAATTCACAGAGCCTTGTATCCACAGGGGTTATTTAGAGAGAGCTCCCCCAAAGTTTTCTGCAGCTCAGGACTTCTGACCTGCCCTGTCAGATCTCACCCTGCTCAGGTAATCTCTGCAGCCCTTCAGCATTGCCTCACCAATAGTCCTTCCTGTGCACCTGGAAGGTGCTTTCCACCTGCGAGCAAAAGCTGACTTACATCATCCAGCTTTCCACAGCCAGCCTGACAAGCTCCCCAGACTGGCTCAGAGCTGGAGCCTGGAGATTCAGAGCAGCAGCACAGCTTTTGAGTAACCCAACCAAAAGCCAGGCAGTGTAAGGATACCCCTACAATGCCCTGCAGTTAAGGTGATCCAACCCACCAGGAAACGGGGATTTGTAAGCGATTTTTTTAAAGAGTTTTTATTTTAGTTTAAAATGAGCAAACAAAACTAAGAGTCTGCAAATCCAGTGGGGTAAAACAATAATCTTGCCACACAGCCAGTCCAGCTTGAAACTGACCTCCCACTGTCGTTTGGGTTTGAGTTTCTTGGGATTTTTTAAAGACTCAAGACTCAACCCTCAGCCTCCCCCTAGCCTGTCCCCTGGCTAGCCAGAGCAACTGCCCAGGAACTCCAATATAGGAAAAAAAATCCCCGTGCGTGTAAGGAATCCCTTCACAGACAAAATCTGGGAGGTGGACTTTTTCATTTAAGGGAAGCCAAGACAGAAATTTAATTTTTAAATTATTTCTAGTTTCTCTCTTCACAATGTTGCTTTAAGACCCTTTTGTTTGCTTCAGTATCAGTCACCTTGAGGTGGAACTAGAACAGGAAGCTGAAATGCCAAATGACTGGAAAAAAACCTGTTCTTGTGGTTCTCCTGACCACACCAAATGCAAAGAGCACAAAGAGCTCATTTTCTTAAGTCTCCCAAAGCCATTTCCACCCCCAAAGAGCCACAGAAAAGCCTCAGATAAACATCCAGATCTTTGATTGTTTATGCAAACTGAACACTTCACAGGTTTTTGGAGACTGGCCCATCACTAAAAGGAATAAGAAAAGCTTTCCATACCCAGAATCCAAGAGCTTTTGTCTCCTTCACGGCCATGATCAAATACAGGTGTTTTTTCCTCTTATTTTCAGATTTCATCCAGCAGACAGAAAAAAGAGGCAAGCACACTGTATGATTCAGGTAAGCTTTCTTATTAGAATTTACAGATTAACATAAACAAGACCAAATTATCAGTGCAGCCCAAACAAGTCACACAAAGAGTCCAATGCTATAGGTCAAATTCCATTCCTGCAACAATTTTACCCAAAACAGATGTATAACTAACCTTACAAAAACATCTGAGTCCCTATTCTGTCTGCTGGTTAAGAACCTCCTGTGCAGTCTATTCCTGTCAAGGGCAGAGGTAAGATACTCCAGACAAAAAAAGAGTGACCCTCAGAAGCATACATGCAAAACTTATTAACTGACTAATTCTCCAAGTACACACAGGCAATGAACAATATTGATTTTAGGGATATTCAGTATTTAAAGTAATTGGTTTTCCTCTAGCACAGCTCCCCATCCCCACTAGCCTTAAATGGAGAATGATGCAAAGATTGAAGCCCGGGATTATTTTTCCACAATGCACTAGACTTTCTAGATAACTCTCAAATACTCCCAGATCATGCATGTGACTCAGAATACAGCAAAAGACATTTTAAACTTCTGATTCCTGCAAAACCTACTCGGTGAAAACCTGACATTTCAAAAACTATAAACTGGGAAGATCTAGAATAGATAAAACTAAAAAAACCCAAACAAACGAACAAAGAAAAAAAAAAAGCAAAACAAAGCAAGCAACAAACAAGAGAGAAGGAGTTTATTATGGGCTTGTCTACAAAGTATAATAGGATATCTTCCATCCCACCCCACTCTCACATCATGAGCTCACTAAGAGGTGAGTTTCACTGACAGGCTTCACAAAAAAAATCCCCAAATCCTCAACACAGGCGTGGTAGAGAGAATCCTCCCCCAAGGGGCAAATTCCTTCCTCTGGGCAGGGGCTGATAAAAGCATTAAGAGGCCCAAGAAACAGTTCTGTGCTGTGAGTGCTTTTGGTATATGATCCCAGGCTGGTCCAGAGAAAAGATCTAGTGTCACTGAGGGTTTTATACTTGCACAAATAATGCTACTGGTTTATACCTCCACAAACACTTTCCCCATGGAAAGTGAAGATGGCAATTAACAGGAAATAGAGGGAGTGCAATGTACTGCATGGATGCCTGTTAGCAAAGGTGCCAGATCTTGTCTCTTTCAGAAACTTATAGAGAGAAAATCCTACATCACAACTAAAACTTCTGTTTTATTTATCTCAATATTAGATTACCTGGAGTTAAGAGCTAATGTGGCTTTTAGGCAAACCAACTTGAAAGGCAGTTGTCCCAGGTCAAGATGTATTGAACTGGAGAAAAAAGATCATTGAAGCACAAAAGGTATAGCATAAGACTAGCTATGAACCTAATTACTTGAGTAATTGAATGAGAATATGTCCCACCCTAATTATAAGTAATGAAATTTTTTAGGTCAACTAACTATAAGATGTCAATATATGATAATCAAAACTATGCAGCACCGCTCTTGGATTTTTTGGGATCAGTACATCTCCTTTTAGTGGCATTCTAAATTGCTTCCTTTGTATGGGTTGCTACATCATCCTTTAACAACCTCCACCTAGCCCCAGTAAAGGAAAAAGAAAAGTGAATTGACTGGTGTTCATGATTCACTCTGCCAGAGTGGCACTTGGAACCCTCCTGTCCTGCCAAGGTGTGGCTCTTGCTGCAAATCCAGGTACACTCAGGTGTTCCATGAGACAGCCTCTTCCATGGGGTTCTGTGATCTCCCTTCAGGAAAGAAGATCTTGCATCACTTTTGTTAACACTGACAGTGGAATTTCTGCTAAAGACCAGCTTTTCTTAGCTACAAATGAAATATTTAAAAAAAAAAACAACTGCTTTTCCTGCACTAGCTTTGTTCAAGGTCTGTAACACACACACGGCACCTTTACAGCCAAGCAGCACAACCACAGAGCTGAGACAAAGCCTTCTCCAGAGCTTGGGCTGTCAGTTCAGACTGCTTTCCTTCCTTCTTCTTTCCCTCCTCATGGTTTTGTTTTATGTTTACTTTATTTGTGCGTGCAAGAAAGAATAAGTAAGGGGAGGATTTAGCCGTGATTGGTCTGAATCTGCAAGGGTCAGAGGTTTCAGATCTCCTCCTAATCGATTTGTGCGTGCCGAGTTCCATAAGGGACAAAATGTTTTATGCTTTCTCCAAGTGGCGCAAAAGCACAAGCCTGGTTCTCTCGAGTAACAAAGATTGTTTCTGAGCAGCTTTTCCCGAGGCACCGAGTGATGTAAAGGATGATTGGCAGAGTGCGTGGCTCTGAATAAATGAATAGCACACATATGTTCTTTTTTTTTTTTTTTCCTTTTTTCCTTTTCCCCCCTCTCCTCCGAGAGGTTTTCGGCCCTGCTTCAGAACGTGCACTTGCCGAGCAGCACCTGCGTTTTGCTGGCTTCTTTCAGGAGACCTGGAGGGCTGACACTCCCACGGCGAAGGGCTCGCTTAATAAATGCTTCTGAGGCAAAAATCCATTTTTTTGGGGCTCGTTTCCGGCGCGGCGCCATCCGCACGCCCACACTGCCACCTGCCGGCACCGGCCGGGCATGTCCCGCTCCGCCCGGCACACGGGCAGCCAAAAAAACAAACAAAAAAAATTAAAAAAGGGAAAGTGAAGTTACCCTTGAAAGGTGGAAAGTTTCCTAGTAGTATCCCGAAAAGAGACAGCTGTCCCTGCTCAGCTGCCGGGAGTTGTTTTTTGCTGAACAGTGAGGATAGCCCAACTTGCTGAGTGCGTGCAGTGGAGCCGGTCTAGCGCCCCGCCTGTAGCCAGCCCTAAGGAGCTCCCACAGGTCACACTGGCTTTAGCAAATAGACGGCTGCCAAAGAGTCATTTCCAGTCGTTGTCAAGCATGCTTGGAGACCGTATTTGCTTTGTAAAGACAATTATTGATCTGCAGTTGCACGGTGGCCATCCATTTCATTTATCCCCTTCATCACTAAGGGCTGTGTCACAAGTTCCCAGTTAAATGGAATTAGATCATTTGGGCAATTGCCAGTTCCACATGAGTTACTTTAACTGCTCTAACTCCTCTAACTCCTCCACTGCCCTTCCCATGCCAAGACTTAGTGATACTCCTGCAGAACCTTCTGGATCCTAGCTCTGTGCTGAAGTAGTGGTGCCTTCTCAGACGCCAGATGTCCAGAAGTAATTGTACCTTAGCTCTGGATCTTAGAACAGCGATGAGCCAACCCATGAGCCAAACCAAAAACAAAAAAAATTAAAAACCCAAACAAAAACAAAAAACAGAAGATCTCTCACCATCTCTTTGCCACAGTCACATTCAAGATTTGTGCACAGGATGGAAGAACAATAATTTACACTGATCACTTGAATTGTCACTGAAAGAAACGGCCATGGTTTGTAAAAACTATTTAATTTTAAACGTGTTAAATGATCTTGCTTTTTGTGAGCATTTTTGTGACGAAAGTTTCCTCCACGCAAGTGTTTACAGTAAACAAATTTGAGGCCCACTACTCCAGCTGGCAGATGAAAAAACAGAATGGTATGCCACAGTGAGTTAAATTCTTTTTGTAAGGAAAAGTCTACCTTCCTTTTGGGACAAATACTATAGACTAATACTACATTTCTGGCCAAAAAATCTTAAGAAAGAAACCAGTGAAAAAACATACATCTAATTATTCTGACAGAACCAGTAGACCTTCAAGGCTTACAAAATATACAACTCATTACATTTAAGCTGTCAGATGCAAAAATAGCATCAATACCATGTAATTCAGGTGACTAGTCATGCAGCCAAAGTATCTTAGCATTTCAGAGGATGACAACAGGGACAAATCAGATACTGATTCACAGGCTAAAATGTGCCTTATGTTTATAGTTAAAGCAGCACGATAGAAAAATAAAAGAAGAAAGATAAACTAGATAAAATAACCCTCCACAAAAATCTTCCCAGAAAAAAAAAATTGCAGGAAAAACATTCTAAACATTCTTCAACCAGCTTTAATTATGACTTTTGTGGCTGTTCCTACGTCAGAAAGCAATGCTAGTGGTTCTTCAACTGATTCCAGTTGAGGTGAAACACTTCCATCAGTTAAGTGCTCACTGACCTCAGCCTATCATCTCTAGTCACATGGACACCAGAACTGGCCATACACAAAACAGATTGCCCTTTCTGCATCAACTCCAGGTTCTTTACACTCTATCCTGCATTCAGCACCTCCAGAACTGGACTTTGAGGGTAGAAAGGTCGAGGAATTCCACTTCCAACTCATTCTGGAGATCCCTGTAATTCTATTACACTCTCTACAGCAGTCCACCTAGACCAGCAGTTCAATAAGTTATAATTAAAAACAAAAAAGAAAGAAAAACAGAAACAAACCAAACCAAAACAAAACAAACACACAAAAAACCCCCACTGATGCCTTTTTTACCTGTCCTACTTGCTGAGTAGTAAGGCAGTTATCCACAGAGGTTCTCTCTGCTCTCTCAAGTTTTGGAAGTCCTGTGCAGTCACATCAAAGCAGCAGCCTTGGCTACAGCAGCTCATCTGACTGCTCACACATGGACTAAAGGGCTCACAGTCATTGCAGTAACATTTATTGCCCTCACAGCCATTACATACTCTGGAGGCAAGCAAGCAGACCTGATGAAATGTCTTTTTACTGTAATCACATGAACTGAAATCCCTTCAACACAACAAAAAAAAAAAAAAAAAAAAAAAAAAAAAAAAAAAAAAGCACAACTGAAAATTATTCAACACCACTATTCAACACCACCATAACTGCTCAAAAACAAACTCTCTCTTCAAAAATTCACACCATAACTACTGCTAGTTATCCCATGGGGGTAATCAATGTTTCTTATTAGCTTTTAACATGCTACTCTTCAATTTCATGAGCTAACATCTGTGATTCTGAACTACTGATAGAAATAACTAGCATACAGAACTAATTCCATGTATTTAAAATAGCAATATTCTGGGAGTTTCACCATCTGAAAGCAAGTTGGTGTACAAATAGAACATAAATACAGAGATCTCTGGAAGATCACAATGTAAGAAATTATAATACCTAATAAATGGTAGATGAACCCTTGGCTCTGAATCTCAAATCCATTTTGGTTACATGATATCAAAAATTATCCTTGAGGTGGCTGAACAATGGTAAAACAACATGGATTTGTTTTTTTCCCTATGAGATTTTCACAAACTGTTCAAAGCATCTTTTTTTTTCTCTAAAACTGTCGCAAGTATTTGAAAGTAAAAGTTCAATTTCCATTCTATATGTTTTAAATGAAGAAAAGGCTAGCAATATTTTAAATTTACCAGAGCTATTCTGTCCTTTCCAAGACCAGAACATTTTGGAAAATGGACTATTTAGCAATTGATCTACATTCATTCTTAATTATGAATTCTTAAAATTTCAGTGAAAATAATCAGTGAGCATTTTAATGAGGAAAAGAATATGGGTCATTTTTCAACCTGGATAACCAAAATAGCTTTCTCCCAAAAAATAAAGGAGAACAATGAGTTTATCAATTAAGTTTACCAATTAGTTAGGATTTTTTTTCCCAACAACTTCAGTGGAAGAAAAATAATAGAACAGAAAATGGCAACTGTCATAGTTGCCAGTTGCAGTTGGCAACTATATTGCCAACATTTAATGGAACACCCCTATATCCTGTTGATTTCCCCAATCATCTGAAAGAACCTCATATTTCAGTTGACTGAACAAAATGTTTGTGCTTAAGATTCGATTATATGTTTGGGCCATTTGAGTTTCTACGCTGCCCACTGAAAATTTCACCAAATTCTTTGCACTGCAGAAATCAGAAAACAAACATTTTTAAGTCACACAACACAAAAATATTAGAGGGGCCGTGCTCACTCTTGCATAGATAGGAAATGATGTTCCTCAGAAGTAGCCATTAATATTTGTAGGCAGCAGGTTCAAAATTATTAGTATAAAGGGGACATTCCATGTTAGTTACTTTTCAAGGCCAAAACCTGTTATCCGCGCTGCAGTGGATATCAGGAGTTTCAGCAGTATCAAAAAACAAAAAAAAAAAAAAAACCACCAAACCAAAAAAAACAAAAACAAACAAACAAACATAAAAAACCCCCCCCAAAAAAGAAAAACCAACCCCACAGCTAGGAAATATAAGTTTCATCATGATCTTGGAAGAACAGTATTTCTGCAGACATAATTAGAACCCAAATTCACAATACACAGATATTAATAGGATTTATAGCTATATAAAAGCATGGGTCCGCTTGGAATTCAAAAAGACTTTGGCATATGCACTAAGTCAGACCTCTAAATACTTGCAAGCGGTCTGATTTACTCATTTACACCAGTCTGATTTATTCATTTAAACCAGTGAAAAATCTGAAATCAATAATATTATAAAATTTGTAAGCACAGATAATGTTATCTGGAGTATCACAAGTTCAGGTACTTGTTTAACAGATTTCTTAGAGACTTAACCCTGAAGTCATGAATGCATCAGACTTAATTATTTTAAGTGATTGTTAAAATATTGATAACCCTTCAGTTACAGATGATAGACCAAAACTATGACCTCTGAAGACTGCCCCAAAAGCTGTAGGGAAATGAAAATAATAGATTTTAATCACAAATTTATAATTGGTACTGTTACTTATAGACTGTGGCTGCTGGTACAATTGGGCTACTTCACACCTAAGTGAGACAGCATCCTCTCCCTTCCTAGTGAAATATGCTGCCCTGCATCTGTGACTAAACTGCAGGTCCTCTCCCTTTCTTCACCATGGTCTGGGTCAGAAGTGTGCATCCTTAGTGTACTTTTACTCAAGTGTGAGGCATCCTTGCTTGGATTTCCCTTAGAAACCAGCCCAAGTGGTAGCTGAAGACAAATCATTGCTAGCTGTGGTAAATATGCTGGCCTGCATAATCAATGTATCTACCAAGATAAAAGCCCCACCAACAACTGTCCCTGCTGCAAAGTTTAGACAACTTTTTCTGTAAGTAACTCAGTGAAGCTTACGGGGTCTGGATTCCTATGAACTTGTACTTGCTGGATCATCTAATGAAACCCCAAAGAACTCCATAGTGCATTTGTAAGGCCTTTCTCTTGTGCCAAGGTTCCCAAGAGTCCAAGAGGTGAGCTCAACTTGCAGTCTTTTTGTCAGCATAGCTGCTAGTATCAACTCCCACTTCTTCCATACATTTCTGAAGCTCATGGACACTTCATTCCTCCAGAACTGCTCTTCTCCTGACAAATCTGGCTGAAGATTTCCAAGAGTTTGGACATCATAAGGATGGTCAGAAAGAAGAATAAACAAAGGCAGAGACAGACACAATGACCGCCTCAGCCTCCTCCCTAGGAAACCAAGCTAAAAGAGAAAACTTGTCTGCAGAGTTATGTGCTGAGCTTGTTTCTGTCAAGTGGGTGGCTCCCAGTTTTGATGTAAAATACTAACTGAATTAAACCTACTTTGATTAAATACAACTAATTTTGAAATGTGTGTTGGAGCAGTGCGGTGCTTCTGAGCTCAGAGTTTTTAAGAGACTAACAAGAATGTACTGTATTTTTTTCCAATATATTTCAATTACACTTTTACAATGGCAGAATAATGGCAAGATTAGTCTATTTTATCATGATTAAATCTTGATTAACATATTAAATAACCATTGTACACTAATTAACTCTAGTAAATGCAATGTCCAATACATTGTTCTACTTCTGCAGACTTCCAATGAAAAAGTAACTATCTTTAGTATGGTTATTTCTTTTGGAGTGACACAGAATATCACTATGGACTAAATACCTTAAAGAATGATTTTTGCAGATAAGTATGATTTTTGCAGATAACGTATGATTTTTACAATATGAACAGATAATAATACATTATTTTAGAGAGCACTTCCAAACATGCCCTATGCAATTTGAACACTGAGGAGATAAAATTTAAATCTATACTCTTGTAAGGACAGCATGAAGTTGAATTTTAGATAACCTTCCAGTTCAATTATGTGAAGTGGCATTACAGTATTTTACAGGATGCACAGATGAAAAGCCATTACCAGGGATTTGTCACTATTTCACAACTGTGAACAACTCTAGGCAAGGCTTTTAACCAGCAGTTAAAAACTCCCTTGTGTCTTCATCTTGCAGTAACTTTTTATTCCACTGGAAACACTTTAAACATCTAGTTTCCTCTGTCATGAGCACTCACAGGAACCCAGACATCTGCAGCCTGATTTCCTTGTGTTGCAAACATCCTCTCAAAGTACAAAATGAGAGCAGCCGTCACTGTAAGCCAACACATTTATGCCAGGTTTTCAGCCAACTCTTAAATACAGTTGGGCATTTTTGTGCACAAAAAACATATGGGCTGAACTGAAATGAGTAAAAAATAGATTTTTTGAAATCTATCCACTTTATGAGCTGTTTCAAAAGTGCAATGGGTGATGACACGAAGTGCTCAAACTCAGACTTGTCTAACTCGGGGCACTGCACTTAGGCACCTTCCCTTTCTTAAAGGTCACTGAAGGGACTCATGCAACTCCACATGCCAATTTAGAGACAAGGTGTAAAAACAAAACAGCAGAAGTTCTTGCTGTGATAGAAATGAGCAATAGTTGCATATGTTGCTTCCAATAAAAGGCAAAATTGTACTTCAATAAGCACAAATGAATAGCTGGAATTTTACACCCCAGTACTTTGTCTTTTCCTACTTCTCTTGATTAAAATCCTACAACATAACAAAAGTACATTGTAAGGCAGCAAGTAAACTTCAGTTTGGTGTTACATAGCACCTTTCCAGATAATTGTATCCACACAAAGGAAATTCCATGATGAGCAGAAGCCATCACTGTGTCAGGAAGCTGCAAGGTTCTGACCTTTAGGCACAATGGGCCAGGAGCTGGGGCTGATAACACAGTTGCCAAGATAGGGTTTCACCAGGCAGCTGGCATGTGCCATTGTCCTCAGGTAAAGCAAGGGCCAGGGATGGTGGCCAGGTTTAAAAAAAAGAGCACGTGGCAATTTTGAGGTGATGAGGCAGGTCTGAGGTCAAGCTGGGAAGTCAGATCAAGTCCTGTGGAGTAGCCAGGGCTAGACAAAGCCCTGTGGTCTCTGGGAAAGGTCCATGGTGACAAGTGAGGTCCGAGGTCAAACCAAGAAATCAGTCCATGGGTCTCAGTTCAGATCAATGGGGCCCTTGGCCAGGCACAGACACAACTGTGGCTGAACTGGGGGAAGACACAGTCATAGCTCAAGCAGACACTAAAGATCCAGGGCTGCAGAGCCCACAGTAGAGGATATGGAGGAAAGACCCAAATGAGAGTATCTCACATTGTTGGTAGGACAGCATTGCATCTCTCCCCAGATATGATGCATCAGGAATCCTGTGCCAGTCACCTTCTCCATCTGCCCAGAGTGCAAGAGAGACGTGCCAAGAACAGGAAGGTTACCTGCGCCTTATAGCAGAGGCTTGCTCTCAACAGCAGTCCTGGACCCCCAAAATTCCCACCCAGCACCAGCACAGCTCTGTCCTATCACCTGGGTGCATCCAAGAGAAGGATCTCCCCCTTGTCACACCATCGCACAGACCTGTGCTCACCCTGGGACTAGATGTCTGCACTCTTTTCCTCCCTCCACATGATGCAGGAAATGATGCAGAAAAAGCTGTTGCACATATTGGGACTCCAGGACACTGAGAGGTCTGCCCGTGTGGGGTGCAATTATGTTGAATATTTTCATACAGCTCAACAGAAATGTAAATGTCAGCAACAAATATCTTTGTCAGATTTCCAAAGAATGAACAATGTACTCACTCACAGCCAAAAGGGATTGTTTCTGAACATGATCTCTGCCTTCAGGCTATAGGACAATGCCTTTTTAGTGGTCTCCATCAAACTTTGTTTGAAATTATGTGAGTAACTGGCAGAATTTTTTAATTAGACCACCAAATGGCAACCTTAATGCACAGGATATACAGTCATTGGCTTTTACTTTGAATTTCTTTTATTGTCTAGAGTAAAAGAATCAGCAAGAAGAGGAACTGATTACTACAAAAGCATGATAACTACTTCAATCCCTAGCTATAAACATACAGTAATTAATCAATTAATGTAGATCACATACGTCAAGTAAAAAATCGAGTATATAGGATGAAGTCAGCATAATTCTTTTGTATAGTTTTATGAATGATCTAATGTTGTAATTCACTCAAGATACTTCAGATTTACAGCAATACATAAGCAGACAATCAAAATTAAAGAGCTAATCCATATTAATAATATTTTTTTAAAAAGAAAAGTAATTGTTTCTAATTGTTTTTAAGAGATTTTGGTATTCATTGCGGAATAGAAATGCATCATGACCTTCCACAGTCAGAGCTGAATCAGAAAAGCAAACCTATTCAGCAAGAGCCCTTAAAAATTAATTATGTAGTCATGCCCATGGAACTTTAGCACATGCTTACAATTAGCCATTACCTTGAATGCATTTGAGAATAAGAAACAAATTCAAATTCTGAATTAAGGAATAAGTTAAAATGGTCACAAAAATTTTTGATGTCTTAATACTCTTTTTTAAAATGAGCTTTATCATAAAGTGCATTTTCAGGACTAATTAACTACTATTTCTGAAAGGGTAGAACTTTCAGATGCTCTGAGGAACCATTTCATGTATTACTATTGTTTGGCATCCTTTACATGTCCAGTACGCAAGCCTTTGTTACTTCTTCACCAGAATGTTTATGCATATATGTATATATATGCACATTATACAAATAAATTTATTGTAGTCTGCAGCTGTATAAAGTTTAAGAAAACTTAGCTCAGAAGCCTTTATTTTTAATTCTCTCATTCTTTACATATATTTATTAATGTTTCAACTTGCAATCTGGAAGAAAAATAAAAGAAAACAAAACAAAAAGATATATTGAAATTAATTTTAAAAGGAAGTTATTAATGGGAATTTTGAGGGCATAAACCCCCTTTTGATAACAGCTTATGTTTTATATGGGAGTGTGTGTTCACCAGCTAAGCTTCCCTATCCACAGGCTTAAATTGCAAGTCCATGGAAATAAGTTATTTGATTCCTTGAAAACAATTCAACTGAATCAATTTCTAGTTATCTTTGGTCATGTTCTTTAAATTAAAAGAAACAAAAAATTTTATTATTCTATAACTGGCTTTTCATCTGAAGAAAGCATCATGCATTTATAATTTTGAGCACTGCTTAACTCCATATTTTCATCTGAAGACTTTCCCTGATGTTGTGTGTAGCTGTGTGGCATTGATTTCAGAATAAGCTTCTAGGTCAAGGTGTGATCAGTTATATAGACAGGCTCACTGCACTTTCTTATATCTGAAATATCCCTGGAGGCTTTTACCATTTCTCAGTGTCATAGATTTTAATCTTTATGAAGTGAAATCCAAAATTACTGAACACAAAGTATCTCTCACTTCAAGTACAGTACATGGTAATTACAAGAACCCCATAATCCAAAATGCAAGATGCATATAGAGATTATTCCCCAATCTATTGAGGTCAAAGTCCATCTTAAGTTTTGTTATTCCAAGATCATGAGTTTATTTCTTTGCTATGAATTGTTACAGTGTGATGCCATTTCTGTTTCACCTATCCCAACCCCCAGGTGTGCCAACCACTCCTTTCCCCTCCCCATGTCCCCAGGCTTAAAAGGAGACAGGACCATGCGATCTGCCTTCTGCTGGGAGCTGTTACAAGATTCAGAGGTCTGTCATCCTGGAATAAAACTCTGGATTAAAACTCTACAGCAGAATCCTCTCCCTTTTCTCTTCACCAATGCCTGAACCTTTTCCACCAGAGGTAAACTGAGTTCCTACTTTGCCTGGATTTGTTCCGAGTGCCCAGCTTCAGCATCCAGCCGGCCAAAGGTATCTCTGAGGTGAAAACACCACAGCTGCAGCCTTTGACCCAGCAGCAAGGGTCAGACGAGGCCAGGCAGGTCCCACCCAGTAATATTGGGATTAATATTCCATAATGAATCACCTCTCAAAATTCCTTCTTAGAAGGAAAAAAAATATATTCCATAACAAGAAGATCATTAGATCTCAAACACATCTTCATGTGTAATATTTCTTTAGAAGTCATAATAATGCAAAATAAATTAAATTCCCCATATATAATGAAGCCCAAGTCAATGTTTTAATGTCTCTGAATGCAATCATAAGTGAAACCTTTACACTTTTAATACCAAAAGAGGAATTAAGACCTGCTTAGTCTGGAAGAACAAATGTTAACTAAAATGTAGGTAAGCATTTTAATACAAAACTTGTAAGCTTGTTCCTCTTGGACACCCATGAAAACATCCCTGTAGCTCAAACTGACTCAAAGTTCTGTGAGTCAGTGTATTTCTACAGCAATGAGATTAAATTATTAACCTGAACTGAGTTGCAAAACATATGCATCTGTGCAGTCTGACCCTAATCACACTGCTTTTGGACTGGAACTAGATCATATGTTGCTCACACCATCACAGACAATAACTTGTGAATTCCACAATAACTGAAAATAAAAAGGATAAAAAAACCCCAAACTCATATTAACAAAAAGAAAATTAATACTTGTTGAACTCTCCAGAATTTGCAAGGTAGGTGAGACAGGGAGATACAGGAGCTCCAACAAATGGCAATGGATTCATATTTAAAGTTAGGTTGACACTGCTGCTAAATTCCACAGGATTGGAATTCAGGTCTGGGTTTTGTTGCTGCCTGTGTCATAGATACATGATGTGATTTTAGATGACCTGACCTTCCATAATCTTAGTTCATTCAGATACTGACATACATATTTTACAAGAGATAAATTAGATGCTTATGGGAGGCAGATGCTTAAAAAGTCAGTGCAAACCTTACTCTGTCTCCAATACTACAGCATAAAATGGGAATAAAGGCATCCTGCATACACATTTTCCTCTTTGTATTTTCCACATTTCAAGGGCCCTTACTGATTCCCTTGTCCCTGTTTTCTTTGTACATTACCAAGCACAAAACCTCAGGATTATTATAAAGCCTGGGGACCTTTAAATAAAGTGATATACCAGTAAGTACTTAGCACACTCTCAATATAGTCTCTACCAGAACAATTTCTCACTGTTAGCAACAACCTTTGGTGAAAGACAACATGTCAGTGTACTCTCAGGGAATTTGGACAGTTTTCTAATTAATTTCTGAACATTTGTAGCACAAACTAAGCATCAGTAAATTATGCTTAGAGTATTTGGAACACGTCCAACCTCATTTTCTTCTCTTCTCCCTCTTCTTTCACTAGAAGAGGCAGATACAGTTAAAATCACACAACAAAAATATTTATTTTCAGAACACTTGCAGCAATTACCATTTTTATAAATCTTATTCTTTTATGCTTAGGGTTTGTCCTCAGCTGATCTTGTTTCAGGTCAAGAAGTGACCCAATAAATGCAAGAAGCAGATACTCTTGACTTCCTGCTTAAGTATAGTTCAATATAAAGCATGTTAATAGTAAAATCTCTCAAGAGCACTTATGAGACAGAGAAACACTTAAAGGAATTCTTCATACACTTGTTTACATTAGTATTTATAGCATTACCCTTAAAATGATCACTTCACCACAAAAAATCCACTGTACCTATAAAATGTTACGTCGAAAGCAAGCCAATCAAATAAATAATGCAGAACTATTTCAGACTATCTCCTTGCACTGAGTCACAACCCTACTTAGGTCTGTCAAGTTTAATTCAGGAACTGGGTGAAAGAGTCTCATTCAAAGTCCACATTGCATAGCTCACAACATTTTGTCCACATTGCATAGCTCACAACATTTTGGCAAGACATCTCCTTTCACAGTGCTGCAGGCAGTAAGGTCAGGGTTGTCCTGCTGTGGGTCCCAAACACAACAGTTTTCTCAAATGACCCACTTTATTTCCTGATTTGAGAGTTAAGGGGCAGCACCAGGTCCTTTCTGAAAATTTTCTTCATCTAATTGTCAGGTATTTCATTAAGAAAAACACCACAAAGATAAGCTCTTCTTCCACAACTTGATTGGTTGTGGTGGCTTCCGTCCTAAAATTCAGAGCCTGTCTGCCCTGGCAGCCACAATTACATAAGGTGCTGCAGCTCAAAGCAAAGACTGAGGCAGCCAAATCAAACAATCAGATCCATCTACCACAACACTTGTTTCAATTCTACTTCTCTATTAAACGTCATCTTTATTGTGGTCTAATGTTGCCTTCATAATGCACCTCCCACACAGCAAGCCAGCCCAAGCTTAGATCCTGGGCTCAGTGTACAGACCCAGTGTAAAATCATTACGGCAATGTAATTTCTAGTACTTGCATTTTCACTATAGCAAAATCTCACAGGGATCAGACCCACTTATGGTCTTAACTAAAACTAGCCATCTGACTTAATTAACATTTAGAATTCATCAAACCTTGCAGGGCTCATACTGGGCTCTGGGGCAGCTTGGCAGTGCTCACATTGGGCTCCTGCTGGGTCTATGTCTCTGGTAGCAGCATTTTTCCATCAGATGACACACTTGGTGTTAAAGCACAGGAAGAATGAAACTAAAAAAAAAAAAAAAAATCAGTTTCACAGTATCTCCACATCATACAATGCACCACACAGCACAGGGAGAACAGGAGGCAGAAATAGTTAAGAGCAGCAGGAACTAAGAGACACTCACATTGCCTTTATATATTTGCTCCATAAACTGTAACCCAACAACAGTTGTGTCTTTTAAATACCTTTCTGTGCAATACAAATCCTGAATGCATTTTTGTTTCTCTATGTATGCACATTGATATTAAAAGCAGCATAAAGGTTTGTTTCTCTGATGGTCCCATAGATGATGAAAAGGTTTCCCAAAATTGGGAGTGATGTAAAAAGAGAAACAGACTCCTATTTGGTCTATCCAAAACATCTAAATTTTTCAAGACCAAAGTTCTATGCTCAGAGCATCGAATACTAATGGACAGACAGTTGCTGCCCATGGTCTTGGCTGCTTCAAGTGGGTCTGGAACAGACCTTTGGAGCTAGATCTCTTTATAACCTCTTTTCTCTTTGTGATCTCATACTACACAGTCTTCACACAAGCCTGCTTTGCATTTCTTCCTTCTTTGTACCCAAGTGGCAAGTTACCAAGTAGTACTCAAGTAACCATCAGGGACACAGAATTCTTTCTATGACCTTAATGTGTGGTGGCTCAATCAGTTAGACTTTATGAAGTGTTATATTTTTCTGCTCTATGCGAAAATGTTTGAATGTAAAAACCTGTTCATTAAGAGCTATTGTGAGAATAACTACTTCCAAAATGTTTAAACACAATGATATTGAGAAAAGAAAATGTCAGCTGTATAAATATACTTTTACAAAGTGCAATATGAAAGGCAAGCTTCAAACATTTAGCATCAATATCCACTACAATTTGAGGTTTTTCCTTCTTAAAGCTTTGAAAATTAATTTTTACTTTGATGTTCTCAATTCCTCAGGGAATTATTATTATCATTATTATTATTGTTAGTATTAATTATTAAGAAAAGCACCATAAGTCTTACATTTTGTCATATTTGAAGACTCTAGTATTGTTAAGACACAGAGCCTGTACATCTTTTTCACTGTATATCAGTGGCTGCAGGCACTGAGAAGGAGCAATGGAAGAGCATGAGAAAGGCAAAAAATACCAAATTCCAATCCAGGTCTTTCCTGAGAAGCTATAATTTCCTACAGGACAGACAACATATTTGGTGGCAGTGAAAATATGACAACTCTATCTATCAATCCAACCAAGTTTATCATGAGGTTTAAGCATTTCTTAACTGTCAAACTATAACATGTCCCTAGAAATAACAAACTACATTCTGAACTATCTACCAAAAGCACACAGGGAAAAAAAAAAAAGATACAAAAGATGACTTCCAAACTATAAATAATATTTTTGCAGTCATACTTGCATCCTTATTCCTGAAACCAATTTAGAAAACAATTGGACAGGGCAGCCTGGGAATAAAGAATCATTTGCCATTAGACTTTAATGTGTGATTACTTAGTAATGTAATTGAAAGCATGACTGTAGCACATTGCCAGCTTTCTATTGCCAGGAGATTACATCGTAAATGATACAGAGCATTTCATGTCTTTTTTTTTTTTTTATTCTGTATTTTTTGTGACAAGAAGTTTTGCTCTAATATTTGAATTTGCTTTTCTTTCTCAAAGACTGCAGAATCAAGGGTTTATGGGAAGGAGGTGTGGTGAAGGAGAGGTGATAGGTCTCAATTCATTATTAACATGAGAAAGCAAACAATACTAATTGCTACAATTGTGCACTGACAGATTTGTGGTGAAGGCCAATGATGTCTAAGCATATATAACTGACACAATGATACACCTTTAGGGCTGTATTTTTGGCTCTGATTCTGTGAATTAGAGTAAAATCCGAGAACTAACTGTGCAGACTATGTCTGTTGGAGCAACTTCCTGGAAATGTGTTGAGTTACAGTGACTGTACCTCGTGGACACCTGACCCAAATCATAGTACTCTACAAAGCCTCATGGTGTTTAAAGGCTTGATCTTCAACCAAGGTAGCCAGGCAAAGCCGGGTGGGCTTTTGGAGGAGTTGTGTCTTTTTATATCTGCAGAGACCCTAGACCTTCGTTAAGAAGCTGCACTGACAGCTACAGAAGAGCTTCAGAAATTCAGGGCTCCCCCCTTGCACAGAAAACATTGGCCTAGCAGTGTTTTCCCTCCTTTGTCTTTACAGCCTTTCCCTCCAAGTGTCCTGTAGCTTCAACAACTTTCACAACAAAAATTCCAAAGGCTTTACTGGTAAGCGGAACTTGTCACCCCAGATCACCTAAGGCATCCTGGCTATGTAACTCCTTCCTTCCCAGAGTCCATGTGGTTCGCAAAAACGACTCTCAACAGAAAAAAATTTAAAAGTTCAAGAGTTTTTGGAACACTGGGACTTCTGCTCCGGCAGACTGGGGTACAGATCACGCCATGTTGGTCCTTGTCCAAAGAACCTGTGTCACCCCATCCACATGATCCCCACACCCAAGGAACTTGCCTGGCCCAGCAGTCCCTTGATGCCTACACCGTGAACAAACACCATCAGACAAATTCGGTAGAACCGTGCTGCCACGGAGCTGTCATCAAATGCTCTAGCATTCATATTTGATTGTTTGACACCTTCAGATCACCTAAGATACACATTTCACAATTTAAGGGCAGAAGTTTCTGGGATTTAAAACCCACTCTGACAAGAGAATTCAAGAGGGAACTGATATTCACAGTGATTTTGTTTCCCTCGCAGCCTGTTCTCACAGGTTTTTCATCAAAAAGCAGGGAATGGAGTGTGAGTAAGGATTCTGGCATTTGGCTCACAGGCTTAGTCTTGTCTTTATCCTATTTTGCTGAATGTCAGATGACCATGGAGGCAATACAGAACTCCAAGAAGAGCGGATGTTTCAGAATAGGAATTATCATTCACAGGAACAGTCCCTCTCCTCTGTCACACCACTAGTACTGAAACCAAGGAAAGAATAAAATAACTGCAGGGTGGCAGGGCACAGTCTTCCTTCCAGTGACTGATTCTGGGCTAACTTTTTCTCCAGTAAAAACCATTACTGCATTTGACAGGGGCCTTCCTACTACAACATGGAATTCATTTTTCAAGGGAAACTTTTTATTACAAGACTTCTCATAAAAATAATTTGCTTTGCAGCTGCTTTTACATAGTTTCTTAAACTGTTTTCAAAGTACTGAATGATTGGAACAAACCAGATTACTTCCCTCTAATTTGTCCTAGTGACCTACCGTATATATTAATAAAGGGGTATTTTGTCTGTCTATAGCTCTGTTTTACTGAAGAAAGCTATGCCAGTTGCATTAAAATACTTTTAACCTATTCAATTCATGACAGTGGAAGTACCAGAGCCTTCTGGGCTTTGCAATATAATAGCATCCCTTTATCACGTTGAATGGTTTATTGGAACCAGCTTGTACAGATGATTTAGTTTACCATAGTGAGGCCACAACTGCAGGGCTCCAATCTCTATTTGGGGACTCCTATAATTTTCAGTGTTTCCAGTTTGGCCTTCAAATGGGTTTGCTTTTTTGGGTGTTTTCTGTTGGTGTTTTTTAGGGGCATTCGGGGGGTTTGTGTGGTTTCTGTTGGGTTTTTTTCTGTTTGCTTCCTTTTAACTAATTTTTCCATATAACTTCAGTTAGAATTTTCATTATTTGCCCTCTTGGTATATATATTCTTAAGACGAGACCTGGTCCAGATAACGTGCATTTTGTGAACACCTAATGGCCACTCATTTTCATCAAAACAGGAATCAGTTTTATCCAACACGAGGCAGAAACCTTTGCCAACTATATTTTATGTAGAAATTCTAATACAAAAAATATTACTAGGACAAGTGTCACTGCACATGGACAGGGTCAGCTAATGAACCTGGTGATTTCATGTAGCAGCTAGCACCAGTCATGCAGCTAGCATGGCTCCTAGCATAAATCTGTGAATTTTAACCTACCTTTTGCTAGGACAGGCATAAATGAAAAACTACCCCACACTTGTCCCAAACAATCCATTTTGCTGTGTTCAGGGAACTAGATGGCCAAACCATACAAATAACCTGTTAATCATCAAGAAGTACAAAAGTGTCTGGAGTTGCCTGGAACAGGTAGACTACGAGCACTACCAATAGAATATGCATCTGTGAACAAAATCCATTTAGCCTTTATACTGTCATTTGGACATAAACCATGACACCTTGCCAGAAGAGAGCATTCCTTCCTGGGCATTTAATGGGATCTCTGCACATGATAATCTCCTGCTGATCTCATAATATGGTTCTGTGTCTGGGTGTATTAACAATCACATAAATAAAAGATTCTCATTCAGCATACAGATGAGTATGTAAAAACATAACTTTCTACAGTTTTGTATGATTACACTTACATACAAAAGCACTTTAATTGCATTACAAATCAAGACTTACCATGAATATATAGAAAAATATCCAAGCAGTCTCTGTGTTACTTCAAAATTTTTTCTTAAATGGTAGAATTTCACAAACTTTATTGTGAGGTTTGCACTGCTACCAAAGTGAGATTCTTACCTCAAAACTATGCAGCTGCCTCTACAACCTTGAGCTGCTGAGTAGCATGGATTTGACTCAGTTTCATTTGCTTTTGAAGATTTCCTAAAAACACTTGCCTAGTGCACTTCTCCATCTCTTGAGAAATTTTGACAAGGGGCAGGCAAAATATAAAGAATTTTGCATCCTTTATGTAAAGACATTCCATGATGGCAGGGGGAGCTGGCAGGGGGGAGGGGATTGGACAGAAGATAATTTTGAGTCTGCTATTTTTCCCCCTCCGGAAGAAAATTAGACAGTAGAAAAGTCTGAGGCCAAACTTATAAGACTTGCTAAGCACTCCAGAGGAAAGGAGGAGTGAGGAGATGAAGAAGAGACTAATGATGACTTTCGAGAAGTGCGCTGGTGGACAGAAGCAAAGTCCTTCAAAGAAAGGACAAAAAGCAACAGTTACAAACAGCAACAAATTCCAATACAAATTCCAATTGCATCTATAAATATATAAAACTCCTCACAATAAGCATGTCTAAACACTGAAACAGTTGCTCAGAGAGGCAGAGAACTATACATCTTGAGGATTTCCAGATCCTTGTCTAAGTGTCTGAACACGCTTATCCAAAATTGAACAGCGCAAGCTGAACAACCTTGAGCAGGAAAGACTAAATGACCTCCATAAATTCCTTCCAATCTAAATTTTTCTATGATTCTTCTATTCCATGTTTACACAGTCTCAGAGGAAGGGTGATAGTAGGAGTATATGGTCACAGGCTCTACAGTCACTGATACAAAAGTTAGTGGGTACTGTCACTGGTACACACTGTCTACTGCCATTGAAAAAATTGAAGAAAATCTGCCAAAGAGACCAAATGACAGACCCCCATAGAACAAATGATTTCTACTGTCTGTTGTACAGTAATTATGTCCTGATGCAGAACCAGAAGAAAACTACTTTGGCCTTGGAAAGGATATTGCTCTGTATCTTAGAAAATGCAATCACAGCAGGTACAGAGATGGACATTCACTAAATCTAGAAGATGAAAAAATAATCTATGGTGTGCATGTTAAAGAATTTCAAAAACTGTCCTTTCTTATAAAAATATTCACCTCACAGTATTGTCTCATCAGCAAAGCTTGCATGTCTACTGTACAAGTTGTGGCCATCAGATACCCTGATCAGAGCTAATCCATTCTGAACTCTGCCATTTTCTTCCACTACTTGACTTCTCTGGATCAGAGGATGCAAATTGCCTTGGGCTCCATCAAATCTGAGTAGTTTGTCTAATATGGACAAATTTCTCCTGGTGACGTGCTGGTAAATGAGACCACAAAACACATTATTCTATTGAACTCCCATCACATGTGAATCCAGGTTCACAGAATTAGAAGGGGAAGACATTACTCCAGTTGACCACAGAGCCTCCAGTATGTAAATTAGATTTGCCTAGTTCTGTGCAACAGAGCTATCAAGTAAACTGGTGAAACATATCAGAAGAAACCAGATACAACAGCCTGAAGTAAACTACAGTTGATTTGTCAAACTTTATAAATGCAGTTATGTTGACTGAAAAAAATTATCCCTGTCAGTTAGTCCAATTTGGGGAATTACTTGGGAATGTTACCTCATGACTCAAAAAGTTCTGCCATAGTTACAACACATGGAATGTATTAAGTGAACACTCCAAAATTCTTGTGGGATTCATTTTTTATTGCAGGTCCTGAGAGGATTTTTTATTTTCTCTCTTACAGCTTTTTGTCTTTTACTATCCAGATCACTGTACACCAAGTGTAGACTGGTCCTGGAGAGCTCTAACCCCTCTTCCTAAACTACTATTACAACTTACCCCAGTTCAACACCTATAAACCCACTGAAACCTCAACCATATTACTTTGTGCTGATTTATTTCTCTCACATCTGAAGTGAATCAGTACTTGGTCATCTCTGGAACATGGCTTTATTGCAAAGACCATATCATTAATTAAGCACTGGGTGATTTGAATTATCTGGCCAGCAACAGAGGCAAAGCAATATCCTAAAGTACTGGTACAGATGTCACAGGCCAATATGGTTTATCTATATCCACCTAGCCCTACTGAACTCTAAAGAAATTATTCTCACTGAAGAGAGATTCTTTCAAGTTTAAGATACAGTCAAGATGCCCAGAATATTTTGGATTATCAAAGAGCCTTCTGGCACATTTAAAATAAGAACAGCAACATTAGCTTCATCACCAGCACTGAACTTGATAGTGGGAAATTACATCTAGGAGCTGGAACTGTATCAAAAAGAAATTCCTGTACAGCATCACCGTATGCTCTTAAACCACTGCTAGCTTTTGCCCCAGAGACAGGATATACTTCAATGATGTGTGAAGTAATCTCTGTATACTTTGCAGTTAGGTTTGCAATTCTTTTTGTCATTCCTCAAGATAAAATTGCACTAGCCAGAGGAAAGAGTATATTTCAAGAGTAGGGCGGTTTGTGTTGGTTTTTTAGTTTTGTTTTGTTGGGGTTTTTTTTTCCTCCATTTTTGTGTCCACCAGTCCAGTTGGTGGAGACTAGTATCTAGTCTTCCTTCTCTAAAAAGCATTCCATGACTTGACTGCTATGGATAAATTTTCCTCATCCTGGTATCTGCCAGCAGCATGCAGACAGAGATTATCACAGAAAATTCTCTGAGTAAGGTTAGATTAGATAATAGTAGCTTCCTCTCTACAGTTCCACTCCCAGAAAGTTACAGTCATCCCCATAATTGTTAGACAATTAAATAACTTCCTAAAACTATAGCAGCAACACTTTGATGCACACTGTAGTAATAAACCAACATAATGGATTTTATTTTCTAAAGTTTTGTAACATGTACTGTAATAAAATATTCTAATGAGATCTCTGGAGACATATATCCTATTGAGGAACATCTGCTGAACAAACTACACCAAATATGTATTTGTGCAATTGTCTTTCTTCAGTATACTAGAAGAAAGACAAAACACGTTTCCTTCATTCACCACTCCACCTCAATGCTCTATCAACTGGCTGCTATTGGCAGGCCTACTCTGGTAAATTTTGCCACTGCTTGCTCCTGATACCTCTCCTGCATAAAAAGCCAGAGCACTGATTTAAAACTAAGTAAATATCTTAGTCTCACCCCAGAGTGGTCCAACACACTTAGTTTGAGGACAAGTATCACCTTTTGTGGTTTAGTTTAACCTGCTCAGGAAGAGGTCTAAGGTTGGCCAAAATCCTAAACTACATACAAGGCACTGGGTACCTTGAGAGACCAACATTTCTATAGATGATAAAACATTTCTGTACAGCCAACAACACCACATATTGCCGACATCATGCTTAATGTTAATCCATTTTACAGTAAACTAAGAAATAATATAGATGTCCTTCCTTCATCACATTAGTGTTAAGCGTTTGATCAACCCATATGAACGTTAAAAGTAATTTCTAAAACACCTTGGTTATCTCAAACTTTTAGCCAATAAGTCTCTTCAGAATACAGTTGCCTATGGAGCTACAGAGATCCACACTGTATGGAGGTGTTCTCTCAGGAAACTTGATTGCCCTAAAAAATTATGATCAAGACTATATATTTGATCTGGGGTGTCCACCAAATCAGTACTAAGAGTGGCTAATTCTTGGGGGCTATCTCCCTTTGAGGAAGATAGATACCATTTTTGGTCAGAGTATCTCTTCAACATTTTTCAATATTTTTCCTACTGATGGCATCAAACCATGGCTAAAGTAATCAAATTGCAAATCATCCCTAGTGCTGCACTGCACAAGGTGTTGAGTAGCCATGATGCAGCAGAGCTGATGTATCTGTCATGTACTATCAATGTGCATTATCTGTCAAAGCAATATTTTTCCATCTCCTATTGACACTGGCTTTGATAAAGTAATTCTCTCCTATTAACATTACTGCAACTATGGCAACCATTAGAGAGCTAACATTTGCCTAAATAAACCAAACAATCACAAAGTCACCAGCAAACACAATGCAAAGTTATTCACAAAAGGTTAAATGCTTCTGCCCATCAAGAATCTGCACCGTTTTGACAAGGGCCTTATTTGAAAAATACTTGATGGTTATGAATGCAGGGATTGTCCTTTTCTTTGCCCTTTTTATCCTGGCTAATCTGTAAATAACATTGACTGGTAAGTATCAGAAAATTTCATTTTAACCATGGCCAGAAAATATGAAGAACTAAAGTTTAAAAAATGGCATACTTTTTTGTTCTTCTAATTGTGTATATACATGTATCAATGATGATGCAACTGTTTCAGAAATAAACACAGCTAGGAATCCCAGAAGGAAAGCTGCCTTCAGTTTTATCTTCACAATTTAGGTCTTTGATATTGATTTTAGTGACAAAAAAAAAGTAGTATTGATGTTGCATCTACAGCAAAGACCAAATAAAATATTACATTTTAAATTATGAAAAACTGTTGAAGATTCATTCTTGTATGCCATAACCAGAAAATCAGAATTAAATTGAGGAACACTTCTGGGCAATTAAAGGGTACTGGGTTTAAATGGAAGAATAGAATCAGTCAAGAATAGTCAAGACTCTGACAGATTTTGGAAAGATACAAAGCTGCTGGTAGGACAGGTTCAAATGTGTATGTTTCTTAATAAAACAAAATCACATAAACCTGACAGCACTTGCTGACAAGCTACAGCAGATTGACACAATAGTTTGGACAGATTATCAACCCAAAACTGTTAAGGTGAACAATGTAATTAGTAGAGCAGCTAAAAATGTTTAAGAAGACATTAGGATTTCAGCTAGAATCAGACCAGAAGTTTTCCAGTACCTTTTTTTTTTAAATGAAACTTCTTTTCAAAAATTAAACTGCCAAAACACAAGCTTCCGTTCCTATCCATCCTGGCCCAGGACACTCGAACATTCTCTTTTTACCTTCCCTGTTGTCAAAAGTGTAGTGAGGGCTACAACACACTTGGTACCAGCTTCAGTGTGCCAAGTCACAGGCAAAAGAGAAAAGTAGGCAAGAAAACAAACAACAAAACCAGGAGCACCAACTGCCTCAGGGAGGAAAGGAAAATTAGTCTATTGTTGCTATGAACTGTTCCTAAAGATACTTCAGAAATGTGCTTAAGGGTGTGGCATAAAACCTTATTAGGCAAGAAAATGACTGCCATAATCCTCTGAACACTGCTTCTTGGGGACAAACATTTAAAACCAAAACACATTTTTTTCCATATCTGCTTTTTACCTGGCCCAATATACTGATAGTTAATGAGAAATTAAAGATATGTGCCTTTGGTTATTGTTGCTAATTAAAGAACAAAGTAGAATATTTTCATCTGTATCCATGATTTAAACAGTAGTTGAGTTTAAATAGGAATTATCTAAGGATTGCAGGGTTTGTCCCACCATGTTACCTATAATTACTTAATTACTCTTAACCTACATAAATAAGATAACAGTATCCCCAAAGTGAATGAGATGTCAGCCTTCAGCTTGTTTCAACAGCCTGTTCAACCCATTGAAGGCACTGAAAATCTCCACTGACTTCAATGGACTTTGGATCAAACCGGTAAATCTTTAAAGTATTTTGGATTAAAGTGGATTTTGGCAGTTGTCCAAAGAGAAAAGACTTTTGAGCAGCAGAGGGGTTCCTGGGAATTGTCAGATGACAGGTTTTCCTATAGCAACAGACTTTCTTCACAGTATAATTGTATCAAGCCTGGCACTTGGAGAAAAAAAAAAAAAAAAAAAAAAAAAAGTGTCCATTATAGGAATCTATTTGTTTTAGCATAAGTATTGTGCCTATTTAAGTGTCTGGGAATTTATCTTTAGGGGAGAGAAAAGCTTTATGGATAACTAAATATCTCTGAATGCTGGTTAAAGTATCTTCTCTTTAATGTTTTTAAGGTTTAACTTTAATATATGGCATTATTACTTTGTGGAAGAGAAATTAAACGTAATGTAGTGGAATCTAATGGCACATGACATATCTAATCAAAGCTTAAGAGAGAGAATAATGCTTTATGGATAAGAGCTGCCACTCAAATTACAGCATTTTGTATTCCTTTAAATGAATAGATGTTGAGGAGATAATCACTATTTCATGACTGATATCTAAGTATTGTTTTAAGTCACACATATATGCTGGTCACAGCTTCAGGGCTTGTGTTCCCCACCTCTGCTCACCCTTGACTGTTCCGAGCTCTGGAGAGAAAAGTGAACAAAGCATGTTGTGATTTGTAAGCCTTGAAATGAGAAAAACAAACTAAAGAAATTTTCTCATTCAATCTACATAATGATTTTCAAGAAGCCAGCTTCTAGATGCTGTATGGTGCTCACCTCTCACTGACAGCAACTGGTGGAGATCCAGTGAATGTCAACATTGTCAGTGATTTCACTGGAATGAGCTGTAGGAGCACTGGATTGGGTGACATTTTCCAGGCCACCAAGACTATCCCAGCTGCTAAGTCAGACAAGATAAGCCCAAGCATATTACCACCATCAATTTCTTTTCATTCTAACTTTTAAAGGAGTTAGAAGGTTTTAGGTTTGTTTGGCGTGGTATTTGTGTTGATTTTTATTTTTTCACTCCCACTTTTCCTATCAGAGAGATGTTCCAGAACCTAAGTTCTCAAATAGAACAGAAACATCTTTCTAATTTCCATTCTAATGAATTTATGGCTGTTTCATATCCATTTATTCTTGTGCCAGTGTTGCTCATTCTTCCTTCCTGGCTTTTATTTCCTGACATATAAAGACAGCAATGATATCTCCCCCCCAGAGCTTTAGGCATAAAAGGGTGATTGTGCAGTAAAGTCTAGAGTTGAGCAGCAGAAAACACATCCACTGCTGAGCTGTTCATCTTTCCTTTGGGTGGAGATGTGCCAGCTTCAATAAGCCAACTTTGTTATACACAAAATACAAATCAGTCCTTGTCTAAAGATGCTGCATTTTATATTGGCTATATTCCTTTAAAACTTACTAGCTTCACATTATTTTTATTTTGCCACTTTTGGCAGTTTTAGGGGCAACAACAGATGAATTTCTCTCAAGAAAATATTAGTGTCCATGTGATCACAGAACATTTAAGAATGAAACTAATAGAAATTTCTCTATGAGAGAAGAAAGCAAAGGGGAAAATTTTCATAAGAAAACTTGTTTGTTTTGTTTCTTACAAAGTATGAAGAATCTCACTTTTCTATCGCTCAGTTCAGCTGTGACTGAGGAGTTCCTGCTTCATCAGCTACCCAGCCTGGCTAATCAAGAGAACAAAGACCATTTCCATGTTTCTGGCTTTCAGAGATTATGTCATACTTACTGATAGGTAGAAATTAGTATGACTAGCTAGAAATTAAGATGAACAAATGAGAAAGTGACACAGTTCCAGCAAACACACCAAAAAACTGACAGAAGAAAAATTCCCAGCTGCACCCCTCTTCAGGTGCGGTTAAATGCAAAAGAAACTGTAATCAAATTCAGAGGAATTCTAATCTACTAAAAACAGTTTAATCATCCAGAGATCTAAGGCCTGCATGTTCTGAAAAGCAGGATGCAAAATATGCTAAATCAAAGACTGTTTCCTTGAAGTATTTTGAAGTATTAACTTTTAGCAGACCAAAAAGTAAGTTTTTTATTCCACCCCATTAAGACATCCTCCTACTGGGCTGCCATCCAATTGCAATTGATATCCCTTAAAGTTCAACACTTTGACCTTCCTGACACAAAACTCTCTTCCTAGTAATTCTGTCTTAAGAGACACACAGATGAAAGAGACCAGGCAAAAAAGAAGCGGGAGGGAATTGCACACTAAGCATCAAATGTCACTTTATTGAATCTGGGAAAAGAGTGTAAAGTTTCCACTTCTTTCCTCAAGACTACATTGCAGCTAGAATGAAAAAAAATGAGCATATACCACTTTTTTAATCACTCAGTACTTGTGTGCTGCCTGCCAATACTGTCGGGAAAGGCAGTACTCAATGTACTTATGTGTGCTTCCCTAAATAAACAAACAAAAACCAGAAACACTCCCAGAAACAAAGAAATCCTCCCGTGCTTTCCTCTCCCTGCCACACAAAAAAACCCACCAAAAAACAGCCACCAAAAAACCCCACCACATACTATGAGTTTGTTTTACAATCCAGAGTTGTTCATGTACCTGTGGCTTTCAAAAGACTGTATAAAATCTCTCTGAACAAATCTGCAGAGATCTGAATCTCAGTAAACCCATTGAGGAACTTTCAATAATGTTCAAAAGGGTTATGGAAAGACATTATATTTGCAGAAAACCAAGTAACAAACAAAACCACAAAAAATAAATAGACTGACATACTAGCAAAGCCCCATGAACTCAGGCATCAAAAGATTTTCCTCCCCACTCTTCCAGATATTTATAAAAATATGCAAGTCAAGGATTCTTATGCTCATCTAAGGGGCACCCTTCCCAATGTTTCACTTACAAGTGGATGAATACATGCACAGTAGGACACAACCTCTTAATGATTTTATCCTTTTTATGAATGCAATGCTAATAACTACCTAGTATCAGACTATTAGTAATTGCTATACCATCTAAACATAAAGAAATTTCAACCAAGAAATAAAATTCAGTAAGTAGAATTCAGCTTTTAACCACTATATAGGTACATCTATAAACATCTTTATTTTCTTATTCTGGTCCCTCAGCTCTACTTCTTATGGTGCTGGATGAGTCATCTAAGTGAATAGCAATTACATTTAGGCATTAGTATTTCCCACATGTGTATTTCAAACTGTTTAAATGTTTAACTTACAAATTCATGAATATACCCACGAACAACACTAATAGTCTACCAGCTTTAGTAACAGGCAAAAGATATAGGAGATCAATTTATTTAATCCTTGATCAAGCCATCCTCTTGGAAAGGCCAATGATATTTTGATGCAATAGAGATGTATACACAAACTACCACATAATATTAAGGATATCTAATACCACTTACAAAGTCAGTGGCTGCAAATGCCAGCAAATGTACAGAAGTCTGGGTTTTACCTTAGTACCCAGACCAAACTATAGAGCTGTAAGTTCTTAAATCACCTGGCAGGGCATTTGTACTGCAGAGGGTGTGAATTATGATTCTTTGACTCCTTATGTTTTCTTCCTTACTGCAGAGCTGCTCCAATGACTTATATCTTGGGCACTGCCACAAGATGGATGTTTTAGAGCATTTGCAGTGGGGGGTGAATGTAATAGTGATTCTTAAATGAGTGCAAGAAATACTTCTAGTGTTTTAAAGCATGAGGAAAAAAATATCTAACATGATTCTTTTTTTTTCAGCTTTCCTATTATAAAACACAATTAATTTAACAAAAAGACCTAAATTGGCAATATTGAAGGTGAAAGCTACAGAGACATCTTGGTACTGACACAGCATGTTAATGTAAATGAAGCCCTTGCTAAAATTAAAAATATGCTTATGAAATATCAATTTCTTTACGTATAATTGTTACCCTTGTGAGTTTTCAAATAATTGCAGAAAAAATTTCAAATAAAATATTTCTTGAAATATGCAAAGTAAAAATTAAAATATTTGTTAATTGTGTTGTGTTGATTCACATGCCCTTTACTCTCTACCACAAATTTAACATTATCCATCTGTGGTTTCATCTATTTTACAGATGCAACTTGTTCTGGAGACAGGGTAGAATCAATTTCCATCGTAGAAATAGCAAGAGGAAGGAATGAAGAATGACTAGGAAAAAACCCTCATACCTAAGAAATTGCTGCTGGAGAGATTTGCAGCTTCCAGGAACTAAAATGCACTATGAGTTTCTTTCCAAAATTACTTCCTTCAAACATCATAAATTCAATGCAAGACAGGCTTCAGAAACCCAGGTAAAAAGAGATTTGGGCAGTGAACTAAATGAGAGCCAGACAAGGACCATCAGTAAGGGTTGGTATTTGCACTAGATGCCTAAGTTGCTCTGCACTGACAGCCCTACAAGAAAAACTAACAGTTTACAAGTAAAGCTGGGATATTTTGTCTCCTAGAAACATCCAGTCTCTGCCAGTTCCAGACAGAAGCAAGGAGCATGAAATGTGAATGTGATTTCCCTTGGGACTACATATTATTACAAAAGACAGAGGCTAGATTCTTGACAACTTTTTAGGATCTCTTAACTTCAGATCTGCTTAGATGATTTTAGAACTCCTTATATGATGAATTAGAGATTAAGAACAGTACCTCCCATTTATTTTGTCACCTAATTCTGATGAGAACATGACCCTGCCTCTTATTTTCAAAATAATCATAGGAAATCTTGGGGGGAAAAAGCAACAAAAAATATATTTTAAAAAAAAGCAAAACATAAGAAGACCCACTAAGCCATGAACCTATTCACCATAAAACAAAACCAGTTACCTTCTTAGGACCTAAAGTCACATGCAGCCAACTAGAAGAATCACTTGTAAATACTAGAGGCAATGGCTTGGCTGCACTGAAGTCAACAAGGTTTCTGCTACTGGTCTTCAGCCACTGAGGTTTCACCTCATCTTTTTTGATCTCCTGGAATCAGTGCCACACTAGTCTGCCCAAGACAACATTTCTGCATGCAGAAGAAACCCATAATTCCTGCTCATTCATAGCAACCACAATTCAGTTAGTGTAATGGATGCCAGGGTTTACTAGGTTATCATCTGGAACAGGTTTAACATAGAGCCTATAATCAGCAGGATTCTTGGAAAAACAAATAGCCTTGAAGGGATAATCGCTATTTGGAAGTCAAGTTATGTAAAACATATTTCCCCCTGTGTTATTGCTTCAAGTTGTTTGATTGCACCTAGTATGTGTAAAAAGTGGAAATTATAGAATCTTCACCCTGAGTGGTTTAGGCTCTGTTGTTGTAATAGCTACTTAAGTTTTAAAGGGTTTTCTTGCCTTTTTCTTTTGGTCTTTCTTCATGCAGGTAAAAGCTGATAGGAGCAAAGTAATGAGGCGGGATAAAGAAATTTGCAGCCAAGGAAAGTCTGCCAATTTTCTAAAATATATGCCAATGCTTTTGGCACCTTCTTGTAGTTGACTAAAAACTGAGTCCAAATTTATCATCAAAGAGCTAGCCAGGCATGCAGATTGCACACATATCTCCCTCAAAGGGAAAGCTTACAATTTAAAAAAACTTCACAGTATCACTCTCTCTTAAAACACAGATCAAATAACACTTCTTCCTTCCTCCCAGCATACACAGCACTATCTACTCCAGTATACACACAATTGCATTTCTTTCTACTCTATTATCTGTGCATATTGTACACATAACAGACAATAAGATACGCTAGGAGTAAATATAATAAATCCCCATATACCAGTGTGTAGCTACTATTTACCCCCAAATATTCCCAGTACAGAAACTGAACTAGAAAATAGTAGCATCAATAGACCAAATATCCCTGCTCTACTACAGACAAACTATTTCTTTCATGGTTTCATCCTGTCAGGAAGAGTGCCAAAGCCTGGGTCCATGACTTTCTTCAAGCAAAACATTTCCTCACATGTATTCTTCAAGCAACTACTAGAATTGCACAATGTAACTACAATACCACTACCCCTGGCTAGCCACGGTCTTCAAGGTACATGTGTATCGTTGGATCAAACCCAATTTCCCACATGCCTAAGTTTTGTTTATAAATAACATACTCCTGACTGTGCTTGAAGAGAGGTTAGGGAATGGGAAGCATGGGGAAAAGGGTAACAGCCACTGTACTTAGCAATTGTATTTGTTTCGCCCTTCTGTTTTCCTTCATTCTCAGTGTCAGCCAACAGAAGAGCAAGCAGAAAAACCTTCACCTTCCAGTCTGGACACAACAGTCCCGCTGCGTTCCTAAAGTAGGCTGACAAGGTTTTCTTATGGAAAGAGCTGAAAAATGGAAGATACTTCTTAGAAAGAGTATTTTCTCATAAGTACATGAAATTAATACTGTTTTTAGAGATGTAATGTTTTAGTTTCCTGACCTGGGAGTGTGAATTGGCCTCAGTCATGCTAGGATTACATTTCTGAAAATTTGTATTGCATAGTCATAATACGTACCATAGTCATAACATAATATGCATAATCATAGTGTGATGAAATACATTAAAGGTACAATAGAATGTGGAATAAAACTCCATTAACATGCTCTTTTTAACAGGCCATGCCACACTTACCATGAGGCAGATCCTCAGCTGGGGCAGACTCTTGTAAGTCAACCCAAAGTTAAGCCAGCTATACTCAATTTTGTTGAAAGAGGGGAAAAAGAAAAAAAAAAAAAAATTAAGAAAAAAAGGAAAAAAGAGGAAAAGAAAAAGGAAAAAAAGGAGTTTGGGGAATTTAATTTTATTTTTCTGTAACCATATTTACTTGACAATAAGAGGACAAACATGTTAACAGTCATATGTGTGTGCACATTAAACACACACATGTGGAAAACTGAGTCCATGCATATTTCTGTACAGATCATACACATAGCAACTATCCAAGGTTCTCCTTGTTCTCTTATACAGGAATGTATTTTATAGACAAATAAAATATTACTCATTTTGCATTATAGTTATCATTTCAGGAAAGCAGAATGTTGCCAAAGTCACTTAATTTTCACATTCATTTTACAAGATGGAGATTACACTTTAAACAGATAAAAAGAATCTAAATGAACTAGAACTGGCAAATACATATTGTTAGTTTTGCTTGAATGTTATTAACTCAGGAGGTAAAGGTCATGCTTCATGTCCTTTAAAAAAATAGCTTTCCTTTAAAATTGTATTTCTACAGTCTCATTCTGTAGAATGTTTTCTGAGATGGCTTTTTAATTTTCTCTAATTTTCAGATAAATAGACATACATACACCCCAAAAGTGACTTAACCTAAGACAACTACTTTAATAAGCTACACATTCTCAATATCATTCTTAATGCATCACACATGTGATAGTCTCCTAGGACCACGTTCTGCCCTCTGCTATGCAGACAGCTTATTATTCAAAATATGCAATGAATCATTAATGATACACACCCGCAGAGGGGAGATCAGAATGAAGCCCTTAGTCTGTGTGTAATATTTGCTCTCAAACTTCGTCTGTCAGGAGCAATGGTACTTCACTTACCATTGCCAAAAAAACAAATTGGAAAAAAAAAATTAAAAATTTATAAGGTCTAGATGATTTTTCTCTGTGACCTCTACACCATGTATTAGGGACAGGTATTTTACTGAGTGCTCTCCTATTTCTGTGTGTGCATAGCTATAATGATCCATTTAGCTGCTTCTGCTGTCTTCTCCTCCCTACTGCTAAGGTAGCACCATTTTTGGTTTTGTTTACATGTATGATAAAGAAGCTTAGCTCCTTTGTCTACTTCTATTTCATTACCAAAGCTGAAAAGACTGGAAGGGGTCCCCTAGAAATAGAACCTCAAAACATACCCAGTTCCCAGATACCACAACTCGCAACAAGCCACGATTTTCATTCTACAACTCCTGGAATTATTTTTTCTGTCACATACGTGTGTATTTATTTTTATGGAAAATAAGAAAAAAGCCTCTAGTTATTTTGAATGAAAACTGCTTCTAGAACTACAATATTTTCTTAGACAACTATTACTACAATATTTTGTCGTAGGTGTCAATTAAAAAAAAAATTGGAAAAAGTCATGCAAATTTAACACAAAGAAATTAAAAACTGTTTCAATTTTCCTCAATGTTTTTCTGTACATAGATACTTTTTTAACTTGCTCAGCATGTACTATGGCAGCCAAAGACCTTTTTCAATGTGCCCATATTCCCTTTAGGCCAGACTCCAAATTACTAATAGAAGAGCACAGCAGAATTAGACCTACCCATCTCTTTTCAGGCTCTATTTGTATTCTCTGCATTTAAACCTGGAAGTCTGGAAACAGTGATCTCTTGTAATCCCTCCAAAAACTTTTGAGGAAAGGAAATAAAAATAACAGGAGTGTTCTTCCAGCATATCATACCCCCACAAGCCAAGCCAAGCCCAAAAACCGGAGCTTTAGAAGGACTTTCATTGCCTGTGTCTATAATATCATCTGTATCAGATTTACCACATTGCTGCATAATTAATTGGAGCTTAAGACAGTTTTGACAGAAAGCACACACATTAAGCCCACATGCCCTGCACCTGAAGCTCACCCTAAATTTTGATAACCTTCAGATCTGGACCCCATGTATGAAATGTATTTGTGTATGAAATATTATATATGTACACATTGAGACACCTTTCCTAATATACACCTTCATCTTAAAAGCTAAAGGAACGTGAGCAGCAAGGAGTTTGCTGCAACACTCCACAAAGCAGTTTTCAGATATGAAAAGAGTGAAGAATACATTTCATTATTAAAACACCCCTATGCCTTCTATGGCCCTATAGTGGGGTGCAGGAGAAGGAGGGAGGAAATTTTTAGATGGGTATGCATTGTTGTCATAGCCCGAAGAATATTTTAGGAGTACAGTACATGTTTTTTATCAGATTTACAAACAAAGGGAAGTTCTTGCTAGCAGAGATAAAATAGCTAGAGAATAAAATGAACTGCATCAATACTGGGTAAAATTCACATCTCAACCCAGGCCCAGCACCTTGAAGAAGCACCTAATTTGCTCAGTTCCTCCAGATGGTGAAATTAAGCTGAGAGGAAGCCTCTCTGGTGGGACCCACCACCTTCCAGAAACAACTTCTCAGTTAAAAAAATTCAAAAACTGACAGGCAAATCCTAATCTATGTTGTCTTTATGCACAGGTACCATGCTGCTGACAGATTAACAGATTGTTTTACAGTGAGACATTTTGGACACCTAACTGAGTCCTCCTGGTGAGCCCCTCCTGAGCTTACTCATCTGCTACCAAACATGAGACAGCTGACAGGTTTTTAAATGATGAACTCCTAAGGGTCACATTACTTAATTATACAGTACATCCAGGGATACGCACATGGGTCTTTTATGGTAAATGATATGACTGTCTTAAAAACTCATTAATATGTCATTAACCAAGCAGACATTTACTAATTAAACAATTAGCCCCTCTCTTCTATTCCTTTGTTCCACTCAGAGATGCTCATTTACTGTGATCCCCACTCAGATATTTTTTTCCTCTTTTAATTTCTTTTTCAGGAAAACTAAGTGTCTAAAAACCATTTCCTTTGCTTTTTGTCTCAGTTTAGTCAAATGAGAAACCAAAACAAAGTCTAGATTCCCAGCAGGTGAAAATCAGCTTTATCTCATGGAAGTCAAAGGAGTTGTGGTGATTTACTCCACCTGAGGATTTTGCTCCAGGCTTCCCAAATCCAAGTCATGTATTGATTTCAAATGCATGTCTACTGTCAAAATATGCAGGCTTTGCCTGTCCAAACTGATACTGATTTCTACAAAACTTTCAGAAATGCATTCAACAGCCGCTGTGAGCTGCATTATTATTAAATACAAAAAAAAAACCCAACACCAATAAAGGAAGTATAAATATGCAAAGATCAAGGCCTGGAAGCAGATTATTCTGCATCACCATATGAAGTTAGACACCAAAGGAGCATGCTGTATTCTTACCTTTGAAATTCAAAGGATTTTTAATAATTTTACTTGAGCTGTTTTCTGCTGATAAATGTAGCTTGATCATGTTTGATGTGTTTTAACTGTGTAGTAAACTCTGATACAAAGAAGGATTATCAAGTATCTCAAACTGGAATATAGTGATTTTCTTTTTGGAAAGAAATCCCCCATTTCTCCTTTATGATCAAAAGGTAAGCATTTTATTTCTACTCAAATTGCCATCTTTTTTTTTTTTTTTTTTTACTGTATTTACAGTAGTTTTACTCACATATAAGTATCTGATATATAGAGGCTGAAAGAAAAAAAAACAAAAAGAATGTTTCTTTTATTTCTTACATTACAAGCACTCTAACTCCTATAGTTTTATTTTCTCTTAGTTGCCACAAAAAAATCCTTCAGGAGCACCAGATCATTTGCAGAGGATTCTAGAAAGGGTTCAACCACGTACCAGCAAAGGAAGAAAGACAAACCTTTCAAAAGACCCATCCTCATACTGATAACACAGTGAAGAATTCTGCCTTGGCTCTAATCCTTCCTGCATTGTATCTTCACTCAGAATTACACTAAACTGCAAGTCAGGTCCTAGAGGTCTGGGGGGGTTGCCAGCCTAAATAAAATACAACCTTAGCCACAAGGAGGGATGAAACCCTTCCCTTGGGTTTTCACCTGCCTTCTCAGGTAGGCAATCTATGGCAGCTGGAGGTTGGTATAGTCCAGTAGCATAAGTCACCAGGGATGATGATGTAGCTTCAAAGTAGTTAAGAGCAGCTTACACCTCGGAATTCATCAGAACCCAGTAAGCCACCAGAAAAATGCCAACAGCTTTACTGCTGTGGAAGATCTGGCCCCAAAGGTGCAAGACATAATATGTGAAAAGGCCAAATGAATACAGTATTTAAGGCCAAACAAAACCTGAGGAAGTTCTTGTTTAGGAGAAGGGTTCTGTGCACAGTCATGAGACAGAGGTCTTCCATATTCTTTGTGGACAAGCAGAGTGTGGGTAATGATGACAAAGGGGTCTCCCACACTGCATTGTTGAAATGCCTCTTCCTGAATTGGAAGGACAACAGTGCAGGCTCTGGAAAAGTCAGACCCTGTCCTCCCTTGCTATAAGTCCTAACTCCTGCCCAGTCATATATTTAGAACAGCAGCCCTTTGGAAAGTAACTGTGACTCCATTCTTGCTGATTTATTTCTGTGGTCTGTGAGGGATCAAAGTAAATTACAACCAGCAGAAACCTCCATTGGATATTCACTGTCACTGTCTGGAGGTGCTTCCAGGCCATCAGGAACACTCACCATCCTGCACAGGCACATCATGTTGCCACTCACAACTACATACAGCCTCTGTGCTTAATTCCAGATCAATTAGACAACACAAAGCCTATCACAGTGAAGACTTCTCTCCTGCAAAATATCTATGAGGTAATTTTTTGGCAATAGGTCTTTTGTAGCTACCAAAAATTATAAAGAGGCTAAAGCCCAGATGAAAATTGATCTCTAAGGATGAATCCCTGAATTTCAGATTATGACTTTTTTATGCAAGATTTCCTCCTGAATTGCCACTTATTTAGATAATAAGGGCAGTGTGAGAATGGAGAAACACATTATGAATGTGATGTAAATCATTCATAATTTTCATAAGATTTTCAAGAGGCCTTTAGACTGAAGAAATGTCTGTCTTCTAGTCATTATTAGAATCAGCTAAAGGTTGGCACATTTTTTACCAGCGAAACCACCCTAATTCCACAATCAGGCAGCGATTAAGTATTATGATGAAACCCTGAATTTTGGATCTTCATTTTCATCACTGCTACACAGACAAGAACACACAGGCAAGGAAGCTGCAGCCCCAGTCTTTAATAGCTGTTGCATAGAAGGACAAATTTCCAGAACTGGAAACATAGAAGAGCAAAGTGGTATTTGCGTGAGAAAGGCTTTCACAAAGGAAAGATCAATCCCCCCTCCACTGACTGAAGAGAAAATTAATTACTGCAGTTGGCAGAGGATAAATGATTCCAATTTACAGAGTTGTGTAATTATAGCAGCTGCAGAGTTGAAGACGGGATGCTAACTTTGAACCTCCACCCCAACATGACATTTCTACTTGCATTTAGTTCTGCCACTTGTGAGCATGTTGAAAGTTCTCTCACTGTGTCTTCATAATTATATGTTGGTTCAAAAATAATCATTGGCTCGATTGCATAGACGAAACCTTATCATCTGGTTAGCAAAAGGTATGTTGTATCGTCTTTGAAGTGCTGAAATCCCCACAGTGGAAAATTTATTAGGGGAAAGTGATGTTATGGCAACACAATTAATTCTGCCACAACATGCAGAATTAACTACACTGTTAAGAATTAAGGATTCAAAGAAGAGTTCAAAGGAAGAAAAATACTGTATGTCAAATCATAAAGTATAACCTTTGCATAAGGTCTAACAACATCATATTGTAAAGAGGCATCTCAGTGAGATATCTAGTTTAAAAAAGAAGGAAAATAAATGGTTAAGGAGATGGGGAAACATCTTTAGTGTTTTACTTGCTTTTCTCATGGGAGGTTGTCAGTTATGCTTGTATAGAGAATTCGCTTCTCCTTTTGAAGCCAAGAGGAAAGTTTTTAATCTCATCTTTAATCCTTTAAAATATGTAAGAGATTTAGACATGTACAGGGTAAATTTGGCAGAAGATCCTAGCTATGGAAGTAAGGTAATTTCTTTCAACTACTGATTGCCAAGGGAGTTCAAAGCCTGCCACCTAAACTATCTATCAATTCCAGCTACAAGCTGCAATCTACTGATTTTTTGCATTTCTTTATATTGATCAAAAATATTTAGAAAAGTCACAAGCTACGAGTGAGTGAAATGATGTGATTATTACAGACAGGGATGAGGGCTCTCTAGTGCTGTTGCTTTTTTCAGAACAAATGAAGAATGAAAGACATTTTCTCAAGCAATATGCACAATAGTATCTGTTGTGACTGTAGTTATTTTATGCAACAAGAAAGGAGCTAGTCCACAAGAACAATTTCAGAAAGTATTAGAAAACTGGCAACTGAGCCAAACGTTTTGCTTTTAATACAAGGAGACTTTTGACTTTAACAGATAGTTTTGTACTATCTAAAGGTCACATAACCCTCATGTACAAGGCAACTTGATTACATTCCATTCCTAGAAGCCACAGTATGACTTTTTCCCCTTAAGTACCTGTACATCCATACATACACTGAAAACCCCTGCCATACACAACTATTAGGCTATTGCAGTTGAACTGAGGTTAAATCCCACAGTATCCTGTAAGACTGTGTTCCTGCTCTATTGAGCACTTCCTAATGGCAGTAAAAAACATTTGAGGTTGTCTTGGGTTCTGGTTACAGCAAAGCTGGAAACTAAAGACATTAATGTGGAAAATTGGCACAGAGTAACAACATACCTTGAGTAAGGTTACACAGAAAAGCTGAACATTGGCCAAACAGCTGAAATCTCCCTCTTCTGGTCATGATCAGCCTTTGGTTTTAATTACCTGGGTACAAATCTACCAGCTAAAGGGAACTAACAGATTTACACCTCTCTATTTAAACCACTCTTATTTATTAGGCAAATTTGCAGTTTTCAGTGCCATTTCATTAACAAACCTAGAAGACGGCTGAGGACTGTTTTAAAAAAGACTGATTCAAAATGACTGGAGATCTCAGGTTTTGGCCTTGTGCAACTACAATACAACAGATGAAGCAATTATATAATCAGATAGGCTTGGCCTTGTCTACTCTTTGATCAATTCAACATGTGCCAAATCCATGTCATATGAATGAAAAATCTAATCCAGAACAAAATGACTATGTCATAGGAACAAAAAACTAATCTGAGAGGGCTCACATCTGTTCCCAGTCACATCAGACCCAGGACAAGCTGAAATCCCATTGAACTTGATGCATTTTATACCAGTACTAATAAGATTAACTTCCTCTTCCCTCTCTTAAATAATGTACAGAGTCAGCATAATTAAAAATCAATATGGAAAAAAATAAACTGCTGCAGTACTCAATGCAGATCTAATAATCTTTAAAATACCATAAAAAATTTGTTTCTTTGGAATTTAATTTGTATAAGGTCCCATTGTACAGATGAAGCACTTCATTAATATACCTCAAACACTTACTGCAAAACTTTTTTAAAACATCACCAGCAAGATCATGAACACCAGTTGTGGGTATAAGATACGCTTGATAAAATGTTCTGGAAATCTTGAGCAAGCATTTGGTATATTTGTACAAGTTATACACAAATTATAGGTTAAAATTTTGTAACTGTACTAACCTATGACATAGGAATCCGTATAATTGAAAAGCTCCCAGAGAATTCAGTAAAGATGTTGCCTGAGCAAGGTATTCAGAACCTGCCAGAGATATGGAGAAATTAGTGTTACCGGAGTTCTGTCAGGAGCCAGTCCAAATCTGTGCAAAGTCAATTCAGATAACTCTGTAGCACCCCTCTTAACAACATTTTTATCCTTGAGCAAACATAAAGACAGAATTTTAATAAAACACTTTTCACTTAGTTTAAGATTTTTCCTCAAGCTTTCATCCACACCATTGGCAGCCTTCTGTAGCTGGATTTTCTTACCTTCCTAATACTATGATTGTTGCCATGGAAATTATAGCCATCTCACAAACAGAAATTTATGCCTTTGTGGAAAAAAACAATATTCTAACCTAGTAAAGCACAAATATCCCAAACTGAAAATTGACAAAAAAATAAAGAAGGTTGCTGTGAAAACTTTGCTAATGTTGAATTTGGAATCAGAAAGAATATTGAGTGTATTTGCAATTTCAAGCTGTTGAAATGTCGTTGTGTGCATGAAGAACACATTGGGTGCATGGAGGTTTCTGACTATAAGCTTACTACCTCTTCCTGTATTTAGTCAGAAAATAAAAATAGATCTATACTAAGTAATAGATCTATACTAATAAATCTATACTAACTGGGTAGATTTAAGAATTTAAATAAGGATAGAAACTAGTATCCCAGAGTCAGGAGTGCTGTTCCTTTGAAATATATATTAGGTGTAAGAATGAGAGTAGGGAGACAGTCATAGCACCCTTCTTAGAAGTTTATCTTCTCATGTTTCCTGTATACATGAAAGACAGCAGATTCCTTCAGAAGGCACTTTCTAGAGACTCAAGAGAATTCTCACAGCACTTGAACTAGAGTCCTGTTCTGATGTTCTGGAAGAGAACTGAACTTTTAAATTATTTTACTTTTTCTGTTTGCTGTTTTTGCATGCGCTTTCTACAAATGCTGCTGGAATCTATTCTGGCCATATCCACAATGACAATAACAGCAGTTTTGAATGCTTACTTATCTACTCATTTTTCCTTTCAAAAATCTATAATAACACGAAGGTCATCTGTGTGAGCTCTAAACCCAGTTGATGTGATTATTTCATTTATGTTATTCTTCATACACTTATTCACTCCAATTTTCCATTTCTATGATAATTCCATGTAAATTCAATTGTTAGTTTTCTGCACATAGTTTTCTGGATCTTTACACTACTGCTAATGAAATCTAGACAGAAAGTTCCGAACCACATGATTTCAGATAGACAAAAGATTCTATACCTTTCTTTTCAATAACATGCCACTCATGTTGCTTTTCTGCAGGAAAGTTTTTCAGTTAAAAAAAAATCTCAGAAAAACAGAATATGCACCAGAGAATTAAGATTACTGAGAGGATCTCTAGCTGCCAAGTTCAAGAAGTGCTAGAATTCACAACTTCCAGACAAAGACTACTGTTGATTTTACTCTCTGAAATCATCACTCTCCAGAAAGAGCACAGATGTGTGAATTTCCCTAACTTTCCTGCAGGACCCTGTAATTCAAAAGATTACGCTCCTAAATTCCTTTGTCCTTCATCAGAAATGAGAACTGGATATGGTTAACATATAATAAGGATGCTTCATCTTTGTGAAACTGGAAAACATCATTCCTCATGTCCCTCCCCATTATCCTGAAATATGACCTCAATGTAATAGATTTCATTGAGGGAAATTTATTCCTCCTCCTTTGTTTTCTTTGACTTCCTTTTTTTTTATTCCCAGAGCAGGAAGGGGGAGGGGGGGGTGGAAGCTGGGGAAAAAAATCAGGAAAAAACAAGTTGAAAATCAGAAAGGTGCATATTATGAGCACAAAAATTATCCTATTACAAACCTCAAAACAGCAAACAACCCCATAAACAAAGCTTTCTGGTCCATTTAATTGCTTATATTTTGTAATTTTCTCAGTTACCCTAATTCAGCTGACCAACATTTCATTCACATAAATGTTTCCAGACAGCTTAAGAATAGCAAAGGCGTACCCAAATTATTATTATTTATTGATATTATTATTGTTGCTGTTGCGTTGATGTTGTTAATTAGATAATAATAATAATAATAATAATAATAATAATAATAATAATAATAATAATAATAATAATAATAATAATAATATATACACTGGAAGATATGACTAAAATATTTCTAAAAGCTTGCAAAGACTAAAAAACAGTCTTCTTTTGTATAACTGTGTCATCTACCCAAAAAAAGCCAAAACAGACTGTAACAGATGAAGCAGTTCCTGAGAAAAATCACAAAAACCAAATGACAAATTCCATTTGTCCAGCAATCAATATGGTTAAGGTTTGATGACACAAATAATTACCTAAATAAATTAAAGACTTCACATGAACATCAATCTTAGAATAATCTTACATTGACTTTCAGAATTATCTAGCTTCTCTGGCATGGAGTTGAAGGATAAGATGCTGAAAAACAGATAGAAAAACAGGGGTGCCAGCTGGGGAGGGGAAAAAAGCCTTTTTGATTTAACTATAAATGGTGTTTAATGTATTTTTTGAAAAGAGCAAAACACATAATGAGTTTCTTATATTCCACTACAGCTTCTCCTAAAAAGTCCACCAATTTCTTTTTTTCCATTAACTGAAATGAAACAGTTCAATTCAATAGTTTTTACACATGATCCATAAGCAAGTTCTAAGGTAACCATGACAAGAGCTTAGCATCCATAATAAATTAATTACAAAAGGGTTTGGACATTCACTTGGAAATGTTTAGAGATCTGAAAATCAAGGAACTTCAAAAGCAACTATGCAGCAATATCACAATTACTTAAAGCAGATGAAAGTCTCCTCTTTGAGGACTATATAATGTTGCACAGATGACAATGACATCAGGCTCTGATGCAAATTTCACTTAATTATTGACCTGATTTCTGTCTTAAATCATATAAGAACTATGCCAATATTCACTTAAGTAGCCCCTAAGCTTCACAGAATTTCTGTGAGCAAGACATACAAAGGAAAGCTCCTTGCTTGCATCAGATATTTGTTTGCAAGCAGGATTTTCTTAAGAGGTTGCTCTTTGCTCTAGAAGCATCTTAATTTTGTCACAGCTATTTTCAATGCTGAAAGCAAAACAAAGCACTCTGTTTCAAGTTAGTTTTATTGCAAACCAAAACATTTTGCTTTAGTTTGTTACCATTCTGCACCTGCAGAAGCCCACAGTGAAACACACAGGCTGCTGCCTCAGCGGGGACTCTACCTCCCAACAGAGAGTGGCCTATGCTTTGATCACACAATGTGAGCCATTGTTGGAAACCCAACAGCACTGGTGGGCAAAAGCAGATACAGAACACAGCAGCCACATGACAGCCCTCATGCAGCAGTAGAGAATTTTGGGCAGGTGTAGTGAACCATTAAACAAAATATGCATCTTTCTACTTACATGTATTCTGCAAATTTTGTACCACTTCTAAATAAAATGTAACGTCCCACAGGACTGGTGTGCCACTGTTTAACTTCACATGGGGCTAAAAAGAGTGCTTTGATATATTTTAGCTCAAAAGAGTGCTTTTCATAGATTTGTGCAAGGGAAAAAAAAATCAGCTTCCAGTTAACTTGTGATTTATGTTTGTGCTTTCTTCATGATTGGGCTGAGACAAAGCTTCAATGACCTGCCATCAGTCCAGTTTCCTGATTTCCTTAAGCTTGAGTGAAGTTTGATAGTTTGATACAGGTTTTGACTCAGTTTACTTTTCTTATATTCATTGCATTCTATTTACATTTAGTACTCTATTTTTTTATTGGTTTTTTTGTTGGGTTTTATTTGTTTGTTTTTGTGTGTGTGTGTGTTTTAATGACTCAGGGAAATTTTTTTCACTGATTTTTTCATTTCAAGTTCACTGAAATTTTTTTCATTTTTTCACAGTTTATCAGTTGCACCAAAAAAGATGCAACTGATAAACTGATATTCAATTTTCTTTACAGTTTTTTAGTCTTCAGAAGTGCACTAGGCATTTCATAAGAGGTATGAAGGGCATCAGTAAGCTTGTCAAGGTGAACTGCAGTTTGTAAGCCATTATACATTTTATGAGATTAATTAAAGAGAGATAGAAATTTCAGATTAGATATAATTTTATACCTTAATATGATTACAAATAAAATTGTCTGCTCCTCCTCAATATATTTAATATCAACATAATATAGCACATTTTTTCATTCATTTGATTTTTCTCATCACAGAAAACTAAAAGAAGCCAACCTTATACCTCAGAAGGTTTCAAGGACCAGAACAATAATAAGAAATTCACGTTAAAGTAATTGAGAATTAAACTGAAGAGAACTTTCACGCTCAGTAAGGAAATGGATAGTAATGAATTCTTTTTCCACTACTTTTCAAAGCACGGGTACCTCTGTCCATCTGGCCCCCCCAGCATGGGTACCCTGAAGACAGGAACCTCCTCTACCTCACCATTCTTGGTGAAGTAGAGTGTGGTAAGGCTGTCATCCAGTTTTGATTAGTATCCTTGTGATTAGTGGAGTCCTTTGGGAAATGGAAAAGTCTATTCCAAAAGCACTTTAAACAACTTTACAGAGTTCAAACCCCCATCTCCAGAGATCACTGTCTACACCAAAATACGTCCTGTTCTGGAATAAGAAATTTTCTCATGATTTCCCTTTGAGGCTATGAAACTGGAATGATAGAAACCCAAATTCAGTGGATCAGAGAGAATAACTGGCTAGATGATCTAAGTGAGAGGACATGAATTCCAGGAATTTTCTCAAGCAGAGTTCAATGCAAAGCACCAGAGCATCCAGCCAGCTTGTTATATGGTTACTGGAATTTTTCTTCCAGGGATTTACATGAAGGAAGAACCAGTTTCTGCATCCCAACTGAGCTTTTAAGGAATATACTCTGACAACATCAAAATGTCCTGTGTTCTCAATTGTGGAGGGTAGCTCTTAGTGCACTTAGGGCTCCAGAACAGTCATGGGGTGGTACCTCATGAAGTTGACATCTGCAGCTCTAACCAACAGCTGAACAGGGACTTCCTGGGACACAGTTTTTGGGTTCAGATATCTGTGTCTTATTCATGCTCCTCAGTTACTGAATCTAGCCTGACGTGTACTTGTGGCTACTCTTGGGGAATACTCAGGTACAAGGGTGGGCAACAGCACAGCCCAGAGCTTAATTATTCACAATGCAGTAGTGAATGTTATGTCCTGAAGGGATTTTGGATAACACTGCTCCCACCAAATCCTGTAGCAAAACTCTTCATTGCAGTGTGAGCAGAACAGGTACGTATTGTCTGTTGTTTTTAAGAGCTGCCGTTGAGCTGTAATTTGTGTGAAGAGGACATTGCTCTAGAAATATAAATATATGAGAAATCCATCTCAACATTTCCAGCCTTGACATTATTACTTTGTATCACCAAACCCATCCTTGAAATAATCTATTTTCATGCCCTTCTACAGCTTTTCACCAATCCTTTATCCATCGCTGCACAACAAACAGCCTTAAACTTTAATGGCCTGCATGACTTTTATTTCCTCCCTGTTCATTACATTTCATCTCCAAAGTTGCCACATATTTTATATTTTTAACACAAAGACACTTGGAGTTGTGTTTGTGCCTGGAAGATTGGAAAATATCTGGCTTTAGGCTATATTATATGCATATGAGGACCTAATACTATTTAAATAACAGTTAAAACCACAACCTTCAAATGCAAAGCCAGCTATTAAAATATTGCTGGAGGCAATGTGGCAAGGTTTTATTCTAGTTTTATGCAAGATACGGGAACAGGAGAGAAGGTTGTGTCATTTGAATGACTACACTGCATTCCTCTCTATTTTCTAATTATCACAGATTTAATCAACTTGTTCTGTTTGTATATTTTGTAATAACCTTTCCTCTTCCCCTTTTATTCAGGGGAGGAGAAGGAGAGGAATTTATATAACATAGTAACTTTAAAAAATATGAGCTACATGGAAGACAGAACAGCAACTAAGATACTGTGATTAATTTCATAGACTTCCAGTAGGAAGTATTTAGTTTATCGGCACATAGTAAATGAATATTAAAATATGCATACCCCAAGGCTACAAGTGAAAGTAGATAACAGCTGTTGGTCTAAAATGTGGTTCCATAATGCAGAGATTGGAATAAGCTTGTAATTATGAATTAAAGCTAGAACAGTAAAAAAAAATTACAAACACATTATAAAGATATTCTTTAGCTCATACCATTTAAAATTAGTTCTCTTCATTTACAAAATGGAGCAGAAGGGAATGGATTTCTCTTATCAGATTCAGAAAAAATATTTGAAAAAAATCACTAATGGCCACCTGCTTTTTTTTAGCTCATGTTAAAAAAAAAACGTAACTCAGTTTTAGATCAACAGAATTTCATAGCAGACAGTGAAAACAAAATACCACTGCTTACTACTTTAATAGAAAATTAGCTTTGTATAGCAAATATGCTACTACTCCTAAACAAGACATCACAGACCTGGAAAAGGTGGAAAAAAATTAGAGCCAAATTATCTGCTTCACTTCATTAAGTATACTCTTGGCCAGTCTGTTATTCCTTTTACTCAGTGTATTGTCATTAAAATGCAAGAAAAATGCATGCCAATCTGAAGGACAAAATTGTGTCTGCCATCAAACAAAAAATAACTTATAAACTCTGCTTTACCTCATGTACATATTATAGAAACTGTTTTTATCTTACGCCTCAAAATTTTCAAATCACTTATCCTACAAGAAGTCATTAAGAGTGCAATTAAAATGGCGTTTCACGGAAGAAAATAAAGAGGACAAAATTTTATAAACAAAGTCTAAGTGAAACCCATCTAAAGAGATCCTTTTTTTAATCCCACCAGGCAATATTTCTACAAAAACACGCACACAAAATCACTCCTTGGACAGATTTGTTAGTTGGATTTCACTAGCAGAAATAAACCCTTGACTGTCACAGACAAAAAAGATGTAAAGCACAATTTAAAAGTTTATCCAAAACATGGAGGTGAAAGAGGGGAAGATTCATAAAATCTAGTTCCAGTGCACAAATTATAAGGTGAATCTCCCTGCATACTCAATGGAAAATGCTTAGCTTTCCCAGGATATTATTCCAAACAGCCTCCTTGCTCTGAATCACCTGAGCACTTTTCTTTCTCTATTGTCTAAACCTGACACAGGCCTATGTTGAACTTGTCCCACAGTGACTTGGATGAGGGAGCAGATGCCTCCTCAGAAACTTCACTGATGATACAAAGCAAAGGCTGATACCTCAGAGGATGGTGCTGACCTCAGCAGGTTGGAGAGATGGGCAGAGAAGAACCCTCTGAAATTCAGCAAAAGCAAATTAAGTGTCCTACACCTGGAGAGGAACAACCCCATGCACCAGGCTGAAAGGTGATCTGCTGGAAAGCATCTCTGCAGAGAAGAACCTCAGAGGCCTGGTGGACAACAAGCTGTCCATGAGCCAGCAGTGTATCCTTGTGGCCAAGAGGGTCAATGGAATCCTGGAGTTCATTTGGAAAAGCATTGCCAGCAGGTCAGGGGAGGTGATCTGCCCCTCTACTCAGCCCTGGTGAGGCCATACCTGGACCGCTGTGCCCAGCTCTGGTCTACACAGGGCAAGAGAGACATGGAGCTCTTGGAGTGGGTCCAGTGGAGAGCTACTAAGTTGGTCAAGAGTCTGGAAAATCTCTCTTCTGATGAAAGGTTGAGGGAGCTGGTCCCATTCAGTATCAAGAAGAGGCAGCTGAGAATACACCTCATCAATGTCTATCAGTATCTGAAGGGAGGGTGCCAAGAGAACAGTTCCAGGCTCTTCTCAGTGGTGTCAAGCAATAGCACAAGAGGCAGTAGGCAGCAGCTGATACACAGGAAGTTCCACCTGAACAGTAGGAAGAACTTCTTAACTGTGCAGATAACTCACACTGGAGCAGATTGCTCAGAAAAGTTGCATTCTCCCTCACTGGAGATAATCAGGAATGATCTGAATGCAATCCTGTGCAATGTGCTCTAGGACAACACTGCTTGGGCAGAGAAGTTGAACCAGATGACGCATTCTGTGATTCCTGGATAGTTTGAGTATAAGATGGGTATGAACAATCTAGAGTTTATAGCAAATCAACCCTAGGAGTGACCCTAGGAATGCCTGTTAAAAAATTAAAAACTATTTGGTCTGACTTCATTTAAACTACTTTCTGCAAGGTAAGAGACTTATGTGTGACTTCTGACACACTATACATTTTAATTTTAAAATCACAAGTAATTAGAATCACAAAAAGTCAAGTAACACAATATTCATTCTACTCTTTAATTCATTCATTGCATTGATAAATAGTTCTGACTTTACCATGTCTGTGAACCCAGGAGATGCTCTTCCTTTTTAAAGTCTACATTGATAATTTTTAACAACTTCTTATTTTCTTTTCTTTTTCTCTCTGCCTTCCACTCCTCCAGCCTGCCGTACATATTTCTATACATGTGGTTCTTCCCTAAATGACAGAGACTGTCAAGAGACTAAAATATCCATTGACTAGTAAAATGCAAGAAAATATAACTGTCCTTAGGAAATCAATGAGCTTTAAAAGACAATTGCTAACTATTGCTAAAATGTCATTCTGTCATACATTATTTTATTTCAAAAGCCACTACAGGTCTTCTATGAATAACTACATCAGAGTTTTTTTTCATGTTATCATAAAGACAAAGCTTTTTATGGTAACAGGAAATATCGCTAAGAAGAACAACAGAAGTTTTTAATCTTTGTCCTGTTGCATTTGTCATCTTATGATTTCCAATAAATACCCAATTTTTAGAGAACCCTTACATTTAGTGTCTCCTTTAGAGAAGAATTTTGTGAGAATAAATGAAATTTTAAACCATTTTTGGTTATGACACTGCTAATAAAAATGAATGAGTTTTATATGAGGCAGACAGTATGCACCACTTGCTATGTACTGGTATTGCTTCACACTGCAACATACTGGTAAAGCAAGTTCAATTAGCCCCTTTCTCTTCAGGACTAGGAGATTTAGTCTATCAGATTATCCTTTCCAAACAAATGCTTAAGTTTTCCACAAAGAAAAGAAAACACAGCAGCAGAAATTAAATTACAGAAATTTAGTAAATCTTTGCAAGTATTTTACAAAATACCATTCTTTACTTAATAACAGGCAAGCAACATATTTTATGATTTCCCATTCATTCGACAAAGCTATGGTGTTTGTAATTGTGTATATAAAGCCATCAGTCTTGCAGAGCCATCTTTAGCTGAGCAAGCCCCAAAGCATCCCGTCCATTCTGCTCAGATCTGATCAGCATCTTTATAGTTTATCAGCCTTGGGGTTCAATTTTGTTTTGGATGCTTTTATAAATGAGCACAATCACTGGTGAATCTGTTCTTCCAGATTGCAAAGAGAAAAATCGAGAGAAGAACTTTAGTAGATTACTGTGTCACTGAGGATAAAGTACAAACACAAATGCACCTAAAGTAGTCTCAGAGATTATTTCATTGGGTGTACATTTTCAGTTTTATTTCAGTAAAATTAGATGATTGTCTTAGTTATTATTGTTTTTGAAGCTATATTCTGTCCCCAGGCAAGGTGCATGATCAATGCACTATCTAGCAAAATCAATTTGTTGCAAAGTACTATTTATTTAAGAAAAGGAAAGAGGGGGAGAGAAAAAGAGAGTAATGCATAGCAAATGTGAAGATGATTATAAGACTTTCTTCTAGTAAAGCTGAATTTTATCACTGAAGCATGGAAGTTAAGAAAAAATATGGTTGATTTCACAAACCGTGTACAAAACTACTTCTATATACATATTTAAACTCTAAGGTAACCAGTGAAAAGCTATCATCAAGTTTTGTGCCTCCTTCTATTTTTCCTATAAGAAATGAGTTTCCAGCAATAAATGAATGTGACCAATGATACTTTTCTGATACACAGATCAACGGCAGAAATGTTTCCACTTCTACATAAACAGTACATAGGAAATAACACATATGTTATAATATAAAAGAGGGTTTGGTTTCTTTTCTACAGCAATAAACAGTCTGTACATGGTATGCTTTCTTATTCAAGAGATCATCAATATCACTGAATATCTTATGGGTTAGAGGAATGTGATTTTCTCAAATAGCAGAAAGGCTGCATTCTCATGACAGATAGGGTCAATTTTGTTTTCAGAAGCTGTTGATGCTCTTGCGTTATCTCTGTCATGGCCACCATATTAGAAGTGTAGCAAAAATCCATTATCTGCAATCTCAGTCAAAACATTGGCTGCTCTGAATAGTTATAGGCAGCACAAACATCCAGTCAGCTGCAAACTGAATATTCGTAGGTTCAATGAGAAAAATACTTCACCAAAAGTGGTTAACTGCAACTGGTCAGAGTTGCCATCATCTCCTCATTCAGGATTATCATCAGGATATCAAAAAATGTTCCAGAAATTATGATGCTGTAAAGAAATTGGATTCCTAAATTTCATTAAGAATCCGAACTCTGACACCAGTTTCAATCCCTATCTATCAGTAACTACAACCCGTGTTGTACAGAAACTACTCATACACACAGATGTATTTTCATTTCATTTCATTTTAGGACTTGAGCAACAACTGAACTGAAATCAGGGGAAAGAAAACAGCTACCCAAAAATGGAGAATCTGGGTGGTTTTCCAGCTCATAAAAACAGTGCTCTCAGTAGTGAATTTTGAAGTGAGTAGTTTCTCTTTTCTTTTTCTTTTTTCTTTTTTTGAAGTGAGCAGATTAGTAGAAAAGGGGTTACTTTTCTAATGCAGCAACAATCTCTAATGGCACCACTTAAGTTATCCTTGCTCTCTACTTAACTATCCTACCCTTTAACTGGAAAAAAAGAGATGAAAGACCCATATTGTTGTACAACAGTATGACCAGTTAATCTATCTGCCATTTGCTATTAATAATGCATGTTTTCAAGCAGCAGGGCTACACAATAATGCTTTCTGGGTTTACATTATCAAATGTTAGGTAGCATTGCTGAAGTAGATCCTCTTGAGGCCACAATGGTGAGAGATTTGAACAAGCCATTTTCAAAAGGTGAGATGGTACCTATTACTCAGAGCTACTTAGTGAAGCAACCATGTGTTTGGAACTGCTGTAGGATAAAGAGACTTGGCAGGTGAGTGAAAGCAGCCTCATAGGAACTAGGACAATGCTGAGAGCCCCATGGATAGCTCTAGTCCAAGCAGAGGATGGGAAAGACACCAAGCCTTTCCAGCTAGACAGCTACCAATGTCCATGTCATACCTATGTGCTCACTTTAATTCTCCCTTTAAAATTCTCCAACACTCTCCAGAAACAGATGCAGCCTTGGCTGACTGAGTGGGTAGATATCACAATAAAGGCAACTCAACAAACATGTACAGACCCCATGTAAAAGTATTCTTCTGACCTGTCTGCTCTTTTACACCATCTTATATTCCTGTTAAGTGTTATTGTGTCTTAATATGCTCCTTCAAAAATATTTTCATTGCTAAGGGAGAGGAAAAAAATCACTGGAGTTATAAATTAGAACTAGGTTTCCACTGAAATTCAAAATTCAACTCCTTCCTTTCCCCCACCCACATATTTGAGTTTCTGTCATTCAGACTGTAAATTACTTTGTGTGTGTATGTAGTCATGGGCACAAAATATATACATAAACATTTACATACAAATCCAGACATGAATACACACCTGTCGCAGACATCTTTCATGAAAAATTCTTTCTTAAGATTTTTCCTTGTGAGAAGCTGCAGTTTCAGCAATCAAAAGTAAACAATGGTTATCTGCTGCTGTAGAATGCAACAGGTAGACCCATGATTGGTCTCCTGTAAATGTTTAGATTTACTGACCACTCATGGCAGAGCTAGCTCTTGCTCTCTGTCTGAAACACAGATCTTTGTTATTCATTCTTTTCTATTCTTAGCTTGGCTAGCTTCTGAAAAAACCTTTTACTTTCTATTTCTCTTTAGTATAGTCTTAATGTAACATATATAATAAAATAATAAATCAAGCCTTCTGATCATAAAGTCAACATTCTCGTCTCTTCTTCATCCTGAAAACCCTTGTGACCAGTCACACACACCTAGAAAGATGTGTTATTCTGCAAATAGCCTGGAAAATTATGGTGACTAAAAAGAAAACTCCTCCATGAATACATCATTTCCAGGGAAGCACTTGAAGCCACTTACATTTTCCTCTGGAATGTGTGGTAATGGTCACTGTTGAAAGGGAGATACAAGGCCAGACATTTCATGGGTGAGACACAACATGGAGACACCTCATGTTCCTGAGACTGAAGCTGCAGACAAACCCACCCCATTCTGAGATCCTGCTTCAAATCAGAACATCTGTGGAAGACTTGAGGACCCTCAAAGACCAGAAAAGCACAAATTCTGGGGAGGATCCCCATGTGGTTGCATATGCCCTATGAGCATATGGCACACTACTGCTCATAGAGGAAGAGAGAATAGTTAACAATTTATTGTATATGATGGTATCATCCTGGCCTGACAGTTTTGGGTCAAGGACACAGAAATCAAAATGTAAATTAACACACAGTGAATGATAAGGGAAAAAAAGGCTACACAGGAATTATTAGATGAAGAGATTATGACAAAGGAGTCAGATTCCATTAGGACACTCACAGTAACATTCTCAAAAGATGCAATACACTTTTTTTTTAAGGAATACACAATGGTGAAGCTTAAGAAATTTCAGTATACATATTTTCTCTCATTTCAATCTACACATCACCTTTTCAGTTATGTTCCATTGTGAGTTTTATGTTTAAGTAGACTTCAAATATTGAGGCTGAAGACACAATCAAAACAGACAGCATTTTTACGAGTTTTATGTGCATTCAATGACAAGTTGTAATATTCATGTATTTCGTATGCCTGCTGTCAAAGTGGACTCAAACTTCAGCATATTTCCAGATAAAAAATGGAAGACCTAGTTTTGCTAAGTCTCATATTTATGTCATGTATTAAAATACACTTTTTTTTTAAGGGCTTCAGTAGTTGTAATGTATAGGTTACATTAGAAATAGATTTCCATTACAGAAAAAAAATCACAACCACAGATATTTAAATTCTGTTGATGAAATTGTGGAGAATATGCTTAGATGGTTACATTCTTAGCTCAAAAAACAAAAAAAAAAATCAAGATGTAAATATGTTCAGGGTACTACTGGTAACTTGTAAATAGTTTCAACAATGCAAAAGGTAATTTGGAAAAAAAAAGAAATTAAGTAGCAGATACAGCAATAAAGTAATAAAGTAACCATAATGACATTGTTTGACTATATTTAAACACACTTAGGATCAAAAGAGACAGTTAACAGTCAAAGAGCAAAGAAAGAAAATATATCATGATATCAGGCAAAGAAGTCATGCACAATCATAAGCAGTTAAAATATATATTGTTCTAAGTCATTAGCTAAAATATTGAAAGACTTAACTACAGTAGAAATTAAAACACTTATTTTTATGCTTTGAAATTAATATAGTAAACTGCAGCATTGCCTTCTTAGGAAATGGAGCAAGTTCACTGGTTTTACCCTACTTCACATTTTCATGGTTGTTTGTTCAAACAGTAACTGGAACACACCTAGTTATACAACAATAGCTGCTTTTAACAGCTTGCACAGCTTCTGGTCATGACTGACTCAAGGCTGAAAAGCTTAAGAAGCCTAAATTTTTCAAGGAGTTCTTGTGGAAGAACATGTGGGTTTTTAACTTCAAAGAGCAAAAAGATGAGAAAACTGAGCCAACAATGGAGAATGAATGAAAGCTCAATGTATATTTGGAAAGGCACCTGAAAGGTGACATCCATTTCCAAAGCTTAATAGTTTGAGAATACATGTTTCTTTCTTTTAGCAGAAATCCTGCAATGCCATTTTTCATTTTCTTTGCTTCATTTGGCCACAGTAACTTCCTACATCTCAAAGAATATATTTTCACCCACTTTTTTGGGTTTTTTTCAGTACTGTCCTTGTTTTCAATTATGTTATATTCCAACTCTGAATCCAGACACTGTATTTAGGAAAGTTATCTGTACCTTGATAGAAGCATTTATTTGTTGCTGTTGCAACAAACTGAGACCAGAATTTGTCCAATGTCTCAGACCTGTATATCAAAAAAATTGTTACTACCTTAGTTTCATCTACAGATGAAGCACTCCAATTTTGAAGTGATTACACCTACAGTAGAGAGGATTACTCACTGTTTTAATTCTATCATTAGCTATAACTTATGTCAATATGTAATTTATATAGGTAGGAAAATATTTATCATTTTGAAGCTGTGACAAGAATGGAGGAGTGAAAAAAACAAGGGGAAATACAGGATTTGCCTTAACACGGATATAGCTGGACAAAAAATAGGTACAGATGAAATTCTACACTTTAATTGTCACAGACTAAACTAAAGAAAAGTTTCAAAGAAATGCAGAAACATTTTTTCAGTCTGTCAAAACCATCTAACATTTACAAGAGCCAGCTGTAGCTTGCTAGGATATTTTTCTCCCCTTCCAAGAGACTTTACCCCTCAACATTGACAGATTTACCCCCAACATCATGGCCATGCTTCCTCTTCTACATGCAGAAAGGAAACAAGCTGATGTACCAGCTTGGACTGAGCGAAAAGGCAGGAAATAAAACTTCTGTAAAGTATTCAATTTTAATTGGATACAGTCAAGCTATCCAAATAGGAAGAAATTTGCTATAAATTAGCCATTTTCCTCCTGTGTTAACAGTAAGAGAAGAATAATTGCATTTTGCAGCCATTCACACTATTGGTTTTGGGTTTTTGCCAGGTTGCAGACCTGTCTCAAAGACTTACCCTCCAACTACAGTATACCAGTTCAATCCTAACAAGCATTGGGGAGAAGACAGGAGCAGCCAGCTCCTCATTCCTCTATCAAAGTGCTTTGTGCTTAGGCTGTTACCAAACCCCATGAGGAGTTCAGAGAAAAAGCCCAATGTGGCTGTTAGAGAAAGGCTGTTGCAAACCCACACAGAGCTGTCACAACAGAAGACAACGTGTTGTGGGAATTCACTGCTTGTAGACAATGGCTGAAGAATTGCTACCAGAAGTATCTTTAATACTCAGAAAGCAATTTCTAAAACACATTGTTTTCAAAACCATATAAGGTGGCAGGAATTCTCAAAGGGTACACTCTAAGTTTGTTCTAAATACTATCATACCGAGGCATGTCCTGAAGAGAAGAGAATTAATTTCCATTTGTGATCTGCCTTCACTATTGTTATTTAAAAAGCACCACAAAATTTCCAATAAAAGCATTTTAGTTACTTAACAAGCAATGCTTTACAAAAGTTAATCATGTAACACAGGAACTAGGTCACATCTACAGCTCATCTGGGCCTGTATCTGATTAAACATACATCCATAATGGATGTTCTGTGAAAGAAATAGCAAACCTAGACTAACATTTTTTTCTAGCATACCTTACATATCATAGTTATCTGTGCTTTTACAAGCTTCCCCAAGACAGATAAGTTGTCTTCATGCTATAAAAGAGGTACTATCTAAGTCACAAATGTATCAGGAACGGAAACCTTTTTAGACCCCTTTTGGCCTTGTGAAAAATTTTGATCTGCCTTAACCAGGCTAGCATCTCCTCCTCATATGGCACAGATACATCACTGAAGTCAAAATAAGCATCTCAACAGAACATTGTGCAGGCACAGTAGTCTACTAATATGATGCCAATAATAAAATTCAGACAGAGTTTGTTCCCTTGTTTAACCTAAGATTTTTATTCCCATTGTTACCAGAAGATATTCTGGATGAGGCTTTTAACTGTGTCATCGTTGATGATAGTTTGATAGTTTCTCACATAGTTTGGGTGAGATTTAGTTTGCTGCAAACAGATCCCCTAATTTAGTTAGTTACCTGTGTCCTGAACACTGTATCTGACAGGCTCAGGACTCCCCTCACCACCCACCACATACACCCTCCAATCTGCTCTCAAAACTTGGTTGTCTCTGTACACACATACAAAATCTAAAATAAGCTGTTCACTGTCAGTGAAGGGACGGTAAAACCTGTAGCCATGTAGGTGGTCATTAAGGGAGGTAAAAAACCCCTCAAACTCCAGAGAAGAAAATGCATCCAGAAACCATTTTCCAACTTAGCAGATAATTTTAGAAATACAAAAGAACATTCGCAGCATAGATATTTGCTTTAACATTGCTCCTGTATAACTAAGGAACAATTTTGGTTCATAACAAATGATTAAAGCACCAATTATTTTGACTAAATATGTATTTGAAACCCTCAGGCTGCAATGGACTTTAAAGCCATTAATTCATTATTTAGTTGTCAGCGTGGAAAAATGTCACAAGCTTAAAGGTTCAACAAACACTTCGCAATATTAAAGCAAATGATCACATTTGAAATTTCAAACTGTTACACGATTTTATTTATTACATAGTGTAGATTACCTTTTATGCACACATTTCTTGCAATGTATTCTAGAACAATTTTGTGTTGAACAGAATCTAATCATATTTTAAGCATAAATTTAAATAAAGAGAGAAAAGACCCCCTCAAGAGCTTCTGGGAAATCATTTACAAAAATCTTTGAGGCTCAGGTGAAACAAGTTGTGCTGTGGGATTTGAAAGATCTGTGGAAGTGTAAGCTATAAAATCACTTCATCTTGGATGCTTAGAAAGGTGGTTTGGGAAAGAAACTCCACTTTTTCAATGCCTCAGTGATATATGGCACTGACACTAATGGCTATAAAACCTTATTAGGGAGTGCTGTGAAACTCATATATTTGAGTTTCTTATGTGGAAAGATTTGAGTATTCACATTACTGTGGAAAAGAGGACATGTCCACGTTCATCTCTGGAAAGTGGATTGATTCTGGCAATCTATTCGGGTATATACAAATATCTTAGCTCTCCAGGACTGTGACAGAGAGAAGCGAATGGCACAGCTCTCACTCTTAAATCTCTGGCAAGACTTTCTGATGATTTGATACATAACCTAACCTTCACTGAACCTCAGCTGCATGGCTATCTAAAATAAAACTATGACACAAGCCAAGGTTTGGGTGCTGCAAACTTCAGCAATGAAGCAAGAACAGTGAATCATTTACATCTCGGCTAATCTTAGAATTAAATTTTGCATTACAGAAAGCTAAGTTCTGGCTGTAAATTAGCAGACCCAACACTTAAGAGCTGGGGCTGAAGCCGAGCTGGGAAATCAAGCCAGCAGATTGGGACAGCAAGGCACAAGGCTCTCAAGCCTCAGGGTGAGGGATTCCCAGGAGGCTCCTCACAGGCCTGACACAAGGTTGTAGGGCTATATCACATCGAGGCACACCTTAATCACAGACAACCAAACCCCTTGAGTGTGGGTTGTGAGTTCTCTCCAGACGCCGGCAGACAGAGGTCCAAAAGGGATTTGTTTTTTAGTGCACTGCTTTGATTCAAGGGGAAGACTATTCAGTTCCAGTTCTGCTTACGTGGACATCAGGATGTGTCTGATTATCAGTGCACTGTTAGATGATCCCACTTGCCATCACCTTCCTCCTCTACACTACATGCTGTGGAACTGCACCAGATACTGAGGACACTGCTGTGCTTACCCTGTAATCAACCCCAACTCCTGGCTCAGCCACAGCATGGAGAGACTTGTCCTGGCCCTATTAAGCACCTGCCCCAGGAGCAGTGGAGAACCAGAACTACAGCAAGAATCAAGTAATTCTTTCTTGGGAAAAGGAGTACACCTTGCACTAAGTTAATCTGTCTATGTATCTCTGTAGAAAAGACTACCCAGAAAGACCAGAGAGGAAAAAAAATGAAGACTTTTTCTTTGGATCAGATGTCAGAAGAGCAAGCCTTGAAAGGAAAAAAAGATGGTTAAACCCTGAAGGCATTACAGGAGCTCTATGTTTAAAAGGATGCCAAAGGATTCCAGAAAAAATAATGCAAGTTCATAAGTTCCTGATTGTAAGTCAGTCCCGGAAAGAATCAACAAGGAGAAATGAAATCACATTGTGAGCCACATTCAGAGATGGTGCTGTGCAAGACACTAATTCAAAAAAGATACAAGAATTAAATTGGTAAATCCTAGATGGTTTTAGATATGAGATTTTCCAGGTGAAACTCCTAGTAATTTAGTTACTATATTACAAGAGAGAGCAGAATCTGAATTACAGATGTATTTAAAATACCCAAATTTAACCAATATAAACAAATCTCCCACATTAATTTTCCAATCCAACAATATCTTTTTAAGGTGCTCTTTTGTTCCCCTCATCTTCTTTTCACCTTCTACACAATGGGAAACCCAATTCAGTTTGCCACCACTGGCATTTCCAGTATCTCAAGTGCAGATCTGTCATTCTAGAGTCCAAGTTCACTGTCAATGTCAGTGCAGATTCCTCAGAGTGGCAGGGACCATTCTTTGTCAGTAGACCTGCACATAAGCATCATACACACTAGAAACACCAACTCTGACAATTGCCCTCACCAAAGGACAAAGACAAGAACACTTTCTTTCCACATGAAAGCCAGGAGGCTCCAGAGGGCTTGGCAGAAATTCTGAAACTGTTTTCACTGTTCTTCCAGAATCCACATATATCCCCTCCCAAATGCCCACCAGTGGTAAGGATGCACTTTGAAAAGCAGAGAGGGCAAATATTCCACCAATAGGCTGACAGTGCAGAAACGTACAGTTAGATCTCATTTAAAGTACTAAAAAAGGATCTGTCTCACCAGTATGCAAAATGTAGACAATGGATGTTCCTTCCCATTTGTGTCAACCAGGAAGAATTCTGCCTTTAGCTGAGCTGCACATAACATGGTCATTTTAAGGTGTGTCAATATCTTCCACATGACACTTACCTAAGCCTGCCTTGTCCATCTAATCTCATCACAATTCCTGCTACTAATAAATGCTACATTCCTCAGCCTGGAATCATCTCAGTGGCAAAAGAAGCTGTGTGTTATTGCTGAAGCCCCCCAGCCATCGTCCAATAAGTTTTTTACTTAAGGTTAAAAAATTAGTTTTCAGTAAAATTAGAACTGCATGCATCTTAGGAAAGCAGAGACAAAGAAAAACCATTTTTAATGTCATCTCCAAAGCAAAGAAAATGCTGTGAGCAATACTGTGTTAAAAATTTAAGTCCTGCAAAAACAAAAGCCTTAAAAATGCAAGATGTTACTAATATCAATTGAAGAAACAATTTAAAAATATTTAACAGGTTCCTGCTTTTCCATTTAGACAAAGAAAGGAAGCTTGCAAAGATTTAGTAATTATACTACATGCCACAGACTCACAGCTACAGAAAATATATGGTCATGGGCATATGGATTTGCAATTGTTGTTTAATATGGTGAATGTAATGAATAACTGAAAGACATTCTCTATTTATATATTTAGAGACATTTGTCTGAGGGTAATTTTGCTGCCACACAGTATAAGCATATGAACAAAAGCTTGGTCCCACTGCAGTCAGTGGTAAAACACCATTGCCTTCAATGAAGTGAGATTTAAGTATTTACATATGTGCGCTCATACAGTAAATATCTTTCATTCTTATGTGTTAAAGCTTTACCCATTAAGCTGAAGTCTGAGAGAATATTAGGTTTCTGGGCCTCTGAAAATGTATACCAAGTAATTTGGTGCAAAGATGCTCCTGAAATCATATCACTGTGATAGATCTTCTGGATTCATAGTTCTGCATCAATTCTGGTGTACATGCTAGTTATAGCCTGAAGGTACAATAAACAATGCAAGTTAGTAAGAGGGGCCCTGAATTTTTGTTTCAAACAAGCATTTAGTTTATAGCAGCAGGAATATATATGAACAAAGGGAAGAACAGGACAGTACAAGTTTAGACAAGAGAGATGGCTCTTTTACCTGAATTTAATCTTTCCCCTGCAAAGACAGAAAAAAAAAAAATTTCTTTTTTTTGATCCTGTCCAAAAATTAAATAGAAATCCTGGTATCAGTGGATTTTGGATCAGGTTGGCTAGGAATGTGTTCATTAACAAATAAAAATAATTTTAATTTTAAAACATTCAGCAAATAGCTCATGAAAGAAAAAAATCTATCATACTGAAAAACCTGGCCACAACAAAATAACTAGGACATTGGGAGTTTATTCTGTTCTAAACTCTCTTAAGACACTAAGCAGCTTCACAAGAATCAAAGTACTTGAAAATTGTTATAATGAGAGTTAACCAAGTAAAAAGCATTGGACAAATATTTGCAATCACCTATTTGACCAAAACGCTGTTCTAAATATTGTTTGTTAACCAGAATTTATTAGGAATAAATGAATGAGAGAGACACCTTTTGTCACCAAAACCAAGCTCTCTTGGGCTAAGTAACTCATCCCTGTTCTTAGGTTTGTAAATTCTACAAAGAAATAAGCTTCTTGTCCTTACCACTCAAAACCTTAAATTGCCCTAATGGCTAAAACATCCTTAAAAATCCATCATGGTGCATTTCTACATATATCTTCTGCTAAAATGCTTATTGAACTTTTTAATATCTTCTTCACACCTATTATCTTTACATTTTCATATATTTACGCAGAAATAGCTATTTTTTTCATTTTTTAAAAATTATGAAATTATCCTATTGTTTCTCCACAAAAAGGCACGTTAGCCTCAAAATATTATTTCCCTTTTGTCTTGATGTTTTCTCAAGTAAAACGTAAGCTTGAATCTTGACTAGACATAGACATCAGATACTCAAATTTCTACATACAAGAAATTTTAACAAACACAGGAGAAAATTATTAATAAGCAAAGTTAAGAATTCATTCATTTTCCAAAGTATTTTTAAACATATTTCATAGCAGAAATACCAAATGGATCTTCTAGTTCTAGTGGCAAAAACCCCTAAGAAATACACATTATAGAGACTCAGTATTGACAAGAAGCAAAGTATCAGTAGATCAGTATCTTAGCATGAATATTTCATTAATATTTAGTTAATATTTTACACTAAGTCTTTTCAAGAATTCTACATGCTCCTCTCATTTGAACTGGCATTGAAAACTATTTCCTCTTTGCAGCATGCTTTTCTTGTACTAAACAAAATACAAAGTGAACTCGATTTACACAAGTTAGACAGCTAAGAAAGCAGCACAAAACTACATTAAAGTTTCCAAAAATGCAGCCAATACTGAAGAGAAAAGAAAGTAATCAAAAACAGTTTTGTAAATTGGCTCTTCATTTTAAACTAATAGCCTTTGACACTTCTCTCTTATAAATCCGAAACCTTGTCAACACCTTCCTCTTCTTGTTTCTGTAGAACTAAGAATTTTTCAAATTCTTAACTTGATAAATAAAGAGCTATGACAAGTACAAGGCTTTGCCCAAATTCCCACCTTAAAAATCCTAATGTTAAAAGAGACTGTTAGATATTCGGTAGTAAATTATGATACAGAAGCTAATCAACAAAAAATAAGCCTGTCAGATCAGTTGTGTGCTTAAAGACAAAACATCTGACACACCTGTGTTGTGTTTTCACAGGATCTTGTATAGTGGGACTTCAATTGTCTCTACTTGCAGCTATTTCAATATCAGAATTGAATAATAGTCAATGACAAGACATGGCAAACACTATAAATTTTAGGGGAACACCTATCACTGCTTAGGTATGAAATTTTATCTGTGGTGCAATCCCCTGAGAAGTCCAACACCAGATAAAGCAACTTGCTAGAAAAAAATGTAAGGAGATACTGATGAATACCCTTTACTTTAACAGAGGCAAGGCTATGTATATGGAGAGGAGAAAAACCTATAAATATATAAAAATATTTAAGTTTGTGAGCAGCAGAATCAAGAATACCTAAGAATACCTCCTAGTAGTCTGTTTTATAACTGAGATTTTCTAGTGCGATGTGACTTCCAATTGCAATTCTAACAGTCAGGACATTTATAATTTCTCCTTCCTGCACGGATTCACTTTTGGTAATAAACATACTTCCAACATCATTTCTTTCCTGCAGAGGCATTAATGATTGTTTTCTTCTCTATCCAGATGCTTTGTGAGAAATGTCCACAAAATTATCATCTTTGATAAAAACCTCTAGGTTTTGTCGAATTGCATGGTTGAAGCCTGGCAAATAGTTAGAAATTTATCCCTGGAAAACAGATGTTTACCGGGATAAGTCCTATTTCCTTCTGAGGCCATGCTAAGCTATAGTAGGCAAAGGTTTTTCAGTTTTTGCTCATTAATAAATATCAGATAATTTACAAAGATTTACTTACACTGGTATTTAGGGATAGGTCTATGATCCTAGACCTCTGAGGTCAGCTGAAAGCACTGGAACACAATCAAACTCCAGATCTAATGATGTGGCTGAGAATTTTCTCCTTCAGTGCAGATGTCTCACAAACTTTTTTTTGAAGCTGCCTTCTGCAGACCTCAGTGCAAGCCCAAACTGACAGAATACAGCTTAAAAAAGAGGAGCAGGTCAGTTTACAGGTCAGCCAAAGGGATGGAGTTACTTAGACAGGTCTTCAGGCTGCCTCTACTAAGCAGAGCATCTCAGTGACCTCTGGAATAAGCCACACTGGAAAGGTGCAAAGGTGCTTTAAAATTCTCTTAACCATTTCCCTCATGGGCCAGATTTGCTGTTCAGCCCTACAAAGGTGCTCTCCCAGTGTAACATTTGCTCATGTTGAGTAGTCTGAAATAATGCTTGGTTTATTTGTCTACTTTGGATGAGAACCAATCCCAAGGCCCTCAGCACATTGTTAATTAATTCCTTTCCCATGAGAAGAAAATTATTTCTTTCCTTATTTTTAACAGCCTTCGAACAATGTGAGGGTCTTTCTGGCTGCAAGGTAATTACAGAGCTGCTGTTTCTCACCTAAATCCTCTCACTATATGCACAGAAACATTTTTAGTATGCACTACATCCTTGTCATCCTTTAAATGTTTCTGTAATTAAAGGCAATGCTGCCAAAAAGATGTTCCAAGTTGAATAAAAAAATATTTGCATGAGTAAACCAGCTAATTACTTGGGCTATCTCACACAAATATTTTTTCCACAAGTTGTGTTTAGGAAGAGAAAAAGTAACCATCAACTCAAGCATGCATTGAGGGAAATAAACCACCAGTTTTATAGCACAGCCATTAATTTAAACTTGGTATACATCTCTATATTTGATTTTCCAGGAAAAAATAAATATATTTGTTGTAAACACCCAGTCCTGCACATACATTGACTGTTATTGCAAGATTACTACTCCACTGTTCAGTAGAACTGAAAACATGCTCACGTGCAGATGCCCTCATTGAAACAAAAGAAAAAATAAATAAACAGATTCAGACTGTGCCGTTAAGCCACTCACCAGCCCCAACAAGAACTTGTGGTGCTATTGTGCTCAGTTGCTTCCACTGTATCACTTCAGAGATTTGAGAAACACTAATTTCTACAAGCAAACAACTCTGCAGGCTGGCATTATCAGGAAAGTCACAGAACTCCTTCTCCCTCTATCACATTTACTTGTCATAAAATATTTGGCTAGATTTTGATTTAGAATAATTCAAAACAGGTTGGTGAGCAAAGAGAGAAGGCAGGGGATTCCATTAAAGAAGGCCGTTAGGGTATTATTTGTAATAGTGCCCTTCCTCTTCTGTGGAAAGATACCTGCTTCTTTTACATGCCCTAGGTCACGTCCAAAACATGAAAGATATGTGAAAACATTAGCCCTGCTTATGCAAGCCAGAAGTTTTACTGACTCCTTGACATTCAATTATGTTTTCATTCATAACTTCAAATGAGTCATTTCATCCTACCACCTGGTTTCCAGACACTTCATCCCCCAACTTGGTTTGCTTAAGGAGCTCTTCTTGTTCATCTGAATGTTTTGGGTACTAATTGGCAAAGGATTTCCCTTCCACTGTTTTTCATTGTGTGTTTTCGTGGTGGTCCTTTATCTAAGCCCATTCAAAGACAGTTCTGCTTGCCAGGTACTGAATGCCCTTGAGCTGTGTTACATCACTCGCAACTGCAAATAGTTTGCAGTGATCTCTCTTGGCCCAGCTTTAATAAGAATGCTGTGGAAAGGGCTGGGGATTCTGTTTTGGATTTTAGTGTTTGGGTTACTCATGTTTCCAGAAAACTGCATGTGGGTCACAAAGCAACCACTGAAGTGGATTTATAACCTTTATATGGGAAGTCCATCTTCCGTGAGATAGGATTCCTGCTATGCCTGAACTCAGCTGCAAAGCACTGTATCAAGGCCTCAAGCCCTTCAATGCTATTTATGGTATAAATATAACGGTAAAAAGTAATGGTAAGTATAATGGTAAAAAATTTTTTTCTTCTTCAATAAATATTAATTATGAGTTAGGGTGGGTAGTAACATTCATCTTTCCAAAATTGTCCTCCAAAAATAGAACACAGAGTTTTTTTCCCCCGCAAAGGTCTAGACCTAACTGCTGCTGAGAGTAGTACATAACAGAGCAACTCATAAAAAAGAGATGTCACAGTAGTAAAGAAGGCAAAAAGAGTTAAGTGATGTTTGAGGTAACTGGGTTGGGGGTGGATGTGCAGAAAAAAGGGGGGAAAAACCAAAACAAACTATATTTAAACATTCATGACTGATTCTCAGACACATTTTATGTCCAGCATTAATAAGCTTAGGTAATCCACACACTGAGCCAAAAGAATAAGGCCTAGCTAACCATAACTAGGCTGCTGAAAAAATATGAAGGTAAAAGTTAGACAAATCCCTCAAGCTTTAAAAAGAATGAAATTGTCTCTAGGAAACAATTTCTGATAACAGAATGCTATACTTAACCCATTCAAGCCTTTTAGCTGCTAGATGATGCAGCAAGAAAAGTTAAACAGAATGTGTCACTATGCTTTTGAAAGGAAGAACATTATGCTAGTAATGACTCTGGAAAATGTACATCAGTTATTTGGTCCTAGAATTAAAACAGTATCATTTTTCTGATAGCCTTAACTTCCACAATGAGCTTAACCCTGCTTAAATTTCTGAGATGACTGTACAATGAAATGATGAGAAAAGAAGAAATAGGGACAAGAGATGATAGTCTGGACACCACATTTCCAGAAGAGAGTAAAGAGTTTAAACCTGTGATCAAGTCAATATAATTTGTTCCAAAGAAGGTAGCACATCAAGAACATCTGGGGGTGTACCTGTGAGATCTCTGTGCAGACTCTTTTAGTCAGTATTTCATTTATTATGTCTTATAAAAATCACATACAGTTTGCTAATGTTACATATCAAAAGTAAAAGAGAGAAACCTGGTCCGCCTTAGATTATGATCTGTTTCAAATAATGGCCAAATGCTCTCCTGGCCTAATTCCATTAAATGCAATGGAGTCATGCCAGGAAAGTATTTGGTCCTAAGCATTTAATGAGCATGTTACTTGAAAGATTAGGGGCCATTTAATCCTCTGGTATAAGCTGGTATAATTTCATTGCCTTACATGGAACCATGCCAGCTCACAATAGCTGAGGATCTAGACTCACAAGTGAAGTTACTTTTGCCCTAACAAGTATATGTAGCTCATATCCTCACGTATGCTCAACTTGCCATATAGTCTTACAAAGATCAAGCCTGGCCTGCAAAGCTTCCCCACCCTTGAAAACACCTAAGTGGTAATTTCTTCCATTTTTATATACCCATTTAAAAACATGGGATTCTCTTTCTCTCCTCCTAAGCCTTCAAATAAGGATTCTGCTAAATGCATACCTCTTGAGTCATATCTAATTTGGCTCTGACTATTATGAAGTCACATTAAGGCAAAAATTATTTCATGTTAGATTGCCAGTTATGTAAAAGTCATAAGCCATTTTTACCATCTAAGTCTATAAATTTCAGTTTTCTTTCATTAAGATAATATCATTCTGCCTCAAAACAATGCTGGAAAGCAAAACTAATAATGCACAAAAACTTCCGTTCTCTGATGAAGGGTTATTATTCTTCATGCAATGACATTCAAAACCAATCTTCTCATTCTTTTTCCTATTACTAACTACACATACACTTAGGTATGTTTATCAATTTTTGCTCATGGTTATGAATTCTAAATCATTAGGGCAAAAGCTAACTTCAGTCAAAGACTTTCAACTAACAATTGCAAGATACAATAAGCATCTGTTGTACTTTCTTCCATCTCAGCTGTCAGATTTCATATGAATATAACATTTCTAATCCAACTGAATGTGCTGGAAAGCAAAGAGCTGGACTATCAGCTGATGTAAATCACCTTAATGCCATTAAAGTTGATTTACAACACTAAAAATCTTCCTCCTTAAGAAGGACTAAAATGACTCTTTGACTAAACAATGTCAGAGGTTTTGAACAACATCATTTCAGTAAAATCCTTAAGGATTTTAATGGGACTAGACATATGACCAGTCCTTCTGCCAGATTTCTGCTTTGGGGTGAATTCTAGACAAACAAGTAGAGTAGTTTCAAGATAAAAAATAAATAGAACAGCATTCCATTCAAATTCTTTAGGAAGACTTTAGAAAATTCTCAGCAACTGACAGAAAACACACTGACCTAAAACATAACCACACTTAAAGGATTTGCCAACTGGATTGTCCATAAAGTCCTAGGCACAAAATATTACTTTGGTTGATTGCGAATACATCAAATAATCGTTTAATCACTTCAAAATATGCTAAAGGAAACTCTGGATAAGAATTTTCATATGATCTTCACTTAATTGAAGATTTTTCTGAAATGATTGAAGGAAGTATGCAAATAGTGCATTTATGTAATAGGAATGGTTAGCAATATAGCATTAGGGCACTCTAGGGCATGTTTTATTGGTTCATTAAATCTTGCCTCAGGTGTGTTCTACCACTCGAGGCAAGTATTAATGGACCAATGAAAAAGACCCTGGGGTGTTTTAATGCCATAATAGTATATCTGTCTACATTTAAATTAATTTTTAAAATAGCTTTTAAAAATAATTTTCCTTGGTATTTAATATATCCTTCCACTATTTAAAATTTTGTAGTAGAAACATGAAATGGCTAGAAAACAAAGACAGAAAAGTCTAATAAATATATAAGTACTTTCTGAACTGTAAAAATGTTAACCTCTTGTACTTCAAATACCTCCCTCATTTTATACACTCACTTTTTCTTGTTTTCTGATTCATTCTCATATCATAAAACCAGTATGAAAGACACCTATGTAGACCTCTTTCCCTTATTAGAATATATCAGAATCAAGCTGTTCTTCAAAGCACTTGATTTCAACAATCTTAAAACTTAAGCTGAATTCCCTAGACAGCTGCTAAGTGATACAAGAATCCTGTCTGGTTTTCTACAGATGGACAAGCTGATAGTCTGTAATAACAACTCCAAGACCATTTTCTGCCAGTAGCAGACACAGAACAGGAAAGCACACACCTTGAAAATAGATTGTTTTGGGGCGGAAGAAGAGGACAAGTAATAGCCAGCTCAAATTATGAAATATCCTGCTTCACAACTGTAGGGGGATACGGTATGGGTAAATGAAGATGATATAGAATATAAACTTATCCCCCAATGAGTTGCAGCTGGACCAATTACTAAAGATTAGGATCAGGCCTGATCTGAACAAGCCACACCTGTAGCCAATAAGAACAAGTGGTATAAAAGAATGGATTGGTGGGAATTGGAGTCCGAGAGTCAGATGACTACTGCAAGGACCAGGAACAGTCAGTGCTTAGAGGAACTGCCTACAAGAAACATCAAGGAGGTACGAAAATCCAACCTCTTTTTTTTTTTTCTTCTTTTTTTTTTCCAAAGTAATGATTATAACTTCCAGTGCTACAAGTGAGGTTGCAGACTTGACAGTACAGACTGATCACACAAGACTAATGATGAAGGCATTGTTGAGAATAAGAAACACCTGAATGCATTCAACTGCTGCTGGTGTAAAATTTCCTGGGAAGTCAGTCACATACTGTCTGACAAATCCTGCTGACACTGCAAGTTTGTATTCCTTTCATTAGACAGACTACCAAGGAAGCTGTTGAAGGCACATGTGTATGCCCCACTCAGAGGATGCCCTTGGCTCCTGAGTTACCCTTAGACCCACAATGATTGCTGATAGGGCAAACTGTGCCCCAAATCAGCTTAACAGCATTTAAGAAACAATGTGGGTAAGTCCATCTATAAAAACTGCTAGTAACTGGTGCAGGGGTCTCCTTTGAGATACACAACAACAACTACATATTCCTTGTCCTACTGGACAAGAATTTCACATTGTTTTGGGACCAGGACATGGCATTGTCTCACACATTGTATGCTACCTTCCCAGAACTTCTATGGAAACTTGTGGCACTATGCATGCTAGTCCAGTATGGGAAGGCATACAAGTGCAAAGTGACTCTGTCCTACCAGAAACACTCACTTATGTCCCCAAATTAGGTACCATTCCTGCTTTGAAGGTTATCTAAATGGATTAGCACAAAGACGAGCTGATGATGTATAAAGGACTTATGACTTATTGTTAATGATCAATTCTCTTCTTGTGTGCAAGACATGTTCTCACCATGTACAGAAGCATAAACAACAATGCAAAATATCCCAGGATTCTCCCTCCTGTGTCAACCAGTGATGAAGGGCTGACTTCAGCCTAGTTGCAAAGCAGATAGGATGGTTTCTGTGCAAGAAATGTCCTTCTAAACTATCAGTAAGTAGCAAGACCTACCTGCCAAGTCCCCTCAGTCTACAAAGAAATTGATTGTATCACTAATCCAGTGTCTCAAAATTAATGTTTCCAGGACTGGATGAAAGTCTAAGTTGATTTCTACATCAAGAGGCACAAATATTTTCGAAGTAATGACCAAGACACTTTGTCATCAATACACAATCCAAATGTAAATGCTCAGACATTACAGTTACATAGATACTAAAAAGCTCTGCATGATATCAGCATTGCTTATTGTACATGAAGTGGTTTTGAAAGGAAATGCAGAAGCAGAGCTACTATTTCTTTCCTCTAATTCTGCCACCTAAGCCCACTAGAGATCACACCTAGAGCTGTATTTCTAGTGTAACCACTTGAATTCACATTAGATTTATCCCACCCTATAAAAGCACAATTCATTAAACAGACTGATAAAACTGGTCTGTTTAAACTAAGGCAATTTTATCACAGTCATTTCAATTATTTAACACTGCTTTCTTAAATCAGTACTTAAAGCTTTCCTTTGACAAGTATTCTTTTAAATAAATGAGCTGCAATTTAAACAATGAGAAAATAATGACCCAGAACAATATATACAATTAGGGAGATATTTTCCAAATATAAATGCTCAGTATATTTTAAAAGTGATCCACAATGTCTTGGGCAATGCACACTTACACACTGAAGCGACTCTTACAGTTGATAGTGGGATCATCCAAAGAACTTCTAACCCAAAGACTCACTCCTAATCCCAAATTTTGACTAAATTTTACCACAACAAGATTTTTTGACAATTAAGGATTGTCCAACTCAATCTTGTCCAGTTCTCCTAACAGGACAAAAATGTTACAGTGTTGCCATGAAGCCAATGACATATTTAAAAGAGCTTTTCACTGAGCTATGTGGCATACCCAGGAATTTGAATGAGGGTGACCAAGTCAGATGTTATAAACCAAGCATGACAGATGGCAAGCAAAACTGGTATGAGCTCTACAAGCACTTTTTTATGCTTCTGGTAAACTGTTTTGGGCTTTTTCTTCTACATAGAAAACATTTTTTAAACAAACGATCTGTCCAAGCACTGCATCTTTCAATTTTTTATATCATGGAAAAATCACTGAAATCACTGAAAGAGAGTAAGTTTGAATTTTTAAAGACCCACTAATCAAGGGGACCACTACAGTACCTTTGGAATTATCTGGATATGCCTTCCTAATATTACTTTCATTCCAGCTGGTATCTCTACCATGATTTTTCAAACAAATCTAGATCTCAGGACATAAGCTGCATACCTATTTTGCCTAACTCTGCATACAACAAAATGCATCATGGATTTCAGTTTTAAGACTACCTGCAATAAAGCTAGATAAGACCCTGAGGTATAATTTATTCGTTCCTTATTGAAGCAATTTCCTATATTGAAATCACAGTCACACATACCAACAATGAAATCCTGAATCAAATTTTAGCCACAAGAGAAATGCACTACATAAAGTCCATCATAAATAAGTTTACGGACTTTTAAAATGAAATAAACTTTCATATAGGTACTCCTTTGACTTAATCATGCATTGCTAAGAATTCACCATGCTGTAACAATTCAAATTTAAGCTTTCCTTGTTCAAAGATAGAACAATTAGCCTTCAGGTTATTTCATAGGGAGCAACAGCCCTCATCCAGCCCTGAAGAAAGGAGATGGTTCAGAGGAAGAGAGTTGTAAAACCAAATATTTGAAGTTTTCCAACTTTGTCATGCTTATCAGCAGTACTCCCATGTTTGGCAAACACTGCAAGTTCTGACAAATGACAATGACACAGGGGCCCCTCACTACAAGAAGGATATTGAGGTGCTGGAGCATGTCCAAAAAAGGGCAGTGGAGCTGGTGAAAGGACAAGAACAGAAGTGTGATGAAGAGCAGCTGAGGGAGCTGGGTTTGTTTAGCCTGGAAAAAGGGTCCTTAGGAGACCTTGTCCCTCCCTATAACTACCTGAAAAGAGGTTGTAATGAGATGGAGGTCAGTCCCCCACATAACAAGTGGCAGGATGAGAGGCAATAGCCTCAAGTTGTGCCAGGAGAAGTTTAAACTGAATATTCAGAATTTTTTTTCACTGAAAGGGTGGTCAGTCATTACAACACCTGCTAAATCAAGTGGTGGAATCACCATCCCTAGATCATTCAGAACATGTTTGCATGTGGCACATGAGAACATGGCTTAGCAGTGCACATGGCAGTCCTGGGGTAATGGGTGGACCAAATGGTCTTAGAGGCCTTTTCAAAGACAATTCTATGATTATACATTCACAGGTACCACACTAATTGCATCGCCCAACCATACCTATTCACTTATTCCCATACCTGGCTTGAAGTTGATCATCATGATAAAACTTCATGTAGTCTAACAGTATACCTAAATCTGAAGGATAGTGAGCACTACTCAGCCCTCAGGACATTAATGTAGGTAAAATTCAAACTTCATAATACATAAGCATCTCACTTTAAACCTGAATCAAAATTGTGTCTCAACGCAAGAACAGAAGGCTTCTTTCATGGAAGCAACTTCTGAAAACAACCTCTATGGTGATGTCACAGCCTTTTAAAGATCCCAAGTGTAACCAACACCCAAGTCATGCTAACATTTTACTTCTTCAGGAGCTTGGTCGAAGTCAGTGGAGCTGTTCGTGCTGTTAAATCCTGCTCTGCCTAATGGTGAGACTGACAGAATCTGATTCTCATGGATGTTTACATCATCACTGCTGTTGCCATTTTCAGGTATGAAAATGGGCTGCTTCTATCACTGTGTCTTTTTAAGCTTATGAGAAAAGAAAAAAACTGCTTGGCATAAACAAATTTCAAAGTTTGAAGACTTCTCAGCTCAGACCATTCTGAATACAAGCCTGCAACTCCTTTTCAAACTAAAATGTTTGTAATATTAGCAAGAGATGCATAAATAGTGATGAGATTAGAAAGAAAGAAGAGTATATTTTAGCTTAGACAGACTATACCTACACCATCAGTTGCTGACATGGAGCCCTTGAAAAATAAACAGATTTATGCAATAGCTACACAGACCTCCTGTGTGGTATAAATAGATACTCTGCTAAATATAAAAACAGCAGGCATGCACAAAAATACACATGCACTAAGGATTAGTTACAGGGGAGCTAACAGAAAGACAATGCCTTCTGGGTTTACAGGACAAATGTAATTTCTATAATGAACCTTTATTTAAAAAATTTCTGATAGTTTTAGACCCAGGCAATAAGGTAGAAGTTTTTGTAAGAGAAAGTAGTAGACTGACAATATCACAAAGGAGAGAATTGATTCTAAACAAATGAATATTAAATGGCTAGACATCAAAAGAAAGTACACAATTGTTGCTTTAGGAAGGAGAGGAGAAATGCCACACCATTTTCAACAATCATCAGGAGCCAAAAAACAACACAAAGCTACCATTAGTGTTTACTGATGATAACTAGATATGCTTCTGTTAGTATTCCAGAGCCAGCCCTGCCACAGTAATGTTTATTATTACTCTTTGTAGCTGTAGGCAGCTAGAGGCTCACTGTGTCTATCCCCCTCTCATCATTTTAAAAAGATTAATCTTTAGACAATGATCTGCTGATATCATTAATCTTAGTCTTGAACTTCTTTGTTGTTCTTGCCCAGCAATGAACAGTAACACAAAAAATGCCTTTCCTTCAAAAACAACAGGGACTTGATTTGTTGGGACTCTGCACTTGGAGTAATTTTTCATTGCAGCACAGTATCAATGTAAGATGGCAACATAGGTGAGACATCCTTGTTCTCTACATCACTGCCCCATTTTTGTACCAAGCCAAATCTGCTTATGTTAATATAATTATACCTGCTACCAGAGCAGAAAACAGTGCCAGGGTTTTTCACATGCACTCCATGACACAGATGGCTCTGCAGTCCAGCACTGTACCACAAACATATTCCTCTGCTTTGTATTAGAGAAAGACAGAGAATCTTTCTTTGGCAAGGGGTAATAAGTTTTTCTAGAATCACTACTCAAATGTTCAGCTGCTCACATATTTTGCTCTCAATAAAAACTCCAGAAGTCACTTCTCTATGAAACTTGTCACTTATACACTTTCATTTCCCCAGCTTTAAAATAATATTTTTTAGAAATAAGAAAAAAAAAATTCCTTGCTCCAGAAACATTGACAAGTAATTTTCATCTGCATCTTCCAGGAAAAAAACTTATTCTTAGCAGAAATTTAAACATGCTAAAAATTGAAAAGTTTACTTTTCCATTTTTCCATCTTCTTTCATACAGAACATTTTCCATTAACACCAAATTCACTGGAAAATCCAGCTCTCATGACAGCAATGCTGTTTTATACCAGTTAACCCATGTCTAACAGGGGACTACTCACTCAGGTAAAAGCCAGCTATATGGCTTCCAAGTCTAAGCTTTTTGTATGAGCTAGTGTAGCTTTCTCACCAGAGCTGCTGGTGAAACAGTGCTAATTTATTTAAGGTTATTCATGACAAAACTGCCTTCTTCTATTCAGCTTATCTTGGCATCTTAGAGTTCCAAGCATTGGAGAAATCAATTTAATAATATGTATGTCACACAGGCACAGATTCTCTTCAGTACATTTAATAAAACACAGCATTTTAAAAATAAAAAGAAAAAGGTTATAAAAATAATGCAGCAAACAAAGATTGCAAAAAAAAATGGAGCAAACAAAACTTTCAAGACCTGTGTTTGTGAGAAGTGTTACCATTTTCACCTGTCAGTTTCAGAACACCTTTCACAATCTGTCTTCCAAACCAGTATATAATTTCCTGGTTAGATCTACAGTTTCACATTCAGGTAAATTCTCACAGAGTGCCACCCACACAGATATTCCACTCTTTCTTATGAGTAAAGTCAATGCTATTCAAATACATGTATACAGGTGATTTTTTCCTTCTCTCCTCACCAACTCCACAGCTCCTGGGAAAAAGTGAAAAGAAAAGAGCAACATGCTCAAGTGAAAGTATTTATAGGAGTCACACCTGATATTTTTGTCAGTATCACAAATGAAAACTTCTGCTTCCCAAATTATGCAGACCAGATAAAATCTTGGAGCAAGGTCTTCTCTTTGTCACTCTTACTGCCCATTTAATCAGTAAAACACAGAAAAGTTGCCCAGAGTTATCCAAGAGCAGAAGCTGTACCAAATTTGCCCCATGGCCTCCATCCTGTAAAAAGCTAATTCTGTACTGTATGTGTAGCCCCAAGAGAAACCAATTATTCTACCAGCTATGGCTGGTATAGAACAGAATAATCAGTTACAGCTGCCCTAGCCAAAAAACAAACAAACAAACAAACCCAAATCCAAAAAATGTGCTCTCTAATCATCTGATTTTTGGGCTAAAATTTTCCATCCTAGGTCTTCACCCAATGTTGAAATATTTTAATATTTTATTAAATTCCTTTCAAACCCTTATTTGTGGGAAGGTAAAATAAAAAGCATTCCAGTCTGGTAAAAGAAAATCTACCCAGATTTTTAACCATAGCTAAAAAGATGGAAGCAGAGAATGTTTAAACTAAATGCATGAGAGTATGATTTAAATATGCATAGGCATTTCTACCTCAATTAAAATTTGCAAACCAAAGAATTCTAAGCCATAAGGAAGAATAAAGTGCAAAATAAAAACAAGCAAAACAAAACAAAAACTCAAGACTGTTCTAGGTTTTTAGTTAAATAATTAAAGGTAACTCTTGCATAAACACAAAAGATAATAATGGGATCTTATTCTATCACCATTAAATTTCACAGCAAAATTCCCATTCATTTGACATGGGAGACAGTGTTAGGGAAGAAAAAGGAAGAAACAACAGAATTCAGTCCTTATAAACACAGATTCCATTGCTGTTCCTGTAACAAATTACCTATGCATCCTGCAAGTAAAATACTCAAAGCCTGGTTCAGCCCACTGGTGTTCTAGCTATCTGAAACTGAGGTCTCTTCATGCACATACAAGGGTGAGAGAAAGAGGCTGAATGGCAGGAGAAAGAGTTCCCTATTTCTCCACAAAGTGCAAAAGTACTGTGGATAATTTCCCATGTTCCTCCTGTCTCCATTCATTTGGAAATCCAACACAGCTGGGCTTCATTCCTTACAAAGTAGTTCCTGGTGCTCTTTGGGTTGTCTAAAAGAAGTAAAGGTAATTCCTGGGGCAGAATGGGCATGGGAAGGCACAGCTTCTTGCATCCCTGCCTCTGATTCCCAGCTGAAAAGGGAACGGGTCTTGCTGTTGTACAGCAGTAGAGAATTCACCAAGTTTAACTACAGATAAATAAAGCAATTGTCCAATTTTGAAAACTTGACATGGAAAACATAGTGGACTCCAGAAGCAACAAAAATTCAGCGTTTTTGCTGACATCTTGTCCCAGTGTTCTTGTTTATTCTCTGTAAAAATAAAGCTAACTTATCATGTGATAGAATGGTGCAATACCTGATAAGTACTTTTTTCCTTTCTTGACATCATACTTTCTAGCAGCAGAATATTTACATATTGTCTGAAAATAAAATATTTTGAAAAAGTATTTTCAAGGTTTTGTTCAAAATAACCTAAACTTGAGAAACCTCACAAATATATTTGGTTTCCATCAATGAAGTTTCTTTAAAACATTTGGCTTATGCATGATTCTTTACAGTTTAGGGGCCTAGAGGATTTGAGATGAAAGACAAGAAGCAGAAAAAAGAGCATTAAACAAAGTACAATAAAGCAGAAAAAACAATACAAATGATACCAGAGCAAATATCAGAAAAAACAATCATCAACTCCACTGCAGCAAAGGAGCTATCCAGCAAAATCTGACTGAACACCTTCTTTCCAGGGTTTGGGTATTTTTATTTTTAGACTCTGTTAAAACATTTCTAAAATATGCAAGTAATGACTTTGAAAAGCAGTAATTGCAATATTAAATTTTGCTTAAATTTCTTGGGCACTGATTTGTGTACAGGCTTTTATACCAAGTTCCCACGAAGCCATAAAACGTTTAAAATACTGTCTGTGCAAATGCAAAATTTATGAATTCACACATCTCTGGTTGATTTATGTGAAATAATAATGCACTATTTAATGCTTAAACATGGCTAGAAGCAATGCTAAGCTATCAAGATGTACAATGAAATAATAGATTTATAAGACAGATAACCTTCCTGCCTAGAGAAGCTTGTTTAAAGGTGTTGTACAGATATATTAAACTATATGTAATTTTATACTAACTTAATGCTGTAGGCCTATACTGCAAGCAATAAAAGATTACTGCCACAGTATTTTCAATAATAAAATGATCTGGCTATTCAACATAAGGTATCAGAGGAATGAAAAAAAAATTCTTTATGATTTCAAACTTTTTACTCCTCTCTTTTAATTTAAATATTTACCTGTTATCTTTGCCTTTCACAGCTCACTGTCATCAACTCTCATCTGATTTATCAAAATTGTTTTTATTTCACCCTTCAAGTTAAAATGTGCCAGATTTTCTCTGTGACACTAAATAACATATTCAAAGATATTTGCATTAAACTAAAAAGGGCTTTGTGTGGGACATGGTGCCTCTTACAGGAACAGATATCTGCTGATTTAGAAAATACCACTATCCCCTTATGGTGAGCAGCAGCTTCCATCAGCTGCAGACTCTTGGCAGGGCATACAAAGCGAGGAGGATCCAGACCTTAAGTAGACAAGCAGGATACAGTATTGTACCGTGACTCACACTATTAATTGATATTAACTGGCCTACTTCTAAAAGACAATGGGAAAAACAAAACCTTAGCCTCACATATTTAAGGACTTGTACCATTAGTTCAATGACAGGCATCCTTTCAAATACATGCTGGAGCAGCACCCATGGAACCCACATGTTCACATATATTTTTTCAGAAGACCTCACAGTTTGACTGTTTGTTCTTTATTCAGTATTAAACAAAAGATCTTTAAAAGGCCCTTTCAGGCAACTATCACTTTATAAGGATATTTTCACAGAAATTCTGATTAGGAACCTACCCTTGGAAAAAAACTCACATTAGAATCTGACAATGAACAATTTTTCCTATGGTTTTCTCTTTTTCATTTTTACTTTCTTCTGCTGATTGTTTAGTTGTTCAAGTGAGAAGATTTTCTTAAGTCAACCAATAAAAAAAATTAAATGGCATTCAAATACACTTAGTAGGCAAAAAATTAATGCATTTTTCTTAGTGTGTCTCTTACCAAGATTGCCATAGATTGAATCCTGTTCTTCTTTGATAGTCTCAAGCCATGAGAGAGCTCAGACCCCACACTGAAAGTTGAAAGTTTTCAAGAGACTCTGCAGGCACAGAGTTTGTGAAAATTGGGAGTGGGGCTGCAATGGAGCCTCATCCCTAATGGGCTACAGCTGTGCAGGACAGGTGACTAATATTTAAGGTAACAAGACAGGGAGTGCCAAGGTGCACTGACCTATCACAAAGGGGTACAGAGGACAAACAGGTGCAATGCATTAAGATGAAGAGTATAAAATGCTGCACTGAGGAGCAAAAAAGCATGGATGATGCTTAAAGCCTCCTGAAATTGTATGGTGTTTCTTTGTGTGTTATGGCCATTTCAACTTCATCAGGACTCTAGATTTTGATATGCAACTAGTGGCTTATAAACATGAAGGAAAAGCAGAGTGATCTAAAGCCAGTGCAAGTTGCAGGCAGCTAGCAGAAAAAGTAAACAGAACAATGGTGCTCTGGTAAAAAAACTTAGGTCGAAATAACTTCTCAGTCAACCACTTCCCATTAAACCACTCTAGGTTTGGCTTTGAAGCTCCCTGGACAAGTGTAGTTCTCCTCTTGCAGATGGATGGCTCAGTCTGAACATGGCAACTCACATGGCACCTGAGCCCAGCTGAGGTGTGTGAACCTGGCAGCTCTGCAGTGGTCAGCCTCAGGGGATTTCCAGAAAGCACTGACAGGATGCATTTTTTCTGACTTCAGACATGCAGAAGGGAGATGCCTGCTCATGACCCCAGCAGTTGTAGTTCTACTTTTAACCTATTGCTTACCTAAGATGGTCAAAATGAATCATAACCTAGATGCCCATTTCTTTACACTGACTAAGAGCAGACACTACAGGATCAGGTTCAGCATTCTACTTTGTATTCTAAAGACAAGTTGAATCCCCCCTCAAAGGTCTTATACTGCAGTCAATACTTTCTTTCACTCAATCTTAATGTAAATTAATAAAGAATATACAAGCTATATGATGAGTTTGTTATATAGAATAATTGGAGTTAATGGTGTCTGCAAGGAAGAGGGGAAGCAATCCAGACCTCTTTGCAGTATTTTGCCCTCATTCAGTGGCTATACAGGGCATCAAGATTGAGGCACATTATTACACACTCCCATTCTCCTCAGAGCTTGCAAAACTGCTACCCCTTACAAAGAAGAGGAAGAAGACCCTCGTTTCTCTGTCACCAGCAAGCAGGTTACAATTGATTCTGGTTTATATTAAATTGGTCTTTGATGATGTTCTACATTTTCAAAGTATCCTAGAGACTTTCAACTAAACCTTTTAACACCCTAATGAGACAGGGGAATTGCTGTTCTGCCTCCTTGTAAATGAAGAACAGGAAGATAGATATCACAGGCTATGCATTTAAAACCATTTGCTAAATTTGAGTAATTCAGTATCTGGATTCTCATTTTGGGACTCCCAAAGCATAACTTTTAAAGGTAATCAGTACCCACTGCTTTGAGCTCAACAGCAGCTGAGATCATTCACCTCCTGCAAAAAAAAAAAAAAAAAAAAAAATCACACTGAAGACCTTTCAAAGCAGGCACACAAGAAGCAGAGCACACAAAATACTGGGCCTTTCTGAACATGTTTTGCTGAATTACTGGCTTGAAATAATAAAAAAAAATTATATCCACTCTAACATTAATTAACAGAACAGAAAGGGAAGCAAACACTATGCTTGAGCATGTAAATCATTCATCTGCAATTGCACAACTACTTATGCATGTTAGTTTCCAGTTTCATTATTAGTCACTGCTTCTTATTTTAAATAGAAAAGCAATACATACACCACCATAAATACTCTGGTTTACCAGCTTTTTTTTTCCTTCTGTATTTATTCCACTGTCAACAGTGGTTAGCATCTAACAAGCATTCTATGAGGGAAGAAGTTTGTTTTGTGCTAATGACACTTTTAATAGCCATTTAAAACCAGATGAAGTAGAGCGTAGACAGCTTTATATACATATAGGTGTTGAGTCTTCTTTTTAACCAGCAAACCCACTTTTGCAAAGTTTAGAAACAAATTAATCCAAACTGTATAATATCTTGCTTGCACAAATGGTAGCTGCAGGTGAAGAATATTTCCTGCATTTTCAGAACCTAAGCAAATATTATTTCAAGTCAGTGTGGTACTGAGTATTTATGGCTAAATGTGCTGCAGAGGCTCAAACAAGATGGTGAAGGGAGGTGATGGTTACAGAGGCTTCATGAATCATGACATCTCATGGCCTCAAAATTTATTCTACAGCTCCCCACTTGGGAAAAAAATACAGCTTGAGAAGAGAGGTAAAATAACCCCACAGGGAGCACAGTTACTCTCGCCATCCCTAAACTCTGTGCAAATCCAGCCACTTTTAACTCCAACAGTAAATACTGACAACTCTGACTCTAAACCCTCCATTACCTAAACTTGCAAAAATGCCCAATAAAATTTTTGCAACTAGAGTTCTACAACCATGGAGGTGAAATACAGAATGAACTATATATTATCATTTGTGTATTTAACAAGTATAATTACCCGCATTTAGAGCAAAATTCTCACTTCCATTAACTAGAGATTTGTCACCAAGATTTCATGCAGGATACACAATGAAACTTGCCTTAGGTAACCACAGGAGGACCAAAAAAAACTAGCCTCATCCAAGGTCATTTTTAACTAAGTTGCAGCAAAATTACTGTGAAAACTTCCAAAGTAGATAATAAAAATTATTCCACAAGGGCATTCTCTCTGAGGAAGAATTATATAATACCAAATAATAAACTCTGATATAACACACCACAAATAGAGGGACTTCTACATATGATCATGCTCTCTAGTTTCATAATATCCTGCTTCAAAAATATTAGTTCACCATTAAAAGTACTCAACTTATTTAAATCTCTACTTCAATTCACAACACAAAGCACTGCAAAGCATTATAAATCTAATTGAAGAGTAAAAATATTTATTAAACACAGCATTAAAAGATGATAAACATTTCAATTTAGATGCTGAAAATATCCTGCAAAATCCAAATATAATATGCTAACATACATCTAGAGCTTGATTCGTTTTCTCAAAATCACGCATATAATCTTAATAGATTTTAGAAGATTGAGTAGTTCTGTGACAAAGAAATTCTAGAAAGAAATGTTTGTTGAATATGCTGGCTTCCAACTAAAAAGATAACAACAAAATAAGATTGATCATGAAATAACCACAACCTTAATTCCAGTGTGATATAAACTGAAAATGGAGCATAGGTCAGTGAAGGGACAGACAGAGACCATTCTTCAATGCAAGGTCACGGTCAGGGTATTCTCATAAACAAATACAATCATTTCAACATTTCAAAAATCCACCTATTCCATGTGCTGATCTAGCCTCTAAGTTTTTCCAAGCAAAACTTCCCAAGATTTTCTTAAAGTGAGGAACATCTTGTGAATGCTACATGCTTATACTGCTTAAATAAGGACATTCTAAATATTTTAAGATGTTTTATGAGACAGTGAGTGTATACTTCAGTGCACAGTTAAACATATGCCATATTAATGCTGTGAGAAGTCATCAGAGCTACAAACTGTTACAGCACAGATTATGTGTTTATTTATGCAGATGTATTTATTATGTTTCTTTCTCCCCAAAATTACATTAAAAGACAACAATTTCAACCAAAATCAATAAAACAAAAAATTACCCAAACAAAATAAACTTAATTTTGATCTGTACTAGTCTCATATAAGTCTAAAATTTTTATTGTCAGCTTGAACCATTTTTAGCTTAAGTCCCCCAAAATTGTTTTTATTCCCATACATATAACTAAAAACAATTAGCTGAACTTTCTAAGAAAATGCTCTGTTAGGCTATGACTAAGCATGTAAAGTTTCAGAGCCCAGGAGGGAATTTTCTGCAAAATTACAAGCAATTGAACATTTCCACTACAATTAATCGTGTGCCCTAGGAAACGTACATCTTGGACAATTAAATTTTCTCCCACTTATGCTCAGTACAGCATTTTCGATTGGTCATAACCTTTTCTTGACTCCATTTTCTTAAAGTGGATGGTCCTCCTAAGAGTGTTTCTGTGTCTCATTTTAATGTTATGTCTATCAGTATGTTTTACATTTTTACAACTAGGTGCTTGAAGCAATACTTCTACACTCATGCTTAAGAGCCTCAGAGTCATTTTATTGCCCTGAATGTGAGGTATTACAGCTCCAGCTGACTTCAGTAAATATACATGGGAGATCTAGTCACTACAAAATTTCTCTAAAAATAAGGTTGATAATTTTTACATACTATGAACAACATTTGACAAAACCTCAGTCCAAAGACTAATTATTCACAGAATTTGAGATCTTTTGATGCAATGAATGCAATGGCAAAATTTCATCAGCCAAAAATCTGCTCTAGTTGCTTTCAGTTCAGAGCCATGGATCCTAAGAAAGAGAAGATCGGTCAAATTATGTATTTGAGTGTTGATCACCTCTTATTATCAGCAATTTTAAATTAGTTGAGCCAAACTAGTAAACAGAAGCCCAAAAACAAAACTAAAAACAAGAGTTTCCTTGACATAACACACTAATGCATTCCAGTGTCATCCAATACTCAAAGCCTTGCTGTCCTCAGGGCACAAGGTACAAGGGCTTCTGCAACTCATCTCAGACCAAAGTGGCATCCTGACAAGTGAATAATCTCAGCAACACAATGAGACTCAACAAGTCAAGACCAGTTCCAAGCTGACTGATATTCTTTTTAACAGACTTACCTTGCTATTTAGGCACTAGCATTACTTATATTGTGGATTAAGGCAAGAAAGCTTGCAAAATATTCTACCATGGCATGTTTCATTTCCCAGATGCCAAAACCATTTTGCACAGAGTCTCGGACTATTGAGAAAAAGAGTAAGGAAGCAATATCTTATTCCTCTGCCTACCTGAAAGTTACATCCTTCCCCAACTGAGGAAAAACTGACAGGTAAATTCATTTTCCCTCCATTCATCTACTTGCAGAAAAGGAGCTGTAAGAGTGTCAGGTAGCTGAAGGGTGCCTGAGAATAACACCTGGTGTTGTTCTGCCTGCCAATCTCATAACAACTGCAGGAACTGGACAGAGGTCCCCAGTGCCAAAACCCAAGCAAAGTAAATGAGATTCCAATATATTTTTAAAATAATGTTTGTGTGCTGAGGGAAAACACAATTCTTGCCCCTTTCCAGTCAATGAGACACAGTGTCTGCAATTACCTACAGGGAGGTTTCTATGCGTAAGGAAGAATTACATGTTTCTGGCAGCAACATTCCCAGGGTTAAAGCCCCTAACTCCATCAGTCAGTCCTAAGTAGTTTAAATTCTCTGCAATCTAGAAATCCTCTGGGTGTGTGGACTAGATGTGTAACAAAAACTGCACTAATAGACCCCCCCAGATTACTCAAATTCTCATAGCCACCTTTTTATTCTTCAATTTGCTGTACTTCTCAAAGACACTACTATTGAAAATTATATTACTTTAATGGTGCATAAACAACAAGGATGTAAGCTCTTCACATGTAAAGCAATCAAGCTAACAAGTTTGTATTAAGCAACTTTTTTCCCCCCAGATGTAAATGCAGAACACAATATGCTCACCGTGATGCTAAAGAGTTAATAAATCCTAAGCTAAAGAAATATCTTTATGATTCTGAGTCCTGAGATAGTTCAGTAGTCTTAGATTTACATTTAGTTGCAATGCAGAAATAAAAACAACAGCAAAAAAAGTTTTTAAGTGCCCTCACAGAAGTGGTTGATACAGTGAGATGGTTCCCTCTTCTGGCCAAAACTGGAGGAAAATAAACTCTGATTTTACTTTAATTGAAGTCACATAATTTCTAGAATTTAAAATTTAAATATCAGTCTAACTTTACAAAAAATTTATTTACATATTTTTATCATATATTTTCAGAAATTAGTTTTGAGACAACAAATTTTCAGAAAATGCTTTAGGAAAGGTTGTATTATATCTGCTTTCTGGAGCTTTGTGTCTAGATTACTGATAAACCAATACTAGCACAAATCTCAGAAACATGCATCCAACTCACTTATCACATAATGAATATGCATTCTGGAAAAGAAAAACCATAGAAATCCCACCAAAAGAGTTAAACTGAAAGGTAATTTAATGTTATATTTAAGAAAAACCATTCCTCATTTGGCCCTGGCTAATCTTTTAATTTCCAACAATGCTGCAATCCAAATACCTGTTGGTATTTATAGCAATGGAAGGTTTAAAAGGACTTTTTTTTTTTTAAACAAACGCCCCAAACCAGAATATCTCCTTTCTACATAGTGTAGCCAAGAAGCAAACCACACCACTAACAGTACCAATGCTCATGCAAGAGCATATAGCATGTTTTCACCCTAAGGCAAATTAAAAAAAAAAAAATCCGTACCAAAAAGACAAGCAGTACCACACTAAACTGAAAGAGCAACTCCTTGGGAAATTACTGAAAATTGTCATTGAGAACATAATTTCAGAGTTCAATGCATAATTGTCCAGTCTCATGTTCAGAAGCCATTTTTTACCTCATCTGCAAGACAAAAGTACATCTATAAAAGTCCAGCTGAAGAGTAGACAAAGAAAGAAGAAATGTCTGAAAGGCAGCAACAAAGACTTCCTAGTTAACGCCTGTGAAAAGAAGAGAAAACAGAAAGGACAAGACTTCTATAGGCCTTGAAGTTTTATTCTGATTCTAAAGCTCTAACAAATAATGCAGAATTTGGGGATGATGCAAACAGAGATTCTTCTATTGAAATCACATGGAGGTAAGGATTGTCATAGAACAGTATATTGGCTGCCCCATGTTAGTTTGTTAAAAGCTGACTAAGTTCTACTGAGGTTTCACTGTGCACCACGTGTCATTCAAGCCAAGGGAGTTACCTGGTTAATGATGACAAAGAGGGGAGGACATGAATAAATATTTATTCTCTTCTCTTGTACTGTAAACCTTCAACTCTTTTGGTAGGAGCTCACAGCACTAAATTTCTTCATAAAAAGATCCTTTCTCCCTCCGCCAAGTTGATGTGGCCACATAATTCTGAATCATTTTAATAACATTCATTTTCCTTTCACTTGCCTTGCTTCTTTTATTATTCAGACACTGAGACTATTACCTCTGGTTTGTACCCTACTTTTTTTTGTTCAGGGAAACTCATAGCAAGGTAATCAAAGTTTAGTGTTAAAACAGCAACAAAAACAACACAGGTAAAAAGCAAACAAAACATACAATTTTGGCTCTGCAACATCACACAGAGAACCAGGAAGAAAGGTCATGGCAGAGAAAAGGAAGATTTTGAACAAGGTGCAATCTTGTGTGCACACAAGATGAAAAAAACATCAAGTTATCATTCAAAGACTTCAATAAAACATTGGATTTAAAAAAAATCCAATCCAAGTCCCATTTAGAATGAAGAGCTGCATCTACAGCAGAACACAGAGTACAGCCAAGGCACAGGTTTCAATACTAACCTATAACCATCTATTAATACATAACTGCTGTGTATTGTCCACTATGGCTTCATGCCACGTCAAGAAGCAATCTCCAAGACCATTCCCAGACTTCATCTGTAGCGCAACACAGCACAGGGCTTCTTCTCAATGCATAACATGGATAAAGGTAGCCTATTCTGAGAGCAGGGGTAAGAATGAATTTAGCTTTAAGGACAGAAATTACTAATTTGCCTTTGTATTTCTGCCTTCTCTGCATCACTTTGCTAAGGTATATTTCACATGCAACTCAGGAGTGCAAATTACATTTATTGGCTAACACACAGAAAAAGACAGCAAGGATAAATGAGTTACTAAACTAAGCATTAATATTTTCACCATTCTTAATAATACACCTCAGTAATAAAGAGTATTTCCCAGCTAGGCAGGCATCAGCCTGGTGGGGAAAGGTTGGTCTCTGTTACTCTTTGATGTTATTGATATCCTATCTGCCAAACATTTTTTTTCTATTTTTCCAAGTTACCAGTTTTCCTCTTGAATCCCTGAAAACTTATCTAAGCCCAGTTCATCTATCTTACCTCATCTGCCATTTTACTTTCCCTGTCTGGGGCAAATTTTGTTCAGGTACTTTCTTACAACTCAGATTTTCTCTAGAGTCTAAGATGTTACACTGTCTGATCAATGCTGAACCTTGGAGGAAGTTAATGCCTAAGAGGATGGTCACACTTTCAAGGTCAAGAGAAAGGGATTTTTTCCAACTTATTGGCAAATAAAAGCAGTTTTATATCAGTAAATTACATAAAAGTTAGCTTAGTTAGAACTGGTTCTGGAATATTAAAGTACCCTATATGAACAATAATTTATACATCACTATTTTTTTTCCCTTGGAGGAAAAAATAAAAACCACTTTGCTTGCTCTAAAAGTATTGTCCTGAAAGTTCAAGTCAATCACTACTTTGCTAAAAACAAAATTAATTTTCATTGAAACAGTTGTGAAATATTCCAAAACATTAGAAAGAAAAAATATTTTGCTGGTGAAATTAATCTTGTAGGCCAAAATGGGACTTAAATTATTTTTTTATGTTTCTTTTGTATTGAATTACAATTTTAATGGTAGAATGACCCGATATTAAAAGGTTTTCCTTCAACATATGCTTTGATACAGCACCAAAATTTTCTCATAATGGCAAGATCTTGAAAATACAACTTTTTAGAAAAACTTCATAAATAAAATGCTAGTTTACTTTTTCTGCAAGGTTGACTTCCTCGCTTATTGTTGCGTAAGAGAATGACAGAGAAACTTTTTATAGAGCACAGAACAACAGAATGTTTTGAGTATTAAAAACAAGCTTTTGCAAATTTCTTTTGTCTCGGATGATTTTCTTACTGAATCTTGAATACTCCAACAACACTCACATTAGCAATGCTAACATTGGTAGATGACATACAGTCTTCCTCCTCACATGAAGCCCAGCTGAACAAAGAAGAATTTGAGAAAATTTTTGCCAGCTTCAGTGATGACAAGCATTAAATAAAGCATTTACTTGAAAAAAAAATAAAGTCAAGAAAGTGATAAACAGCAAAAGCAATCATGGGCAAACTAAACCCCAACTTTCTAAATATATAAGGAACATTACATAAAGTATCATGTGCTTTGTAGTCTTCTGTACCTTGGTTCCAGGATTTTCTCTTTGGAAGGAAAAATAGTCAACAAGAATACTTTAAATTTGATACTATTTTTGCCCAAATAAACATGGAATTTCATGAATGTAACTGAAATAGGACCAACAAACCCAAACTATAAAGTTCATACATGTTGAAATTCTCATATGCCACCCTCAAGCAGTATTTCCAGGTTTGTTTTCTTTTTCAACAAAATAACTGCCAGTTTTCAGTATGCAACAATTTTAGCATTGTTTGAAGCAGATCAACAGTAGAAATCTCAAAATGCATGTTACATATGTCAGTTTCTCAAAACTTTTGAGAAAAAAAAATTAAGTTACATATTAAGAAAAACAATCAAAGAAACAAAAACCTAAAAACCATAACTCTTAAAAATCAGACCTCCAGATAACATTAGTTTTTGGTGACTTTTAAATGACAGGTCTTTCCATCCAGGTTATGGATGTTAGAGTTTGGTATAACTTAACTTTTCATTCTTGGTGGTATGAACATAGACTGCAATTTCATTCCATTATTTTAATTTCTTTCAAATCAGATTTAAATATTACCTGTATTATTGCCTTTCAGTTTCACTTTCTAAACTTAATGCTATGCAAAGTATTCTTAATTGGTAGCAACCATGGAGAAACATAAAAAAAAGCTCAGAGTTGGGTAAGATAAAGACATCAACTACCACACAGCTTAAGGGTTTTTTTTAAAAATGCTCTAATATAACTCTACTTAACACAAACTTGCAAGATTTTTGTCTCAAATGACAACCACAAAAACAGCTTAGATGCATACATCAAAACTTTAAAAAATTTTAAAGAGGCAAACCTAAGGAAGGTGAAGAACTGTGGAGAAATTAAAGAGTTGGAGTCAACAATCCACATGGTTCCCTTCCAAATCAGAATTTTCAATGGTTCTGGGATTCATTACAACTTGGTCAGCTTTAATTTTACTCCTTTAAAAGGTGGCTTAATAACAGCCGGCAGCCAATGAGAGTCACCTTGAGTGTCACACAGTTTTGTGGTCAGCTGGCCTTGGTGCCAGATGCATCACTCCATGGGAGAAAAGTGCAGTGCTCAAGCCACCACAGCATCATGCTGTGCTCCTCACACACCAGACTCCACAGTGACTGAGAGATCAAACTCTGCAGACAGCTTCTCAGACAGGCCTGCATCTACCAGGGATGATGCCAAGCACTTTTATTTTGTATTTCTGAGGGTCTTTAGGCTGAGATGTGACTGCTGACATTTTGGCAGTTTGATGTGAAGAACATGGATATATTTTCCTGCAGTCTCGCATACAACATATGGGAACCAGAACTCACCTGTCACAAGTTGCCAACCATAATACATAGCTTATAAGAAAAAATAACCTCTGGGAATATCCAAATGATATTAATACAGTATGGCTAAGGAGACAGAGGCCATAGGCAAGCCTGGCATATAAGGGCATAACTACCATTGACTTTGGATAGTGTAACACTTCCTCACACCACAGCTGCACATGGTCCCAAGTGACTTCCAATTTAAAGAAATATCACAATCTGTGTTAATCACAGGCATAACAGTAAAGACAGACATATATATAAACTTCATTTCTTTCAGGCTTATTATGAAATCATAAGAAGCATAGTGAACAGAAATCACCTTCAAGCCATTGAAATCACTTTCAAGCTTTTTCCTGAGTAGTCTCATTTTAAAACATATACACTGTTTCAGTGCCTAAATGATGGGTACACTCACCTACAACAATTCTTAATACACTGTAATATCTCTAAAAGTAAATTAAAAAGTCCCATATAGAGACACATCTGGAAATATAAATAAGTTTTCCACAAAAATAGTTGGTTAGAAAATGATTCTTCACACCGAATTTGAATAATATATAACAGCTGAAAATAATAGAAAACATATAAAGTCCTGAACTTATAAAGGGTAACATTTTTAATTTGAGTATGAACAAAGTTAAAAAAAGTTCCACATAAAACTAGAGAAGGGTCACAGCATCTGCCACAGTTTACATCACAGTTGAGAGAGCCATGATACACTGAGTATCACTGCACAATTTCAGAAGACTTCAAGCATTTGCTCTGTATCACTCTTCAGTCCAACTTTTTATATTCTTCCTCTCATATGCCTTACACCTGTGTGCCCTCTGTTCTCTTTGGTGATTGGTCAGTGCACCTCGGCACTCCCTGTCTTGTTACCTTCAATACTGGTCACCTGTCCTGCACAGCTGTAGCCCATTGGAGATGAGGCTCCATCACAGCCTCACTCCCAATTACCACAAACTCTGTGCCTACAAGTTCCTTTTTTTTTCTTTTAAATTCATGCTATGTCTACCACCCCTCCACAGGGCACTTGCAGAAGAAACAGCAAACATGGTACAAGTATCCCTTGCTCCACTAATTCCACAGAATGCATCTATGTACTGACCTTAATTCCTTCCCCAAACTACATTACATATCAAAGTTTTTTACTTATGGAATAGTCTCAAGCACCATCAAAGCCTTTATACCTATGCTTATTGAATCAACTTTCATATCTATGCCTATAGAATATTAACAAAGATTAATATTCTGCAATTCACAATCACAACACAAATGTTTCACCAGCAAATATATACATTGTATTAAAAAATATAATTACTCTCTCTAGCTCCCACTGCTGCTTTAGTAAATTCTTTTGTCTGCAGGTATTTTATAATACACCATATTGTACTGGCTGAAACAAAACTGTAGCAAGATGCATGACATCATAAGGAGGAAGCACATCAGCGTTAATAACAAAAATTAATTGCATTTCTGGAGAATTAAGACCATACTTAGCCACCTTTGCTTAGAAGTCTTGCACATTCTTCCATGCAAAAATGTGATGCCTATCATTTCATCCTGAATTAGGAACTGCTTTGAACACAAGAAAAGCCATAGGTTCATTACAAGCAACACTCACATCAACAATCTGCATATCTGAAATTTTTGGTAGACCTATCTTTTCTAATAAACCCCTAATCCCCCACTTCAGCTGCTTTCTTTTTAACATGCTCCCAAAAGTGCATGTTAAAGCCTTGTAAAGGCTGTCAAGCAGTCACAGTTACTTGACAAGAGGGTAAAGTCCAAGGACTAGCAGGTTTGGATCTGTTACAGGGTTTGCTACAAAGAGGTCCATGACCAGTTCAGGCTTTCTAATCACTATTAAACAACACAACATTAAACAACTATTAACGATTTCATTTGTTCATGTAGTTCAGAGGGATACACATGCTTAACAAAGTCTTATGGGGGCTGATACCAAGAGGCATTATCAGTTTGTCATCTGTTTCCCACAGCAGTAGACTCTGGAGAAACCTCCACAGAAGCAGATCCAGCAGGCTCTACTTCAGGGAAAGGCAATTCCTCAGGCTGAACTTCATTTTTCTCTTGTTCCCCATTAACTCTAATTTCTTGCCATAGTGAAGCACTACAAAGGGCATAATCAGTAGTCTCAATGCCTTCGCTTGTCAAGAAGTCTTTCCACGTAGATAAATACAAATTGTTCTTCACTTAATAAGTTATTGCCTATTATGTCCCCAGCATCTCACCTGTACTCCAGTTACCAAAGTCAGCCTAGTCCAGACCAGGCAGCATCTCCCCACTGCTCAGCACCACGCTGGGCCCCATCTCTGGCTGTACTTTGCCCTACAGCCCAATCCTGAATCATGGCACCCTATGTCACAGTTGAGGCAGCCACAACGCACAGAGCTTCCCCAAACAATATCAGGAAGCATCAATCCATACAGAGTACTACCACAGCAGAAGGCTCCAGGCATCTACTCTGTATTGCTCTTCAGTCCAACCTTTTATACCCTTGATGTCACATGCCTCACACCTGTGTGCCCTCTGTTCCCTTTGGTGATTGCACCTCGGCACTCCCTGTCTCGTTACCTTCAATGCTGGTCACCTGTCCTGCACAGCTGTAACCCATTAGGGATAATGTTCCATTGCAGCCCCACTCCCAATTACCACAAACTCTGCCTACAGAGAAGTATTCCCAGAAGTACCTGTGAAATTGAAGTAATTGGTCTCCTCCTACAAACCATCATGAAACAGTAGTATATCAATCTATACATCCCATGGAATACAATAAATCGCCACATGATTTTCACATTTACCCTTACAGCAGTCCTCTTTCCAGCTCTTCTCTTCCATTCAAATCCTAGCACATTCCTAACAACCACCTCACATAACTTCTCCCACAAGCAATACTTTGCTATAATTTGTTTTCATTCATTTTGTTCATCCTTTGCACTGAAACAGCAGTCACTGTGTTATAATTCACACACAAACTCACCACAAAACCCAAATTTGTACACCCTTGAAAAGCTTGCAAAGCCCACTCCCACAATATTTAACATAATTAAATACATGTGATACCAGACCTGATCTTGCATTCCAAAAAGGGTTTCATTGAACCAAAATTCCCACGACGCTGAGCAGAGCAGCAACACATCTCATGACACCCCAAGTCTTTCATATCCAATCAGTACAGTCAATCTCCATACAACTTAATTTGTGGCTGAAGAAGCACAGTTACTGACTGATGTGCATTTTGCAATGCTCTGTGCTGCAATCATTTTTATATCAAGCCTGTGTAATCACCAGACCACCCTGGGGAATGCTGCTGACTAAAGAAACAACTGATAACTTAACATTCAAAATGCACAATCTCACCGGATACCCTAAGACCATTGCTGGTATTTTTGCCATCACTAGAAGTTGCTGCTCCTGAGAACAACGATCAAATAGGGGGAAAAACCCTCAAAACCAAAACTAAATGTGTATATTTTCAGCATTATTATTATTATTGTTAACCCAATTTTGAGGTAAGCCAAATCATGGTGCAAAGCAGCTTAATCCTGTGACCTTCCTAAATAGCTGACTTCAGATTTTTATGGCACAAAAAATTCCATACTAAGTAATTTATTTTTAACTGCTTTTCTTTTGCTATTAAGATACTTAATGTCATGAATTATGAAAGAGAATACACATTCATGAAAATTGATATAAAATTCACAATAGGTGAAATTTCATTCAAGAAAAAAGGGCAACCAACAAGTTTAGAGTATTAATTATAGAATGTTGAACTATAGACAGAAATATAGAAACTAGTGGCATTGGTTTTCTTTAGTTTCAAAGGGTTGGCTTTCTGTAGGTTTTGAGCCTTTTTTGATTCATGTACAAATAAAAGTAACAGAAAATTTATCATTCTCTGGTTTTGTCTATTTGTGAGTGTGTGTGATGATCTATGGTACTGCCTAGATGATTATACTTCACCATCTGGTTAACCTTATCAGCAAGACACTAGAAAACAAATCCTGTGCAGTACAATTTTATCTATACTTCAGTTATTCCGATCAGAAGCAGTTACCCAAAACTATGAAAAATTGTTATGGAGACTTGAAATGTGCTGCATAAACCACTTGTGATTGAATTGAACTAAGGGCTCCTGAACTATTCAAGGAAAAATATTATCCCGCAAAACTCCACTCATGATCATGGTTTTCATGAGTGAGAATATGCTATGTTCAATACTAGACAAACAGGTAATACTGATTGGTACCAAAGTACTAAGAAAGCAGAGGACTTGGAAGCAGATTAAGTTCTTCACATGCAAAAAACCACAAAACATTCCCATCTCAGTAACGTTTTTGGAATTTGGAAAATATAAGCAGCTATTAAATTTTGCATTTGATTCTTCAGGACAAAATGGACATGTTTATCCTACAGATCAACAGTTACATTGAAAGTCTCACACAGCTGTTATCCATATACACATGAGAGAGAAAACTCTTGAATTTATAGCATAAGTGCTAAGCAGAACTAAATATCTCATATACCACATGACAGTCATGCTGATGATCATAAGTAATCTCTTATTAAGAAACCTACTTTCTAAAGGATGTATTTCTGTGTTAATTCTGGAAAATTGGTCTTTCTCAGTGTTTGAGAGTCTTCTAAAGAGGCCACTGAAACTTTAGAACAAATTTAGACCATGCTAGAAAGTGAAGTGGAAATCATAAGGCATACTGACTGGTTCTCCTACTTCCTCTGGGAAAAAGATTTGCCAGAGCAGACTTTTTTACTTGTAGGCATACTCAAAGAAAGCACAGTGACCTGCTTTTTCTAAATGGCAGCGAGGAAAATGTTACCGAATAATTTCTCCATTATTGGCAAAGGGAGAAGCCTTTATGAAGTAAAGGCAAACATTCTAACTGAAGTTGATAAAAGAATACATCTCCAAGAAATGGAAAAACCTTGCTAAGCTTTTCTCTTTCAGCTTTCTCTGGCAAAAATACCAGAGTCCCGCTTTCTACTGTAAGGCAGCTTCCAGCTGTCATAGTCATAAAGAAATGAGGAAGAGAAAACAAAGCATAAAGAGGAACATTGTTACTACCTCACAAGAGTCGTTCAATATTCCTCAGGTGATACTCCAAGTGGATTGTCCAGCCTTAACTTTTTGGTGCAGCAGTTTTTTGAAAACAATTAAAATTTATCATAGTTTGAATCCTATTTTGTGTTATGTACTGCACAAGGTCATAAACAAAGAGATTAGCTCTGGAAATGAATGCAAACTGCTCTACTTGGACAGAACATTTTAGTAGTTAAGCAGAGCTGCTTGGATTAACCACTACTAATGTGATAAACAAGCAAAATGAGTAAATCAGAAGGAGGTAGGAAGAAATTACCACAGGAAGGCAACACAGAGTAAACAAAACCGCCTTATAATCCATGCCAGTCCCTAGTACAGAGCAGGATTAGGTGTATGAAAACCTTGGATCTCAGTGCTATGGCAGATACATAGTATATTGCATGCCACTGCTGAAGAAAGGCTGCAATGAATTACAGCACTCCACATAAATTCTCTAATTTATGCCAGAAGCTGTCATAATCCCTCCCTTGACAGAACCTTCTTTATTTCAACTCCCAGGAGAGTTGCATCAAATAATCTGCTGCACTGAGTCATGCATATTACAGACACACACATCCTTTACAGCAGGACTTCAATATAGTGGGCAGCCCAGACTGTTATTTTTAGAAAGAACAAAGCCAGAATCTTCTGATAAACACTTCACTTAAAAGGAATTGAAAAATTTTTGTTTGCAAAAACAAAACACACACTCTTGTGCTTATTGTCACCCAAAAGAAAGACCAGCAATACAAGTTATGTTTTCTCTCAATATAAAATCTCAAAAATTACCCTAGAGGACCACCACATCCTGCTAACACAGAATTTAGTGTTCTACATTCCAGAGGAATTCTATCCTAACCCCTGTTACAATCTCTCTTTTCCTCATACCTACAGAATGCCAAGAGCTTTGAAATGCATTAGTATGCAAATATCTTGGGTGGCTTTACTACACATTTATATTGCAGAGTAATCAATAAATTATTATTTCAATATTTATTGGAATCTCAGAATAAGAAAGAAGACAGATTACACAAATCCATCTTAGTTGATTAATGGGTACTCCAGCAAAAGGCATACACTGATGGAGTGGGTCAGTATGCAGACTATATTACTGAATATTTCAGCTCAGTTGTAAATATAGTATCTGTTTCTCTTAGGGACTGTCACACTGAGTGCAGTATAAAAGGCAATAAATTTCAACAGATTAATTAACTCTTTGGTTACTGGGGCTGTGTGTCACCTATCCTGGCACCTAATAAAAAATCCTTTAATGCCAAGACATAAAGAAGGGCCTCTTTGAAAATGAGTTATTAACAGCATTTCGTGAATAGATGGAGAAATTGTAGCCCAGCCATTTAAGTGTCATAAAGTGCAGCAAAGGCTGCTGGAGGCCTCTGAGGGACGCCAGGCAATACCATAACAATCAAATCTGAGATGGAAGAGGGATTGAGCTGTCCACTCAGAATTTTTATATTGTCAAAGAGCAGCGAGGAAATAATGTGATCAAGAAGTGAATTAACCTTGTGTGTGAAAGAGAGGGGATGATCTGATGGAAAAGGCAGTAAAGTAAAAATCACTCCATAATGCCTACATTGCAGGCTGGTCATGAGGGGCCCCTAATGTCTGCAGGCTGTCAGGGAACAGATCCAGCCCTCTAAGTACCATAAACCCATTACCTGCATTAGTCAGTAATTGGAATACATTTATTCATACTTTCAAAGTTCTTAGGGTCCTGGTGCTGGCTAACTACATGGCATTAATTTCTAAAATGTTTTTTGTTTCTAGCCTTGTGATAGAGCAGGGACAGTCTTCTGGGGCAATTAATACTCAAAAAGGCATGAAAGACTTATATACCTTGTTACATTTATACATATGTCTATATAACACCATACAGTTTAATCTGGTTTCCTTGGTGTCAATTCCCTATGAAGCTATGCTGGCATTTCCAGTGAATAAAAAGCTACAGAAATTTGCACTGTTGGAATTGAGGCAACCATATGAGAGGACTCCACCAAGAAGGAAATAATCCATACCAAGTTTAACAAGGTTGCTTTTGTCTTTAGTAACATGCTAGTCAAGAAAGAGGCTGTGAAAATCATACAGTACATTTCTACTCTGTAGGAGCGTGGAAAGATTTTTCTTCTTCTTACACAAGACAAAAATCTTCCTTGAGCCACTCATTATGGAAATAGACAGAGTCTGGAAGTAGATGATGCCTACTCAGTCCAAACCTCTTGCATATATAAAACTTGCAATGAGATGTGACACCAACAAAGTCTAGTATAAGAATCTTGGATGGACATGCATAAATATGACCCACAAGACGAGATAAAGGACATGAAGAGTGGGCTCACACCTGATGTTTTGCATGTTTAAAAGTATCCTTTTATTCTTAAGGCTGCCTTCCTCATAAAAGAATTGCTAACCATTACCTCAAAGCAGAACATATAACTGTGCATTGAGACCTAAGACCATCTAGTTGCAGCATTACTATATAAAGCAAGCACTAGAAAAGCATCCTCTGGGGAAGGTCTCCCAAATTTTTATTCTATTAGAAGTATATAGAATTACAAAATCAATATGCAATTTTAACAAATATTTCAAAATGTAATATGGTTTTCCAAGAATTCTTACTTTGTGAGGAAATTTCAATTATCATCCATTCCTGCATACTGCAGTTCGTCTAGCAATCAAAATCATGTTGAGAAATGCAAGAATGCAAATTCTCCTTGTTGCTGCCAACAGAATTTGCCAAAAAGAGTATGTTTCCTAGTCAGCCACTGCCATGAGAGGAAAGGCACAGGACTTGTGGGGTAAGCCATGTCCCCTTAATAGCTCGTGTTCAGTCACCATCCTGAGATGGTACTGCTGGTGGTTGTTCTCCACTGGCAAATCCCCCCAGTCCAGGCCCCAGCACTTCTGACTCTCAGCATGTGAACACAGTTTTAGTTTAACAAAGGTCGTTTATTAAGAATTACTCTTGTATTTAAATTTCAGGGGGCCTAGAGTAAATACTAGTGCAGACTATCCTTTCCTTTATCAAACTGACATGAAGAAAACAAAGATTGCAACTGACATTTCTGCAAATACCACTTCTTAGACAAGCTTTTGTGAAACGGTGCTTGTATTTTTGCAGAGGATTTATTAACATAAGAAAGGGATATAAAATAAAAATAATAATAATCAACTAAGTATTTTCCACTCATTGTGAATGCATTATCTTCCTCAAATTCTATTCAGTGGTCAACAATAACAGAACTTGAATGAGTTTGGAAAGCTTTGGACATGCCTATGTAATAAATTACATTAGGAATATAACCATTGAGTTACTCTTCTCTGCTCCATCAAGATTGTCCAGACTCTTTTATGTTCATGACAAACACAGCAAAATACCTTGCTGTCTGTCAGCTTTATATTCACTTATCACCAGAAACTATGCAAAAGCTGCCTCTAGGCACATCTCTCCAGGGCATGGAAAAGAGCATCCCTAATCTCCCTTTCCCTTCTGTTCAAGCAGCCGAATATCCAAAGCAACTAAGTGAGCAAAAAATACTGGAGAATACATTCACAGCTGAAATTAGGTTAGTCACTTTCAACTCTGAAGAACAACAAGTGATGTACCCAAATCCATTGCCCAGGAAAATATGGAATCAAGATGTGCCTTGCTGAGCAGATTAAAAAGCACTTTCACGTAAAAAAAACCAAACCCAAGCATTTTTGCAACAAAACAGATGAATGAAAGTCTTTTTCTGGGTCTGCAGAGCAGCAGAAAGCACCAAACAAGGCTCAAGCACAGGAAAAGTATATCTAGCAGAAGTCCAGGTACAGACTGCCAAGTATTGTGTGCAGCAGGGAAAACTATGCATCCTCCTACCAGACTTTCAGTTCAGTAGTAGGTGAAAACACCTCATTATTTTTAGTGACCTCACACTGATAATCCAATTGCTTGAAATGAAAAATATTTTTGCCAAAGAATATTAAATTCAGGCAACATTTGCTGAGTCTAATAGTGTTCAAGCACATGGCCACAAATGTAGATCAATGTTTCAGACTCCTCCAGATTGGTGGGAAACAGACATTTTACCCCTCAACAAACATTACAGAAATTGAAATCTTCATGAAAAGCTTGTTTAGTTGTTCAATTGCATTTTAATTCCTTAAAATTCATTACTTAATCCACAAGCTTCATGTTCTGGTAATGAAATGGGCACAAACTATTAGGAGGAAAATTTACTTATACAGTAGTACTATTCACATTCACAATCAGAGAAGCCTTAATGATGACTAACTCTTGAATGTCATCCAGTGAAAATCAGGTTGAATTAAACTTTTCCCATGACTATGCTACATGCACAAATATTTCTAAAATAAAATAAATCATAGAACAGAAACATATGAGTAAATTTTAAACAAAAGGTGATAAATGCATCAAGCTAGCAAAATTTTGAGAACAAAAACAAACATGCCTGTCTTTGGCAACAAATTAAAAAATAATATGATAAGAATCAGCCTACATTTTAAATGGCAAAGTAAAGTCAAACCGTCCTTAAAGCTGGAGCATTCTGGGACAATGATCACTGGGCTGTGAAAGGAATTAATGAGCTACAACAGTACAAGTACTACTGCCCACTGTGTTATAAATGCTTCACTCACTTCTTCAGTTTTCTCACCTATAAACAGGAGCTGAAATAAAAACAGCATGGTGTGTTGAAAGACTACTTGTGAGACCTTACATCAGCTTCAGAAATTATCAGACACTGTCCTAGATTAAAGTATTACAGATAAATGGTTAGACTAAAAGGCCACATTTCTATGCAGATGACTTTTCACTTCAGGAAATGAGTAAACAAAATGGTTTTCACTCTTTCATAATAGAAAATACTAAAAATGAATGGTGTGAGTCATGAAACATCAGTGTTCACCCCTTAAGGTCATGCCTACCCCTACACTCCCTTTGAACTGACCTGAGTAGACGCTCAGTTTTGTAGTCGAGCAACTTAAAGACCTAAGTGGACACTCCAGCATGGAAAACACTGAATATTAAGAGACTAAAGAATCCCATGGAAAATTACACAAAGGAACTTTGCTTCAGTACAAATAAAAAATATATTTTTGTTTTGGAAGAGTCACTGAAAAATGTCCAGACATCTCAGCCAAGAACAATCATCCTGGTTAGGGAAAATTGTTCTGGTGATTGAACTATCAAAGAGCTTCTAATAGGGAGCAAACTAACGCAGTTCTAGATAGTTCTTATAAGAAATGGCCTTTAAGATAGCTGAAGTGTAATATCTTACAAGCAAAGGACCATGAAATTATTTTTCTGTACAACCAGGTTCTCTTCTAATACAACTGTAGTATAACATGTTTTCAGAATGGCCAATTGAGATTATTGCTCACACAAACAGAATACTTCTAACCAACTTTACCAGTCAAAGTATTTGCCACAGCCATTACCATTAAAAGAACACTGCTTTATGTTAATGAACCTACAAAATTTATTGTTCTCTTTCTTTAAAAGAATTGATTAATCTTCAAAATTAAATGCAGTGGGTGCACAGGAACTAAAGGCCACTAGTTTTTGCCTAAAAAAAAATGTTTAACACTATCTTTACTGCTTTACAGTGAACTCTGCTGATTCTTGCTTGTAGAAGGAATTTCTGCCACTACTTTTTGTGCCTCAAGTAATTTTCATCTTTCTCACACACCATTAATAATGCTACTGCTCCAGGTATCACTAAACAATATAATTAATGGAGCCCAAGAACACTGCAACCTCGCCATGTTGCGATGTGATTTGGATCTATAAAGAACATGCTGAAGGCTTTGGATGAATTGGCCAGATTAACCCAAATAATAATGCTGTGTAGGTTCAGGAAAAGAAAAAAAAATGCAGAAATACACTACCTTCAACATATCCAAGCAATCAGAATATAACTGTATTAAACTGAGAATAATATGCATGTTATAATGCTGCTTCACTTATTTGTAAGTATCAGTTTAAACTGCTTAGCAAAGGAAAAAAGCTTGTAAGATAGACTATAGGGAAAAAAAGACTTTAGATTATTGGCCTAAGTTCAGCAGCAGAGTTAGCAATTTATGGACTTGATTATACCTTCAAAATGAACAATAACCCAGTAACTACTGCAGTAGAAAGGTACTAAATTTTTATGATATGGGGTAATCAGGTTGGCTACCAAAGACATAGACATGCTGCAAAGAAGAAACAATTCACGTTAAAATAGTCAAGTAACAAATTCCCCTCTTGAAAAGGATATTTTTCTTTATATGATGTCTTTAGCAGACTGTAGGCTGTTTCTTTAAATGAATGCTTATGACACACTTAATTTTCAGGCACACTTCATTACAGAAACAGGCACCACAGTGTACATCATGTTTAGAAATAAATAGAGCTGTCATACTTGGATTCATATTGACATTTACATCAGACTCTTAATCTGTGTAGATTTGACAGATGGGAAAAAGTCAGCCACCCCACATATAAATGACACTTACATATTCATATACAACATATTTTTGGTTGTTTACTCAGTAAAGCAAAACTAGTTTATTTTTACATCTCTACTATGGCAGTAAATAGTCTGACATTTCAGCATATTTGGAGATGGCATACCATTTTATTGCAATTACTATTTCCAAAAAAAAAGGCAAAAAATAGTGCTGCTTTTCAAAAAAAAATATAATGTATTATTTTTGTAGAAGATTAAAAAAAATATATATTCTTTGCTTCATGGTGTAATGGGTACTCACAGACTGTGGAATTAGCAATTTCATGCAAAATCAGTAAACTTTTCCCTTCCATTTAGTGCATGAATTGTTAACAAAAATGAAATAAAAATGAAGTACCTATGGTAACTCAATAAATACCCAAAGAAATGTAGTGCTTTATAATTACCTAATGCCTACAGGAGTAATTCAGTGGCTATTAAAAATATGAAAAAAAAATTATAAAACAGAACTCAAAATTCAATAAAATTCAAAATTTAATAAAAAAATTACATCCAAAATATTTTGGACTCTACTATTTTTTCCAATTTCTTGCTATTATCTAGTATTTAAAACACTTTTTACACTGTCCTCTCATGACTGTTTGTGTAATGAGCTGAGAACACATTTGGGCATGATCCCTGTGTAGTTAGATGCTGAATGCACCCATGAGGATTTTTTAAGAAAGCCATGAAGTCACATAAGACACAGGACAAGACTTAAGGTATTGTACACAACTTTCTAGATATCAATTTATCTTTGTCAGTTGCAATTATTATGCCACAAAATATTATTTCATTCAAACATTTTAGATAGACTTTGGATACAACATAACTTACCCTATTTTGAAAAGCCAATGCTTTAGAAAGCAAAAAGAAAATTTACCAATATACTCAATCCTAATAAAAAGAAGCCAACAAAACACCAACAATGCAGGAAAACCTCAAGCTTTGAGAAGACAAAGGAGTTCCAGCTATCCTTGCATTCTCTTCACACACAGCAGGAGACACACAAAAAACTGTGACCATGCAGAGGGCACACTACACCAAAGGGAATGTGGATCATATGAATTAGTATATATTTCTACTTTTTTCCTAAATTATCCCATATTATAATCTCCCCTGGTTAGAGAGGCTTATTTGCTGTAAATTGATGCAAATTTGGCTACAATTCAAGCTTTGTCTGCTGAAAGAATCTAGATGTTATCATAGCAATAACAACAATTTAAGCATGGACAAACAAGACACTTATTATGTAACAATTTTTTAAAGCATTGCTCTAAAGTAAAATATGATGTAAATAAAATATTTAGAGACCTTCTAGGACATCTGTAACAGAAAACATTCCTGGTGACACTAAATTATACAAACCAACCCAACATGGAACCTTTTAGCAAAGAATAAGCCAAAGGGTGAAGTTGGCACTTACAGAAATGTCTGGCTTTGACAGCTTTGATCACTTGAATTTTGCAGAAATTGAATGACATTTCTCACCAAAAGGACCAGAGAAAGCTGTACCTGGCACATGTCAGTTTAAAAGAGAATATATCCAACGACAAGAAGACAACATCTTTGTCATCAGCTCTGTGACTTCTCTGGAAATTTCTAGTGATTTCATACATGGAAGACATAATTTTATGTTGATTTGGGGCAGGGAGAAATAGGCTCAATTGCACACAGTTTCACTGGTCATTCTTCACTACAGTGTGTCTTATGGATCCATTCTCAGATAACTGCAGAGTAGAGATAAAGATACCTTAACAGAATTTACCACTAAAATGGTTCAGTACACAGAGGACAAATTCCCAACCCTTGTAAAACACCAGGAAGAGTTAACACAAGAGGGAGATCTGCATTCCCTTTTTACCTTAGACATTGGAGCCCATTTAAATGTGAGCATAACATCATATCTTGTAGCATACCAGTTCTGATGCCAATAAAGCAGTGACAAAATTACTTCAGAGGAATGCTGCTTTAGTTTAGAAAGATACTACTAAGACACTATAAAATATCATTAAAACACCCATGAGTACAAAACAAGCGATGTGAAAATTCATTTCAATATCTTCCCATGCATAACACTTTAGTTACTTCAGATTATATTATGCTACAGAGGTTTTTCACAATCTTGCCTTCAGAAAATTTGAGAATACGTATAAAATCCATTTTTTATTACACCACATCTTTAGTAATAAACAGAGTATATTGCTTTTAACTTCAATTGTGACTAATTCCCAGACAATTTTATTTTTTATCACATCAGCAAATACACAGGCTTCTTTGACATCAATTATTAACTTATAAACTAATTCAAAAGAAGAAACCAATGTAGTATAAAAATTACTGAAATCCTCTTTTAAGAGGAATTAAGACATAATGAAGTATGAACTTCAGAAACTCAGGAGTTTTGTTTCAAATTAATTTCAATTCAATATAAAATATGTTTATGCTTATCTAAAAGTGTCATTCTCCAGCCAAGCCTATCCAAACTTACTCTCTCCCTAAAGTTACCAATCAGAAGTATAAAACATACTCCCGTATTCTTCTGTTCTTCTTCTGAGAAATGTCAATCTTTCCTTTTTAGTATCCACTTGAAACCAAAAAACCTGTTTGCTTTGTTTTCCAGGAACATAGCCTGCTTGCCAAACACTAACTTCCAAGTTTATGTACCTGGAAATATATTATATGGTAATATAATAAATAAGTATAATGATGGAGAAAGAGAAACAGAGAAAAAAAAAAGAGAGAGAGAGAAAAATAAAAGGAGAAAAAAGGAAAAGCTGGGGATGTACAGGCCAGTCAGTCTCACCTCTGTGCCCAGCAAGATCATGGAGCAGATCCTCCTGGAAACTATGCTGAGCCATGTGGAAAATAAGGAGGTGATTTGTGACATACAATATGGCTTTAAAAAAGGCAAAATATGCCTTACAAATCTGGTGGGCTTCTATAATGGAATTACAGTGGTGGTGAATGATGGAAAAGCAATTGAAGCCATTGCCTGGTTTGTGCAAAGCATTTGATGTTGTGCCACACTATGCCATTGTCTCTAAAATGGAGAGGACTGATTTGATGGATAAAGAATGGTTACACTCAAACAATTGCAATCAATGGCTCCTGTCCAAGTGGAGACCAGTGACAAGGGGCACTCCTCAAGGGTCAATGTTGAGATTGTCACTGTTTAACATTTTCGTACATGACATGGACAGTGGGAATTGAGCACACCCTCAGCAAGTTGGCCAGAAAGTCAATCATAACCCGGGCTACATCAAAAGATGTGTGACCAGCAGGTCAAGGGAGGTGATTCTGCACTTCTACTCCAGTATTGTATAACCCCATCTGGAGTTCTGTGTCCAGGCTCTGGAGTCCACAACATAAGCAGGACATTGATCTGTTGGAGCAAGTCCAGAGGAGGGTCATGAAGACTATCATGAGCATCTCTCCTATGAAGACAGGCTGAGAGAGTTGGGGTTGTCCAGCCTGGAGAAGAGAAGGCCTAAGGAGAGGCCTTAGGGGAGCCTTCCAGTGCCTAAAGGAGGCCTTGCAGGAAAGCTGAAGAGGGAGTTTTTACAAAGGCATGTAGTGACAGGACAAGGGGGAATGGCTCTAAACTGAAGGAGGGTAGGTTTACATCAGATATAAGGCAGAAATTCTTTCGTGTGATTATGATGAGGTACTGGAACACATTGCCCAGAGAAGTTGTGGATGCCCATCCCTGGAAGCATTCAAGGCCAAACTGGATGGGGCTTTCAGCAACCTGGTCAATGGAAGGGTGTTGCTGACATGACAGGGTGATTGGAACTAGATTATCTTTAAAGTCTCTTCCAACCCAAACCATTCTGTGGTAACTTCACTTATAAATTCCATTACCTCCACTGTACTGTTCAGTCCTAGATTGATCGAGACTGATAATCCATTACAGCTGCCTAACTGAACATTAGAGAGGCCAAAAACTTGAATGACTTCAAAGCAATAGACCAAGTGTAGGAGGAAATGTCTACTAGACGCCGTTAAACAATCTACACACAACCTCCACAAAAGTTACTAGCCCAAGTTGGGCCTATGCTAAGAGAGGGATTACTTGACCTATCCTCAGCTCCCTAGACTCCATCACAGAGAATGACTAAACAAACCTTTGGTCTGACCTAATACTTGTTCTTAGGTTCCTACTCAGATATCCCTCAACCTTTATCAAAACACACATCACATATCCCCAGGACATATAAACAGCTTCATCCTTACTCAGCAAACCTTCCACATCTTATACTTCAAGAAATGTTCACAAGAAAAAACACCCATCACACCTTCCCTTCTCAGAAGCAGGGCTTGAATTCAAATCTTGCACAGCCACAACATACTCTATTATTATAGAATAGTCTTGAAGGCCCAAAATTATTTCAAAAACAATGCAATAGGACAGTGAGAATTTTTTTTTTACAGCAAACTTTCTGTCAATTGACCTGTCTCACTAGTGCATACTCTGCCAGCATAACACAAGACCTGCAGGCACAAGTGAGACCACTTTTACTCCCATGATCTGGAGTGTCATCAGTGTAATGCTGTCAATACCAAGTCATAAGCCCGTTCACAACTGTGTATGAATAAAAAGAAGTTATTTCAAAGAAGGCTGCTTGTGACCTCAACGGAGCAGTTAAAGTTGCTTCAACCACCTCCAATCACGATGTACAAAACTATTTAAGCATGATTTTTCTGATATCAACCAGTTATGACTGCAAAATTTCCTACACTGTTATTCCAAATAAGTTGTAGAATATACATCTGGACACCCACTCTCTCTGAGCAAATTAGTTGCTGTATGCATTTCTAAGTTCTAGCATTTATATGCATCAGTGACGAGACAGAAATAATGAAGTTGTATCTAGACTGCTATCAACACTTGATAGATTACCTGTCTGGCCCTACGTTCCATGTTTTAAGTGCAATTTAAAAATTTAAAAATCAGTATTACAGTACTTTGTAATGTCAAAAGGCAGAACTTTAATTTAACTTTATAATTCTAGATACAATAGCTTTCCCTTGAATATGAAGTGATGTATCACACATTCCAAGCTTTGTATTCTATAATCATAGAGTTTTTTGTTACTGTTAAAGCCACAATTTAGGTTCTGAGGCAGTAAAATGCAGTAGTATAAGGAATACATTAGAAACGGTTTTTAAAATTAGGCTAAGAAAAATCATTGCAGCTGGAATTTAAGTAGAGAAAATTATAGGAAAGTACTCAGAAAACACTTATTACAGAAGTCTAAACAACATACACATTTTGATAACATATATATTAAAACATATGGATTTTCAATTGCATTGCTATTGTGATACTTAGCTAGCCATCCTCAGTTTTGATGGGCACTTATTTCCAATTTTAAAAATATTCCAAGCAAAAAGCCTATCAAGTCTTTCTTGTGTGTGTGTCTTACTTGTTTTGTTCATATTCTACTGCATCTCAGAGTAACAGCAATCAAAACCTGTACAAGGCTGGCAGAAAAATTTTAATGTATTAAATTACCAGAAATATCATTATGTCTGTCAACAGGAGAGGAAAATTATTGTTTTACCCCTTTTCCCCATGCTACAGAGGTAAACAGCTGCTCTTTTTTTCTGCCAGTCAAGCTTCTAGGTTTACCTAACTCCCAGTAAGTCAGCAGAGGACCAGTTATGACAGCCAAACACATTTTCATCTAACCAAAATACTTACTTTTGTGTAATACTTGTCTCAAATGTAAACCCTAAAACAAAATTCACAGAAAAATTGGTCACTTTGCATGTAATTCCCCACCATTTTTGATAAAGATGATAAAAAAATAAATTATATCAGCTTTAGCTGTATCAAGACTCACAAACTGCATCCTCATTGACTTATGCTCTGATTTAGTCAACAGAAGATTCTAAAAAAAATTATCCAAATAACACACATCTCTGAGAGGTGGGTTCAAGCATTTGAAAGGGGTGTTAATTTGCCTTTCATGCTGAAATATAGGAAATGCCCCTCATTGTTCTACTTCATTAGCTTCATTTTATTTATAACCCTAGTGAAAACATTCATGGATCTTTGTGTCACTCATGATATACCTGCACACGTTTCTTGGGGAAACATACCTGTATTGGGTAATTTTGTCACACATAGGAAATATTTTTTACTCCTTTAATTTCTTAATAGCAACACACATTATGCCACAAAGATATTACTGTCCAAAGCCCATTGACAAAATGCAAGATGTGTACCTATTATAAATATTTCATATTTATGTTCTCTTCAAAAATAAGAAGTGCCTAACACCTTTGTTCTGATTAATTCCCAATCTGGTGTATGGGAAGTGGGTACAGGGGTACCATTTCACTGCAGAAAAATTAGAATTGCTCATATTGAATGGGCATGAAAAGAATCTAGACTAGACAACAAAGGCAACAAAGCCTATTATGGACCTAACATTTCTAAATTAGACTGTAGTGTTCAATGTAGTGAACAAAAGCTTTTGTTAATAAAACTACAGTCAACAGCATTACTGTGTAACTTCCAGAAGAAAAAAAATTAGGAGTAAGTTTGTGCACAGACTAAGCTTTCCTATTGGTACCTTGAGTAGGTCAGGATGGAGAAGTACAGACAGAGAGTGGGAGAACTTTGAGATCTTTAATACTTCCACTGCCTCTGCTTGTGATGTACAACATCTATTTCCTGGATAAACAGAGAAGTTAGGTCCCCAGAGCCTGAATCCAGTGCCTTTCATAAGCCCTAACTTCATTTTTACAAACGATAAAAGAAAATGTAATTTGCTTTCCAGCTTTACCAGTAATCCATACGTGTTCATATTGCAGACTGCAAAAGCATCTGTGAGATCAATAATAAACATTCTACTCATCGTTTACTCTTCTGCTTTATTTAAAGAGAACATTCTCCAGCATACCTGCCACTTTCCAGTTGGAATGATGGAATCCAGATAACAGAAATATAAAAATACATTGCAAACAGCAAGATATATGCTGTTTAGCAACAGGCAGGAGACCTCCCAAAATCAAGCAGCCTAATTTCTACATTTCTGAATTAAAAAAACAAAGAATACAATCGGGTATCAACAAGTCTCAGATATGAGGGAATATCAGATCACATCTGCCAGTGCGTTTCTCCTCAATACTCTTCCTAATCAAGAAGCCTCACATACTCAGGTTCCTTCCACTCAGCTACAGGTTATTTAGTCAATCACACTCAGTGGTGCAGTTTAAATCAGATTTTTCCTGCTATCTGCCTGCCTCCACTCAGAGAAACACAGAATAGGTAAAGTTAGAAAGGACCACTGGAGGTCATCTAGTCCAAGTACTCTGTTCAAGCAGGGTCCCCTTGAGCACATTACACAGGATTGGGTCCAGACGGCTTTTGAATATCTCCAGTGAAGGAGAATCCTGAATCTCTCCAGTGAAGGAGAATCCACAGCCTCTCTGGGCAATCTGTTCAGTGCTCAGCCACGCACACAGAAAAGAACTTCTTCCTCACGTTCAGGTGGAACTGCCTGTGTAATCACTCCACTTACATCTGTAACAGTAAAGTTTATTACAGCTGACATATCTAGAGAATTTATTTACATGAAACTTGAAAATCCCAGCTGATCACATGCAAGCTTGAATTTATTTACTTGAGTTACTGGGGAAGTTACTTCTGTCACGGAGATGGTGAAAAGCACCATCCATATTGTTGCAAAAAAGCACAATTGTTTGCTAAATGTGAAATCCCTCAATCAGGTAAAGGAAACTTGAACCAAGAAGCACTGGAACTTCCCAGGGTGGCTGCAAGTATTTTTCTCAGTAATCACTAATCCCATTTTTCAGAAGTAGCTAGTTGCTAAAAGGTTTTAGGGGTTCAATTTTTTGTTTATTTATTTTAAGTAACCATTGCACATTTTCTTTTTGGTGTTTGTCAGTTAATAAATACCCTTAAAAATATGATGTTAAAAGTTGCTACTATCTATAATACACACTGATTTACTACACTAACGTTGGAAAAGGTAAAAAAAAAACTTCTAAAACACTGTAAACATAAAAGCTTGAATTTTCTAAATATGTATCTCTTGTCCTGTAGTGATTATGTATAATGTTAAATACCTCTGCACATACTTACAGAAAACACAGCATTGCCATTTTATAGACTGATATGAATAATAACTGGATTTTATGTATTTTCAAGCTATATCTAATTTGCACATTTTGTCCAAAATGCCTTTAGCTACCTTTTTTCTAAATTCTTTACCTGATTCCTTTGGCCATTAGGCTCTATGCATTCTGCTGTTATTGCTCTCATTTACCTTTTCACTTGTCATTATAAAATATTTTTATTATTTCCTTCGTGCAGCCTCATGCGGAATGATCACAAGAATACCTCTCTCTAAACGTATTTTTTTCTCTTTTTTTTCTTTTTTTTTTTTTTTTTTTTAATGAAAGCAGCAGCTTTGCGTGGGTGATTCATTACTCATATCAGAACAGCAGAGCATCAACCAAACCTCGGAAAAAAAAAAACTTTTTCAGGACTCCAAACAATCTTGATGTCACCGTGGTGCGAAATACGATCTCCTGCTCCGGGAGGCTTTTCCAGAGTACTGAGGCAGTCCCAGTCTCTGCGGACCCACAGCAGCGCCTGACCGCAGCACACCTGGGAGGCGAGGGGACACCCCCACGCGTGTCCCTGTCACTCCTCCTGGCAGCTGCAGGGAGCCCGGGCAGGCACGGAACTCCTCAGCCTCTCCCGGTGCTCCTGCCATGCTGGGCTCCTTCCCCACCTCCCGGCTGCTCTCTGGCGGGGCAGGGCACAGAGGGGTTATTGCCCTGCCAGCAGCACCAGCGGCGCCCTGGGGGACACCGAGAAGAGGTGCGCAGCAGGTGGAAGGAGGCGATTCCCCCTCTCTGCTCGGCCCTAGTGAGGCCACATGTGGAGCGCTGTGCCCAGTTCTGGGCTACTCAGTACAGGAGAGACCAGCAGCTCCTGGAGAGGTTTCAGTGAAAGGACGCAAAGATGATTTGGGGTCTGGAGCATCTCTTATGAAGAGAGAGTGAGGGAGCTGGGCCTTAGTCTGGAGAAAAGAAGACTGAGAGGGCATCTCATTAATGCATACGAATATCTCAGAGGCAGATGCCAAGAGATTGGTGCCAGACTCTTTTCAGTGGCGCCCGGAAAGAGGACGAGGAGCAATGGCCATAAACTGAAACAGAAGTTCCACCTCAACACGAGGAAGAACTTCTCCGCATTGAGGGTGGCAAAGCACTGGAACAGGCTGCCCAGGAAAGTTGTGGAGTCTCCCTCTCTGGAGACATTCAAAACACACCTGGATGTGTTCCCGTGCCACCTGCTCTAGGTCACCCGGCCTTGTCAAGGGGGTTGGACTGGATGTCCAGAGGTCCCTTCCAACCCTAACGATTCTGTGATTCTGTGATCTCCCCCAAAGACACGTGGGGAAGCCCTTCAACAGCCGTCTCTGGCAGCCGAGAGCCGGGAACCGTTTGGTTTTTTTTGTAGGAAAGTCGGGAACGCTGAGTCGAGCTCCAGCCCGGCCCCGCCCCTCAGGCGCGGTAGGCGGTCTCTACCGCGCGCGGGCTCGAGAGCGCCGTCCCCGCCCTCCTCAGGCCGGGTAGCGGAGCGCCGAGCGAGGGACGCTGTGTCGATGCGCTCGCTGCTCGTGCCGACCCCTGGCGCCGGGCGGCCGCCACTTCCGGCGGCGCGGGCCCGCGGAGGCGGCGATCCCGGCGGGCGGGCGGGACGCGCTGGCGGGGGGCGGCCGGCCGGAGCCGCCGTGCCTCTCCTCGCCCGCCGGACAGGTATGGGGGCGGGGCCGCTCCCCGCTCCTTCCCTCCCTCCCTCCCTCCCTCCTCCTCCCTCAGGGCCGGGGGGCGAGGGGGAAGGAGGCGGGGTCGCTTCCCGCGAAGCGTCGCCCGGCATCAGGGGGCCATGGGCGCGACGGTGAGGGGCGCCGGGGACGAGATATGGAGCGGGAGGAGGCCGGCACTGAGTGTCGGGAGGGTTTGGGCCGGCCCGCGGGTTCCCTTTCGCGGGGCAAGGGCGGGGAATGGCGGCCCGTGGCGGCTGGAGAGGCTGTGCCAGCCCTGCCCGGGACAGCTGCCAGGCGCTCGGGAAGGGCACACCTGGCGCAGGCGAGCGAGCAGGAAGGAAGGCTCAGGGCTCCTGCTAGACCCTGTTCCCTTCCCTGTTCTGCCTCCGGAGCAGGACGCAGGTAGCGTCAAGCGAAGTGTCTGCTCAGGTTTCCCGCAGATGGAATTTGGCTTCCCTGTCACCTGGCGCATCCCTGCTGCGGTGCCAGCTGCTGTCCTGCCACCAGGCATTTCTGGCACGGTCTCCGGAGGGTCGTGGCCAAAGCCAACGTGGAGCTCGCCTGGTGTGTCTCAGGCGAGCAGTTCTTCTGAGCGGACTAAGACGCTGGTTTCTGCCAAGATGATGGGTTTAACAGATGTTCTTCAGTGTTAAAAAATCTTGGCCAACCAAGGCTCGAGCTCCTTCATGATGTTTTTTCCATGCTTAGTACAAGTTGGTAACTTTTTGGAGGCAGAGGAAATTTTGCTTTTCTACTCGTTCATTTGTTTCTCCTTCATGTAATAATCACTATTTTGTGTGGTAGGTTGAAGTACTGATCTGCTAGGGACTTTTTTTTTGAAGGGGAAGAAGCAGGAAGTCTTTGATCTAAAGAATATGTTGTTTACACTTTTACACAAGGGAGGAGAAAGAAGAGAGGGAAATTGGTATTTTACACAAATCAGGACAGCTCTTAACTCTTCATAAAACCGATTTTTGGTATATGTTTGTTCAAGACGTGAATTAGGTGCTTGAGGAATTTTGATGAGAGGAGTAGGAATAACAGTTTTCATGCTTAGAAAAATGGCAGTTTGAGAAGTCACTGAATTTCAGAAGAGTTCTGTCACTACTGCTAATGAAATTACTTGGTGGAGACTGTTTCTAATACATACATTTACAGTTTCTTCAGCTGTTAAGTAATTTTCTTTGAAGGATGCAGAGAAAAACAATTACCATGTATCATAGTTTTATGGATGGTTGTGAGTGTGTTTGGAGTGATCAGTTTCCACTTTCCACAGTTTACCACTTTCATGACAGACTCAGTAATCTGCAAAAAATTAAGTGGAGAGACTTTAAAATCTGATGGTGTTCCTGAGGAAATATTTTTAATAGAAATAGTTGAAAATTGAAGGTTATGTTAATTGTGTGATTTAATGCTCTTAGGCAGCTCAGCATTACACAGCCACTTGCTTTCTTTCCTCACTACCCTCAGAGGGGTGGGGTGAGAGGAAAGGAAGAGTAGAAAAAATTATAGGTTGAGGTAAATATTTTTTTAAGAAGTGGAGAAAAATATGGGAAAAGAGAAGCAAACCATAAGTGGTGATGTAAAAATGATCACTCTTAAATCAATGTCCAGCCAGTTCCTGAGCTAACCAGATAGTCTGGAAAGTGTAAATTTGTTCATGATCACTTCTTACCCACTTGTTCTCATTCTCCTGTCCTTAAAGCTGTTTTTTCTCCTTAGTGGTACTCCATACTTGTATTGAAAGCAGGTCTATTTCATTTTCATTGCAGTTTTGTTAGGCTAGACAAGTTATGCTTTCATCTTTTTTCAGTTCCTAAGATGGGCAACCTGCTCCTCCATCCTGATAACCCTTGTTTGCCATTGTTCTTCCAATCTTTCTCTGAGGGTGATCAGAACTCTGTTATATTGTATGTGAAGGCTCACTCACGCCTCATTATCTGACATTAGTGCTTTTCTGGTTTTACTAAAATTAGTCTAAAACTTTTTCTTTGTTTTATGGTCACTTCGTGTTGGGATTAGCTAAAAATCTGCAGAGGTAAACTTTCTATCTCTCACTTTGGATCTTGAATATAAGCCCAAATTATTATTATGGTCCCTGAACACCTGTTATACTCCCCAAGATGTTCTTTCAGAACTCTAGTAGGAGTCTTGTTCCAACCTGATAGTAGCTCATATGAAAAAGAAAACATAAGCACCTTGCAAGCTTCATACTAATACTTAATTTTTCAGCTAACCTTAAAATTTCTAGTATTGTATGATATATTCTATTTACCAGTGTTCTTGCAGACTACAGTGTTTGCATGATCTAGTGTTAATGTACTGGGACATTTTAAATTTGAAAACAATGGGGAAAGCATTTTTTTATGTATGTGTGATGAGGAGAATTATTCTTGAGCTGGGAAAAACAAATCACTAAACGGTTGGGACAAACACAGTGTAATTACTGACTGCTCACGGAACTTGATGCTGACCTACACTTAAAAATCTTGGGACAATTGGCTGACCAGTGTGTTTTATCTTTAAAAAAAACCATCAAATATTTACTGTCTGCTGTGCTGGAGAACAGAATTATTTGCATCTCAGTATACTAAGCTGCTACATTCCTTCTGTAGGCTTCAGTCATCCAGTTTTGTTTTCTATTACATGTGGAAATAGCTGCATGTGATAAATATTAAAGAGATTGCCATATCATAGACCTCATCAGATAAACAGACTGATTTTTGAGACTGGCATCTCAATCTGCTTGTTTCAGTCTCCATGTTCTTTTCTGAAGAACAGTGCGGGAAATAGTGAATAAACATGAGGATGAGGGGATAACTTCTTAGGCTTCCGTGCTTTTAACTGGTCATAGGCTCAGATCTGTAGTTTTTAGCAAGGCTTCCCATGTTGTGAGCTAGTCTGGTGTGTTTTGCTGAGGAGATGAAGGAAGGTCAGCAGAACCACAGTGCTTCAATCCCAGTTCGTTCACTGTTGCTCATGAAGATCACTTCTCTCCCAAGCAGTAACTCCTGTGAGTTAGAGATGTTGGGAAACTCAAGCTGGTTTTCTGTTGCTGGTGTTTTGGGGTTGATTGTTTGATTTGTTTGCTATGTCGAGTGTAGGAATGAGGCAAAACTGCTTTCATGAAGTGTTGTTTGCCTCTGGTGTTAATAAAGTTAACTGATGTTAACTTTGGACATCAGAAAAGATAAGTAAAATTTGTGAGTAAAAACAATTTGACAAAACTCTAAAACCTTTATATTTCCCCTGTAAATGTCACATTCATTTACTGTTGTTGTTGGAAGGCTGTATGTTGTGTCCCATCTGACTTCAGTGTTTCTTTCAGCTTTCAGACAGAAAACACACAGAAGGAGAAAAGCAGGCAGAAGACAACAATAGCCCCGAATGCAGCGAGCCAGGAACCATGGATCTGAAATTCACTTCATCGAGAAAATACATTTCCATCAGTGTACCTTCCAAATCTCAAGCTATGTCTCCCCATATCAAATCAGTAGATGATGTTGTAGTTCTTGGCATGAATCTCAGCAAATTTAGCAAACCTACCCAATTTTTCATCTGTGTTTCTGGAGTTTTTATGTTTTATCTAATCTATGGATATTTACAGGTAAATATTATGAACTTGTGTCTTAGGCCAATTCCTCCTACCCCTTTGTCTTTTTCAATAGCATAATAATATAGTATGTATTTTAATATATGTAGATGTTTTAAACTAAATATTTATTACAAAGTCAGCCTTTCAGTATTCAAGAGCAGAAAGTAATATATAATCTTAGTTGCCATTATGGTTCATGTGCCTGTAAAGTTTAGATCACTTGGACTTTCATAACTTGATCTTTTACTTCTGTGTGCAAGATACATCAAAGTCTTCATTGATGCTGAAACCTGTAGATCTCCCTAAGTTCCATGAGTACTGTACAGTTACAGTCACGTTATTTTTCTCTCCGCTCTCAGGACAGAGCTGAAACATGTACTATGGTAATTTTTTAAGCAGAAGGATAATGTTTATGCCATTTTAGTTAAACATTCACCATTCTGCTAATCTTTTCTCTCTTATCTTGAGCAGCTACATTTCTGTTCCCTTTTTAAAATTATTTTTAAATTCATTGAGTATTCTCAATAAAGCAGTGATTAAAAAACTTGATCATTAAAAATCATGTTTCTAATGCAGTTTTCAAAAGCAGCTGAGAAGTTTGTAAACATAAAGTTACTTCAAAAGAGTTGGGAGAACATGATCAGTAATTAAAAGCAGAATCTCAAAAAGGCAGATATTAGGTAGCCTTTTGTTTCTATAACTGATACACCTACATAAGTCTTTATGACGTGTATGTATTTTTCCAGAACAAATTGCTCTGGTTTGAAATATTCCTACAGCCTACAAATTTTTATGAACTCACATGTGCTGTTTGATGTCGGCACTCAGTATTAGGTGTGCATTCCTAACAGCTGAAAATTATCAGTAAGCATGTTTGTTAGAGAAAATTTGTATTAAATTTATCTGGAGATACTTATAAAATCTGAATAAAAATGGTCTACTGAAGCAAATGAACGGAAGAGCAGCAAAAAGGCAGGCAGGAAGCCATCTGTAATATGAGATAATTAGTATTGCATCAAATGTGTTCCCCTAATGAATTGATCCATTAATTTTATTGTATTTACAACAACAGTAAATTTTCTTCTTTCATTTTGGAGAACCTAAATGGTCTTTTCTTTTTCAATATTTTCACAAGTTACATATGGCAGATAAATCTAGTTAATAACCAGCAACTGCAAAGGCTAGATTTGCATGTACATCAAGGGAAAAGGTCTGTTAATTCTTTTTTGTCCATTTAATATTTTGGTGTGTGTACATGACTGTGGTGGGTTTTTGTTTTTATAGGAATTGATATTTTCAGTGGAAGGTTTTAAACCTTTTGGTTGGTACCTCACTTTAGTGCAATTTGGATTTTATTCCATTTTTGGACTAATAGAATTGCAGTTGATTCAGGACAAAAGAAGAAGGTATGTGTTTTTCCAAGCATTTTGCACTGTCCATGAAATTAGAAGTATTTGATACTTACCATAAATTTAACTTCTGTTTTTTGAATGTGAGTACTGTGAGGCATTGCTAGCAGTTATGTAGATAAAAGGAAGTGAATTTGCTGGATGATGTTAGAGAATATTTTAGAAGCACCCACTTGGATTTTGGACCTGTAAGTAGTTCTGTTGACTCTGCTGTCACTGTCCCACTTACAGAACATATGGTGTCCTTAATGTGGCTGATAGAGACTGAGTCACGTATGTGTTGCTTGGGATTATCACATTTAGAATAGAGCCAATGCACTTCACAGCACTTGAAGCCATCTGTCAGTGAATATGTTTTCCTCAAATATTGGCATCTCCTCACCAAGAGATTCCTCTTACATGCTCTGCATCTTGGAGAATGTCAGAGGTCTGCTCTCTGCTTACCGTGTAGCTGAGTGGGTTTGCTACAAAGGATGTGCTGAAGTGTCATGGTTTTCATTTAAGACAGCACTCATACCACTCTGCCACAAAACTGTTCTGTGTTTTCACTGCAGTGGACCAAAGAAATTTTTGATTTCTAAATTCCACTGGAAATGGGATCTTTTCTGACTCAGTGTAGCCATTCTGCAGCCTCCTACCCATCTATAGTCTCTGCAAAGTGTTTATTGAGGCACTCTGGAAACTTGAATACAGGCTGTCATGGTGTACATGAATTTTAAAGTTGCCTCATATTGTAGTTCAACAGAACTAGTTTTCCTTACCTGGAGTCAGCCTTGGATGATTTTGCATATACTGGTTTCAGATTATAAAATTCTTTTTTAGCCAAACAGCATAACTTCGATAAATTATTCCTTTTACTTTAAACACTGACAGCTTGTATTTCAAGTTACCTGACTTTTTGAGATGAATCAGATAATATTGCACAGTTACCTTTTGGGTTACTTGTATATATGGGATTTTATTACCAGTTGGAAATGCTTAAAGAGCATTTCCCTTTGAATAAGTTGTTTTGGAAATGTAGATCTGAAATATATTTTACATTTTATTTTCTATAACCTAGGCATCTTCTTGTAGGCATGCAGAAATCTATATTTCTTAAATTTTTAATTTTTCTTGCATGCCTCAGAGTATGTGTAGGTCACATAATGAGTTACAGATAAGACAAGATTGCAGCAAGACAGCTCCTTATGTTCTTAGCGTGGTTCTGAGTATGCATGAAAAATAGCTGAACATATGCACAGCAGTAACTGTAAAAAAATCACAAAGTGAGCACAAAAGTGACTGTTGGATCATCTGTTGTCAGGTGATAATTTCATCAGATTGTGAGCAAAACATCTGAAAATGTCCAACAAGCCCCTCTGTTCCTGGTGTCTGAATCACTGCTCTCTTAGTTTCATTAAAAAATGGTACTTTTTTCAACTTTCTTCATTTTAAAAATGTCAAGGTTCATATGAAAACTTCACCAAAGAAGTTGTCACAGTGACCTGTGAGAGAACAAAGATCCAGGTTATTTCAGTATACCAATCTTCCACATTTCCTTTGAAACATTTGTCTTGATTCTTGTGTAAATAGCATACCTTCTCAGAAGGAGGTTAAAGAATTACTTCTTGAATACTTCATGAGCCATGAAGTTTTTATTGTCTTGTATTCGCTTTTTATTTGCAGTAATTGAAAGAAATGAAATATGAAATCAGAGATTTTTGTGCATTTTTAAGTTTCTATTAAATGAAATTCAGTGAGTAAGACGTTGAGGTTGTATTACAAAAGTATTTCTTTAACTGAATTTTCCAAGCTAAATCTCCTCTAGATGAGTCTGTAATGCCAAGATTTGTATGTTTATGTTTTGTAGAATTCCTGGCAAAACGTACATGATAATAGCATTTTTGACAGTGGGAACTATGGGTTTGTCAAATACCTCTTTAGGATATCTGAATTACCCTACTCAAGTCATCTTCAAATGCTGTAAACTGATTCCAGTTATGATAGGTGGGGTTTTTATACAAGGTAAGTGTTAATCTTGCTATTAGATGATTTTTTTAAAAATTCTTTCTTTGGGAGGCAATCATAGGTGGAATCCTGTACTTTTTAAAATTCCGCTGGTAGAATTTTTCTTATAGGAGGAAAAATGAGAATTTCTGAAGCATCTTCTGGGAAAATGTACAAATATATTTAGATCAACAGAAAATATGGGGAAAAACATTCTACTGGTCACTTGCAAAACTTCATTTTTACACAAGCTTTCTTAATTTTTAAGAAGTGTAAGTTTGTTTTCTAATCTAAATCACTTCGTAAATAAAACAATTTCAATATTGAAATGGAAAACTTGAAGTGGAAAAAAGAATGTAACCATGAGTTGTGAAGAAAATCTCTACTCTTGTTTGAAAAGATTAATTCCTAAATTTTGATTAAATGTTTAATCAGAAATACACCTGATTTTGCATGTCCTTGGCTAGTCCTAAAGTCATAGTGCATATTCCAATAAGAGAAAATGGAATATGGAGAAAAACAGAAAAAGTTTGTAGTTATGTGAATAAATATACTTCAGTGTTTCTGGATTTAGAAGGGTTAAGCATATTATAAAAGTTTGTGTTCAATACACAAAAATTTAGTCAGTAACACTCTACATGGACAAGTATAATGAAACAAAATCTAGAATGCTGTATTTCTGTTTCTGTAGGTAATTCTGGCCTTCTGGTTGAAAAACAACTGAATTTTCAGAGGAGTTTTCAACTTTACATATGTACATGCCTACACAGTATTTACCTTTTATTAGAAGTAATTTTATCATTTTCATGCAAAGTGACTGGTATTTCCCTAAAGCTTTATGAAACTTTTTATTGTGTTGTAGTAGTGTTGTAGTCTCAGAAGCTATTTCTTTTTAATATTATTGTTACAAAAATTCAGTTCAACAAACTTCCCTTGGAAGCTTATGTTCAAAGCTCAGCTTCTGAGCAAAGAATACATTATTTTAAACAAGATATACTGACTCCTGCTTTTTCATGCCCTTACTTTCTTTTTCCATTCCCCTCCACAAGCTGTTTCTCCCAAACTATAAGACAATGTAGAGTTCTCAGAGTACCAAAGTTGTCTGTCAGTGTTTGGAATTGACTTCTTTCTGATCAGTAAAGGCAGCTGAAATGTCTTGTGTGAGGCAAAAGTGTTAAGAAACATCTAAGCTGTCCTGAAGTTGCTAAGGGAATGCCTTGTCAGGGAGGATGTGCTTTGTGTCAGTGCTGTAACTGTGAACTCAAACCAAAGCTGATCACAAAAATCAGGTAATTCCCCTGTGGTAGGAATTTCTGTTGTAGAAGAAACTAAGTCTGGTTGTGAAAGACCAGAGCATTGAGTCTTCTGTTTAAATAGAAGAATGACATTGGAACAATGTTTCTGTAATCTTCTAGTCTGTTAAACAGGATAAACATGAAATTCTGAGTGCTAACAGTCTGTTCTTGCTGTTTGTATTTTGTAGGAAAACGTTACAATATTGTAGACGTGTCTGCTGCCCTGTGTATGAGCCTTGGATTAATATGGTTTACTTTAGCTGACAGCACAGTTGCACCAAACTTCAACTTGACAGGTAAAATCATAATTTAGAGTTTAAAAAAATGCTTGGTTTTTCCTACCATAAGCATTCCATTGAAGTTCTGAGTTCTTGCTGGAGTGCCTTCAGGTATCCTACTGAAAACAGTTTCACTGTAGCTTTGCTCTAGCAGAACTCTGTCTGTGGCAGAAGTTTAAATTCCTAGGTTCCTAAAACTTCCAGGAACTACACCCTCTTGGTTGAAATGTCTCATATATTCTCAAGAAAGACTTACCCCAGTACATATATATTAAAATAAATATGATACATTTGGTTGGATTATTTTAAAACTTAAAAAGATAAGTTGTCTTTTCTAGTTAAATTTTTAGGTATTTTTCCATTTCACAACCATTTACGTTATATTAACGGATGATTGCAGTCAGATTTGCTGTAGTTTTTAGGTGGAGTTCTCACATTTTAACCTTTTAATACTATCTAAGTCAGAAGCAAAGCAAGGATTTTAAACTGCTTGGAATGAAAAACTTAATTTAATTTCTTTGTCAAATGACAAAGGGTAATTGAATTCCTGAGTTCATTCCATTGATTTGTATGGAACTGTTTCTATGCAGATTTCTTTTAGAACTAATTTGGGTCCAGTTTTTCCAATTGTTTTTACTCATGCTTTACATCCAATAAAACACTGTTGGTCTTATCCATGACACTGCTGCTGCTGCTTCTGCTCAGCACTGCCACAATGACTGGAGCAATTCTCTTCACACTCCAAAATGTGTAATGGGCATAAGATTAACATTTTTCTTGTTCTCCACGTTTCTCCTCTCCATGTGCACTGGTGCTTCAGGTTCCAGGTAACCTCTTCATCTCAATCCAGTGCTAATCCATGCATTTGTCCAGTGGTGTGCCTGGACCATTAAGCACGGCCAGAACATGAATCATGATGGAGAATGCCCATGGAGACATTCATCCCTCACTTTACAGAGTGGAATTGCTGAACTGGAGCTGTTAATCTTTGGACTAGAGCTGAATCCATGCAGATGAGATACCTATATTTTTAGTGTTACCAATATTATTCATGTTATCATGTCTTTTCCATTGAGTTATACCTTGTCCAGTGCCTGATAATCTTGAAGGATGAAGAGACCTGGAAAGTCTGGCCTTGGAAAGGAAATGGTTCCCGAACTAAAAAACATTGGTTTAAAGTTCTTTCCAAGAAAACACCACCTTAAACTTCCTGGGCCTTAAAAATGTTAAAATCTTCCACCTCTGACTGTTAGAACATAGGACTAAGAAAATAAAACACTGCTTGTTTCTAGTCTTCTAGTTTCTTCCCTGACATGATCTTTTAAGGAACCAAGACTAGAGCGGGTTTTGATTTGCATTTTGATGATTAGTCTATTCTGTAATGTTGTATACTTAGGAAAAGTTTATTTCAACCTGTGTTCATCGTTAAATACAATAGTCATGAAAGTTTGTAGGTTGGGAAATTAGCTGTGACTGACATGACTAGAGTTATCAGGTTTTTTGCTATTGGAAAGCTCATTACAGTAGTGACTATATAGTGACTTCCTTGTCAGCATAAATGGTAACCTAAAACCATGGAGTTTGTACCTGAACAGTAGTTTTTGTTTTAAATTAATGTTTCAGTAATTAAAGATCTCTACTTTTCAATCCTCTTGCATTTGTTTTACCATCACATCTAACATTTCTATTTGCCTTTGTCAGGGAAAAAAAAAAAAAAAGTGGGATTAAGTACTGAAAAAGAGTATTTTCTCTGGTTATTTATCTTCATTAACTAACTGCAAATGATACTCTGTCACTCTTGTTACTACAAAAACTACAGCTGGCTTCTTTATAGCAATGTCCAGATGTTCCCATCAAGCTTAGAGACACACAGTGCTCAGGGGTTAATTGGTGGAGGGAGAGTGGAGGTGGGCACTTTGTACTGATGTAATGAAATATTTTTGCTGACTTTTATAGGGAAGGGCTGGTTATTATTTCTCTATTCCTTCTCTGTTCCTTTTTGCTACCATTCTGCAATGAATATTCTGAAGAATGTTGTTTGTTTGTTTGTTTGTTTGAATAGGTGTGATCCTAATATCCCTTGCCCTCTGCGCAGATGCAGTTATAGGAAACGTACAGGAAAAAGCTATGAAGTTGCACAATGGTTCTAATTCAGAAATGGTAAATACCACATTTGTAATTTTAAAAGAACATGTTTTATCATAGGCAAGGCCTCCATTGACAAAGCATGGGACTTAATGTGCTTTTCTCTTGCTTATGGAGGGAAAAGCTCTTGGTGTACTGTTCTTGGGGTTTTCTGTTTGTCTGAGGAGTTCTGCTGATTTTTCTGTTTCATTTTCAATTTTTCAAGGGTGCTGCTTTCTGAGTGCAACTTCAAATACAAATACAATATAGCTACAGAAACACTCATTTCTATCAACAATTCATTTGTCTACCCTGCAGGCTTGAGCTCAATGTAGTGCTTTTTGTATGATCATGCACTTAATCTCTGAAAAATACACACTGTTCCTCTGGTGTAATTGGGCATGTGTTACATGGAGCATGTTGCTTTACTTTACTTGCTATACTTTATATTCTAGAGTGTGCTAGCACCTGGGAGGCGGGTTTTTTAAAATCTTTTGAGATCTGTAAAACTCTGGGTGAATATTTTTGTTCCTGATTCACTGAAATACAATTTTGATAACGTCTTGCTCCATTTTTTAATATACTTACTTGGAATGCAGATTATCTATTCATATGGTCTGAGGTTATTTTTCTTTTTAGACAAGACTTGTTTGAATTTGGCATATTTTTTCTCTGAAATTGAGTAAATATAAGTAAATCTTTTCCTATAAAAGGCATGATATGAATATGTCACAGGTAAAAAGTTACTGAAATTTGTTTTCTATATTTGGCATGTATTTGATATTTAACTAGAAAAATCTAATTTCTCATGAGAATAGCTTCAGAAATGGAGAAGAATTTAGAAGGCATCTTCATTTAAGGCCAGAAGTGATTTAGGATGGCTTGAGAAGTTTGAGCTACAAGTTTCTGGAAAGTGGAAGAATATATACCTAAAAGTGCCACTGTATTCTTGTTTTTATTCTTGTACTTTTTCTTAAGTGTTCACTGCAGAGGTCTGCTGGGGGCAGAGATTTGGCTATGTGACCTGATGGAGCCTTCTTTGGCTGTCATTTCCAAAATCCAAAACCAAAGTACAATCTGTAGCTTGTTTCTTGCCCATTTTGCATTTGACAGTCGTTGCTGCCTTACCTACAAAACTCCTGCTGTCTCCAGGACTTTGCTTTTTATTCTGCATTAGTCTGACAATGCTGGTCCTCATACTGTATACTCATACTACTTTATAGGGAATGAGTGTAATGGTTTAGGATCTAAAGGTTTTGTTCGTGGTTTAGACATTCCACTTCAGGATTTAGTTCAGAGAATTCAGCGCAGAAGTACAAGCAGAATTTTGGAAATAATTTTCTATACTTGAGACTGTGGGTAAAAATTGAATCTGAATTGGAGATCATATTTAATGGACAGTGATCTGAAAATAAAATTGAACAATAAAGTAACCTGTCATCCACAGGGTCTCTCTTACTTTGTCACATTTGGAAATTGCTCTGGATTTAAGCAATTGTGAAAACAGAAAAGATGTATGCATGTATGCATCCTTCTTTATTATAGAGCAGTGATAAGTGGTCTGTTGTCTCATGGAGTTGCTAACAATTTTTAATATTTTTTTCTCAATAACTGAGATATAACAAGACACTGAGTTTTGAAAGCATAGTAGATCAGCATGTTCTAGCCAGTATTGTGTAGAATAGTTCTGTTGACAAGACTACTAAATGTTGCCCAAACAGCTGAATGCCTCCTGCTGCATGGGAGGATGGATGGATGGATGGATGGACAGTTCCAGTTTCTACTTCTGGCTTAGTTTGGGAAAGGCTAGATGAAGATTGTTTTGTTGCTCAGTGCACCTATTAATTGAGTAAGGGTGCAGACAAATAAAGAGCTTACCTGCTTCCTGAGTGTTCTGAGCACTCAACTAGGCCAAAACTGGTCATATTTAAAAATCCTGCATGTTATAACCATGCATGTGTGCCATGCATGTGAAGTGAAGTGACACAGATGAAACTTACATGACACTTCTGGCGGTTCTGTGCTACCCTTTGCACATTTAATGTAATGCAGGTGTTTACTCTGCTGGATAAATAGCAGAAAATGAAATATGTGTAACATGTTCTTCAGACTATTAAATGGCATAGTTGTGGGAAGTTTTATTTAGGCTGTGAAATCCTGAACCTGAAGGATTTACCACAGTTGACACTGACCTCAGGATATTATTAACTGGCTAGCTTTCCAATCTTTTTATGTTGTTGTGGGTAGGAAGAATGTGTCTAACACTTAATGTTGGCTTTTCACTGTACATCAACTATTATATAAATGCTAGTAAAAATATCATCAAACCCTTCAAATTCAGCTCTGAGTTGCTGAGCATATTAATAAGGCCAAGCATCTGAAAGCATTTAATTTTGTCCTTTTGTAAAGTATCACCTAGTAATTATTTTCTCTTACACTATTCTAGGTTTTGTATTCCTATTCAATAGGTTTTGTGTATATTTTATTTGGATTAACATGCACTAGTGGATTAAGCCCTGCAGTAACATTTTGCTCAAAGGTAGGTGTAAAGATTTCCCTTTTTCTATGAAGAACCTCATTGGAAAACCTTGCTCTGTATGATTCAGAAAATCTTACCACTTCTCTCTCTAAAGTTCTATTTTCATCATGTAAACAGGTTAACTTGTATAATTCATACAGTAAGCAAGCTTTTCAGTCTTTGATGTGTTAGATAGGGTAATGTTTTAAAAGCAACAAAATCACAGGACCAGACTTATGAGCTTATAATTTCATTATTATTTTTCCATTATTTAACTAAAATTAAATAAGGATTTTTGCATGAATGCATTGTTGAACAGCTTATTATTGCTCAAGCAGTTGATTAAAGTCTGTAGTTTTATGTCATTTTGCAATACCTCAGGGTTTGTTTTACATTTTCCTAACCAGCTTTTTTATTGTTGCAGCATCCAGTTCAGACTTATGGTTATGCATTCCTTTTCTCCCTGACTGGGTATTTTGGCATATCCTTTGTTCTAGCTTTGATTAAAATCTTTGGTGCCCTTCTCGCTGTAACAGGTATGAACAAATGATATTTTTACTGCCTTTGTATAAAAACAAAGTAATCCTATTCTATTATGTAGGACAGAGCTTTTGAGAATAGTTCTTACACTGGCTTTTTTTCTGTTCTTTGTGCTGACTGATTTGTGTAGCATGGATCTTCACATGGTAGAATGTGTTTGAGATCTTCCCGATTCTTTTTGTGCGACAGTTTCAACCATGAAGAGCCTGTTAAGTAAACTTGTGCATATAGTCCATGCCATGTTTTAGTGCAGAAGCAAGCACTGTTCTAAGTGGAGGGGTTGAAATTGAATCACAGAATTATTTGGGTTGGAAGGAACTTCAATGACCATCTAGTTCAAACTCCCCTACAATGGACAGGGACACTTTCCACTAGACGAGTTTGCTCAAAAGCACCATCCAGCTTGGCCTTGAGTACTTCCAGGGATAAGGCAGACACATCTTCTCTGGACAATCTGTGTCTCACCACTCTGCCAGTAAAGAGTTTCTTCCTAATATCTCATCTAAAGCAGCCCTCTTTCAGTTTAAAGGCACTCCCCCTTGTCCTGTCACTACATGCCCTTGTAAAGAGTCCCTTTCCAGCTCTCATGCAGGCCTCTTTTAGGTACTGTGAGGTGCAATAGGGTCTCCCCAGAGCCTTCTCTTCTCCAGGCTGAACAATCCCAAGTCTCTCAGCCTGCTTTCATAGGAAAATACAGAAAGGAAAAGACATGTATCAATTAAAATATAAAAGAAAAAGTAAGGATGTTCTATAAGGGCATAGTAGGCAGTAACATTGTTTCTAAGCATGTGAAACTACAAACATTAGTCACAAGGACCTTGTGGGGGGAAAGGTGTAGCAAGATGTCATGTAGCTACTTGCCTTTCTTCTTCTCCTAAAAGACACCCTGGTTTCTGTCAGGTGATGCTCTACTTCATTCACAGTAGTGGAAGGGAAAATACATTGTTCTCTGACCTGAGGGTTACGTGCTCTGATTTCCTATCAGTTATTTCCTATGCAGCATATCTGTTCTGTATTTGCTTTTAACCAAGTTCAGTAGCTCTCCTGACTGGAAATTGACCCAGAGGAGAGGCTTGTTTCATGTATTAAAATACCTCTTAAAAAAAAAAGTCTGACTGTACTAAAAAAAACTTTAAAAATGCTGTAGAATAGTAAACCTTTCCCCAGTTTTCTTATGCCTGACCTTGACAATTCTACCACTTGAGCCCTTTCTGTCTTGCCTGTAGCAATATGAAAATGTTTATTGTTCCTTGGAAGAACACCACATTCATTACTGTCCCTCCCAGCTCCCCCATCCACCCTCCCTCTTCTTGAGGGGAGTGGGGTGAAAGAGTTTAATGAAAATTGTATTTCTATTAGCAGAATGAGAAATTATCAGACTTAATTGGGAAAAAGAAGAAAAGGCACTTAATTTAGAAGGAAATGGTTACATAAATATTTTAATTAATAACTGATTTGAAAGAACAGAAATAATTGTAATTAGAAAAACTGAAGTAATTTAACCATTTTTTTAAATTATTCATTTGTAAACTGTTTTCTAATTAAAACTCAATTTCCTTTTTCATTCTTCTTTAATTTTTCATGTAATAGAAAATCATTTTATTTGATGTGCATAAATTTCTTAAAATGTAAAAAGAAAATTATTACTAAAAAGTTGAAGTTGGGGCAGATGTAGCAGTACTGAAGGCTGTTTCTTCTACTATAAAACACTCTTAAGTGAGTATTTGTTTGTGGGGTAGAGCTGGGAAGAATGAAACTTGCTTTTCTAGCCAAAGCACTGTGGAAATACATCAGTAGTCATTGGTTCCTTTTGCCAGTGTGTTTCAGTAAGACTAATTTGGATGTAGTTACACAAATAGGACTTTCCAGTCTGGTATAGTTAAAGGAACTTCATGGTAAGCAAAATATTTTCTGATAATAATATAATAATATTCTTTAGGTGCAGACGTACTGCACCCTGTGCAAGGTTTTTCTCAAGTGAGAACTCTGTGCCATTACATAAAATAACACCTTCTCAGCCCCTTAGCCTCCATAGCTAAACTTGTGTGCTTTCTTACTTTGTTTTTCAACATTTTCTACAACTTTGAGTGATTTATTGATTTTGTTTCAGTGATAAATTATATAGGTTTCCTGGTACACAGTTCATTAGTAATGCTTTATCCTTGTTCATTGCAGATAGCATTGAAATTGTTAAAAAAATTGTTGGGGCTATAATTAATTTCAGAGCAACCAAAGAGTTTATCTCTATTTTAGAAACAGATTGTGTTCTCCACTCTTCTTACTATTTGATTCTTTTTAGTGAACGGATTAGGTGTGGAAGAATGTCTCTTAGTGGTTTTGAGGGAAACTTCCTAATGCAGTCACTGAAGTCAGACATTCTTGGTCTCTTAAGCTTCTAAGCAAAATTTTAATTCTACTGTTAGGGAAATTTTCAGTAACTTCAAAAGAATGGTGAGAGGATAATCCCATTCCACTCAAAAATAGAGCCCAAAACACCATGGAGCTGTAATAACATGAGGCGGAAACAGCAAGATGTTTGACCTTTGGTCTACATCCAAGCTTTAACAGATGAGTTTATATCATCAGTTATTTGCATGTCTGTCTGTCTCTCAGAGACTGTGGATTGATTACCATGAAGTTATTAAATAGCAAGTCTTGTTCCAGAAATTTCCTTGCTGTGAATAGTGTGACTTGAGATGGCATTACTGACACAGTGTACTTGTTTCCAAAAATCACATGGTTCCAGTGCTGTTTTGCATTGCACTGGAGTCTGCGTTTGCACCAAGGGTGTGATCATCATTTTAGTGAGACAATTATTTTATGAGGTTACCTGCTAAGCCTTTGTTATGTTCTTTTGTTGTAACTGAATTCTTAAAGAGGTTAATACTTGTTTTCCTCTGTAGTAACAACAGGAAGAAAAGCAATGTCCATTGTGCTTTCTTTTTTGTTCTTTGCAAAGCCATTCACGTTACAGTAAGTACTTACAGTTTTTAGTGGTTTATAAAGTATTTTATAAAAAATTATGTTCATCATCAAAATATACCAACACTTACTAATCATATTCGGGGTTTAATGCTTGTCTTTTTATATCTTCTACAAATGTTGGCAATCTATTGTAAATTTTGACTGGCTTGTTGATTCTAATCATGCTAGAGAAAAGAGTTTACATTTTTCTAAAGGTCTGGAAGACAACAAAGAAAATTAATATCTAGTGCTTATGATACATTATAAATTGTTTGGGTACTTTCTCTGTGTTGGAAAACTTGTGTAAAGGAAGGGATTTTCTCCATTATGGTATTGTTCCTGCTTTTATAAGCTCAAATTTGAATTTTTAGCTAGCCCTTTTAAAAAACTGTATTATCTTGATGTATTATAGTGCCAAATGTTTGAGTAAATGCAGCTAAGTTGCTACTTTGATTTTAATTGCTCCAGGTTTGAAACAACATAAAATTCTATTTTATTTCTATATACAAATTGCTTTAAGAAAAAGCTTACATGCAAATCCCAAATGGAATTTGCTACAGCTAAAAATATTGAGGCTTAAAAGAATGGAGAGCTGAAAAAAAATGTGCCTACATTGGGAAGAATGGATATAAGGCACGGAGTGAGAAAACATTTTGGACCAGTATAGCTCTCATAATCATAGGAAGGAAAAACATACCAAAACCCCTCAGGATTATTTTATTCATATGAGAAAGAACAGATACTATTTAGTTATTATTTAACTTATAAGTGCATTTCAATAAGTTCTCCAGCCAGGACAGGAATAAAGAAAGGTGGAAGGATAGTAATAATAAAGATTCTGGGAAATTCTATCTCAGAGCCCACTGATTTTTGGGGGAATTTTCTTTAACTCTTCTCTTCTTAATGTGAGGTTTGCTTAATCCACAAATATTGGTATGTAATTGCTAAAGATGAAGTGCTAATGGTAACTTTTTCCCTGTCCTCTGCCTTCCCTTTAGGTACGTGTGGTCAGGCTTACTGGTTGTCCTTGGTATATTTCTTAATGTTTACAGTAAGAATATGGACAAAATCAAACTGCCTTCACTGCTTGGTCTTTGGAAAAAAAGTGTGGAAGAAAGAAAATCAAGGACGTTGTCACAAACTGTATAGACAGTGGTTCATGCCTTGTCTAGACTTTGACTTACTATTTTATTAGAACAGTCTTCAACTGATTCACTTTCCAAAGGGAATGTTATTAAAACCAAAGGAGCTGAAGGCATATTGTCTGCTTGCAGATTGCTATAAGTGCACACTTTCATGAGCCCTTTCTTCAGAGCACTTGAATTCATCACAAATGGTGTTGTAGGCCATTGCCAGATGGTTTTATCAGCAATGAAGGACAGCAGCTCCTGGCAAACTGCTGAGAAGCTGCACTCAAGTGAGACACAGTAGAAGACTGGTTTGGGCATTTTAATAATATTGGCCATGTGGCTGATCTGAAATTAGTGGTTCTTTGTTAATTGTCTAGGTGGGGTAATTTAAATGTAATACTGTACTAATCACCAACTGGTTGACCAAATCGTGAATTCAAAGGTGGAAGGTTTAGAATACATTATGTTGTCACTCTTTTACATTTTAAATAAAAATGTTGGGGTTTGTTTAAGTTATTGTTTAGATCATCACAGAACTTGATATTTATTTTAATAATTGAAATTTTTATTGAAATCCTAGTGCTCCTCTTTTTGAGTATTGCTTGCAAGTCACAAAACTGAGATTGAGTTTGTGCTGTCAACACTCATGCTTTTGCTAGGAGGAAATGGGCTTTTAAGCTTGAATGGGGTGAGATGTAAACATTGGTGTAAGAAACTGTTATTTGCTTAATCTGTGGTCAAATACATCATTTTTAGTGGCCTGTGGCCCTCTCTATGATAGTGGTATAAAGAGACATGGAAGTTCTTAAATTTATATCATCAAATCAAAATTCTTCAATTTCAGTATGGGGGTAAATAATAACAGCATCAGCTAATGTGATTGGAATATGTATTATGTCAGTCTGTGTGGTCTTCCGATGATGTTAAGAGGATTAGGGTACAGATTACAGTTTTCTTTCTTCAGTGACAGGAGGAGACAATGTGCTACCAGTCTGTCTTTTTCATCATGAATTTAGGAAGACTAAGTCCATTTATCGCTCTTTCTTTTATAGTCAACTTGCTTTTGAATCACTTGCCATCCTTTCGTTTTATATATTTAACAACAGCACTTTAAAAATACTAATCACCTTACAAATCATTGTTCTTACATGGTCATGGTTTTTTTGTTATTGTGTCCCTTAGATGCATCTTGGTGTGTGTTCTTTCAACTTAGGCACAAATTAATTAGATAATAGAAATATATAGTCAGAAAGAACATACTGAGAATTAAAAAATCTCACAGGATGGCCTTCTGTCAAAAATACTAGTTGATGAAAGTATTAGAGATATACAAAATGTTTTTCAGACACTTAAGAAGAATTGCTGTTCAAAGGAGCTTGTAATCAAAGCACAGACACAAAATGTGCCTTAAATTTTTCTTATTTATTTGGTAGCTTGCATCTGCCATGTTAAATATGTTATGGAATAGAGCATGGAGTAACAGCCAGCTGAGCACAAATGGATGAACAAGAGAAGCATTCAGTGCTGACATATCTGCACTGTTCCAGTGCTGACACTTCTCTGGGGTGTCAGCAAAGCTTCTCAACACATACAAACCCACTGTTGCCAAATCAGGAGAATTTATTGCATGGAAGAGTTTCAGGTTTTAAATTCCCAGCTCCTGCATGATTGTGTCCTGGATGAGGTAGAGAGGTAAGAATTTGATGAACAGAGACACCTTGAAGGAGACAGATGGCCTGCCATGGCTGTCCATTTTCATGTTGCAGCCCAAGTTTTATGGTAAGGTATAATAAAGCATTCCAATTTCAAGTGTAAGAGTGCATTTGACCAAATCGAGGAGATTGATACACTTCTTTCCCTGTAATACTTATCAACTCTTACATTCCCTTGCATTCTTTTCACTAAATGAAGTTGGTCTTTCCAGTGAGGTTAAGATAATTTTACAGTCCTCATTCTGCCAGCCATAATCTCTGCCTGTTGCTAAACTTTATTAACCTTTAGAAAAACAAATTTTGTGAAAGCTACAACATATGCAGAAAGTCAGAGTAAATATAATTCATTTGGCATCTGTTTTATTTAAATAGATGAGAAGTCACTCACAAAGTTTCTGACTAGAATTCAAATATAGTATGTATGTTTCTGGATAGCTAATATAATCCAGTTTTGTCTCTATTGTCTCTCTTTGAAGAGAATAGTAATCAGAATAATTCACCTTTTAATTTATTTTCTATTGTATACAGGGCTGAGTTAATGAGCTATCGTTAGGGGAAGTTTTGATTTATTTTTTTATCATTTTCTTAACTGTAGAAGTGTATGTTTTGTTTTACTGGTGTACTTCAAAATTATTTTTATATACAAATGGATATTGTAGGTTTACTGTTAATAGCATAGATTTAAGAGTTAACCCTTTATTTTCATAGGTATGAGTCTAGTACTTGCCAATCAACAATATGTGTGTTAAAGAAAATGCACACACAAATGAGAGTAGTTTATAATTTTCCACACATCATGGTCTGTGCAGTTTGATGCCTTCTTTAAGAAAACCTTCATTTCAGTGAATTACTGTTTGTGGGGTTTTTTTTAATAAGCTTCGTAGTGCACGCAAGCTAGAAAACCTTCCAAACCTGCAAGTGTTCTTACTACAAAATTTTGGGGTTGAGTCTTCTGTACTGTGTATGTATGTTGGTTTTGTGTCGTCTATGAAATATGAATAAGGGCTTGTCCACAAAGTACCTGTAAATTATTTATTTTTTGTGTAAGAGCACTTATATTGGGGTATTGGTTAACCCTTCCCAGTGTTGAAGGCTGGTCATAGTAACTGTTGCATTTTATACTTATTGTTTCCTGGGCTCTGCAGTAGGCATGGTGAAACTATAGGAAAAAGCCAATCAATTCTCTCACCAGAAAATTTGTTATCTAAATATAATGTGAATTAGTTGCTTTTTATTCTTGTGCTACACAACTTTTTCCTCTCTATAAAAAAAGTCTATGATGTAGGAATTAGTTATAACAGCATTGAAATTCTGAGTAAAATTTAAGTCTGACCAGCATCTCCTCTGATGTCAGGAATCTACTTCTGTGATACCTGCTTCTGCCTCCTTTGGATAGCTGAGGGAGCTCTGTTTTTCTAAATCAGCATGCATTTGCAGTTGCTTTCATATTACATTTTTGGATTTTTTGGGCACACTTCAGTAATGAAGTAATTGACTGAGCAGTGGATTTCTTCAGTGTTTCAGTACTTCAGTATCAGCCGAACTGCTGATTACACAGTTACCTGTGTGGGAATACAAGTGTGGAAGAACTAATGCCCTGCCCTCCAAACCTACAGTGTTTCCTGATCTTGCATTAAACTGTTTGTCTTCATCTTGTTTTACCACTCCTGTGCTTTGAACTTACCAAACTTTTTAAGCTAAAGCCTGGGCTTTATATCTTTCCTACTTGACTTCCTTAATTGTATTTCTTGCTTTTGCATGTGAAATCCTTTTTTAACATGTTCTGTTTATGCTCTGTGGATTGTTTCAGGATTGTATTCCTGTATTTAAGGGCTTACATCACACTGTTGTAGGTTGGTCACATTCCAGATTTTCTGTTTGATATCATTTATAACCATCTGGGTGATTACTTTAAATCCTTTATTCTCAATGAAAAAATCTTTCATACTTCTCATTATTTTTGGAAAGGTCTTGATGAGTGCACATATGAGTTAACTCCTTGACCTCATTCCATCTTCCAAGAAAATCTCTCTTCTCCCTTGCCTGCCTGTGAGAACTAGAGGAAGAGGAAATAAATTATTTCAAGTGCTCTTTTTTTCCCTTTAATAAGTGCCTTCCTCACTAACCTGGTATGTCTTAATTGTTTCTTATATTTCTGCCTCCCATGCTCCCAGGCACAAACAAGCCCTTCTCTCATGTTTGACTGCTGCTTGTTCAATCATGGAAACTTTTTGAGTTGTTTACTGTTCTGAAAAGAGGTATAAAATTGCATGTATACTCTGGAGGGCAGGAAATAATAAGTAAACTTCACAAGTTAAGGAAGTAATTAAATGGATTAATACTTTTTTTCTGGAGGGGTTTTTTATATGGTTTAGTTAACAGCTCAGAATTTTTTAGTGGAAGGGGTTTTCTTTTACATTTTACCTGTTTTAAAGTCTTTATATTAATTTTAATATTTAATATAAAACTCCTGATGTTTCAGCTTTTAGAGATTAATTTCAGTCTTGCCTATGAGGCAGGAAAGCCCTATCTCCATTTCAGAGATGTAGCATAAATGGTATCTTGCCTAAAGTTGCCTTGGTAAGTCTGATGAGCAAGGAATAGCTGTTAATACCCTAAGTCCAATGTGCCCCAAGTCCAGCAGAGCCCGTCTGTACTTTAAATGAAATGGTACCAATGTAAGGTCAGTTTTCTGTTACCCCCAGCATTAGAGATGTTAAATTGTTTCTTTTCCTTGTTCTGTACAAGTACAATTTAAAGGGAAAATAAGGCAGCCATAAAATAGCTTTTTCTGCATTTTATTTGAAGTTTTTTGCATTGTCATTTTTTGTTGATTTGTTGTTTTCTGTGAGCACCTCTGTGGAAGCAAGCTGGACAGTAGCAGTTTTAGGAGAAGCATAATATCCTTCACTTTAAGGTGACTGATTCACCTTGCTACTAGTCAAAAGCTGCTGCCATGGGAAAACTATGAGGAATTGTCATCACATGAGGAATTAAGCATAATGATGCATTGTGGGGTCTGTATCACTTTGCCATTCTCTTGTAGAGAAGCAAAGACTATTTCAATAAAGAATATTCATGCACAAATAGTCGGCTTAGAATACAATGCTGACTTAACACTTCTCTACACCTGGATTGTGTTGTTATGCTAGTTTTTTGAGATGTGTTAGTAATGCTTGTCTCTACTTTTTAGATGTTTTCTTTGTTAGATTTCTCAGTTTTATGCTTCCTTTTCTTTTTTTTTATTACTTACGTTTAAGTGTAAAATTTTACATTGTAATTTTCATTACATCTGTAGTGCTGTGACCAGTTCTGGGCTCACCAGCACAAGAGGGAAATGGGGCTACAGGAGAGAGTCCAGCAAAGTGACAAGAAGATGATGGACTCAACCATCTCACCTGTGAGGAAAGGCTGAGAGAGCTGGGATTTTTCATCCTGGAGAAGAGAAGGCTGGGGGGAATTCCATCAATGTGTACAAACACTGAAGGGAGGACACAAAGATGGGGGAGCCAGGAATGACAGCACTGAGGCAGTGGGCACACACTGAAACACAGGGAGTTCCCTCTGAATAGAGGAAATACTTTCTTACTGTGCAGGTGATTGAGCACTGGCATGGATTGCCCAGAGAAGTTGAGAAGGCTCCATCATTGGATATATTCAAAAACTGGGTATGGTCTTGGGCAGCTGGCTGTGGGTGGCTTTGCTTTGAGCAGGGGCAAAGGCACCTTCCAACCTCCGTCACTCTGATCTTTAACCTTGCTGTCTTTGTCTATCTTCCACTTTTTCTCATGTTTGCAAATTGTTAATAAATATGATTAAAACGAGTATCTCTGAGTTGGCTGCAGTAACTGCTGGAGCTGGCAGCGCCACTCTGGAAACGCCTGATAGGGTGGTTCTGGCTACACAGGGAGTACCTCCAGAGCAGAATCCCGTGGGGAGAGAGACACCTTCCTTTGGTAACTGCTGCTCAGTGCAAAACAAGAGTATGCGACTGAGCAAATGCAAGACACTTGTAGATGAAATTGATATCGTCATTATAGAAGGAGTTCAAAGTTGCTTTTTATTTTCTACATTTGGAGGTTGCAAAGCTCTCTGCTGCTCTAGTGCAGCACCTGATTTGCAGGTACACTGGAAGTGCTGCTATGCTGCTTGCTGCCTTCTCGTCAGCATTATGCATGAACGTGGACAGCTGTGGTAGATGCCCTCTCACTTGTTCAGAACCTGAGTCTGAACTCCACTTAAATACAACTCTGTAGTAACAGGCATTCATGGGAGCAGATCTGTGCAAAAGTCCAGTACATAACGGGGTCTGCAAGGAACATGCACAAACCCTTTATTGGGGACTGTTGTGCTGGGGTACTGGTTTTAAACTAAAATAGGGTAGATATAGATTAGATATATGGAAGAAACTGTTTACAATGAGAGTGGCAAACCAGTGGAACAATTACCCAGAGAGGTGGTAGATGCCCCATCCTGGGAAACATTCAGGGTTCTGTTGGACAGGACTCTGAGCCACCTGATCTAATTGAAGGTGTTCCTGCTCATTGCAGAGGGTTAGACCAAGTGACCTTTAGAGGTCTCTTCTAAACCAAACTATTCTATGTTCTCAAAGGCGATTTGAGGCCCCTGGAAGGCTTTAATGCATAAAGAAGAGATTGTATAGGCTTCAGGCAGCAACAAGCAGAATTTAAGCTCTTTAGGCTTTAACATGCCTTTAATCTTTTGTTGATTTAGCCTTAAGTTAGGATTATTCATTTTATGTACTATCCAAATTTTGGTACTGGAAAATCTTTTTAGTGAGAAATACACTAAAAGTTGCCCTTAATAAGCAGTTCAAGCTGACAGCTGGTAGTGCTGTATACCTAGTTTGCACTGTCCTGTGCAGTGCAGTTTATAGACAAATAATTGAGTGAGTGCTTGGCCTCTTCAAATGAAGACTGTTAGGAAATATATAAAAGAAAATAAATTCTGTGTAACTTTGTAGATAAGAACTGGTTTAAAGGTAGCTAATCCTTACTTTGAGTCACACCCGATTTCCCTGGACTCCTTATTCTTAATAAATAGCTCATGCCTGGCTGTACAAGCTTGGCTTGCAGACTTCATCTTTCCTGGGATTAAAACAGCCTGAGATTAAGCTATCATGCTTGCATGCTTGCCAGGTCTGAGACCACTTATTGCCTGAAGCTTTTGGATCCCCAGGCACATAGGTAAAGGCTGCTTGAATAATCGACCATCTTAGACTTGGTAAATTTTGCATCAAAACACAGCTTGAATAGAATCTATTCTTTGATGAGAATTCAGGTTTTTTTCCAGGAAGTTGAAGCATAGGCTGTGTACAAATGATACATAGTTTGGCATCTCAGTAAAAATATCACTAGTGAAGAGAGCTAGCTTTCTTCCTACTGAGAGCTAAATTTGTGTGGAGAACAGGTGTAGCTGTGTATTGGAAAGGTGCAATGTGACATCTTTTACCAGATTATATTTCTGCACTCTGCACTGGGGTAGGATAAGAAAGGAATGAAAATCAAGTATTAATTCTTGGCCATCCTACTTTTACATTGCATAACGTTGAATGTGACAGATACAAAGCAGTTTTCAGTAATCAAACTAAGGCTCAGGACAGGGATTTTTCAAATGAATTGAAGACAATTTAAATACTATTGAGCCTTTACTACTCTACTGTTCTGAAAATATCAAATTCAACAACTACTGAAGAGCATCAGGCTGCCTCTCTCTGTGGAAAGCTTCTCTTCCTGTCTATGGAGATCCACAGTGAAGACAGATTAATCTTAAATATGTATGTTGCTTGATGTAGGTATGCTGAGACTTTGTGACTGGAAAAAGGATGGCTTCTGTCAGTCATCTTCAGTGCAGGTCCTCCAAATCTGAGAATATCTGTGCAAAACTGAAAATTACTGAAAAATGTTTGGTAGGTACACAAGTGGCCAAAGGGAGCCTTTTATAATTTAGTGTGCAATTTCCTCAATATGCTAGATTTCTTCCTCTGGGGCCGTGGTTTTTTGATCAGATTAACTGTTCTCTTTCTGCTAATGACTTAGAGTGTTAAAGTGTGTTTTTTAGAAAATGCAGATACTTGTGTTTTGCACAGTTTAGGGAGTTCAGATTGATTCTTTTTAATTTGTTTTATTTTTCCTAATTAGAATTTTATGGTGCAGGGGATTATTTATAAGTAGTTTTCAATATTAGGCTTTTATCCTCTGTTTAGTTTATTTATTGAGACTCACAGTAAAAACTGCATGTCTTCTTGTCCATCTTCATTTCTATTATTGCAATCTCTCTTCAAGAGAATTGCTAACCTGCATTATTTTCTCAACATCATGTAGTAAATAATGGTACATGTCTGAAACTCATCACAACAGCAAATAAGATGGTGCATAGTGCATCATCCTTTCCAAACTGCCACAGCAGGGAGGCCTGGCAGTACATCCATTACCTCTGTAATTTCTTGCAAAAAGCTTGATTTTTCTGCTCTTTGATGTTTTAAGGCAGCAACAGAAAAAGAGCTGAGGTAGCTACATGGGGATGTGAGCCTTTGGGAGAAAGTTGTTTTATTTTAGTCAGAGGTGCAACCCACATTAAATTGCTTGTGGCTTTATCTCCATATTTGCTCCTCTCCCCTTACCCTTTTCATTTTCTCATAACTGGAGAATACATTTAAAAACCTCGCATCCTAGTTACTAATTTTGTACTGTGCGGGATTTTTTTTGTTGTTTTGTATTCCTTTCACCATGGCAACTATGCCCTTATTGAATGTTCATTTTGTTCTCCTCTTGAGCAGAAGATACATGGACTATGTATCTTTGTGCAAAGATGGACTATGTTTCTTTGTGCAAAGTTCTTGAATTATTAAAAATAAGGACCAGATCCCCAAAAATATGTAAATGTTTTGCTCCTTAAAATGGATGATAGACAGCAAAGAGTTTGTGTCCACAAATTCCTGTGATGTGAGACTCAGAAAAATTCCACACAGTAGGAACTGCCCATATGTGCACACTTCTCACTGGAAAAACCCATAAATTATCTCATATGTGTTGAGCACATGGGATGTCACTGTGGAATAGCTGACATTATAAAATCACATTCTTCCATACTTTGCAGCAGCTTTGATGTGTCTGTGACCTGTACTGTTACATTTTGCAAAGAGCTGGAGAATATCTGGGAGTGAGCAGAGGGATGCAGCCAATACTTCCTTAAATACATGTGTAGCCTCATAACCTCAGCAGTCTCTTTAGCAGAAAAAAATGGTGAAAAAATCACAGCAAAGCCCCCCTGCTTGTGGTCTTTTAATATCCAGCTATCAAAACTGCAGTACCAGTAGCCTGTGAGTTGCCCACTGCTGTAGGGATGAACATTTCCCCTCTCTGCTAAACCAGTTAATATTAAGTCTGAATTTGTACTTGTTATAATATCCTACCAATAAACAAAACCAACACATTTTTCTATCAGGTATAATTTCATTTCTGTTAAAAGTGTGAGCTACATTCTGGCTCTCTTAACTACCATATAGTCAATTGCAGATTTATTTTGACAGTGAAATAACTGACACTTATGAGTCTAACTTAATTTCATCTCTTTGCCTCTGGAATTCTAGTATCCAAAAGCAAACCAAGTGATTTACTTGTATTTGTTGCTCAGAAGTCTGTGTCTGGCACTACTGCATCTTATTTTTTAAACAATGTATTAATAAAGTTCTGTTCAGACACAACTCCCTGTTTCTCCACAGCTATCTGTGAAAATCTGTATTTTTAGTTTGCAAGAAGTGTATTAACTACAAATTTGTCCAAATCCTATTGAATGTAGTGCATTGCACAGTGTACCATGAAGCCTGTTGACACATACGAGCTGCATGGACTGCAGATGTATTGTTATTTCGCTGCAAGAAGACTGTAACTGCTACTTACATTTCAGAAGAGAACAGAATCTCTTATCTTTGGGATCTCCTGTTGAAACAGAGGAGTTAGTTCTGTTCTGCCAAAAAATAACATCTTTCCTGAAGAAAAAGAAAGTATTTGAGACCTTGCCTTGCCAATGGAGGACAGCACACTTGTATGAGTTCATATGTTTAATATGCATGAAATTAGTGTGTTTTTGCAGCATGGACAACAATTAAAGAAACTGTGTATACAAATTGAGACTAGAAGAAATTCTTGAAGAAAAGCAAAAACATACAGTTTACCACAAAATGAGATCAACCACCTCCTCCCTGGGGCTGAGTTTCAGCAATTTTAATTCCTTCAAACTCAACAGCCAAACTGGAGTAATTGTGTGTATGATTTGGCTTGGGCTGAGGACAAATTTCATCCTTAGGGAAAGTGTAGGGAATATTTTGGTGATAGAAAAGGTAGGAACAACAAAAGCTAGGAAAGAACAATTCAGTCTTACTGGAAATGCTGTTTGATCTGAGACAAGATGTTACATTTTTAGTTAAGTGCTGGAATAGATCTTTATCCAGTGATCCAGTTACCACACCAGTCATCCTGACTCCTGGAGTCCCTTTCCTTGAGAAGGCTGTAATGTTACAAGTTCATAGAGGAGGTTTAAATAAGAGGATGAGAAGATGGGCACTTTCCCACCACATTGTGGAACATAATTTACTTGGGCAGTTTCATAGCTAGGAGAGAACTGAAATAAAAGAATTAGGTCTCTATGTAGGTCCTATATTAAAGGTGCATTGTATCTTACCAGTTTTACAGGACAAAATAGAATCAGCACAAAATATTCTTTCCAATTTTATTCTTTATATTTTACTAGCATTATAGTTGGAGCATCAGCACCTGGGAATCTGATCTTCACATTTCTGTTACTCCTCCAGAATAAGGCTGGCATGGCTGTTTAGCAGGGGTTCCAGAGAGCATTCTCAATCCAGAGAAATACGAGGATTTTGTTTTACCTGTCCTTTTAAGATCTTGCCACTCTGAAAGTCCTCTAAAACAGCAAGTAAATGGGAGAAAAAATTGTCAAAATGCATACTTGTTTTCCTCTGATTTTGCTCTAGCCATTTTTTTTTTGAGTAAAAGTCTGCATGAGTGTTCAGGATTTTTAAATTTTAATGGTGCCTTCATTAGGAATATTAAGTGCTAGTACTTAGTAGAGTTTCTTAATTGGCATTAATGTAACAGGATTTTAATAGTTTATCCTAAGGAGTCTTGAGCTAAATTAAATTTGAGTTCACATTTTGATAATGTAAATGTACAGAATATAAATTTTGTGGGAAGGTTATAAGTATCCCCAACCAGAACAGCCCAGTTTATCACTTTGCCCTCCTATCCCAAACAGCCCACACCTTTTCCCTGCTTTGTATCGAAGCATGCAAAGGATAAAACGCTGAAGGAAAAATGCATAGTGGTGTTTTAAAAGTCTTTAATTTGAAGATCTAAAATGCCTGTCTGTCACTGAATAGTTAGAGCTTCACGGCTCTGCATTCTGAGGTGAGACTGAGGGCTTTAGATACTTTCTCTGCTTTGTTCCCCATAGTTTCATAAGTGGAACTTCAATTGAATTTTCTGGATTTACAGTGCTTGTCTTAGGGAGGTTATTTGAACCACGTAGCTGTGGTTGTTTGTGTTGGGGTAACACATACCCAGCTCTGCCTTGCAAACAGCCCTGTGGTGCAAAGTCACCTTTGTCATGGGAAGCAAACCAAACCAACAGGCAGTCAGCCTCATGTGAAAAATGACAATATATTTTTCCCCACTTCAGAGGAAAAGAAAACAGAGTGACTCTAATGTGGACCTGCTGGATTCCAGCCCAGTGCCTTTGTACCATAACCTCTGTATTGCTCTTCCTTTGTCTTATTAATTATTTATTTTATTAATTTCATTAGCTTGATAACTGCTCTCATTCTGACTGATATAACATGAAAAAAAGTAGTTTTAAAATACCTTCCAGGGCTGTTGTGGTGGCCCAGATAGGGCTGTGTCAGAGACCCCAATTCATTTCACAGCCTTTCAGTCCTCTGGATGCCACGTTTACTAACTAGACTCCCACAGGTTTCTCCACAGCAGGCAGAAGGGCAGATGAGCAAAAAGCATAGTCAGTACTTCAGCAAGTGTTGGATGCTTGATAGAGTTTCATCAGGAAATGCTTCTGGTGCAGTAACTTCCTAAGGCTTCCTTAATTAGCACCTAGGCTTGCAACCTTCACTATGCAGGAATGCTCTCTCAGCAGCAGGATAAAAACAGGTCTCCCTCTCATCTTACTACAAAGGAAGCTGTGAGTCTCTTGGGCAATGTGACCTCAGAGCAAAGAGCTACCATTGTCATCTGTGAGTTTTGGATTAAAAGGTTCTTGTACTCAATTTAGGGGAAATAATATTTGAATCCTCAAAGCATGGGTGTTCAGCAAGTAAAATTCAAAATGCCTCGACTAGCTACTGTCAAGCACCCAACTCTTCCTGGATAAACAACAGGCTACAAATACGTCACAAAAAATGGAAAATAATGTTAAATTATAAATATATATGAGAAAATTGTACTGCGCTGGCTAGCAATTCATTTTAAAAGAGGAGTTGAAATTGATCAAATTAATTGTTTGTTACTAATTATTTGCGTAGTGCTAGCTGTGATGTGAGACCTTGAGGGTGGGAATAAATTATCTTAATGAGGGATTAGGTTAAAGCATGTTATAAATTCTCATTTCAAGAGCCAACCCCACTATTAATATATTTGCCTATAACTGTGAATCTTCTTTAATAGCTGCCTTTTTCTGCACTGCATAAAATGTTCCTCTCTTTTTAAATCCGTGTTCTGAAGAGGAAGTCTTGGCCTCCCTGATTTTATCTTCATTAGAAACCACTCAGAAATATCAGCAAGGAAAGAACAGTAATGTAGAATGTAAGTTATATTTCATTATAGAGAGAGAAATGTTCACATCCCAAGGATGAAGTACCAGAGACCTTTTAGCAGGAGCTGAACACATCCCTGCTTTCAGAAGTCCTGTTGTGTAGAAACCTCACAGAGTGTTTTCCAAGTGAAATGAGGATGGAGAAATGCTGATAAACTGTTAATACAACCTTGAAGGGAAAAGAGGAACAAGGAGATATGTACTGCTTCCTGGTGAGAGTCAATAGCTGCCTCTCATGATCCAAATGCTGTGCAGGCTCATCATGGTTTGCCTCAGACAATCTAAGTAGCAAGGATTTTAAATCCTATCTTCGTCTACTAAGCCTCTGTAGTCACATTATTAGCATACTTAATTATTATAACTGCTATTAATAATTCATAGCAAATTCTGAGGTATATCATAGGCAGATTGAAATGGGGACAATTTCTCTTTATGTATGTAGGCAATATTTTGGGAGTCTAGATATTAACACAATCTAACAACCACGTAATAATAAAACATTATGTTTTTTCTCTCCCTTTCCTTAGTTGTCCTCAAAATACTTTTAAAAGAAAGGGCATGTGAGTATCTGTATTCCTACAGGTAGGTCAACACCCACAGTCAGCACTCAGCAGGTCAATGTGGCAATCAACACTCACACACCTCCCTGTGCCTCCTGTGTGTGCTCTTTTCTTTAGATACTGCTTTGTCACAAGGCCATCACTGCTGGCAGTTTTCTAAGGTGGGAGTGGAGAAGCAGGAGGATGTGTTAGAAAGTCTTGCCTTTCCATTAACTTGGTTTGTTTCAGAGTTCATTTCATTGGATTTCCTCTGTATTTTTCAGGCATGATATAATGCCTCAGTTTGCCAAGAACTTTTGAGGACTTTTTGAAGAGATATTTTATTTCCCTTCTTTTTTACTCTTTAAATATACACTGCTGGTTTTGACTCATTACCTGTCTCTCCTTTTCTGCAGCACTTGGTGTATAATTGCTTCAGCTCTGGAAACACACAGGAGATGATACACTATCCTTCTGATTGTCAAAGCTTTTGGGGGATGCTGTTCATCTCACTGGAAACAGAGCTGGGCCCTCTCTACTTTCAGAAAGACTATTTTCCAAGGACTGCCAAGCCCCTTGCTATTGAAATTCAGAACAGTAGCAAACTTCCCAGTATTCATTATTCTATTCAGTCTCAATTCAGAAGCAGTACTTGTGTGTTTGGTTTGTGCAGGAAAGATTCATCACATTCTTGGGTCAGCTACCTTGTCAGCTTAACAAACACAAACACACGGACACACAGAGAGGGGAGAAAAAATGAGCTTCATATGCTTCATTCATGTCAGAACTCAACAACTTTAAGAGTGCAAATATTCTGCAGTCACTCATGAAAAGAAATTTTTAATAATAAATATCTAACAATTAATGGGCTGGTAGCTGCAGTTGTCTTCAGGGCATAATATCTAATTTCCTTGCAATGTTTCATATCCTTACTTTTCATGCTGCAACAGTCTATCATTAAAACCAAATGCAGGTTTCTATCACTTTTATTTATTTTTCAAATCAACTTATAAATCAGTGCCAGACCTTGTTACAGATGAGTTCCAATAAATTATCAGCTGTGGACAAATTCTGAATGTTAAACATTCTCTGTTTTTTCCTTTTTTTTTTTCCACCACCACATACTATGGTCCTATGTCACCCTTTGAGAATGGAACTCATGCAGGAGCTTTTGGAGGGGTTTTGCCCTCTTTAACAAGATGGAAACCTGGCTACATTTTTAAATAATGTAAAAATATAAAAATGTTTGTTTCTCTAGGGAAACTGTTTCACACAACCTGCAACAAAATTTACATCTCTGGACTTCAGTAAAATAGACATCATTTCTTCTACTTCTAACTGACAGGCAATTCCCAGAGCAACTTGTAACCCTAATCTAACTCACATTAATACTTTTACCAAAATGCTGTGTTGCCCTTCAGAAGAAGGTCAAAAATGCTATCATGTGCTGATGCTTAACTTTTCCTTGGCTGGTTTGTCACTTCTAAATTGGATTGTTGCAATTAGCAGTGTATTGCTAGTTTTGATATGACTCTATCAGTTAAGTAAATTTTATTGCTAGTTTTACCAGTAGGCTGAGATATATCAAATGGCCTGAAGTGGCACAGCCTTGCATGGTTGATGGGAAGCTCTGAATATAGTAATTAGCAAAATAACCTCTAAAAACATTCTAGGTTCAATTAGCCTGAATGAACTCTGTAAGATGTGAACATATATGGAAGATGCACCCAAAAAATATCATTTACAGAAGGCCCTCTCCAAAATGTTGTGTTCTCTCACAGTTTCCCTATTTTAGGTCTCCTCTATTCTGCTTGTTTTCTTCTTTCTTCTTTCTTTTTTAATCATTATGCTTCTTTTTTTTTTTCACATCTCTTGGGTTTTCAAAACTTTCCCTTTATTATTTATTAGACAACATAGACTTTAATTCCCACAGACAGAGTATGATTTAGTTGATTTTATCTCTTTGAATTCAAGTAAACTTCAACCCATTCCAACCTTAAAAGGAATCAAATGAAAACTACCCAGTGTTCTTTTTTTTTGTTTTGTTTTGTTTTTTGTTTTTTGTTTTGATAAAACCCCTTGTTATTAGACTCTACTGTTACTTTACCAAGTGGTATTTCTGGTCATTGTCTAATATTTACCTTACTGGGTAAATTAGGTCATTTGATATATTGTTGAGTGACAGACGACATTAATCCTTAGCAGAAAATAGGAAATCCTTGAAGAAAAACAGGAAGAATTTCTACACAATGTGGCTAGACCATGGCATGGATGAGAGCCAAAAGTGCAGATTATGCAGCAGTTTTACACACTTTCCATCTGAATTTAAAAAAAAAAAAATTGTAATTATAAAGTGACAACTTTTGGCTTCATCTGAATGCAGCGAAAAAATCCTTGATGTGCATTTGAGCTCTCTTCTGATTCCTGCCTAATGAATCATTTGTAGTCTTTTTTATGCATCTCCTCCCAGGTACCTGCCATTATTTCAATAAAGCAATTACTTTCTTCCCCTGAATTCTTCATTTAAATACTTATCCTTGTAATCGGCCAGATGAAACTGCCTTATTCCTATGGCAAAGTAATTATATGTATGACTGGTTGTTTCTCCTTGTCCCTCAGATTAAATGCTCTTCAGGGCAAAGATGCTGTTGGTTTCATGGTCTGCTCTGCATCCACTATCAGCACAACAGCAAATGCACAGGTACAGAGCTGAGCCACATAATCTCCTTCTGATTAAAGATGTAACTTTTGCTGCTACACAGAAGCACCTGCTTTGTTTGGTTTATCAGTCCCTGTGAAAGACCAACAAGGAAAATCAAGGATGTCTTGAGTTGCAAAACATGCAAATCTGGGGACAGAGCAAAACTTAGACTTTGCTGCCCTGTCCTACTAAATTTCAGTCAGCCCATTTACACTGTTTGTGTGATACAAAAAGCTGTCTAGAGCAAGTACTGAGCTGGGAATGTGCAATTCACAGCTTTCCTGGGGAGGTGTATTTTTAAATCTGGACCCAGTGAGGAAGACAAATTGATTTGATCCTTCCCCTTAATTCTATGTATGTGACAAAGAAATTGGGGTAAGAAGCGGAGATAACCTTTTCCATTCTCTGCAGTGAGTCTTTTGAGTTTATTTCAAAAGTATTTAATATTGCTGAGAGGAGTGCACTTATATATCCATTTAAATAGGGGATAAGCTACAGGAGAGATGTAACCACAAAATGGGGACATATTTGTGCTTATAGAAGGATTCGGGTTCCTGGGTCAGTATGAAGAAAAGTTCCACAGACTTTTGTCACTTTTGCACTCAGGTGATGCCACTGAAGCCACACAGGACTTGGGGCTCTCAGCAGTGGTTCTGCCTGTCAGCCAAATGTCTTTGCAGCATAACCTGGTCCTATGAGTAAAACAGATCTATTATAGACCTATGGTTCTATTAGTATAACATAGACATGTTGCACCCTAACTACAACACAGACAGATCAGTTGTACATCAAGAAAATAACCAGATTCCATTAGCTATGATGCTGAATTGCCTCCAATTTGAATCCCAGATCCTTTCAACAAAAGTTTAAATTCATATTGAGGTGCCTAGACTTAAACTGAGATCTAGCTGTGTGTACTCAGTGTCACTGAAAAGCAGGGCAGTTTTATGTATTTATACAGAAGCTGATTTCAGGAACCCAGACTTAAAGATAACTGATATGGATACTTTATTTATGAGAAATTTCTTTCTCCATCTTCTAAACTCCCCGTGTTCTTTGCACTGTATAGATGAAGTTGCCTTATAGTCTGACTTCAGGGAAGTATGAATTGGGACTACAGCTTCTATCCACAGCTCTCCCATTGACTTCCCTTGGAGTTTAGGGCAAATCTCACTCTTTTCCCATCTACATTCTCTCAGATCCCACAACAGATTGTTGGGAATGCAATGTACCAGAATTGCTGTCAGGCCTAATTAATTTTCAGGATGCTTGGAGTTGTTTGAATGAAAGGTGCCATAGAAGGGGGATAAAAAGTACCAACTTTGTTATCATTGCTGTTGTTATTTCACAGGAGCCCTGTCCATTGTTCTCAGGAGGAGCCTATGCCTGGTGGAGGACTGCCTTCCAATCTTTCTAGACTTAAGCTCTATTAACATACAAACGAACAGGTCACACTATTCTTGAAGCAGAACTCTTTAGCATGTTAATGACATTCACACTGGTGGCCCCTCAGTGCTCTGGAGAAATACAGGTTTTGCTTAGTGCTTAATAAAATAAGGCAGTCATACAATATGTCACTTGGGGCCAATGAATATTATCGCAAGAGATAAAACGGAAGAGGAAAATGACATGGATTTATCTTTTCTTGGGTGTCAAGTGTAGCTTCCACTTGTGCTGGAACCTCCTTGTTACTATAGCATTTATTCATGGTTTCCTGGCAGAGGCATATAGAAGGCTAAATTTTCAAGTAAAGGCTCAAAAAAAGGGTTTAACTTCTGTTTCTGGGCACCTGAAATGACAACCTTTATCTGTGGCTTAGAAAAGAGACCACTGTAAATATGGACTAATGTGGTGATGGACACTAGAAGCCATGGGATGGATCCACAGCCATCATATCCTGCCCTAAGGCCACCAGAGGACTACAACTGATGTCATCCAAGGACTGGTCTCACACCTTTGGCTATCTAATTTGGTCCTCCTGTGCAGGATAAGCATTTCTGAACATGTGGTCCTGCATATAAACAGGTGAGATCTTTTTACATTTATGGCCACAGTAATATTCAGTACTTCTATATTATACAGCTTCAGGTATATTTTAGATGTGACAAGGCATGGAAAAAACTTCTGCTCCTCATTTCTTACAAAGGACAATTTATGGAACACTTTTTTGGATCAGAGTTTCTACAAGTCACTTACATGAGCTGTGGATGAGAGAAAAAAAAATCTTTGCTTGAAGGGTTTCATCCATAGCCCAAAGTGAAGAGAAATCACTCTCCTTGATTTTCTTGGGCTTTGTATCAAGCCTTCAGTTAGGAATTACATTTTATTGTTGAAAAAATTGTTTGGTGGCAAGATATGTATGCATGCCTTTAAAAACAGTCTCCTGTTAAAACATACTAGATTAATTTTTCCCTGTCATTTTTAGTTGAGAAGCAAACAGCTTCAACAGGGTGCAGGAGTGCACAGCAGCATTACCTATATCCAGTGCTTGTTGCTTGCTCCATTGTCCATTACAGCAAAGGTGCGTTGTTCCATAAGGGGAAGAAAACACTTTAGGGCTTCCAGCAGCCAAGCAGAGAGATCAAGCAGAGATCTGCACCAGCCAGAGGCTGTCCACATGCTGCTCCAGCCAGAAATGCTCTGTACACATGCTGAAAATCATGGTAGGGATTTCAGATGTCATGCTGACACTGATGTTGCCATTTTAAATTCAATCAATTAATATTCTAAAGAGGCAAAAACATTGCAGTAGTAGGTTTACCGCTGCTGCCCTCATGGAGCTCAACATTATAACAAGTGCTGGTACTAAGTGGTTTTCTGAGTCCCATAAAGGTTAGATCATATCTGTGAGGATTTCATGCATTTCTTCTTTTTTTTTTCTCTTTTTCTGATTAGTTCTTTTTTTATTATTATTAGCTATAGTAAGGGAGTTTACCCAGAAGTGAATGAGAAAATGAAACTGAAAAGCAGTTAATTGGTACTTTAATTGCACAGATACAGGCTTTGAAATTCCAGCAGCAAACCGAAGTTACAATATTTACAGGGAAAAGAGCAACAGAGATATTTCTTCGCAGGCTTTTAATTGGAATCCTAATGAAATCACCTTGTGAAGGTGTGAGATGCCTGAAGCATGTACGTGATGGTGAAGGAGGTGACTCTGTGCATTAGCATTCACAAAGAGAACAGCCTGTGACATGGTTTAGGAACAGTCTACTCAAAGCTTCCCAGATGGGGGGAAAGCAAACTTTGCCACTTCAAGAGCAGGAAGCTGAGCTTTCCAGTATATCTTTCTAGGCTTTGTCAGCAGTGGGTGGAAAAAGAGGGATTCCTCCAAGAGGCAGAAGTGGCTACAGGTAAGGACCCCTGTGAGATGCGATGGGACTCTTTGGCTGTCATTCATGTTTACACTTAAGAAAACCAGAGCACCAAGTAGGTGTGCACGGCTGATTTTCAGATGGAATGAAAAGCTGACACAGAACATGGCTGTACCCAGCTCTGTACACAGGAGAGTTTTCCCAGGCTCTACAGCAATAACCTAGACCCAAATCACCTTCCTGTAACTCTCCATCAATCAAAGAGGAATAAGGGCCTGAACAGATAACACTAAATCAGTATGGCTTGGGTACTCCTGCAAGTGTAGACTAATAACCACCATTTTACATTTCCTAAAGATAGATAAGTCTAGGGTATGTCCATATTCTTAGTCCACTGCAACTTTGGAAATGGCAGAAAAAGATTAGACTTTATTTTTCTGCCAGTGGTTTTATGCAGGAGGAACTATCCTGACCCATGTGAAATCGCTATTTCCATAACTGTGATTGTACAAATAAGAGTACTAGTGTACTTACAATGGTAAACCATCATGAGACTAATTTCTTAACATTTGAAAAACTTGGCCTCGAATAAGGAATATTTGTGTCACATGGGAGTCTGCCTCTGAGGGAACAGTGGTATTTTGGTCAGGATTCTCAGGGTTTTTTCACCTACAATGAGCATCTGGTTTTCAAAGATGTTTCCTACCTAGCAGGCTTCATAGGACTTAGCAGAACATCATGTTTTGATGAACATTTTGAGACATTAAATAAGGCTCCACCTGAAAACTCCCTATTTATCTGGTTTCAACTCTCTTCTAGTGCATTGCTTGATCACAGAAATTTTCCATTCCTGAGATAGCAAAGAAGACAGAAGAAACTAACTTATCAGCCCAACTGAAGATGAACATGACCTCACTAATTCATCAAACAGAACCAAAGCTGAAACAACAGAGTCAGGAAATCCCATTTAATGATCTCTCACAAAAGCCCCTTTATTAATGTACCACTTTGAAATATAATTCAGTGCACACCAAAGGCTCAATAAGCCACAAGGGCAGCAAAAATTTCTAAGAGAACCTCATGTTTTACCATAATCACTAAAACAGTCCAAGGTGCTAAGAACAATGATGGTAGTTGAAAGATCGCTTTATATTCTGATGTCTGGTGAAAGAATTCTATTAAACATTACATTGGCAAGGGAATCCAAAATGTGACACTACCCAGGTATCTACTGCACTGCTAGACCAATTAAATGAAACTTTAAGCAGGGCAAGAATTTTGTTTCATTTGAAGAGTTAAATTCACTTTCAGAGGAAAGCCCCAGTTTCCATATGAACATCTCAAGTCCTGTTTCCCATCCCTCATATCTTCTTTCCTTTGCAGAATATCTTTTTTAAAATGCAACTTTCAACCAAAGATGCATGTGGGTTTTAGCCTGCATGACAAACAAGCCTGCACACATTTAAGTTGAATTAACGCCATCAATTGCATTGTGCCCATCCCTACTCTCCCTGAACTCAGCAGGAAGCTGGTAAGAGCAGAGTACTGACTTATTTGGCATCAGCAAGGATTCTAAAGGCTTTTGGAATTTATGGAAGCACAAGAGGCCATGCCTATGTAAGATCGTACCCCAGAGTGAAGAGTAGGAGAATGGAAAAAGAGTAGGAATATTTATATATGCTAGCAAGTGACATTTTATAGCAAATTTTACTCAAGAGATCATTCTCTTCCATTCTGGTCAAATGTGCAAAATTTTGAGACTATAGAATTTAATTGTAAATTCAATGATACTAACTTTCAGACAGAGATGGATTATCCATTCCATCAGCTAAGTAACCTTTTGATGCACCTTTGATCTATTCATTTGCAAATATTCTTACACATTAAACTTACAGCCTCTCTTTCATTTGGATAAATTCAATTGTGCAACTTCAGGGCATTTATTCATGAATATCTTAGAAAATCTTTCTGAGAGCCAGTAAAGAAAACACAAAACCTTGTTTCTGAGAATAAAGCAGTATGTATCTGGTTAGAGTATTCAGGATGTTCCACAATCAACATGATACTGTATTTAGGGGAAAAAAAGACTAATTTTTGCTTGTTGGGACAGATCCAAAACACACCAATATAAGAGGTCTGTTAAGTTCACTGAGTTCTGGATGAAGCTTCCAGTCTAGGAAGAAGGATGCTGCTGTGCACTCCAACAGCGGCAGTAGCCCTGGCAGTTATCTTTGCCCCTAAACATATCCAAAAAGCAATTTAACGCACCAGCAGCAGATGCCTGTTAATCGGGCTAGAAAAAATGGTAGCCTGGGAGGGTGGGTTTAAAAAGAGGAATGTGGCACTATTATGTATTGCTTGCAAAGTAAACAAGCAACATCAGTATAGTTATTTCCTAATTACGAGCTGTTTCATAAACTGTAAATGCTAACATGGGAGAGGTAAATCATAGCAATTTAATTAATAAAACACTTTAGACAATTAAATCCATATGTGCATGTCCTGGGGCACAACATCAATAATAGAAGCTTGAAGGCATATTTTGGAAATTTTATGCAGTCATTTGCTGATCTTGTAGTCAATAATTGGTACAAACTGTTTTAACCCTCCCTTGCCCAGTCTGGAAAACTGAAAGGAATTGCTAATTACAATTATTATTTTTGATTTCATTACTGTTACTTTGTTGCCCATTTTTCCATTCTGTGTGTATATTTTAAAATTATTTCTGTACAGGCTACAAAATTAATCTGAAATAAAATTCTTGTAAGAAAGAAACTAAAATTTCTTTTTTACATGTGTGTTAGCTTTCTACACAGTATAATGAATAACTGAATCCTGGGAAAGTAATAGACTTGTTTTTCTGGTCCACAGAGCTAAACTAAAATTTGCACATACTGTTCAGCTTTGGACTCTGAAGTCTGAGTACAATTTCTGAACAATTGGACTTGAACTCTGAAGTTTAAGGATCTATCTGTGAGCAAAGTATCTTTGTAGCTTTTGGAGACTCTAAGCACAGAGCTGAAAGGTGATTTACAGCTAAAAGATGTTCAGAGAGACTGCCTCATGTGTGCAATAAGGCAGACTCGTGCACAGACTGTTATCCTGATACTTCACAAACCAGGTTGACAACAATCCAGAAAAGAAACTAAATTCCTGTGTACCCAAAAAGTGCCAGGGTCTTCCAAGGCTCATTAAGCCTGGAGAAGGAAATACCATGGTTCCCATCCTGGCACTGGCTCCCAGCTAATTTCCAGTGTCCATGTAAAGCTTTGTTCTTACAATTTCAGGCAATAATGAATCCAGCCCTGGCAACATCAAAGCATGGTATGATCTTTGAATCACTATAACTGCATGTCCTCTGGGACAATGCAAATCACAAAGACTTTTAAAGCAATTAATGGATTCAGCCCCATTTACATCAAAGTTCCAGTTCTGATTTATGCACTGCCATGATAGCAGTGCTTCCTGGGGACAAGGCAGTTCACACAGCCCCAGAAGCAGCATATAAATGCTCTGGACATCTTCAGTTAAGGGGATCTCACAGCGCATAGTCTTCCAGTAGAGATCAAACAGATGTTCAGTCTCCGGGGAAAACAGCCAAGCCTTCGGAGAAACTCCACTTTGAGTCAAACATGTAGTTTAAGCCTCTGAAGCTTAACTGTCTACTCACTGTAAACCTTAAATGTCCATATGCTTCCCAAAAAGAGACAAAGAAGAGATTTAATCCCAGAAAGGGAAGATTTGCCAAAGACTATATGAAATTCAACAGGGGTTTCACCATGTCTATTAGTTTCATATAAAAAACAAGGGATGATGATTTTAAATTGTTGAAAAGGTAAGTAGAGAGACGAATTAGTTGGCAAAGTGTCTTTGCTCTTTACTTATGAAGATAGTATGGGGAAAAAATCCATTCTCAAGAACACACTACCAATAACCATGAATTCCATCTTCCCTTGAATATTTGTTGTCACAAGTTGTGTTAAGTATTGCTATAACCTTTCTCTCTGCAGAAAATTGAGATTAAACATATGTCCTTCTTCCTGATCTGTAACAGATGATGTATCCAGTGCCTGTTGTTATATGCAGGGTCAGAATTTCATACACTTCAATCTGCAGAGCATTTAAGGCTTTCTGAGAGAGTAAAGTAAGTATGAATCACTGGTGCTGCTACTGATAATGATGCAAAAATATTTGTCTGTTTGTAGGGAGAGAAAAAATCAGTAACCTTTGAGAAATGAGGATTAAAGAACCTAAGAGATATAAAACTTTCAGTGTTCAATTGCAAATCGTTGTAAATTAAAGCTTAGTTTTTTCAAATTCCTTTTAAATTATTATTATTCAGTTATTTGGTAATTCAACAGAGCATACCAGAGCAGTTTTATTTTAAACTGTGAGGGCACTTGTAGCATGAAATTCTGACATAAGGGATGTTGGTTGCAACTATGTGGGCCATTATGAAGTAAATTGCCAATATATAATAATGACTATTTGCTTTTTGGTTTTATTTATAATTGTTTTTTCTACCCTGTAGAACACAGTAAAGCTCTTCTGGCTCATGCATGTTTTCACAGCGTGGAGTGATATCAAAATGAATAATGTTGAGGTGGTTCCTGGCAAAGCATTATGGGGAATATGTTTGTTTGACATCATTTATATGTAAATCCTACTCCAGTTCATCGAGATGTGAGGCAATTTCAGAGCCATGCTGCACTGCCTTACTACCTTCTCACAGGAGTTTCTTCTGTTATACTGCTTTGATGCCTGATACAGGCTGGCCTCCTTCCTTGAATGAGAACTGAGCAAATGCCCCCACCACACTTCAAGTCCCATTGCTCAGCTGGGCTGGTACATGTTGCCTCTGTTAACACTACTGCTGACTCCTGCTGCTCCACATCTAAGACTGTCTTGGCATGTGAGAATAATTTTCCCATCTTTTTTTTTGGTGACTTGGTACTCCTTTACTGCAGAAAATCTTGATTGAAAAGGGAAAACAGGCATTCAGTGCTCTGAACTGGCACCCCTGTTGGCTGTCTCCTTCCTCCACTTTGCAGCTGTGAGAGAGCTGAGACATCACCTTGTGTAGCACAGTCCCTAGAGTGGGGCTCTGCAGGGCTCCATCCTCAGCCCTGTGCTCCTTGATATCTTTATAAACAACTTGGATGTGGGACTTAAAGAAATACTAACTAATTTTGCAGATAACACTAAATTGGAGGAGCTGTCAACTTCCTCAAGGGCGGAGAGGTCCTGCAAAGATACCTTAACAAATCAGAGGAATTGGCAAGCACCAGCTGTATGAGATTCCACAAGGGAAGGTTATGGAACATTAATCCCAATATTTCCGGGTGGGGTGTGCCTGGCCTCATCTGACCCTTGCTGCTGGGCCAAAGGCTGCAGCTGTGGTGTTTTCACCTCAGAGATACCTTTGGCTGGCTGGATGCTGCAGCTGGGCACTCGGAACAAATCCAGGCATAGTAGGAACTCAGTTTACCTCTGGTGGAAAAGGTTCAGGCGACAGTGAAGAGAAACAGGAGAGGATTCTATCGTAGAGTCTTAATCCAGAGTTTTATTCCAGGATAGTAGACCTCTGAATCTTGTAACAGCTCCCAACAGAATCCCGACCGCATGGTCCCGTCTCCTTTTAAGCCCGGGGACAGGGGGAGGGGAAGGGACAGGTGAGGCACCAACCAGGTGTGAGGAGGGGAAGGCTCAAGGGACAAAGACACTTGGACAGGCCAATGAGCCCGGACCTGAGGAGCATCTTTTGAACTTCTGCCAACCACATGATGCCCTTGCTGGAATGTTAAGATTGATGGACAGCTCTCAGCAGGAGGGCAAAGGGGGAGGGGAAAGGAGAGATTGGCACACCTGAGGGGTTGGGATAGGTGAAACAGGAAATAGCATCACACTGCAGAAGGTGACAAATTCTGCACCTGGGGCAGAAAAACCCTGGATGTACAGACAGACTGGGGAATGAGAGGCTGGAAAGCAGCCCCATGGAAAGGGACCTAGGGGTCCTGGTCAATGGCAAGTTGAACATGAGCCAGTGGTGCCCTGGCAGCCAGGAGGGCCAACCCTGTCCTGGGGGGCATCAGGCACAGCATGGCCAGGCAGGCAAGGGAGGGGATTGTCCTGCTCTGCTCTGAGCTGGGGCAGCCTCACCTCCAGTGCTGGGGGCAGTTTTGGGTGCTACAATATAAAAAAATATAAAGGTATTAGAGAGGGTCCAAAGGAGGGCTGCAAAGATGGTGAAGGATATGGAGGGAAAACCTTACAAGGAGCAATTGATGTCATTTCAATTAGCTTCAATTTTTATTGAGTCTGAGGTGCAGCAGCAAACCACCCCATGTGATTTGAATTCATGATAGGCAGACTGTGTGAAACACAGGCCTTACTGTGAGATGTGGCCTACAGAATGCTGCTGCCACCAGGGTTGCACCTTTTGCTGTGTGCCTAAAAAAAGGAGTGAAACTCCCAAACAAGGGTGATGTTGGTCTTTTTATACTGTAAGAGCCTGCTTTCATCTTACCTAGAAAAGATATTCATAAAACAGTAGCTGCTACTGGCAGCCAGATATGCTCACCTGTAAAGAGTACATCATGACCAAGGGTGAACTTGGGAGGAAGCACTGTGTGTGTTTGACAGCCTTCCCTCAGGCCCTGGGCAGCTGGAGGGAGGCCATTGCAAGGGAGGTGGTCAGAGGTTACCTCACGGATGGAATATTGTCCTTCTAGACTGGATTCCCTCCTGTCATCACCAGATTGAGGTAGAATCTTAGAAGTGTTCCAGACACTGAGTATTTTTGTGGGCTCTGTCAGGGAATGGAGATTGGATTTTATCCCAATTGGTGGGATAAAATCATCATCATCATAAAATATTGCTGTTATTATAGTAATAGTTATTATAACAATGACACTAGCAACCACCAAAAAAAAAGAAAAAAAAGTCCTCACTTGATGCTTTCAAAGTTTTCTGGCCAGATCATTGATATTTAGAGAACACTGGAAGTGTTTAGCACATATGCTCAATTTCGAGGGACACATTTGTTTATTAAAAGGAAGGAATCATACTGTCATTATTAGAGAAGGAAAGCGGTGTGAATCCCAACAGCTCTCTGATATATACAAAAGTGATTGCAGTCAAAAACTAAACATGGTCTATTTCTCACTTTAATAGCAGGGGAGTTGTTAAAAATATTATTGCAATCCATGAGATTGCAATAATCCACTGTCAAAATTCAACGCTTTTTCTCTCTTCACTTCATTTGGTAATAATAAAAATATATTTTCAGGACATTACATGACATCATGGGGATTTTTTTATAATAATAGCTACATGGGTTTAGCTATCTCCCCAATAAATTATAATTTAATTTTCAGCTATTTAAAGGTCACTCTGAATAATATATATGCTGCTTAATAATCATTTAAAATAAAGGCACCTTTCAGGAGTGTAGGCTAATAGCAGTATTGCCTTTGCACAGGCCTTTGCTGTTTTCATTTGGTGTATGATCAATGAAGCAAGAGATAAGTTCCCCTCATACACCCGAGCCAGATCTTCAGTCTTTCTTTCTTTCTCTTTTTAATGGGAGGAACAAAAACCTTTTCGCAATCAGCAGTAATCTCTCCAAAGGTCTTTTAATTTAAAAAGTCATAAGTGTTAATTAGCTATTATTAAGTGCCCCCTGTATAAATTAACGTGATTGATGAAAAAATTAAGGGTAATGAAAAATGTAGCAATGCATGTATTTTTAAGAGACTATATTAAAGATGAAAGTCCCCAAAGACAGAAACTAAGGCCTGCTGCACCCGTGCCCTGCCTTTATTAGTATTAGTAATAAAAAATATATAGATATATATCTCAAGAATGCACACGGATATGTTGGATAGACCTGTTTTAATATACTTCTCATTTCACTGAACTTTGAATACCTCTTTGTCACAGAGGCTTATTCCAGTGTGATATACTGTCCAAATTCTGTTTGGTTTGTGGACCAAAATGAGTTCCTTTGAAATTGGAAACTGAGATCCTGAGTTAGAATGAAAAGAGAACTGAACTAACTGAATGACTGCTGTTCTCCTAATTTTGCATATACCTCAGTAGGGCACTACAGTATTTTACAAAACAAGTTCTTGTTTTATCTGTTATCAGAATAAAAAAATCAACAAACAAACAAACAAACAATTTTTTTTTCTCCACACAGGTGATTTTCTTTTCTGTTATAAAGAGTTTATATCTTCTCTGTGTTCTGCCACCTATTTGTCTACACGAAGCTGATTGAACCATTGTTTGTTTTAACAGCATTTCACAAGAAAAAGGTTAGATTAGGCCACAGCAACTGCACATCAAGAGATATTTTTCCAGTGAAAACCATTTGAATAAATTATATCAGATCTGGATATTTTATTTTTCTTCTTCTTAACTACCCAGAAAATATTACTACCATCATGTAGTCACTAGTTTACTTGCATTTCTGGCCTCACATAAAATCATAATCATAATGGGACCTACGCTACATTAACACCCATTAAGGAATAGTTCCCACCAAAACCAGGCTGCCACTACAAAGAGAAGGACTAGGAGAAATTTATTACTAGCCTTCTTACAGGCTACAAACTCAGAATCCCTCTCAAAGAGACAGAGACTTAACCCTAGACTACAGGACTCCATTGAGGTGTGTGAGCAGTCAGAAGTTTCACAATCTGCAGCTGTGAAAAGGCCTGGCTTTCTATGGCACCATGTCATATAGTGTGGCTTTCATACCTGCATCATATCCCCCTGTTGCCTGGGGCTGTGAATCTGTGTATTGTGGGCTGGCTGGCCAGACCAGGGATTCTGCATGGCAAAATTGGTTTGTGTTTGCTGGCTCTGGGTAGCCTGCAAAATGTCCAATCTCTCATGAGCATGTAGTCCCCAAAAATGGCTTCAGAGGGTTCATTCCTCTTCTTCCCTCAACCCAGCCTCACAGAAATTAATATGTAGAACTACCATAGGAGTACCTCTCTGTAATCCTACCTTATGAATCTGAAGCTGAACGTGATTCAAGGTATTGGATGGTCATGAACAGTACAAGCTTATAAGCCTGTTCTGCTTATTTTATTTTGTTTTCAGTCCATAGTTTCTTCACCCCAGTTCTGTATCTTGTTAACTAAACTAAAAGGGATTTAAACTGCCCTGTGAGCCCTGGAAGTCCAGGCCAAACTTGTATGGTTTAGAAACCAGCATAACTCAAAGTATAGGGGTTACATGTGACATATGTTATTAAATCTGTCCAACACCTTCCAATATGAGACCATATTTTTCATTTTTGCATCACCTTTTTATTTAATTAAGTAATTGTAATGAAATAATTTTTCAGGGCAAGAATCTGCCTCACTAATAGTTTTAAAGCAAAAAGGGCTAAATATTTTTGAGAGAAAATGTGGTTTTCTGGTTCTAATAAAAGAATCTTGCAGTTATTCGCTGATTATATGCCCCACATTTTATGCTCTAGTGCAAAAGTTGGAAAGTGGGAAAAACATACTAGATATATGCCTTTAGCACAAATTTGATCAATTCTCAAATCTCTATAAACCCTCTGTGAAGTCTGCTGTCAAGAATTGGAAAGATTTTGACAGCTGAAGTCTCTGAAGAGCCTGACTGCATTAAGCAGCCCCATGCAATGAGCAAGGTGCATGTGCACTGCTCCCAGAGGGCTGGGCATTCTTTAGCCAAGAGCTCCAGGGGAGAAGAAAAAAATTATCTCAACACACCAGAAAAGGAGAAAAGACCAAAAGAACAGCTATATTAAGTCAGATCAAAAGATCATCTAATCCAATACCTTTTTTCTGAAGGCGATAAATAGTAGATGCATAAGGAAAAGTACAAGAATAAAGTAAGTATGAAACAATACTAACCTTGAATATACTTCAGTTTTCTGAAAATTTGCAACTCTAGGACTTCTGGAGTCAGAGGTAGTTTCTGTTTATGAAATCATCACCAGATTTCTCCTCAATGAGCCTGTCCAGTCTGGGACTCCACATGAACCTCAAGCTTCCATAGTACAGAAGGAATTCCTATGAAGGAATTCCTATTCCTCTTTCCTTTGCTTTGAATTTGTTCCTATTCCTTTAATATCCCAACAGCTGTTGTATTGGAGATACATAACAGAGTAAATGCTTATTAATTTACATTTAAATGTAGAAGAAAATACTGTCTGAAGATCTAGTAGATCTGCTGACTTGGAAAAAAGTCTACCACAGCAGCAGAAAGATTCCCAGAGATTTAAGTGGACTACATTTGACTTTTTCATGAAATTTACACTCAATTATCAGGTACTATTATTCCTCATAATCCACAGCACAAGAAGTCACTCTGGCACAGATCTTATGCCACCTATCTGCACAGTCTCAATTATTCAAGAGCAAAGTCCTTATGAACTTCATTTAATATGGAAAATAAATAGATCAAACCACCAAGCCAACATTTACGAACAAGAAAGATATATTTTTTTTTACTAGAAACCTGTAGAAATTTCTATCCACTTCAGTAAAATCAAAGAATGCTTTCAATTGTACAAGGCCTTACTTTGTAAAAAAGAATACCCTTAGATTGTGTTTAAATATGTACAAAAAAAATCTGCAAATTTTGTGCCTCTCTATACTATAAATCACTCCTCCATAATAATGCCTTCCTGTCCAAGCACACTAATCAAATCTCTTCCCTGTCACTGGAATTATTACATTTTAACAAGCACAGGATTTAATCATCAGTGCAGGCTTTTCACGCATTTGCTTCATTCAGGTCTTGACAGCAGACCTTTACTCATGAGTTGTCCTTACAGTGGTGGTTTGATTACCATTTTGACTACTCATGTGAGTAATACTTTCCTGTGTCAGGCCTTTAATTAGCTGAATGCTTTCAGAGATATTTCTATAAACTGCATTTTCTCTGTGAACCATGGTATCCTTTCTCCCTCCCTAATGTTAATGACTTGGGCAGGTATGTATTTGCCTAGTGTATCAATCACTTTCTTCTCACTTTAAAGTCTTTCTGATTACTTCTCATGAATTTTAAGAAGCTCCTTTGATAAAAAAGACGTTGGCATCTGTACTGCCAGATAGGATGGCATATCATGTAGGATTTAATGTTTTATGACTGAAATACAGGGCACTGCCCAGATAAAACTTTGGCCCATGTTGTTCTCAAACTTGTCAGCTGTTTTGCTTCTTTGTCTTTCTGATGCCCTCTCATGGCTTCTGCAGCTTGAAGGTCATCTGTGCATATTCACAGGTCTCCATCAGCATCCAGGAGTGACTACAGATGTTGCTAAGGTGATTTCTTTAATTAGATAAGTTGCTGTTCATTGGCAGAATGTGCTGCACCTGGGACTAACAAAGACTTTCTGTAATATATTAATCTATTCCTGTTAGAGACTTGAGGTGAGAAAGGAGAAGGAACTTATAAAACTCGATGAACTGTCTAAATTGACTTTTTGTTCAAAATGTTCCATTTTCTACATAAACTGATGGATAATCAAAAGTTAAAACTCATCAGCAATACCAGGGATGTCCTGCACCCAAATGTTTGCTTACAAACATTTTTGTTCTGTGTCATATATTCAAGGAAGACCAATCTTACAAGATTTTACAAGTTGTGGAAGGATTAAAAATCCCACATCAGAGCCTGAAGAGTGGTCACCCTACAGCTGCTTTTCCAGTAACTCAGATAAGTAACTCAGTTCAGTGGACTTTGCAGGACAGCAGCTAAATGAAACCTGTGCAAATTAAATCCTGCTAGCTCATTGTGGTAACAGTAATATCTATAGAAGGCTGAAATGAAGCTGGGGAGCTAACTTGTAAGGCTCTGTTGGATTAGTCAGGGCTTACCTGTCATCATGTTTGAGTTAGAGGCTGGAATGCCGACTAAAAGAAAGTAAGTTTGACAAGGAAATTCCCACTGTGCTCTGGTCCATTTCTCATTGACCCCCTGTGATACATCATATTGCAACAAATTCTGACAAGTGATGAAGAATCTGAGTTCTCAAGCTCATCCAGGAATTATTCTCCCTTCTTCACCTTCAGGGAAAATTAATTTGTTTGCTTATAAAATATTTATTTTATATTCAAGTGTTATTCACAGTTTCAAATGTAAAACATTCAAACCTTATTTGGTTTGGAGGAAGGAGAAAGTGGATCCAGTTTTCACATCAGATAATGATGCTGTTTTTTCTCTATTGCATCAAGTTTCAAAAAGGGCTGGTTTTCCACATCCTTCAAACATTTTTTTCAATGAAATTGTGAGCAAAAAGCAGAAATCTAAAAACAAACAAACAAACCAGTTTGGTTCACATAACTCATATTTGTTCATTTCTATAATGCCTGCCAAGATTGAGAAAAGGCTACACAATTTCTGTAAGATCTCACAAATAGCAAGGTGAATACAGACTCTTTTTTTTCTGGGATGAAAAAGGCCTAAGCAAACAAGGGAAAAGGGGATTGCAAATGAGGATTTTCAGAATTGCACCCAAACTCTAGACAACACAAAGTATCTAAGTAATGAAATTAATTTTCCAATGCAACTATTTCTATTTTACTACCACCACTATTCCTAGTGAGGATTTGAGGTTATATCAAGCAGACTGGTCAGTCCATATCCTCAGATCAGAAACAACTTCATCAGTTTCCAAATCCACCCTTGGGTATTGCAGATCATATGGGAAACAAGATAATTGAATGTTCTGAGAACCCTAGAAGCTGATTCAAGCAACTGCCCTAGATAAGCCTGATAGGTGAAACGAGGAGAGAATTTTAGCCATAACTCTGAATATCCCTGCATTCACCATTCAAGCAGGCAATACTTCACTAGGCAACTACAGCCTTGGGAATGCAGGGGGCAGTCTGCACTAATGTTATGAGTCCTGTGATATTAAGAAATGTCCACTGGCTCAATGGATCAAGTTCAGTCACTTCATAAGCTACCTCAGTAACACTGGGGGATTGTTCTACCTCCTTAATATCAGCAACTACAAGACAGCAAAAAATTCAATATTTTTCTCTTTTTGTTACTCCTGTTTCACATATGCATATCCTTCTGCTACTAACTGCAATTGTACCACCTTAAGGCACAGATTTACACACCTACAACACAAGACATATGAGTGGGATGTCCATACCTAAAAATGAAGGGGCCTTATAGCTGTGACTTCCACTCTGTCAAGTTCAATTTCAAACAGCTTCCAGAAGTTCTTGAGACACAGATATGTTTTCCCACTCTAGGTCTTCTTAAAAAGCATTGGAAAGCTCAGCTGTATGAGGGAAAAACATCACAACTGTCTTGCTAAAGGATAAAAGCAGAGCAAACCACACTGCCACTGAAAGCCCCTCCCTGTCAATAAAGCAGTTTTACAGCAAAAACATTTAATTTTATTTTGTTTTTCATTCAGTGCCATCAAGTCCCAGTGTCTTCAGGAAAAGAATGAATTTGACAGTTTCATGTTGACTTTTACATTTCCCATTACTGACTCTTTTCATCTCTGTCCTAGAGCAAAAATACATTTCCCTTTTTAAGCTTTTGATGATAAAAATCTCATCTGTAACCTCATAAATGATCCTTTATTATCTATATTAATAATGAATAAATGTCTGTTGAATACCCCTGATCCTTTGCATTAATAGTGCCAGATGTATTATAGATAACCTTTTGATTTAACAGCACAAACTGTGAAACAATATTAAAGCAGCAAAGGACTGATCTTACTGGAGTCGCTGAGGTCAAAATTATAAACATTTCTTTCATTTCTATTTGTAAATTGTTCCATTATGCAGCACCAGTCTCCATCATTTATTTTTGAGAGAGGTACCACACTAGCAGCACTCCTAGAAATAGAGCTCATAAATAATACCTTGAATAATTTTTTTAAACATTTCCGTCTCTTCTACTTCTCCTTCCTCATGCCTCCTGATGATCTTAATTAATAGAGCATTACTACACGAGCAGATCCACTTCCATTTACTGCACTATCATTTAAAAATATGTTGCTTGCCTCTTTTCCCATTAGCCCTGTCAGAATGAGGTACAAACTTCACTCAATCATTTTTTGAGATAACACTGAGAGAACTGTAGTTATTCCTGAACAAAGGGATAAAGCTCCCATTAGTTTAGCAGAACTGCATCTCGTAAGTTTGACTGCTTTCCTCTTACATACCTGTCGTGATCATTCCTTTATGGTCATTTTCAAGTGGGTTTCTGCTTTACACAGATGGCCATAACATCTGAGAAGGCATTTGCCTGTAACTCTGGATAACACTGATCCTAAATATTCCCTTCCACCTGCTGTCCTGTGGCTCCTGTTCCAACTTCCAATGCCTTGAGCAGAGGAGAAGAACCTTCTTCAATATTAGGTAACAAAATACAGTGTGTCTTTTTTTTTTTTCAGGGGAAGAAGAAAAATATTCCCACTAAAGTCAGGTAGAAAATATCCTAGTTTTGTGCTTATTCTTAACTGTAGTTTCTGAAATAGATCATGCTACTGAGGCTAAAGCACAGCAATTCCCCACACCCACTTACCTGTAGCAATAAGTGTAGTTATACTATTACCAGGCCAATTCAAAAAAACCTGAAAAGTTCCTATTGCCTATGCAGCACTTTATTTCTAGGATGGGTGCCCTGACAGGGTCATTTTTCAGGGTCACCTGAAAAATGTTAGTTGAGAAACAAGGTGGCAGATGGAGCTGCCTTAGTGCAGCCCAGCTTTTATTCCCAGCTCCATGCTACCAAGTTTGCCTAAGAACCATCCTTAGGAATACTCTTGTACCTCAATAGCTGTGGCACAGTTTATCCCCAGATACTTGTGGGTTTTTTAGAAGCATTAAAATTCTGCAGTGATAAAATTGCTACCAGTACAATTCAGTAACTACTAGTTTGATGTCTAAGCATAGTTAGTAGTGCAGTGACCCCTTAGGATCTGTTCAGAACCTTGCAGTGGCTGCAGTTACTCCCAATTTAACTATCAAGAAAGTATTTCAAGACTTGGACATGAAAAATGTAAAATTGCTTTGGAGTCTAATATTAAAGTCAATTGCAACAGTTCTCTTGGAATTTAAGAAAGAAAACTCAATAGGTTTTGATACAGCAAAAGCGTACCAGGTATCAATTATAAAATGTGATGATAAACACCAGCGGAAAAAATAAATTTCAGAATTATTGAATTGTACCATTGGTCAAGTTTTGATGAGCCACCAGCAAAACAGCTTTTAGGGCTTTGATTTTCAATTACATATATTGTAATAAACACTGTCTGCAAGGACTATTCTCTGATTCTATCACTGCTGGAATTACCCAGGCACAATAAAGGCTCTCAAAATGTTCTTATAGGCATATACGTAAGAAAGTAGCATGCTTTGGGCAGTTTAGCAATCTGTAGGCTAAAAAAATCCTATTTCCGTAATCTTACAGCTGAATTTGGATTTGCATGTCAGTTCAAACCATGCTGGAAGCTGTGAGTGAAAACCTGATACCATTGAAGTCAACCATTGAATATTCGGCTATTCCAAAGAAAGTCAAAGGTAGCTTTTGACAAATAACCAACCAAAAAGAAAAAAGATGAAACAATTTAAATAAAATTAAATTGCTGAGATAATAATGGCTAAAGTTGACATTAAAATCTATGGTGTTTGTTATTGCTTCAAAGGCAAAAATAAGTACCTCTCTTCTGCCAGTGTTGTAACATTATCATACATCAACTAATTCCATTTGATTCATGAGTTACATCCATAACAGTTACGGCTGTTAGGCAAGATCTGCTTTAAAGGCCTAATCCAAGAAACACCTGCATACTTAATCACTTCAGTCACAAGCACAAGTGTTCCCTGTCTTGCAGACTCCTTTTCAGTAAATGCATGCATCTGTCAGGAAAGGCATGTAAGAAACATTTGGCCAAGTTCCTGGCTAATCTGTTCTGGAAAGTGGCATGGTAATATCCTCATTCTGCGTATCATCCTGTCACGTCACTGGGTGAGTGCTGTTTTGGTTGTTTCAGAGAACACCCAAGACCAACAGAATTAGATGGACACATTGGTAAGTGCCAAAATGAATCTGCCTGTCAAATCTTGGCTAAGTGGGTCCAAGAGCAGTTTTGTTGCTGGCTTGGAGTGGACTTGGAGGACTTCACTCTAACTTCAGCTGCTAGTATTGGTCATACATAATATATGCATCTCAATAATAGCTACCTTAAACCTCCTCTGTAATCTCAAACCAGAGAAAGAGATTTTCCAGACTACTCAGGTAATTAAAGAAAAGTTCAAAATATATGTAATTTACTTAGGCTAAGCCCTGACAGAGGGATTTGTAACAAAATGCATATTTTTGCTACATTCTTTCTTAACTGCATAACAAAACACTGCAGACTTCATGGTTTGCTTTCTTGTTGATTGATAAATAGTGCCTCAAATTAAACATGATTGTTCTCTGTGAAACTAAACTACAGCTTCCTAAAGACAGTAATAGCATTTCCTTTTTGTGTTGCTTTTCTCTCCATTTCCTCTTGATGAAAGCCACTGTCTGCATTGCCAGGTTTTAGTATTTCAGCTGGACTGATAGCATCAAAGATATTTCATGCCCTGAACCTTTCCTTTGTCTTGACTGTTCTATATACGAAATACTCCCACATCTGATTCTTTGACTTTTTCTGTGATTCTTTGCATCTCTAACTTTATTCTATTTCTCTGAATTAACATGCTGTTCTATTTAATTGCCCAGACATCTAGGTGGTTAGCTTACCTTAAAATCTTCTACCCTTTTCTATTTGCTACATTTACACTGTTACAAATATTAGCAAATGCTGATCTTAGCCTCTCACTTCCTTTATGAATCTCCTCATGTTCATTAGCACCAGCTCTTCGAGGACTCTTGCTCAAATCATTTGGTGATATTCTCCATGTATTTCTGCTGTGAGCCATAGCAGAGTTGTTACTGACAGTTGACAGAGTCCTCATCACACCCTGTGACTCTAGAAAAGAGAAGAAAAGCCATAGTCTGAAACCTTTTATCTTTCTTTCTTGTTCATGTACAACTCTGGATTCTGGTTTCAGTTAGAAGAAGAAATTTGTTCTGAAAAATGTATTTCTGCTTCCAAAATCTGGAATACTTGTGATATGTTGAAGAGACAATATTTCCTGCAGAGATACAGCCACAGTGTGAGACACTGTAATAAAATAATAAAAATGGAATAACAGCTGATGAGAGAAGTAGAGCTCTAGCTCAGCTGCTCTGAGTGTTGAACAAACTTTAATTCTCAGTGTGGAACCCAACAAAATAGTTTTACAGAGGAAATACACAAGAGGTATTCAGCGTGAAACACTGAATATAACCACTACTAAAATTCACAAGCTTGCAGCTGATCTTTACAATCACAGAACAATACCTTTGTTCAATCAAAGATCTAAACAGTTAGGTGCAGAATTCCCTGACTTATTTTCTATCCCCGAACTTCTTCCCCATGTTGCAACTCTGCAAATGAAGCTACAGCAAACTGGCCTTAGTCCATCCTTCCTCTTCCATCCTGCCCATAGAACAGGACTCTTTGAGTATTTAGCATATTTTCCATCTTTGATCAGGTGAAGATTTCTGAACACAGAAAAATCAACCTCTAAAATCTATATACGTTAGCCATCAGAAATTGATTTTTTGTTAATTATTTTAAAACATTTTTGAAGTTATATCTAAACAAAATTGCCCCAGTCTATCCTCAGTGGCACTGCATATTAGAAAGAAATTCCATAACTGGCAATAAATAAATCAGAAAAGCAGGATTTTACTGTTCCTGATGTTTAATGCTGTCACACAGAGTAATAGTCAATGCTTTTACCAGAGTAAGTAGAAGCAAGATGACATTCTCTTTCACTTCTGAAATTTAAGATATCATGCCATTAGTGGTGAATGATAACAGTGTTCTAGGTCCTTTTTCTTCTTGTTTTGAGGGAACCTAATTCTTTTTTTTCTTCATTGAACAAGCACAGTTTCTGTCCACAGTCCAATAAACACAAGGGGTATCTTTTTTAGCCTCATTCACAGTCACCCTTTCTGGTTCTTCTGTCAGCCTGGAATATTATTTTAACCATCTTCAAAGAGGTCATCAGGGCAGAAGTAGTCAGAGGGAAAATGTGGGGGAGGGGGGAGAAGCAGTGAAATAAGTAAGTGCAATAATTGTTCTTCTATGAAGAAAAAGGTAGAAGAAAAAATATCCAGCTTCATCAGTAATGCAGGCCCTGCCATCCCCAGATGTTACAGAAGCATTAGAATTGCTCCCTGCAAGAAAAATTGGATTAGTCACAATCTTGTCGACTAATGGGCACACTCTGTGATCTTTAGAGCTTCATTTACTGGGTTAATAGTGCTTTGCCTGAGTTCCTTTGCAATAGGGAAAAAAAAAAGAACTCTGTAAGAAGAAATATTCTGGGTGCAGTCCACAGCCACTGACACGAGTAATATCATATTCATCACAGACAGACCTCGTATCTCATTACTACTGAAGAGTTTGCCCCCAAGGCATTTGAGCTCAGTCAGGCCAGGCCCCTCATGTGGAACCGTTCAGGTATATTGTGAAATGATTTAATGCGATAATAATGTCCACTTTGTGAGATAGATTATGTTTTTTATAGTGGCTGATGGTTAATGAATGATACATTAGCAAACATCACTAAAACATTATTGAGAAAATGCAGATATGAGATAGTAACTCCCTCATTCCCTGCCCACACTCTCTCCCAGATGCATAAAAATGGAAAGCAGAACTTACAGAAAATAGAAAACTTTACATTATTGTGATGCTACCAGCTTGCATAGTCTTTCTCTTGTTTGCTTGTTCTCTAGAGAAGGGGCAAAAGAGATATTTTAAAATGTTGTAAACACAAACTGAAATATCTCTTCTTAAATCAAATGAGAATCAATGAAAGTGCAAACCTGAAAAATACATTATATGTTGACCCAGTTTATTAGATGAAACCGTTTACCCTGATTTGATTTATCTGGCAATACACTGCTCAGCTGTGAAATGAGATAAGAAGAGCCTATTCACCTTATTTACAATATTATAGTGACTCCCTAGCACCACTACGGTTAAGGATCTGTCAGCAATTCCATTGCAAACACTGGTTTTTTAGGGTTTGTTACATGATGGTAAACTCATGCTTAGTTTGAACATGGTAATCCAAAACTGATAGATTAAATTAAAATCTCCCATAGAGTTCCATGGATTTTGGATTTATGAAGCGCAATATTAAAAATGTGAATAGCTGTAGGTAATTTTCTACATTTTTAGTTATTATTGTTGTGCCTTGAGAACTGCCGAGAGGGTCATATCCCCTGACAGAGCAAGTTTACTGAGGTCAGCAGAGTGACAATGGTTTACATCACTTGAAAAGCTGCCCCTTTTGTCAGGGTTATACTTGACAAAAGTGAATTACATCAAGCAGTCCTTTTTCTCTTTTTGTATTACTTTGATTTTCTGTGTTCTTTGACTTACATACATTTCTTAAACCTCTTTGTCTTCTCAACAAGGGGGGAATTTGTCCCACACCCTTTCAAAGGGAGTTAAACTACTTCTGAACTCACAGTGTAGAATTGCTATGTTTTTCTATAAACCTTCTGGAATGGCTGCTGACCTTGAGTTTTCTTTGCAAAAATAAAGATATTTTCTTTTCCAGGCCTTTTTTCTCTTTTGTTCTGTTTTAAAACTGAAGGCTCCAAAGAAGTGCTGTTCTGGTTTTCTTAATTTTAATTTGTGAATGCCTTAAAAGAACTGAGAAGAAAAAAAGTATGGAAGGATATGGAGGGACTGTCTCCTGAGGTCAAACAGTACCTGATGAACACAATTACACAGACACAAAATGGATTTTATTCCTTTCACAGGCAGTGTAGATGAACACTTACCAGCAGCATTGCCCAGCAATAACCAATTAGACAAAGCAAAGGCCTTCGCTGCCCTGGATTTCATTTGATTTGCACCTGTGTGACTGAAGAGGCTGGATCACACCATTTAGGACACTGCCTCCTTATTTGGTAAAAAAAAGCAAAGTGCATATTAAAAAATCAGTATAGTCCTTTAACAATGATCCTTCTACCTCATGAGCTTTGGAGAGAAATTTGAGAGGGGAAAAAAACCCTCAGAAATTTGAATAAATTAAGGCTGCAATAAAGGGACAGTTAGTCCATTCCTTTCCTCACAGCCATTCCTTTCCTCACAGCCATGCTCACAAATTTTTCTCAGGAACACAAGGAAAAGTTTAACAACAGGCTTGTGTGGCTATGATGGTGGGAGCTGCAAGGAGGTGGTAGAAAGAAGCTCCCTTCATCAGAGAGCCTGATCAGGTCCCCATACCTATTTGTGAGGGGCAGAGCATGGTGGTGGCTGTGAGGAAGAGCCCTTCCCACCACCTAAGCCATCCCAAATCCTGGCTGCTGCCATGGATCCTGTCTGTACCAGTGGGGAGGCCTGCAGGGGAACCAGCAGCTGCGAGAGGTGGCTGTCTGAGGAGTAAGGACAGGGGAGGGGTCAAAGTATCTGGGGGCTCAGGGCTTAAACCCACCTTACTAAATTGCTTCTAAACAAGAAAAAGAAAATTATGGCAGGAGGGTTGTGCAGTCCTATGGTTCTCTGCTTTTGGCATCAGTGCAGGCGGGACTCGATGCCATCACAGCCCCCTCAGAGCTGTGGGGGCACAGCTTGGTGGGCCCAGGCATGCTGTGCAGGGCAATGCCATGGGTGCTGAGGCTGCCCTGGGGAAATAAACCTGCAAGGGGAAATATTAGGATATACTGGGGTATTTCCAGGGGCAGTCACATCTCCCTGAGCCACAATCCTGCTGCCACAGGTGCCCGAGGGAGAGGTGGCTCCCAGGGGGCTGTGAGGAATGTAGCAGCCCCCTTAGGTGAGTGTCCATCTTGGGAGTGTCTCTGGGAGTCACAGTGGGGGCACAGGCCCAGGTCTGGCAGTCAGTGGGACTCATGAGTACTGAGCCTTTTCTCCCCTCCAAGGGGTATCTGGATTTAGACTCCCAAGATGAGATAGTTTAAGGGCACAGGGCAGAGTTTCTTTTTTAAAGTAGATTCTGGAAGGCAAAAGCTCGGGATCTGCCGGGACATGGCCTATGCTGAGATGCACCTTGATGGTCTCAGGGGGACCTACCTCGGTGGGAGCTGTGGCAGGAGTCAGCCCCAGCTCTGGTCATGATCTGCAATCAGTGATCAAGCTCCAGTTTTCTTGTGTTGGTAAGGTTTTTACTTTGCTTGCTGACTAATCGACATTTTAGTAGCATTTGTTTTTAGGTTGTCTACGTTTGTAATGTTCTCAAATTTAGTGTGTGGATTATCTGTGCTACTTAAGTGCATCTCTTCTGCCATGTAGGCTCCAGCACATGTGCATTACTGAAAAGATTTGCAGAATGTTCTGATTCTATGCTTAGGCAGAAAATACTTTTTTCTACTTACACTTAGCATCTCATTAATCATTGCTGCAGTCACAATGTCTTATTTGTGATGGGTTGGTTGCCTCAGTCTTTTATGAAATAACATTCACAGTGCTTTTATATGTTCTTTTCTCACACTGCCTGCTATGGTCAGAATCAGAGGAAAACACAATGCTTGTGTAGAAAACCTTCCTTTGGTTGTATCAGTAAAACCAAAGTCATACTTGGTCTTTGTAAATTGCAAATTAAACCTCCAAAGCATATAGAAATTTGAGGCAAATGTAACCCTTCTATGTTACCTTATTTTGATGGATGTAGACTGCTTAACAAATTAAGAAAAAGAAAATGACTTGCCCTTCTTGCATTTTACCAGAGTGATGGAATTCACATAAGACAGCGGTTTTAGGGTTATACATTTGTACATTTGGAAAAGATGCCACATTAAAACTCATGGATGTGTGGGCTTTTCCACCGTGGCAGGCAGCTCAAACTCTTCAAAGAAAGGCAATGATGACTTGAGAAATAATCAGAGTATCAGGAAATTAGACAGAATATATCTGAAATTAATCTTTTGAAATTTTAGATAGCCAGAAAATACAGGGAATTCATGGTTTATTCTCCCACTGTATGGCATTACTAGAAGGAAGGATCAATTTATTTTTCATTCCTGGAGACATCATGGGGTGAGCTTTGAAATGAGACAAGGATCTTTGTTAGTGACAGGAAATAGCAGGCAGAGAGTAGAGGCCAGAAACTCATGAAGAGAAACTATCTTTGACTGTCAATTTCATAAAGATGGCATTGTGTCTTGTCAAATACTGGCACTGATTTTTGTCAACCTCCTCACTGACACTGTGTAGCACTAATCATTTGAATTGAGTATTTCTTTATTTTTAGGTAGAGTTGCAGATTCTTAGTTAATTATGTAGGAAAGTATTTTTAAAGTATTTTAACAATATTTGCCTTATTCTTCAAGTGAAGCTGTATGATAAATGAATTGTATACCTACATATTGAATCTAAATGCTTTCACAAACATCCCAGGGTATTTCTGGCATTTGCTTTTCTGTGACTGTTATTCTGGCAAATACTTTTTGTGAACCATGACTATTCTTTTCCTTTATTTTTCCAAAACTATTGATATGTATGTGCAGAGAAGTGGAGACCAACTGGGGCCACCAATAACAATAGTAACACATTTAAACCAGTCTGAGCACTTCAAGAGCTTCTCTCAGCTCAAGAAGTTGGAGTTACTGTGGAAATCTCAGCGCTATGCCTGTTTGCTGTAATACCTAGAAGTCCTACTCATGGAATAATACCATACTGTATTAGAGATTAAACACACATGGAACAGGAAAAACCTCTGTGTAAAACGAATATAAAGCAAGAAATAAAAGTGGAAACAGGCAGGTTAGGGGACACAAGAAAATACTGGATAGCATAATAGGTTTCATCTGAGGAATATTTCTTTTTATTCATAATATGGGAATGCAAATGGCATTCTGATATCTAGAAATTCAGGATCAGTCAACAGGAAGGAGCAAAATAAGTCAGCATATTTCACAACCAGGAGGAAGCTTCAGGATAAATTTTCAACTAGACACACACATTATGTTTGCATTGTACAGAGGCTGTGTGAAGTGATTTAGTTTGTCCAGTTTTCAAATTTTATTTTTACATAATTAATCCTTAGAAATTCTCTGCCTATTTAGAATAAACAAGGAGAAATGGGAGAATGTTCATTCTCTAGTTTCTAAGTAATGATCAGAGCAGGTCAGTGAAATATTATCCCTTTGATAAAGTTATAAAAGTTCAGGCTCTTCTTTTCCTATCTTTTGTTTGTTCATTTGCCCATTTCAGTTGTCTCCAGGTGTTTGGTGTTATCCTGTGCTTTTCAAGACGACAGGAAGGGGAGGATGCCTCTAAATAATATGTTGCCCTGACTTCATAAGGCTTGTTTTGTCTGGCAAATGAATTATGTAAACCTTCTCCACCCGAAACTGTTTCAAGTCAATTAATTGTTGTAATTACTTAAGATTTCTTTTTAATGAATATGACTCTCAGGGGATTTGATGATATCCTGTCATCTGTAGGCCTGATAAATGAAATGTGATTTGTGGCTTGCTGCAAACTGAACCCTCGTACTTGAACAATGCCTCTCTTTCCTATGTGCTCATTAAATGGAAGAAATGCCCTTGATGGAATTAGGAACATTTGCTCTAGTCAGTCCCTAGTAAGAATGGATAGTATAGGCAGATAAATGTTGGCAATTTACCCCGTTTGTTCTCTGTTCCTTTAAATGAAGGTCTTGTTAACACATAGACAATTACTCAGACCAAACACATGACCCCAGTGAGGTCACCCATTGTAACTGAGAGCAGTTTAGCTGTTCCATCTCTCATCTCCATCAGGTGCACTGAAATGGGGAAGCTTAGCAGTCAGTCAGTGCTGAAGGAGACCAGTGCAGTAGGATGGCTTTTTATCCCATCTTTTGTACAGTCTTCTTCACGCCCACCAACATTTAGCAATCAGAACAGCCAAATCTGATGAGCCAAGCACTTCCCTTTGTTTTTGTGCAGCACTAGTTTCCAGTGTACACTGCCTGGTTTCCAGCGCCTCTCGAGGAAATCAGAGCTGCCCAGTACCGCAGACAGACAAGCAATCCAAAGCAGCATGACAAGGAACCATGAAGTCTGCACTGGGTTCCTACAAACAGTGAGACTGCTTATATATCAGTTTCAGCTAACCTATTCTCTCCTACACTGCCATTAACATAATCTAATAACCAATGCTAGGGAAGCACAAAGCAGGTGGGTTTTCCTGATTTAATTTCCATTGGTGAAATGAGGATTACTGCTTTTATTGCAAGACCTTTCCTGAATATCATGTGGGTACATCACACATCATAAAGGTCATACCAAAACATAGTGTCTTGGTCATAGTTTGGAATGTAAGGACAATGAATTATGGTGTATTAGAAGCAAAGATCACTTTGACATTTTGGCAATCAGGAGAGGGTGGCTCAGACATGTAGCTGTCTAAATGTGGCAGTCGTGGGTAATGTAAGTGCACAAAAGAGACAGTATCCCTGATAATAGAAGAAAATCAACAAACAGAAGAAACTGTTTGGAATAAACTCCATATATTAGTTATTTAGGAAAAACAAGTGGACATGAAGGATAGGAAGGTAAAAAATGTGAGGAAAGAGGGACAAGGAAGCACTGGGACAAAGATGCCATGGAAGAGAAGAAAACATGGAATTTTCACAGAAAAGGATTATACATTTTGTGATTCAATATCCAGGAATGATTGTAGTGGTTTAAACAAAATGACATCCGATTTTGAATCTTTCCTAAACTCTTAAGCCCACTTCTTTGTGCTGGCATAAGAGAGACTGTTCCACTCTTCCCCTTCCCCCCATCCTACCCTTTTTCTCTCTGGGTTGTCAGGAGCTACAGGCAAGGATACAGGTGTACAGTAAAGTGCAAGGAACTGGTTTTCCTGGCTTGATGGGCCCAGTTGAAAGAGCAGTATCTGGAAGTATTATGAAACTGATTGTCTTTGGTGCAGTAATTGGATGGAAGACATTCAGATCACCTTTGATTAGATGAACTTTTGAAACTACTGAGATTTATCAGTGCACTGATTTTATTCTCAGAGGACTCAAGAGAAAGTGTCCCATTAAGTTAATGAATCAGGCCGCCAGAGAAAACCTGCTCTTGAAGTCAGAATGAGAGATTTCCCATCAGTGGCACAAATTCTGCCAATAAAGGCAGCAGGATTTCTCAAGTGAAATGAGATTAGAATATGTCTCCCCTGATTTTCAGTAGTTAAATGATTGACTATCCTGTAATAGGCTAATTATTAGATTTCCCTTCAATTTTTGAGTTGCAGGAAGGAATGAATGCTTTTTTTCACTACCTAGATTGTGTGGCAGCTGTGGCAGTGTTTCATCAATGCCGTTGTAAAGTCTTGACCTTTGAAAGGTGGCATGGTGCATTCATCTTTCCCAACCTCATCTGCCTTCAGCAGGGTGTCACAGCTCTGGAACTTCTGGCAATTTGACAAAGGCATCTTCCTACATGTCAGTTCTTGTTATCCACTCTGTCTTCTTCACATATGACACACATGTCAGCTCTCATTTTTCCACTACTTGCTTTGTTTGTCCCTTCACAGGTGGGAGATTCCACATTCTCTTTTTTGAACCAGTATGGCTCTTATTTCCCTGCAATACCTTTCTGGCCTTACTTGACAACTTAAAAGATGCTTTTTGTCACTGATGGTTTGCAGTTCTTCACCAAGTAAAACAGCTTTTTAGAATCTCTCTTAGTTAGCTGTAGTATTTCCACAGCTTTTTTATTAATTATATTCTCCCAGCTCCCATAGAGAAGTTGTTGCTAAATGTTTTTGACATAATGCATACGGAAGTTCCTCACCTCAGAGTGCTTGTTTAGTAACAGCAATGAATGCTTTTATAGCCTCTTCATTCCCTTTAAAAACATTTCAAGAACTGCTTGTTTCATCATTATAAAATGGGGTTATTGTGAAATATGAACATCCTCATTTTACAGATGGCAAAAACTAACACAGACCTCCCATACACTCCTGCTTAGACTGCAGGACTCCAAGTAGGGTTATTTGTGATGGGATATGGACAAAAAAGGCTATGGAAATCACTGATCACCACTTCTGCTCTCATCTGGAAGTGAAAGAGCAGGAATCTGAGATTATGGAAACATATTCTTGCCAGTCTGTTGTTCATAACTGCAGGGAACATCTGCCTGTGCCCCTCGTAGCTGCTCAGTGGTCTTTGAAGTTGGTGGTTCTGAGGTAGACAACCAAAACTTACAAGGCATATCTGTTGCCTTCCAAGTGGTCATGAAGGTTGAAATAACTCCTTTTCCTGGCCCCATTAGTCACATGCTTGGACATCTGCAGTAAAGAATTCAATAAGAGCTGAGGCAATGTGCAGGTACTGTTCAAATTGCATGTGATGGCTGCACATACTTAATTACTTATCTGAATGATGAAATTGAGAGAAATATGGTAATTTAAATAACTCCTAAGCCCTGTTTCTCCTTCCTTATGTGACTTTTTTGCAGTTCTCCACTTTTTAAAATATGGCTTATATTGATTTTATATCAAAATGACATCACAAATTAGAAGCAGATAATGAAGGCATCCCATTGCTGAGATGTTCTCTTGTATAAGACTAGACTACCTTGGACTGAGTACTAAAAAAAATTGTCTTTTCTAGACAGTTTGGGATTTTTATTACACTATTTTATTCTTTAGTCATTTTTGTTTGTTTGTTTATTTGTTTCTGTCCCACTTGAGAAGCTGCTAGCACAAAGTAGTATGAATAGTCATGTTTGTTGCATCTTTCAGAGCTCTTTTAATGTAGTGCACTGAGATTGCTCAGTCAATGACCTCTGTCAAATCAAATCCATTACCTTGTTTTTATGTAAGTTTTATAGAGACAATGTGTGTTCTTAAAGTTAGAAATGTTTTTTCAGTAACTGGCTAAATGACAAACAAGTGGTTGATGAAATTGTAGTGTTAATTTATATCACAACGTTATTGTAGTTTTTACACAAAATGGAGTTGCCAAACAGACAAATCTGTCTTGCCCAATTCAAACATGATTCAAAGGAAAAGATTCAAAAGAATCCACAATCTAAACTTAGAAGAAAGTTAACTGACATTATCAAATAAGAGGTATTAGAAGTCTTTAAAATGCTCTTCTCCATATCAGGCAGTTTCCAGTAACAAAATAAAAGATGTAATATTTTATTATTGTAGATAGAATGCATGCTTTCAGAAATTGCCTATAGGCACACACTTTTATGCTACACAGTAAACACTTTAAATTGTGTGTCTCAATAATAAAAACATTAAGAACCACCCATTTACATTTGATAAGCTCTTTTCTGATATTTATGAGAGTGAAATAACAATGTCTTCTTCAGAGATATGATGTGGACATTTATTAATTGATGTTTTATCGAAGTTTTCACAGTTCTAAAATGCAAAGCATTTATGTTGTACGTGTCTGCATGTATATATTACATATATATGCAAATCATTCTGTGAATGTATTATTCTTTCTGTTCTAAATCTTTCTTCAGTTTTTGCTCCCTGCATGAAGACCTTATTTTAAAAATCATTGGTACTGTAAGTGTGAAAAACAGTCAGATATTTGAATGTCTATAAATCAGCCATCTGTGATACACACTGTAACAACAAAAAAAGGAATCAAGTTTGCCAGTAAATACTACTCTGATAAATCTAATTTTAAGTATAAGTTATGACTAAGGATGTATATAACACGTTCCATGACTCCAAACAGGCAAAAAAGTTATTTCTCTCTTTACTAATTGCACTGTATGTGGTGATTAAGAGTAGTTTGGATTTCGATTTTTACTTCAATGGTAATTACATGCATCTCAAGGAAGTTCATTCTGCACTTTTTGAGATGTTAATTGCATTGTACACCACTGTAATCAAGAAACCAAAAAAGCCATGCAAATTGGTATATCTTACACAACCAGAGCACTTTCGGGGACAAAGGACAATGCATTCTTTTAGCTAGTGCTGTAACCTTCACACCAGTTTATCTAGAAATAGGTTTTAAGGAAAAGCATGGCAGAGATCTTTAGGAGCATGTATGATTTTTGCTTGCTATTTTGATGTCTCTCTTTTTTTTTCCCCCTTTTTTTAAATAATATCTTTGTTCTTTGCAAAATCTCAGGATTTTTTTAAGGACAGCCAAGTACAAGTTTCACGATTATTAAATATGCCGCCTTGATAACCTCCACACTCTGGAGGTTAGATCAATAAAGACACACTTCCATAATGACCCACCCAACTCACTGCACTGAGGGCAGCTGTTCAAATGGTGTGACAGCACGTCAGAACAGAATCAATGTCAATGGAGAAATAATGTCAGGCATGGCCATAAAAGTGTATGTAAATAAAGCAAGTGTAGAGCCAGGATGGACTCTAAGACACCCATAATCCCCCCATGCACACATACACCACATCCCCCATCGTGAGGCTACAGGGAGGTAGAACTCTGCAGTGCAGCATTCTACACTCCTTCATGTCCAAAGGCTCTCCCAAAATATGAGAATGGCACTGTCATGGTGCCCATACTAGTACAGTGGATGTGTGCAGCAGATGCAAAAGAGAGCACCTACATGAGCTTTGTTTAGTGAAATACAGTCTCCAACTGATCAGAGAGCAAATGATGAGAGATCCCCCCATAAGTAAGGCAAGAGGATGTTGAATACTATAATGGCTTTCTATGAACAAATCTCTCTGCATATCTTATATAGCAGTTAACAATTCATCTCTGGATGTTCCTAGACTCCAAGTCATGAATTCATTCTGAGTAGGGGCACAGCTACTGCACAACATCAGGCAACTGAGCATGTAGATTTGCCTTTAACTAGCTCAAATTGGAGCACACATTCCTGTTAGCTTTTGGAATTTGTGTATATATATATATATATATATATATTTTTTTTTTTTTTTTTTTTACTAAATGCAATTTCTTCAGCAATTTCTTTTTATTGACTTCACTTTGTAATGAAGTCTACTTTCATATGCACCCAGCTGAAGAGTAAGAAGCACAATGTCAATTAGGGGAAAAGTAAATAAAATTATATCACGCAGTTTCACATACAATGAAGAAAAAAGGTGTTTCCCTTGGTTTTGTTTTCAATCAGTCTGCGTACATTTTCTCTGTACAGTACTTTCTCACCTACACTTCAACTGTTTCCAAAGGTAGACGGAAGAAGAAGTAGGATGGACAAAAGAAAAGCATTTTATGCTGTTGGACTTTTCTTACCCTTGATGAAGGACTTAAAGGGCAATGTTACTAAAGTACTGTGGAATCTTCCTTAAAGTAGTTAGATTGGCAAAAGAACTGATTTATTATTTATTTCAAGTGTCCTTTATTGTTTTATTATCTGCAACAGTATATAATAAATCATAACCAGATGTACAAGAAACAAAAATTATCAATGGGCTTACATAAAGAGGTGTGCTTACCCTGATTTTAAAGCCCATGTAGTGTTTCTCCAGGGAAACCTAGCCAAGGTGAATGTTTGGGAAGAGAAGCTAGAATGTATTTATGCCTGGCAAAATAAGTCATCCAAAAGAATGTCAATATTGGTGAAATATTTGTGTGGGGAAATCATGATCGAAACTGCACAGACAAGAAAAATTAATTTTAGTCAGTCTAACTTTGTAAAGGGCTGATTCCAGAAGGCTGGCAAGGAAAAAGGATATATGATAATAACACTGCCAGCAGTGCTGGGAGAGGGCTCCAAAAATAATTAAAATGTTCTAAAAATAATGCAGCTTAAAATAATAATAATTAATTTTGAGGTACTTTTTATTAACTTTTTAGGTTACAAGTCTTTAGGAATTTAATTCATGTTTTCATGTGGTTCTTTGCATCTGCAAAGAAACTTCTAAGAAAAACTAGTGAATGGAAGCTCAAATTTTCATTAAGTCTATGTGACTGTAGGAGTTTGCTCAACAAGGCTAATAAATACCATGGTAAAATAAGAACTTGGCAAGACTGTATATTCATACACATTTATAAAATACAGGTGACACACAAACATGCTAACCTCTGTCTTTGTATGGAAAAAAAAAGAAAAACAAGGGGCTTTTCAGGAATCTGTAATTTTTCTTCACATAGTAAATTTTCTACCAAGCTTTGGCAGATAGTAAATTTCAAAAGAGAAGTAAATATTTCCTGTGCTATGATCTTTGTATGGAATGCACATATAAGAAGCAGAAAGGCAACCTTTTAACTCTACTGTGTTAAACCCCTTAATAGAAAAAATATAAACAGAGATGGAGAGAAAGCTGGACAGATGTAATACTTAAACATGCTCCTTTAAGAACTCCTGTGTGCTTCTGAGTTGTTTTTCATCACCATAAGCTCTCTGCTAGGTGTGAAACCATAAGCATATGAAAGACTGTCATGCAGGTGTATTTTCGTATACCTGCCACACTGTGAACTCACCATGTCTCTGGCCCTGAGGAGAAGTTCTCTTTCCTTGCAGCAAGATTATGTTTTTAAAATCTGACTTTTAAACCTCTTACTGAATTTTTTAATGGATTAAATTCATCATGTCACCAGCTGCTGTGCAGCTAATAGAGCCATAAAACACTGTATTAAAGGATTACCCATGCAAAATTTCCTTTTGTGCTAATGTGAATTTTAATACTTTTAACATTTAGTTGAGATGGGAATGTCCAAGAACAGCTTGTTCAATAGGTTGTTCTATAAAATTAAGTTCCTCAGCTCATCACAAATGCCAGGACTTCATTAAGTTGAAATTTTACAGAGAGGCTAAGATGATTCACTGTATATAGCATTCACAGGGAGAAAGGCAACATCTGCTTCTCCATTAATGCCATAAAACAAGGAAGTAAAACACACATGAGCACTGTAACTGCAGGGAAACTGGGCTGAGCAGCTGAGAATCCTCACTCCAAATTAGTTGGAGGTCAGTTTATGCCGTACTGCCCATGGGGTACAGGAACTGAGGGAATATGATATCCCACTCTCTGAAGCAGGATGACAACTGTAGGCCTTGTATTTAGTCTCACATTAATGTAAAGGAGGAATTTCATGAAAGAAAGTTATTTAACTTGGATAGGAGCTGTGGGGAAGAGAAGGGATAGTCGTGCTTTCAGAACAGGGAGTGAGACCTTTCTTTTTATTCTTATCTATAAACAGTAATTAACCAGGTAACATTTATGTACCTGAAATCATGAAGTGACTGCAAATAAGATGCAAAAGGTTACAGTTTGAATTTCTTTCATCTGACAGTAACAAAATGGTCTTCTGGATAATTTCTGTCTGCTGCAGGTATAGGATTAAAACCAGGATGCCTTTCTGGCTTTTAACTCTTATTTTGTGCTGAATAGGACAGGTTCATGAGATGCTAGTAGGCATTAGAAAGATCCTCACCAAGCTTCTTCCATGCTATCTTACCCATAAAAAGATCACTCTTGGAAACCATAATCACTAGCTAGATGCAATCCTTGATTACTGCTGGAATTGAATACATAATTAAGTACTCAGACCTTGCTCAGATTGGTTTTTTCCTACCTTGCACAAGAGGATTAGCTTGAAGGAAGGGCAAAAAAGCAGGCAAAAAATGGCACTCCCAGTCCATCAACAACTGCACTGAGCATCACTCTTGATAGTGCAGCATTTGAGCAGGGAAGACTCAAAAATATGGAAAACTAAGTTTTCCTGTGGCCCTAAGAGCATTTGGGCAAAAATAATGATCAGTAATGCAGACAAATAATTTTTTGTGCTTTCAAATCATCATGTGAAAACCGTTTTCTCCTTAAGGTAGTTTGTCCGGGTACTGCTCATCCCAGTACCAACTAATGCATGATGCCACACACTTTCCGCTGCTGGCTGTGCCTGACTGTGCACAGGGTGCTTCCAAATTCCTGGGGCACCCAGAGTGCTTCTTCCATCCCACCCTGTACATATGGGAAAGGAGGAGGAACCTGCTCACACTAACCCAAACACCATGCACTCTGGAAGAGAGGAAGGTGACTCCTTTGTCACCCACTGATCCCAAAGCGACCACAGCAGCTGCCAGCAACCCCCTCTATAGACACCCCTGTAGGTGTTCACCTTTGAAAGTTTCCTGAAGGGGAGGGATGTTCTCAGCCAGGAGCCTAATCAATGGGCAGAGAAGGACAACAGGAACTGCCCGTGGATTTTAGGTTCTCAAAATGCTTTTAAAATGCTCAAAATGCTTTAAAAATCCAGCCTTTTAAATGTTTCCCAATAAGGGAGACTTTCCATATGGCAAGTATTTCATACTGCTAAATTATTAGATGTATTTTTTTGCTAGTGATAGTCATAGTAGTAGCAGCAGTAGTAGTAATAGTACTAGTACTAGGAGTAAAGGTTTCTGATGCTCACTTTGGAATAAAATAGGGACAGTTATTGAAAATCCAACACAAGGTTGGTGAGGAAGTTTTAACAGGAATATACTTGAGCTGCTGTTCCTTGCCCCAACTGAATTTTCTCCACAGCTCCATATTTTGTTCTCCATGTGTATTAGTGTTCTGAGAGCCTGTCATTTCTTATCAGAATGAGAAAGGCTAAAGAGATAATATTTCAATAACATACTGGCCTGATCATAAAATAACTCAATGGAAATGTGTAACTGCCTCAGGCAGCACAGCAGGATAGTCAGCAGTCAGATGATTTCTATTCTGGGTTTCTTTTTTTTATGGTTACATTTTCTGTTATATCAGACATACCCTCAAGTCTTAGTTATGCTTTTATTCAAAAGGAGATCTGCAGTATAAAGACCTACAAAACTTATTATGATATATTGCTGTAAAGAAATAAAAGTTGGTGCCACAGTAGCATATTGATAAGGACAGGCCTGCCACATTAATTGACCTTTTTCATCTCAACCACCAGGGCTAAGGCCTAAGCATCTCAGTTGCTTAGCAACAAGGTCACTGCTTTCAGGCCTTAAATGCACCAAAAAAAAAAGTTAAGAAAAAATCAGAAGATGTGATCTTATGAAGGCAGCAGATATTTGACAAAAGAAAATTTTTTTCAATTGTTATTTTACCCTATGCTGTTGATTGTAATGCTTAGAGGGCAAAAGGGAAACCAGGGTCTGAAGTTTTGCTGGTATAAATAAACAGCAAGATAGTACTGAAACCACAGGCATGTGTTCCTGCTCAGTACCAGTCCTGAAGAAATGCTTTTGATTTTTAGAACATCCATAGATGTTTACAGATAGCTCACATTATTATTTTATATGCATAAAATATATCCATACCTACAAATAACTAAGTGACTCTGGACAATATACATCTATTTTTTGGACAGCAGGATGCAGCAAAAAAATAAAGAGGGGTTCCTATTGTCTAGATTCTATTCTAGCATTCTATCATAAACATTAGTGCTCACTGCTATGTTTAATGACAGGGCTTTAGGCAACACAACATCTCCTAAAGGTCAGCTCAGAGTGCAGTTTGTTTCTTCCCTCCACAGCATGAAATACAGGGAAAAGTCAACACTTCTTTTAAACTTCAATAAAGGCCATGTAACAAGAGTGCTTCTCTGCCACAAAACAAAATCTTTGTACACAAGGGTAGCCAAATGTTCACTGCAGGTTTCTCCTAACGAGGAATCTTATTGCCAGAGTTATAAAATCTGTATTCTATTCCCAAATAGTCATCACTAAAAATGACAAATGGCACCATAAATTTCACTTTGTCTTCACACTAATCCTTTCCTAGCCTAAATTTGAGTTGGGAGGCTTCTATTTTATCAGATCTAGTATAAATAACGACATGGTTTTCAGTGAACAAAGTGTTTATGTAAAATAAAAGCCGATACTTCCTTCTTATAAATCAGTTATGGTTAAATCTAATGTTGAATATGGGCCACAAAAAGGAGAGGTTTTGAATTTTTTCCATTTACAGTTTTACTTAAAATAGCCTAGACCTTCCCTAGAATGTTTAAATATTTTCTCAATGTTGCTGCATGGCAACAGAAGTATTTGTATGGAAGCTTTTCACAGAATCATAGAAGCATTGAGGATGGAAGGAGCCTCTGGAGATAGGCTAGTCCAATCTCCCTGCATAAGGTTCCCTTGCATCTTCTGTTCTTGAGGTGGAACAGTCCCAACTCTCCTAACCTCTTCTCATACAAAGCTCTACACCATTACTCATCCTCATGGTCCTATGCTGGCCTTGTTCCAATGTTTCTTGTCCTTAGAAGACCTAAACTGCATCCAACACTCCAATTTGATGAAATCAGGGTTGTCAGATCCCACCCACTGTTCATTCATCTAATTTATACTTCTGCAATTTGTCTATGAAGATGTTAGAGTGTCAAAAGTGTCAAAAGCTTTACTATAGCCAATATAAACAACAACCACTAGTCTCTTCTCAACTACCAAGCTAGTCCTCTCATCACAAAAGCAATCAGGTTGGTGAAGTGTGGTTCTCTCTCTGTAAATGCATTCTCCTCTTCCTCCATGTTATCAGAAATGGTTGCAGGAGGATTCACTACTTGACCTTCCCCAGGATCAAGATGAAGCTGACCTCGATTCACCATGTGAGAGCATCCATCAGTCCCAGGCATTCACATACATCCATTTATTTATGTAATCCCTAACTCAGCCCTCTTCTACTGAGGGTAGGTCTTTCTTGCTCTGGAATTTTCACACTGGTCTGAGGCAGCTGGGATTCCTTAAGCTCAGTCATGCCTTTAAGACCGAGGAGAAGAAGGCATTGAGTACTTTGACCTATTTGCTGTTCCCTGATACCAGATAACTGTCCCATTCATCAGAATGTTTGCATATTCTCTGTAGTCTTCCTTTTGCTGGTGATGTCCTAGCAGAAGATCTTATTGCCCTTCCCATCCCTCATCAGATTCAAATCAATGGGCCTTGTTTTTTCTTACCTGGCTTTTGCATACCCAGACAGTGTCCTGATATTCCTCCTAGGTCACCTGCCCCTACTTCCACCTCCTAAACACTTTTTACATTTGTATTTTGACAGGAGCTCCTTGCTCATCTGTGCAGGCCTCCTGCCACCTTTGCTTCATTTCCTGTCCATAGAGAGAAATAATTTTTGAGTTTCGAGAATGGAGTTTTCTTAAACTCATCTTCTCTCCAGAGCCATTTCATATGGGATTTTTTTCAAGCAGATCCCTGAAGATCCCAAAATCTGCTCTCCTGAAAGCCAGGGTTGTAATTCTGCTTTTAGCCTTTTGCACTGCTTACCTTTTTGACTTGGTTTGCATTTTCCCAATTAGTGGTGTTTAAATGTGAAGGGAAAGGGGCAATGATACACAGCTATAAAATGGCAGAAAAACTGCTGTGGTTGCAAATTCTCCAGAATATAGCAGGATTTTAAGAACACATTCTAGGCAGGGATGCCTCAGCAAGCTCTCACGGTATTAATACAATGCCCTCTCTTTCCCTTCAGTTATGTTTCTAATAAAATGACCAAAATACCTACACTCAGTCATTGTCTGGAGCAGCAGATAAAATGGGCACCTCAGTACTGCTTTCTGATCTTGGTACCCAAAAGAGGAATTTGAATGCCTTAGTATGGTCCTCACACTCGCATACTAACATCCAAAATAGAGTTATCACTAGGGTTACAGATATTGGAGAAGGCTCTGTATCACATGAGGACTGTACATAGTGAACAAACATTAGCCTTTTCCTATCTCATGAAGCTGGAGCATTTTGTCTACACAGTACATTTGAGGAGGTAAATGCATTTAACTAGAAAAAATCCATTTAGAAATTGTGATCATGGATGTCATGGACATTACCAGTAGTGTCCTAAAACAAGCTCCACTTGCATAAAAATTTAAATGTCTGCACACACAGTGTCTAGCGATGCCTTTAGTTTGACAATATTTAATAGTTGTGTGCAGGGAACCCAGTGATTTGCACAGTTGTTGTTTGATCTTACTTGTTGATTTTAAATAACATCAGCAGGATGCTTGCCATGAACAAAAGATCAGCTTTAGTACAATATCTTTTGGCTAATTGAGTTTAGCCTTCTGATATCTTCCTGAACATCAAAATGTTAATCATTTGTAGCAGCTAAATCAGCATGGCAGGCTCTGTCTCTACAGCAAGATAGGGTATTAAATATCTATTAACCTTCAAAGTTACCTGCTCTTGGTATTCATTAACACCAAAGATCACCAAAGACTTTTGATGAATTAAAACCTGGCCTACATATAAAAGTTCTGTGAAAGCATGAGTTTCAATGGTAGCACTATGGAAGTGACACAGTCAGGGGGTAAGAGTATCAGTGTAAATGTAGTCAAATAGCAAGCACAGCCTTCCTGCTGCTTCCTTCCTCTAGCTGTCCTGTGTGAAATTCTTAGCCAAACCACACCTTTACTAGTGTAGGTGGATCTTTTATACACCACTCAGCAAAATGTGACTTCTAATATAGAGCCCAAGTACATTTCTGGCATGGAGAGAGAAAGACCTGCGTAAACCTATGCCATAAATATGTCAAAACATAGGTGATTATGCCTTTAAATGGTAATAAATGAGACCATGAGCTGTAGCTATGCTATGCCTAGATTTCAGCTCCAGCAACTTCCAGAGTGGTACATTCCCTTTTTTGTCTCAGTGGCAAACTCCTACAAGGTAGTGCCAGTTATTTGGCTCTGCAGGTGTTAATTTACCATGATGGTGAAAGTCTGAAACCCAGAGAGTATCACAGGCGAGTGCCCTTCAATTTTCCTACTTGGTCAAACCAATCTTGTGCATTCACAGATGCTACTGGAATGTTCTTTGACCTGCAGGATTGGAAAATAAATTCTTGAAAAGATAATCAATGAGAGCCAGTGATCATTAGGACTCTTTACAAGAGGAATAGTTGAACTGAGTTATGCTGTTATTGGCACAAGTCAGCAACAAGTACTTTTAACACATGGGGGACATAGTTTCATTGGCAACAGCAGCTTAAAAAAATCAACCAGTGCCCAAAATTTCCAAAAAGAGATCTGAAACAAAAGTGAATTTCCTAATGTAAACTACAGTGAATCTATATTGGACTCTGAGTCTAGACAAAAGGATAGTCAGTACCTGCACAGGTATGTCAGCTTCATTTTGTATAGCAGTGGGTAACAGTTTCTCTGCATTAATTTGAGGTAAAAACTGCTCAAGAGAAATATTTCCTTCTACCCATTCCCTTTGAGACACTTTTTCTCCAGTAATCTTGCAAAAGGACTCAGTGCAAAGTTACTATGGTCATTCTTATTGCACACAGAAAAAAACTGATTGAACTTTTTACCTTTTGGTTATGCTTTTGATCTGTAGCCCACATGAGCTCATTAAGATCATATTATTTAGCTTAAACTTCAGATACTTCACCATTTCTCACAGTAGCCCCAGGCTGGGTGCGGACTAATATTGCTCATGCCGGCTTCTTGGCATGGCAGCATGTCATAAAGTATCTGCTGGGATATGACAGAAGAGGTGGGCTGGGGGATGGAAGATGGAATAAAGAGGCTCAGACACTTAAGAGAGATCGCAAGGAGAGGTCAGTGCCCATCAGATGGTAGGATACAGAATCCCAATTACTCAGGAATGCTCAGTGTGGGCTGCCTGATGCAGACTGCAATAAATCTTATGGCAGGCATTAGGAACACCTGGTTTCAGATGAGAACACTTTTCTTAGGTCCATCTAAATCAATCCTCTTTCTTCTCCTTGCCTGCACTGATCTCTATCTAGTGTGGGGAGGAGGGGCAAAAGCAACAGGCAGGTGATCTTATTATGGGTCTTGTCAGCCTCACTAATGCAAAACAGGTAACAGGCAGAAAAGACAAAAGGAGAAGGTTTAAACTGTGCAATAGCTCCTGTCACCTGCCATGAGATTTGAGAGGAGCTTGGCATATGTCATAACACTGGATTCTTTCCAGCCCACACTCAGATGTCAGATGAGCTTGATGGTCATGAGTCCATCCATTAAAAGCTTTTAACATTGCTGACCTCCTGCATAGCTTGGGTCCATTGTTCTACTGGGAGAAGAAGCAGGAAGGTAAATAGAGTTCAGCCACCGTCAGCTCTGCTAATCTAAATCAAAATAGTGATTTCAGGGAACTTAGTCTGGTCACATTTACTATAGTCCTACCTTGCTTTTAAAGGACAAAAGGATAGCCCTTAATTTTATGGGTTTTTTTAATAAGGCTATAAGCATTTCACTGTTTACAGATTTGTATATTTTAGCTTTGCTGTCTGAGGAGGTCTAAGCTCTGATTTAAGCATTTTGCCTGGACTGAAACATCGGTAGGATCTTTTTCCTCCAACCTGCTCTTATAAAAGTTGTTTAATATCTCAGAGATCTCTACTTTTCTATTAAATTCTGCTGATATTGGTAAAATATTCAAAATTTACCAAGGAGAGAGAGATATATACACTTGCACAAGAAGAGGAAAACTAATTATTCCATGAGCTTGTTCCTTGTCAAGTAGCCTGAAAATCAGCCATCAGGCAAGCAATGCGTTGCCCATTTTTCTATTATCCTTCTACTTTTTCTATTAAAAAAAACAAAAACCAAACCAAACCAAACCAAACAAAAAAAAAAAACAACTTCCCAAATGTTTTTTTTTTCCTTTCTCTCAAGATGCAGTTTTCCCTTTTGAAGAACTCCCGTGAGGTCCCCTAAGACATAACATGACCCTTACAAATGGGTTACAAATGGAGAATATATGTAGGTATGTGACTGTCCCAGCACTGCTGTCTGTCAGCATCCACTGAAAACAGACATCTACTTCTGACCCTAACACATTCATGTAATTTTCCATGATGAGAAATGCCAGTTCAAGGCCTTAAACAAGGAAGGAAATAGAATAAAGCCTTCACATACGCACACAGTGGCAGATTGGAGCTTGCTGGCTGCCCCATTGCACCTTGTGAGTAGCCACTGTGTTCCCAAGAGCTCCAGGGAGAGCATCACCCACAGCACTGGCTGTCTGTAATGAAAGCACTGGAGAATCTAAAGCCACTTGGGATCATTTCAGAAATGGTTCTCACTGGGCTACCTCACTGATAATCTTCTCCCCCTGGTGTTTACAGCAACACCACAACTCAGTGCACTCAAAGCTACAGGAGCTTTGAAAAACTTCACAGTAAATTAAGTACAATTAACAGAGTAAACATCACTACTGCTAGCCTCATAGTCTTGTAATTATTCTGACAGCACTTATTATTTGGGCCATTTCTCAAATCAGTGGTCTTTGTAAATGAATATCATCATAATTAAGTCATTTTTCAATAGAGTATCCCTGGTACAGTAAAGATTTGGGGAAGAAGGGGTTTAGTTAGATCTTCTGACTGAAATAAACATTGCAGTGCCACTTGTCAGACTCTGTCAGGTGAATGCCAGAAGAACATTCTGGCATTCACCTGACAGAGTGACAAGCTACAAAAAGATAGGAAGGTTCAGGAAGAACCATGATCTGGTTCTTCCTGACTACATCAGTGTTTAGATGCTGAATTTTTGAGTTGTATCCAGATGGCACTGTGACACAGACTTCAGGAGAAGATCTGGCTAGCAGTGTAAAAAGCCACGTGTCAGACTGCCTATGTCCAGCAGTAGATCCCTCATATATGCTGGTCCTTCATGGGTCTGTGAAACTCTATGTCATTATGTAACTGCAGTAAAAATCTTTCAAACACAGGCAGGTTTTCTCAGGGCAGATTTTCTCAGTGCTTGGCAGCCCCTGTTCATTGCCCATTGCTGCCTGTGAAAGCATTCTGCACTTAGGCTTGTATTTAACATAAAGAGTTAAAACCCAAGGAGTTTGCTGAATAGGAGCCAGCCTGGCTGAGCTGAACGCTGGGGTTTAGTGTCTGAAGTGGAAACTGGAAACACAGAAACAAGATGCATCCTTAGGACCCTCACAATAGTTATCTTGAGATCAGATGTGGGGTGGGCTGGCATTGTCGCATCTCAAATTCCTTCTGAAGCCAATGGGATCTGTCCATCTTTGCAGCCTCTGGGAACCTGTTAGCTCTACTGCTCTTTTACTGCCCAAATATAGATGGAGGTGACTGACTTCAAACAGCAAGGTTCAAAAAGCTGTGGCTAGTACAGCTAACAGCATAGTTATTTGAAAAGGTTCAATATCTTTCTGCTCTATACTGACTTAGATCCACTGAGTGACAAAGATGTGGCAATTTGTTCCATTTTCAACACCCCCAAGAGTAAGGGTGAATTGAGGGCTCATCTGTTGAGAGTATCAAAATAGAGAAGTCTTAAGAGACTGGAAATTACAAGACCTTATGTCAGAAAAAAACTCCAGTAATAAAGATTCACATTTGTGATAATTCTCTCTGCATAGCACAGGCCAGGCATGGATGACTGCAGAGATAAAGGGTAAACAGCCAAATAAAAATTGCAAGAAAAAATATCAAAGGATAATATTCATAGTTAAAGTATGTGATTTTGGCTCTTTGGTTCACAATTTACTACTACTGAAGGGTTTCTACAACACTTAAAGGCCAGAGGCCTGCAGAATTTTAGGCAAAGGAACGCCAGACTCATTTCTCAGAGAGGAGGGGCCACTAGGTGGCACAAAAGTTGCCTAATTTAAGCAAAGTCTCTGGTTTGAGATAGGAAAATGTCACTTCAAGTGATGAACTGCAGCTTTATAAACACAACCTTGTAATGCAACCATCAAGGGAAATACACTGATGTTCAGGATCTTGGGGTACTTTTGGTTCTTCCTGTACATTGTAGGATTAGTGTAGTTCTGCTATTATTGTCTCCTCCCTCCAAAAAAACCCAAAACAAAGCTGCTTTTTTTCTCAAAATGATCATTGACTCAATCTCAGGAAAAGCAATTCTGCAAAATAAGAAGAAAAAAATATACCAATGCAATGCTTCTTATATTGAAAATGAAAAATGCATGACCAGAAAGAATTGAGAGATTAACTGTACAAAAATAACCATGGAAGTAAATATGATGTATTAAAAAAATTATCTTTTGCTTTGCTCTGTAGTACAGTCTAGATAGAGAAAACCTCCGTGGCAAGACGCCCTAACATCAAGCATGTAGGATTGTTTTTGAAAGAGGTGAGAATGACATCAGGAAAAAAATATTGGAAGAAGAAAAATATGTGTAGTGTAGAGGTTGTAGCAGAGAAAATTTGTAACCTGAGAGGCAGTCAGATATTGTAGAAATCTCAGAGGTACTTAAATATCCCCCTCATTAATAAAAGGGAAACAACTGGGGACCAAACACTTTGGCCTCAGTGGACGTGCAAAGAAGATCCCAGTATTCATCTGACCCCCTGGCCATAAGAATGTTGCACAATTTGCTGCTGGGGCTGCCAACTGTCTGAGCAATGCCTTACACACTACATGAGTATCCACAGAGTCATTCTGGTCAAGGAGAGTCAGCCCACAATCTGAAATCAGTTTTAATGAGAAGACTTTGATGGGCATTATGTCAGCTTCTTTCAACCTTGGGCTTTTGATTGACTGCTGAGGACTGTCCTTTAGATGATAACAAGGATGCTGTCAGTCCTGCACAGATAGCCTGCACCAAGCTTGAATGCAAAAGCAAGTACTGAGTATATCATACATGCTCTTTCTGCTTCAGAATGAATTTCTGATTGAATTAATTTCACTGTAGGTAGCATTTAAAAACCAGTTATGGATGACACCTTAAAAATTAATGCTCCTCCCAAGAAGGAGCATCTAAACTATGGGTCTGATCACAAAAATGGAGGAAAGAGAGGAGAGGAGAGGAGAGGAGAGGAGAGGAGAGGAGAGGAGAGGAGAGGAGAGGAGAGGAGAGGAGAGGAGAGGAGAGGAGAGGAGAGGAGAGGAGAGGAGAGGAGAGGAGAGGAGAGGAGAGGAGAGGAGAGGAGAGGAGAGGAGAGGAGAGGAGAGGAGAGGAGAGGAGAGGAGAGGAGAGGAGAGGAGAGGAGAGGAGAGGGAAATAGAAGCTGTTGGAAAAACTCTTTTTGACTTTCACCCCTGCTACTGCAGATAGGAAAAAAACAAGATGTACCTTTACGAAGAAATTAAAGAAATTCAGTTTTCTACTGGTTCACTTCCTACTTCCTCACAAATAGTGATATCTGTTAACACCTCTGTACTTCAGATGTCAGAGCAAAGCAGTTCAAAAATCCCCAGACAGAGAAATAAAAAAGAGGAAAACTTTTGTCAATGACAGCTTTTTCAGAGAAAATGGAGTTCTGTATTGAATATTCAGGGTCCTAGAAACATGATAACATGTTGGAAAAGAAGTATTGTTTTTATAAAAGGACTCATATGAATAAGATTTTGAATTCTACTGCAGCTCATCTAAGTACAAAATGGCCACTCTCCCCGAGCTATAGCCTTCAATGAAGCTATGACTAAGGCATGCAATAAGCTGGGAATTTTTACCCTGGAATATTCAAAAATACATGGATTCTCTCTATACTTTTGTTCATGACATACAATATTATCACATGATCAGGCTGAAAATACCATTTATCTGCTGGGAAAAATTATCCCTGGTTCCCACAAGATTGCACTCAATATTAGCATTCCACTGTTAAGTGGTTTATAAAGGTTAATAAATAATTAATGGATGTTATAAGCACATTTCAGATATGATCAGTATATGCAATAGATGCATATCAGTACTTGCAATTGTAGTTGGTTATGTGGTATTGGGCTGCTTTAGTCCATTTATTAAAACAGCTGCAAATAATTTAGTAACTCTCTCTACACTTCTTATATCTGGAAGAATAACATGAAGTGTGACCAAAAAAGGAAGAAAATTCTTCCACTTTGTCAGCAGTACAAGTCAGTTTAATTTGACTTTGAGCTGGTCCTAACACATTATTCAGTTTTATCATTGTTATTTTAACTCTAGAATCTATTAAATGAGATACTAATCCATGAGATTTAAAATCTTTATTGTGGTCGAGCAACAAGGCCCTGAAACAACAGAAGAGATTAACATTTGATAAGAATTCTTAATTAAACTTGCATATTGTAAATGCAGATGTGTATAAGATAGATTTGTGGTACAATACATCTTGTCACTTTCCCACTGCATCACTAACTGGGAAACTGGATCATACAAAAATTTTGATGCAGGATCAGGTGCATATTTTCTGCCCATTTTTGATAGGACCAAACCTGAGGTGGTCTTTTGGGTTTGGTTTTTGGAATATATAGGGTATATATATAAGGATATATAAGGATATATATACTGAGCGAAGGCTCTAAGAAGGTAGTAGCAAATAAAAGGGGATATACCTCTCTGTACCAGCCAAAAATACCCACTCTGCCTTATCCAAGCTAATAGTGGATAAAATCTTTCTACTTGAACTGGCTGTTGCCTTCACTGTGCTCTACCTGGGGACTCTGACAGACCAGCTGACAAATACTGGAGTATACAACATCACTGCCTTTTGCCACACGTGCCATCCTTCCTCCAGAAGTGTCTGCCCTGTGTCTGCAGCTGCAAAACAGAACACATAAGGCTCTGTATCATCACCACCCTTCAGTGATCCGTGGTTAAACCTGAGCTGCAGGTTCCTTTTATTCCCTTGGCTGTGCAACAGGGTGACTACCTAGGGCATTGCATGGAAGGAGGAAGCATAACATTTTTGGACAGCAAGATTTGCAAACTCTTTTTGTTCATCTTACTCAGGAAAACAGAAAGTTTCCGATATCACATCCCTTATATTCTCTCTTGTTACCTGATACTTAACTTTGTCTTATCCTTTAGGCTGTCATGGTATTTAAGATCTTAGTCCCATGAAAAGGTGTAAGCTGAGAGCAATATCCAATTCCTTCTCAATTCAGTCCTTCCCAGAAGATCAGGAACCCTGTCCAGTGTATTTCTGGGGCCAAGACATTCCAAATACTTTTGCCAAAACTTTAGTCAAAGTGGACTTATTGCTTTTAGAAATACATATTCATATATTGATTAACAGCAACAAGAGTAGTATCAGTAGCAGCACCAGTAGGAACAGCAACATAGTAATAAAATAAATCAACCTTGTATATGCCTCAAGGTTAAAATTCCTGGGTTTTGAGAAACCATTAAAAACTGGTTAGTCGAACAGTAGCCAGGAAGATGGCAACAATGAACAGGGAAAATTAAATAACAACTAGTTAAGACACATGACTTATTTTTGCTTAGAGAAGGATCCAAATTCAAGTCTGAACTTGACTTGCCTGCTTACTTCATTTTGCCTAATTATTACCCACCAGTACTTGGAAATTTCTCCCAGTACACATCAGGGGCTCATTAAGATTTTATTTTGATCAATATAGCCTATTTTGCTTGCATTTTCAAATTCATCAGTTTGCGTTTTTTGGAAACCTCAAGTCTGAGCACTTCTCTGGGGATTTCTGAGTTCCCATAACATTCCCTATCTCTGCAGTGAAGACTACGGGGAAAGCTCTGGCCCCTGAAGCCAATGACAAAACTGATATTAGCACAGTGAATTCAGAATTTGAGTAGCACACTAGATCTTGCAGCTTCTTATCTCTATCTCTTTCTGATTCTTCAGATTTATTGCATTTCTGAATGATGCTGTGTTAATTAACTAATCAGCGCACAGCATTTTCTCTTTAACATAAAAAGTTATTTTTTCTACTTAATCATTCACCATGTCAAGGAATTAAAAAAGAATATGTTGAGGGGTTTGCCCTTGATTAAAACATAAAATGTGGCAATAAATATTTTTTTATTGGTTATAATACCTTTACTTTATTAGGAAGGTAACAGACTGCTGGTTAACTGATAATGAAATATGAATTTAAAAGAAAAATATATGGTAGAGAGTAATTTCTGTTGTGTCTGCCTGGTTTTTATGTCTTCTTTCTTCCTTTAAAAATTGGAGGTCTTCTAGTTTGTTTCTTACTAACTACTTGATATGATATTACCCAAGTCAGTGCAGTGAAACAGCAGACTTTGAACTGATGTTAGCACTTGCTTTGCTTGCTTGTTAATGCTATTCTGCTATATGTATTTTTAAGCAGAATGAAAAATAAAAAATAACTTTCAGCACTGACTTCAGAAAAACTTTTACAGTGTCTTATAATTATATATATATATATATATGTGTGTGTATATTTCATATTTACTATGTCTACTTCATATCTCATATAAATTATCTGCAACATGCACATGTACTTGAGCTTATAAGGATGGATTAAAATCTTTGCCAAAATACTTTACTGAACTGGGGGGACGACACACACTTCATTTCAAAAATCACTTACCAATATATTGCAATTATCATGATGAAAATCCACCTAAAACTGCATAGCAAGTTTGACATTTTGAGAAAGTCTTAGTGTTCTAAGGTGTTTATTGTATATTAACAGCACATTACAATATTTATAAAATTTTTTAAAAGCTTATTTTTTAGGTATGTTTTACAGGGTCTTTATTTCTAACTCCACTAATGCTACATAGTTGGGGATCTTATATGCCTACTTCTCATTTAATAAAAAAAATCTTATTACTGTAAAATTCCATTACTCTCATGCCTCCCTATGTAGTACAATGTTAAGTACACTACAATACCGAGTCCCAGATGGAATACAATGCTGTAATTCAATTGAGGGATCCTGCTAATGTCCCACACTGAAGAATATTGCTTAAGGGTTTGGGTATGGTAGCAAACCTCTCAGCCTGGAGACTGAATTACAACCTGACTATTCAATCTGGGCCTTTGCGCCACTGTTTGCAGTTTACAAGACCCTGATTTTTTGTAATACATCTGTAAAACAATTATTACAATAAAAAAAGAGAAAGAAAAAGCACTGTAAATTAAAGTTTGTCCATAAGAATTATGCTATTATAGGACAGCTGGGGTTACAACGATCGCAGAACAGAAAGAGAAGGTTTTCAAAACATATTAAAGATTGCATGGAAGCAATCATGGAACCCTCCTGAAGGAAGGTTCAATCCAGCCATTACCAGTTCTCTTAGAAAGGATCACTGGTTGACTTCTCAAAGATAAATTAAATTCTGCAGGTAGGTTTGAGCTTTGATCTAGTTGAAGAGATAGTTATGAAGATTATAATCTCCTCCTTTTAGATGTCTAATGTCACGTTTGACCCTGAAGCCACCTGCCAAACTTCCAGCTGACTGTTGGGGCACCCAAAATCTCCAATCCCGTAGTTTTCAGCAGTAAAGCTTACTCACCACCAACAGGTGGCCAGAAGCGCTGCTATCGTGGCAGAGATGGAAAGCTCATATTAAAGCCATTTCTGCAGCTCCAGTTGCTTTTGTTGCTGCTGCTCTGCTTTTAGTGGAATTTTGAAACACCACTGGAGCCAGGCACAGGAAGAGTAACCATGACTCTCTTGCTCAGCAATTTCATCACTCTGGCCAAGGTTTATTTTAAACTGGAGAAATTTAAATTGGAGAAACAAAAAAGTGAGTGGTGCTGTTGCACTGCATTTTAAAAGCTCTGAGGCAGAGTAAACCAAAGCCTTCTCCATCTCTCAAATGATGTTTGCTTGAATACAGGCGCTGGTTTTTAAACTATGCCAATCTGTAAAGCTTTCAGTGCAGAATACACCCTTACTAGATCAATACATCAGAGTTATGGAGACACCAAGGAAAAAATTGTAATTGGTTAAATGAATGCCCTTCACTGTCATAACAGAGGGAAATGAGAGCTGAAAGGAGGCTTGTTATGGGACTCCCCCTTGAGCCAAGGTGCACCGAATGTGCTGGACTGCTGGGTCACTGGGGTGTCACAAAGTTGTGGATTACCAAGTACCTTTCTTACATCTCCCTTGTTGTCAAGAAATCTGTACCTTCATAGAATTACCAATAAAACAGTCGTAGCAGCAGATTAGGTTTAAAAATCTACCTAATGTAGCGTGAAATTTAGAGTGTATGCTCCAGCGATCAGAGCTGCAGTGTTGACCCATTATGCTCTGCAGTCACATTCTTCCATTTTCACCCTTTGAAGCCACAAAGGGAGGGGGAACAAATAACACACACACTTGCAACCATTTTCTCTTGTGGCTTTTGGGTTGGTTTTTCTCTGAAGTAGGGTTGTAACTCACAGTGCCTGTGAGGGTTTCCTTAGAGCTTTTGTTTAACTTTACTTAATAGAATACATCGTGGTTGTTTACTGTGCTTTGTGGCAAAGTAGTCTTGGGTTTTCAGATTCATGGAAAGAAAGCATCTTCTTAATTTTTCAGGCTCAGGATTTAGCAAAATTAAACTGTCATCCTATATAAGTTAAGAACAATCAAAGCTTTATCCTTTAGCATACAGAGCATACAGTGAAATATATTTCACTGAGAATAAGACAGGCAGAAGACAGCGTGGTAGCTATAGCTTGTGTTACAAGTCAGAAAGCTGCAGCCATGATAGAAAAAGTATATATGAGATATTCTGCCCTGCCTTAGCAATTATGCTGAAGTATTAAATGTGAATTGAAAGTTTTTCGCTTTCTTCCCTTTCTCTGCTTTGATAAGAAATAAGTAACACATACTCAGTAGTCAAAAAAGTTCAGAGAGAGTGTTGACATATGTGAACTCCATTTTTAATCTCAGATCAGATATGCCTAGTGGTTTTAGCAGTTAGTTTAACCTTGCATTTCAGGGCCAAGACTGAGTTGTCATTCCAAGGATACCTGCAGCAGATCTCAGCTGTAGTAATATTAGGTGAACAGGAGAAGAGTTCAATTTATGTCCATATTACAAAATGACTGTATACACCATCATATTTGAAAAATCTGAAGTTACATCCTATTCTGACTCACTGAGACTTGGATGCTGTAATATGATAGAGCCCGAACTGTGGCAAAATAAGATTCCTGACTTCCATTCTGACAGATCTTGTCAAAGGGTTTGGTAAGCATTCTGTCCTACTGTGTCAGGTTGTGCTGTAAGTATTCCCAATGGGCAAATTGAACACTGGCTTCCCCATAGCACTTGTAGAAATTGAATTTCCATCACAATTTTGATAAGGAAAGACCAAAGGTATGCAAATATGACTAAAGAAATTTCACTTTTGTGTGAAATAAAGAATTCTGAAGAAGGAAGTTGTCTTCAGTCTTTGTCTGACAAAGTAGTATTTTCCTTTTCTTTGGTTATATGTTCTAAAGAAAATAAAAACCTTCTGTTCTGTATTTTTTGCAAAAATGCAGACTGCAAGCATTCATCTCACAGAACTCTTATTCCTACACAGAGATAGTTTGAAAAGGGTTCTAGTTGTTTAATGGTTTTATTCCCTATCACAGAAATTCTAGAGAATGCTGCAGAACAAGAGGGTTACTAGTATTTGACTGTTTATACCATATAGTCTGACAAAAGGAAGAAATGCCCCTGTTAAATTTCCAGGGGATTTTAAGAAACCCAGAAGTCTGTATATATACATTTCAGCCACTGCTGAACTATTACATTTCTTACATTTGGTAGCACTCTCTCAGCATGAAAATATTTTCCACCCTATATTTAACTGTGAGAATATAATCAGACAACAGGGATTTCATTCCCAGATTCCACTGCCATCTGTGAAACAGCTCCAGGGGTACAGAGCTGTAACCACAACCACAATCTGGCCTTATCTTCTGAAGTGAGGACAGTACTCAAATATACCTGCATGACAGTACCTGGGCACAGACTTTGTGATAATGGGATGGGGAAGACTTAGAGGAACCATAATTATTCCCACTGAACCCCCTGCTATGACAGGAACATTTTGGATCAAAGATGCTAAAATGGCCACTCAGCTGGACAGCCCTTCTTTTCACACCATAGTGGTTGTAAGCTACTAATGGATCTCTAACAGCACTTGCAGTGTCTAATGCTTTTCTTTATTGCCCCTTGAAGTTATTAGAAGGACAATCTTGGCTGTCAGTGCAAAGAGACTTCCAGTCCTTCTTATCCAGTAAGAGATGATAGAAAATGAAAGACAAAAAAAAAATACCCCAAACAACAAAAAACCCAACTTATTGGGTTTTGAATCTCATAATTTTTAAGGCAATTGGATGAGTCTGTGGAGCTTGGTTCATGATTCTTCTGCTTGGGTGTGTGTTTTCTTATTAAACACTGTCAGTAAAATCACACAATAAAAGCTCCTTGCAACCCAGTTGGGAAACCGCATTTCCCCTGTGCAGCAAGCTCAGGGCACTGTGGGGCCTGGTGTATAAGCCAAAAGATTTCCGCATTACAACATCAGGTTATCATAACCTATCTCCCCCTCCTTCCTACCCCCAGAACTCATCTATATGCTAATTTAACATGACTAATGCCGCCCCACAATATAATGGCTCTAATGTTTTCAGGGGAGGAAAGAGAGTGGAAAGGAGCTGACGGTCCTGTTTGATTAGCAAAGTGTCTTCTGACAAAAATCCCAGATTTTCTGATGATGAGGTCTCATTGCATCAACACCCTGGATACATCTGGTTCAGCACTTAACCAAGCTTGCAGTTAGGTTTGAGTTTACATTCCTGTGAGTCAAGTGTAAGCAAATGTAAAATACAATTTTCTCACCTGTTTTTGTGGAAATGACTAATCAAGCATAGCTGTTTGTTTAAAGGGAAAGGCACTGTCATTCTTATTGTCAGGGGCTAGAAACTACCCCAGCTGCATATGACAGAGCTCCCTGCTGAGTTACAGGATACCTGAGCTAGCTGGGATTTGGCTCCTGGGCCTTTCTGGTTCAGTCATACAGCCTGGGGAGCTTTCAGTTTCTCCACAAACACATGCATTGATAGTCCCTCTGCCCCTTTCCCCCTTCCTCCCTCACACTCACTGTAACACTATTAAGATATCAAATGCAGCAATTACAACAAGAAAACCCTAATTAGGCAGCACCAGCTTCTGTAATAAAGGAATTAAGGAAATCTGAAGAAAGAGCTAAGAGGAAACACAACAGAGGCTTTCAAATCACAGGCTTCTTGTTCTTAAAGGACTATTCAATGCAGATAGTCCTCCATGAGTTTTACTTCACCAGCTTTCTCCGTACTTTTCTAGGACAAAAGGAGTAATACCAACATAGAGTCCTGTGGCCATAATCAAATAATAATTGGCCTCGGAGATCACTTATGGCAATCAGGGAAGTAATAAGGTTTCTGAATAATTATGAATAATTAGGCACATTTATGAATAATTACACTGTTAATAACTATCTAGCACATCCAGTTTTTAAACTGTAATTCAGTCATTATTGATTGGTTAGCCATCATCTTCACTGCTGTTTCCCTACTCATTAACATCCTGATTCAGCCAGGAGCCCTGCCAGGCTGAATTTTTTCTTTTGACATGTCAGAAAAGAGGAATTTTATTGCTGTAACTTCTGAATACCACAGAGCCAGATTTCACTGACCATAGGGGAGGGACATTTTTGGAAGGAGTACATCCTGTCACTTTCTAAATGTGATGTTAAGACAGTGCAAAGATACTATAACAATGTGGAGCGGGGAAAACTGTTCTACAGTGGCATGTCTGGAGTTTCTGACTATTTAACTTCCTGTGTTTGGACTGCAAAATTTCTGAGGTGTGGAGCATCTTGCCTGAAATTGAGGAAGCAGAGCTAATTCAAGATGTCCCCCCAGCAGCACTGGTGGAAATAAATTATGTTTCTTCAAGAGACAAGGGTCTAGGGCATAAAATTTCTGCCCTGGGAAGGAAAGGTCCAGGGAGCAAAGTCCAGCCAGGACCTCAAGTACAAAGGAAGCCTTGCCTGCTGCTCTGCAGAGACACAGTGATGGCACCAGCAATGCCACCACCTCCATCAGCACTTCTCTGTGCTCTGCCAGCTCTCCCATGGCTCAGCTGGAGCCCAAGCCAAGATTGTCCAGGCTCTGGCCCTGCCCGGTAACCACCATTGCAAGGAGGAACCTGCTCCTGATGTTTTAGCAGCCTCCTCAAACATTTGTTGTGCCTGTATCGAAAGTTGGCCCTGGTTACACAAATTAGGTAGATAAATGAAAGCCACACTTGCTGGCAAAGCCAATAATTAAAGGTAGTGCTATGTATACTGTACAGAACAGCTCTGTTTTCAGGGACATTGTATCAGCTTTACACCAATAGGATAGAATCAAGCCAGTCTGGAAAAGTAAATGGAGCATCCTAGCCTTTAAACAAGAAGCTGTTACTGCTTCTCTACCTCTTATTTACACTTTAGCACAATACACTTATTTACACATTAGCACATTCCACCCTGAAGAGCTGGATCTGACATGGAGGAAGTGTGAGTCAGGGTCTTGTATGATCTCAATACACTGGACACACGCTACCTGTTTTTGGAAAAGCATTCAGGAGAGTAGAAAATACAGTTTAGGTGCCATGAACTGAAAGTCCCAGTTTGAATATACAGAAATGCTTTAGGATGGGAATTTTACATTAGGTAAAAACCAAAACAGACCAACATTTGTAAATTCCTTTTATTTCTAGGACATGAGTAGCATTCTGAATGGTTTTTTAATTGGTTTTCTTTATTTATTTGGTGTTTACCAGTTCTGACAGGTAATCTAAGATAGCAAATTTCATGGTGAACATAAAGATAAATGCTTAAATCACTCTAAGTATTCTTTAAAAAGTATTGACAAAAAATAAATGCCATAGATTAGTACTCTGCCTCTATGATTTTACATTTCTCTCCATTCTCCTGGAAAGAATGTTGATTCTTCCCCCTTTGGAGGAATTTATTTTCCTCCTTTTTCTCCATAAATGTTTATAAAACATTTTTGTGCCACAGTGCACTGTTTTATACTACAGATCAGAAAAAAAAATTTAAAAAACACTTGCTAAGGTTTTGGCTCAAACTGTGTTTCAGACTCTGCAAGGGTCAAAACAGCTGTGATAAACTCTGTTATCTCTTTCATAATCTTCAAGCACAGTCTTTCTAATCTCCTCCTGAAGGCCCTGAAAGGAGAAGAAAATAGACCAAACCACTTAGCAGGAAAAGTGAGTGAGTGAATGTTGAATATTTGTTAACCTGGAAGTGACCATTTCTGAAAAGCTGAAAAAGTTCCCAACATATAATTCTGAGAAGGAGCTGTGAAAGACTTGCTCTTCTACTTTGGTTTTGATGTGCTAAGATATGGCATGAAAAATGGCTAAGAAAAACTGCACGCTTTGCACTTTCAGGTAGCAAAAATGACAAATCTCTATCAAAGATCCAGAAAAGTCCATTATTTTCTTTTCATACACTGCCTCTTTAAACAGTAGAACTTATTGCCATTGAATGTTGTGGAGACAAAAAGATTGGAGAAGTCCATGGGGACTCTAATGACCAGATATGACCTCTAGCTCACATACTTTAAACTGGACTAGATTATAAGTATCCCAGGTTATATACAGGCCCTCAAAAAAAAAGCAAGTCAAGAACCTTTAGTTTTCGGTAGAGGTTTAGTTTTTAACCCCTTTTTTCAGTACCGGTAGTTCATATTCCATTTCTTTCCCTATTGCTGTGAAAAAAAGGGATTGGGAATTCCCTGGTAGAACATTTGCCTCTACCATGGTGCAGTAGATATGTCCAAGGGCAGAATTTCCTTTTGTAATCAGAGATAACCACTGCTGCTGTGTTTCCTATGAAGACCACATGCAATCTCTCTGAAGTGTTTCCATGATTATGTCAAATCCACCACCCAAGTGCATGGCAAAGTCCTTCATATTTAGGGAAAGGGAGAAGGGTGAACTGAGGGGAAAATAAAGTTTTTGCTACGACTAGCTATTTGTTTACTGCTTTAAAGTGTCAGGTAGCATTCAGAAACCCTGACTTTTCCTTCTGGTAATTGTCATTCTGATTGAATTTTGAGCTTGAGTAAATGATCAAAGCCCAGCATGGAATTACTAGGAAAAGTAAGCAGATAAATACTTGTTCATTTCCATCTTGAATTGTTTGATTGTTTCAAACTCTGTGTTGGTTTTCTGGTCTACACAAGAAATTTCTGTTTTAATTTGTGTGAACTCTAGCACACATTGGCAACCACAATTTGACTGAGCTCTGAAGCACCACTAAAAACATTCATTTTCCTGAGCATGAACATCCCGAGGATCTGTCTCCCCAGCACTAGACTCTGCAAGGCTTTGTGTATATTCCTTCCTTCACATCATGGAGAAACACCACGTTGCAGCTGATGCCTGTACCAGGAAGGCAGAGAAATGTGAGACCAATCTTCTTTCAAAGTGAAAAAGTCACCTTGCACACAACCACCTGGGGACCCCACACTCTCTCGCCTCTCCCCAGTTGTGCAGACACTGTGCCCCAGGCCATGCTAACTTCCCCCTGCCCCCACTCCAGCCCACCCTTTCATCTTCAATTTGCTCATCCCCACACCACGGATGTCATCGAAAGCAAGGGCCAATTAGCTGAATGTAGTCAGGGCACAGTGATTTGGATCCTGGTTTTTTGAAAAATAGATCCAAAAGCATACATTCAAAGTGGTTCCTGAGTGCAACCATCAGAGGTGGTGAAATGCTGGCAACCTGAGGCAATGAGAGGCAGAGCAGAAAGAGGACACTTGGGTGGGACCAAGCCCTCAGGTTAGCTATGTGGGACACAGACTTGAGGCCATGATAACTTCCAGTGGATCCTTTGGTTTCCATTAAACATTAGTGTTTTCAAAGAAGCATGAAATCCACACTCCTGATTCCTCTGTTCCCCCTCCCCCATCCATGTCCCTTCTGAATCACAAAGGGGACCTTCTTTTGTTATATTTGGATAATTATTCTGCTGCCTTTCCTCTTGCTACCCGCTAAACATATGTGATTGATGAGGGGAACACATTGAGAATTTGAGATGAAAAAGTGAAGAGAGAGCAAAGCTGGGCAAATGAGCTAGTGGGTTGAAGCACTTGGGACATTAGAGGGTGTCAAGGATGGCAAATGACTTCATTGAAGTAATGATGATAAACATTTTATCCCTGTGCATATATGTGCATTATACCTAACGATCTCAAGCGTAAGTGAGTGAAGAAAGGCACTAAATAAATCATACGAACAGGCCCTAAATGGGAATCCCTAAGGAATAGGATCTGAATTGTAAATGTGTGCCTGAATTTCACACATCAAATTACAAGAAGGAGATTGATATTTTAAACAGCTCAGTACTTAAAGGGTACTGTATCTAGTCCTGAGGATTTTTCTTTTGCTTAGGGTTAGGGGTTTTTTTCAGTCAAATTGTGTATTTGTGTGTATACATACGCATATACACATACACACGTGTGTATAAATTCATTAAATGAGGTACTTTACATATCAGTGGGTTGCTCTGGGTTTCATCAGCATCTCAGAGACTGGCTAAAAAGTGTTTTTTTCTGCCTCACTGAGATTTTTGAAGACATAAATTCTCAGGGACAAACTCTCTTCTGTTACACCAAAGAAAATAGAAAAGAAAAAAATCCCTTGCTTTAAATGAATTTACTGTGGACTTGATCTGATGGAAATAGAAATGCAATCTGACACTTACACTAACACTTATTTAAACTTTGTCCCTCCCTCCCTCAAACTGTGGAGCCAAATTCTTAGCTGGTGTCAACTGGCAAAGCTTCTTGAGCTGTCAGCAAAGCGTGCCTGTTGGCATGAGCTGATTTGGTCCAGTAGCTTCACAAATAGAGAATGAACTTCAGTATTAATGGGAACAGGTTTTATGCAGAACAAATTATACTAGAAATGTCATCCCATTCCCTTCCAGCCTCAGACATCCTAAAATCATCAAAGTACAACTGCAGTATTATAAACACACATTAATGAATCTAATAAGGTATGGGAAAGCTTTCAGGCTGGAAGAAATGGAAATGTCTAATAAGAGGTAGCAGCACTATGTCCTCACATACAGCTCTGGCCCCCACTGCATTCTTCAGTGGAAGTGCATAAGATAAAACTATGAAGACTAAAAACCTGTGGGATTTCAGCTGTTCTACATTACAAGAATGTTTTCTCATTAGAAGAAAAGGAGTTGCACCGGGCTAGTAAAAGAATTCTGCCCCCAGATATCACAGCCAAGAATCTCCACATCTTTCTTCCCAGCAGTTGCAGAAAGGCTGGTTGAAGGAGCAAGATCTGCATGAAAGCTGAAGGTTTCTTCCCTTCACATTCCACCTTGGCAGGCAGTAGTGCTCTCAGTGCAGGCTTTTGGAGATGCTGCACCTGAGTTTTCTATTCAGCATTTTCAGAGCAGAAAGAAGCAATGAATGAACCTTTTAAGTATCAAGTCTTCTGGCTTTTTCCCCAGAGGATTGCCAGCCCTGCACACAGTGTTTCTTTCCCAGGTCTTGATCTTAACTGGGAAATTACATACCACATTTAGTTGCAATATGCATTGGTTCTTTGTTGCTTCTAAGGATGTGCACTCCCACATGCTCACGTGTATGTACATTATACCTGCATTTCTATTTATGTATCTGTGTGATTGTGTACACAGACATATACGCACACAGTTATTTTGCATTGGGCAAATATTTGTAACACATACCATATTTAACCCATCCCCTGATTAAATGTTTTCCATTATGAGGAATCTAGAAAGTGAACACATGAAATATGCATTTTTCATTTGAACAAATCCTTTCTGCTACAGACACTTATAAAAACAAAAATCCATGTGTTAATTTTTAAACAATAAACAATTTTTTTTTGGTGGTGTATTAAGCACAGCAAAAGGTCATGCAGTAGCTTTAAGTGTAAGGACTAGATCCAAAACCCACTAAAGTCATTCTCTGAAGCTAATTCCAATCTTTACCCAGAATACTGGGTAAAAAGTTTTGAATACTGGGGACAAACTACTTTAACTTTCTTTGTTTTTCAAACAGAATATATTTCAAAGGGTTGCTAAATTATAAGTTGCTAAATTATAAGTAAGTTTCCTATCAGCACTGCAACCACTTTTATTTTACCAGAAAAACAGAATTCCTTTTTGAAATAGGAAAAGACATATCCACTTATTCTTTATGTTAGCAAACTATATTTTCTATAATAAAAATGTAAAAGAAAAAGTATTACATCCTGTAGTCCCTGAAGAGTGCTCAATTCTTCACTAGACTTATTTGACTGTTGATTGATTTTCAGAAATATTTTGCCACAGATCTTTCCGGTAAAAAGTCACTTCCCTTTTCTTTCATTCCTAAACTGGTATGTCACATTTTGCCTTTTTGTCACATGATTAATGTGGCTTTGAAAGATTCAAGAATCAATACACATATTCTCAGATGGAAACATCTGTATTTTAAATGTGTCCTTTCATCTTAGTTTTCCAGCCAATCTGCAAAATATGTTTCCTGTTGGACTTAATAGGTGTTAGTGGTGCAGGTAGTGGTAACGTAGAAAGTCTTCTGCTCTGACCTTGTCCTTGCCATGAAACCAGATCTTCCTTGCAGATTCAGGAATGTGGTGTATCTGGTACAATTTTCTTCTCCCTCCTGGTCTCCAGGAAGTATTTTTCTTATTAGATTTTTTTTGTTTGTTTGTTTATATTTTAAGTGCTCCTATTTCTTCCTGCCTTGAAATATTTTTCATGACATTGAGCACAACATAACTAGTGCAACACATCTCTTCATGTCTTCATTCAGCAGATAGCTTTACATTCTCAAATTCTGGCTTCCTTAAATGCTCAGCCTATTCAATGTATTGCAGGATCAAACCTTCAGTGGATATCCCCTGGGAAATCAAAAGAGAGATTCCTTCAAGCCAGCTAGCATCATATATATTCAATGAATACAAAAGGGATGAGACACAGCATAATCCAGTATTTGAGGGATTTTACTGGCATGATATTGCAAAGATCATGTTAGCCCATGCTGAGAAACACTGCAGGTTTTGTGAGGGCTAAATATGTGTTCTCTGTCAATGCAGGAATCTGCCCTATAAGTGGTCACACTCCTGTTTCCTAACTCAGAATCAGCAACTGACTGGCAGCAACTCAACTACATGAGCCTGGCCTGTACTGATCCTTCGAAGTGCTGGAGTGTAGAGAAGGGGAAAGAAATATTTACTGGCAGGATTCTTTTTATTCCTCAACAGATTTAATACCACGCGCTTGGAACTTTGCAGAAGCATGGAATACTAATCCCAGTCCCAGAGACATGGATCGGTGGATGGGACTATGTAATATCCTATAAAACCCATTTATAAGTGTTACCAGCAACTTCTATTACACCTATGGAGTCTCTGCAACCTTTCATGCTGTTATGAAAATTCCTACATCTCTGTATAGCACGGCGTGTACTCCATGGTCTAAGCTGTAATTAGGAAATAGTTACTCCATGGTAAATGCAGAATTTGAATGTAGGAGCAGCAATCCATCCCAGGAGAAAGAGGGGCAGAGGGGTAGGAGGAGGAAACCTGCTGAAAAGCACAGTTAAGCCCTTTGTACTGTGGAAATGAATCTGCTTTTGGTGCTGGGGGCTGAGTTTGTGTTGATGCACAGAAGTAAAACAAGAGTATTCAGACAAGTGGAACATGATCTGATAAGCCTGGAAATAACTCTGTCAGGCTATCCAGCCCGAATGGCATCCCTGTCTGTGTCCTTTCAACACATTTGATTTGAGTACAAGCTTCCCAGAGGAGGCTTTTCCTGTGCTTTCCATCCTGCTTCACCACTTCACAAACTCCCTGATGGCCAAAGCAGTGCAGGCTAATGTGAGAGGAGAGCTATGTACTTTTCTAGAAGGGAAAATAATTCTTCTGTGGGCTTTTTCTTTTCCAGCCTGCAACCTGACTGTCCTTTCAATATGTGCTAGCCAATCCTTTTACTTACTCTGCCAGCTTCAAACAGAAATGAAGTTGTAACTTTCATTTATAAGATGCTTGAACTCTGTGTGTATATGTATAGATAAAACTAGAATAAGGTCTGCTCAGGTTTTGTGTGGGAGATGCAACAATTTTTATAGACTTACTAGAGCACAATTTCATAAAGGTTGATATTCACTGAATGAAACTTTTGCAAAATGTATCTCTTTATAACACAAATAAAATGCAACAAGATTTGTGCTGAAGATTCATAGACATGAATAATGTTCACACAATACAAAATTTCACTAAACTTAATATAAAGATATATATTTGAACTATAGTCTTCAATTTGCACGATTTATACCCTAGCGGTTACATGGCTGCATTTATCAGAAAGGGGCTGTTTTTCTGGGAGGTAATTCTACTAATGCTTGTGATCATTTGGCTCTTGATCAGTGCAATGAACTGAATCTTATTTTCTGTGTCTGTCTCTTCATACATTTGCCACCCTCATATGCTTTAGCTCTGGCAAGAAGAAGAACATGTATTTCAAATCAGGATATTAATCACCTGCCCATGACACAGCCAAAAAATGCAGGCTCTGGGCCTAGCACCATCTTTAATATTTCTTCTAGGCATGATAGTTGTCTTATCCACAACATGCATGGATTTTACAGAATATCAGAAATATTTTATATGTGGAGAAGTAAATACACACCACTCTTGTTAATTGCCACAGTACATACAATTGTCTAAGTGCTTACTTGTGAGCAATCAGGCATATCATAGGTGGGTGGGAGATCAGCAGTCCTTGGCAAATCTTCAGAGTCACACTGACACCTCCAAAGCTCTCATCGTGTACCCATTACCACTGATTGAATGGTGTTGCCTTGGGGAGAGGAATTTTGACTCAAATCAGAAAATTGCCAAAGCTCAAGAAAACCTGGATCAGGATATAAAGGTGAACGAGTTGACTCTTTTGGGCTATGAAGGTCATGACACAGTCTCATTAATGTGGTCACTTATCCCTGAAAGAAACCTTATTGACTGCTGTGATATCGTTTGCATTAATCAATTAATAAATATTGCTTTGATCTTAATAAGAAAGAACAGAATAATCTTTACTAGATATAGAATATATAGATATAGAATATATAGATATAGAAAATAGAAATAGCCAAATAACCATCTTTAAGAGTTAAAACAGGGTAAAACTTTTCATACTTTTTCCAAAAACATGATTTTGGTTTAAAAAAAAGGGAAGAAAATTAAAGGAAAAGAATCACCAAAACCACCATTTTTTTCATGACTTATACCTCTTCTGCAGCTGTGAGCACATTCATTTCTTCATAATCCCTAGCACTGCAGAAGAAAGAGGGCCTTCAGGTGAAAGGTTACCTACATTTATAATGTCAGGCACTGAGGCTGGTGAGGTAAAAGGTAAATGGTAATTTTATCATTAGCGTGCCTGACCCCTTGCCCCGGCCATATCTCACAGGAGACGTTAGGAACGGCTCACCTGTCAAGATGCAAACACTTAAAGGTCAATGCGCACAGAAATCTTCAAGAGCTTACAACTGAATTGCTGACACCTTTTATTATCACCGCTTAAATAAATGATTCAAGTGGCGAGACAATGCTGAGACTGGTTTAATGTCAAGATTTACAGGAGGAGCTTGTGGAGCACTATTTTCTAAAGTTTGGCTACATGGATATGATTTTTTAATTCTAGAACTGCATGAACAAGGAGGAGAACTTCACACCACTTAAAGGAGTTTAAACATGTATCTCACTTTTGCAAGGCTTTCCAGCACTGCACAAGGACAGAGTTTTATTTCCATTGGAGCAGTGAATGCAGAATCCACTGTCATCCTAGTGTATGATGTTGGAAAACTCATTTGACCTCTGTGCATGAGAAGTTATGTCGTATGGGAGGACATTTTGCAACCGAATGGCAAATTACTGGGACACCAGCTACACTCCATTATTATTTAATGAAGTAACTAGGTAAAGATCCTTGCCTATTTTTCCAAGTTGTTTCCACATTAAAAAGCTCTGAAATGTGGACACATCAGCATCAGGGTTTGAAAGAGCACCAAGGTTTACCCATGCATGCAATCAACAACTGTGCTTCTAAGGGGTGAGTGTAATTTACTCATGACCCTGTATCCCACACCTCCCATTGTTAGTAAAAGGGTTTACTGGTTCCAGTCAGGTTCACAGGGCCCTGAGTGGTCTGAGATTTGTGTACATGTTAAAGCTACCTTACATAAAGTTTCACCAGTAGAGGATACCCTGAGCATCCACATCTATAAAGTAGCAATATTTTGTATTTGACACTACAAACACAGAAATTGATTATCGGTGTGTGATGCAAGCCCTCTGCATCTGTATCTCTTTTGTTCTTCTGGCACAATGGTCATGTTCTCATTAATCTGCCTTGTCTCCATTTACTCCATCTCTCCTCAGAAATAATACATTCACTTCCTTTGGCTTAGTGACATTCAAATTTTCTTCTCCAGGTAATGTTCCACTTACTTTTGCCATGTATTTCTTGAACCTTCTTCCTAAAACAGTTGCATACCCCTGAAGCTGACAGATGAAAAGCTTCATTTCTGCTTCCCACCTGTCACCTGTATCACTAGCACGCTGTGGTGCTCGCACTTTTTTCCTGTGTTATTTTGTTCCTGCCATCTTCTTCCTGTGCTGCATAAAGAGGTAATGCAGTAATAATAGCAGTTTAAATGACAGAAAAAATATATGTGTGTACCCAAAGAATGCATATTTCAAGAAACTGATCAAAACCAAGGACTTTAATAAAAAAAAAAATCTGTCATAGAAGCTTCAGTCATCGAAGTGCTTTGCAAGGAACAATAGCCAGTTTGCCACACATTTCTGGCTGTTTGCACCACAGCAATATTTACAGATAAATAAGGCATTGCTACAAGAGGATGCACCTACTGAGTGTAAAACTCAGGACAGTCTTCTGTTTTCACAAATCTCTTAGTTTTTTCTCCTGTGATATCCTTCATAAGTCATCTGGTCATAAGTTGGTTTTCTTGGTTTCATTGTGTAATGTAATTCTATCTAGAAACATATCAGTAAAATGTTATTGCAAAGCTGTAATCTTACTTTGGCTTTCACACTTATAAAATGAAAAAGACTGTTGCACCTCCAGAGGGCTGCTAAGTATACAGCTGAAACACAGTTTAAGAAAGCATTTTTATATTATTTATTGATAATCCCTCTTTATTAATAATTATCATTTATTATTGTCATTCTTACTAATTGTGAAGGTCAAGGACACCAGAGATTACTACTTATTTAACTTCTAATGAATGCAAGATTTCATTTTTCTTTGTCACCCTCTGCTTAAATGGTTTATTGTCTGAAGGCAGATGTTTTGGAAGAGAAGGAAAATAACCATTTATCAAAGGTTTTGAAATTGTGAAGTCCTCAACAGACATGAGAACAGACTCCAAATCACTTGACATGTTAGGAAGGTTTATCTAAGGCTCAAATGATCTAGAACTTTGACTGGCAACACTGGACATCAGATGCTTCAGATAATTTAAATGCTTCTGCTTTCCCAATAATTCAGCATGCTTAGTTAGCATCTCATCTAAGATATTTTCCCTCATTGCTACCTGGACAGCAGATCTATCAGTGGAAGATAAAAAGCAATCAAAGCCCTGGTATATTTAGTGCTGTAGCATGTAATATTATTAGAGCTCTGCCTGGCCAGCTCTCTAAAACCTCACTGACTTGTGGCACCCTCTCCACAGGAGCATCTGGCTGCATAGGCAGAGCTTTAGCAGACACCCACATGCCAGGAGTATTAGGGAATTCACTGGAGCAGAGCTCAACTGAGCTGCAGATTTAACTGTGCCTAACTTTCCGCAGCAAGTTAACTCAGTGAGACTTAAACCTGGCCTGACTCTTAAGCACTTAGATGAGTCAAGGATGTAATAATGAAGTGCTGGAATTACATTTGCCATTTCATAAAATGAATCATATAAAATATATACTTTTGTACTCAGCTACAGCTTTCTACCTGCAGAGCTGCTTTTATGGAGTTTAATAACATAATGAAACTGCACAAACTGCAATCTTTCTTGCTTCGCACTGGTCTTGTGCATCAAAACCTTCTGAACAATCTCAATTTTGACAATACATGATTAAGATATCATAAAACAGTTTATAACCATTATAAAAATATATTTACTTTTTTACCCAGCCACCTGATGAACACACCAGGTAGTAATAAAATTAATTTTATTACATGCCTCTCAGGACACAAAAGAAATAAAACACTTTCTTTTTTATGCCAATATTATACAACCATGCTTTAACGAAACATCTGTTCTGCCTCACTTTTTATGTTTCTTGGTTGTTTTTCTTGTTTGCTTTGAAATATTTCTTTTCCACACCACCACAAGCACTCAAAGAGTAATCAACAGGTGAAATTATCATAGGAAACACTCAGAAAAGCTCAAAGAGATAGAGGCTTCCTCCTTTGCTTACCATGCAAAGTTATTTCTTTTTGGATCACAGTGATCCCTATTTGAATTCTGACTGTGAGTGTGTGCAGAGCACGCCACTGTCTCTGACACCAGCTGGTTACTTGCACATGTGGAAATAGACTCCCCTCAACATGGAAAGTAAGTATTGTGTTGCAGCTCTCAAATAATGATGACAGAGGTTCTCAATTTTTAATGCAGTACTGCTGATGGAAACCAGCTACTAACAGTTGGAATGTGACAAAACATACCCAACTCAGCACCTTTTCCCAGCTCAGCAGAGAAGGATAACTGATGCACTTGCACCTTTCCACAAAGATGAAGGATGCTGCTCTGACCATTTCCAAGATATGGAAGAAGGCAGAGATGCCTAGAGGCATGCTTACTTTTATATCTGTTGATATATGCAGCCATAAACTCCAACATGGTGTAAAACATCTCATTCTGATTCCACGAGAAAGTGAAATTGAGAAAAGAACTGGGCTGGATATGCTTGGCTTGAGAAGCTGATATTCTATTACAGGATCAGACCCTCCTTCCTTTCTGTGCATCCACACAGACTAATACAAAGTGTTTACAGATCTCAGGTAGTTTGATGTGGAAGTATCTGATGTTTACATTTCCTGAATAGAAGTGCCAAAACCACAATGCATGAGAACACATCATTTGATCATAGCACTTCAAGATAATGCTTGCTTTGAAATATGGTTACAAGGCTTTCAGGTAGCTCTTTCCTCCATGCTTCTGCCCCCTAGAACACACATTCTTGTGCATATTTGTGGAATCAGACCTCACTGCAGCAGAGGAACAGACAGTCAGACCAATGTAATTCTAATACCTCCTAATGCACACCAATTTTTCTTTGTTGTTTTGTTTCTTAATAACCTCCAATAGCAAAATATGTAGGAAGCCACGCATAAATTCAGGTTATAGTGTCATCCCGTAAGAGACAAACACAGGCAGCAGCATTTTTATGTGAGGGGGGAAAAAAGAATATTCAATTTTCCACTACAAAACAGGTGCACTCAGATTTTCAAAGTACATCGCACTTGTCTCTCTTGTTTATTTAATCCTAATTTATTGGATCAAGACAAAGAATAGTACAGTTTGGTTTTCTGGCATGTTCATGTCCACAGCAAAAAGAAGGTCATTGCATTTGGGTACTAATCTACCAGTGCAGTAAGCCGTGATTAAAATGTCTTGGTAATGTTCTCAGAAAAGCATTACAACTGCTTGAATCTATATTCATCCATGGCCAGAGAAGAGGGGATGCTAGTCTGGTTTGGTTAAATACATATAAACTTATTCCCCAGTCAGTCAGATAGAGCAGCAGCTCTGTATTTCAGCAAGAGAAATAAAAAGATTGCCTGGGGTCAGGATAAAAGCAAAGGTATGCAGGGCCATGAAACAGTTTTCACTGTTATCACTGCACTTCAGAGGACCAATAGAGCTCTCACTAGGGATCACAAGTGACCTCAACTCTCCTTATAAGTTTCTTATGCCTCTAAATTTATTTTAATGTCCACTAAGAAGGTGAAGGGTTAAATAAGGAGGACAACTGGGGGAATGGGGGGATGTGTGTTTTGTCTTTGTGCTATGTTCCAATTCTGTCAAGGAGTCTGAGCTTTGGACAGATAAGCAAGGAGAGATGTTGTCCTTAGAATAAAGTGAAATGAAGGTGCAATGCAAAAAAAAGGATATCTCTATTCAACTTCTGAGTGAAGTTCTGTGTGCCTGAGCCACGCTTCCCCTGCTGCCACTGCTCTTCTTTTTTCATAATTGTCCCCGTTATGAGTCTTTGTTCACAAAGGTGGAAAACACGGAGGGCTCTAATGATGCATTATCACAGGTCAGGGAATGAAGCACATAAATCTCCCTGGCATTTGCCTCTACACAATACCTCTAAAAGGACAGCAGCATTCCTTAAAGATGTAGCTTTTCCCCAATCAGATGACTCAACAAGGCAATGTACCTGTGGGCTTTTGCCAGGATAATCACCTTTTCCTCTCACTGCTCCTTGGACGGCTCCGACCTTGTCTGCTTTTCTTTAGTCTGCCGTGTTTTCTGTAATGAAGACTAGAATTCAATTGTACATCTGGGACTAATAGCTTTTAAACCTAAATTATTTCTCTCACAATTACAGACAGATTGTCATAAACATACAAGCAGTGAAGTACAGAGAGATGCTTTCACTGTAAAAGCCATTTTGAAAGCAAAACTTCAGCCTAATTTAAAGATGTTATTGTTTTTATAGTTGGAGACTGATGGAGCTGTCTTTGAAGACCATGTCAGTACTGCAATTGGCTTAGTTTAAATCAACAGAAACCTGGATTGTACAGAGGAGTGAGAGTAAGACTATGTAAAAAATGTCAGTAATCAATGGCAGTTGTGTTATCATCATGACAGTATGACGGCAGTTCAGTGAAGCAATTATTAATTTTTCATAATACAACTGAAAGCAGAGACTTCCAAAGAAATAACAAGGTTTACTACATATTACACAATTACCAAGGAAAGAATAAAATAGAATAGAAAATTCTGTCATATACTCTGAGAAGAATCTACATTTTAAACCAAAGATCGTTGTACAAATTCTCTGCAATTGTAAATGGAATAACATCACCACTGTAGTTAATGCAGTATTTTAGACCATCTGGGTATTAGAAATTTCCAACTCAGTTATGATGGCTTCCTTCACATGTAGATATTACACTAGTGTTGACTCTGAAAATAGCAACATTGTCATTTTGTAGGAACCTAAATCCCAGTTCTTTGCACTCTGCACTAGAATGACCAGTTGTACATGGAAAGACAACAGTGAATTGAGCACTTGATTAACACTTGTGATGTTGCCAAAATAGTGGCACTTGTTCCACTTGCCATACAGAATCAAGCGCAATACTGGCAGTTCCTATTGGCTTTGAGTCCTCCATTGATAAAAATTGAGTCCTCCATTGATAAACATTTATATTTTAATATGTAATCAAATGTTAATTTAACTGGAAGTCCACTCTCTTGTGAAGAAAAAATTCAGTGCAAGCAGTGATGGCCTCCAATATGCTGCCAGCCCTGTTATTATAACCAGAGTCACAATAGACTCAGATTGTATGTTTAAGGAATACAGCTTGTACAGGGTCTTCATCCTGACAAGGGTCCTACTGTTCTTGTGAGAATTCTAGTAGACCTTAACAAAATCATTTTCCCATTCTCCATTTCTTTGTTATGGCTTAATTAACAGTGGACATGGGTATCATTATTTCTACTGTTCTCAGAACTTTTTCAGAATGAAATCCCATTTATTTTGCATAATGCTCATCTATTTATTTCTCTCTTTCTTGATTTGTGCTTCACCCTGCTTCCTACAGAACAGTTTTGCAGCTGTTAATATAAGCAATATCTTTCCTTCTATTCCAGAATAAAGGTTACACATATTTCTTTACTTGATGTTCTCAGAACAGCATATTTTCTCATCATGATGCTTCTAAACAAACTAGCAATCATTTTCCATTAATTTCAACTTTTACTTATGATTTTAAAACAAATTTCTGTCAATCACAAAAGCACATATGACTGTGTTCTTATAACTACTTATTTTACATTCTCTTTTATGAACATTCAGAATGATCAAAGGTGCTTAATTAGTGCCTTGTTAAAACTCTTTGGTTGCTGGGCTTTGACTTCCTTTGCACGGCACTCAGAGGATTGTCTTCCTTTTATTCATAAAATATTATAAAGCTACAGCATTTAGTTACTTTCAAAGTATAGCTGAAAGCTCTTTTTCAATGTGTTGTTCCTTGAGTCTGTAGACTCAACATGCTGATTGTACTCCCATTTTCATAAAGAGCCATGAGATACTTGGTGTGAAAAATAATAATGCCCATATTGAATTGGCATTGCACAGTGCAGGTCTCTCCCAGCAGAGTAGTGGGCTTTGCTAACTGTTCTTTCATGACAACCATATCTTACTTCTAATGAGCACAGCAAGGATCAGCTTAGAGGAGGAGCCTTAGCACAATGAATTTAAAGTATATTAACAATGAAGTTAATCATCAGCAAGCGTTGGTGAATCTGAAAACAGATCCAAATCAGACACAAGGAATTTTTTATTCACCCTTAAAGGTGGTAGCACAACTGACTCCACAGAGAAGAGCAAGATCTGTGGAGAAAACCCCAGTGATGGACACCAAATTGATATATATCTGCTGAGAATTAGGAGTGAGAAGAAGATTAGAGGGTTATAGAAAGCACAAAAAAAAAATGTTGTTTTGTGCACAAAATTAGATTACCTGCTGCTTCTGGATCATTTAGGTTAATATTTTTCCTATTGGAGACTTAGAAGTTTTTCAGAATCAAAGAATCTCCAGGATTTGATCAATTAAACAAAACCAAAAAATATTTACCCAATAATAAACAAGTTGCCAGATAAGAAATAAGAAAGGAAAATTTTCTTCATCTTTGGTAACACTGTAAAACTGTAAAACTGTAGTTGCTGAATCTAAACTATCATTTTCAGCTGTACCAACTCCTGAAGAACATTTCATTGCCTGGATTCCTTTTATCCTTGTCATCACGTTTTATAAAAAAGATGGCACAACCAATCTTCCACCCATAATACAGAAGTGCTGATCATACAAGTGTTTTCTGTGATTCTAGCTACAGCCCCTTTGCTTTTAAGGGCTGCTTCTCAAGGGACTCTGAACAAGTGTCCCTGCTATGCTCCCTCCCAGTTTCTTTTATATACCTTCTCACTGACACAGCATGAGACACAAAAAAAAAAAGTTCTAGATTTAGGATAAACACATCTTAGCAAAACCCAAAACATTAGTATATTCTCATTCTGTATCCAAAACACAGCATTGAACCAGCCACTGAGAAGAAATTGACTTTATCCCAGCTAAAGAGGGGACATACCCTTCAGCCTCCTTACCAGCATGGCAGTACAAGAAGCAGAAAAGTCCTTGGTTCTGCAAACACTGCTGAGCAATAAGAAAAACATCCCTCTATTATACCATTTTCAACACAAATCCAAAACACAGTCCCATGCTAGTCACTAAAGAAAATTAACCTCACCCCAGCCAAAACTAGCAAACTGAGCAACAAGTTCTGAATTGCTTTCTATGATATGAAAGGAACAAAATTCGGGCACCAAAGCCTGCTAGTTATCATAATAGTACTGAGGGGCATTTTTTCAAAGAGTTAAACTTTACATCCAGGTTTCAGGATTATGTGCAGTGTCATTATCAAGAAAAACCTCACTGCATTAAGAAGCAGACTTTATTTTTAAAAAGCTAGCAGCAATGGGGTTTGGTTAAAAACAAAACAAAACCAAGAAAGCCTTATCACATCAACAAACTTATGTGGGAAAATAACCTATATAATGACAATTGACACTTCCCTAGCTCTTGTAATAATAAAGTATATTCTCAAGCCAATCTTGTTTATGTAACAGGAATGGTGTTTAATTCTTCCGTGCCTTAAGTGTGTGCCTAACACCAAGTGTGAAATTTATAGAGCCCCTCACCTCTTCAAGTACCTTTGTAAAATCAGGACATGCTTACAAAAGCTTATCTGTTTAAGCAAAATGAAGAAACGCTTGACAATGGTTTTGGAAGTTATCCTGCCATTCCTACAATCAAATCTCACCCAAATATTTCACCCATTTAGCATCCATTCTTTTGCAATAATTTGCTTACAGGCCTGATGTTTATGTCAACGCCGCAGGATTATTGAGGTGTAGGTAAGAGTAGATAGAATGAAAGTATGCTGTATGTATATGGCAGGAGATTGAAGACAAGATCTTTCCCTTCTTATTTGCTAACATTTGTTGCCATTGTTTCATTAAAAAAAAAATACAGTCATAAACACTACACCCCCTCTTCAGACAGTGAAGAGTCATCCCTGGTATCCAGCACAAAACTTTCAGTTCCTCTCTGACTCGCAATACTTATCCCCACAAAATGTACCTGTATGTCTGTCATGCTTGGGCTATGTAAACGGGGCAACTTCAGCGTGCAGCTTTCAAAGGTAATTTCTTTCAGCTGGAACCATACTGCTTCACAAGTAATTGTGCTGTATATTAAATGAAGTCCTGGAAGAGAATAGCTCAGCTTTTATATAAGCATATGTGATGAATGACCAGCAGAATCAGCTGAGTCAGTAATCAATGGTTGACTACAAAATACATATGTCTGGGAATCCAATAAATTGGTTTGTTTTCAGAAATCTCGTCTTATGTTGAATGTGGTGTTTATCAGCATTAATCTTCAATAGTGGCTGCCAGCGGGGCTGTAAGTTATTCATTTGAGTGAGCTCCTTGATTGATGTTGTTCATACAAACTTCTATTCTCAAAGCAATATCTACATGGAAAAAACACTTTGCCATGATTAAGGAAATTATTGATGTTTTCATTTTTAGACAGTAACATCTCATCTAGGATTCACCAATAGTAGCAGATTCAGCAGCTTCAAGTTTTAGATATTTGTGGCAGCATAATGGATTCAAAGGATGAGGTGAGACTCCAGGCAAAACTTGCAGCACAGAGAAGCAGGAGATTTGGATGACAGCAGTACAACTTCATGCCTTCACAGCTCTGTTTAAGGACAATCCCTTGACTCTGCTGGTATGGTAGCCAAGCTGAGGCACAGAGGAACGCTGTTAGCACCCAGGGAAACATTCAGGTAGAGAAAGAGTAACCACTGATCTGCTCACTCTGCCCTTCTCCACTGCCCCATCCATGATCTCACCTCAAAACTAGAAAGTGTGGAGGGAACCTCCTTGGAGCATTTTTACTTCTTACAATAGGGACATTCTCCATATGCCAGAAAAGAAGTTTTAATGTCTCACTCGTCTGAAGAAAACAAAGTAAAAGAGAGCATTCTTGTTTATTTCTCTATCTTTATATCCACTTTAGTATCCTAACCCCCCACACTATTTACATGTCTAGGCAGCTTTTTATTTTCCTTTACAATATTTTAGGGTTTTTTCTTACAAATCAGCTTTAGTCCTGTATCTTTTTTAATCTGTATTTTCATCATCCACTTCACAATAGACATACATTACTGAAGGAAGTCTGTTGTTGGTTTTAAGGGATATTTGTTTGAGTGCTTGTTGCTTTTTCATTGCATGTTAAAAGGAGGAAGACTGGAAAGATTTTTGTAATTTAAATATACTCACAGTTTGGACTAAAGTATATGATCTGACTGGCCTGGCAAATATTAAGATCCATAGGAAATTTAAAATAGCATCAATTGCATATTCCTCCCTTTCAGTTAGATAGTACACCTCTGAGTTACATATTTTAGCTTCCCAAGGGTTAATTATTTCAGCTTGGTAGTCTAATTCTAAATATCGGCTGTAGGTTTAAACCCTGGAGTGTGAATCTGAGAAATTGTCTTCTGCTAATCAAACTCCCCAGAGGCATTTTAGGTGATTACAGTCATTCTAGCTGTAATTTATATAATTATAGAAAATCTGATTTTTCTTGGTTGTCTTTTTTTTCCCATTTGTCTCCTTTGCCTGGCCTGAAATAGAAGGTAGAGATTTCATTTATGCTGCTAGATATGTAAGTGTATGTATTTTTCCCAAGCTGATGTATTGATCATGGGATGTTGTGGTGATATTTTACCAAGTGACAGTTTTAGAACAATACATCTGTGCAGGTGTACATAAAAGTCAACATGGGGAAATGAAACAGCAAGACATGCATGATCACCCCTACAAAAGTGTGTCAAATTGTGGAGGCTACAGCCAGTGGTATACTTTGCAATTAACCAGTCCTGTGAATAGGACAGGAACTTGGGGATGGTTTAACAGAGAACTACCAATGCAACCTGCAATGTCTTTCCTCTCCAGGGGAAACAAGCATTGATGGGAGGGGCTGGATAACATATGGAGGCAGAAGAACATTTCATGTAGGAAGAAAGAAAACTTGGGTCTTGCATGCCTCTGAGTTTTTCCTGTGTTCATGAAAACTTTTTTTCTGTCTGTATGCAGAAGGACCTTTCTTGCTGCCATGAGTTGTCAACTCTCTAATCACAGCCCATTTTTACCATCTTTCTCTCATAGTGTGCTGGGATTTCTAGATGTCTAATTCCATATCCAAGCTATGCCAAGCCTTAAAGAGGTTGTATTGAAAACAAAACAAAACAAACAAAGCAAAACAAAACAAAGAAAAAAGAAGAGGTCTACAGAAAAATAATTCAGACACAAAATCCCTAGCAAAGCACAGAGACAACCATTATGCACAAAGTAGAAGATATCCGATTAATAACAGATATTTGACATTAATTATTAGCAACCTTGTCAAAGACATATGACATCACAGCCACGAGATCTGTTTTATTCTCCTTTGTTATGGTCCATGGAGTAGAGGGAAGGAGCATTATGGCAATGAGGGGACATGGGGAAGTCTATATAAAGTACTGTATAGATAGACAGCAATTTAATTAATGCTAAAATGTTGTAAAATATATGTACTTTTAATATACTTTAAAATGTTGGGAGAGGATGAGGACACATCTTATTTCCATTTGAAGATTTTATTCTAATAACAAGTACCAATTTTCCCTGAGAAAGGTGTAGATACTCACAATTGGGATTCCTCCTATTTTATTCTGCTTCTCCTGAGCACCATAGAGTGACTGGACTAGAAAAGATCTCAGTGCAAATCTCAGGTCTGCTGGGAAGGGCTCAGAATATTCCTCTGAGTATCCAGAGGATTTTTTATGTCCTGATGAAATGCTTCCACTACTTGGGAAAGTTTTAAATGCTCATTAGAGCACATTAGGGAGAGTATGAGAACAACCTGATAGCTGCTCTCCAGGAATCCCTTGCAAGAAACTGAATTAATTGTGATAGATACATAGATAGATAGATAGATAGATAGATAGATAGATAGATAGATAGATAGATAGATAGATAGATAGATATAGATAGATAGATAGATAGATAGATAGATAGATAGATAGATAGATAGATAGATAGATGGATGGATGCAATTCATGTCCTCTCTGCTGTCCTGTGCTACTCTGAAGATGCAGGCAGGGATGATGCAGGCTACTTCACACATTTCTTTTCTTTCTATCAAAGCATGAATCTGTCCAAAAACCTTCTGAAGAAAAGAGATAATATTTTTGTTGTGAGCTAGGGCAGATCCTCAGAAGTGAATACATGGCAGATCTCAGATTTTTGCCCTGGGAAGGATTTCACAGCTGCAATTCTCCTTTGCACTCAGTTTCACAGCAGTGTGACACCAACCACAATGGCCCTTTGTTAGCATAACAGATAAATGAATCCTGTAGTGGTTTAGTTACTTAAAAGAATCAAAAATCAAAAAATAATAGTAATGCTTGCTTTTGATTCACAGTATTTTTTTATTTATTAGAAATTAGTTAATATCATAGTGCACAAATCTTAAGCCCTTTGGACTTCCTCCTCTTCCATTCTAAGAAAGAACAGGTGAATGACATATGATGTGTTTTTAAACCAGGAAATATTATTCCTTATCAATTTGCCTGCATTAAGGAACAGGTTATATGATATTGTCAGAACAATATTTATTTGTAGCAGTTCATGACCTCTTCATTTATATAAATACTTATGACTTGTATTTCTTGCATTCTCCATCTCTTGCTCCCCAATAGCTTTATTTTTATTACAAGCTTTTATATTTGCTATTAGTCATAAAACACTTTCAAGTAGATATTTAGGTGCTGTCACCTGGATCTACCCTCTAAGTTCTATCTGTCCTGTTAAAAAATAGTGAGTGACTGAAAAGCAGAAGAAAAGTAAAAACTGCAAAATCATCAAGTAGTTTATTGCTTTTCTTACTCATCCCTCCCCACCTCACCCCCACATACTAGAGAAAAAAAAAGTCAAGACAGGCAAGGTTTTCAAATCACATATTCCTTCAGCAATAATAAGGTGGTTCATGCTTAAAGCCTCTCGCCAACCTTAATCCCTAAATCCCTTGCATGCCATAGCAAATTGAAATTCAGTTTGGGCTGTCCAGCCTTGTAAAGACAAACCATCCCTCATCAAAGAGGTGTCTGTGTTGATAAATTGCTCCCTTCATACACATGACACTATCTCTAAATGTGATTTGTGTACATTAGGACAGCAGAAAAAGATGAAACGAAAAACCCTTAAGAGTAAACTAAGATGAAGAATAAAAAAGATTACTTGGAGCAGTCAAGTAGCTTTTTACAGAATCAAATTTTGGGGAAAATCATTCATTGTAGTCTCTGTAAAACACAAATCCTGCATATAGGCCCAGCAGACATGACTTACCATGGATGTAAAACCCACTGTGGAATTGCTAGGACGTGTTTGCAAAGCCGTTGCAGGGATGGAGTTCAGGAGGGCAAAATACTGAGCAAATGGAATGAATTCTTCTATTGTCTGATTGAAAGAAAACATATTACAACATTAACAAGTATTTTGGTTCCTGCTGTTCTAGTGCAGCTAGGATGAAATCTTAAGATGTTGTTGTGCTTTATCCAATGCACAAGATCATTTTTCTCCCAGGGAAGCAGAACTCTGGCTGCTGCTGTTGCTGCTGTCTTCCAGTTGGAATTTGTGTGTCCTGAGTAGTTATTCTTCATTGCTTTTTGCAGTGCTCCTAATGTAGCATACTTTAAGAAAGGCTTGCTCCTGCCCTAGATTTTCACAGCAACTACTGCTTAGAATGTAAAATGCTGCTCCTGGTACTTCAAGGGTCTCTATGTTTTCCTGATTAAGAAATCAAAACAAACAAAAGCTGAGAAAATTGAATATGCAAAAAGTAGAGAGTTAAGTATTTTATCCAAACAAAATTCAATGGAATTGAAAGGTGACCATCTGATAGTGTCAGTTTTAATAGTAACACTGTATTGCAGTGATTAGCGGGTGAATATCTATTTTGCAGTGATTAGGAGAAAAAAAGGCTTATTGAAGAATTTACTGTGCAGGTTCTCAGCCCCATATCATAAGGACCAAAAGAATATTTTTAGCATTCTTGTCTAGAAAGCCCTCCCTTGTCTCCTGCTACAAAAATCCCTCAGACTTCAGTCTCTATAATGAGGAATGGAGACAGGTTATGGTTGAACAAATTTTGCAGCTGTGTTTTGAACCTGTATCAAGTCCTTTTCTCCCACTTCCCACAGCCTTCCAAGTGGTATTGTGGGCACTTCACAAGAATGGCCACTAGACAGAATTTTCCTGCCTAAAATAGTTCCCTGAAGACCAGCAACAAGGAAAACAACAAAGAAAAATCCAAAGGAGAAAAGAGATGATCCAAAAAGTAAGCACCCTTTTAGAAATATGTGGCAAGTCTATATGTATGTCCCTGAAGGTAATCAGATCAGACATAAGAATTATGCTGATCCCTACACGGATCCTTTGTCTCTCCTTAAGGCTGATAACTCACATCTCAAAGAACCTTGACAAACAGAAGTGATTGACACTCTCCTCATTCAGACCTGATGTGCCTCAACCATTTTTCCATAATTCAATTTTGTATGCATGATCTGAGTTCTTCTACAATGTGTCGTTCCAAGAATTCATATGGCTTTGCACACCTGATTAATTACTTAACTAATCCTGGGTTTTTTCCACTATGCAAATCAGAACCTCAAGTAAATTCCTCTATGCAGGCTGCTGCATTCAGATGTTTATTTCAAATATATTATGAGTGGAGATGTAAGACTAAACTTATATTGTCTGCTTTCTTAATTTGTTGTTGATATAAAAGCAAGGAAAATAAAACAAAGGAAGAATAGTGTGGTTCAGGTGCCCAAAACAGAGTAGAAATCAGAAAGGAAGAAGGGCCAGCCTAAATGTATGGATGCTTGGATGGGTGAGATTCAAAATTGCCCATGTCTCCACATTCTTATCACATTTCCACTGTCTTCTGTATGTACATATGTATGTGTATGTGCATATATTAATATCTGTAAATAATTAAATTATGCACTTCAGATATTTAATTTATGTCATGACCCTGAAAATGTTTCTTTTAGTATTAGAATTTTTGCCAACAAAGAGTTTTCATACCTACATCTTCTTTCACCTCTGTTGTCTGTGGAATCCAGAAAATTAGTATATTTTCTGTCATTTCTATACTCTCTTTAAATTTTTGTATTTGGTTTCAAGTTTAATTTTGATAGTCAGATTAGTTCAGTCCTCCCACAGGATTTCTAACGGAACTTCAGAATATCAATTAGTTAAAATGTTGTTCCTATTGATAGATGTTGATTTTTTTTTTGTGTCATGCATTAGCAGCAGTCACTTTACAGTACCATAGAGAGATTTGTTAGACTGGATCCTCCGCACAGATTTGATTTGACCTGTGACGGTCTGTTGCCTGAAGATCTTGTAATTTAAATAATCAAGGGAAATGGAAGGTGGGAGAGCAGCATGGGAAGTGCCCCAGTTTACAAAGACAGGTAGAGGAGCAGAGTGGGCAGAGTGCTGGATTCACAGCATAGCAAGATTAAGCACAGGTGCCTCACTGCTGAGTGCTCCTTTCAGGCAGCAAACAGAAAGGAAACCCAGAGAAGCCAGGTCTGCCTGGCTGAGATCTGAATCTCTGCTACGAGTGCCTTCCCATGGACTAACAGGGAGCCAAAGGCAACTGTGCTCCCAGCCACAGAGGTTTCCTTGATGGGCTGTAATCCTTTAAAGCTACATGATTGGTGAAAGATGCTGATGGCTCCAAGGGTTCAGCACAGTCCTAAGTCTCATGGAAATAAAGTTTCTAGATGGGTTTACAAATCGGTCCCACACTCCACCTTTCAACCATTTCTGATTGCCATAATGTTTGCAGCAAAAACAATTTCCTGGTCTTCTTTTTGCCCCTGAGCAGTCCCTCTCCCACTCCCCACTCCTGCTGACCTTGTCAGACCTGCTTTAACTCCACTGATCTCATAGATCCCTATCCGTTCTCACCCAGCCCAGGGGTTCATCTCCAGGATTGCACAGGGACTGGGCAGAGAGCCCTCTGGGCTCCCTTGGAGTGGCACCATGGCGGCAGCTGTCGGGAAATGCTGAATGCTGTGCGGGCTCCAAGCTTCCCAGCAGCCAAACACAGCACCCATGCAACACCCTCAGCTTTTTCAGGCCCAGGTACCACCAGCTCCTTCTCACCCCCAGCATCAGCCCCACCAGCCCCATGCTGTGCAAATGCTTCTGCACTCACAGGTAAAAATCCCTGCTGAGGGCTCATATTCATCCCCCTGCACAAAACTACCCCCACCTCCTCCAATATCTTGGAGTAGTAAACCATTTGTTTAATCTCTTTGCTTTTCCCTGACTTCCAGTAATGAAATGCTGCTCTTTCTGAAATAATTTCCTGACTATTTGCTGAGATTCATCTCCGACATTTCATTAAATATGATCATTTAACTGTACAAGTACAAATGTATTTTTAATTTAGCTTACTGCAGATATTATAGATGTGGGGAAATGAATTTGCATTGCTCTAGGACAAATATATCATTCACATATGAATGCCACAAAAGAACAAATTATTAAAAATTACTGAAACTTCCACAAAGATTTATACTTAACATTTCCATTTTCAATCTTGGTGCTAGGGAAACATATAGCTTGTCACTATATCACACATGATATTATGAAGAATGTTTTGAAGATTTCCCTGGGAATCTTTATCAACATTTCCATGTTGGATTTCATGTCAAGGAATAAAATCTGCTTTCAAAGAGAAAGGTGAATTCAGCTGAGGTTTGTTTGGGAAAACTTGGCTTATCAAATAGGCTTTCATTAAAGAATTCCATGACCACACATAAAAAGAGATATCACTTTAATGAAGATAAACTCAAAAGAATAGAGACAGATTAAATATTGATTAATTTATCCAATGCATCTTCCGTCCATAATGTTATGTCAACTATATGTTTGCAAACCAGCAGTCAAAGTTAGAAAAGAGAAAAAAAGATAAAAAATTAATGACAAGTTGGTCACAAAGAGAGATTATTTGAACTCCAAGATGCATTTCAGATACTTTTGAATTTCAAGAGAATCAGGAAGTGAGCTGTTTTAGGTTAGATTGCTTATAATTTTTTCACATTTCAGGACTAAATACTGTTGTTTAGGGAGAAGGCAAAAGAGTTACCATCAATATACAGTGTGTTTTAATACTAAAAGTTATATGTATTAGAACTTTTATATTAGCAAAACTTCCAAACATCCAGTTTTGGAGAATGAGTGGTATATTGTGCTAATCTCTACATAAAGAAGAGAAAAAGAAGGCAAGCTCTGCTCCTATATATCACAGTTTGTCTTTTAGAAGATACATTACTTAGAAATAGGTTGATAAATATCATCAGTTGACTCAACACCTCAAAGTGGTGCAGTGAAATTTTAACAATGTATTTCAATCTGTCTTGGCCTTGATGGCAGAATTTCAAACATATTTGAATCTTGGGTCATCATTTCTGTACAGTATTATGAACCTTTTGTTTATATATGAGAGGAATAGTAGCAGTAATGCAATAGAAGAATCATATGCTGGAATTTATATTTCATCCTGTTCTGTTTCCATGAAACGTAACATTTTTTAATGTTAACTGTATTACATAAATTTAACTCTTTTTTCCCTGTACCTATTTTGGAAATGTATTAGCATTTTGAACATAATTTCTCTACTTTCACAAGAAACATCATTACAACACAAACATTTCTGATGTCTTTTCAAAGCTTGAAACACTGACTTGCAAAGTGGCCCCTCTGTGACTCAGAGCTTCCAGATCACCTCCTCACAAACTGAAGGACATAATTTCATTGAAAAGCTGCTCTTGTTGGCTTACAGCTCTGTGTGTCAGGTGTCTCTGAAATTAATTTTGAAAAATTAGTTCAAGATGAGCCTCTAAAATTGTTATTGTAAGGAGACCAGAGCCATATGCCTTTTTTTTCCAGTTAATTTCATAGTCAGATCACAGTGAAGTGAGTTTAGGATGCTACACATAATGTCTATTTATTTTGGTATATGTCTGTGAGGAGACTGGAGGTCAAAGTTGGTCTGAATTGATGCCAGTCTGGCTGAGCACGCTTGAAATGGATGTACTCAGTTCTTCATAGTTTCCCAGTGGACATTTAGGCACATCCCACAGAAGGGCACTTTGCTGACTTCTGTGTGGGAGAGGACAAAACTTTTATTGCTGAGAGATGACATTGTTCCAGTATCAAGGAAAAGTGTCTGATCTGGGAAACAGACCTTCCCTCAGAATTCTCACAGGCCACATGAGAAGACACAAAATCCAGAGGCCTTGGGTTTTGAGAGCCAGCAAACTGCAAACAATTCCCACTGACTGGTCTTGTGTCTCTCAGGCTCCTCATGAAGTCTTCATTCCCTTCTTTCTAGTCTGTGTGCTGGGTGATGGAATGGGATGACAAACTTGCTTGTGGATAGGGCCAGAGACCAAGAGTCCAATTCCTATTTCTACTCCTTACCTGCCAGATGGGCTGAGAAAATCCCTTCACCTGGTTTCAGCCCTTGTTACATCACCTGAATTTTTCTAGAATATACCTTTTAATTTTAAATGCAGCAAAACAACCTCCCCATCATCTGATAAAGAACACATTGCAACAAAAGTAAAAGAAAACTTTGCCAAGTGTCTCAGTAGCTCAGCTGTGGTCACATTGGAAAAAAATATGCCTAAGAACAAAACTATCAGCACGCACAAAACAACAAAAAAAGGCATTGCCCATAGCAGCACAACTGCTGAGTCATTTCAGAAGCTTTTCTGTCAGTTTTTCTAGATTATTTATGCTCTGTGTGTCTGTAGTCTGACTTCTGTTTTGGTTATTTAAAATACATTTAAAAGTCCAGCCTTGGGTGTTTACAAAGAAAACTCCTATGGAGTTCAATCACAACTTAACGGGAAAACAACTAAGCAACTTAGGATTCAGCTCCTCTTCATTTTAATGCATTTCTTCCCTGAGAAACAACCAGTCATAAAACTGGTGTCTTTCTGGAGTGTCCTCCCAGCCTTTACCTGAGAGGGAAAATAGATGTCTTACCCAATATTACAAAGAGATGTTTGAAGGGTCCTATCATGGATGTCATTAACTGTACATGAAGGCCCATCAGCTGGAACAAGGAGCACAGCAGCACAACTGATCATGCTCCTCTTGTCTGAGAGGTCAAATACCAATAATATTGGCATGATGGGAATTAGAGGTTAGTGAAGACAGGATCCTTACTCTTACAAATATGAGGGGATATTTGCCAGGGTCACTAGTTCTGTCTGTAGCTGAAAGGATAAGCAATGTAGCCAAGTAACAAGTATGTAAGCCAACATGAGTAAATATTTTTATCACACCAGTGGATGATTCTGGCCAGCAATAGCTCCATGTTTTGCAGTTTGATAAAATAACCAAATAAGGGGAAACCAGAATAATCATGCTGTGATAAATTAGGTTTGTGATTAGAAAGACTGTAATTCCTGGGTAGTGGAAATAGCAGATGCTTGGGGAAATGCCAAGCTAAGGGAGTTAAGTACCAAATCTCATTGAATTTCAACTGCCATGTTAGTTATCTAATTGTACTGCAATAAGAAAGCTGCTTTAAAGGCCCTACAGCATTTTTTTATACCAGTAACTTTTGACAAAGTTTACTTGGGTTTTCTTTTTTTTCCCTTTTTATCCCCAAGGACCTTTTCTGAGCAATGGAGGAGAAGCCCACTGCCTCAGTTTTGCCACGGTCTCTGCAACTTGTTAGTGTTACACTTTGTTTATTTTCCAGTTCCATCTTATTTCCAGCAACAACACATATCCCTCAGTACTCAAATCTGTTCCAGGATATGTGGAATAGAAGAAAGCAGAGGCAGGTTTTAAAGTTTTGATTTTTTTTTTCCTTAGGATGGAGCTAGTGGAAGAATTTTCTTGATATTTGACCAAGCAAATTATGCCAGCTAGTAGGTGCTTTAATTTGTATGCCTGAGGCTTAAACAATGCCACATCCACTTAGGGACCTGAGCGTTACTGCTCTGCTCCTGTTATGGTTTGCGATATCGGATTGTGTTACCGTGGATGTGTGTCTGTAAGTCCTATCGGCTACGTGTGTGCTTATGGGTGTATTTCTAGCACGAGAATGGGAGATGAAAAATAAATCTTAAGATTATGGAGAAGCAGTGATTTTTTAAATTTAAATAAAATGATCCATTGGTCCTGCTTTTGGACCAAATGAACAAAGATGTCACAAGTAATCAAAAGTTTACGGTCTGGAATTCCTACTAATCTGAAGTGATCTTGAATGCAGGATGTCAAAAGCTTTAAAATTGATAAGAGAACAGTCCTAGATCAGCATGACATAGCAAACAACCAGTTGAAGTGCTGAGCTAAATAAGCCACACTAACATGTTGGAGACCTTATTTATCTATTTTAAAATAAATTAATATCTATAGCTTTTCCTGTCAGCATATGTCCCTTAAAACATTCTCTATAATTTGTTTTATGGATTTGCACCATGTGAGCATATTGTAATGAAATAAAGGTCATCTAATTACATGTTTGTTTCAAGCACATCATGCATGTTCCGAATGTTCTGATAATCAGCTGTAGCACCACAGGAGCACATAAGTTACTCCCAGTGCTCAGTCATCTTCTACAAAAAGTACATCCCAAACTCTCTCACCTACTGAGAGTAACACTAACTGTATTTTCTCATCTTCAACTAATGCCCTGCCCCAGTGCTGTCACTGTTATTACTGTGTGACTACATATTTGTAGAACTGGGAAAAGAGCACCAAATTCATCAAGGTCAAGTATTTTCATTCTCCTTTCCCCATGTAAACATGTTTGTTACCTACTTGATGACAAGTACTGAATGAAACCTCTTATGGCCTTATGGAGGCTAACAAGTGTCATGGTATTCTATGTTATCAAAACAGGACAATACAATAGTAAATATTTCCATAATGCTGCCTCTACAGAAATTAGGAAATCTTTAGAGAGATAAAATACAGAACTGAATGCAGGAGATCTGAATTCTGTTAGTACCTTTGCTGCAGATATCTTCGGTCACCATATTTGAGTGAGTCACTGTTTGAATGCATATTTGTCCTGTAAAACAGGAATATTTCCATTTGTAGATGTAGGTATTTTTGGTCACACATTTTGGAGGAGCTCTCTGACTGGGATGCTATGAGACTTCATGCACTGAGATATTTTAAGCCTCTATGCATTTAAAAACATGAAGGTGAAGCTCCTATGGAAATTTGATTTAAATTTCTGTCAAGCAAAGTTTTTTAGATGCAATGCTGATTTTCTACTCAGAGGCCATGTGTTTGTCTATGCTTCACACTGACCCTTAATAATGGTTGAAGTTAAAACAGCGACAACAGCATAATAACAGCATAATAACATCTTGGTAATAGAAGCTTACTCTGTACTGACAGGTAAAATACTGTCAAGTTCAGATAATTAGACTCCATAGCCTTTTTCAGTCACTGAATGAACCATCACACAGACAAGGCTTCCATAATTTAGTTATAAATGATCCATTAATCCATATAAGCATCATTTCAAAAGCAGAGGCCTAATGATGATGGTAAGAATGGTAACAGCAACAAGACAGGTAAAAGAAGAAGGATTTGCTTGCCAGGAAGAAATATGAGTGAATTGCTCATAGGCAACACTATATGCCAAAAAAAAGCCAGTATTTTAATTAACTGTGCCTTAAGTGGAAATGGAGAATTCTCTTTCCCCAGCCATCCAAGCTGCCATGGAGTCAAAGCCAAAAATATCTATAAAGACAGTGTACTGTCAAGTGGTTGGCTCTGTTTTTGTCACCAAGGCCTTCATCTCCTGACTGTGAGAACTGCACACACAATAGATCACACCCAAGCTTTGGGAAACCCAGGCAAGGAAGAGAGAGCAGACTCTATCAGAATTTGAACACACTGCCTTGCCACAAGCCTTTGTCCTCTGGATGGTAAACACACTGTCGATGTGACCTATAAGATAAGGGACTTCTAACTCTGGTAAAATTGTATCAATAATTTCATGAAGAAATTGGTGAGAAGAAATAACGGATACTAAGCACAGCTCTAAGTTAAACATTAGCAAGGAATCTTCTACCTGTCACCTCAGGTGCAAAAATAAATATATTAGAGAGAACTCCATTTTGTCTGGAAAGATGGCTCTTAGACTTTGCCACAGAACCAACTGAGCTGAAAAGCAAGTAATCACCAGCTAAAGTGAGAGTTTTAAACCATCATCAAAGGTCTGAATCTTCAGTGGTTTTGCATGCCCCTCTTCATTTTAGAAAGCTCTGAAATAAAATCCTGAGCAAAACCACCTAATTTTTTGAACAGCCTCTGGTAAAACAACAAAGAAGTTACTTGAAAACCTATTTAACATTGTATAGCAAGTGCCCTTCAGGTCCCGCACAAGTCAACAGGTAAATTATAATGACAGAGTCATTTTTAAGAGGCAGGTTTTCAGTGTATTCACTTTGGTACAATTTTCTTCTTGTCATTTTTTTGAAAAGCTTATTATCCACTATTTTCAGTCTTTTATTCATTTTTAGCTTTCAGTCTTTTATTTTTACAGTGATGCAAGCAAATACTTTCTGCATATATCTTGCTCTTGCATAAGACACGAGCAGCTCTTTTTGTTATACCTTCCTTGAAATAAAGGAGCAAATTGTAAAGTATTATTTTAAAAATCACTCAGTCACATCCACTGGTGCAGTAACTTTATTGTGTTCAACGAGCTCCATGTTTCCAACAGAAATCTTGTTAAAATGCAAGCTGGAATGACATACTAATTCCACTAATGGGTGACTGTGTTTAACTGAAAAACAGCCTGACCTAAATTTGCTAAACTGCTCAAGGAGTAGCAGATAAGTCAGCCACAGTAGCTGAGACAGAAGAATGGGGCTCAGAAGGCGATTCCACCCCAGCATTTTTGTACTCTGTCTTGGTGACTTCAGGCAAGTCACATAAGCCCTTTTCCTTCTTTCTTACCATCTTCACATTATTAATTCAAATTGATGTTTAGCTTCATCACTAAGATGATGTTAAATGTATTAGAACCCATGAGCATTGCCTCTCAAGCAAGTCTTCCCATTGTAAAACAAAATTGTGACACGATGGGAAATCTGTCTATCTGCATCTTATGAATTCTAATTTTACTGTGAAATTACTCTATCATCAAACATATCAGTGTAAGTGGGATCTACCATACACTATCTGTGCTGTATCATATATTGATCTGCCTTCAAAAATATGGCCTTTTGAATATCAGTCATCTCCTCTTGAAATGTACACTCAGTGTAACAACAACTGGTTGAAGTGAGGAGCATAATCCATCCTATTTTTCTATGAGGGGAAGAACTATAGACTACAAAATTTCTTGTAGGAAACACAAGTATTGGGTGTGAAACTCATGTAGCAAGACTGGAAGCCCATGCCAAGTAAGAGGATGAGAGGAATATATCCTTGTAACAAGGAAAGACTTTTAAAATCAGGCAGCAGCTAATGCAGAGCAAGTTTACTTAGAACAGAGGGATTAAGACAGAGACTTAATGGTCCCAAAAATGCTGTGTTGAAAAAGGAATTCAGGACTGGCCTGACTAAAAAAACTTTTTGGAATTAATGAAAAAATTAAGACAGGAAATCTGTATAGAGCTTATTGCCATAGCCAGATTTGAATTTTTCATTTATATAGGGACAGAATAACTGGCTTTAAGATTTTGTGCAAACTGTGTGTGTCATGTCATTTCCTATTTCTTGTCTTTGAAGAGTTAAATTATAAATGCAGAGCGCCTGCTATATACTCACTCCATGGAAGAGTGTAATTAAGCTATTGGGCAAATAACACCTATCTGAAAGACCTGAAGCACCCAAAGCAAACATCTCAATTTTTGTAGTAAGGAACAGCAAAACTACGTGCCAGAAATACAACATGAATGCAGAAGGAAATACTTAAAACATATAGCCCAGCCTAAAACACAAAACCTTAACTAACAATATTCACTTATCTATCTACACCTTTGACAGGTTTTGCACATATAAGTACAAATAGTCAACTGAGAAAATTCAAAGAGAAAAGTTACAAAGGAAGTAAATATGTGCTGTAAAAATCTTGAGTTACATATTGCAATCCAGCTTGATCTAGTTCCTTGCTGCACTTGATTATATTGTTCTTTGGTTTTTTCCCTGTCTTGTTCTATCCAAAGCACTTTAAGTAAAGCAAAAAGGGAAAATCTTCTCCATCCAACATAAAGAAAAAATTATTTTAAGAGAACCAGAATTATTTTCTTGGTATAAATACCATACCAAAACTTTATCAATTTCCTAGTTTTATTTAAGGCTATTTGATACACACATGGGTTTAAAAGCTTAATTTAACAGCAAGGACAATAACAGGAGCAGACTTCACAGATCTGGATTGGCTACAGCTACATTACCACAGGTGAACTGGGGAATAAGAACCCAGCAGAGGCAAAGGAACTCACTTCCCACCACCATGGAAACAGACTATTCCTATGCAATTAATATTATATGTAGCTTAGATCAAGATGAGAATTCATGAGGCTGATTTCTGGCCAAGGGGAAACATTTCCTTGCATTTATTTCCCATGCTAAATGGAAGGCTCTACACTCCTCACATCCGACATTCTGCCCTCTGGAGCACAGAGTGCTGCAGGTCCTATCTAGATATACACACATACATGACTGCTTTTCTGTTGAATTAGTCTGGCTACATTATACAGAGTTTATGCAAGCTTTATTTCTTGTGAATATTGTATTAGGCTGAGGGAGATCAGCTGCTGGTTTAGAGCAAAAGTTTGAATGAAGCAGGCAGACAGTCTGCAATTTGGCAGAAACCCCAGCAGTATGAAATTAATAAATCCAAATACTTTTACCTCACTTAAATTTCTGGAGTGAGATTATCCCAGCTCAGTGCTTTAAATCCTATAGCCAAAAAGTTTTTGATGTGGAATTAGTGCCTATTGTTAGATTTACTGTGGCCACAAATTTATTCAGCTAATATCTTTTCTTCTCTGGGCTGCTGGCTCAATGTAGAGCTGGAGGGCGACCACCACCTCAGCACATCTACACACATTGAAGTGCCTACTCTAAGGCAACCTGTGATTCTTATGGGTTTTTGTTTTGGGTTTTGAAAGGAGCCTTTAATTTGTCTCAGCTTATCATAGGGTTTTGCTGAATCTCAGGTGTGACTAATTCAGGTAGGGCACCTGATTAAGCTAACAGCTAACCCCTTAGAACATTTAAAACTAACCTCAGTAAACCCATGCACTTGTCTCTAGCACTAAAGTTCCCCAAGGTTTTCCAAAAGCCCAGTTAGAAAGCAAAGCTTTCCACAAGGCTTGGCAAAAGTTCATCATGCAGGTGCTAGTGATCTGTTTTTGAAAATCTTTCTTCCAGATGGCTGAAGTATAGCCACTCTCCCAAGAGTGATTATGCTGTAGATAAAACCTCTCTATTTTTGATCATAAATTCATTATAAAGGAGATTTAGTCTTGTACAACACCAGGTGTATTGTCTGTGATTAAATAGCAGGTGATAAGAATAATAATGATTCAACACCATGGAGAGAAGTCTGTTCCTACCAGAGAAAAGTCAGGAAAGTAGGGATAAGAAAGCTGATAATATTTGGATTTGTTAAATCCACTCAGATTTACTGGATGCAAAAAGATGCAGCCCTGCACTGTACTCAGCTAGAAAGTCAGATGGAAGCAGACTGCCAGATACAATCAGCTGCAGGGGAATCAGACCCAACAACCTGACTTTTCTTTTTCTTTGCCTTGTCCTCACCATTAGCCTAACTTTTCAGAGACACTAATATCTGCCATCTTCCCCAGCCCAATGTGGGCAAAGTTTAAATTAGCCATAGCTTTACTAACAATTAATTTAAGACCAGAACTATATCATTAGTTCGGTGAAATAATAAACACGTAGCACTAGGAAAATTGTTTCGTTTAAGAGGTATTACCCTTATTTCCTTAGGGAATTTCATTTGTAAAAGTCATCTTTTATTGAACTTGATAGCCATCTCATAGCAGGAGAACTGCCAGTGTGAGATGCAAATCATGTAGGAATACAGAATATTTACGGGAAATATTTGAACACGTGAGGGATTACTGTTTAGTTGCTAGTTTATATGGATAAGTGAAGCTTGTAGAGTTCACAATTTTGAAAAATCTACCAAGATAATGGCATGGCTGTGCCATTCCATGGACACTTAACCCTTTCCCAAACTTCACCAGTCTCTACTGTTCCCCTGAGTTTCACCAGTAGTGTCTACACCATGAAGTCTTTCACCAACAAGAGAAGCATGTCCACCTCTACAGTTTCCAACTTGAGAGTAGTTAAACAGTAAGAAACAGAATTTTCCTGTTCTTAAGCCCCATTAAGGCTCTGGTTCTGCAGTGCACTCACTCACATGGAGAATCAATGAATCCAGTGTGTTTTCTACGGATATCAGCACATGCTCTGAAACCATTTTGAGCAAGAGGAAAAGTTGCAGCAGAACTGGCAATGCTTCTATCACAACCTGTCAGCTATTTAGCAGAGAAAAAATTTGTTGATTAAAACACATTTTGCAACGATGTAAGTAAACTCATTTCTTAGAATGAAGAAAACATATCTTCAAGCCTTTGAAGTTTTGAATTACTTGTTTTGCATGCCACATTGGGTTCACAACCATGCATTTCCTAGTAATAAATTATGAGAATATTTAAGTAAAAGTGTACCAGCATTCTCTTTCTCCCTTACTCAGACTAAAGAAATGTCAAAAGAGTTGGTGCAAATAGTCAACATAAGACTGAGTCAATGACAGAGTTTTGGAGTGGTTCTGGTTTTACCAGATTATTCAGCTTTACCTTCTAAGCTAAGTATGAAATGACCCTACCTTATTTAAGAGCCAATATGTGGATGTTACCAAACCAATCCAATCCAAAGCAGAGTTCCATCCCTCGTTTTTAATTAGAATACATAGGTTAGTGTTACAAGTCTGATTAAATAAAAATGTAATGATTTGCATCTACTGAATTGCTGTAAGATTTATAAAGCTTTGTTATTGTGTCCTACATTGAAATAATAAACAGATTAGAGCTGAAGACAGGAATTTTCCAATTAAGATAAACAATTGGTAACCTTAAAGGAAAGGTAAAACGATTGATCCCCTGCATCACCTCCTTACTGACAATAAAGACAAGTGAACAGGAAGAGACAATTACTCTTTCCTGAGCTACCAGAGAAACAGATTGTGCACAGCAGCTGCACTGGATGGCTCTGGCAACCACCTTTACCAGTGAGAAAAATATATACCTTTTGGATTTTGGCAGGGTATACCAGCCTTGGGGTACATTGTAAAGGCTAATCAGCCAGTCTGACAGGAAGCTGAAATGTTAAATCAGCTAAGAAGATACTTATTAAGTATAATCTTTGTAATACTTTTCCTTACTTTATCTGTTTGTAATTTTATTCTGTTATTTCTAATGTGCATTATTTCCTAGCTAACTGTAGATTTTTTATCCTTAAACCTTTTCAAAGGATTTAAGGATCTGACAAACTACAAAGCATGCCAGTTCTTTATCCCTGATGTCAGACAGCTGAAATACTCTTTGTTGTGCCCCATTTCTCAATACCTTTATCCATATTTTCCAAAGAGTATCAGTGCTGAACCTCTAATTTTGCCTAGCTGAGAAACAATAGTTTTCTATTGAGTGAAAGAAACCTCACTAGTGACCTGTGTATGGTAAATGTTTCCTCATTCTCTCAAAGATTTTTGTAAACTGTCTAAACTTCAGGGTCCTTATACCATCACAGATCACAGTATATGTTATAATTTCAGTAGTATGTAGCTACTTCCTGGAAAAACAATTACAAAGCATTTTGTGTTTAATAATCAATTGTTTACTGATTGCTTTGAACAGTTTTAAAAGCAATACTGAAATTATTGTTCTACTGTACTAATGACAAAGTTTCTGCTGGGATTTTTTGTGATCAGAGGGCCCTTCATTCCTCCATTACTGGCAACAGCTGCAAGTAGCAACACAAGTATTTTTCCTATTAATGATAATCACAATAACATATATTTAACATCTTCCCCTTATTGAAATTTGAAGTCTTCTTCACACACAAATCTTGTCACAAGCTCTTCCTTTCCTCACTAACTACAGTCAGGATCAGTGTAAGAACCTCTGTTGACATGGCCTGCGTGAAATTAGTTCTTTAATCTCCCTTACACACCTGCACGCAGGACATTTCAGTGTGCTGCAGAATGGTGCTAGGCAGCTCTCCATCCATTCATCTGTCTGAAGCTGCATCAATGTGACATCTCAGCCTCCTGAAACATATGTCTCTATGCCTTTTGCTTCTTTCTTTGATAATGCTGACAAAGTATCTTTCTTGTATGTGTGTTGGAATAAAAAATGAAAAAGAGGAGAGAATGTGGCAGTTTGAAGGTGCAGTCCAGTTGGATACTTTTGTCCTTGTAGGGAAGGCAGAGAGCAGAGATGTGCTTGTCCTTGCTTTCCTGCAGATCTCAAGCAAAGCTTAAGATGAAAGCAAGAGTAAGAATGAGTAGCAGTATAGAGGGGACAGGACACTTCAGTCACCAGGTTCAAGTGTTATTCTTCTTCAATATCCTAATTCCAGCCATAAAAAAAAATAAATCACAGAACTTGTTTATATTAATTTGAGCAACACATTTTTTAATCTGTGTTTTTTAATCTTGTTAAGCACTTTCCTGCAAAATACACATACTAGGTTTCATTTGCCATAAAAAATGTAAAGGAGATGCACAGAGGACTGGACTTACTGAGTTCTCTCTCCTCTCTTCCATTAGCTACCATCTAGCAGCTTCCTCTGGTTCATGCTAAACGAAAACCAGAGAAGGGATGACTTTAAAAGCCACTTCTCAAGTGGCTTTTGCTACTTAACTCGTTGGCAGAAAGTCACAGTAGATATCAGCAGGAACACAGGCAGTAAGACAAAAGGGAAGAAAGGATGCATCAGATGATTGGAGAGGCCCATCAAGGAGAGAAATGGAAGAGAAATAATTGCTAGGAAGTTTTCTTAGTGCATTTCCAACTTAGACACATGCATGGAGCTACCGAAGCCGGAGATGACAACCAATAATAATGCTTTGCTAGAGAGGCAGGTCTAGGTCACGGCTGCATTCATGCTGGTCAGATCTGATTGACTGTGACAAACAGTGCTGAGTAATTGCTCTAATCACTCCAGTAGGCATTGTACCTAGGCCCAACAAAAGGATGATGCAACAGCGGCTTCAGAAGGCTGCTGGGCCCTTCAACCTGACATCTCTGACAGCAGTGCATTTGTTTTAATGGGAGGGTTATTTGGAGTTGCTGCTGTTCAACAGGGGAAAGCCCAATGAGTATTCCTAAGTTGGCCAGAGATAAGGGTCTCATTAAAGTGCTCAGGAGTACTTATTTGCAGGTTGACTTGCTGTGATGATCAGTTGGTGGAAATCTATAACAACGAGAAGCACAAAAACATGTCATAGAGCATTGGCTGCAGGTTTGTGTTTCTCAAGAGCAGCAATTAGGATGGTGTGTCGTCAAAACTTTCACATCAACAAAGCAACACATTTGCTTTAAATAAGACAAAGTCAAATCTACTTAAAGGAAACCAGGACTGGAACATTCTTCTGTAGTGCAAGCCGCTTTAGGAAGCCAGACAGTCTGAGAAGAGTATTGAAGAACTCTTCAATATGAAGACTCTCTAGTAACTTCCTGTAACTCCTGCTTTTTTCTTCCTTCATGTTAAATAAGTCTCTGCTTATAGCAGCAAAGTTTTGTGATATCTCATCTCCCTTCTAAAGCAGACAAAGGAGCCTGAGATACCTTCATCTTCCTTGTTATGAGATGTCTTAAGAATGACTGCTGTGTAGAAAGAAGGAGTCTCTGTTTGTCTGATTATAAAGGAATGATACACTTCTTAAGCTCTTCAGCCACTCCACTCTCCTAATTGTTTCCTGCCTCTGGATGCTGAGTGTGTTCAGGGCTCTCCTTGTTTCCCTGTTTCCTGTCTCTGGAAGCTGAGTGTGTTCAGGGCTTTCCTTGTTCAGAGCAAGTCTGATGCACACACTGAGCACCCGAGATGAACTTGAGTATCTGGTTTGCTGGCTGCCACAAGAGCATCTGCCTCAAAAACAGTATGCACTATGTGATTTTAATGCTCACTCTCTCAGTATCAAAAGTAAACACTGCTTGCTGGGATGCACTCCCAAGTATCTCATCTGTAAGTACTAAGTGAATTGTCATTGAAATATACAGCATAGCCTTCCATTATGAGAGCTAAAATGTTTAACACATGGGTGAGTCCCCTCTGGGGGACTAACACTTGGCAGAGCTGGCCTCCCTTAATAACATGTTGTTCTCCAATGGAATGACTACCATAGATAATACTAAGTGGATGTAAGTGAAAGGCATGCTGGTAAATAGTTTGTTTATTTTTATTTACTTCTGTGTGTGTGTGCACACATGCAGCAGTGTGTGTCTGTAGGGAGTTCAGGCTGCTTGACCTTCAGAAAATAGGTGGAGCTGCAAATTCAGCAGCACAATTGTTTGCACTGCCTTGAGCATTAATTCCTCCGTAACAGAGGAATTCCAGTGCTGACCCTTAGGGCAAGTTTATCGTTTATATCACCTGGCTGCTGCTAGGCAGTGGGAGCTGTGATTCAGCTTTATATTTAAAATGCATTTTTGTCTTAATTATTTGCTGTTAACTTAGGTTGTCAGCATTTTGCAGGAATATGTGGATGTGCACGTGATTGTGTGTGTGTGTGTGTGTGTGTGTGTGTGTGTGTGTGTGAGGGAAAAGAGGAAGACTTGAAGTGTTGCTGAGCATCAGCCCATTTAACAAGGGCTATGGCTTCCTCCTTGGTGATCAGTGCACAGGAAAGGCATAGTGTGCTTGGGAAGGTAGCCACATTTGCCTTCTCTTAGAAGGTGAAAGGTGAATTTGAACAGATTGGCCCACCCTGACTACAGCTATAAATGATAAGTGAAATTCTGGAGAATGACCTGCAGGATCATTTTAGTAATATCACAGCAGAGGCAGCACTTGAGTGTCACGCATATAAAGGGATGCAGTTTTAGCCCATGCTTTCTTCAAGGCTGACATAAATATCTTCATTGAATTTATCTTAAATTGAATTAAAGATTGATCACCCAAAATATAGTCTATTGAGGTAGTGAACTCTTAAGATGGCTTGTCAAGGGAGTTCTTGGGCCACTGAAGCCTATCCTGAGCCAACTTTTGAAACATTACTATCCTTGTATCCAGCTCTACTTAATTTTATTCAAAGATTCCGTGAGGGAAGGTTTGGAATATTGGAAAATTACAAAAAACTATGCAGCTTCTATCATTCATTGATGTAAAAGGTAATTTATTTTGGCTTATTGGTCCTATATTTTTCCTCTTGTCATATCAGTATTAATAAGTGATTCTGTTTACTTCATTGAAGGTAGTCAGTTATAGCCACAATTGGTGCCCACAGATACAGCTCCAGTGTCTTTGATTTGCAAAGCTGTGGATTTGGCCCATGTTCTCAGTGGACCAATTCCAGATACACATGAAGGTTAGAATCTAACCCAACAGGTATCCAGAACGGTTACAGTTTTAATTGTGGGAATTACTTGTGTAGGGACATTACAGTGAAATTTGATTATAGCTGCTTTGACAAGTGTAACACTCTGTAGGAAAATCAATCCTGTTTCTGTAATGAAGAAAAACAAGTCATTTTCAAAAGGAAATATGATTATACATTCACAGCTTAGGTTGAAGAAACAGAAGGCAGCTTAATACAGTGCAGGCTTGCTCAGAGGGAATATCCACTCGCTGAGGCCAGCATAACAAGATTGGATTCCAGTTTAATGTGGTTGTGACTCAAATCCCTTTGGAGAGTTTGTTTGACAATCTGACAAAGTTATCTCAAGAAAAATAGGTTAAAAAACATAGACTTGACTTCAGTAACTGCATTTCCTCTTCAGCATGTAGAGTATTTTGCCTGGAGGCCCCTGCAGCCCGAAGCCCCATAGGTAATACCACTTTGTGCCTTTACATAAACCAAAATGTTTTAGCAGGCATTTTGCTCCAAGAAAACGTTTGCCATGTGATCTTAATATGGGGAAATAAGGTCTTTCTGATCTCTCTATATGAAAAAGAGAATATGAAGGAGATGAAGTGTAACTGTTGTTACTGCAAGGACATGGGCTCATTTCCAGTAATTTCTAACTACTGTTTTAGTTATATTTGAGTAGATGCCTAGTTCCCTCATGATGCATTTCAGAAATCCCAGTTTAAAGTTGAATCCTCACACTTAGTGTCAAAGCAGAATGTGCTAAGTGAAAGTGAATGCACAGCACTGCTCTGCTTCCACAGATGGGAAATGGAGGCCCAGAGAAGTGTGCCATGTTGCCTTTGGGGCTAATTGCTTAGTCACTGGCTGAGTCGAGTCACTCCCACACTCTGTCTTCAGGCACAGTCACAGAGTAGCAATGGCAGTAATTGGAGCCTTCAAGATATTACAACCCTTAACTATTCATTACTGTCCCCAGTTGTCATTTACCATCTTTCAGCTGGTGGTTACCAGCTCACAGTTGAGCCACCAGAACAGATTATGTAAATCCTAAAGATTCAAAGCCTAATCAGACAGGTCTTCTCAAGTCACCTTCATCTCTTATGAGGAAAAGCTGAGGGAGTTGAGTTTGTTCTGCCTGGAGGAAAGAAGGTTCCAGGGAGACCTTATTCTGGACTTCTGGACTATTCAAAGGCAGCCTATGAGAAACATGGAGACAGACTTTTCAGTAGGACCTGTTCCAACAGTACAAGGACCAATGGTTTTAAATTAAAAGAGGGTCAATTTAGATTAGATATAAGGAAGAACTCTTTTATGATGTGGTTGGTGAAGTCCTGGAGCAGTTTGCCCAGAGAGATGGTGGATGCCCCATCTCTGGAAATATTGAAGGCCAAGCTGGATAGGACTCTGAGCAACCTGATCTAGTTAAAGATGCTGCTGGTTATTGGAGGGGAGTTGGGCTATATCACTTTTAATGGACCCTTCTAACCCAAACTAGTCTATAATTCTACTGTCTTATCTCTGGTTTAGCTTAAGCTAGATGAAATGAAGTAAGTGTGGCACGGGATATTTTTGGAAGCACAAAATAACATGACTATGGGAGCAGACTGTCCTGTCTCCAGGGCATCAGCTGGAAAATACAGAAAACACAAGCTTCATGAGGTCTGAAACCAGCTGAAGATGACCCCAGCACAATATTGCAGTGACCCAAGATGTTGATAAACAATCAGGACAGGTCACAGGACAGAGAGAGAGGATACATTCTCAGTTGAACAACTTTCATTCTGAATTCCTGCAGGGCTCATTCAGACCGTGAGCTGGGACCCTTCCAAGAACATTCTCAACTTCAGCATTGTCTTGCTGAAGTTGCAATCAATCTTGCCCAAATTGATTCAGATCCAAATGCTAAGAGCCAAGGGCTGCCATGTCTCAGAAACTTTAACTCCCTTTCTCCTCAGTGTTCAGAAAATATCACTGGTTGGGTGGGCATCTTCCTGAGAAATGTCTAAGAGGTGATGTTTGAGAACACTTCCTTCCAGAAGCTCTCCTCATACTCTGGATCTCCCCAAATTTTAAGTGTAACCTTCTGTTGTGGTTATAGCTCTTCTCACAACCCAGATGCCTCAGGAAACAGGAATCTCTCATTTCTTGGCCTTACTGTGCTCCATTGAATCAGCAATGAGAAAAGGTTTGGCAAAACACTTAGTTCTGTCCTCTGTTCTCTGTTCATACAGCCCAGTGTGAAACACCATACTCTGGGGATCACATCTGCACTCCTTCCATCACCAGCTTGTGGCAGGAAATGGGCACTTCCAGGGACAGAGCCAACAACAGATCCATGTTGCCACCTATGGCAGCCTGGGACTGTGATGCCCTGACATGTTGTGACATTAAAGCAGTGCCTTGCTTGTGACATGGTCACTTTCTAGGGTTCTTCCTGTAGTAATAACAGCCTGATAAGCAGAAGCTAACTTTCCTACCTCAGTGCAACATGCCATCATCCCAAACTACACCTGAGAGATGAGAAGAAATGGCATATGGGATACTCTGTACCCTGGGCTATCTCAGGGCTCCAGCTGACATAAGCACTATCTGATGGGCTGTGAATAATCAACAGGAGTGCATGCCTGCCTGCACCAAATTTGTATGGCCAGGTGATCCAGTAATGCATAATTCCAATCTTAGTGGTCATCTGACCACAGCCTAAATGTTCAACGCTCGGCTGTATCATTAATCTCACTGTGTGATTTTAGACAAGTCATTTTCCCTTTCCTGAAAATCGTTTTCCCACACCTGGAAAATGGGACATAAGAGGTTCCTGTAAACCCATATCTCTTGAGGGCTTACTGTCCCACTGCAGGATGTAAGTAAATTCTGCTTAGTTAGAATGAGTGTTTGCAAAGAAATAGTAATCATAAAATTTAAAAAAAAAAAAAGTGAGAGAAGTCAGAATGGAGAACAGTTGTGTTTTAAAAGGTTAGTTGAAGTCTGTCTCCAAAAATAATGGGCCTTATTTTTACCCAGAAAACAACTCTCAGAGAAATAAATTGTCTATCTGTCCATCCACTTGATGCAGTTAGTCCAAAAGAGCCCTTTACTGAGGGCTGTAATCTGGAGCACAGAAATCAGCCTCAGCATTGGCAAATTCTAACACTGAAAGAATCTTTCTGCTTCTGTAATTATTAGATCAAACTGAAATAATATTTGCAGTTTTATCCATCTGTTCTTTTTTTATTTTCAAATGGGTTCTTCTCTTCATTACCAGATTGAAATAGTTCTGTGAAGGGTATTAGGTGATTTCATCTAATATTAACCTGTGAACCATTATAAAGTTAAAAAAGTAGATGTGTGGGAATAGTATGACGAAATTCACCTTTGTTCAGCCAAATTATTTATTTTAAAATTTTTTTAAAACAGAGAGAAAATGACATGATATGCATCAGAAGTCATTCTAAACCATACTTACTAGCTATTTCAAAATTGCATCTTTTAACCTTTCAAAATAAGTTATGCTAAAGTAGTGTGCAGTGTTGAAGAAAATATTGCATTTACTCAGATTATTTTTCTCTCACTACCAATGTCTGCCACATGCTGCCACTGTTACTATTACCCTTAGTGATTAATGGGTTTGCCCATGTTTTGGAAGAAAAGCAGTTTTAACATTATGGGCTGCATTCAGTCATGTACTGGAACCCCTAAAATCTGTCTAAAGCCTGTTTTAAGCTCATATATACTTTTTGGCTTGTTCCTTTTTTCCCTTTTAAAAATGTATATCCCTGTTGCACAAAATGGGGACTGACTATAAGTGAATTAGTCCCCATTTTAACAAAGCTGTTTAAGTTAAGACTGTTTAAGTATGTGAGTAATCAATAAGCTCAACTCCAGGGACATGAAATAAATATGTGAATATAAAGCTCCCTGAATACATGCCTTAGCATGGCTGAGGAACGGGAAGTCTTCTTCCTAAAGCTGATCCCAGAGCTGCTGAACAGTGGGGGACTGCAAATTAAAGCAGCCACCCGTGTACCGAACAATCTTCTCTCTAACACAACCTCATGAGTTTAGTTGTCATGCTTTGCCCATCACCATAGTACCTGAGCACATTTGGAAAGTTAAGGCAACCATTTTACACTAGATTCTAAGATTAAAAATATTTACACTTCAGTTTTCAACCGTGGAAATTTACTTACATTACTTTTTGGGCACAGAGGGGGAACATACTGCCTTACACACCCACCCAAAAGTTGATGATTTCAAAAAACCGCAGGCCTAGAGAATATGAAGGAAATGTTTTGTTTGAATCAAGGTTAAATTTATAATGCGCTTTGATCTTCTACTAAAAAGTAACAAATTAAGAACATTATCTTATGCCTACCACAGATTTAAAAATATTAAAAATTGAGAAACTCCTTTTACTCATAAGGATCTAACGTCTTTTACTATTGTGCAGGATTATTTCTTAATTAATATCACATTTACTAGCATTTTATCCAGCAAAGGTTTAAATGTCTCAAAGAAGATATTTTACAGTTTATATCATTATTTCAGTGCTGAGATAATGGTGTTACTGGTGCTGCATAAAAATCAATAAATAAGTATTAAAAGTAAGTGGAAAGGTTTCTTGCCATTTCCAATGAGAAACACTCTGCCATGTGTTCATCCATGTGTCTGAATCTGAGCTGGTATTTCAGATTATGAATTTTAGTAAGTCCTTCAGGTAAAATGGAGGGTAAGTCTCTGTCAAAGTACCAAGTAAAAAAAAATTACCACCACCACACAAAACCTCCTCTTATTTCTGAATTATATTTAGGGCAGATATTTTCAGGTAAAAAACCTGACCCAGTGGTCAATCAAAACCCCTTCTCTGAAAGCCGTATGTGCCAAAGATTTTTATTATTATTATTATTATTATTATTATTATTATTATTATTATTATTATTATTATTATTATTATTATTATTTCTTTATTACAATGAAATGGTGAATATTTTTCATTCTGTTTATTTTTTCCCCTATACTTGTTTGCTTTTAAAATAATGGGTAAAATCCTGCACAGCTTAAGCCCCTGGGAGATTTGCCAAGATATCAGTCATCTAGTGCAGCTTTCACACCATAATGTAAGTATTGTGGATGTTGAATTTTAAATAAAAACATCCTCTTTCCAAATGCTTTTTAGACACTAAAATTAAACAAAATGAAAAAATCAAAACAGTCATACCTAAAAAACCCTTTTTCCTCTAAAGACTTGACATTTTTTGCTCCTGACTCTTCCGACGTTATAATTTAAACACTTTTTCAATTCTTACAGGCAGGCAGGCAGGCAGGCAGGCAAGACAGGACTTGAACACTGAACATAAAATCCTTGCTTTTTTCTTTCCTCCTTTTGAAAAATGCCTATCAGACAGTCTTTATATGCATAAAAATACATTTTAAAAAGCAAAAAAATCTATTATTTTTACGGGTCACGATTAAGACTTCAATTAGTTGGCTTATTCAGTTAATTCAACTTTTAGCTAACGTTTCATTTTTGAGCAAGAGATATTGACTCATTCACTGAGGTTCCTAACCAGCAGTTCTACTCTATTATTTGAAATAGAGGTTTTTCACTTTTCTTAAATCATATTTCTTTCTATTTTCAGGGGATTTTAGTGTTTGCCTATGCATATAGATCACAGACACTGTTGATTTAAATGGCACCTACATGCAAGCACCAAATGATACTCCCTTTTCCATCAGCTGGCGAGGCATTTCAAGAGCATTGAGGCAAGGCAAATTTAAGTTGTGACATTGTAATAGGAATTCTTGTGAAGCACAAAATGCTCAATAAATGACAAAGGTATCTCTTGAGGAACAGCTGAAAGCCATCTATACTCAGGCATTTCTATAGCATAAGGAAAGCAGAATGAGAAAAATTTATTGTTGTTATTTTTATTTTTATTGATTAAACTTCATGTTAAATTTGAAGTAAGTGTATTCAATGGCAGTGTAGTCTCTGGAACCTACTGTCTAATCCAACTAACTTGAGGATAAACTCACAGTTATAGAGATGATGTGTATTCAGAAGCTGTTAGTTGTGACACAGAGAGCGATACAGCATAAGAACATTTGGGAGGGGAAGGACTCTTTATGTTGGAAAGAGGCTTGAAATTTTGCATGACAGACATGCAAAATACTCTTCTATTAAATAAAATTAGTAATATGTGAGAGCTAGTGAAGGAATCACTGACAAATGGGCAAATGGGTTATAAATCTTATTCCATCTGCTACATGCAAGGCTTTAAGAACACAGATTCATGTCAGAAGACAGATAGATATTGTACTATTATGTTTGTGTAGAAAAAGTCTTGCAGATGAAAGGAAGACTGCAAAACACAGCATTACCTACACACAGGCATATGAGATGGATTTCAGAAAACTTAATCACCTCTTTATTAGGAGACTTACCTAAGTCTGATAACTTCTTTTTTAAAATCACATAAATATGAGGCCATTTGCCCCTCACTTAGGCAATTTGTCTTTCTTTCCATGAATTAAGCTAGATCAGGCCTATGCCACAGCCTTGTGCCCTCTAATAAAACACAACTATGGACTACCTAGGCCTGACTCTGCTGCTGCCATTAGAAGCACAAAAGCCTCACTTACAGACAAATAGACCTGGGGCAATCTGATTCCACCTGACCTTTCCCTTGGAGCACATGAAGGATATCTTTTATTTTGCTCCAAAGAGAGAGGTTCTGGCCTTGGGGAGTAATTCTGATCACTCCCTGTGGGTTCTTGCTCCTTACTTTCACTAGTAGAGTTCAAAAGTGGCTTCTCTGCAAATACAGCTGGTTTTTTCCACTGTAAAATGTATGTGTTATTATTCCAATGTCACACTGCTTTACAATGTTCATCACAGACGTGGAGTGTCATCTCATTTTTGTTGTCCTCTTATGAGTGACCCCAGGGGAAAGGCAGGCAACTCTCTTGTTGTAGTTTGGCCCTCACCTCTTCAATGCTGGCAGCTCAGAGGAAGCAGAGTATGCTTCCTCTATCAGAAGCTGAATGTACACTTCTTCTGATACATCTGAAAAAGGTCATTTATAGGAACTGCTTCTAGAAAGGCTGTGTGATCTGTACAGGGCTCTCCTGAATTGGATTTGTCCCTGGCTTGGGCTGTGAATTAAGCTTTTCTGACTATTCAGTAGTTTAGTCTTCATCTTCTGATATATCACTCTTTTCTCTCTGAACTCATTGGGGGAATGGAAAGCCTTTCTTTACAGGCCCATGGGGTTCCCGGTATGGAAGGAAAACTCCTGCAGATCCAGTAGTGGGCTTTGTGGTTCATTTTAGCCTGGTGGGCTGCAGGCTTGCCAAGCCTGAAATTCAGACTCACAGGAGGCATTTTTTATGTTTTCTCACATCTCCTTATTTCTTCCTTGCTCCACAGAACATTTCGTTCTTACTTCAGAGCATCAGTCTCTGATATCTATATGCAATGTTTCCTGTACACAGTTTCATTCATCAGACCATAAGTAATTTAAGTTAAGGATGTCCTTTGCAGACTTAGTCTAATGAGTAAAGGACCTGAATTTCATGCAGACCAGCTGTATGAAAAATAAAAAGTTAATATTATCTACTATTTCCGCTGCCTACTCCAAATTTATTGTGTTTAATTGAACAGTGATAAATTCAGCTACCCAGTATAGCAGATCCCCTTTTCTTTCCCAAGCATCCATCAGTTCTCCCTCAAACAGTATTATATTTATGGGGATTTTAGGTATTCACCTACAGCCACCATAGAGCAAGATATAAATGGGGACAACTCCAAGAGGAAAGACAAACTGATAGATTGTTAGACAGACTGAATCCGTTTGCAGAGTTGACAATCATATTCATTAACTCAATCAGCCTTCTGTTAATAGTGTGGGTTTGATTGCCATCTTGCCTACAGGTAAATCTCCATCAAAATTACAACCATCAGTTAGTCCCCATTTTTAGAAACTATATGTGCTGGGAGAAAAAAAAAAAAGAAAAAAAAGAAAAATCTGTTGCCGTATCCTTTCTTCCAGCAGCAAAAAGCTGCTCCAAAAGCAGCGGGAGGTGCGGAGCCACAGTGACCTCAGCCGGCGCTGCAGGGACCGTGCGGCACCGGCGCCCCGGCGGGACCGCATCCACAGCTCTGCCGTGCCGCGCTTCCAGCTGGAGCGTGCCCAGCATTCTCCCGCCCCCTGCTACTGCTCTTGCTCCCGGATAAAGATCCAGGTGCGGGATCTGAGATCTCGGACTGGGCTGAAATCTTCTCCAACTCCCCATCCTCAGAGCCTCTGAGAAACAGGGTTCAGGATGGCCACACCTCCAATGTCGCTAGCTAAGGATGTATAGCAGTAACTAAGCAGATGTTGGCTGGTACCTGTGAGAATAGTTTATTATGGGCTAAAATTAATATTACTATTTACTAATTTTTTGCAGGCACTTGTAGGAACTTTTTGAAACATATAGTAATAAACATATAGTAATTACTATATGTTTCAAAAAGTTTTTGAAACATATAGTAATAAACTATTACTATTACTATTTTGAAACATATAGTAATAAACAGCACATATGCTGATATTAGCCTCAAATTCAAGGGCTGGTGACATGAAAAAAATAATTCTCAGTAAAATTCTCTATGAAGTAAATAAATTTCGTAAAAATTTCTACACTTTACAAAATTATTATATCTGATATTCTTATATTGTGAATTCTCAAGTCATAGTCCATAATTATTCAGTACATCTTCATGAAAAAAACAATGCTGTTAAGAGCACTAACACACACATTCCAAGGTGAACAGTGATTATTTCTGTCCAAGCACTCATTTTCATATTTCTGCACACATTTTGTGCTAATTTTTAACTGAGATCATTATGTTTGCAAATAACGGAATCATTGTTTACACTTAAAAGCATCTTTTAGTTTCACTCGTGAAGTTTCCATCATTTAAAAATACATCATATTACTGAAGCCAAATAAATGTGAGTCAGTCTTAGTTTTGTGAATAATAGAAACATATTTTTTCCACTGATAAGGAATAAAACCAAGATATTTTATTTCTCAGCACAACAAACAAACTGCTGGTAGACCCAGAATGTACAGACTGTACACTCAGCTAAAGACAAATGCATCTTGTTCTATTTACATTCGTGAGCTATTGTAGATTTCTACCAATCCAAGAATCAAGCTTCCTGTGTGTTCAGGGGCAATGTCTCTGTAGTCCACAATCCTCATAAAATCTAAGCCATCTTTTCCTGGCCCAGGTTCACATGCTGTTCAACAGAAAGCCTGTTGTTGGGAGCTGGAGTAGGTCAGAGCACCATGCTGTGCTATAAGAAAAGGTCACTCAGAGGGCTGAAAACTGAGGGCAGTTGAGGTTGAAAAGTGGGAAGAGCAATCTGGGAATGGGGGAAAGCCAGTGTTCACAGTGAACTAGCAACTCTGTGACAAAGTTTCCAGGGAGCCACAGTTTCACCCTGAAGCTGTTTCTCATTGCAGAAAATTTTGAGAAGTGATTGTGTGTCCCCTATTCAGAGGAAATTCTCTAAGATCTTACACTGCTCTATATTGATATGGCTTTTTTTTTGTCTGATATAGTGTATCTGGGCCCTTTAGATCTCATCACTTGTGTCCAGAAGCTTTAAACCTGAACTGCATTTATTTTACACAATCACAAGTAAGTAGTGCATGCTTCCTTTCCCCTTTTTGAATGTAGGAATCTATACATGCCCTTCGCTTGTTGTTTTGGTTTTTCTACTTGCATCATCAGGAGAACTGGAAATGATTCAGTGGTTGTCCATCTGTCAGAAAAATGTAATTTTTTAGTCAAATTCCACCCTACTATCAGGAGAATAGACATTTCCTTTCTAGCTGCAGCCTAAGTCAGTTTTCTTTTGTGTGCTCTAATGTGCTTCTGACCAACCAAAGGTTTTTTTGTTGTTTTTTTTTGGCAGGGTGGATGTTGGCTTATTGTTATGAGAGCCTGTACAATCACTGTGGTGGAAATAAAAAGCCCTGACACTAGAGCAGTAGAAATAACAATGTTGGTTTCTTCCCACTAAGTGGAAATAACATGCTTTGTTCCACCAATTTGAGGTACGGAATACCTGACATGAGATGGTGTATAACATTTTGCAATTTTTCTGGGAAAATATCTCAGCCATTCTGCACTGTGCCAAAGCAAAACTACACCAAAAATGGCCAGGTACAAGGTCAGTGATAACAGGACAGATTTTCAGGGCTGAGGTTAATTGGAAGCATGAAGTTTACAAGGACTTGTATCAATTGATAATGTGTCCCAAAACACTTATTTCACTGACTAGCTAATAGCTCTTGAGTATTGGGCCCTAATACCTCTGTGTGAAATCTTTTAAAAGACTGTCTCTAAACTCAAAAAAATAAATATATAATGAGTGATAGACACTTTCAATAACTGATCACATATAACTGACAGGAAGAAATGGTGAGCCCAGTTGAATAAATCATGCAGCTTGCTGAACTCGATAGCATCATATATTTTTAAGGTAAGCCCTCATGGATTTTGAATAAAACAGGAATCACTCAGAGAAAAGCATGCTTTTGCCTGTTCCCTATCTCACTGTATTAAGGTAATAAAAAGCCAGTAAGTTGCCAGATTCACTTATTTCTTTCACTGTCTCCTTTGCAATTCTGCATGGTCACAGATAATAAGGAACAAAATCTTTCTACTACCCACTTGTAACATCATTTTTAGTATATACTCTCTTAAAGGACTTAAAAATATCTGTAGTTAAAAACTATTCTAAAGTTTTAGAGGGACCCTAGATGTATTAAGATTAATGCAAACATGAGGAAACACAAATATCTACTTCAGTGGACAGTGAATCAGGACTGGCTTACTGCGGGAAAGGCTGACTAGGAAGAGAGTATTTTTAAAATACATAAATCAGCAGCATTTCCATGAGGAAATTATAAAACATAATTCTGGAAAAGGAAACATGAATTCTTCTTTTTAAAGTTTTTCCATTCCTTTCTCTCCACAAATTTTTATATATTTTTATAGTCTAATTTAGGATAAACCCTACAAAACTGTTGTCCAAGACTTCTTGATCTTTCCTTCCTATTTGCTGGCAATTTAAACTGAAAGTGTGTGTCACTTGGCATAACTGAATGTCCACTGGGGTCAGCAGTACCTTCGTTCAGACCCTGAGACTTCGTGCCAGCTTTGTGAGCACAGATGGAGCTGTACAATGCAGGGAGACCAGCCAGGTTACTTATCTGCCTCTCTCTCCCCTGACATCCATGAGTACGAGCTGGACACTGGGAAGTGCTGGTGGAGCCAAGGGGAGTGCCTTTGAATCATCCCAGTCCTTGGGCTGCTCTCCTGTTAACAATGTGGCAACAGCAAATTTAAAATCAATTGCCTTTATATAACACTCTCCATTTGTCAGCTCACAAGACAGACGTTTCCACTTTTCTGTGTTGGTTAAGCTGGAGCATAAATTACTGACTTTCCAAAGATTATCAATAGCCTCTGCATTAATTAAATAACACACCGAGACCTCAGCAGGCTGAAGTGGTCTGGGGACCGTGGCATTAGCCCAGCATGAGAAAGACTCATGCTCTTCTGATAGGTCTTCCTGGGTAGCCTTGAGCAAACCACTTACTTACCCTGTTGTGTCCTGTTTGGCCAAACTGGACAACTCACCCTTCCTCATTCCACAAGAGGTTTTGGTATAAGAATAACTATATCAAAGCTAAGAGCACACAGTCTGTGTAACACGGTGATGTAATGTCTTATAGTGCAATGACAGTTATGAGATTTTTTTTGAACTTTGGTCTGGTCACCTTACATCTTCCCTTGAATTAAACTGGGTTTTTTGCCCCAGTGTAAGTCTATACAGTCTTCATAAAAATCTGATCAGAGTATTTGTTTGAAATTCTCAGACTGTCCTGAAGTAAAAGAGAGAGATCTATGAGGGAAAGATGAAGCTACATATGGATGCTTTTCTGTTACAGTTCCTGGATCAGATTCTCAGCTGATAGAGCTACAGGGTAATTGGATTACAATTAATGTAAATCTCTTGATTGATACCATTTAAGAATCCAGTCCCATCTTCTAAAATCAGACTTTTTTTGCAGAGGACTGTGATTCCTGTAATGTTTTTCTGTCTGTTTGTTAAAAGATGTAATGAGAAAATAGAACGAGCTTTAACAGTGAACTGGGCCTTTCTGAATTTCAGTTTACTCTTACTGTAATGTCTTTTTTATGTCACAACTAGACTGCAGATAGAAAGGCTGACTGTGTCGAGGGAATTTGGTGTTTTACATTTAGAAGGAACATTTAATGAATTATGCTGCCCCCAGATAACCCCTATTTCATTTGTATATAATGCTCAGGGCTAAGGATTGTCTTCCTGATCCTTCTCAGATGTTAGACAATACAATTCGAGTGGTCAAATTACTGCTCACATCCTTACTTCAATTCTGCAAGTGCTGAGTGCCTTAACTCCCACTGAGGACATAAAATGGCTTAAATACAATAATAATCTTAAATTTATCAAAGTTCAGAATGAAATCAAATACTTAACTTTTCTTCTTTGTGTGGTTAAAGTACAAAACATACATAAACCTGACCTTTTAGTAGTTTACTATTTGGTTCATTTTATATTAGTACCTAATTTTTAGGGTTTTTTCTATATGAAAAGTACTCTAAAACACTAAATGGCTTATAAATATTCTGCCCCCCTAATCTCTGGAGGTATTACTGACTCAGATCCCACTAACTGGACTTGTCAGTTATCAATTCCACATCTTCAGGAGAGGAAGAACAGGTATTTAAGTTGATGTCAGAAAAAAACTAAGAGGAATACATCAAATGGTATATTGGTAAATGGAATAGTATTGGTCTTAGGAAAAAACTATTTTATTACTTAACAGCCTTTCAGTAAAAACTGAAAAACTCACCAGACATCAGGCTTCAGGGTAGAAGTTTGTTGTCTGTCAGGGTCAGTGGAAATATTTCTCCCCCTTCCCCTCTGCCAAGACACTGGTATAATTGGCTCCATGCATTATGGAAAGCAGCAGCTCTCCCTGTGGCACGAGGCAATTGTCAGCAGCCTCTGGAAACTGGGCCTTACCCCCAGCATGCTTATGTGCTTCACATCCTATGTCTCCATTTCATGTTTGCTTCTATTGTGTTTGTTTTTAAAATATTCTAATTATTTGCAGCCATAATTACATAAGCATATTTGTACCTATGTGAGAGATCAGGCCAGGTGAAAAGTTTCTGCCTGTCCTCTGTGAGGTTAAGCAGGTGAGTGAAAGCCAACATGACTCAGGTGTGGCTGCAAGGACCAAGCAGCTGCACTTGCAACCCCTCCAAGTGACTGGACCCTCACAACAACCATAAAATTTAACTCCTACAAGCAGTGTCCAGCTGCAGTTACACATGTCTGTAAAACTAGCCTGCAAGAAATTAACTAAAGTCAGTCTGAAAATTACTTACATTTTTTAATACAAAATGTAACACTTCCAAAGTGTTGCCCAAAGACTGCATTTGCCCTCTTATTTCTACCCCACCCAGATGTACAGAGAGAGCAGCAGCCTATGGAACAATGATATGCTCAAACACTGTCAGCCTGAGCCTTGGACAGGAATAACTGGGGTAACTTCAATGAATACAGTATATATCACTGGCTACAGTGAAACTGGGCTAATTTAATTACTCAAGGATCGGCCCTGTGCTTCCTCAGAGCTCTAAGTACTTCTTCCTTTCTGTTTTAGTGTGGTTTCATTATCATATGAATGAACAAAGGAAGGATCAGTGGCTGCAGAAGGCTTACCCCAAGCACTCTCATTTGAACTGGTGGCAGAACTCCCCTTGTAAAGAGTAGAAGTCTATTTGGGCCTAGAATGGTGTGTTTTATTGGATTTCCCTCTCCTTAGGATTCTGAATGAATCACTAAGCATTTTCAGTTGATATGGCAGTTTCAAGAAGAAAACTCAAGTCCAAGTATTGGAATAGGACAGGAACCTTTTCGAGTAGCACTGATAATTTTCTTCCACCTGTTTTCCACTTGCATTCCAGCTTTGGTAGAATCACAAAATAAGAGCCTTTTGACCAGCAGCAGAGAGCATAGGACAGAACCAACACATGCTCCATTGCCCTTACAGAATCCAGATGATATAAGTGCAGCAGAAGCAAGACAAGCTGTGAAATAGAATAGACTGAAATAGAGCAGAGCAGGGTACCTCTGTTACAGCAAAGTAACTGTACGTGCCAAATAGCAAACACCTGCTCTTCAGTGGGAGCAATGGTGCATGGAAGAGCTGCAGATCTCCAAGTTGCTCCTCCTCCTCCTAGACATCAATATTGACCCAGCTGCCTTTCATGGTGTCCATAAAACCATTTGTAGGAGAACATGGTATTTTTTTATCATAAGGAAATCTGTTACAAAAGATCTGCGTGAACTTCCTGAACTCTTCTCCCTTGACTAGACCCAGCCAAGTGCAGATGAAATTTTGTCAGGAAAGTTTCAGTGCTGGTGGGCTTGCTACAGCAGACCACCTTAGTATTTGTTGCATGGTGTATTGTTAGATTGTACTTTGTGAATTGTTCCTGCTACTGGGTATGTTCATTTACACATAGCAAAAGATTGGATACAGAAGAGAAAGATGTGTTACAGCCAGAATACCACAGAATATTCTGAGCTGGAAAAAACACGGAAGAATCATCAAATCCAGCTCTTAACTGATTGGGCTATACAAAGATAGAACCCACAACCTTAGCATTATCAGCACCATGTTCCAACTGAGCTAAATCTTGTGGCATATATATCAATCTTTTCAGTGTATAGCCCATTTATCCCAAATTGGTCATTTTGCCAAGGAGCAGAAGATAAGCTTAGTTTGCAAGCATGAAGTGGTATTCACAATATTTTTAATGATCATTCATCCATAGATATTTCTGATGAGTAGTAAAGATTGGTTATTTCTAGCTCATAGGCTAAGATGCTAAGGCTGTGAGCCCAAACTGCAGTAGCTTGACACGTAACTGTGTTTTCTGCATACCTGAATTCCTTCAAAAATGCAAAGCTATTAAAGATATTCTGTTAGCTCTCTGCTGAGTGTTCAAGGAACTATTACACACTGACAACTGATGTCCAGGTTGCATACACTCTCTCTAAGATTGCATCTCAGCCTCTTTGCTCTCTTTACTTTAATGCTGCATCTCTGTAGAAAGCTGATACAGCCCAGTCCCAAGGCCAAGGATATGAATTAAGAGTCGTACTAGACAAGAAATCTCAAGAAAAATTGATTTGCAGTGCATGCAGTAGACATATAAGGAAATGCTCAGCAGGATCTGAACAGGTTTTTTCTTTCACAGGGATAATGATAGCTGCTGCATTGTAGCTGCACTTCCTTACTCAGGCAAAGTTCTGCTCTGTTTAATGTCATCCAGCATAGGAGGACTGACAAATTCTGGTGAAATAACTAAATAATATGGTCTTGCTCTGCCCCAAAAGAAAGAGGTTTATTGTGTCTTTGAATAACTGAAATTTGCAGAGTTATGTTTTGATAAGCCCAAGTAGTACAAGACCATAATCTGAAAACATACAAGCCACCAGCTATTCTGCCTTTTAATCATTAAATGCATTATATCTACATTCACAAAGGGTTGCTCTTAAAACTTTTATGTTATTATGGCACATGCCCATGCTTCTGAGAGCAGTTCTCTTCCGTTACCTGGGGCAGCAAACCCAAGCATGGTTTAGTTCTTCAGCCTCCATCAACAGCAGCTCAGCTTATAAACACCAATCAGTCTCCATGGCTAATTTCAATGAACACAGCAGGCTTTGAAAGAGGACAGTGGAAGAGTGGCCATGATCTTCTTTCCACCTCCACTGGAATAAGGGCCATAACCTCCAGCAAAAGGACAAAGCAGACACCCAGGGACAGTGACCCCTTAAACTACCTCAGCAAGCACTGGCAGGGGCCATCTGAGCACACCCTGAGGGCTCACGACTCTCCCTGTGAAGAATGAGTGCAGACAGCTTCTGTACCCTCAGTTTTCATCTTACCTTACCCCATGCTGATTTCTCCACACAAACAGGCCTTTGGCTGCCCTTTAGAGTCTGCTTGCTCCACGGATATTTGTTAGTCAACTTTAAAACTGTAAGGAGTAAAAATTGGCATCAAAGATGCCCCTGTCATTTAAAGACTGCTTCTGGACCCTGACCACATTACAAAGCTAAACAGAAAATCTTGCTGACATCTGGGAACCAAAATTTTTTGGGTCAAGCTGATTTGTGTTCACTGCAACCTACTTATGATATATTTAATTAGTCCATACTTCAGGGCTGCTGTCAATCAATTTCCTCTGTCAATTGGCCACAGATGGAGCTGCATTGCTGGGGGAGGTAGTGGATATTCCTGGCACTACTGAGGAAGATCAGCATGTCTTTTTCACACACATACCGTTAAACCCATCACCAGATTTAATATTAACAAGCTAATGGTTTGGTAACAACATATTTCCGGACAGAATTTTACTTCAGGAAATCACCTGGGAATATGCTTCCTCCTCTGGAAATTAGGGCATGGCTCACAGTCCTGTATCTTCTTGGGAAGATCTGGAAATGCCACATAAGAAATTGCTACTTCACCCAAAATATTGGCAATGGCTTTTATTTCATCTCTTCCTTACCTGTAGCAACATTTTTTAGGTTTAGAATCATTATAACAATTGTAAGGTCTCTGACTCAGAGGTCTTAAAGAGTGTTTCATAAATTTGGGTTAGTCTGTTTTAAAGGACTGTCTACAGATGTAAGACACTGATTTCATGATTCAGTTGGTTGCTTTATATTCCTCCTTTCCTAAATGAACAAGAGCTCAAAGACAAACCCGGGAGGAACTTCATCTTTTCCAAAATAAAAGGAGCTTAATTTCTAGATTTAGAGTGAGTCAGGCAAACAATGCATCTAATTTTATTTCCCATGGCAAATGGACAGTTGATTATTTTATTCATCCAGTCTTTTCCACAGAAAGATCTCAAAGAAGCAGACTGCATTATAAATGGTAGAGAAAAATGATAATCCCAACGCTGTCTCCTGCTCCTAAATGATGATGTGCAAGGCACATGCATAACTTCTTGGCAAGGATCCATTTGTCAAAATAAGAGAAGGCAACTGCATAAAGGAAAGAGACAATGGATCTTGACAAACTTGTAGATGCTAGCAAAAATGGAAACAAGAAGTTGCTGTGACTGATGTATTAATGTAACACTGCCAGAGTACTAGCTTCAAAAATTAACAGCTGTTGATGCTTTTGTGCCTAGTCAAAAGAGCAAGTGTCATGATTTCTGCTATGTTTGACATTTTCTATAGTTTCTACTCAATTTTAATCTCTGTGTAATACTCAATGCTCAGCTTTCTACAAGAAAGACAGAATAAGTAAGATTCCCACAAATGGGATAATATGTTTGAAGACAGCTGACCTTAGAAAAGAGATAGCAGAGATGAAAATTTCTTGACATTTTTATGAACTCATCATTTTTGCCATTTAATATATAAAAAGAAAAACCTATTTCCACTGATTGATTACTTTAATGAATAAATGTACTCAATGATTTGGTGGCTTGCGTGGATTAAATTTCCCTTGCTGGCAGGAACTGGCCTTGGATGATAGTGTTTTGAGGGTTTATTCCTTTTTGCCACACCAAAAAAAAAAAAAAAGAAGATAGAAAATCAATCTGAATTTCAAACCACTTGATCTCTATGTATATTTTGTAAGCCACTGTCTGAACCTCTGTGAGCTCCCAAGAAGTAAAATTACAGGCACCCAGACTATAGGCTCAAATAATTCTAAACCAGATATTTCAAAACATCATTGATGTGCTGAACAAAACCCAGCAGCTTATAACCATAACCTGCTTCCTTTGCATTAAAGTTCCTTGCTGTAATCAGTTCAAATACTCATCATCACAAAATCCTTGCTCCTGACCTCCATAAAATGCTTTCCAAAACAGCAGTAAATAAACACTTGATTTAAAAAAATGTCTGTTTCACCATATATGGTTTTGACAAGTTTTGGAATGGAGACTAGAAACAAGACTGAAGATCACTGCAGGAAGGAACAGGGAAAAGGAGGGGAGACCAGTACAAAAATTGAAATTTAGAAAAGAAGACCAAAACAAAACCAAAACCACCCTAACGCCTAGTAAAAGGAAGAATTGTGTGATTTTGCAGAGGCACTGAAAAACAAGATAATCTTCTATTTGTGACCCTGCTTTCTTCTAGTAGGCCCATTATCAAACTCATGGGTTATGGTCAACATCACCTGAAATTCTTAAACTCATGAGGCTGGTGTGTAATTCCTTCCTGCAATCCTGGGTAAAGTGCCATGAATCACAGTAGCAGAGCTTCATCTGACATCTCCATACCCATACAGATTTCCCTTTAGGAGATGTATGTGCTAATGTCAAACAAACTTGCTAAAAGCTAAATGTAAATTTCCTCTCACAAAGGCAGCCACCCACAGACAGAGTTGGTGCTGGCCTGGGTCTCTAAATTATATTCCAAACACATTTTACCTTTAAAAAGTTGCTTTCCTGGAAAAATAAGCATTAAAAAGTTCTATAATGTACTGCCTAATTCAAATTCTATATTTTTAATTTGTTATCTTACTTTGTAGATCTGTGTCTCCAGCAATTAAAAGTTAAAAGAGACCAAGCAAAGAGAAGCAAAGAACAAATGCAGGAACCTTCATTTTTACTTCACATTTACTTTCACTAGCAATATCAGCTTCAGAGGGCTTTACTGCAAATGAACCCAGCAACTGCATGTATATGAAAGAGATCTCAAACTATGGTCAGTCATCAGCTCTGTATTTTCATTTGTCCGGTTGTGGCCCAATGTTTTCTCCGGCTGTCTTCGTGCGACTTGTCTCAAACCACACTTGCAGGAGGAAGGGTTTCTTAGCTTTCCTTTGGAGCTGGCTGCTGCTCAGGGAAGGAGCCTCTCGGTGTTCATGTCTGGATAAACACACCTGCCTATTCACTCTGCCAAGTCTCTATTGCTCTTTTCAGTGAGATTTTCCCATTGCTACTCTCAAGAGCCCCAACTATTTCACTACTCAGTAAGGCAATTGAAACTACATAAGCATTTGCTTTTTTCAGAATTCTCAACTGATAAGAGCCACAAGTAGCAGTAGTTTAGAGGAGTGTAGAAAAAAACCCATGTTTTCCACCATTTGTTATCCAGAGATGTGCTGATTATGTTTAGATGAACTGGCCATAAAAACTGCCTCGCTTCTATGGAAGTACTTGAGCCCTGAAACAGATACAAGAAACTACCTAAGATTCTCAGTAGAGACTTGTTTTATCTGTACCAATAACTACATTACCATTAGTCTGTCTGTAGAGTAGCTGTGTCCTTAAAATCAGAAGAATACTTGATCATTAAAATTAGAAGAGGTGCACCAGTTCAGAAGTTCTCACACCAGAGCAGGAATCCTAAATGCATCTGACTGCAACTCAACATTGAGGAAACTTTTTGTCTGGGACCGGAAAAGCAATTGATGGCCACTCATGGCTCTCCTGCAACTACCACTAATGAAAAAACACAGAACTACAGGAAAGACTATTTTAAAATGTGGTTCATTCTTAGAGCCCTGTGAGACTCACCTATGACATTAGCATAATCTCATAGTGATGTGACATCTCCTTTCAAATCCACCCTTTCCTCAAGGACATCAGGAGAGGTGAAAGCTGACAGCATTTCTGTTACACTGACAGAGCTGTGGGTCAAGCGAGCACCACAAGTTTACATGAGGGCTGAATTTGACCTTGTGTCTCGACAGCTCCCGAAGGATCCTCCAGTAAGCAATAATGTATTCAAGGCTGTACATACTGGCATTGCAATGAGATCACCACTTTAAGGGCAACGTTGAGGGCATCTTTCATCCTGGGGCATCACAGAGCATTGGAAAGATGTTCTGCTACAAAAAATTTGCGACAAGCTGCCATCACTTCCTGCAGGGCAAATACAGGAGTCTACTGTTGAAGACAAGCCATCAGAGCCTGCCTCAGGTGCTGACAGCACTTCTTTAACACATCCACTTCTCTAACACAAGCCTTATTCTCAACAACAGCTGCTACTGATCGAGCTGTTACTGATCAGGCATCTTCTCTTTGTCGGCTAAAAGGCAAAAGCAAATCTGTCAGAAACAACATGGCCTAGCGTCCTGTGGGCAGAGGGCTACATCAGCTTCTAGTCCGCTGACTGCATACTCATATTTAGTACAGCCAGCCAAATGTGCTTTGCAGAGGCCTGGGGAAGGCCAATTGATCTTTTGGAGACAGGAGAGAGACTGTGTGATGAATGGGCAAGGCTCGCTTCCAGCCTCCTGACCCGCCTGCCATCTAGTGTATGTTCAGGACATATTTCCAGCTCAGCACAGCCATAGCTGGAGAACAAAGAACAGAATTAGTCTGGACAAACGTGGCACGTTACTGATAGGATACACTGAAATAGCTTAACCTTTTCATCTCAGGACTCTGCATTATGTAATTAGGGCAAACTCCCCTAAAACAGCTTCTTCTTACAATGATCATGTTCTCAAAAACACAACAGACTAAACCCAGCACTTACTTACCTGTAAAAGAAGCCGCAGATTATATTTCATCAACCAAATGTACCACATTTACACATGATAAACCAGGTGTAGCTTTCTAGGTAAAGCACTTTTAAAATCTGTTATCTGCTTCATCTATTTAGCTGTCAGGGGCAGAACTGCTTCTGCCAGATACACACAACTGCTGAAAGAAACAGTGGTCCCCTGCTGAACCAAACCTTAGCATTCAGGCTGGTATGTCAGACACCAGTTTGTTCTCCTCTGTGCCAGTTTTTGTAAGCCTGAATTTCCATACATCCAGAAATAATGGTTGCTTTTCTTTAACGATATCTTCAAATTTGGAAGGCAACTGAGAAATAAAGGATAGTAAATTTGACTTAAAAGGATGAAGCTGAGAACAAAATATGTATCTACAGAACTCTCAGTAAATTTTCTGTGTAGGTTCATATTTCCCTGTCTCAGAGAAATAAACTTCGTAACAATCAGTCCTTAAGAGTTGACTCTTTCCTTCTTGAAGAATAATGTTTCCTGGACTTTCTGTTTAAAAAATACTCAAAAGGAATATCAATGAGACAATTTTTATAGATGAATATATGTGTTTATGAATACATACACACTCTGTTGATTGGTCTCCAAATCCATGGAAAACAATCAAAGTTATTTTGGAATTATCAAACCCAAACTGTCACCTATGTTCAAAAGTTGTTTAACTTCAAAATTGAGTTACAAACTTTTTGAGACCCAAATGCAGATATGCCTATAAGAGACAAAGTTCAGGGATCTCTGAGCTATGTACAAGTGAGTCAGGTCTGGGAACATTTTAGGCATGGTGGTGCGGAGCTGATTTTCTCTTACCCGAGTTGATTAGCTTTCATGCAGCATGCAGTAATGCAGCTATTCTGCCTGTGGATCTGGCCCTGTCTTGCAGCTAAGATGATGATCTTAACTCACTGCAGTGCCTGGGCAGCACCATGACTTGCAATTGTCTTCCATGGAACAGAAGTGAAAAAGAAATCAGTCAGTTTAATAAAGGTCAGTGATGAATCCTGTTATTGCTCTGACTGAAATGAATATAAACATAGGCATCTCTTGCTAAATCAGGTATACATGTGCATGAGGTCAGTATTCTCAGAAGTATGACAAGTGTCCCTTTCCCTGCTTTTGGTGGTGCACTACCACAGCAGTAATCACACAGCAATGGTCCCTTCCCTGTTTCCTTCAATATGCTCTTAGGCTAAAATCAGCTGCTGGGACAGTAACCTCTCTGAGTGCCTGCCTGCAGAAAAGCTTCTAAGTAGCAGTCCTTTTGTCAGTGTAACCTAGTGGAAATGAGACAAAAAGAAAAAATTTTTGTGCCTCTTAGGTTTAAAGTATTGTTTTGGAGTTGTTTTCTGCCTGACACATACAAGAATGGCTAAATTTTAACAGAGACCTAGGGCTCATGTTTCTCTTATAGACCATGGGGTTGAGCAGGAAGAAAGAAGGTGAAGCAGAGGAGAGTCGGCTGCTACAAGCACTATTCTTTTCATGTGTTCGATTTTCCAAGAGCACTTGGAAAAAAAAAAGTCAATTTCATCTTTGCTTTATTCAGCCACTGCAGGAACCAGGAACAAGTCTGGATCTTTCAGTTTGTCTGCACAAGTTCCCCTCATTTCAGTGAGCAGCATGGTCTCAGTCTGGTTTTTTTTCCTCTTAAGCTAAATGAATATCCTGATCACACAGGCAGTGTAAAGGGTATCACCCACAAACATGTAGCCAGTTTGTTACCCACATTTTAAAATTAATGGTGAAACCTTGCTGCAGTACGCTGCTTGGGAAATTTTTATGAGGTTTGGATTAGGAAGGTCCTACTGGTCCTGTTAGTGGGAAATAACACGATATACTGACATTTTTATCTCAAAAACTGTGTAAAAGTGTCCATTGGGCAAACCTGCCTCCTCCACTTCCTGGGGTGTACCTGTGAATAAACAAGCCTTAAGGTGAGCGTAGTTCATTGTGCAAAGTAAGGACACAAAACACAAAATGTGAAAAAGACCTCTTTGCTTCTGGTTTGGGGCAAGGGTAGGAGGCCATGCAAATGGAATCTCCATGCCCTGGGGAAGTGGCTGAGGAAGGAGTGGTACTCAATTATAACCTTGGCCTCCCTGTGGAAGAGGATGGCAGGGCTACAACCGCTGTTGCTGAAGTTAAGAAGATGGAAGGAAAACTGGATTCAAATTGTAACTGCAGTGGGTTCAAGGCGCAGGGCAGAAAAGATTCTCCATTTGTATAAAATATAGATTTGTATGTAAATATTCAACAATAGCTTCTGTAGTAATGAATAAGAAATAAATTGCTTATTTGATGTATGATAAAACCACTATTCTGCACAGATGATGCAGATGACACTTGATTTATATTGTCTTGCAAAAGCTTCAGACAATTAAGGAGAAAACTGTTCTGAGACTTATTCCATCGACAAAATTCTGGTACAGCTAACAGCAATATGATTCACACAAGGATCGTCTGGCATGTGAAGCTTGTTTTAACAGATACCAATGTGACATACATAAAGCTGTCAGGCTTTCTCCAAAGGACAGTCATCCACTTCATGTTTCAAGTGGCAAATTAATTATATTTGACATTTAATTTATAACCTAAGGTATTTTAGACTCGGAACTTGACTATGACAACAGCAGATTAGAGCAGGGCCCTGTTTGACAGAATCGATTTTTCAATTTATTTTCCCTGTATGTGAGGGTCTTGATTCAGATTTTTGTGTCTCGAGCTTGCGTACAGGACAACGATACCTCTAAGCAAAGAAGGCTTCGTTCACCTCCTCCCCCAGCCATTTCGTGGTGAATTATTTTGCACTGAGATGCAAGCTTCTTCTGAAGCCTTAATCACAAAGCTCCACCTAATGGAATGAAGGGAGAACTGTGCCCAGGAAAAGAGAGACTTGGCTAAACACTGCTATCAAGGGAAAACTACTACACAACCGTGAGCAGTTAATCTCCTATCTCTTCCATCTAATTTATAAAGTCTCTTTTTCCAAGGTCTTTAAAACTTTGAGGTTTGAGGGTAGAAAGTCATAACAAAAAAAAAAAAAAACAAAAAAAAAACCAAAAAACAAAGCAAGCAGCAAGCAACCACCCAACAACCCCCAGGTTTCATCTGACTGAAATTGTGACCTTTTTATTTTAGCTGATAGATACTTCAACACATCAATACTAAATTTTACACTGGTGGATCACATCTTCTAGGTTCCAAAACATCTAAAAATTATAAATATATAAAATAACCTGTAAGTGTAGGCATATATTTACTGATAGATGGTTCATTAACAAAAGTAAAATTGCTTAATAATGAAACTATCAACTAGCTTTCAAAAAGGTAGGAAAGCATTTCTTTCAATTTTTCCACTGAAAAGGAAGCCTTCTGTACAATTTTAGACCATTCATTGATATCACAGAGCTGGAACACTACTAGAACACTACTGGAACAATATAATTTCAAAATATTGCTTAAAGAAAGGAGGTGATTAATTTTAAAAAGCTCTGCAAAGAGCAAGGCCATTTTCAAGTTTTGGTTTTTTTTAATTAAGTGCTGTGCAGATGTTAATATAAAAGATCCTATAGACCTTAAAAATCCACTCATAATTTCAGATTTGCTTCCCAGCAAGAGGCTCAGTGTCCACTTTCAGACTTTTTCTATAACAGAATGTACAAATCTAAATGTCACCTTGTATCAAGATAAAGTGTTTCACTGGAGAAACAGGACATTTGTCAGGATCATCTTATCTGAGATGACTAACACAGTGATAGCCCTGAGTCTGTACTATGAACATGTCAGTAGTAGGACAAGACTAGCTCATTCTTTCTAGTAAAAAGAAAATGTTAATTTGGTGTTTAATGGTCTTCTATCAAGAATTGCACTTTGATACTCTGCACAAATAAACCTGGAAGTCTAAAACTCTTTTAATTTGTAACATTTATGATCAGATGTAAAAGTATGACATCTGCAGCAGAGTATCTTGCATTAGAAAGGTGACTAAATCATGTCTTCATCAAATCTCAAATACACTAAAATGCAGTTAAATAAGGCTATTTCATGGCCAGCTGAGATTTTGTGAGGTTTATCTCTTAACTCCACTACTTCTATTAACAGTGGTGATTAAGATGATTTTCTTAACCCTATTTTTATCTCTCCTCCTCCTCCTTTGATGCCCTTGGGTAGCACCTTGGTTCTGGCTGATCTTTTCACAAGATCCCTATTGATGTAGCTATGCACAAAACTTCAGCTCCCCTACTAAATTTGGCTGCACTTGGACAATGAGTTCAATATTTGCCAAATGGCGGAAGACAGGACAGGCCAATGGATGGATAGAAGTGGTGCCTGAGAATGGTTCTTGAGAAGCCGAGGAGAAGGGAGGGATGGTCTGTGTGGAGGGCATCCCTCAGGGACACATCAGGGCAGCCCCTTGTGTAGCACTGAGCCATCCATGGAACCGAGCAGCAAGGGGCCGGCAGGCCGGGACACCGGGGGTGTGGGGACACGGAGACAGAGCTGGAACTGTCCAGAGAAGGGCAGCAAAGCTGGGGAAGGTCTGGAGCACAGGTCCTACAGGGAGCAGCTGAGGGAGCTGGGGATGTTGAGCCTGGACAAGAGGGAGGCTCATGGGGGACCTTAATCGCTCTCTACAGCTGCCTGAAAGGAGGCTGTAGCTGTACTCTTCTCCCAGGCAACCAGCAATAGAGCAAGAGCAAATGGCCTAAAGCTGCGCCAGGGGATGTTCAGGATGGACATCAGGAGGGATTTATCCACAGAAAAGGTGGAACTGGCATTGGAATGGGCTGCCCGGGGGGGTGGTGGAGTCACCATCTCTGGAGGTGTTGAAGGACAGACTGGACGTCGCAGTCAGTGCCATGGTCCGAATGACACAGTGGCGCTGGGTCATAGATGGGACTCCATGATCGCGGAGGTCTTTTCCGACCAAACTGATCCAGTGAAACCCCAGCGCCGGGACACCTCCCCGGACACTTCCCGCGCCGCCCCCGCCCCGCTGGGCATGGGCAAAGGGGCGGCTCCCCCCACTCCGCCCCTTACGGCTGCCCCACCCCCCGCAAGGCCCCGCCCCGGAGGCGCGGTTTGGGGCGCGCGCGCCCGGCCCACCGTGCGGCCGGGGACGTGCAGGCACGACTGCGCATGCGCTATCCGTGACCCTGCTGTTCCTCCCTCCCCCTCCGAAAGGCTGAACGCGAAGCCTCTCTTGGCTTCTCATTGGCTGGCCGGCCCTTTCGGGCCAATGGCAGTGGCGCTTCCTCCGGCGGCGCCGTGGCGCTGTCCGCCAATGGGGCGAGCGGTTGTTGCCGCCCTCCTTCCCTGTCCCGCGTGTCCCGCCGCGCAAGATGGCGGCAGTGGTGCGGGGCGCGGAGGAGCTGGAGCTGCTGGAGCGGCTGCTGGGGCTGCCGGGCGGGAACAAGTACGGCGTCCAGGGGGAGCGGAAGGTGAAGGGAGCGAGGAGGGGCCTGGAGCGGGTGGCGGTGGCGACGCGCCTGGGAGGGTGGGCGTCATCTGGTCTCCTTTCCCCAGTCGCTGCTTCCCTCCGAGCTTCCCTTCCCGCCCCCCTGGCAATTCCCTCAGACACCGATGTGAACGTGGCTGCGGCCCCCCAGATACCAGTCCAGCCGACGTCTCTTTGAGTGGGGTCTCACCTGTGCTCCCTCCAGTCCTTCCCTCACCATATGTTGTGTTGTGGATGTTGTAGGGCCTCGCTGCCTGCGAGCCTGTAGGTTCTGGAAACTCCTTCCCTCTGCTTGTTGGAAGGATCATCATGTGTCATGGAAGGGATTTCGGCTTGATTTATACTTTTTCTTTCAGCACTTTCCTTTCCCTATGCCTGTGCTATCTTGATTGAATGACGTGGGAAGAAAAAGGTGGTATTTTAATAATAGGAAGATATCTGTACTGAGAACGTGTTGCTCTTAAATATCTTATTCTTTAGAGTACTCCTACCTGACACGAGGTTGTAGTGGGGTGGGAGTTGATTTGTCTCTTGTGCCTGCATTGAGAGGGCCAGAGGAAATGGCCTAAACTGAGACAGGGGAGATTCAGATTAGATATTAGAAAATGTTTTTCCCTCTTGTGGTGATCAGGCATTGGAATACGTTGCCCAGGGAGGTGGTGGAGTATCCATTTCTGGAGATGTTTAAGAGCTGTGTGGATGTGGCACTGAGTGGTGATTCAGTGATTTAGGGTTGCAGTGCTGGATGGATGCTTTTCTGTATGATCTTAAAGGTACTTTCCAACTTTCATGATTCTATGGTTCTAGATGTCTTGATGTTTCAAAGTTTGTATGGAAACATTAGTTTCCATTGTTTAAGAGGCATCCGAGGCATGAAAAATGCAATTTAGAGCTGGGAGTGTCACAAATTTATGAGCCCTTTGTTTGATCCTCCCTCCTGGAGAAGGTTGGTTGAGAAATGAAACTCTGCAGTTGTTTTGTTTTGTATTTTTTTAATTGACTGTTTATGATTCGGGTCTTGAACATCTCTGTGTGTTCTTCAGTTGCAAAAACTGCCTTAATTATTTTCCAGCCCAGCTGGTATTTTAGTGCTATTACCATAAAGCATAATGCTGAAAAATTCAAGTAACTAGGTCTGTGTGTAGTTTTTCTGGCTGGATGCTCAGTGGAAAAAAAAAACTTAATAGTAGTGGAAGACTCTTGATACAAGTACAAAAATAATATGCTTTCAGCTTAGATTAAATAAATCTGGACATAAACAGACTCCTCTGTGTGGTCAAATACTTTAAAAGAAAGAGTGTTGCATTTTAATCAGTTTCTTTCATTTTATGTCATAAATGCCTGAATGGGCTTCAGCCTATTGCAGTGGGTTCCAGTTCCCTCACTTCATTTCTGAAGTGAGGTGGCGGTCCAGTTTCCTATCCCACAGTTGAACACATGCTGCTGTCACTCACAAAGACATCATGGCTAGAGCTGGAGGTGTGCTGTGCTCTCCTGCTGGTACCAGTGAGCTCCTGGCTGCTGTTTAGGGCCTTTTGGAATGGTGCAGTGTGTAGGAATAAGCTTTTCAGGAGGTGTGGTTACTGCAACCTGCCTGCTCAGAGAGAAGTTGGATGCTACTGACTTCACAGTCTGAAGTCAGAGTCCTGAATTTGGAAATTAGTTAGAAGTCAGTTAATAAGATTTCTGACAGTGTTAGAACACACAATGCGTTTTCTGCCTAATATTGGCAGAATTTGCTTAATTGGAGCCAAGGGTGTCCTGGTTTGTTCATGTTCTTCTGTAAGAATTGAAAATAAAACACCCCAAAGAGCAAAAAGTGGACAGCACAGACTTGGTTTTGATGGCATTGCCTTTACCAGGAATGTTTCTAAGTTCTGAGGGAGCATTAAAAAAAAACCAAACCAATAGCAATTCATATAAAGATTCCTTTCTTCAATTGTTTGTTTAGTCCTCCACTTGTGTTTCCACTTCCAGGTTCCTGTTCTGCAAACCAACAATGGCCCTGGGCTGAGGGGATTGATGACCATCGCTGCCCACCTGGTCAGGCAGGCCAGGAAGGACCAACTGCTGGGAAGCACTGCCGAGGAGAAGGCTGTGGTGCAGCAGTGGCTGGAATACAGAGTGACCCGGGTCAATGGAGGCTCCAGCAAGGAGGATACCAGAACAATTCTGAAGGTGAGGAGTGCTTAATTACCTTGCCACTGAATTTTGGAGCAACTAGACCTTAAAGATTACAGTGCTAATGTGTGTATGAACACCCAATTGATAAAATTTTACAGCTAAAATTTAAGCTAAGGGCTTGACAGTATCAGTAAGTACTGGCTTTTATTCCTCTTGCTGCTTTTCACTTTTATTGACAAAAATAACCCAGCAACCTGAAACAGGAAAACAGCTAAAACTGTAACATATATGAAGCACAGTTCTTGCAGTGTTCAATGGCTCTAAATGGTGAACGGTGTTCCACACAGTTTAGAGACTGTTCAGTTGCCTGTGTGAGGCACCAGTTTCTTACTATCTTCATAAACCCTTGGTTATAAGCAAGTTGGTGTTGTATTTCAGGATAACACTTCTCTGATTGCTTTAAGGGCTATTCTTAATGATGTGGCAATTATGGGATACAAGCCGTACTTGATGGTGTGGTATTGATGCTAAAAGGAGGTACTAGACAGAATTGTGTGTGAAAACTGAAATCAGAAAGGAACCACTACAAAACTGTCCTTAACACTGAGCTACTTTGTGTGGAGTCCTTTGTCTGCTGTTATTAAACTGTTATTGTAGGCTGAAGCTTACTTCCTCTTAAACACGTGGAAGCAGAAAAGAAAATCTTGAGAGTCCCCCTTGTTGTTTGAGCAGCCAGGTGACAAGGAGCAGATAGCAAAACTTACTCTATTTTCCTTACTCCTTGCAGCTGGTAATAAGTATTTTTGCAATCTTGTGGGAACAACTTGAAGACAAAATTTGCTTTACGGTGTTAAGCACTGTTTTCAAAATTTGTATAAAAGGGCAGTAAAATTTGATCAATTTTTTTCTAGTTTTAAAAGTTTGCTTTAGATTGAGAGTAACATTGGTCAGTGCTGCCAGTGAGTCAGAGTTTAGAAATTTGTGAGCTGCAAGGTTGACTCTACTTGAAGCTGGCAGAGTCCTAATAACTCCTGGCTCTGGCAAGGTGTGCAGAAACCGAAGATAAACTGAAGAAGTATTAACATTTTAACTTAAAATAAAGGAAAATGCATCTTAAAGTGATACAAAATAACTCTTTGTTACTCTTCAAGCTGATAGCCCTCTTGATCTTGAGGCTGGTCTGCCTGCGTTACCTACCAACTTGGTGAAAACCCTGACAAACCATTTCTCTCACTTGAACCCCATATAATCTGAGTTATTTTGGTTTCATTGTATCTGGGGAATATCTTCCATTGGTTAATCGTGAGTTTGTTTACATTGCTTCTCTTTTTGTAACATACCTGCTCTTACTTTCTATGTGCAAATGCTATCAAAACCTTCACATTCATGGTTACTTTACAGATACAGCATGAAAACTGTCTACCCTGTAGGATTTTTAGAACTTCATTGAAGGAGGCACTGACTAATCAGGGTTTAACTTCAGGTTTAGCTGTGGTATGACGAGGTGGCTCATGGAGGTCCCTGTTGTCTAAACTTTTATGACAAGTGTCACAGAGTTTCAGTCATTCTTTGAACAAACTTGAAACTTGTGATGCTATATGTTCTCCCAAACTGTGAGAAAACCATATGAGAATAAATAACTAACTTCCATTTGTCTCTCTTGCCTTTTATAAAAACCAAAAGCAAATTTTCTGTCTTGTTATAACAAAATTTATCTGCTCAGGATCGTTTTAGGGACGATATTTGCAGTGTCAATACATGCAAGAGTATTTGCAGAACTGCATTGAAGCATTAAAACCAGATGCAGAGATATGGCAGTTTCCTGCTGGAGCTGGGATCTCTTTCCATCTTTGGCCTTAGTGACACTGATTGTGTAAAAAAGACAATATGCTGAATACAAATATGTAGATATATCAAGTGTTTCCAAGCAAAGCAAAATTTCCTTACTGAGAAACAATCAGTATTACTTTAGAGAGAATCTCTCCCTTTAAGTGCTTTACAAGTTTTTCTGTGGATTTTTTTAAGCAAGTGTTGAGTAATCAGAATTTATTTTAACACAAGTCTGCTGTGGAATTGTTTCAGCACTAATAATTTCACAGTATAGCAATTAAGAGCTTTTTTTTTGGTAATTTGTTCTCTTGCCACCATGATTAATCAGAAAAGTGGCAGCCTACCATTTAAGTATACTGTGCCAAAAGGGAGTACGGGTGGAAAAAAAAGAAGACCTAAAATAGGGAGGGAAGTCTGAGGCTGTAGTTTTACAACGTGTCTGGAATACACAATGGCAGTCTTGGGACGGTTGCAGCCTAGAGCCACAATTTATAATAAGCTGCGCCAAAAACAGTTCAGTAACTTCTGCTATAAACTTTAGGCTGCCTCTATTTAACCCTTAACTGATGTGGTTCTACAAAATGTCAGTAAATAACTGGTTTCGTGTTTGTCAATTTGAACGGGAAGGATTTTCTGTTTGCTTTGCGAAAATAGGTTGTTAAATTGTTCTTACTAATGTGTTGCCTAAAGCTGTTACTTGGCAGGAAAATTATGGTGAAACAGACCATCTCAACCAGGGTTTTTATATTCATCCAGAGCAAATGCCACAGTGTTCAGAATGGACCAATAAAGGGCTTGTTGAGTTTTGTCTAATTTTGATTTGTGCTTCTGTTATTTCTGTTGGGAAATAACTGGGAGCAGTACTTTTGCTCCAAATCTGTTCCTCAGCAGATCAGTAGGAATGATGAATGTCAATAGCAGTGATAGCATAATACACAGTGCATTATATTAACTTTCTTTTCCACAGGGTGAAGAGTATAATCTTTTGTTTCTTTGATGTTTAGTAAGTGGTAAATTAAGCTGCATAGGAAAAAATAATCTGAAAATTTCTGAGTTGTCATGCAGGATAACTAGTGTTTTATCTGTTTCTCTGTGCCATCAGATGTCTACTTAGGTGTTAGTGAATTCTGTTCAGAAGATTTTAATGTCTCTGCTTTATCAATTTTAGGTATTTTATACCTGAGGATTCTTCCCCCCTCATACTCCATCTTCAGAAACCTCTGACAAATAACTGGTAGCTTGTTAAATTCATATAAAAGCATTCACATAAATGTAGAAACCTCTGCTCTGTGAAGGATAATAACTAAGAGTCTTTGTGTACTACTTCCAGTGTCTCATACAGAACAATGTTCCGTGATTTCAATTAGCTTTACCCCAGTCTCCTGTGCTGCCTGGCTGTAATAATGAAATCCAAATAGAAATCTGAATAAGAGAGCTGTAATTTCTGTTTAATGTACTTGCTTGAAAAATTACTGTTTCCACCAGTGCAAAAGCAGGTTAATCCATGCTCTATTCATGCCATTAATCCACAGCTCTGTACACTGTTTTTTTGCACACTTACAGGTTTAAAGATTGGATTTTTATTATTATTTTAACTGCAGCAACATTTGTTGATTATTTTTCTTCTTTCACAGGAAACTCAGTAATATAATATTTTTCCAGATCAGGTTTAGCTCATAGTTTGCCAGTTAGAGAGAAGAGTCTTGCATGAGAATTAAAAATATGTCTATGTATCAAAAGTGTAGTTCTGCTTTTCTTGGATGTGGCTGCAGAAACCCTTTCTTGGGTTCTGCATTGTCAGGGGCTTTCCTGAAACATTTGGGAGTGCTCAGCTTTTTGTCTTTGCATGGTGTGAGAGACATAAAAGCATTTAGGGCATAAATGACCTCGGGAATCTTGCTGACTGAAAGGACAGGATGCCTGTGTGTACAAGAAGCACATACACCAGCAGGGTGTTGTGGGCAAAATATCCAGAACAAAATCAGAGTGTGGTTAGGTCCATTGGAAGCTCCTGAGTTGTCCTAAGAGGCAACTGTTCCTTATCCAAGCTGCTGTCACAACTGGCAGTGACTAGCGGGGATTCAGCAGCTTGAGCAGATTAAATGGATTAGGGGCCATTGGATTGCATATTTAACAGGCAGTAAGCAATGCTGGGGGTGCTCAGAAGTGTGCTCTGGATGGGATGCATTGAGCTGTTGCTAGATACAGGCTGCAAATTGGATTTTTTTTCCCATAGAACAAGCAAATGGAAATACATCAGTTAGTCCATAAATAATGCAACAACTCTTTCTGTTGCTTTTCTCCCCCTCAAAATGGTGTTTGAATTGCTGCAGTTGTTCAGTGTATGTTAATGCATTGTAATGCAGCTATGCCTTAACTATCTGTCTGAAATTTGAGAGTTTCCTGAGGGAATGCAACAGTAAGTTTATATAGTTACAAGCAACTTCCAGGACTATTTTAGTCTTCTAATCCTGGGTTTGTATATATGCAATTCACTTAAGTAGTGGCGTTCAGTACATGAAAGACAAATTATTCAGATGGCAGCCAGCAGACCTGAATTTCCTGCATGTGATAGAAGTTGTATAGATTTTTGTGTTCATATTTTCATTAATCTCTCCAGGACTGGAACACTTATTTCACTTTAATACAGTGGTCACTTAAGCAAAGTTGACTTTCAGGAATTTTAACACATCTGGCTATTAGCCAGTAATATAATCATCCATGGGAAGCACAACCCATGCAGCAAGATTAACTAAATGTGCCTAATGCTCATGAAAAAAATACGGTGTTTCTGAATTAGTGTGACTTGCAGAATGAAATGAAAATATCTGTCTATATTTTAGGGGAGACAAGTACATGTTCAAAAACAGAATTGTAAACTAATGCTAATTTATACAAGACTAAACCATTTTTGTCAAATTTAATTTGCTCAGTTAACTGACTTCATAAAATTTGATTAACCAGAATAAATAATTGTTCACGCTATAATGGCTTATCTTGCCTTTAAAGTTTTAGGATTTTTTTATTGATGACTATTTTGAGTGTACATATGCAATATAAAACTCAGAATTAGCATGCTGTAATTTCTTTGATGCAGAAATCCAAAATTTTCAGCAGGTATATAACTGTGGTTATGATACCTTCAAAGATAATGAGCTATTTCCTTTACGAAATCCTGATTCCATAGCCTAAGCTAATAAGAATGGAGGGAGGAGGAGGAGAAGATATAATTTCATCTGTGTTAGTTTTCATTATAATGCATGTGGAATTTCTGGTTAATTGAAATGAAAAATGCTGGTCAGAGAATTTGTTTCAAAACAGACAAGTTTGTGTTTTTTGGGTTTTTTTCCTAGTAAAGCAGATCTTTAGTTTGGGGATTTTTTTCCTTCCTGCAAGTTTTTTCTTCTTAACACTGGATTTTCCTTTGTATTGCATTGTAGGAAATGCCACAGGACTGTAGTTACATGTTTGAGGTAATTTGAGCACCCACTAACATGAACAAAGCAGTAAACCAGTCTAAAGAAAAGAAGCTACATAGCCAGGGGCAGTCGACCTTACAGAATTTTAACTATGCAGGGGTTAATATGTTTCCCTGATTTGCTCTAATAAAAGAAATCAAAGCAGACATGGGGATGTTCAAATATTACAGAAGTACAGGAGTCCTGTCGTGAAGAGGTTATCAAAGAATAGTAAGGTGGCTTAAATGGAGTCGAACTTGTCAAAAGCAAATGCAAGGTTAGATGTCTTAAAGTCTCAACATTCTAGTTTTGTGTTTTGCTCTTGGTTTATTTTCTATAAATGCATTGTAGGAAATCCCTCTATCAGTAAAATTATGTAACCGCAAAAACATGCTAAAGGCCAAATATATTTTTTTAATTGTTCACTAAATATTAACCCCTTTCTCCTTGCCGAAGATTTGTTTTTTCAATAAAATGTCTGAAAATGGAATTTGCTGTAATTGCGACTGAAAAATTAAAATTTTTGAAAATGTTAGTTGTGTTTAAGCTGCTTACCTCTGTTTCTAGGGCAGGGAGAGGGAGTGGCTTAAGCAGATGTTGTGTGCTTCTTTTTTTTTTCTTCACATGAGGGGAGTTTCCAAATCCAAGGGAAAGCTGGGAAACTGTTTTTGTAGATGTCTGAAAATAATATTGTAAAACTAAAGCTGGCTTATGCAGGGATCCAGGTTAAAGTAGATCATTTTATTGTTACAGTTCTTTAGAGAAAAGGGTGGGGGGGCAAAAGGTGTATAAATCGGATGACAAGTAGGTAAGATTTGGAGAAGAGGAAGGACAGGTAAAAGAGGTAGAGCTGCTGTGTGCTGCCTGTGTCCTCAGAATGATAAACTTGAGCAACAGTGAGCCTGTCAGCCTCTTGGTTTTTGGTAGAGAATGGCTGCATTCAAAAAGCCATGAAAATGAGTCTTTATGTTAATAGGCATTTTAAATAATTATTTACTGAACCTGAACAGAAACCTACTACTCACCCTGATAGACTCTGATCTGGAATTCCTGAGAGATGGTCTTAAAATGCTGAAATTCTCTCTTCTTAGAGACTTAGACAGCAGCTGAATTGACAATATCAGTCACAAAGAATTGCTAGCAGTAATTTCAACATTAATAAAAGCTGGTGTCAAGTGATAGCAGTTGATATGTATGAAGTTACCAGCATCAAGCTTGAAACAACTTGTCTCCCACCCCACTATTCCTGTGTGCTTCCCTGGTTCTTAGACATTTGGTGTTCCAGAACCTTGCTGACCAGCTGCATGGAGTCCTGGAGGACAGGCATTGCTGCTGCTGGGAGAATAGTATGCTGTCCTTTTGTCATAGGACTGCATTTTCTATTAATCAAATGTTAAACATTTGAATTTGCACTCATAATAAATACACAATTCTCCTGATTTTTGAATTGCAGTAATTTAAAGCCAAGAAAAGTCAGACTTGAAAGTATTTCAGTGGAGTCAGCTTAAAATAAATTGCATTTGTATTTTAAAAAATTTTGCTATGTATAAACTACTTTGTTTAGAGACCAGCATTTAAATTTTACCTAATTCTCACTGTCAAAGATTGATATTTTATTTTATTATCTTATCACTTACTTTCTAGAATTTTTTTCTTTTATTATTTGTTTTGTTTGCTGAGTTAGGATAACTTAAAACTGACGTTTATTTTATATGCATGGTCTCCAGATGAAATTTCTATTCTTTTTAACAGCTGCCTTAATATATCATTTCACAAAGTAAATACTACAGCAGTGTAATGACTTTTTCCTTTTTAGGATCTTAACATGCACCTTGAAGATAAAGTTTACCTTGCAGGAAACATTTTTACCTTAGCAGACATTTTGATGTACTATGGATTGCATCATATCATGGTAAGCATTACTTGCATCATTTTTATATGTCCAACTATCATAATTGTTATTTATCTAAAGGGCATTTTATTGTTATAGAATTTAATTTACTGAATGGAACAGAACAGAGGGAGATAAAACTTGTTTTCAAGTTTTTCATTTTATTCTTTAATCTTTAGCTGTGTATCTGTCAAAAGACCTGTAGTGTCAGAATGCTTTAGTTCCTCTGCAAAATATAGCAAGGATGATACCTATCCCTGTGTTTCTATCATTGAGGACTCTTGCCTTTTCAAGTCTGAAACATCACTGAACTACAGTCACAGAAGTACATGGGCAAATAGATAAATGAAGCTGAAAGGATGTGCCAGAACTAAAAGTAATAATTTCGCTAGCATTAGAGAAATACAAATGCATGTAAATTAAGCTCCTTAATGCATATTAAAAAGTTTGAGCCATAACAAATTGTCATTTGTGTTTCCAGACTTAAATGATAAGACTTGATAAGGTACATAATATGAAAATAACATGGGGAGCTGGTGCTTAGGAGGAAAAGGAAAAAAAATACCCATGCCAACAATAAATTTGTTCTAAGTGGGGAAGATGTTGAGATTATTTGTAGTCCACTTAGGCTACTATGAAGTGCTTAAAAACTGGTGCACCTTCAGTTCTGACCCCCAAGTGCTAATTTAAAGATAAAGCAGTAGAAGCTATTTGCATTTTGGTAGCTGGAATGTGTTTGTAAATGAGCCATTGTCATTCTCTGGAGTGGGAAGAAACCCAAGGACTCACATAAAAAGGTCTTCTTAATTCTTGGGAAAAGATGAAATCAGTCAGTTTTACATTAGAAAATTGAAGGGGGGAGTGAGGATAATTAGAAGAAGATGCCTCTGACAAATGCATGTGTGTCTGAGAATTGAATTCAATCAACTGGGTGAATGGTTACTTTTATACAATTAAAACCAGAGCTCTGGGAGAAGTGTAGAAGAATACATTTCAAAATGGAAGCAGAGGGGAGGGGCAATCAAGTAGTGAAATTCTACCAGAAATGAAAGAATATGTATCTGTATCTTGACTGTCCAGGAGTAAAAGTTCGAATAAGTGTCAAGCAGAGGAGATGAAAGTTTCGTTTCAAAAGGTTTTTGAAAACCTGCTAGAGTAAGTCACATAGAATGAATTCTGTTAAATCATATTTACCTTGTAAAATATCTTAAGCAGTAGGATAGATGTGTTGATTATAGTGTCAGAATGGGTTACCTTTCACATATGATATGCAGACATAAAAAAGACTGTAAGTATTTTCTAAAAAGATGATTGTATATTCTGTTAGAGAGTACAAGTTCAAATGAGACTTTAAAAAAAAAACTTGGCAGGGGAAAATCCAAGCGTATTTTAAATTTAGAGTTTGCTCTAGAGTAGACCACCTAATCAAGATGAAAAGATACAAGTTATTGCTTTGGGAAATAGAACAGATGGTAAAAACAAATGACTTGGTGCTCCTGTGTGCCTGCAACCATCCAGACACTACTTGGGACAAGTTTATAGTACAGCATCTGTTTCTGAAATGTTTGATTTCATCGAAGGTAATTTTCTGAATCAGAAAGGTATAAAGGGCAAGCAATGGGGTGACTGTTCTAAATGAATATGAAAATCTAGAAGCTACTAACTAGCAATTACATGTCATTTGAAGGTTTCAGAGTTGATAAACATATAGAGGCAGGATCTTGACCTGTGGAATCTTGTGTTGTTTTTTTTAATGTCTTTTAATTATTTTTATTATTCTTGTAATCAGAAGGGAATATGTCCAGAGCTGCTCTGCCCTAAGCTTTATGGGGGAGGCAGGGAAAGCTGCTGTATCTCCTCATTTGAAGTGGTTCAGAGAAAGAATTTGTCAAATCCACCACTCTTTCAGCTAAGCCTTGTGCAAAATATCAATATGTATTTCCTATGATGCTTTAAGAAAGGAGGTAGAAATGGGAGACATGGGTCATAGGGCAAACCCACAGATCTTGCTGTCCATCAACTTACCTAGAAATTTGAAAACAGTAGTACCTGGTAGTGCCTTAAAGGTTAATCTCTGCTTTTGATAGGCTAAAAACTACATGCTAACACAGACATTAGTGATAGGATACTGTAAATACTACTGACATACCATGGTCATCCTGAATAAGCCAGTAGTAAAACTATAAACCCTCTGATGCACGTTTTGTTGGAAAAGTTTTTAAGACCAGCCACTCCTATAGCTCAGTTCTTCACCTGTGGTGTCTTGGTTTCCCTGAGTATAGATCATGTATCATAGAATTCATTCCCCTCTCCCATTTTAATTTTCCTCTTCCCATTATCCAGGAGAGGTTCAGGAGTCTGGTTCTTCACTGTCCAGGCTCATGCATTTGACCTGACAGTTTATTTACTGAACAGCAGCAGCCCTTAATTCTGCTGTTGTGTGCCTTTCATTCTCCCTGTCCCTTCTAGTTATGCTAATAAACATAATAGTGCAATGTGTTTAAAAATCCATATTGTGGGAAAAAAATTGTTATTTCAATCAGTGAGAATCAGATTCACAGGTAGTGTTTCAGGGTTCTTGCACACAGAATCTGTTTTGGGTCTTTTAATTAAAAATACACACTCATAGTAATAAGGCAGGAATTAAATCGTACACGCTGTTCTGCATCATAATATAGGTCACAAACAAAAAAATGTAATGCTTGATACTGCCTTTTCAATCAATATAATCTACATTGTCATATATAATTGATGTCTCTGTGTATGTAAGATTAATATTGTTGTCTTATAGACACTTCAGTTCCAGAAATACATATGTGGATATATGTGGACAATAAAATTCTGCTAGGTTAAAGCATAGATTGCAGCGAAAACTTGAATTTAGAAGCATTGCTTGAGGTTAGCTTAGGCAATCAGTAAGCATTAAATTCCTCCTGTGGTAATGAACTTGTTTTCTAATCTGGCAGATTTTTCAAATTATTTTTTTTAAAGTTTCCAGATGTCTGCATTCTTAAATGTTTTTGACCAGCACAAGTCCAGTTTTATTTTAAGAGAAATAATCAATATGATGACTGATCTGCTTTTATACTTCAAAAATGTTGTCAGAACCAAGGAAGTGGTCTCGAATCTATATGTCTGACTTGAAAATTTCTTTAAAAAGGTCTGGAAGATTACTTATGGGTGAAGTTTATATCTGCAAATGGAAGATGCCTCAGTCAAAATGTTGGTGTCAAACCAAATATGATCAAGTACAGAACAAACTAAGTAGTTGTCCGTGAGTCAGAACCAATAATATTGAACTGTAATGAGACTGAGGGAGAAGAATTTCAAGGAGTTATAAATAACTATAGTAAACTACAATAGTAGTTTATTTTGGAGTTATTTTTTCCATAAGGAACATTTCCTGTAATAAACAAACTGCCATGACTTTTTGTTAAGATTCACTGATATGCTACTTATTTTAGTACTGAGGTAACAGGCTTTTCTTCTAAGCAATGATGCTAAAAATGGTTCTTCAACTGAATTGCAAAAGAAGTAGTTTTAACTTTAAAAAAAATGTGATTTTGAGCTTATTCCTTTAACAGCAGAAATTTAGGCAGAACTATGTGAAAGTACATGTATGTCATGAAATATACCATCCAGATGTTGGGTTATTTTGTCTTTCTCCCCTGTCTAAAGGCTAAGTTTAAAAAGTCAGATAGTATCTATCCTTTTCTTGATGCTGAAGAGGTTCATATGTAGGCAGGTATTTTTAGATTTTTCCATGACCTGCAGGTTGTGGGAATGAGGCTTTATGCCTGCATCCCCAATGCTACAGAAAGAAAATATAATTAAAGCTTGTGTATTTTTAGCCCTTTCAGAAACTCTTAAAGTTGCATTGTATGATAACCACCTTGGTGCCCCTCAGTGAGCTTTGTGGTAGAACAAAAAGGCTTTTTTTTCATGACATGAAAGAAAAAAAGGTCTGTCAAATTAAGTGTCTGTTCTTTGCTATTAAAATAATTGCTTTAACAGCAAATAATTATTTTAACAGCAGAACAGCAGCCTTTCTTAACTTGGGGGAATTATCTAATTTAATGAGGAAGAACAGAAAATACCCATCTAACAAAATGTTGTAAAAAATGCCATGGAAGTGATCTCTAAACAATTAACCTAAGAGTTATGTTCAGAGTAAAAAGTAGAGCATGCCACAAAGTGCTTTTTAATATATTTCACTGATAGAGTACATTATGTAAATAAGTAAAAATATCTCGCTTGTTGTGCCTAGAGTACAAAAAGGGGTCTTATTATTAGCATAGCTGTCTGTTTTGCCCTTCAGATGTTTTTTCACTACACTAACAGAATGGAAGAGGACTAGTTTTTCAGACTTCAGACTTCTATTTTTGCTTTACATTGGAGAAATGTGAAGATCAAGAGTTACCAATAAAAGATGATGGGAAGGAAATACTGTATCTCCTGCAAAATATAAAATTTAGCTCAGCCTTTCCATAACCAGGTGCTCATCCAGTAAAGGCTTCAAAAAAGGTTACTTGAACTCAAGGAACTTAAAGTTTTAGTATTTTAGTATTTGCCCATACTTAAATACCTTTCTTCCAGTAGTTTTAGATTGCCTTAGAGCACACACATTGTTCTTTTCACACACTGTTACTTTGTAAATGGTCCCCCAGCTTCATACTGAGCATCAGCATCCAGCTACCATTAATTATAATACACTGCAGGTGATCAAAAGCATCTTTCCCAAAACGGTACTGCTTTTTTTTGGCCCTGAATATACTGCACTTGGAGAAACTCAGGCAGTTTGTGAAACAGTGTTATATTACCATAGCTTCCACTTTTGATTTGTAATGTCTTTAAAAATTCTATACTTCTTTTCCCCCCTTTGTTAGTGCTGTTCTGGTTAGTGCTGTTTACTTGGTTAATTGCCAATAACTCTCTTATATTTCTAGATCTGCAAAAATATGTGGCTGATTTTTATGGTTTTTCTGTGCATTTCTATCAGACTATACAACTGTGGGAACAATGTTTGCATTTCCATGCCAGCAGCAGGAAGAGCAGATTTTCTCATATGCCTGAGCTGGGGTTCATAACAGTACAAAATTGCAGAAGGAAATACATCTGTAGTGCTGTGCTTGTATTCTGGCAGGTACATTCCTTAGGAAGAAAAGCTACTTGGGTTTAGGAGCAGCTGCAAGATCCCTGCCTTTTGGCTACTGCCACAGTTACTATGCTCCTAATTCCCCATTAATTGAGCTTTAATGCTATTGTTCCATTGGTTTAGAATTTCCTTCTGCAAATACTTGAAATTCTTCTCCCTCAGTATTTTCCCATTGGTTCATCTTCTAGTATATATCCTTACATTATTTTTGCTGCTACATGTTTAAAGCTTCCCAGTTCTAAGCCAAGTGCTGGGCTGAGTGAGAGAACAGCAAGGACAAGCAGCAAATCTGATAGGAAACTCCTGAAATCAAAAGTGCAGCATGTCACAAGGTGAAATATAAGACAAGATGAGGGTTTAAAGATCAGGTTTTTTACTCATATACCTGAATATCTGTAAATGAGTATGTTTAGCTCTTTGTGAGCCAAAGTTTGTTAAAACAGATTTGTTTCCAGCTGTCTTATGCCCAAAACCAAATTTTCAGTGAACCTGCAGCATCCATAAAATCTAGTGTTTGTAGAACAAAGTGTAAGGAATACACCATCTGTTTAGCTTTTGAGGAGATTAACCTTGATTAGCTTTAGAAATCTAAACATGAAAAATATTAGGCATGTCTAGATCATTATTTTTCTGGTAAAACTGTCCTGTGCAGATGTGCCCTTTTTTGTTGACTGCCAGCATTGTCAAGATTTAAATTAAGCTTGATGGTTAATTGGCTAACTGAAAATGAAGTGAGGTGAATCCTGCACTGATTGGTTTCAGTATTGGTGAGATAGGGGAGCTGTATGGATAGGGGAGCTTCAGTATTGGATAGGGGAGCTGATGTGAACATCACATTTTGTTCCTGAGGCAGCTTTTATAGTCTGTTTTGAGGACTGCCCCATTTGTAATTCAGTTGTAGTATGTTAATGTGAGAAAAGAGATTATGGTCTAAACTGATAAGCTACCTTGATTACAGAGAAATAAGAAGACATAAAATTGCTAATCAAGAATAGTAATACAGGTGATACAAGGTGGGAATAGTTCTACAGCTGGCTTGAAAGACTCCAAAGTAATAACAGATTTTGTAGTAAAGCTTTGAGGGTTCCGCTGACCTAAATTTGAAAGAGTTTTAAAGGTAGAATTTGGATCTGAAACTGTAGATAACTTTACCTAAGCCAGTCTTCTGATTAAGGATAGGCTTGAAGCTCTGCATTAACCTTAACCATATAACCTGTGACAAGGAGCTGTTGCAATAGTGTGATAGAGACTTCTTCCTGATTGATCTTGAAGCTATTCTGTGTGATAGTACTTTAAATATTTTTATGAAGTATGGGCAGGTTTCCAGTTTGTTTTACTGTTGTAATTTGAATAATGCCATTGCAAACTTAATAATGAAAGCTAGCAGATCTGAGCAATTAAGTTATGCTGATTCTTAGTGACTATTCCATTTTGAGCAATAGTCATACAAAACAACTTCCAATTATCCTATCCAGTCTGAAATTGCCTGGAAAAAGTTTACTCCTGTAGTTAAAATACACCCTGAAACATGAAGTAGTCACTTTGCCTGTGAGACTGTCTGCTAAATGAACATGAAAGGATTGTGCATGTTGTGGAACTCTTCCCTGCACTGCCCTGTACTGTATCCTGACCCCATGAATAGAGAGATGCTTTAAATTCATGCAAGCTTTTCCCCCCTCTCTGTCATGCAACTGTGTTCCACCTCCAAGTCTGTTCCTTTGAGTAGATTAAATTTCCATACGTATTATGGGTTTGAGTTTTACTGTGTGAAATTAGGATAGAAGACTGCTGGACTTGTAACAAGTTACTTGAGTTTAAATCATTTGTAAAATGATCCACTTTTATTCTGCCTTACCACATGTTATGACTCTAATGATGCAGTGCCTGGTGTTACTGGTGCTTTGTATTTATTCCCCATGCAGGCGGACCTCACAGTGCAAGAAAAGGAGAAATACCTTAACGTGTCTCGTTGGTTCAACCACATCCAGCATTACCCAGGTGTCCGACAGCATCTGTCCGATGTCGTCTTTATCAAGAACAGATTATACACTAATGCTCATTAGGGCAAATCTTAATGTCATGTTGGAATGAGGTGTGAGAGTTCAGAAGTCATGCTGTCCAAAGCCACTAACCTGCAAATACTGTTTTGTAACCTTCTGTATGTGAACCGAAACGGTCAATGCCTCAAGTAATACAACTGCATTGAATTGCTGTTGTTCATTCAAGAATTTGAACTAAAGAATTGTTATTGTGTATCTGATTAAATGCAAAAATGGTAAAAAGGTGGAAAAATGGAGTTTTAATTCACTATTTTTAAAAAAATTTAAGGTTCTTTTAATTAAACATTCAAGTGAAATTACATGATCTTTACCATCAATTATTCACTCCTTTTACTATTTATTGAATGTTTATGTATGTCAACCAGCTTTCCTTTCATTTCCATGGATGTTTACACTAGTTTTGTACAAGTTAAGAGCTATATTGTGTGCCAAGGATGTGAAAAAGGGAACATGCAAATGTTACAAAGTATTTATGTGACCGAATAAATTATTTTAAAACTGTAGTCTTAATTTGGCTGTGGAACTTCTTAGTTTTTCTTCAGTGAAGAAGATTTCAAAAGGCTAGTTCACTTTCTGCTTCATTTTGTGGTGTACTGTTTTGACTGTGGAAGCATTTCCTTTCAAACTGGGTAGCAAAGTTAGTGTCCTTAATGATTTTGCATGTGCCTCGCTTCATTTTTTTACACAAGTGCACTTTTCTCACCCTGAAACAAAAACAACCAAAATCCTCAAGATAATTTGCTGCTCTATCAAGTTCATTACCAATGTTTAAAATGGGCTTTAAAACCAACTACACCGTTGTTGAGTCACACATTTGGATAGGTCATTTTACTGTAGAATGTGGTCCTTGATTTTTATTTGTAAAAAGTATAAAAGTGCTAACTTAAATTGGTTAATTACCTTCTGCACGATTCAGATAACATTTCTTTTAAGACACAAAAGAAATACAAAAATACTTTGATATTTTAATTGACAAATGAACTTCTACGTTGGTTTCTTCAGCAGTGCTTAGCAGATGGCTTCACTTGTACATTCTTTTGTTTTATGTGCTACTTAGAAGCCTCTCACCCCCAGTAAATATAAGAAAAGCTATCTTGGATAGATGTTTGAGCATTTTAAATGTTAAAAGGCCTTAAAAAAATATAATGAGATGAGGTAATTAAAATATATCCTGACACATAAATGGACAGAAGAAACTTGGAAGGATAAGCATAGCCTGGACAATTCCAGGCTCTAATAGGTGTTTTCGGTAGATATACATAATTTTATTCTTTATTCTTTTACTGAAGGTTTACAGGCACACCAAGTTACTTTAAGAGCAAAACTTTCAGCAATTTCTCACCATTTCCTGGGGACTTAATTCTCTGCTTCTCGCTACTCTTGTTCCTTGCTATTTAGAAGCTCACCTTATGTACTTACGAAAACCTCTCTGAAATCTTCTCATCTGTTCAAGAGTTGTGGAGTGGGCTTTAGTACAAATGTATGTGAGAAACTTCTTTCTCAAAGCTTTTCATATTCAACTCCCTGAGTGCTTCAGGTGTTTACTGTTATTACTTGTACCCTTAATATCCAATTTATTCAAAAATTTGTTACCTAATAGCATTTATTCAAGTGAGTTTGCTTTTTCCCTCATGTGTGGCAGCAAGTGATGGTAATACTTATAAAAATACCTGCATTTCTACTAAATTCTACTATAATGAACCATTTTCTTTTTCAGAGGGGGTGTATGGATGTGAATCATCAGTGCATTTAGTCAGGGTTTAGGGAAGTTTTGCGTTCATCTTACAGATTTATTGTTTTTATCAATGCTTTTGCAAGTGAGAATGATTTAAGTTCTTTAAAGTGAATGTGCAAGCCTTCAGCCATGAAAATAGCTTACATTACAGCTGAGAATGCTGAAATTGAGCCAGAGCTAAATGTTGCTGGGAACAATACTGTCATGTTTTCAGTTAGGTTGTTGTAGAGATGATGCTACAAAATGTCATATTTTTTTAAATCCCAAACAGCTGCTGTTTTGCAAGTATTGGGATTTCTCAGGCTGGCTACATGCTACTGCTGCAGTATCCCCTAGCCTCTTGTGCCAGTTTTATTTTCTCTGGTGTAGAACAAAAGTGTTACTTGCTGCTGAAATGTTGAAAAAAAAGTTCACCTAGTAGAAAGATGAAATGTTTAGAAGTGGATTAGTAGCATTTAACTCCCTACTATCTAAAAGGCATTTGTTAATTATCATATAGTAACTTGAGCATAATTCAATTTTCTTTCCCCTGCTTGGAGAAACTTTAGGGGATAGAGGGTTAAAAGCAAAGAAGGATGAATTGAGACTTTGCCTTTAGAGAGATGATTGGGAAAAACCAGATGGTATTGATTTTTGTCTCCTCTCCCCCTTTCTATCTAATGCCTTTTGATCAAGGACAAATAAATCTGTAAGAAAACTTCTGAAAAATCACACAATTCTATTTGAGTTGGTCTGAGACTGTATGAGGTACATATACTACAACTATGCTTCATAATTTTAAAAGAGATGTATAGTGGGAGCTCTCAAATTAACATTGATGGTCTATGTAAAGGGTTTGCATGGGTAAATGTTCAGCTGCTTTTAAAATTACTTCCTCTTTCTGTAATATTTTATTATACTTTCACTGAACATTAGTAAAAGAGACTTTGCTCCCTTGCAACCCCTTTCTCCGTTCTTATAACTCCAGTTGCTGAAGGGCACTGTGATGTTTTACTTTTGTTGCTTTGCATTTTGATGATGATGATGACCACAGTGATGTGTGGAATTTATTTTCACAGCATTTCATGAACAGCACCACTTTCATTTGTTAATGTATCTCATCATTGCAGTATTATTATTTTGCATAATTGTTCTAATTTATTCAAGGGGCCTGACATGTTATGGTCTTATAAGTATGTGCCCCTGGGACTTGAGTGTGTTGCCATATGGTGAGATAGTGCTGCATGACAACCTTTCAGCAACAGAAGAATTCAACAGTGAAATAAATATGATAATTGTAAGTGTTCAGTGAAATCCTGCACTTAGCACTTTGTCTTTTTCCCCTTGATGCCAAGATGACTGCTTGTAGACCAACCAGGTTGAAACAGCTGTTCAAGTATAGCATGAGATATGTTAGAAATGTGCTGATAATTTTTAGTTGTCTTTGTGTGTGTAGCTTCACTTTTAAGTTAGGGTTCAGTTTGACTTCTGAAGTCTCTAGGGGTGTTTCTTGCTCTAAGACTTGTAACTGGGCAAGAGTAATTTATAGAAAAGTCCAGGTTTAATACAGGATTAGGAAAGACTGAGCAGGAATGAGAATTTTGGAAAGATTACACTGAGCAAACAAAAAATAGTTCCAGTTTAGGCCTGGGGACTAAGAAGATGTGACCATTCAAATGGAACCAAAGTGAAGGCTTTTGAGCAGCAAAACTAAAGAAATAATTTATGATAGCTTAAATGTGTAACATGCTTTCTGTCCTGTTCCTGGTCATGAGTGCTTTACCTTTCAGGCTGGTATCCCAGTGTTTCACACAGAAAATGAGTTAGAAGATATCACTTCTGGTTCACACTTGAAAGAGTCCAATCCAGGCACTTTTGTTACCTTTATTCCGCCCACTCACAGTAAGTACTTTCTGTGAATAGGTTTGTATCTATTGAATTTCCCAAGATTCTTTGTGTAGAAAGTGTAACTTTTACCAATGAAATCTCCTAGCAAACACCTTAGCTGTTTGCCTGCAAGAGCTGATATTTTCACATATTTTTAATCTTTTCCATCTTGTATTCCTTCTCTATGGTCTATCCAGCCCTCTTCAAAACATTTGTAAATTAAAGTAGACCTTCTCTCAAGAATTTCGTGCTACTGGCTGAATCTTTGGAAGCACATAGGCCTCGAAATGGGGACTGATTTTTAAGGTGAGGTGCACCTTAGACTTCCCAATAGGTGCTACAGCTTTGGAATATCTGGATAAGATAATTCTATAACTTCACTTTGTTTCACTCTCACAGGCATACACACACATTAATTTCAATTATAGCTGATGGAAGATTAATCTGGACCCTTCAATGTGGGTGTGGATCCTGGGTTACTTGCAGGGAGCTGAGACACTTTAAGTAAGGTTTAATGTAGATGTACTTTGCAATGCAAATAAGACATTATTTTATATTCATTATTTTATGTGAAAATGTGTCTTAGAAGTGGCTTTGTCTGTGAAATACACCCTAATAACATTACAGATGAAAGCAGTAGAACTTAGCTATCTTTTATTTTCTGCTTGGTTAAAAAAACAATAGATGATCAAAACACAGATGTTGATTTGGAAGAGGACAAAGTACTTAAAAAGTGATTAGCTGAGAGAGATGAAAATAAAAGAATAGATAGAACTGTAAAATCATTATTAAAAAATCCAGTGTAAGCTCTTCTATTCAGAAGTCAGGGTTCACATTCTTTCTGATCTGCTAGCATCTTGTTTGCATCTCTGCAGGTGATTTATGGTTTGTCTGCTATATGAATGTTGAAGTTGGGAATAGATTTTTCAAGTAGATTTGCTTGGTATGGCCACAAATTGATTTTACAATTGTATGTATATACAGAACCTAGTATGTAATTTTTTTCTATCTTTTTGTTTTTTTTTTTTTTTTTTGGCTAGAAAGAGAGATCAGTAGGCCTATTTGATTTTTTCCCCTTTTGGTTTTTAATATTATCACCTCTTTTAATCTTTGGTGCGTTTCACAGTCTTTAACTTCAAAGTGTAATTGCAGTGATGCAGCTGCTTAATGGATTGCTACATTTAATATTTTCCCCCTAAGAGCAGTATTTCTTCTTTGCATCTATAATTGGATCATGCTACTGCTGTCCCTGATGCAGATGCCAGGTTTCATATTCACCATACACCTGAGCACATGCTTACTCACTTGCTAATCTTAATTTTTTTTTTCTATTTATTTATCAAAATTGACTTTGATTACACACATTTTCTTTGTGCTGGAATTGTATTGCAAAGGAAATTAAAGGGGAAATGCCACCATGCACCTCTTGCTTTGCAGAGTTTTCAGATTCAGACTGGGCCTTTGTATCCCACTGCTTCATGTCTTGAATGTGAGATGTATCATACCTCAGAGCCCAGCTCCGGGCAACATAAACATATCACAGATTTGGAAAGGGGGATCGATTTTGTAGCAAGCATTACTTGTTGCTGCTCTGTGCACGTTCCTGCAGGCGTGGCCTTTATTTTCCACGCTGGTAGTGACTACAGCCAGCGTGGCTGCCACAGAACACCACACATCCCATCTCTCACTCTGCAGGCAGGCAGGAGGTGATTAATTTTTTCATTGTTGCTGCATCTGAAGGATTCCCCTTTCCCCTCCCACACTACCTTGGCCCCTTTAGGAAGATTTTCATCCATTAAACTTTCCCTTCTCTGTTGGAAGAACTAAATCTCTTTCAGCATTTTCAGGCTGGTGATCTAATTTGACAGCTCGTAGGTGATGTCTATTCCTCTTCAAAGAGGCAGGTGGCCCCAGGCTAGCCAGCTGCATTGTGGATTCTGCAGATTTGGCTTGCTGTTCCTGCTGGGTGTCATCTGTCTTCTCAGTCTTGCGCTGGATAATTTTTGTCCTCCCCAGCATCATCTGCCTGAGCAGTTTCTGCCTGGCAGGCCTGTCTGTCCAGGTTGAGCATCAAACGCAGGGGCCGCCCGGCTAATGTGACAAGGCACTGCTCCAAAGAGCGCAGCCCGGGGCCTGCTTTGGCCAGCATCGGCATCGCAGCCCGCAAACTTCCAGCCATCACCATCATGGTCTTGCTCTCCCATCACGGGTGCAGCCCATGGACTTATTCTGCTGGCACAAAGTATGTCCCCCGCCTCGCCCTCTTAAGGGCCGTCGCTCCGATTCCTCCCATCTGGGCAGATGTCTGCCTCAACAGGTTTGGGTTTTCCTGCCTGTTGCCGGCATTTGACTAGGACACCGCCACTTGGATGAAATAATCCTTTCGTGGATTATCATCGCCAGACAGCCTGTGGGGGAAATGACAGGACTCGGCACATTCAGCTGAAGATTCTGCAATTCAGAGTGCTGCTAATGCTAATGGGAAGTGGCAGGGTGATCCCTAAAAGAGAAAGCGGGTTCCATTGCACGGCAAAAATGACAGAGGTTGTTTAGCCTATCTTCCAAAAAAATACATGATGACTACATATGTTGATTTTCATGCTGCAAGCCATAACTATTTCCATATTTTTGTGACTTGATGGCTACTTTCTACAAACTGACAGGTTAGGGGCTCCACAAGTATTGTCTTTTTATAGCCATCACCTCTTTAAGTCCTCCTTAATTTCTTTAAAATATGTTTTGAAAATAAGCTCGACTGGGCTATGAGAGTAAGCAGGGGAACAAAAAACAAAACCAGGCATAAATACAACAAATAGCATATTCTTTAAAAAAAAAGGCAAAAAGAAAAAAAAAAGCAAAAAATAATATTATTCAAACAAAGGAGGAATGGTTTCAGAACAGTTGTCCTAGAAACCAATGGAACTATCTGTCACAGGATTTGCCCTTGTTGCAGTCCCATAATTCTGAACCTGACATTAGTCATGATGTAAAAACTCTTTCCTAGAAATGCAGTAGTTACAATGCTGCTTAACTACAGGATTTCCTTAACAAATAAAAAGCTGGAGCATAGGGTTTAGAGGGGCAAATAACTTGTCTGAGAGGCTATGAAAGAATGGCAGCTAAGCTGGAATGGGTAAAATTAAGATCCGACCAATTCTAGCCTAAACTAGTAGTGATGATTAAGCCAGCTGGAATATCCTGCAGATATTATTAATATATGAGCATGACTAGCATTTACTGGTGATTGTCAAATGCTTACATGTTTTGGATTCAAGTGAAAAATACTAATTTACAGGTTGCAATAGCTGGTCACTTTTAGGAAATAAATAATGTACAAATTAACTATTTTTGAAGTAATTCTTATATTTACTAATTGCCTAATTAATGTAGTACTTACAGACTATGTAACAGTGAAGGAGTGAAAAACTATTTACATTATATACTTATCCTAAATTTAATAATAATGTTAGTTGAAGTATTGAACTTACTTCCCAACGTAAGAAGTCATTTTATTATTTAGACAGGTTCCAGCTATATTTGGCCTGATTTTGGGGGAGATTGTTACAACAAAACCAATTAACTCATTTTTAAGCCTGAGTTTAGAAGATTATAGACATTGTCAAAAAACCCCATATAGTAATTTCCATGAGCAGTTTCCAAGCTTTTATGATGTGGCACAGGATTTAATAATAGAATCATTTTGTGTCAATTCTGATAGCTTTTAAAAAGTCTCCCTTTTCCTGAGCCACAAAATTGCTCCCATTTATAAAAGCTATGCAGAGTAGAACATGGGCAGAACTAATTTCTAACAAAGAATACATACTAGTCCTGTTTTCTGCTAATAAACTAGTAATTGTTCCAGCTAAACTGGCACCTTTCTGGTATTCCAGGTAGGAAGGAAGCCTTCGGGACACTGAAGGCTGCAGTAGCTGTAGCAGAATTTGTGGTCTAATTTATTCTTTATTGACCATACAATGATACTGAGAAGTGTGGTATGTATTGCAGATTAAAAAAAAATGTGTAAAAGAAGAAACAAACGTAGATGCAGTGGCCTAAATAGAATCAACCTGTTCTAGAAATTATTGAGTTTATTGAGTAGCAGGAAGAAAAATGTCACAAACAGAAGTTAATATACCGTAATTTATAAGTGGCCAAGAAGGAGGGGAAGTATATTGAAAATATCCTAATGGTCTCACAGAATCACAGGATGGGTCGGGTTGGAAGGGACCACGGTGGCTCATCTGGTCCAACCTCCCCACTCAGGGTCATCCCAGAGCACTTGGTACACCATTGCATCCAGAAGGTATTAAAGTATCTCCAGGGAGGGAGACTCCACAACCTCTCTGGACAATCTGTTCTAGTGCTCAGTCACCTGCACAGTAAAAAACTTCTTCCTCATATTCAGGTGGAATTTCCTGTGCATCAGTTTCTGCCCATTGCCTCTTGTCCTATTGCTTGGCAATAGGCACCAAGAAGAGCCTGGCTCCATCCTCTTGTTACCCTCCCTTCAGATACTGATAGACATTGCTAAGGTTCCCTCTCAGGTGTTTCTTCTCAGGGCTGAACAAGTCCAGTTCCCTCAGCCTTTCATTGTAAAAAATGCTCCAGTCCCCTAATCAGTTTTGTGGCTCTCCACTGAAGAGCTACAAGTCTTTCTCATACTGAGAGTGTCTCTTGTACTCTGAAAATATTTTAAAAGAAATGTACAGGGATTTTACATCATTTTTTGCTTTTTTTAATAGTTGTAAAAAGAGTCTGCTGCTCTTTTCTATTTGTTCATTTGTTTTTTGTTTATTTGTAGCCCATGTGTCCAGCAGTTGTTATTCACGTTTGCTGCACCTAGAAGCAAACAGGGCTAATGTATGTCTCGTACTATAATTACTGGATCAGAGAATCAATTAGATTGGAAAAAACCTCTGAGATCATCGAATTCTACCTATGACATGCTACCACCATGCCAACTGGACCAAGCGCCACTGGCGTCCAATCTTTCCTCAAACACCTCCAGGAATGGTGACTCTACCACCTCCCGGGGCAGCCCATTGCAGTGTCTAATCACCCTTTCTGTGGGGAAATTCCTCCTGATGTCCAACCTGAACATCCCCAGACACACCCTGAGGCCATGTCCTCCTGTCCTGTCACTGATTACCCGGGAGAAGCGACTGACTCCACCTGGTTACACCCTCCTTTCTGGCGTTTGTGGAGAGCGGTAAGGTCTCTCCTGAGCCTCCTCTGCCTCACGCTAACACCCGCAGCTCTCTCAAGCCCTCCTCAGGCCATGCCCTCCAGCCCCTCTCCGGACCCGTGCGCGTCTCTTCCCCCACAGGAGCCGCCCCCGGGCCCGCAGGTTCGGGAGCGCTCGGAGCTCCTTGGGGGCGGTTCCGCCGCCGCGGCCGGCGCGCCGCGATGAGCTCACGGCGCGGCAGCGGGCTCGGCGGAAGCGCTGCGGCAAGGGACGCAGGCCGGGCCAGGGCCGGGGCGGCCCGGGCTGCGCTGCCCGGGGGCCGCCGAGAGCCATGAGCGGGGCCGGCCCCGCGTCCCCCGGCCGCGGCAGCGCGGCGGCCCCGCCGCCCGCCGACAGGAGACGGGACTCTCCGGCCGCCGGGTCCCCGATCCAGCCCATCATCAAGGGTAAGGAGGGAGCGGTGCGGGCCCGCGGAGGCGCCGAGCCCGCTGTGTAACCCCGCGGCAGCCGCGGAGAGACAGCCCAGGGCCCCGGGAGCGGCCGCAGTGTGCCGGGACCCCCCAGGACCGGTCCCGCTCTCTCCGGGATTCCAGCGCCCGCCAGCCCTCCGAGGTGCGGGGCGTGTGCTGGGGTTTAAAGCTCGACACCTGGCAGGCTTAGCTGGCTCTCGTCTCTCCGAACTGGAAACCTGGGTGTCTCTGTGGGTTTTTTTCGGGGAGACGAGTCGGCCACCGAGGCTCTTGCCACGGGCATGGAGTTTCCTGGGAAGTTCTTACTTTTGGTCTTGTTCACCCAAGTTTTGTCGTGGTTAATCCGCGCTCTGAACCGTTCATACTCAGCCCATGCGTTATTTACTGCAGTCATGATTCTCCCGAATTTCTAAATTATCGTTCTGCACCGTTTTGAACGTGCTGGGATTCAGGGTGTTGAACAAACACAGGTGGATACAATAGAGCCACAAGGCAGGTCCATCAGATAGGACGGGAGGACACATCCTTTAGATGGCAGTGCCATCTTAAAGTCTTTTTTTGGGACTACATTGTATATTTCTTGAAACAGTATTTGCTATGCTCTCAGAGTGCTTTTCAATTTAGCAGGCTTTTTCTTTGTAACAGGCGAGCCTGTTTCTTCACATATATTTAAATAGTAAATACTCTTTTCTAAGACTCAATTTCAAGTCTGGCCCTAGAATACAAGAAAATGCTGACAATTTTCCTTTGTAGTGAGGATTCCTCCTGTCTCTTGCTGCAGAAGACTCCCACACTGAGTCTGTGGATCTCTGTTAAGCTGCAGTGTTTAGCTCTGGTCTTTTACCAGTAGTAAAAATCAGATATGGAAGCTGTACTGAGGAGAAAGGGAATTGAGACAAAGGGTGCTGAGCTGCAGAGGAGAGCATTCACCTTCCAGAAAGGTGTCTTTGGCATCTGGAATAGTGAAAGGTGTCTTTGGAATCTGGTTTGTTGTGTTTTATCTAAGCTGGCAGTTTGCTGGATACATAGGTTACCCTGAAAATTCTGTTCTGGTGCTCTATTGGTTTTGTATGTTCTTGGTGAACAATAGTCTTTCCTCACACTGAGGTACAGTGTGCTGCATGTGTTGTGTTGCCTGGTGTGAGAGTGAGAGAAAAACTAAAATTCTGTCTTTCATTAATCTTCTAGATGTTGGGGAAGTCTATTCAAGACTGCTGGATCACCGACCAGTAATTCAGGGAGAAATACGTTACTTTGTTAAAGAATTTGAAGTAAGTATTTGTATCTTATTGGATGCTGGCAGGGTCTGAAACTTTGAACAGCTTTAGCATCTTTTTAGATATCATAGTAGATACATAGCTTTCTTCAAAAAGGCTTGACATGGATTTTTTTTCCAAAAATAACAAACCTGTAGTATATGTCTGCATCTTTAGCAAACAAGGCAGTAATTTAGGTATTTTTCTTTTAAAACTTTTGAAAAGAACATATGCTTTTTTGGTTGTTGTTTGTTTTTTTTTTTTTCCTGCAGAAGACTGTCAATAATATTCATGTTAGGGAATAATATAGTCCTAACATCTTAGAGAAATCCGGTTGGTTCATGGAAAGTATTGTTGGCCAGTGTGGATTTACATCTCTTTGAGAAGCTACTTTATGCCTCTGCTGGGTTCAATTAGCATAGTTATATATATATATATATATTTTTTTTTTTTTTTTTCATTACACAAGAGAAACTTATGCTGCTGGAAGAGAAGAGGAACACTTTGTGCAAAGCAATAAAATCATTAAAAATTGATTACCTGTTTTGCCTGGAAAGTATAATTTGGTTTCCACAAGATGGCAGCAAAAGTTTAGAAAATTGGAATCTTCTGCCAGCAAAAGGCTGTTTCTCTATAGATTTTCTTTCTTACAGAATGTGGAATTTAAAAATGTAACTGAAAATGCAGCTACACCTCAAAATTCCAGTATGCAGACCTGATTTGAAGACATTAAAGTGTCCTTCCCCCTCACCCCCCACAACCTAGATTGTAGCTTATATTTCAAGCAGGTCTATTTTGTCTCTGCTGGTTTAGCAAAATGTGGATATGAAATAAACTCTCATCAGGTCTTTATCATATGGACTTGAGAGTCAGAAGTTATTTCTTTTCTCTGCTTTCCCTAACTAAGCTATAGGATACAGTAAGTAGTTTTAAATGTCATTCCATAGGAAGGAAAATATTAAACTCATGGACAAAATTAGAACTTGTATATATAGATTGATAATTCATGTATTTGTCTCGTTTCACCTGAAGTCTTGTTCTGTTTCTTAGACAAACTTAATATAATAAAACTTCTTAACTCTTAGATCTTTTTTTTTTAATTTAGTTACTGCTTTATACTTTTATGGGGGGAAAATAGCAAAGTAGAGGATTATTTAAATTTTTGCAATCTAGAATTTCTTTTAAGTGGGGTTAGGACCACTGGCACCCAAAAATTCCACTTGTTTCTAACTTTGAGATACGTGTTTATTTTTTCAATGATTGGCACCTAGTGTGCAAGGAATGGAGATTTGCATTCAGGAAATCTGGAGCCTGTATAATTAAGGACTTTTGCTTGCTTGTGCTCTGTTTCCAAAGTTTTAAAACAGACGTGGTGATCCCTGTCCCACTTCATGTGATAGGGTATTTTTTGTTTATGTAGAGTTTTTATCTAAAGTAAAATGCTGATGAAATTCAGAGTGGGAATAGTGCCGTGGCTTCAGAAAAATAGATTATTTTGTAAATTTAGACAATAAAACAAGATCTAGCTGTACTTGTAATTAATCATGATGAGTAGTGATCTAGAAGAGCTGTGTTATATTATTTTTTAGTCAATTTCATTGCTTTATTTCAGTTAAAACAATATCACTTGCGTTGTTTTCACCTCCTGCCATACTAAATATGAAAGGTCAGACATCAAGCAAGCAGAATCACTACTATGTTATTTCTCAGTAACCAACTGAGTTATAAAAATGAAATGCTTTCAAGCTCTGTTGCTCTCTGTTGTTTTAGAGATCTGTAAATTAGCTATACAAAACAGGACATTTTTCCCCACAGTGTATAAATAGTTGATACTGTCTTTTCTCACAAGGGCCAGAGGAGTCATTCAGAGGATTTTTTGTATTTTAATGTGAAGAATTGGAGCATTGCTGTCTTTTTTTGGCAATTTTATCTTTGTCGTTAAATAAGTAGAGTAACACTTCCATAGACAATGGTCTAGTCTTTGAGATAAAGCTATTAGTTTATCAACTGGGAAACCATCTCTAATTTGTGAAGTGGAATTCCTTGCTAGCCACTCACTTTCTTTCATTTTTGTGGCAGGAAAAACGTGGCCTCCGAGAGCTGCGAGTACTTGAAAATCTCAAAAATACGATCTTTGATGCAAATGAACGTGTTCTTCCAAAGTGTGAGCAGGCAATGCAGGACAATTTGAGTGAAACCTTCAAGAGATGTAAGCAGTTTGCTTCTTATTGCTCTTGATGCATCATTTTGAGGAGTAATTTAAGTAGTTTGGATTCAAAATATAATCTGTTAAAAATTGCCACTCTTGTGTAATTTTCTATTCTTTATGTGCTTTGTTCTCACTTCTGTGCAACTTTGAAAAGGAAACAACAGGGACGTTTTGTGATACTTGGTAGTCCAGCTAATCAGCTCTTGTTAAGATTACATTAGAGTTTTTTGTTGGTTTAAGTAGAAGCTATTTCAGCTCATTCTTTTCCTGTTCACTTGGAAACAGTGTTCTACATTGACTAAAGCCATGGACAAAAGTTTCAGTTTCCTGGTTTGCTGCAACCATGCTGTGATGAGAACTTTAAGTTTCTTAATTTTCCCACAGGAGTGCATAATACTGTCTCCCTTAAATCCTTTAAAATAAAACTTTCTGCTGTATAGCTATGAAATTTATTATTATTATTATTATTACTATTATTCAGTCACAAATTGGGGAGTAATAGTAATTGCATGCTAATTTTAGTTTCATCCTTATTAATATATTTCTTTACTGCTCAGATTTTAGAATAATGTTTGAAATTTATACTAGTTTTTAAATGTGCTTTTTTTTCCCTTACTCGTTTAGCAGGATGGCTTTTTCAAAAGAGAGATTCTTCTCTTAGAGATTCTAAGAGAGTGTGGGTACACAGCTTTAGCTGCCAAATTGATGCAGTTGAAACATGCCACTGTGGATTTTGTTACAATTTGTGTGGCATGTTGTATAAGCATTTAATTTCCTATAAGCATATAATTTCCTGTATAAGCATTTAATTTCCTATTTATATGGCATCTGGCATATGCAGAATAACAAATGGTAAATGGTACTTTCCACACCAAAAGGATTGCAGGAAAACATTGAAACTTAAAATTTAGTCATGCAGACAAGGCATCCTAATACCATCTAACTGGGGTGAACCTTCAATGCTACTCCCTACATCTTCAGTAATGGAATCTCAGAATGGTTGAAGTGGGAAGGGACCTCTGGAGCAGCAGCAGCTTGAGCCAGTTGTCCAGGACTGCATCCAGTTGCTGCTTGGGAAATTAGTGTATTTAATTCTTGTGTTGGGGGGAGGGGAAGTGCATAGGAATGCAGTTCCTATTTCCATTGACAAGTTTTCCCAGGCTTAGTCTCAGGGAGAAAAGAGATGGACTCATAAAGATGTTAAAGAGCATAAAGATGTTGTACCTGTGGAGTCTATACACAGCTGATGGGGAAAAAAAATTAAAAAACCCCTCAACTAACTCAAGAGTTAGAGTTTGATCAACTGTTTCTACTTGCTGACTTGAGAGTAGTTTTTGATGTCTTCTGAGGTGCTGAGTAGTGCACTCGCGCTCATCAGCAACACTAAGAGTGTGGGCAGAAGAGGACCTCACTGCCTTCCTGCTTTTGGCTTCTAGAACACACAAAGGTTGAACTCTGCAATAAGCCTGCTTACTTTTATAAGTGTTAAAGTTGTAAGTGTGAAGCATTTTCTGCAAGTACAGGTGACTCTTGGCACAGTTAAGTGACACAGTGGAATATAATCTTCACCTTGCAACAGCCTTGCATCTTCTAAATCCCTTTCAGGCAAGTTTCTTTGATTTCCAACAGCAGACTGATCTACTGCATTTTCTTGTTTCAGTGCAAGCTGCCAATGCTATGATCCATAGACTCCAAGAGAGGGAGTGTGAAGCGAGAAAGGTAAAGGATAGATGGATGGATTTTTATTTTGTGATCTAAGAGTTTTGTGCTTCACAGCAAGTTTGTCTGCCTTCAGCATGGCAAAACTTAAAAACATTTTTCTGTACCTTATATACTGGCAGTAAACCTTCACTTTGGGTGATTTCTGCACTTATAAAATGCTTACTGCAAAGTTAATGATCTAGCTAACTCTTTCTACAATCTCCTGATATATGGAAACTATTTTTTTATTTCCTTTGCTTTATTTTTCCTCCTAGCTCAGACTATAACATTTGTCACATACAGGGAAAGCTTAAATATAAAAAAAAGCTTATTTTCTGTGGAACAAAAAACATCTACTAACCTACCAGAATGGAAATGTAAATCTTTCCTAGTTAGCTGAGAACATTGACCATATTATATATATTGCTTGTTGAAAAGGAAGTGTTTTTTTTCACTTGTGGATGGGTTATTTAATGAAGAGGTATATTATAGGAACATGCGAATCATTGGAACCTTTTCAGTTGGCTACACACTTTGCTTATTTGAAATACATGTGCTCTGAATCTAAAACCTGGAAAATTATACATTAAATTAGTTTCATGTATTCCCAGTCCTACTTCTTTATTGTATTCCTATGTTATCTCTTTACTTGCAAAATGCTGTTGATTATAATTTAGTTCAGGAAAAACCAAAGACATTTCCATGGCTATCAAGCAAAACAGGCTGTGCATTCATGGATGTAAGCTGATAGTCATGTTTTTCTTTCCTTTTTTGCAACTGATGAAGATGGGCAGTCCAGTTGCAATTGAGCACTGGTACTGGGCAAACAGCACATGTCTGAGCACTGACAGAGTTTGCTTGTGTCTGACACTAGAGTAGATACTCATAGAGAGGGAGGAAATTCTTACAGTTCTGCTACTGTTTGTTTGAAGTAAAACTTTAATAAGAAATTTTTAACTTAGAAAATGAACAGTCTTAGTAAGAATGGTGACTGTTCTTTTTTAAAAATATTAGCTGGATGTTTCCACTTTTTTTTTTCTTTTAATATGTAGGGAAAGAGTAGTTATAAGTATCCAGGATTAATAGCATTTCTTAAAGTTTGCATAGTACAACTTGCTGGCTTGAAACTTTCCAAATGGGAGTAGTAACTTGTAGGTAGCTTTTTTAAAAATACAGGTAAAAGTTGTCATTGTAATGCAGCCACTTGAGGAGAAATACCTTTTTCTTACTTTTCTGAAATTAAGTGTTCTGAAAAAATAATGAGATTTTGGCAGAAAGCATTGCTAGGTTTGGGTAGGTGATGTGTAATTGTGTCAAAAAGTTTCAAATGTTTCAAAAGTTCAATGTTTCAAGACCTGTTGAATACAAAGTAGTGTACCTGTCAAACTGTTAGTGTACACTTGTGTATCTTGTCAGGAGATGTTACTGTATTGGGTGCAAACAAAATGGATCTTGACACAATGTTGTTAAGGTGTATCAAAAGCTGCACTGAAAAAAGTCATTTATTTAGCCCCTGCTGTGTGATCTTGAAGAACAGCAGAGATATAAAAATACATAAATGGGTTCCCAGTGCCTTTAGTTGACAAAAATGCCACACATAAGAAACAGTTATTGCTGATACACTTAAAAGGAGAGAGAAAAAGAAGGATTAATACTCTGTTTTGCTGGGACATGGAGCAAATGGAAGAACAACTGCCTGGGTTTATTTTGGCTTCTGCACTTGTAATATAAGGGGGCCAGACTGTCAATACAGCTCCCAAGCAATCCACAGAATTACACTGTGTTTTGTCATGTGCATTGGATGTGTCTGTGATCTCTTTTTCTAGATATCTAGACTTTTTTTTTTCAAGATAAGATACTGAATGGAATTAAACTTAGCAGAAGCCAAGCAGTAGGAAAATATGAGGGGAAAAATAGCTTATTTATAAAGGAAGATATTAATCACAGTGAGAGCTAGCTGGCTAAAGCAGGAACACTAGCTGCCAGTTTCAAAACATTTACTATCTCTGTTATAATATTTTATATAAATAGCTCATTGCTAATACAATCACCTTGATAGTATTGCAGACATTTTACCACTTGTTTTGGATTTGCTATACAAAAATAAATGTTTTCTTTTTAGTTTCTCCTTTCTATACGACTTCGTGCTAGTTTCCAGATAGTTTAACATTGTGTAGCTCTCATTAACCTCCGTTTTACTATGGAAATGATGGTTAAAAGCTTCCTATTTTCCTCCTGTCAGCTTCAGGCAGACAAGATGATGGCTCGTGAGGAGAAGTGCATTGCTCACTGGGAGGAGTTCATGAGAGAGCAGCAGAACAAACGTGCAGAGGTGGACGAAGAGCACAGAAAGGCTATGGAGCGCCTCAAAGAGCAGTATTCTGAGATGGAGAAGGAACTGGCCAAATACGCTTCTTTTTAACACCTTTTTCAATAATGCTGGATTTGTGCCATGCTCAGTTGCTTCTGACTTGAATTGAGGTTCTTTTGGAAAGCTGAAGCTGATAGAAAAAAGGAGGATTTCCTCTACAGTCTTGGTACGGGAAGAAAAGTTTTGTATACTTTCAACTTAAGTGCCTATCTATGCTTTTTTGGTTCAGGGCAGGTGGAATGCCAGTATTTCTTTGTTTGTTGGAAGCTGGAGCTGAAAATTGTGTGACTACATCAAGCTCAGGGAGTTGCCAACTGGAGTTCTCTCCCATCGGCAGAGTATTGTATCATTTGGGAAAACAGAGACTAATGTAATATCAGCTATCCTGGTGTGCAGCCACAGCCCTTTCCCAAAAAGTAGGTTAATAGATTCCAGCCATAGTTAGCTGAGAATTCACTGGGAAAACTCTATATTCTGCTTGTAGATTTCAAGAAAATAAACTTGTCTTATGGAATATTTTACTTTGAAGATTAACCAGTGAAAGAGCTCAACAGAGTTTTAAATCCAATTGTAATTTAAACTTTTGGGTTGAATGTTCAGTATTATGAAGGAGACTTGCAATTTGAATGGTTTCTGTTAACAAAAAAATTGTAAGGTAAGCTTGGTCAACGATTCCTTTTTTCTCCCTGTAAATGTCTCAGGCATCTCTTTTACTGGTCTAAGCAAAGCCAAAACAAGCTAAAAAAGTGATCATGAGAAGCATATCAGTCTTTGTATTAGCTTTGTAGCTAGTACAGTTTTACCTTAAATATTTGGCATGCTGTTGGTTTACTTAGGATAAGCTTGTCAGAACTTTATGAAGCAATTGAGGGAAGATTTTTGTTTCTTTATCAGCATAACAAATGAGCAGATTAGTGGTTAAATGCCTGTAGTACTGATCTTCTTTCTTACCAACTTTTACAGCATATGTGAAATACTCTCCTGCACTGCTTTCCTTTATCCCAAACTTGCAGTTACCATCAGTGTAACTGAAGAAGTTAACTCAATCAGTTCATTAACCAAGGAAAATGAGACGTAGTACCTTAATGAAATTTGCTGCAAGCTAACCGTTAGTGCAGGAAATATCTTTCCATAATTTAGCTGGTGTCCAATGTAGAATGGAAACAGGTAAAAATAAACAGAATTTACACTTTACCTGTATTGCAGCAGTAATACACCAACAAGGGTTGCTTGTGTAGGTTTATGGCTTGGTTTCAAGGCTCCATTCCTGGCAGCATGTTGATAGTGTGATTAAAGTTGGTAGAGGAGTATTTGAGATTTCTTTCAATAACACTGAATTCCTGCCAAGCTGTTCTGCCTGCTACCGTGGGCCCAACAGCTTCATCAATCATCATTGTGTATCTGGACTGAAAAGAGGATTTGCCAACACTGGGGCACACTGGAATGTTGTTAATTCTCTGTTCTGAATGGAAAAAACATAGATGTCTCAAAAGGATCCCACACATAAAAAATAGGTAAGCCTCTTTTTTGAACAACTCCTATCTGAATAGAGAGTGACTTCTGTAATATTTCTCAGCTTGTGAACCCGTGGTGAATGTTGTAACTAAGCTCAGACTTCTCATTTAAAAAGAAAAAAATTAGTTCTTGCCTGTCTTTAGAACTGGGTGTGGAATAGTTTTGTTTGGAGCACAGACTGGAAGTGGTTTCTCTTACCAGATTATTTGATGTATACGTGCTCAAAGCCCAAATATCTTTCTAACAAAATGCATTTAACTGCATATTGAATTAATTTTTATTTTTGCACTGATAATTTTTATTAAGATTTAGATATCTAATTAACTGTGCACTGGAGCAGTAGGTTTTAGTATTTCATCAATTTGATGGTTGATAAACAATGATGCAAGTGTTACATTTGAATATTCACTGGAAAATAAAATGGTATTTCCAAAACCTGGGATGTGTGCTCCTGATTTTTTTGAAAGCTTAATAAGTACTAGCACTGAAAATGTCTTGCTCTTTCAGGATGTTTTATGCTGAAGAATCTTTTATGCTGGAGATCATTTGAAAACACACTTCTTGAAAATCTGTCTACCTCTTGGCCAATGTTATTCATTGTGGGGACTTAATGAAAAATATCTGTTCCTGAAATAATTTCATTTAGTAACTTTCACCTTTTTTTTGCATGATGCGCTGTAGGTGCTTGGAAAAGCTTAATCATCTTTGAAGCAGCTTGTCAACATTTATAGGAAAACCTTTTTTTCTGTCCAAATGCTTAAAAAAATCTCAACCAATACCTGATGTGTCCAATACTATCTCAGTATGTCCGACTGATAAAGATTTCTGTTCTTCAGAATTTTTTTATCAAAGTGGGACTGTGGTCTGTCTGAACACAATAGTTCTCCACAGTGCAACTTTCTTTGCAAAATTCCAGACTTTGTTATTCACAGTCTCGGCTATTTGGGAGATAGAAAAATCCATGCTTTAATAGTTGGTTTTATGCCATTGGTGCATGAAGGAAGTGTTTCACCTTATACTTGCAATTTTACATCACTAAATTCCATAGCTTTAAAAATCTTGAGGATTTATTTAGTCCCTCTTAAGCCTGATAGAAGTTTGCATTGGATTCCAATGAAGGAGTTGAAAAAGGTCCTCAATATTAAGTTAACTTCCAGTGTGAAAGGTGAGTTTTGCAATCCTTTTCATACCAGACTATGTGTATAACTTCTTGTTTAACTGTTAGTGCTGCTTATTTTGTTGAAAAGTTCTTTGGAACTGAAAGTGGGGTTGGGTGTCATGTAACCACTGGAATATTTTCTTAGTCTTTCTGTTCTAACGAACACATAGCAAGAAGCTGGTGTCTTCTTTGGAACTGCTGCATGAAATCTACCCCTGCTTAGGAGCAATAACAAATTGAGGAAATGAAGGGGTATTTAAGGGTTTGGGGGTTTTTTTAACTGCCTTATGTTAACAACGAACCTAAGTACTGCTCTTGGAGTGTTTTATGTCTAAGGCCTACCGCATTGTTTTATTCCTAGGAATGAGGGAGGGTGCTGATTTGTATGTTCTTCCTCTGCTTCTTTCCATGGTGACACTAGGTAATGCATTTTAAAGAAAAGGTAGATAGTTACAACTGGAACATCACATCTTTTCTGATAATTTATGGCTTGTTAGATCTTTCCTCAAAAATTGTGGGTTTTTTTTTTTTCAGAAGCCAAACTATACAGCAGATACATGGCATAATCAGGCAGTAAATTGAATCAGTTCACTGCCGAGTTGAAAAATGCTGATTATAGTCTCAAGGGTGTGGATTCTGAGGTTGACAGAAGTTCCCCAGCAGGTGTCAGTGTAGTCTGCAGAAGGAGCACGAGGAAGCCTGGTTTATACGAGGTATGAAACAGAAATGCTTTACAATGTTCGGTTGTAACACAGTAACTTACACAGTGTTCTGTGCAAGTAAAAGACATTTGATGGACGAAGCCGCATACTTTATAATATAGAGTGACACTACTTACCAGTGGCATTTGCCCCATTAGAACAGGACACTCTTAAAGTTATTTATGTAACATGTGCTGCTGATGTGAACAATGGTGTCTGCAGTTCTTTTGCATTCTAATTAAAATGTATTATAATCTCAGACTCAAATGTTGGAAATTAAAACTTTGAAGACCTGCATTCCAACACTACTGTTGGTTTTAGTGGATCAGGTTTTCTGAAGATTTGATGCCAAAAATTAAGCTTACTGAAGGAGATTATGCCATAAAAAGGAAATGGGATCTTCTGCAAATAAAATTTTTTAACCAAATCACTATTCCACACATTTTTAAAACAGACCAGTTATTTTAATTGCTTATAATGAAATGGACTTCTCAAAGTATTAAAGATGCAGTATGCCCAGTGCTCTTGGCCAAGATTCTGATCTGTGTGTCAAGGTGCAGCAGAATTTGCAGGAAGATGGAATTGCAGCAGCTGTAGTAGGATATTACTGATTACTGCAACTTTCATAAATAGTTTAATAGTCAAAGATTGCTCAAAAAATCCAGATAATGTAGACACTTAAAAGAGAAGGCAGAAGTCAAAAGCATCAGAGTCTATTTTGGAGCAATTAACAAAGGGAGTTTTCTAGGGGTCAAAAGAAATCCTGTAAAAATACATTACTCCATATCCATTTTCCTTCCAGTTCTGCAGAGTGTACAGTTTTGCATGCAGTATCTTGGTGCTTTCATATATAAGCAATGAGCAAAGTAGGAACAAATTTACTCAAGATAATTGTGAGCATTAGAAAGAAGAAAAGCTTGCAGAAGTCCTGCTAAGGTGTAAAGCTGTAGCTTTGGAAATCTGGGCTCAGGCTTATACTTCCTAACTAGAAATCATGTCGAGCTATCCAGCTAACTTTCAGTCTGCCACCTTCTATGCTTAGTCTGGGCCAAATCAGAACATAGAGGTTCAGATTTTTATTTACTATCATTTCTTAGATGGTGAAGAAAAAGACAACCCTTTCAAGATGAGCTTTTGAGACAACTGTACTGAAGGGTGAACAATACTGTATATTAAAACTGTAATTTAAACTAAAACCTTGTATTTCCTCAGTCTTCCCCACTAATGACTCACTGGGTGGATACAAGGAGACCTGCAATTGAGTATATATATATTTTTTTATTATTATTATTATTATTACTTTTGTTTTTTATCAGACATTGCATTAAATGTGATGTAATGGAATTTAGTGGGAACCAAAGCACTATTTATGGCTTTTGCTTGGAACTCATTACCAACATTTTGAGATGGACATATTCCATAAATTTATCCAGCATTTCATGACATATGGTCCCAATATTCTTTAATCTGGAAAAAAAACCCAAACCTTTATTCTTGCTGCAGGAAATGTTGCAGGAACTGGATAAGCATTTTTACTTGTCTTTAAATTAATTGTGAAATAAATTTGCCATCTTGATTTGGAAGGCTTTTGGGGTGGTCGCTAGTCAGTGCTTTCCCAAACCAGGATATGCAAAAATGCCTCTTGCTACAACATGCTCTAGAATATGCACAGCACTTTTCAGTAGCTTTAGCCCTGGGAAATTTAGTTCAGGATTGCTTGAGGTCATAGGAAGTCCTTTATGAGTGGACACAAGTTTGTCCTTTCCAGATGTTTTTAGCCCTCATTAAATAAATTCCGGTTCCTGAAAATCCCCTCTCCAGATGGCTCTAAATATGTTCCAATATTTACTATGTCAACCAGAAACCTTCTAAGCTGAATTACATAAATAGGAAACACTGTGCATCCTTCCAATGCACTGATTTGAAAGAAAATTGAGCATAGTTTATTTACTAAACACTGAATGTTCAACATTGCAAAGTAGAATTACAGCAGTAGGCCTAGGTGGCAGCTTAGTTTCAAACGACAAATTAGCTTTTGGAATCCTAAGGAGGAGTTAACTATCAAGCTCTCAAAGTCCTAAGGATTCCATTTTTTTTAGAATAAGCAGCCTGCAATACATTGCCAGAGTGGAAAAATTTTCTGGAATCACTAGGTACTTGAAGCTAACAGGATTGTGATATTTGTGTCTTGAGCAACTCTAGGGATGCTCATTTTATCAGCCAATGTGATGAATTTGTTGTCTGGGGCACCTTGTACAGAATACAAATACTGCACAGATACCTAGTGTAGCACAGCACTTTTCTCTCATTTTGTTTAAAAATTATTGTGTACTCATGTATCCAGGACAAGTAGGCCTCACTGGCTACCATCTCTGGTTGTAAAAAGACTCAAAAACCAAAACACCAAATCTCAAAATATATACACATGTACTAAAAAATAATATATTTGGGGTGACCAGAATGCATTGTGTTTTGAAACTTTCTTGCAGCTGTGACTTACAGATGGTACAGCAAATGCAACTTCCTTTAAAACATCCACAGATAGAATATTATGTAATAAAACTGTCTTATTATTGACTTTTTTTTCTTAGCCAGATGATGAGGATAGGAAGGAAATGGACGATGCAGCCCCCTTCATCAGGTTGTTGTACAGTTTGTATTTACCACTGAGGTGGTCACCATCAGCACATGGTCACTAAATGCAAAAATCTTCCTTCAGTTTGTTTTTAGAAGATGCAAGTCCTCGAGAAATGCACGGTGGTCAACCTGGAGCATGGAAAGCCATAGCAGAGTTCCTGTATGCTGTCCCTTAATTCTTAAACCCCTCTCCCTTAGAAGGAATAGTACACCCTTTCTAGGCCCGATTTTTACTTCAATCAAAAATTAAATTGAATTGAAAAATTATGAAAATTTAACTGTGTCACTTTTTCTTTTTTTCTTTTGAAGTTTAACTCTGTTAAATTTTCACCATTATCTTTAGTCAAAATAAAGAAAGAGGCTCAAACTGAGCCCTTGTTCTTAAAAGTTTCAGTCCTCGTTATATTTTCCCTGTTGACACGTAACTGGACCAAGACCACATACCTCTGTGAGGAGGTTATCCAGCAGCCATTGTATCAGTGCTACTGTAGGTCATTGCCTCACTGTGCTCCCTTTGAAAATGCTGCCAGAAAGAGAAACTTTAGCTGAAAACTATTTCCAAATAATTTTCACACGGTAAGAAATTATTCTTCATATATGATGTGATTTCCACGTGCACCTTCCTTCTGCTTTCAAGTTCCCAGGCTGGTTTGTCCCACAGAATCCAATAAAGAAAGTGTAATTTCTCCCTAGGGTCTTTTCTGGTCATGCTTGATATCACTTAACATAATGAACTTTTTACTCTCACATCATAAAAGGTTTTGTTTGAAATTTCTCTTTTTTTTGTACTTCAACAAAAAGTGTTGCTTACATCTCTTCTAAAGAATGCTCTGAGTTATGTGAAATGTGGACATGCTGTCTGGGCCAACCCCTTATCTCTGCCAGATTCAAAAAGTCTGGTTCAGTACAGTGGCTTATACTGCAAGTTTTTATTGTGTTTTGTTTCTTTTAAAAATATGTATGTGTGTGTCTTGTTAAAAAACATTGCTGCCCCCGTCTAGGAACAATGCAACACTCACATCATTTCCTGAAAGAATAGAGTTGGAAGGCAATTATCTACTCACCAAACAGGCTAAAACAACAGTTCCTGATATTCTTCTCAAATATTTCAACTTCCCAGGAATCCGGAAAAAATAATTCCATGAGATGGTGTTGTGAATGAAGGTATGACATTTCAGTTCCCTTTGCTTGGAATCAGACATCCAGAGGTAATAAATTACCATGGGCTTGGCACTGCTGGGAGGGGGGTCTGGCTGTGGCAAATTGTTTTCCTTCAGAGCAGGAACAATGAAGTGCTTTTACATCCTCCTTTATCCAGTGACAGGCAAAGGCTTCTTTCTTAATGAGCTTTCATTAGCAGTCACATAAATTACACATAGAAGGAACAGGAACCTGATGGCCAAGTACATTTATCAAACCAAATTTATTTAGAGATAGGAAAGTACAATAAAGACATTGTTTTTCACATTTAATCTCTGTGAAGTAAAGCCAGTGACATGGTCTCAGAAATGTGCTCTTCCAGGAAAACATATGGGAAAAAATGAGTGGTGACAAAGCATTTTTACCTCTTTCAACTCAGTGTCATTTTTACCAGCATTATCTTTGTCCAGTTTCTGTCACTCAGAAGTGACTGCATCCGCTTTCTGTGTTCATTTTATGCCTCTTCTTTTTGTTTTGTTTTATTAATGATTTTAATAATAATAATTCCTTTTGCAGGTTAATCTTCAGCTTACTCATTAATTTGTGTTTGAGTAGGTCTTAGAGGGGATTGCAATTTGGACTGTACGATAGAGCTTATATTGGCATATAAAAAAATGAAACGCTGCTCCTGGGAAAACAGTTGATGCCCTTGATCTTTGACGAGCTCCTTTTACATGTTTAATAATCAAGGAAATGGAAAATACTTCTGAGGGGTGTATATTTGGATCCAAAATGAAGAATCTTAGCAAGGCGGCAGCACAGGGAACCTTGCACTATTAAATTTGTGAAGTGATAACAAGGAAACTGCAAGTCAATGCACATCAAAAATCAAGTAGTATTATACCAGAAGCCCTTAACTGAATTTACTCTCATTCTTGCATCTGGATGGAGCATGAAGAAAATATTCTTAAAAGGTGAAGGTGTCAATTCCATTTAATTAAGGGAGATATTTCTGATTTAATGAGAATATATAGATATCATAAAACCTTCCTTAGAGTTGTTTTCATTTTCTTATTTCTTTGAGAGGATTTGACAGAGTTCTACCAGCTCCCGGGCTGCGTGAGATCACTTGTAGCACGGCAGCAGAGGCTGCAGAGTCTGTCTGGACTCAGCATCTGGAAGCACATTCAGCATTTACAAGGGATCGCTTGGCCAGAAAGACCTGGACTCAGCAGAGGGCTTTGCATGTCTCCACATTGTGTTGTGTTTGTGCCAGGGAAAACAGGACAAAATCCTGCTCCTGCTGAAACCTTTAGCAAAATTCACATGAATGTCACAGCAGCTAGAATTTATCTGGGGGTTTTGTAATCAGGCATGAGTTCTTGGGCACAGAAGCAAGTAGTCCCTTTTTCAAATAATGACCCTGAACTCTGGTGAGGAAATCTGATTAATGTAATCACTATTCTCATGCCACTGAACTTTCATGCCTGTGCTATTTAGATCTTTGTCAAATGAATCTACTGTTGGAGGTTTTCAATTTATTTATTTATTTCTGTTTTATGAAATAGTGAAGATGGGATCCCATTTGCTGTATCAAGATTTAATTTGTTCACCACAACTCAAAAGTACCTTTTCCAAGCATTTAAAGTTGGAAGGCATCTCATGAGTAATGAGGTCAAAGAACTTTAGCATGTTTCATGGCTCATGCCATGTTTTATGAATAGTAGGCTGTGAAGGGTAGGTAATAAGAGTACTTTGTCTTTTAGCCAAAATGTCACAGTGGCTTTTACATGAACCAAAAAAGAATAGAGGCTAAATTTAGTTTATTGTTAAGGAGACCTTTCTTTTCCTACCTGATAGCCCTGGATGCATAAACAGGCACGTATGAAGGTGAACCTCTTATTTCCATTTTGCCTTCTCTACTCTTGCTCATAGTAAAGAGGTGATAAGCTAATAGTTTCCACAATTGTTTTGGTAGAGCCCTACAGGCTTCACCTTCTGTCCTTTTTCACATGGCCTTGTAGCTGTGACTGCCACAGGACCTGATGCTCTGCTTTCCACCAGTGCTGTCCCTTTGGCTTCACTTCAGCTCAGTGCTGAGTTGGCAGTGTAACACAAAAGGAGTAAAAGGCAGTAAATTATTTCTGCTCCTGCAAAACGGTTAGTGGCCATTAAGCCAGTAACAGATGTTTAACTGAAAGGTCAGATAATTTACAATGTGAAACATTATTTTGGTTGCCACCTTTCACAATTAGAAGTATGTACTTGACCTACCTAATACTCAAAGTGTTTGTGGCCCCATGCAGTTAGCTAAAACCTAACTGCTGAGAATCAGATCCTCACTCCATTATGGGATCATAAGGAAGAAAAAGGAGGCAAGAAAAAACAGTCCCAGAGAATTGAGTGAAGCAAACGAAGAGTCATTATGTCTTGGTATTCTATAATATCTATTCTGATATTTTGTGAAGCCCTTTGATCAGAAGAAATTGAACTGAGCAATAAACAGCTAAAGATTAGATAAGAAGACTCAAGTGTCAGCTTGCTTGGGAACAAAATATGTTTTAGAATATGTTGTCTAGAAACCTTAGACAATCTATTATATATATTTTTTTAAAAATGTGGAATTTATTAGAGAGGAGTGGAATTTATTATTTTTATTTTAATGTCTGTAGAAAACAGGATTGTCACCTTTTCTTAGTGTGCACATAATTGAGCCATGAAGGCTCCAAATTTATTTTCTATGAAATTGAAAGAGAAAGAAAAGGTCTCAAATTGTGTTTCTTTCTAACAGGTAACTTTACTGTGCATCCAAGCATAGTAGCAGGGAGAGTTGTAGGGCTTTTTTGGGGGTTTTTGTTGTGGGGGGTGGTTCCTGAATGTGCTGGTGGAATTGCTGTGTTTTGTGCTAAGTTTAATATCTTGCTCCTGGGATCTGTGTAACTTCTGTGTAACTAAGGAAAAGGAGAAAACCCAGACTGTAGAGACAGAAATACTACATAGATAAGACATAGGCAGTTATGTTATTTTTATGTATTTCTTACTATTAAATGCTACAAAGAGAGAAGGGATCAAAGCTAATGCATATTCAGAACAAAACCCATTGATTTTTTGTATTAAACGGATATTCATTTAATTTTTAGACTGGTGGTTGGGCCAGTGTTTAAGTTAATTATTAAAAATTGAAAATGGACTTTCTGGGGGCTGCTGTGTTGCCAGATGCCAGTGGCCAGATGCCCGGGCAGAGTTTCCCCAATTAGCAGGTTGCGTGCCCGTTCTGCTTGGCCAACTCCACAGTTTATGCATCCTACACGTTACCGCAGTCGAGACTCAAAACAGTAAACACCTCAGAACACCAAAAGTGCCAAAGCCACCTTATTTCTGTTGTTATTTTCTGTAATTATACCTGGGAGGACTGGAGAGTTTTAGCACATTTCTTCCCTCTCTTTTTTTTTTTCCTTTTTTATGACTTGGTTTTGCATCCCATAAACCCTTGGCAATGGGTACAACAGCTGCCTTTCGACTTTCAGGAGATGAGGTCCTCGAGGACATGCATGTTTCAGCAATGACCAGTCCCTTCTTTGACCATGCCAGGTGTTGCTGGTCTGACCAAGAGAGTGGCCATCGTTTGTTACGGCCTCCTTGAGTGGTGTGGGACTCGCCCTCAAGGGTCCCAAAGGTTCACTCCTGTGAGTTCTCTCCTCTCCTTTCTATTTTGTGCTTGGCTTCCTAGTGAGCAATGATGCCCTCTGAGCTCTAACTTCCATCTTTTGCCCACTTTTCTCCTCAAAAAGCCTATTGCACAGTTCTGGGGATTTTCTTCCTTTTTTTTTCCTCTTTCTTTAACATGAAAAGGTCAGTTTGGTTTACTTTATGGTAGAAAGTATGAGGCTCTACAGCGGAAAAGGTGGATGCAAGTTGTTTTCATAGAGTTTAATTAAGGTTAAGTGGAGTTCCCCCAAAGTTTGTGCTGGTGCTCTCTAATGTTTGATTTGGAGGAAGGCGCAAGCAGTGGGATCGTAAAATCAACACGTGCCCCAAAGAAATTACTCAGTCACATTTAGAGAGGAGGAGAAGGAAATGTGGAAGGATGTAACAAATATCAGGCAATCTGACATGATGGTGAAGCTGCTATTGCAGTGTAATGTGATTTAGAGAACAATGTTGACTATTTGTAGATACTGGATTTTAATTCACTGAAACCAGCTGGGAAAAAGACACAGCTGTGGCTGTGAAGAATTGAGAGAAAGGATCTTTCCATCATGCCACGTTGGCTGAAAAGCAAAGAGATATATGGGAAATGAGGTAGTATTAAGAGAAGAATAAAGAACAGTACTAAAATAATGTAAAACCTTGATATATAGTATGTACTTGGACTACTAAATACAGTCTGGTCCACCTCAGAAGAAATATGATTGAAAAGGACAGGAAAAATCTAATGAAGTTTTGAGAGGTGTGTATGTAGGGAGAAAGTTTTAGAGGCATGGTGTGGAGTCTGAAGTTTTTAATACAGTAAACAGCACAAAGTAAATCATAGATCTATTCAAATTCCTTTATTATCCAAGAGTAGAGAGAAAATGGATTAAATCTATTTGACTGTTACAACTGATTAGAGAAATTGAGTTTTTTATATAACACAATTGATTTTATATAACAGCAATTGACTTGTTGTCCACACTATAGGTTGTCATTGGCCAACTGCTTTGTTGGTGAACTTTCTGGGAAAATGGTCCACACTTCATCGAAGGACTCTGCTTAGGAAACTTTCCATTGGCTTTCTTGGCCTAATTTCATTGTGACCTTTCCTCGCTCTTGAACACTATCCTTTGCACAACACTTTTTAACACAGATGAAGGCATCTCATCAGACACCTCTCTTAAGGTATGTGTTATCTATGCATTTTAGTTCTTCAAACAATTTATTTCACAATGTATATTGTGTAACAGTTGCTATCTAACTCTTAGGGAACTCTCGGAACGAATTAACAAAAAACGTCACATTTTACTGGAAGTATGATGTATCCTTTTTCCTTTAAGATTCCCACATCCTATTGCACCTCGCTGTTTTCCTGGGTAGATAAACATTCATGTGCATTTCACAAAATTCTTGAAGAGGAGAATGTACATATCTGGTCATATCTGGTTTATTTTCAGTGTTAAACTTGTCAGTGAATTTTGGGCAGGAAGAATGAGCAGTGCAGTTGGTTGGGAATACCTTGTTGGAGCTGGGGTGACATTGGATCCTGCATGGCTTTGATAGGTCCCCTGGGAGGAAACTAAATAGCACATTGGCTGGGGGAGAGAGAGGACTTGCTTCTGCTAGGAAAATACAAAGAATCCAATTATGTTTTTCCCTATAAAGCAAATACATCCATGCCGTTAGAATTACTTTCTGGGCTTTCAAATGAATTTAACCATGCAAAGGTGTTGAAAGGCAAAGTGAATGCAGTCCATGCCAAACTTTATACTTTGTTGTAATACTTTGTTGCTCTTGCTTATTAAGAGTTTGCTGTAAATAAGGTTTCTATCTGTGTGTCCCTATTTGCTTTATGTGGAATTAATAGTCCAGCAGCATGTTTGCCTACAGCTCCTTTTGCTTCCAGCTTTTCTGAAGTGTAACATACCTATCTTTCTCTGTTTTAATACCACTGGAATAGTTGTGCACTTCAGTGGAGGCTGACTCCAGTGCCTGCTGGAGAGCAAGACTGACTTCTGAAGGTGAGAGAAGGGCATCTTGCAGATGAGGAAACTGTGAGGTTTTCCCAGTGCTGGCACAAGGAAAGTAGCGTTGCTGTCCTTAAGGGTGGCATAAGGAGCATCAAGAAAGCTGAGCCAGGCTTTCCTTTTACACTAAAATGATGCTGCTGGACAAAAACTAAGGCGTCATCCAAATGAAATTTTTCCTGGTCAACAGTGGGCTATAGACAAGGAGAAAATCCAAATATCCTCTCCTTGGAAAAAAATAAACTAACACGAAGTAAACCCCATCAACCCCATCCACCAAAAGCTGCAATCCCCCATCCTCCAGGTCCCATGTTCCTGAATCTGATCACATACTTCTGCTTCAGCAAAGAGAAGAATTCCATGAGAACTTAATACTTCAGTTCTGAGCTTCCCACAGAGCAGCTGGCTTGGGTTCCTTCACAGAGATAGGGTAAGCAGTAGGTGATGGAAGGTTTTCCCGTTAGTACTGGCATATTCCACAAAGCAGGGAAGGTATAGAAACAGATATAAATTAATAATTAAAAATAACCCACTTTCACCACCAACAACAGAGAAAATACTTTCCATGCTATGTAAGTAATACATCAACATTTAAGCTGATTAAAATTTGATAAACTACTAACTTCCCCATTTTCTGATAGGAAGGCTGGGGCCCAAGATAAAGCAGTGTCATGCTGGGGAGGACAAATACCTTAGCATCCAAACTTTCAAAGCATTTATTTTGTTAAGACTGATCCCTGCTTCCTTTGTAACTCTTTGTTTATTAATGAGTTGACTCATCCAAAGTCCAGCAGCTTGTTTCCACACCAGAGAGATGGATTTGCACCTCTGCCAAGTGGAGTCAGAGGCAGAGATAACAGCCAGTAACAACAAAAGTCTTCCCTGGTCCCTTTGCCAAGAACAATTGACAGAAAGGACTTGAGGAGTAACTTATCACCAGCACAGGGAGAGGCAGAAGCTCTGGAAGCAGAGGGGCTGATGCTTGCCTGCCACAGATAAACAGCAGGCTGCAGCCCAGAGCCAACATGCTTTGCAGGCTTTACCTGGTGGAGGAGGAGAAGGAGGCAGAGGCACCCAGCAGTTGCTGGAACATTCCGGGAGAGCCAGCCAGTTATTTTAAGTGGTCTACCACTTAGTACCAGCCTAATGCAGCAGGCTTTTCTTCAGGTGCCAAAGCCACACTGACAAAACCCTGAGATAATTAGGTCCTGAGGTAAGTGTTGTCCAAAAATGCACACACATCCTTGAGATGGTTGAGGTCTTCTCAGGTGAAGTGCTGGGTTTTTCACATGTGAGCAACAGTCAGGTCCTGTAGTAAGGGTGATGTGAAACGAGCTCACAGCAGTTCACATTTGACATTTCAACCTGTTTCTTTCCAGTGTTATTCTACAAAATAGTGATCATCTGTTCATATCAATGCTTCTGTGTTTGAGCTGGCTGACTCTTTTGCTCAAGGGTAAAATTATAGCAACACCTGAGGCAAATTCTCTTACAAAAACTATATCAGAATTTGAGCTTGTTACTGCATTACAGTTCTCTCTGAGAGGAGATCCATCTGCTAGCTAATCAGAGAAACTCAGGCTTCACCAAAATGATAACTCTAAATTAAGCTTTGCAGCTGATATTTGCATGTCTTTTTGGACAGAAGACTCATCTTACCAAACAGCATGTTAAATGTAAGCAGAGCACTGATGGAGATAAAAGTTCTGTTACACAAATCTCATAATGATTAATGAAATACAATTCAATGTGTTTAGTTTAACAAAAGAATATAGAAAATCTGGGGGTTTAGAGTGGGCAGAAGAGGGAAACGGTATGTTGTGGATTGTATGTTGTGGTGGTATGTTGACAGCTGGCCTTCATGATGCTAAACCCACTTCAGATTAAGGAGAAACTGGAGCATGCAATTTTTTCTACATCACTTGTATGCCTTAAAACAAATTTACTTCTTGATATGACTCAATGTCAGAAACCGTGTTTCCAATCTGGTTTGGTAGAGATTATTTTTTGTTATTTTTCCCTCTTCCCTGTCAATACAGCTAGATTGTATTGAGATCCTTCCACTTTTTTTTCTGAGGAGTGGTTTTTTCCGCAACTTCATCCAGCTTTCTCATTTGAGCTTTTATTGTACCATGTATTAGTCTTCAGCTTGCAACATGCTTTTTGCAAGGGTCACAGAGACACATGCTTCCCCCCCAAAACAAGTATTCAATTCCATCTCCACTTATATTTGTTTGATCATGCTACTTCTCACTTCGGATCTCAGATTTGGCTTCCATGAAGCATCGTACCTAATTTAGGACTCTAGTTCCTTCTACACAGGACAGAGAAATTGCTATCAATTTTTAAACTTTAAATTTTCTGGTATTTTGAATTCTAAAGTTAGGCTTTACTGAACTATTAACATTATTTTTGTTTCACAGCAGAAACAACAGAGGTAAAAAAACATCATGAAGATGGTTTGCAATGAAATTTTTCATAACCACTAGACCAAGAGATGAGAAAGTTACTGATTTCTGAGGTATGAGTTCAGGATGGCAAAATAATGATTTCCTCTGAATCACCAATATTATTATAAAAACTGAACATCCAAAATGTACTTAGGCTGTAATCTTTGTTTATGAGCCCATCTCAACCTCCACCCTTCTCACTCCCACTTTACCCCATAAAGTCAGATTTTTAGCACCAGAGACCATGCCTTTTCCACTTATATTTTTTTAAGAGCTTATCCCATTTTTGCTTGCTCTATAAATAACTAATAACTAGTGTGGTGCCGAGGAAGGAAAGAAAAAAACACGTACATTAGATCACAAGGCAAAATAAGAAATTGACAAATATAAATATTTTCCTTTCAAAATGCAATTGCTCTTGGGACAAATCAACACAGCCAGTGTTATGAATGAAATTCACCTCTTCATTGTAGCACCCCTGCTCCTGACTAAAGACACTGCCATGCCGTGCAAGGACATTTGGGACACCTAAATGACCAGGCAGACCAGCACTATGGGCCGGTCACCGAGAGCCCCCTTGCAAGCCACTGTCAGGCAGTGGCTGCAGAGCCAAGGCCAGAGATGCTCCATGAGCTGCCTGAATCCCTGATGGGGCTCAGCAGTGCTCCCTACCTTGTGGCCTTGGTGCCCTTCCCTTGTGCCAGGTGCTTGGAGCAGGATTGGTGCCCCAATGGGCTCCATCAGGTGAAGGTGTGCACAGCTGTGCCAGCACAAGAGGGAAGGGATGAGCAGGGAGAAGGAGTGGAGGGGCCAGGAGCTGCTGATGCCATCATGACTTTCTACTTACATCAGCCAGGTGAGTGGGGGCTGAGTGGCTCTTTGTTCCCAGCGTTACCCCAGAGTCAACAGGCCAACCATGGCTTTAAAAACCCTTTTATATTCATTCCCCTGAAGGTATTGGGGTGTTCACTCCATTACCTTATCTCATGTGTTTCTAAGCAATCAGCCATACAAGCATTAGGAATGCTGCAATCTGTTTGTTATTTGATGTACTTTTTTTTTACCTACATTTTTTAATGATGTTTTATTGATTCCATTTCCCTATTGTGTTTTCACTGTTCCCCTTTCCTTCCCATCTAATATCTCCTTAAGTTTCCTTTTTGTGGCATCATCTTAACTTTGCTGAAGATTCATTTCTGCTTTTCATTTGAATTCTAAGGCTTTTCACAAGAATTTGAGGAAGCTGGAATGCAGTTCTCCATCTTGAATGGATGTTATGTAATTCTATAAAGTGTTGTAGATTTCTTGTCTTATCAGTAGCAAAATATGGATGAGGAGCATGAACTACACTTGATTCCCAAGAGAATGTAGGAAGAGAGGAAGCTGAACACCTTCTCATGAGATCAGAAGGGAGCATTGTGTTGGGACCCTCAGCTTTTTCTTTTAGAGTTTCTTATTCACACACAGCAGTAATATCAGCTTAGAGGACTCTAAGTAGGCATCTTGTCCTTCTTCATGGCCTTTCTTAGCACAATTGTTAACAAACTTAAAGACAACACCCAAAATGTGTAGCTGGTACCTGCACCAGGTAGTAGCCTTCTATTTGTTGACAGAGTAAAGGGCTCTAGAAGCTGAGTAACACCTACAACTGCTATCTCACATTCTACATGGGCAGACACATCTGTTTGTGGTTTTCCCCCCTCCCTGGAGCGTTATTTTGTTAGCACCTGGCAAATGCACCTGGTAGGGGTTTCTGGGACTGAGGAACAAACAGCACCAAACACGCTCACTGTACTGGCTGAGAAGGAGCACGTGATGTTGCTCCAAAATAGCACTTGAAAGTGGCAAAGGCAAATAACCCTTCCTGCAGCTACAGGTCAAGGTGAGAACTATTCTAATTTAATGCAGATCTATAAGTTTTGCAGAATCTGTCCCCCAGAAGGATCCAAACAGATCAGAAACCTAGAGATCCAAAAGATTGCTTAACTTTTCAACAGATACTTCTGAGCTGGACAATTCCTTCCTACTAATAATTAAATACACTCATGGAAAAGCAATTTTCTGTCTTCAATAAGAGGACACCAAGGGCTTTCCCAGAGTTTGAGACATGGTTCATGCACAGCACTGGGACAGCCCCCACCAAAAGAAAGGCATGTGTCGGGTGACAGCTTGGTTTGGAGGTTTCAGTTCAGAAGGTGGTATCTGGAAGCTGCTGTCAAAGCCTTTTTCAGAATTTTAGTATATTTTATGAACTGATTCCTTTCCCATTTCCCTCTCTATTTCTTTGAAAAAGTTAGAAAATGCAATGTCTTAAGGTACCAGGCATGTCACAGAAGTGCCTTGTAAGAATGGCTATAAACATGTAATGTTGCATAATATTGCCACATTAAATTAATAGTTTACAAACTACAGCCAGGTCCATTTGTTTCAGTGAGACTTCAGTCATGTCCATATGAGAAATGTGGCATGTAAACCCCCACTTCCTTCTCAACAGTGTCTCATTTTCTACAACTGCTGAAGATTTAAGCATCTGGAGGCAGTGAGGAGCCACTGAAGATGAGAGTGAGGCAAAGCCCTGGGTGTCAATGTGCCCTCCAACCTTGTGAGAACTTGGGTGTGTATCTCAAATTTATGACTGGGATTCCAACAAGCAGTAATTGTCATAATTGTAGTCTAAGAGCAGTAGTTGCTGTGCTAAGGTACCTGAAATGGTGAAGTGCCCTTTCACTGGCAGGTGCTGAGCACACAGAGGCTTGGAGGGGTGACTCACTGCAATAAAGCCAGTGACACCGGCTTATGATGTTCTTGACTTATGGGGCTCTGTCAAGGAACTGCACTTCCTTCTTCTGCTGCCTGAACTTTATCAGCAAACAGAGGCCCCAAGCCAGGTGTCTCTGTGGCAAGAGATGTTAAGAGAGACAGCAGATATTACAAAGCTTATTTCTTAGCATGATTTCTCATAATCACATTGTGAAATTCATGTTTTCATATTTTACTACACAGTAGGAATGTCCAAGTGGAGTTGTTTAAGAGGTGTAACCCCACCCTAATTTCAGTAACTATAACGAACAGGAAACAACAAACTTAAAGGAAGAATGAAGCAAAAGTTAACCATATGCTAGAAGTTTTTCCTGCATTTGCTAGCTGGACTGCTCAATAAAGCTTATTTGCCATTTATATCTTTTTTCCAAAGTAATTTGCAAGTATTCATAAATCAGTCCTTACAATACTCTTGTGGATTGAGTATAAATTTATTTTCAACCAAGCAAAAGTACAGACTTGTCGCTATACAGTGGCTCAATAGGAAGATATTGAGCTTATTGTGCCACTCCAGACCTGGTAGCTCTGGAGTCTTTGGTTTGGATCCTTTGGCTGATGGCCACTGAGGTAGCTTTGCACAGACAGTGCCTGTCTGCCAGGAGTGCTGGAAGCTCGAGCCAGCTGCCTGTCAGTCATATGCTGCCGATAAAAGATCAACTTTAAAAGCAGGATCTGCCATTAAAAAATAACTTCTGTGTCCAAACAAGCCTTATGTACACAGCCTTATCTAGAGAACCCTAGATTGCCTCCGCTCTGAGATAACAGAGAAAGAAACCTTAGCCAGGACACATCTCAGTGGATGAAATGAGCGCCTGTGTCATAGGTGCTGCCTGCTCAAGGAGGATCTGCTCTGTATCAAACAGGATCCAGAGCCTGTAAACCCCGGGATAGCTCCTGCATGCCTTGAGGCACAGCCAAAATGTCTTTCTCTTCTCATGCTATGGTCAAAATGTTTTTTCCAGGCAGCGCTCATGCAGATCCATCTCATTCACACATGGAAGAAAAGGGTGGTTTCATGAATTTTTTTATGCCCTGTCATTTTAAGGTGGTTAATTCAAAGTCTGAGATTCCTTTTTTTGCTGAAAGCTTCTTCAGGTCCTAGAACCAGGTAAATATTTCCAATCAAAGGAAGCCCATCACATGAATCTCTAAGTAGAAACATTCCTTGGCACATAAGCCTTAATGGTGAATGTTAAAAATTTCTTCATGGTTGCTTTCACTGCAATACCTTGAAGCAGGGGTACTCTGTAGGCAGGACACACAGCCCTGTTCTTTGCTTGAGTAATTTCAGATTTACAATAGAATTAATTTAAACTTATGTAGAATGGATCTGAATGAAGAGTCTGTCAAGTGGACAAGTGTTTTATGTTAACCCTGGATTTCCTCTCTCTCCTGGCCCTATCATGCAAAACATGCTTAGCCCTTGCCTGTTATTTTTCTAATGTTTGTAGAGCACAGTGCAAAACTGAGATAGCGATTCAAAGTTGAGTCAATATTCCTGAAGAATTTAATATTCATTGAATTTAACTTAGTAATTTGAATAAAAAATTTATCCACTGTGTAGGGTGTCTTGCTGGTATGAGAGAAAAGGTGCTTTCCTTTCTTTCCAGTGTGAGAAGGGCACTTGGTTTGTTGTTGCTTCCTGTGCCCCGTGCCAGCAGGAATGGCTGTTAAATGCCTATATTGTGTTGTTGACTTAGTGATATGATCTGTTTGCCATCAGGGACTCCACGTAGTGCTTTGTACACATGAAAAGCAAGCAGTTATGGCTTCTTTTTTTCCCTGCTGTTTGAAGAGGTTGAGAGTCCTTTAGTGTGACAGAAAATCAGACCCTGAGGCAATTGCTGGTTTTGAGCACATGAAATCATTGATCAGCATATAGAATACAGGTTCAGTAAGTGATATGTGAGGATACATTAATTTTTAATGTTGTAAAACAGAGCGAGATTCTCCCCTCTCTCTTTTTCAAACAGACAGTTGAGTAGCTGAAGAGGTAGGGGGAAAGGCACTTTATTTACCTGGAAGGCTTGTAGAGAATGAAACTGTAGAGAGGCTTTTGCTGGTGACCTACTGTCTTTGAGAGGAGTATCATGACTTGCAACAGAGCATGAGGAACTGGTAGTACTCCCTGGTGAAGGGTTTTCAGTTATGGTGGCCTCAAAGAAACAGGAATTTTGGTGGGTTTATGCCACTGGTTGTATGTACCCTGACAATTCTTGGTACCTCCTTGTTTCTGATCAAATTGAATGTTGTTCTGCTTGAGATGGAGGAAAAAAGTAGATTAAATTGTTCAAAGGTTGGTGGTAGGATGTTCTAAGTCATCAGTAACTTCTGTTGCTCCAGCCTTTTTGCAAGCTACTGCTGTTTTCCTGTAGGATAGCACATTGGAGTCCATGTGCCTCAATGACAACTTCAGCATTATGTATAAATAACTGAATATCTTCCCTTCATTTTCAGAATCTAAGTGGGAAGAGAAAGAATAGTTAACTATGCAGTTGACCTAGTGTGGTTAGTTGCATAAGAGTTTCTATAAAATCTAAATTGTTCAAACATTTTGCAGTGCTGAGTGTGGTGTGTGCTCTGTGGTCCCTGATTCACTCAGCAGGCTCAGGTGGGATCTGCCAGCCAGAGCAGGTTACAGCTCCTCTCGTGCTCTTCAGAGCAGCCAGCTTGGAAGTGAGTGAAGTGCACGTAATGAAGGCATTTGTGTTTAGATCCAAATCAGCTAGCTCCCATTTAAAAGGTTGGGTGTTTGTTTCATTTTTCTAATGTCTGTACATCCCTCTTTGCTTCTCTGAAGCTGTGAGGACTGCATTTGACATCAGCTGTTGCAGGGAAAAGAAGTTCATTAGTGCTCCAAAACTTCCAAATTAGATTATGTGACATACTGCAAGTATAAAACAAACATTAAGTAATGGCAGCCTTGTCAGTTAGAATTACAGTCCTTCCCAGTCCAGTCCTTACAGTTTTAAGACTTCTTTACTAAAAGAGGTGGTGTCAATGTTCAAATGAGAAAAACGAAGGGAAAAAAATTGCTCTTATTGGTCCCCTTAATTGCAGCTGGCTTTCAAGGGGTAACAACCGAGTCCAAATTTTCTTTGGGTGGATATTGGAGTATGCTGGTTGTGAGCCACCAGAAGAGTGCAGGGCAGATCAGGGAGAAACTGCTGATTAAAAAATAATTAAAACCAGTTTTCTTGCTTTACAGCATGTGGAGCTGGCCAAAAACTATGAGTGAGTAAGTCTTGTCTACCGATGTGCTTTTTGGGGTTTTTTTCCCCCTAATCTTCACTCACCTTCTCAATATGTCAGAGCATTTTAAAATTCTTCTCATGCCTGCAGCCACCACTTCTTGAGCTTCTGGTTGGTTTTATTTAGGGTATGTGGAGAAATCACAAGGGCTCTGTAATGTGTCAAATATCACAATGGATCAGCATTTGTACTGGCAGATAAAAGCAGCTGCAGGTTACTTAAGAGGGTGTGTGCAGTGTAATGGAAGAGAATTCAACCATGGAAAAAAAATAGCCTCCAGTATTCCGTCATTAAGAGGAATACATTAAAGCAGCTGCAGAATTAATAGCAGGAAATTCCTTCTTTATGATCCATGAAATTTTCAATCTACATTATCCTATTCTTCCTAACAACTTCTAATTGCAAACGTGAATTTCCCCCTTTATTAATTTTGCCACATACTGACTTACAATTGAGACTAAATTGCCTGAAAACAAAATTCAGTTTCATTTGACTGAACCATAAAAATCAGAGGACCATGGAGTGAGTAGCATTCCCAGCAATTATATATATTATTTTCCTGCAGACAATGAAGAGAGCAAGCATTGAATCTGGGGTTTGTGGCCGCGGTGGTCAGAGTCCCACAGAGACAGTGGCTGGCCAGCACAATGAGAATATGTTTCCTCCAGAGAGAAGAGCCCTCACTTGCCATGAGACTGCTCTTTCCTTGCTGCTGTGCCATTTGCAAGGCTGACAAAGTCGTAACATTTTGTGGGTGGCAAAGTGATGTCATTTTACTCAACAGCTTGTAGTAATTTCCACTCCTAACCCTTCATGAGAGGTACAAATTACCAAAGAAAAAGGTCTGTAAGCTTACAGATGGCAGTATCGCTTTTCTTTTCCATTGAGATCACAACATCCTTCTTTCTAGCTGAATGACAATTGGGCTGTCACTAAAATTACATAATGCTGTGTCCCCTGAGGGGCTATAGTTTGGGATTCAAAGGACAGCTGTCAAAATACAAGTTGCTCTATTTTGAGCTTTAAAAGTCTCTTAGCGGGCTGCATATAAGAGTTTATCTTTTTGTGTGTGTGTGAGTTAGAGGCACAGTTAACAATGGAAAGTTAATGAAAAAACTACACTTAGATGGTAAGTTAAATGATACACACAGGATACAAATGACACATTAAAATAACTAGTGTTTGCTGTAAATCATTGGCTTATGCAAATGGCAGCACTACAACGACCAGTGGCTTTTCCCTTTGCTTGGTATTCTATCACATCATACAATATGTAGTAAAATCTGCTCTGATTTTCCAGGTTTTTTCTGGTGTTTTGAAGTCAGCTGTGCTCTAATAGCATTTACTGCTGTACACTGAGTGTTTGCATATTGCATATTGCAAATTACTGTGAACAAGCATTAAGTTGAAGTTTCTCAGTACAGCCTTTGACTGTGACTGGAAGGTACAGCTTCAGTTTGGGTAGTTTTAGAAAACTTCTCCAAAATTTCCCCAAACAAGAAGGGGAGAAAAAAAAAAAAGTAAAAGATTTGAAAAAGTATCTTGGTTTGGCTTTTGGGCTTTTTGTAGATACTTTTGGAAAAAGTATCTACAAAAAGTAGCTTGATAAATGTTGTAGTTTAGCTCCAGTGGGGAACTGCCCCTAAACAGCTTCATGGCCACTCCCTGTGAGTGGGATGGGAGAGAAAATCAGAAGGCTCAAGGTGTGAAAACTCATGGATTGAGATAAAGGCAGTTTAGTATGTGAAGCAAAAGATGTGTTCACAAGCAATGCAAAATATGGGATTCATTCACACTTTGCAACTGGCAGGAAAATATTCAGTTGTCTCTAAAAGCGTTGGGTTCCATCTTCCATAACAGTGACTTAGGAAGGAAAATTATATAACTCTAAACTTCCCTTTTTCTCCTTCTTTCTCCCAGCTTTTATTGATGAGTGCAGCATCCTGTGGTGGGTCATGTTCCTCTGGTCAGTTGGGCTCAGCTGATTGAACTCAGCCTCCTACAGTGGGCAGTTCTACATTCCCCCAATCCTCGCCTTTGGACAGTGTGATTGGACCCCTTGCAGGTGAGGACCAAGGCAAAAATGTCTTCTACTCCCTTAGCCTTCTCCATCTTTGTGGTAACAAGGTCTCTTGTTTCCTTCTGAAGAAATCACACATTTTCCCTACTCTTCCTTTTATCACCAACATACCTATAGAAGCTTTTTTCTTTTTGTTGCCCTTGATGTCCCTGGACAGGTTTAATTCTCTCAGAACTTTAGTTTTCCTAACCTGATCCCTGCTTGCTTGGAGAACTTCTCTGTACTTCTCCCAGACTACTTGTTCCTGTTTCCACTCTTTGTAGGTGTTTTGTTTGTGTTTTAGTTTGTCCAAGAGCTCCTTGTTCATCATGCAGTCCTCCTGGAATATTTGCCCGACTTCCTCTTTGTTGCGATGCATCATCACTGAACTTGGAGGAGGGGATCCTTGAATGTTAACCAACTTTCTTGGGCTCCTTGCAGGGTTTTATCTCATGATATACTACCAAGCAGATCCCCAAAGAGGCCAAAGTCTGCTCTGCTGAAGTCCAGAGTAGTGAGCTTGCTGTACGCCCTCCTTGGTGCTCTAAGGAACCCTGCTATGTCATGGTCATTGCAGCCCAGGCAGAGGGGGGTGTGTGTGTCAGAGTGCCTATTTCTGGGCTCTGTCAAGCAGGACAGTCTCTTGCTGTATATTGCTTTAGCTGGCAGCAAGAAAATGACATTTAAAAAATCCCGAAACAAACTGAATGCATACATAGTATCACCTTTTCAGGTCTGAGTCACTGAGAGGAAGTAGTTGTCTGTGACATGAATGGAAAGGGAAACATCTGCAAAATAGTCAAACTCTCAGATTCAATGTTAGTCCCATTTCTGAAATGCATTTAACACTAGGCCTAAGATGACTGAGATGTGCAAGTGTTAGAACACATATTTGCTGCTCAGCTGTGTGGGAATGAATGAGAGGATGAATGATTGGTTTTTTTTGCCAGTCTGATTTGTGCAGGAGATTTGTGGGATGGTACTCAGGCATGAATGGAATGGGAACTGTTGGCTTGTTTAGTAATAGCAGAACAAAAGAGAGAAAGGTCATTGCTATCTCTAAATACTGTCAGAGGGGAAAAGAGTATTTCATTGAAAAGACAATGCTGGCAGAGAAATGCCCTGGTATGAATGAGCTATAAGTAAATATAGGCTGACTATTAAAAAGTTCATAATCCTAGGCAAGGAACTAAATTTTAGAGAGTGGTTGGCAAAAAAAAAGTCTGAGTTTTGCTTGTTTTAAAGAAGAGCTGAGACAGTTTACAGATAGGATTGTATGATGCTATTTATCTGGCAGAATGAGGACTAAAATTCACCCACTCTGAGGTCTTTTTCAGTCCTAGGTTCCTTGGTTCTACAAAGCATTTACATCAAACCTATGCATTGCATAGCCTCCCTGAGCACATACTACCCAACAAAGGTTTTCTTTGGCCAAGCACATGTGGATAAATAATTTGTTTTTTCCTGTTTGACCTCTGCAGGTCAAAGCTTCCACCAGAAATAAGGTGGTGCCTCTCAGCGAGAGGGAGCTGGCTGCATGGGGAGTTAAGAGGCAGTGGGCCAGGTTTGAGGTATCAGGATTATTTCTCTGCAAAGATTTTGAGATTGTGCTTCCAGAACTGAGATCAAGAGAATGTTGGGAGGACACTGGGAGATGGCATATGTGCACAGGGGCTGTAGGATTTACTGGGAGTCAGAATTAGCAATGACTGTGACATCCAAGGATGGGCCCTCATGTTTACAAACATTGTGGGCTAATTGTTGTGTATGGCATTTTCGGCTCCATTAGGAAGGTAATTTAGATCAGTCTTTGCAACTATCAGCTACCATCTGTAGCTTTGTCTTTCCTAATGTTTTTTACCTCCTGATGCATGTTCTCACCCAAAAGGAGTTGCTGTGAGCTGCTGACCAGTGAGAAGCAATTGGAGCAGGCATAAGTGGTAGATGTTGGTGGCTCTTCATCCTTGGGGCTATTTGCCCTAAGTCTTGCCTTCTCAGCTGTTCCATAACATTTACTCTGGGACAGGCAGAGGGAGCAGGGAGCTGGAGTGAGGCGTTGGAGAAAGTAATTGAGTTTTAATCAAAATGCAAATCAGCAAGCAGGAAACACTAACTTATATAAGCAATATTAAACTTATAAGCATTTTATGGAGAGCAAAGAGGTATTCTCAGAGAAAGAATTATTCTTATTGGCAGTTCTAACCTAGCAGTAGTTCTGGTTAATTCACAAGAGTTTAACTATAATCTGTACCTGTTCCTCTAGGGAATGTTATTACATATTACACATTTCTACTGAAAGTGGTCATGTATTGCTGTCCCTTTCTCTGTGGTATGTACCATAGATAGAAGCCTTATTTCCACACGTTCATTAAAAAAATATTCTAAAATAGCTTTTAATTAGTCCATTTTTAATTAAGGTAAGAAGATCTGTAATTTAAATGTCTATTTTTAAGTATGGTAAATGTACAGAGAAAAAGCAGATCAAAAATACACTCTTGGGGAAAAGAAACAGCTCTCTTAACAACAGGAGGTACTTTCTGTGGTTAGAGAACTCATCTGGTTGTATCAACACTTGTATTCAAAAAGGTCTGAAAATTAGTCATTCTCACCCTTTCTGATACTGCCTTTTTCTTTAGGGGGTTTGTTGATTTTTTTCAAATGATGAAGAGGGAAGTAATCTGCACTTGTCTTTTTTTTTTCTTTTTTTAATGCATAATTAGTCAGTCACTTAATTTGAACACCACAGAAAGAAACTTTAAAAAAGGGCTCCTGCTTTGTATTTGATCTTAGTGATTTGAAATTAAATTTTGATGCAGGTGATTAGCTACTTTTCTGGAGACTTTAGGTTTGTCCTTTCTTCTAGCTTGGCAATAAGTGTAGTTTGATCCTTTCCTAGTTGTTTCATGTATACATGATAAAGAATTTTTGAAGAGTAATTTTGAGGCAGATGATAGCTTTAGAAAACAATTAAAAATTTTCAAAGAAAAGACATCTTTAATTTTGATTTCTTTTTTTTGCGGGTGGGGGGGTGGGGAGGGGTTAAGAAGTGATTCTTGCTGGCTTTTGTAGCATGAAAGTGAGCTGAGCAACCAGTAAGCACAGGCTCTAAGCAAAAACTAGCCCAGGAAATGAGAAGGATGTTACACAAGTACATGGGCAGCACAGCCAGGTCCTTCCTTGTGTTAATCCTGTGGAAGGGGTGATGTTGGAGTGAAGCATTCAGTGATGGGATGATGTGGGGAAGAAGGAGTCTGGAGACAAAATTTGAGGCAAGCTCTGCCTGTCTGGGGACTTGACTGCAAGCAGCAGCTTGTCAGTGAGCAGAGCAGTGCCAGGAGGAGCCTGTCTTGCTGGTTTTGAGTCCTGACATTACACCAGTGCAGACCACTGCAGGTACAAAGGTCAGATATGTGTCTGCATGCACATTTTCATGATGAATTATTTAGTTTTTCATAAAAATGGACAAGGGGAGTCCCTGATTATTACCCACTTCACTATCACAAGCTCAAGGACTTGAAGTTCAAATCTAAACTAAAAATAATCAAAATTGAAGAGCATATAGAAATGCTCTGGGACCTCCAACACAAGAAAGTTATGGACCTGCTGGAATATGCCCACAGCAGGGCCACAAAGGTGCTGAGAGGGCTGGAGCACCTCTCCTATGGTTGAACTGGGGCTGTTCATCCTGGAGAAGAGAAGGCTCTGGAGACACCTTGAAACAGCATTCCAGTACCCAAAGGGGGCCTTCAAGAGAACCTGGAGAGGGACTTGTTACAGGGGTGTGGAATGATAAGACAAGGGTAATGGCTTTAAGGTGAAGGAGGGTAGGTTTAGATTAGATTAGATATTGGAAAGAAATTCTTTGCTGTGAGAGTGTAGAGGCCTTGGAGCACGTTGCCCAGAGAAACTGTGGATGCTCCATCCCTGGAAGTGTTCAAGGCCAGGTTGGATGGGGCTTTTCTATTGAGAGGTGTCACTGACTGTGGCAGGGTGGTTGGAACTAGATGATCTTTAAGGTCCCTTCGACTCCAAATCATTCTGTGATTCCATGAAATACAACCCCCTGTCCCATGTTAAATCAGTTTGCAGCTACCTCAGACTGATCTTCTTGTATTATTTGCTGCTACTATTATTACTATTCACTGATTATCATTACTCTGTTGCAGCTCAAAAACCCTCAGGTAGTGTGAGCACCCATTTATTCCCTTCCCTCAGAAGTAAGGAAACCAAGCCAAGGGAATAGAGACCTCTTTCCAGTTGGGCAGGGAGCTGGGATTAAGAGCCTCAGGGGCCAGGCTTTCTCCCAAAGGCAAGCACCATTACTGACCTGGCTAGTACCACCACCCCTGCCTTCTCATCACTCATTTATTGCACAAAAAGCTTCATTGCAGTATGTGTGCATGTGTAAATATATATACTCAAAAATTATTATTTGAAATTTTAATATAAATCAATATTATTATAATTAATATCATTAATATCATTACCAATAGACATACTATAATAATTAATAATTATTAGAAATACTAGATATAGTTATATATAATATAATATAATTATATGTATATAATTAATATATACTATAAAACAGATATTATGTGTTATAAAAATAATATAAAATAGATATAATGTAAAGTTATTATAATATTATATTATAGTATTATAATTATATAATATTATAATATTATAATATCATGGTTATAATATTATAATAATAAGAAGAAATATATATTTATAAATAATATGTTAAAATTGCTATTGTTTTAAATTCTAATATAGATTTATGGATCAATATAATCAAAATATAATATATATTATATGGTATATAAATAATTTCATAGAATTAAGGATTTCCAGAAATGACCATGTTTCAATATTAAAAAATATAAAATCTGCAATTATTTTAGACTTCAATATGGATGTATAGAGCAACTTAATTAATAAGGGACATAAAAAAATAGGTGTCGGATGCTGTACAGCGAACACTTTTACAGAATGCTCTATTTCCAGGCAGGAGGGTCCGGCTGTGCGTGCGGGGGCGCCCGGGGAGGCGGAGGGAGGGAGGCGGGCGGGGGCGGGGGCCGCGGGCGGGGCGGGGCGGAGGCGGCAGCGGCCGCCCGGGGCTTTGCCCGCTCTCTCTCCGGCGCTGCCATGGCTCCGTTCCGCTCCGGCCCGGCGTGGTGGCGCCTCCTGTCCCTGGCCGTGCTCGGCCCCGCGTTCTGCGGCCGCCCGGCGCGGGCCGAGCCGGAGCCGGGGCCGGGGCCGGCGGCGGCGGGGGATCCGCACGGGCGGCACCTCTACAGCGCGGAGATGCTGCGGCACGGCGCCGCTGCCGCCCCCCACTTCGTCATGTTCTTCGCCCCGTGGTGGGTACCGAGCGCGGCGCGGCCCGGCCCGGCCCGCGCCTTCCGCCCGCCTCCTCCCCGTTGACGTGGCGGGGGAGGCGGCGGGCAGGGCCGGGCCGGGCCGGCGGGGAGGCCGCGGGGTCGCGCTGCCCCGAGCCCGGCGGGGGGACTGGCGGGGAAGGGCAGCCCCGGGGCCGGGAGGGGCTGGGACGGGGAGCGGGACCCCCGCGTGTGCTGGCCCTGGCCGCGGCGGCCGCCCCCGTCACGGAGCCACGGGCTCGGCTAGGTTGGAAAAGACCTCTGAGATCATCAGGTCCAACCTATCGGCGCCCGAAGCCGCCCCCGGCTGGGGCTGCGGGGGAGCCGCTCCGGCGCGCCTCAAAGAGACCGAGAGCAGTCGCAGCTTGGCCACCGACACTTACTCACCCTGGGCCCCCCAGCCCGAGCTCGCAGATGCTTTCGTTGCAGAATCGATGTTCTCTTTGCATACACAAAATTTAAGGGTAAATTTGCTGTGTTAACCATCGTGCTGTGTCCCCGATGCCACAGGTATTCGTAGGAGAGCTGGAGAGTTATTAGGTTTGTGAGAGACCCACTGGGCTTTTCTCCTGGACTGGTACTTTTGGCTCGAAAATGGTTGAGATGAATGAAGGAGCAGTGCTTTACTGGATATTCCTAGTCAACAGCACAGTACTTTTCATGCCTGGGTCTTTCTCATGGTTGTTCATATTCTTCTCTTTTCTTTGCCTCTTCCCCTACCCTTTTTTATCTTACTGATATCCAGTAGATGTTTTTGGGAGTTCTATTGTTAGGGTTGTAAGGTTTCTTTTTTAATTTTTTATTTTTCCTCCGAAGTTTTCTTTAATCTAGATAAAATAAAGTTAAGGGAACAATGTGCAAAAGTTGTGTTTTGATCCAAAGTTATCCATTGCTACATGGTGCCATTTAGGCGTATGAGAGTCTTTGAAATCCTTAGCAGGAAAGCATTTCTTTTGAAAACTTTTTTTGTTATTAACATTGACTTATTTATGCCATGTGAAAATGTTAAGTAAAAGCTTGAAAGAGCAGATGCCTTTGTTCTCTGAAGATCACAAAAGTGGATGACGCCTGACTTGCTGGTGAAGGACTTTTGCCTGAGAGTGCAGTAAGGCCTGAGAAATGCTCGTGCAGAGCAGGAGTACTTCTGCTCTCTTCTGTACTCAGGTGATATCTGTGTCTGTCCACACCTTGACTGACTCTTTCACAGGCATCCCTAAAACCACATGAGCTTTCTCTTATCCCAAGACACTTTTTGTAGGAGACTCTCTGCCAAAAGGGCTGTTGCAGAATCCAGTGGATGCTGCACATCCTCAGCACAGATCAAAGGGAGTGCTCGCCTTGCCCACTTGGATCACACTGTGCCCTTGCGAGAGCTGAGGATCTCTGCTCAACTTGAGTGTGAGGGAACGGTGTTGTTTACCAGATTTGTGGCAGCTTCTCTGGGTGTTCTCTTCATCCTTAGCAAATCTCCTCCAGATCTCTGGTCTTGGCCTCAGGGCCCTTGGTCTGGATGTCTGGCTCCTGACAGGCAGCAGTAGGGCCAGGTTTCAGGTCCAAGGGAAGAACAGAACAAAGGGAACATCCAAGTACCTGAGAGAGTTGCTTATACCACTTACACCAGTAGTTCTAACTGTCAGTGGGATCAGGGTGGGCTGCCTGACAGTCCTGGAGTCTGTGTTAGAGCCTCTTGCCCTGTTCTGAGGTGATGTGCTAATCTCCCAATGCTTCCCACAGGCTGTTGTCTGTAGTTCTAAGGCAAACAGCAAACAGCCCAATGTTCAGCTGGGATTGTCTTTCAGATCTGTGTGGGTGCTGCTAATGTTGCATCATCAATGCTACCAGTAAGAGTTGGGTTAGAGCCAGCACCACCCTTCTCTTCCAGATTCTTGAAACAAATGTAGCTCTGGGCCTCACTCAGAAATAGTGGTGGTACAGGGTGGGGATTCTACATCTGTTTAAAGATGGCAGGACACTCCAATTAGAGAGCATTCCAAGTCACTTGCCATCAGATGTCATAAGATTTTTGTTCAGAAGGCTGTCCCACTTGGTAGGTACACTTGGGACAGAACAGGTTACTCTCTTGGTGGCACAAAGTATTCTTAAGTTGTTTGCCATGCCAGTTCCATTTCTACAGAGGAGGGAGGTTCCCCTGGTTCTTTAGCAGGAAATCATCTCAACTGAGTAGTTTTACTTCATTATTTTGACTCTTACAGGTCTTTTCAACATATGTTCTTACTTGGTAAATCTGGCAAGTCCACTGAGCTGCAGCAGAATTGATCACCAAAGTTTGTTGTGGTTGAATAGAACTCTGTTGGCTGGATTTCACTTCAGTTGAATTCTTCTGTGCAGAGCAAGAATGGTCCTGGTCTGCTTATACCATGTCTGTGTTTTTAACTGGATAAGGATTTGAGCTGTACCTTACTCTGGAGCTGCCCTTGCTGGCTGCTGAGCTCAAGTTCTACTAGTGGCCCCCAGAAATGTTTGTGTTAGTCTCTTTTGGATCTTCATTTTACTTGCCAGTGGAGGTTGTGAATGCTTACAACTTTCTAGCCCATGTAGGGATAAAAGAGCAGAACTCATCATTGACACCCAGGTCCCCACTGTCCCCAGCAGCTCCTCCAGCCCCACTGATGTGTTGTAGAGTAGCAGCAGTGAAGGACTGTGTAGGTGCATAGGGTTGAGGGAAGCCTGTGATATTGCATGGTCTTGCTCTTTGATTTTGCCCTCCTTGGTTTTATATATATTTCCTCGGAAACATCAGAAAAAGTGTTTTTGGGACCATCATGTATTTCCTTCTATATAATACTGTTTTGGTTTTTATCAAACTGGGAATGACTAACTAGTCAATTACTGATTCAGATAGGAACATTTTTCCTGCTTTATTTTCAGTTTTAGCTTCCATAATCCAAAGAAGGAAGGAAAGGGGTGTGTATAGGAGAGATCAGTGTTAAGTAGGGACAAGGCAGCTCTGTTGTGCTTAAAAAACAGGAGGTTAATTAATTGGGATTCCCTTACTTAGTTTTCCATTCTCTGTTCTCTAACACCAGCCAGTGTTCATTTGGTGTTTTGAATCACTGCATCTGCTAGGGGAAGGGATCAGAGTATCCAAAATCCTCCTCTTAATTCAAGCTCTGTGAAGGAGTTGGCTATGGAGGGACTTCAGTCAGGAGTTAAATATTTAAGGAATACTTGATTTTAATAGCAACACATTGTGTCCCTTCACCAGGACAATTCAGAATAAGATCACATAGGAGATTGTATTTGGCCACATCATGGGAGCATTTGTGACCCATTGTGCCTGACTGTTACAGGACCTTATTAACATCAGAAAAAAATGTTTATCTTAAAGTAAATCTCAGGGGTTTTTTTGTTTGGTTGGTTAGTTTTTTTCTCTCAATGATCTCAGGATAGAAAGGTGTGAATCCATGCAACTTTTCTACAAGTGTGCTCAAAATCATTTGTATGAGTGTAATTATTTTAAGTCCAAGCAAAGTTCTCCAAAGTCCTAGTGGTGATTTAATTGTTACTTACAAAATAGATGTTGTAGGTCATGCCAAGCAATAACTGCTGTCACACTGTCAGTCTGAGAATGCTTTCTGTTACTCCAGCTTTGTATTTCTTTGATGTCTTGGAGGGTTGGCAAAAGCAGCCATTAAGGAGAAATGAAAATCCATTCCTTAAAATTTTCCATCATACTTTGAGGAATAGAGTATTGCTATAATGATTTGAAAGATTAGGAAAACAGTGAGAAGAATAATAGCTATTTTTTGCCTTTGGGGAGGTGCTGTTGTAGGAACTGTATGAGGCCAGTTTTCTGTGTGTATGCAGATATAAAGAGTTGATGGTGTCCTGCTGGGGCAGAGCATAGCATGGGAGGATTTTCACAGAATATTCTGAGGTGGAAGTGACCCACAAGAGTCATCAAAATTTTGGGAAACTGTATTGCGAAATTGGTTGTGATCTTTCTTGACTTGTGTGTTACAATTCCTCTGAAGCATGGAGGTGCAAGTGGCATTACAAAGAGGCTAGAAACTATTCTCTTCTTAGCTACTGCTAGAAAAAAAGGAATTTTGAAATATTAGAACGTAAAGAAAGCTGGGCAACCTTGCAGGATTTTTCTAAAAAGCTGGAAGATGGAGAGTGCTTTGATTAATAGCCTTACTAAATTTGGGGGGTATTCATAGGATTTGTACTATAAAAGAAGAGTAGCAAGAGGTTCTCAAATCTTGATGATTTTTAAATTAGATGTGTTTGCAGCCTGCTGCAGTTCTTAATAGCATTTGCTGTTGCTTAGTGGAACAGGGCTTGAGTATGGAGGATTTCTGATGTAACTGATATAAGTTTTGATTTAAAAACTTGTTTAAATTTATCAAAATCACCACTCTGCATATGACTTTTCCATGGGCTCATTCCTCTCTAAGTGGGAGCAGCTATTAAACAGTATCTTGTCCCTTCTGTCACAGGTGTGGACATTGTCAGCGCCTCCAGCCAACTTGGAATGATCTGGGAGATAAATACAACAACATGGAAAACCCACAGGTCTATGTTGTTAAAGTGGATTGCACTGTAGATGTTCCACTGTGCTCTGAATTTGGCGTGCGAGGATACCCTACGTAAGTATAGAAAGAAGTCTGCTCCTATGTTTCTTTTTCAGTTTTCCATGATCCCTTGCCAATTTCTTGAAGCTAACTTCTAAGCTGTATTTTAGCTGGGTTTCTTTGTAGCCCTTTGGACCTGATATATTCATTTTAAGCCTTTTTGCAATGTTGCCAAGTATCATGTGATACATAGTACTCTTAGGCTTTTTCTTTTTTTTTTTTTTTTTTTCAAGAAGCTGTTTTATGTCTTGGAAGGTGGCTGTGTTTAACTGAAGTCCAGAATTTTCCTGTTCTTTTGTGTGGGAGTACATCTTTCTGAAGCAACAGTACATTGTGCAGCTGTGATATGCATGACAGAGCTGGTTTCTACTAAGAGTGCTTTTGAAAGTAACTTGCCACAAGTTTTTCACTACACTGCACCTTCATAATTGCATTATAAGTGGTCTCTTAGATTTTTAGTGAATTAAGTGCTCACAAAGCAATAAATGAATAGTATCACTTAGCATAGCAGTGGTGATATTGTGTGGATTTTTTTCGAGCTAAATTTGGTTATATTGGTCTAGTATTTTAAGGTTGCTATGTTTATGCTGTTATCAAGGATGTATGTCTTACCTACCTCAGCTTTGGTATGCAGAGCATGGTCTAGAGTATCTATGAGAGGTCAGTGCCTTTGGGTTAGATGTGTGTTCCCTTTTAAAATTACAGAAAAGGAGCAAAAGGATTTATTTTTCACTTGTGTCTTCTTTAAAGCTTCTTGCAATTATGGATGGGATCCTTTCAACTGGTTTATTAATTATTCAACTTAGTGGGGATAAGTGGAGATTGTATCAATGATTATCTGTAGCCCTTCCACAGCCTGTATTTTTCAGTTTCCTTCCCTTTGCTCACTTTGTCTGGTGTTTTTGCTAACGCTAGCAACAGCCTGAACTTTTCATTTGCTCCTGGCTGCACCCACTTGGACGCAGATGAGTGTGACTGAGTAGAAGTTGAGAGTTATAAATAGCACAGTCCTTGTCGAGATAGGAGTTGTCCTTAAGGGCAGTGTATGTCTTTCTTCCACTACAAATACCAAGAAAGAATGAATGCTACAGTTCTGTTTTCATATCTCAAGAAGTGAACATTAGTTGTCATTGCCTGTTTGCATAGATTATATTATGGTGCTGTTCCTCTTGAAACAGAATGGCAGAGATTTTTGAATAGGAGAAAATCAATGGATGTGTAATTGCTGGAGGGTTTTTTCCCTCCCTCCTCTTTAAGGTCATTGAATATACAGGTTTGTTAGTGCTTGCTTTTATCTATTTGAAAAGTTAAAAATAATAAGGCAGTCATCTGCTAGGTATAGAAATATAGCAATGAAGGGCAATTCATGGTAACAGTTCTCTTTCTCTTTGAGTAAGGTTTGAACTAGCTTGTTTCTAAAAACCTCCAGCAAGGGAAGTTTCACAGTTTCCTCAGGCAGAGGTATTGCTGCAAGTCCAAGTTATGCTTATCCCTACACTGCTTTCCTAAACACCTGTCAAAGGAAAGGCTGCATCCCCTTTCCATCCCCTCAGAGAAAAAGTGGCTGAGCAGGTCCCTGCACTTTCTATCACAGTTGTCTCAGGACTACCTGGTGGTGCAAAATAAATATTCTCTCAACTGAACTAGAGAAAATGTACCCTTGTTTGCAGAAAATAAAGGTGCAGCTAGCTTTTTTTAAGATGTTACCTGAATTTGTTTTGTTACTTTTCAAAAAATATTGCCAGGATGTGTGTTTTAGATATTCTTCTTTTAAATTTTTTTTCCCTTCCTTATTATTCTGATTTTCTGTCATCACAAGGAACATTCAAGAGTACCTTGAAAAGAAAAAACAGTGGGAGCTCCTATCTCTTTTGAATGTATTTGCATTATGTGGTTTTTAAACACTTTCATATGTTCATTTCTTCCAACTGTGGAACAAGAAGAGAGAGAAAAACATTCCAAGAAATTAAAGAAGCAGTACAAAATGACAGCTTGTCAAGAGGAAGTGAGGGCTAGGTGACAGTAGTAATTGAAAGTCTGATTTGCTTTAAAAAATAAGACTAGGTCAGAATGCAGTATCACACCTTTGTTAAATAGACTTCCAATTTTAACTTAAAATTTGCATAGAAGCTTTACGTAGTCTATGAAAATGTTTTGATGGCGATTAATGAATGTTGCAATCATGAAGTCTAGATGCCTACAAGAAGTCACTTATCCTCTTGTCCTATTGACTTGTCTCAGTGTGTTTTTAATCAGTTTAATACCACATGACAAGGCCTACACTACAAGAGCAGTCAGGGAACAAAAGGTGAGAAAGAAATTTCCGGGAAAATAAGTGCTAGATATTTTTCCTTTGGTGAACAAAACAAAATTGATGCTCTTTGAGAAACTGAAATAGGATTAATAGAACTGAATTCTGCAATTTTTAAATTATTTTTTCTTATTGTTCAAAGTAATATTACACTATGCTGATTTTTACACTATTGTGCACTATTATTTTTACACTATTGTACACTATTACACTATGCTGATTTTTAAATTAGTATGGTTTATTTTCTCTTTTAAAAATCTCCTTAAAGCTTACATGGGAAAGAAAAGGGGTCCTAAGTTCTAGCCATGACACTTTAATCTGAAAGGGGTGCCTGATGCTGATGTTAATAGTCAAGAGATCTGGTACTCTGGTACTGCCTGAGATGCATTGCCATGGATTAGCAAAGCACGTTATGTTTCTGAGCATGTTTCCTGTGTGAAAAATTTTGCCTCACTCTTCTCTACACTTTGACCCTTTAGACTAAAGTTGCTTAAACCGGGACAAGAACCTCTGAAATACCAAGGCCCTAGGGACTTCCAGGCACTGGAAAACTGGATGTTGGAGAAACTAAATGAGGAACCATCTGTAAGTGAAAAGGAAATAATATTTTCTGCAGGCTTATTTATCTATCATTTCTCTAAGTTAGGTTTCAATTTCCAGGAGGAAATCTGCTCCTGAGAATAAAAGTCAGATTGCAGTATCAATCTGAAACAGCTTACATGTAAGCCAGAGTAGTAATTAAAACTGTCATCCTGTGACCTGCTCTCTGTTTCCTGCTTTTAAAATTACAGTACATAATGCAGTTTTAATGCTTATACATTTGACATTTTAAGATACAGTCCTTGCTGTCAATTCACTTGACACATGTAGGCCATAATGTTTCTAGAGTGAGAAAAGCAATTTAGCTCTAATACATTATAAATTGCATTTGTGTTGAGCTTAATTACCTCTTAAAACATGGATGCCATCTTTAGCTGAGTTACCTTCTGATAATATTGTGCCTAAAGAAAAGGTTTAAAATGATCAGTTAAGTAAGATATGCTAATATCATTAGGAAAATCCTTAAGTTTAGGGGTATCATTCACATACGGGAGCCAAGCCTTGCCTAAAATTAAATTTTTGATTGCTGTTTCTCATCAAGAGAAAGCTTTAGTGATTGCTGAACCACAGTTAGAATGTGATTACATTTCAACAAACATGGTATTTTTAATAATTGAACATTAAATGCTAAATTATTTTAAGAAATACACATTGTGGTTTCTAAAAAATTCTTTTCAGGTCTAGAGTTAGAGTCTAGAAAGTATTCACCTGCTTTTGCTGAAATGCTCATGAGTTTCTTGCAAGTTAAATGTATTAAGTGTTTGCTCCATTTCCATTGTTGCTGTTTTCCTGGCACCATTAGGTAGACAGCATTCCTTCTGGCACCAGGGGAGCAGAAAATAGCTTTTGCACTATTTTTAAATAGCCCAGAGACCACTGAAATGGGTGTGATGGCAGCTGTGGCTGATGTGTGATGCTCTGGAGGCACTGTTATATAATTAAAGTGTGTTAATATATGGTGATGCAATGAATGCTACAGCAATTACTGTGCCCTGAGATTGTACTAGAGCACAGTGAAAGACTGGTATTCCACAGACTCTGGTAACTCTCTTTTATGTGGCAGTACTTTTCACCTTTTGCTTTCATGTAGTTGTTTTTTAGAAAACATTAGGTACTTAAATCAAGCTAAATAAGGACCTTGCTTTAGGAATTCAAAATTTCAGAGTCTATGGCACTATCACACAATTATGTGATACAAGAAAAAAAATGTTGTGTATTTACTGTAGAACAAAAATAAGGTAATTTTTCTCATGAATAGGACCCTGAATCTGATGTGGAACCACCAAAAGCCCCTGAACCTAAGCAGGGAATGTATGAACTCTCAGCAGACAATTTCAAGATGCACATAGCAGAAGGTAACTGTTTTTTCCAAACAAGAGAAACTTGATTACAGAGATATTAGTAGAGGGAAGGTTACACCAGAAATGTTCATTCTGAGGACACCTCCATTTCACTTTTATTTTCCAGTAATACCTAGTGAAAGAGATAACTACATAGCAAACTATGTAAAAATGCACTGTTTAAATTATTTATTGCGGACTATAAGAAAGTTGAAGTACAGCAGTCAGAAGGCAGTAAAATTATGGTTCCTAATCCCAGGGAAGAAACTAGTGGGGCTTGCTCAACTAAACTGTCTCTTTTCCTGAGCTCCTTGCTCAGTCACAGCCTTGCCACTTTGTGTTTTTGCAAGTCCCATTTCCTCCTTCCCTAGGTGCTGGTTTGTTCTTCCTCCCAGGTTGTTATTCTGGATAAGTGTAATCCACCCGCTTCCTCCTTCCAGCCCCCATCCCACTCCAGTCTGACCCTTTATTTGATATTGTTTCGCTTCCTTCCTCCAGAATTAATGTGGGCAAAACACTTCGTCTGTTTGGCTATTTTAAAAAATACTTTGTCTGGAAGCTTTAAAATTAATGCCAGGAGGGATACCTAATAACGGAAATTTCACCACTCAAATGAGTTTTTTTAGACAATGAGCAAAATCTTAGAATACAAACTTTGGGCTGGCATGACAACAGAGGATCCTACTTTCTCCATCTGTTATCTGAAAAAGAAAGGCTGGGTAAAATTAAATGTTTCCCCATTTGAAATCATTAAGGAAGTCAAACTAGAACTTCTTAAAGTAACCATTACCTCATTAGAAATATTTTCATGTGTTTTCAATATTTTTCAATTCAATTTTCAATATTTTTCAGCATTTTGTGCAGCTAACTTAAAATTTCCCAGCATGTCTGGTTTAATGTGGAATTCAATCAATATTCTCCATTAATTTTCCTCTAAGCCATCAGGGATATGCTAAGCATTTGTCAGCTTAACTTCCTTCTCAGACTGTAAAGTTCAGTGCATTGTAAATGTTTTAAGTGTTTTTATTATGTATCCATTGGCCTTCATAGAGGAGACATTCTCATGGTCATATCTGATGGTTAAACAGGTTTATGATCATCTGCAAATGTACTGTCCTTTCTTGACTTCAGTTACAAGAAGTTCAGTGCTTAAATATAATGTGAACCTTAGCAGTTACACCAGCAAAGTTGAATTCTGTTCTTAAATAGCCTCCTTTTACCTTTTTGCTGCTCTGGGACAAAAATAAATTATATTGTTTTGTATTGAGGAGAGTATGTCAGAGTACATGGTAAAGAATAGCTGATTTTGACTAGTGTTCTTATTAATTAATGGGAAATTTGATTTTGCAGTTTACTTGACCAATACATAGAGTGTCAATCAGTTTGAAAGTCTTCCACATGCAGACCAGTCCAGTTAGAGTACACTAGTACTGCAGTTGATTTTTATTGCCTTTCCTCTGACCTTCCTTTGTGAACAAGCCTTCAAACTAGAAATTAATTCAAGTAATATCAGCCCCAAAGCAGTCTTCAAATGATTATGAATAATTCTGCTAAAAAGAGCTTTTCTCCAATTGCTGGTGTTTCCTGCAAATTAATTTTTTCCCCTTATTTTAATTAAGTTCATTTTTATTTCATTTAACAGAGCCTTGCCTCAGTGTATGCAAAAAATGTGCAGCAATTTGAATTAATTAATCTTAATTGAAAGAAATTGCATATTCTAGTACTCTGCAATCAATAATATATACTTTTAAACTAAACCTTAGTAGGAGATAGCACAGGGACTCTTCTCTGCATAAAATGCCACAAACATCTACTAAAGGCAGAAATTTCTGAGTAGTTGACATGAAAATTCAAAGAGCAGGGCAGAAAAAGAAAAATGGAAAACTGAACAACATTTTTCAGGTAATTAATGGACTTAAGCATTTCTTAGGAAACACCATTGCATGAAGTTGAAGTTTAATACTTCAATTTATGCTGTTATCAACATATATTCCTTGGTAGTTCTTTCTACTCTGTAAGAGGACAACTGGTAGAATTAAACATTAAGGTAAATGGTTAGGTTAAAAGTATCAGTTTTAATACCTCACTTGTTGGCTTAAGATTGTGAAGCTGTTTGAATTTTCAGGAAATTTGGCAACACTGTGGGAATGCATACAGTATTGAAAACCTAATTGCTGAAGTATTTTGTCCTGGCCTTTGATTCACAGTGTTTCCTATCTTTAACTCAGGAAATACCATGATAAATTTGTAGCCTGAGATTAGTACCTCGGCTTTAATTGCAGCCAAGTTCATTCCAAATTAGCTAAATATTTTTTTTTCTTTTTTTTTTTTTTTAACTTAAAAGGTAATCACTTCATCAAGTTCTTTGCCCCTTGGTGTGGTCACTGCAAGGCTTTGGCCCCAACCTGGGAACAGCTGGCTCAGGTCTTTGAGCATTCGGAAACTGTCAAAATTGGTAAGGTAGGTGAAACACTCTTAGTTTGAAAATATGGTTTGTGTCAACATATGTTTCAGCCAAGAATCATGCCTTTTGTGCTATGATTTGCAAATCACAATTGTTTTGTTTGTCACCTCTTAAATCCTTTTATAGTCACAGTTTGTATTTTTGTTTTGAGACGGTCATGGTTTTTTTCTCACACATCCACAGTTAACAGGACCTCCCCTATTTTAAGCAAAGCCTTGTTACAAACAGAGCTGCCTCTCTGCATTTCAGAGAGCTGGGAATAAGTCTGATACTTCAGACGCAGGGAATAATATTTTTGAGAATTGTTTTTTATTATTCATTTGCTTTGCAGAACTTGATAGACTTCAGTATTTATTTTGAGTGGGAAAGTGACTTCGAATTTGTTCTTTGCAGCATTGGATTCCTTAGCAAGCTTTAGCCCTACTGGGTATTTATGATGAGTTATTTCTTTGTTGGTTTTGGTTTTTTCCCTCTTTTTCCCCATAAAACTTTTAAAAGGTTTCAGGGGGGTCTTACACCTTAAAAATTGATATCTTGTCCTGCTTTACTATTTCCCTTAGGGTTGATAACCAGGTTCTGTGGTGTATTTACCATGGGAGCTTGTTACTTGTACGTGGAGTGACTACTGTGCAGAGGTATGGAGGTGGTCTGGCAATTGCAGTTACTGGCTTTATTTGCTGACCCATACCTAAGTCCAGGTGGCTCATGATGGGAATCCCTCTGTATCTGCCAACCATGGAAACTGGACCAGGCTCAACTTCCACGTCCCTAAACTTTCACAGTGGTTCCACTGACCTGAAATACTGCATGGCACTATTGTCAGTCCTGCAGAGGGACTCTCCCTCTGCTGTCTCCCCTGCCTCTGCCCTCACAGCACTTTCAGCTGCACGGGAGGGATGAGCTTGACTGGTTTTTTTAAATACTTTTGAAAATCTGTTGATTCAGGTATGCTGTACATGTACAGCACAGGCCAGCAGAGTTGAACTTTAGAGGAGTTTAGATGAGACATATATATATATATGTAATGTTCAGACCTGGTGGTTATAAAGTTAGATTCCTTCTGAAAATGAAATGTCAGAAGCTTTTTCTCCTTTGAATCTTTCTGTACTTTTTGATACCCTTGTTTGCTGTCTGATGAAATAGTTGCTTAAGTATCTTTATGAAGTTACCATTTTCTGGTACCCAGAGAAAAAGAAACAATAAATTTCCAAAATTTCTGTTTTAATCAGTTGTCTGTGGTGTTTGCAGTTTGTATTACTGAGAGAGTTGCTGTTTAATACTTCCACTAAGATTTGTCTTGATGCCTAGACAATTTTATGTAACTGTATAGCTTGTGAAATATATCTTGAAGCATGTCTTGGCTAAGATTTTAAGTCTGTAAGTAAACAGGAAACACAACTGTTTCTAAGAAGGTTGAACCATGACCTTCATCTAATCTGGGGGAATAGTGTCTTAACACTGTTTAATCTTTAGAATTGATCTTCAGTGAAAAGTTTATAAACAAGTAACTTTACAGACTATATTAGAATTGAATGTTGCTATGCACTTGGAGCTTCCCTTGAAATACAGTTCACTTGCTAACTGTTGACATGCCTTCTGAAGCCTTTAAAGAGTAGTTTTTTAATAAATGGGTGAGCCAGTATGTCTTCATTTTAAAGCTCTCTCACATTAGTGTTTCGTGTCTCATTGTCCATGTACTGATTTTATTAGCTGAGAATACCAAGTACTTTTTAATTGAAATATTTAATTATGTCTTCATTGTTCTTTGTAACTGCTACTACTTCCTTCTAGCCATACCTCCCTCCCTGATCCTCCTTAAATAAAATAAATAAATCAAATATACACAGGGCCTCCCAATTATACAACCAAACCACTGTTTGGAAGGCAGACATAATCATTCTCAAGATAGTACTTAGTTTCAAGATGGTACTGAGTTTTGCCAAGCCTTGTATTGCTTCTTCCTCTATTTTTCTGAGCTTTTAAACAAGGGAGGCTGTGATGCTTGTTGTATGTTTATTTTAGGCACTGAGTGGTTTTGGATTTTATTCCCAAAATGTAGGTCGACTGTACCCAGCATTACGAAGTCTGCTCTGAAGCCCAAGTTCGTGGTTATCCCACACTCCTCTGGTTTAGGAATGGTGAAAAGGTGAGTCTGCAAGTTCAGCAAAAACTCACACCATTTTTCTCTGAATAGTATTTGGACTATGCTTACATTCTGAAAAAAAAAAATCTGCTTGTGAGAGAAGAGATGTTGGATGTTAATTTGGGTGCTAGAAGAGGTAAACTTTGTCCACAGATAAAGGTTTCTGTTCTCTGTTTTGCAAACAACTGATATAATGTTCATAAATCTGTAAGCAGGATCTCCAGTTATGCTGCTGTGTGAGAGAATTCTGGGTTTACTTTATCATAGTATTTTACTTCAAATGAAACACAATAATATAACTGAAACAGAAATAGTAATAAAATATGTAATTTTCACAATGTGTATCAGAAGGTTCTGATTTCTAAGTGGTGCCCATCTGCTGAGTGATGTCTGGAGATGCAAATTTTCTTTTTTATATAAACCCAAACATTTCACATGATGCGAGTGAGAATCCTGTGGGCCCAGTTGACATTTTTCCTTGCAGCAATTCAGAGAACTAAAATATTCTGAAATTATGGGGAGATAAAATATTTATGAGTACCACATACCTGAACAGCAATAAATAAACATATTATATAGCATTATTTATACTATATTTTACAATTTCAAGATTAGTTTAATATATTCAATGGATATTCAAATCAGGCCTGCAAGAGAACCCAGGACTACACTTCTAGCTCTTACCTACTAAGTTCTTAGCAGGGGGAAGGATGAGGGGGATTTCTCCCATTCATCTTGCATTCCTTTTTGAACATTTACAGTATCAGCAACATTAAGTTCTGTTACTTGAAACAGTTTAGTGGCCACTACTTGTGGCTGTTTTCTGGCACTCTGAAGAGAAACTGGCTGCAAGTACACACCATATGAGGTTTGGGATAAACACCCCTATAAGATGAGACACTAGGGAATTTAAATGAAGCAGCCCCGGTGTTTTTGAATTCAAACCAGATTCACATAAGTGTGCAGCTTTGTGACCTCTCAAGCAACACAGCTGGAAGCTGAGGGAGTGCTCAAATCAAGAATGGTGGCATGTCCAAGGCTGGAGGTTTTTAGTTAATTAAACTTTATTTAAACATTGTAATAATTGGAGTTCCTTGGAGTTATTTCAATCAAGAGTGCAGTGACAGGAAAAAAAAAAATCACTGCTGTTGTATTTGGTAAAGCTGAATCTCGGCCGTTAATCTGAACAATGTATTTCAGTTGACATCAAACTCTTTCCCCACTGGCAGTGTGGAATTCCTTGGTAGAATACTGCCACCAAAATCACATGTTCCTCTATGGGCTGATACAACATATTTGAAAAAACACAGACCGACCTCAACAATTTTCCAATAATCTGGCCCAGAAATTCCTGAAACTCTCTCTGGCAGCCATAATACTGGTCAGTAAGGGGAAGGAGGAGAACTGATTCAGTCATCCAGCCTTGTCTGTAATACCTTCATGCCCTTTGCCATAACTGAAGTCTGGCATCACACCACTGCTGTTGGTGAGATGCAGCAGATACTCTGGGAGGAGCCCTGACCCTGCCCTGCTGACATGGGTACAAACAAACAGGTACAGGCCTCTTGCTCCTTAGGGATTGACTGACACCCAGTGCCAGGAAAGGGGCAGTAGTTACAGGAAACATTATCAATTACAAAGGAAGGAAAATGTGTATGAGTTCCAATGACAAAGGAAAGTTGAAGAGATGTCTGTTCTTCCCTCTAATCTATGGAAGATTTTGTGTTGTTTCTTAAAGAGTCTTCCTCGTCTGCAAGAGGAAATATATCTTGCAGCCCACACCACATAGGACCACATCTCAAGAATTCTATCCAAAATGGATTTGTAATGCCTCAAAGATATGATCTCTCTTCTGAACAGGAAAATTAATACTAATTTTCACAGACAGCCCTGAGGGCATTCATGCAAGAGCCAAATTGGAGAGGGCCAACAGTGAGTTTGAGACTAAAAGATGCTCACAAGTGCTCTGATTTCTTGTTCTGACAATCTCCTGATTGTCTTGTTCTCTGGATTTGGAAAGTACCAGAAATATGGGGAAGCATCCAAAGTAAACTGTGGCCTCCCAAAGATCTGGCTGGCTGACTGCTTCATGTGCAGGTTAAAAAATAGGATTAGACTTTGGGAGAGTGGTGCCATTGGAAATGTCTGCCCTGCAGCAGGCTGCTGTTGTCTCTTGCTCCCACGTGAACCTAGGTGCCCAGAGTGCAATGGCTTACTATTTGGGTTTTCCAAGGACTTGTGGCAAGTGTGTAGGCCAGAGGAATGACTGTGTAGTCCAGAGACAGGCAAGTTAAAGTTTTCAGCCCTGCGTTGTGCTTTCAGTCAAAGCACTGCGTTGAGCTCACAGGGTAACAGAGACCACACCCAAACCACAGTGGATATTTTATTGTTCCTTGTAGTAGAGTTAGATGCAAAAAAATAAAACTTTTAAAAAACTGACTAGGGTGAGACCAGAAGGTCAAAGTGGAAATGTTTCAAAATTTTGCTTCTATGTTTCTAAAATACCTTTCATTTCAAGGGAATGTTAGATTGTTCCCTTCGGGGACCAAAGAATCTATGGCAAAAGCTGAAGATATGGAGTGAATGGAATGTCATAGAGAAGTTTAAGAACTAGATAATCATATTTATTATTTATTTGCTTACACTTGGCAATCTTGTTTTACTAGTAATTATTTATTTGCTTTGTCAACTGCATATAGAAGGTTGCACAAACTATTTGCTAATTGTAGGGTGACCAGTACAAAGGGAAGAGGGACTTTGATTCCTTGAAAGAATACGTGGATTCCCAGCTGCAGAGCTCTGGGAAAGAGCCACCAGCAGATAAACCTGTTGAAGCCCCACAGCCACCTGCAGAGCCCACCCCTGTTGAGGTAAGTGCTCCTGCACTCTGCAGCAATGTAAGGTGTTGAGACTGTTTTAGCTGCCTGAGTCTTCCATGTATTTCTCTCTCTCTGATAGCTTGACAATTTCTGGAGGTAAACTCCAGTACCAAATACTTCCCTGGTTATTTTTTTGAGTAACTAATGAGTGGAATCAGATCACAAATCCTAGAGATACTTTTACTAATCTTATAAATTGAAGAAGGGAAAAAAATCTGATTCCTATTTTATGGTTGCAGTAAGTTATTTAGATACAGGCATAAATGTGTCTTTTTGGCCCGTGGAACTGCTGGCATCTGGATCTGTATGACAGCATATTTTACCACTATAGAGATGAACATTTCTTGCAAGATTATCACTTGAATCCAGGAGGATGGTGCACACTGCTAAGCCCCTAAAAAAAGCCAAGGTTCTATACTTAGAAATCTATCTGCAGAAGCAATGAACAAAGATTATGAAGACCAGTACCAATATGGTAAGGTAATGTGCCCTGTGACAAGAAAACTCCTTGGCTTTTGGAGACTATTTTTATCTTGGTTGTTGGAACTACAGGCTTATGTTGTGAAGAAATTGGCAGAAATAACCTTTGTACAATTGTAGTTCATGTCATATAATTTTATGTCTTTTCTAATCCCTTTGGGATTTCATCTGCCATTTTTCTTGGAGATGAATGAAAAATTGGTGAGGCTGAGAAATTAGGGATGGATATCAAACATAATTTTTCATGAAAAGTACAAAACATACTTTCTGCCTATAAAATAAGGGACAGGGATTTACACCCCCTTGTGCTATAGAATGAACTTAAATAATTAGGTAACAATGTTATTAATATAAATATAGTTTCTATGTATCTTCTTATAGGAAAATACTACCTTTCCTAGCTGACTTTTCCAGCAGCATTACCCATCTTGCATAAAGTGGCTTACCAAACATTACAGACCACATAGATTTGCAATTGTCATGCTCTTCAATTTTTATTTTCTTAATTGACCTCATATTTGGAAGATCCCAATGAGCTGGTGTTAGTACAATGCCGAAAGTAATTAGTTGTCTTTCTATTTTTATAGAAATAACACAAACCACATGTGACACAAATTCCCACTTCTGCCTTGCATTCACCAGGCACACACACAAGGAAGAAAAGATTGTTGGGGGATTTTTTGCTAAATATTAGTAGACATGGTGCTGGACTCAGCTTGTCCTTACAACTTTTATCTTCAGACCCCCTGACTCTTTGTTTTCATGAATTTTGAAACAAGGAGCCAGCCCCTGTAGCCAGCAAACACTGACTGCATTTGCTATCAGTTGACCACAGGCAGCCAAGGCAATGAGTTCCCACTCCAAATTTGTGTCCCAGTGTTGAGCCCCTACTTGGATTCCCCCATGTCTTATATAGCCCAAGTACTTGCCAGCCCTTTTACAGAAGCTGCACTTTTACATCCATGAGACTTCTCTACAGCCAGACATGGCTAAAATCATACAAAAAATTATCCTGGTGGATTAAGGCAGCGTGATCAGCAGATGCTCAGATTATGTGATTGCATTAGATGTCTTTTTTGAGGCACAAAGCTAAAATTGGGATATCTCATATTAAATTTATTTTTGTGGTTACACAGTTCACATTGCTATTCTTATAGTATCTACAGATCTTTAAACTTCATTTTACTGTGCAAATCATGGGGAAATTGTTACTAATTAGGTTTTCACATATTGTATCTTAGATTGTATATTATGTTTGGAACATCAGTTTTAGATAGCCATTTAGGAATATCAGAGTAGAAGCATAGTGCTTACTTTTTGCTTCATGTAATTATTTCTGATTATTTAATAATTACAAAGTATAAAAATATAATTTCTAATTTCTAAATAATTATATAGAGGTAAAAGCACTTCAGCATAGTGAAGTAAGTCCATGAACTAACAGTTATTTACAGAAATGTTTAAAGGTACTGGATAATTTGGATTTTCAAATTTATTTTTGGCTTCACAAAACTTACTGGGGTTAAAATAGAATTGATAATACTGTCAGCTGTGATCTTATTTTTCTTTTGCTTTCATTTGATTTTGAAGCTTTTATAGGCATGGGGTACATTTATTTGTTTTTAATCCCTCCCACCCTTAAAGGTCTCAGGCAAAAAATGAAGATTCCGTTCTATGCTCTCATGTGAGACTGTAAGCAATGTGCTTTCCTCCCATCATTCCCTTGCTCCTGATATTATCAGGAGTAGAAACATTTCCTGGCACCCATGCAAGTGTGGTGTTGTGATGTCCTTTTGACAGGCAAATCTGTGTTTCTGGTAACAGCTTTTTTTGTGAATGCAATGCAGGGGAAGAAAGAAGAGAGCAGCTCTTGAGACATCACTTGTGTGCCTTGAATACCTCATTAAAATCTCAGATGGCCATTACCTGCTTGAAGCCAACTCCTCTAAGGGCTGCTCCTTGAAACATAGTGTATTAAAATTAAGGTGATTTTTTACAGTTACTGAAAATCTGGATACAGGCAAATCCTTTGAAAATAGGAAAGCTTTGTTTCTTCAGTTATGGATGAGATTCAGTGTAAAATATGCTTTTCTCTGCATCTCTCTGGGGAAGGAAAGTTGCTGTGAAGTAAAAGGCAGGTCTGCTACTGCTACTCTTGTTTATATTGCCAACAATATTATCTTTTCCAATTCCAGTTTCCCTTTTAGGAATGTAAAAGCTCAGTAGACTGATGTTGTATATACAAAATGTTTTGACATTTTTTTCTCTTTTTCTGTTTTTCAGGGGCAGGCTGCAGTGCTCTCTCTCTCTGAAAAAGACTTTGATGCAACCATTGCTAGAGGGATCACCTTTATTAAATTCTACGCTCCATGGTAAGAAGTTTGCAGCTGTTGCTGTTCAGGATTATTGCTGGCTAAGATGTGAGTGCAATAGTTGCTGTAGATCTTTAAGCTGTAGTAGTGGATTTGTTGTCTTGATCTAAACTGTGAATTAGCTGAAGAATGTGTGTGTTGGCAAGAGTCACAGCAAAAAAAAGCTTAGCCTTGTTTAGCTCCCTTGAGCTGCCTCTCTGTGGAAAGGCTGACACAGAAGCTTTTCCGTGTCAGCCTCCACGTACTGCTGGGGTAACAGGGAGAGTGAAGCTTTCTTTGCAGGTGCAGCATGTTCCTATCCCTGGGTTAGGGTGAGATGAGGGGAGTATATCACCATATCTCAGTGCTGAGAAAGGAGAGGATGCTGGCCTTAGGGCACTCTCCAGCCTCATTGGAAGCCTCATTGGAGCACCTGAGTTTTGATACAGATTGTTGAGCTATGGATAATTAACTGCCTGTTACTCTCCAAATAACTGTCCAAAAACTAATTTGCACAAGTGGCAATTTTAAGATGTTCTTAAGAGTGTATGTTCATGCAGTATGTTCTTAGAGGGACCCAGAGCAGATGGTGTAGGTGTAGATACCCAATGGAATGCATTGGAGGGTGAAATGAAAGTCATCTCTGGCATCTGCCATTCCTGCTATATCCAGCAGAACCTGGGACCCCAGATGGGTTAAGACCTCAGTATCACAAACTTGTAGACGAAATATTTCCCCCTTTTCCTAACTATTCCCTTTCTGAGACAAAAAGAAAGTTTCACGCTTCTCTCTCTGGTTTATAGAATTCATCTAATTTGTGCCTCTACTGAATTTAATGAAACTTGCATGCCATCTTGCTCATCCATTGCTCCATTGCTGGTCTTTTAGCAAACAGAAGGAAGCCTAGTGTAGTGGGAGAGATTGAAATTAAGCTGTATTTCACTGGGTGAAAGATAACACATCTCTGATTTAATCACTAGCATTCCATTAACACAGTGTATAAAATATAAAAAGATATTTTGTTTATGTTACAAAAGGCTCCATTACAAAGCAACACAAGCTAACACCACCCATATTTAGATGTGCTCAGGCATCTCAAAATATTGCCATTTAACTTCAACAGTAGGCATGCATGTGTTTCTTAGTGTAGGCAAGAATTACCTGGGAACATTTCATTTCACTTAAGCTCAGGCTGCAGGCTTTTCCAGTGTTGTCACCCTTTGCTGCTTTAGAACCACTGCTATGCTCTCTTCCGTCTGCAAGATCTGCTTTTGGATGTGAGCAAGTATCTGCCACCACTGGGTTAAGAAATGTCCTGCCCATAGCATGCACACCCCTCATCTTTTACTGCTCTTTCCCCACTGCCTTTATCCCCTTTGTACTCTGGGAGGGATTTAGATTGAGTCTGTTCCTGTGCTGCTTCTGCCCCACCTGCAGAACTGGCTGGGAAATTCAGTTCACACCTGTGCTCAAGAGCAGCTTCCAGTCTGATTTCTGAACCCAGGGCTTGTTGGCATATCTACTAGTTCATTTCCTGGAGCAACTTTTTCTGGGAGAGTTTGAGATCAAGAAATTCACCCCTTTTGATTATCTCTTGTTAACAATACCATATCCTCATCTCATGAGATTATCCTGGGATGCTGCTGGATCTCACAGATAGGATCAGTGTTGGATGGCAGGGTGAGAAACAGTGGTTTCAGGATGTAGAGTCACCAGTGTGTGCTGCCTGGCTGCAATGCTCAGAAAGCCACCATTTAGGAAAATGCTTCCTATATTTATGTAACTCGTATCCTAGTTTTGGCTCTGAAAGTCAGGCTTGTGACTGCCTGTAGTGCTCTGCATATAAATGACCATATTCTCTTCCAAGTGGATTAACTTATGTACAGCTCAGCAAGCACTATTATGTTGCTTTCTAGTTCTGCCATTCAGTTAGTTTTGGATAAATATAAATGTTAACTTGCATCGTAAGCACAAAATCATCCTGTTCTAGTAGTTTTTGTGCATGGTCAGAAATGCTTTTATACTGTCACTGTGTATTAACAAGGTAGTTTAAATATACACTGGCTTGCATTAAGAAAACTTCTGCTGAGACATCTTTTATTATTTTTGTAAATGCCCTGATCCAGCCTTGAGGCAATTATGGGTCTGTTTTAAAAACCCAATTAAGGTGCAGCTGGGTTAGAATAGTATGAGCAATGCAGATTTAAAGTCTAAAGTGCTTTGGGAATTATTCTTAAAGGCAGTAAGAAGTTCACATTAGGAACTTGACTAAGCCAAGTTCAAAATATAAACAAAATGAATGCTAATGGTCAAGGAGGCCATTAGGAACTTGAAGAAATTTAATAGGGAAATTAAAATCTCATTTAACTAATTAAAACTCGGCTTATGTAGCTTTAGCATGATTGGCATAGGCTACCTGAAAAATTAATTCTACAGACATTCTGTGTCTTCCTAAAAGCATTTTTGTTTCCAAGAGATATTTTTTCCATTTAAATATTCTCTGGTCTTGTCTTTATTTGGCTTCATATTCCTCTGTGGGGTAAAATGTTAATGTACCGAGATCTAGAATACCATTCTAGACAAGACTAAAATGGCCAGAAAGTACTTCAGTGCTTAACTTAAATAAAATCACTTCTTTTCTTAGCTCATTTACTGACATAATAGTGCAAGGGAGTTGGAGGGCCAAATCATTAGGGATAGGAAAGGCTGCTAGTTAAACTTAACATCAATTGAAGCAAGACAGTAGAGATAAAGTAGAAAGTGTGTCTGTTAAACAAATCTCCCTCCCTTGTTTCTAGGTGTGGTCACTGTAAGAACTTGGCTCCAACCTGGGAGAACCTTGCCAAAGAGCAATTTCCAGGTTTGACTGATGTCAAAATAGCAGAAGTGGACTGCACTGTGGAACGTAACGTCTGCAACAGATTTTCTGTAAGTGTGAAAGTTCTGAAATGAAGGGGACAGTATTGTGTACCAGATGTTGGAGGCTCCAGTGTGCAGCCCAACTGGCTGCTGCACTCCAGGTGCCTGCTGACAGTACAGCTGTGGTCTCTATTAGCCAAAAAGAGGCACCTGGTGACATCATTTTGTTCCTGAACTGTTTGTTTGGGCTTGGTCATTTTCATTATTGGACAAAGCTGAAGAAGTCCCTACTTTAGGAAACCTCTCTGAAAGCACTAAAGCTGTCTTGTGGTATCCAATGCTGAATTTTGTTCCTAGAAAAAAAAAGTCTTTCAGAGCTGTTAGGCAGACAATTGAAGACAGAGCTGGGGCTGTCATTCCAAGAGCCTAGAGGAACATGTATTACCCCATTCTCTTAAAAATGTTCAGAAATTGCAGGTCGGCATTGAAAGTTCTGCTGTGGATTTGTTTTTTTAAATTAAAATGGCTTACTGTTTTAGAGGGGTTTGATGGCTTTTCAGAATCAGGTAAATATGAGTGATGGATGCAAGTTTGAATGTTAATAGCAAGTTTCTTTTTTTGTGTGTGTCTTTTGAAGGTCCGTGGTTATCCTACACTTCTGCTTTTCCGAGGTGGAAAGAAAATCAGTGAACACAACGGAACGAGAGACCTTGAATCACTGCATAACTTTGTCTTGCGTCAGGCAAGGGATGAACTGTAATAAAAGTCTGGATGCTCTGTCCCTGGCTGTCTCTGTACAGTAGCTGAGGGATTTCTATCTTTGCTAATTTTTAAATAGTGTATTTGGGGGGGGATGGGGCTTTTTTTGTTTCTTTGTTTCTAGGAAATTGAATGTACTAAACTTTGGTATCTTCCCCTTGTGTGTGTGTTAGAGACATGTCTCTGTATGTGTGAAGGAAAGCTAACAAATAGTTACTGTGCAAATCAAGAGTATTTTCAGCTTTGGTAGTTGCACTGCATTTCTGCATTCCTGCAATGAAGTGTAAATGGTTTCCTTTGAGACCAAAATACGTTAAGAAAACCAACTGAAGGGCAGCAGTAGAATATTTTTGTCTTCAGGTCAGATCTGGTTAAAAAGTAATCCTTACAAACTGCTTACCATTACTAGAAAGGCAAAAGCTACAGCTGTGTTGAGTCACTTTTGCCTCTAGAATTGTACTTAATCTTTATTTGTCTTAATCTAGCTGCTGAAAGGTTGAAAACACACACACCTTTGGAAGATACCAGGCCACCATGAGCTGGTTGTTTCCTGTTAATCCTCTCAGCATGGGAGGTCTAGCCATAATGAAAGTGATGGTACTGTAACATGTGCCTGAACGTTACTGCTGCCATAGTGTACATGTGTCAGGTGCATTTCCATAGGCTGCTGCCATCCAGCTCCAGAGGCACAACTATGCTCTACTTCTCTAGAGCCAGAGTGAAAAATAGGTGCTGTTATAACTGCCCCGTTAATGGTAAATGATCAGTCAGACTCCAGAGCTAAGGACGTGTTTCCTATCCCGGCCTCAATCCAGACATTGTGCTGACCTGCTCCTTAGTCAGAGTACCTAGAGAACAACAAGTAATGCAATGTTTAATATTTTTTTTTCCATTCAGCTCTTCTGCAGTAGTGTAAAATAGTTCCCCCCCCCCCACCCCTCTTCTCGAGCCTTAATGTTTCTCCAAGCTGTAAGCATTGATAAGTTTGAATGCTAGGACCACACACTTTGTGGTGTCTTGGATTATAATATGAATCTATTCTTTGGTGCATAAGATGTTCCATGTTAGACTTAACTGAAAGCCAAAGAATTTACATTGCAGAGACTGGCATGATACAAAGGCAACAGCAAACCAAGGATTGAATTCTGCTGTCTCATGTGCACAGAAACTCATGAGGAATGAGGATTGCTACAGGCTAATTTGACTAATCTGTCAAGATGCTGGGTTTTGTCCATCATATGGAGTAAGTTGGGTTGCTTTTCTTTTTTATTAAAAAAAAAAGCAAAACATCAATGAACTTTTAAACCAGTGAATTTCTGGTTCTTCACTTCACTGTCTGTCCAGAACTTTTGATTCTGTTCAGTCTGAAAATGTGTGAAGGTGAAAAAGCCACAGTGAAAGCTAAGTGTTGTACTGGCAGATGTATTGGATCAACTTGTGTACTTCTGCCTTTCAGGAAGCCTTTATTATGTTTTTAACAACTTTCTAGTGAAGCACAATCTCATGAGTTTCTTGTATAAAATCAAAGTGGTACAATTGTTTACACTGAGATTTTTTCTAAATAAAAACTTTTTAAAAAAGCAGTCTTTCTATAAATGATACAGCACAATGAATATACAGTGACAAGTGCAATAAATTATAGCTTGTATTTACAATAAGCCTTTTAAATGCAAGTAGAGGTAAGTGCATTTAATACAAGTTTAATATTGATCAAAACCATTTGCTATTAGCTTCTGCTAGACAAACCATGGCTCTATGCTGCATTTCCTTTATACCAGTTTGTTAGTTGCATGAGTTGAAAGGGAAAGATTGCAAATGTTGTTGACATTCTGTCTTCCTGTAAACAAACTGTCCAGCTAGAGAATGAATGGCCCCTAAGCTTTTACGTCTGAATTACAGCTGAAGAAGTGTCCTGACTTCCTTCCTGGGCAAGTGGTAGTAGATGAGGCAGCTCCACGTGGGGAGTGGAAGGAAGTTGCATAAGAGCAAGTGTCTAAATTTGTATTGCTCAGTCAGATAGTGAACTGGGAAGACCAGCCTGGGTCTGAGTTCATGGTAGTGTTTCTAACACAGGGTGCAGCCATGCCATCTTACACTTGCAAGATAAGAGTTAAACGGTGCTGGGAGCATAAGAGAACTGAAACATCTGCTTTGGCACAATTTTAGATGCTTACTGTCACGACAGATGTCAGGAGAAGACAGTCTAGGTGCAGTAATTGGTCCTTCTGGCCAAAAGGATCTTGCACGAGATGTACACACTACGTTTGAAGTACTAACACCACTTTCTTTAGCTTCTCTGCCTCTCCCCCTCATCTTCCCTCCCTGCCCCCAAAGAAAGACCCTCAGTTGTTTTGGGTGTTGAGTGCTCATCTGGTAAAACTGCAGCACATATCCAAGCACCTGCTACAGGTCAAGCTTCTCTGTGAGATTAGGACCATCCCAGCCAAATAAAGTGTGGGGCCATTTTGCTGCTGCTGCTGCTGAGCTGGGCAGCCACTGTGGTGTAGGGTCAGTCTGTAAGAAGTCCAGCAGTTTACTCCCACCCTAGGGGGTGGTCCCCACACCCCTTCCTCCCACAAGGCACATACATGGTGTTCTGAAGGGTGGTTAATCACGTGGGGTTTTTTTCCCCCAAGGTCATGAAAACAGGGAGGGGTGTATCCAAGTTCATGGCAGCATCACAGAGTCCGTGTGAAGACTGTTTGTCAGTGACATCCACAAGCTCTTACTACCATATTCCTGTATTTCTTCAAGATTACATTAGAATTATCATCGAAGTAAAGGACAGATATGGCATTTAGTTTGGTAGGTGCACAGCATGGTTTGGGAACGTAATCAGGATTCATTAGATGAACCTGTTGCCAAGAAAGAAAACACAACTGAGACACTGGTATATTGTTTACAAATTCACCTGGTGCTTTGGCACTGAGCTGCCTGGAGACTTACCAGAGTTTGTACAATGGCATGATTGGTTGCGTTCATATGGGCGTTGAGTGGGAACGAGCACTCCCCATCACAGTAGTTGGCTGCGTAGCCTTTTGGAGCGATTATCCAGTCCTTTTTAGGGAAACAAACAGAATGTGGTTCAACAGACAACTGCACACAATTAAGAGCAGCTGAAAATTTTCCACTAACTTCTTCCTTGAGGGTGAAAATGTGTTTTCACTGAAACTGCTTGGGTTTTAGTTGGGTTTTTTAATTTCTTTTTGTGCACCACTTTTTGTGTGTCACTTTTCCATGGACACACTGATTTTAATGTCCAAAGAATGATGCACATCTATGTACAGCTCAACTACCATTAACTAAGAGGGCTTTACCCCTAAAACTCTCATTGGGTTGCATTGTGAGATTGTGGTTTGGAGGCCTTTATTTCCAACATTTCCTGCAGGCCCTCTGGCTGAAATACCTTTCCTAGGTTGAGTCACAGGCACAGCTGGTGTCCCTCAGAAGGAGCCTAGCTTATACACTCTTATAGAGGGATACTACTCTGCTAAAGACACTGTGGGAAATCTTGGCTGGCTAACAGCTTCTCCACCTGTGTCAAACTCCTAAAGGAGGGGCATGACAGCCAGCCTGAGCTGAGGTGGCCCCAGTGGCAATGTGAGTGCCATGCTAGGCAAAAAGGGGACTCCACCAAAGGAAGCTTGTCTGCTGCTGACACAAAAGAGCCAAAGGGAAATTAAAAGCAGCACCACGGAACAAGAGACACTTGGCCTCCCTTGGTGTAGGGCTCTGCAGGTCACCCTGCAGAAGGACATACCAGCATGTTTCATGTGCATGTATCTCTTAGGCAATTTCCACTCTACCTGACAACCCCCTGAGTTTCCCTGAATTTTGCTTCAGCAGGGCTGAGCAGCCACACACTGTTGCTGTAGCTTTGCTAACCAAGTTTGTTCTGAAGGAAATAGCAGTGCCCAACTGCAGGGGGCTCTACCTTGCTTGATCATTTTCCTACAAAAAGTAGGACTGGATTCCAGCTCTTAGAATGAGCCCTGCTGGTCTGTGGCCTTCCTTTGGCAGCATCTTACCTTTCTGCAACTAGAATGGTGAAGGTAGTACCTTCAAGATCATGAACTTCCCAACTGGAATCCACTTCCTGCCCAAAAGTAGGGCAAGTAAGATTAAGGCAGAGGTGGAATGTCTCTGCTCAAGTGAAAACTCACCCGTAAGTAATGGGGAATGGAGTCACTACACAACCACAATTGCAGCTACTGGGCTGGAGTTGACACATGAGCTACAAAAAATGCTGCTATCCCATTAGCTGAGAGAGGACTTGCATGTGTTGAGTATTACAGATGCAGCAAGGACAGCTCTGGCATCCTGAATTATAACCTGGTAAAAATATTACCTGATAGAAATGGGACCTCCCTCAGAAGTGTTGAATGAATTTAAAAGAAATAAAATAAAAAGAGAAGGTGAGGGCATTCTTTAAAATATGATGTTTGTTTGCACTATAGCCTGGTTCTAAATAACTTACTTTATAATGACTTTCTGGCCTCATGGTGCTGCAACTAAGCTCAGTCTTCAGTCTACCTACCGCAGGCAATGCTAATTGTGGGGCAGGGATTGTGGAGGATTTCAAACAATGGCCAAGGTTAAAATCAGGGTGATCACTAGAAAAAAAATTTAGTTAAAATCACTGCTTAACATCAGATTGTTTTCCTTATCATTGGAGGTACACAGATATAAGCCCTTGCCCGTACCATGACTCCCATGAGTGACAGAGAATGACTGTATACTTGAATTCCATAAAGTATCAAGCTTTCTCTGGGTCTTATCAAATGTCACAACTATCAATATTTATTTGCCCTTCTCTGTGACTGGTTTTAGTGAGGAGGCACAAGGGACATTTTAAAGCATAATGGCAGAGTCGAGTGGAATTACTGTGACACTGTTTAGATAACATTTCATAACAAAATGTCTGGTTTACCCAGAGAGAAACATCACACACCTGCCATCCCAAGTCTTGGAAGCTAACGTAAAGCTCATGCTTTCTGCACGCTGTTTTTAAGTCACTGCTGTTGTAATCTGTTAAAAGAAAAAGAGCAAAACAAGAATTTAGAAAGTAAAACAGGCCGAGCGTTGCTGGAGGGCACATCTGGCCAGATGTGTGCATGCTGCGGGCTCAGCAGCGAGAAGTGACGAGCTCCCTCAGCAGCTAAAAGGATAAGGGTGTTGAGGGACATCCAAAGCAGGGCTGAAGCTTTTAAGATGCCTGTGGGAATGGAGGAACCCAAGTAACAGTGACTCAGTTATAGTAACTCAGCTGTCTTTAAAGTGCTTGGGAAACATCTCCAGTAAAACTACTTCTTAAAAATAAATCTGCTTCAACCCTGCATAGGCTGCATCCCCACCGAGTGCTCACCCTCACCCCATTTCCTCAGCTCCCCTTTCTGGCATGTGCTGCCCCAAGTGGGGAGCTCAAGCTGCACAGACTCACTGAGAGAGAGAACTACAGCCCCAGGAAGGTTAATCATCACCTTGGGCCCCTGCACCAGTCTGCAGAAGTCCTCCAACACCTAAGGTGTCCCATAGGCAGGGAAGCCATGTCCTTATTCCTCTCTGTACCTTACCCCAGCTTGCCCCCCACATCTTATGTGACCCATGGCACCACCTCTGCCCTTGGACCTTTACAAACCATGCCCTGAAAAACACATTTCTCCTTTCCATAAACTGCTTATTTGCAGATGATACAGCACTTGACATGCTCTCACCATTCACTTGCTCCTTATTGTCAATAAAGTGAGGACACCGGATGCAAAGCCCTGACAAAGACCTTCTCCCTTGCCATGGCACAATGTATGGGGATGTTTCAACCATGCAGGAGCTGCTCCTGATGATCCCACAAAGTACAGCTATTGACAGCAAGTGGAATTTCCCATTTATATTTGGAAAGAGAGGCAGCTCGGCATGTGAACACCTGAAACCACAGTGAGCAGAGGAGCTGAGCTGTGACAGAGAGGCCTTTCACCTCCAGGTGGCTGCGCAGATCCACCCTGATGGGTGGTTGCTGATTTTGTCACACCTCAGGTGGCTGCTGGACCTCAGCAGAGCAGCCACAGAAACCACCCTTGCAGCGAGGTGACTTGGCCACCAGCTACAGCTGCTGATCCTGTGCTCTGCACCCGATGGTAGGCACGAGAGAAAGAGATGGCAACAAATTCAGCCAAGCAGCTTGGGTGCCAAAGTCACCATCCGTGTTTTCCTCCCATGCCTTTCCACAGGGCCCTTCTCCTCCCTCACAGCTCCCATTTGCGAGTAAAGGCACTCCTGTCAGCAGGCAGATGCCACAGGCTGATGCCCCTGCCCCCTGCTGCCCTAGATCTTTCAGTTTACCAGCCCCCTGGTGCCCCTAACATGGCTTGAAAGGGCACCCTCCCAGTGCAGCTTTCCCCAGATGCGGCAGCTGGGATAGAAAAATATTTTTAGTGATTTTTTCCTTGGCTCTGAATAAGCCTTTCTTTTTCTTCCCTCCAGCATCATTCCCCCCGCCCCCCCCCCCCGAAGTTTGGGAACTACAAATGCAAATATTTATTCAGAAGAAAAACTATAATACTAAAAGCACATCCAACTGACATTAAGGGCAGCACAGCAGTACAGCTGGGTACAGTTAACACTGAGGGCCGAAAAAACCCTACACCTCAAACCCAGCTTCCCAACCACCAAAGATTAGAGAGTTGTTTTTAGAAGCAGTTGGGTTTTAAACTCTGAGGATTGCATTTCAGCCTTTGAATAGCTTCACTTCAATCACGGATTTAATCAGGTGAGCAGAGCTGGTTAACAGCCTGCTGCAGCATAAACATTCGCTCTTCCAGCAGCACGCGGCAGCGAGAACGGAGGCAAGTCTCTCTGTTCAAGCTTTCCTTTTTCAAACCAGACATACCCAGTAGAAACCAGGGTGTGGTGGTTTATTTCGGATGAAGCTTCCCAGTCCCTGGCTCAGCCCAGGAGCAAATTTCTAGCATGAGATGTTTTGAAATTATTTGGTCATAATGAGGGAAAAAAAATATGAGAAGATTCTTTTAGTGATCAACGGCCTTCATTAAAACACCTGGGAACACAACCTCATTGTTCTTCAATGGGATATATAGATTGTTTAGAGGAAAACCATCTGTATTTGACAGTGGAGTTGATCTATTCACAATTGAGTGGGTAAAATTGTGCTATGTTCCAAATCCAGCTACAATTTACCCAGATCTGCTACAGGAAAGGGGAGAAGGCAAGGGAGGCAGAGAAAACAGGAGTGGGAAGGAAGGCTGCAAGCAATCACAAGTTTAAGAAAACACAGGGGTGGAAAAAAAGAGCTGCTTAACAAGGTACACCAAGCAGAACATGTTATGAACGTGTCCTCTCTCACACTATCCCCAAAACCTCGCCTCAGCTCACTGGTCAGAGTCACCTGATTCACACTCTGCATGGAGCCCTGGCTGCTCTCCATCCAGGGCAGATGCAGACTGCTCTACCTCCTCACTTGCCCAGCCTCAGCCTTTGCTTTTCTAAATGTCAACACATTAAACATCCCCTCTCCCTAGCTTTACATTCTTCCCTGTTTAACCCTCACCCAAGATCCCCTGCCCTCCTTTCTTATTATGTGTTTGCCTACTATGCTTGCTTTATGGAAGCTATTTTAGCCCAGCTTTAGGTAAATCACAAACCTTTGAGCAACCTTTAGCAGTGGCTTTCTGAATTGGGGAAATTGCGGCAGTACAGATGCACATAATCATGACCCATTCCCTACAGTTAGGGGCTCAGCATATGTCCTACATTGGGCCTACATCCTGAAATCCCATCAGTTATGGGTCTGAAAAGAAGACAAATACACAGAGTCACAGAGTTTTTGGCAGTGAGCTAAAGCTCACTGAGCTACTGAAGTTGGCTTCCACAACACATTTTCTGCAAAGCCTGGAAAGCAGCATCAGCCACCCCAGGCCAGTGTGCTCAGCTGTTTTAGCCCAAACTGCCACTTAGGGTGGTTTGCAGTGCAAGATCCAACTGTCAAGAGGTGACAGGGATGGTGTCCCTTCCCACCAGCTTTGCAGCAGGGAGCCAGGAGGGCCAAAGCAGGCAGCCTGCAGAGGGGAGGTGCTGCAAACAGCTGCCACAGGGCTGGCCCACACTGCCATGGCACAATTGGCAGGGATTGCTCACCAGAGGCCTTCAGCATCTCTGAGAGTTTAGGGAGCTGCTCTGGGAGCTCCTATAGGCTCATTGTGGGTTTAGCAAAATTGTCTCTATTTTTTGCCCTGAACATACCAATTCAGAAATGCTAACTTGGCACTTACAAGGCACTGCATTTAATCATGCTGCAAACAATTTTTTCTAAAACAGAGATTCAAAAAAAGCTCAAACCCCTAGTTCCGCACTTAAAAATAACTCCCAGAGCAGCACAGTTAAAACATCACAGCTAAGACGGCTTGTCTCTGTGGTGTGTTTGCACTGAATGGTGTCTGCCTTCACAGGACCCAGGTCTGACTTTCTGCAAGCACAGATGTTTCTCTTAAGGCTGGACACTGGCATGTGTGTTGCTGAAAAGGGTGAGAGAACAGCCTGACCCTAATGGTCTTCCTCCTACAGATACTTATGCACCCACCTTAGATTTCCTACAGTCTCTCCCACGTTAAGTGCTGGCAAAGAACATATAAATATTTACTGGGTCGATCTATCTGAGTACACCCTCGCTGCTCCCAAGGTGCCAGTTTACAAAATTCCACACAGTAATTAATTGCTTCTGTGATCCAAAATAGCTTTGACAGAGGTCTCCAAGGCCAGCCCCTTCTTCTTGGTGTTTGACTTTGGTGATTTGTCCAGATAAAGCTGGTGTAAACTGATCACACAGTTAATAACAGCCCACTTCACATGAAAGTGATCTGCCTGGGTGGGAAGAAGGGGAGATGTCGGGCTGACGTGAACCTGCATGTGAAGGCACACACAGAAATGCTGGCCACGCTGCTCCAGTCTGCATCCAAACACTGCACTGAAGGGAAAACTATTCTGGAGGGAGGATTGGCTGCCAGATAACAAAGTTTATTAACAAGGCCCTTGCCATCACAAAAGCATTTGGCCTTATTTGCCTCCAGTGTTTGTGCATGCTGCCCTTTGCAATATCTGGTTCCCGTACACATGCGGAAATCTGTCTGGTTGAGTGCGCATCTGCTGGAAGGAAAGGCCACTTGAAGGGCCTCTCCATTTTTCATAGAGCACCTCACATCACTCCAGGGGGCATTACAGAGAAGGGCCTGAAAAGGGACTCGGCTTGAGTTTCATTCAGAGCAGCAAGTGCAGCCCAAAGTCAGGCATTTAAATTCTCTCCACGAGGAGGGGCTGATAGGAAAAGATATGCCTGGAGGCTGACTTGCAGAAGAGAAGGATTATCGCCACTGAAGAAAGAGATAGCCCTGTGTGAAACCCATAAATCATGGAGGTGGCTGAAGGGCAGAGGTTCACCGCCTGTTATGCTGGAGAGTCCCATCTCTTTGTTCAGCTGGAGGGTCAGTATGAGCCTGAGAGCACAAGTTCAAGCCACTGCAAGATTCAGCTGAGCCAGGGCCCTCCAGGCCCTGCAGACAACAGCAGAGAAACACCTGCGGGCTCCTTCCACCCACCCTGTCCCTCCATGGCCGGGGCCAGACCTGGCATGTGACTTCCTGCCTCAGCAGATGAAAATACTCCTTTTTCTTCCTGCTCATCCTCCTTCTGCAGAAGAATTGAGGCTCCAGGAATGCATTGACACAGGACTCTATGTCAAAGCAGTTTGTAACCATGGGGTTTGCTCAGTTCTGCTTTATATAAGCCAGTGATAATTAAGTGTTTATAATACATGGAAATAAGCATTCTTGGCAAAAAAATACAGACCATTGAGAACCTTGTGCCACAGACACAGCCTTAGCATCTGAGCTCTTGGTACTGACTGCAGGACAACTGCACATCAAAGGGAGCAGAGTGGGCTCTCTTTGGCTCCCTTTCCCACACACAGCAGCATGCCCTCACCTAACTCCTTGCCTCCCTGCCAGCCCTGCAGCACACTTCATGTACTCCAAACTAATTGAAACACTTCCCACATCCAGACAGTAATTGGGGCTTTTTAAAACATACTGCCCCAAAACAACTCACAGCATCTTTTGGGAAAGGGGTTCCTTTTTGGGCTGAAATAAGAAAACCCTGTGTATTGATTAACATGGAGGAAGGAAGTTGCAGTCTACAAAAAAAAAAAAAAACCATCAAAACTAAAATGTGCCTTGCTCTGCAGAAGAGAAACTGCTCTCAAGCCGTGGTAGGGAGCAGCAATCCTACCTTGGGGAAAAGCACCAACCAAAAATGTGACAAGATGTGAGATACAGCAAGAGAAGATGCACGGGTGAGGAGAGGCACAGAAGGGAACTGCAGCATCTCAGTTCTGCACCCACTTTGGGTCCAGATGCATCAGGGCACCCTCAGAAGAGCTAGGCAGCCTTCAGGATAATCCCTGGGCTTGCCTTCTGCTTCATCTTGGGGCAAATGCTTCCTCAGCCCCACCATCCATCAGGATTTTTTATCTTCCCAGGTTAAAAAAAAAAGAAAAAAGCCCTGTGATCTCTAACACTAAAAACACTTTTTTGGTCATTGGTGCCTTTGGGCCATTAAATCAACCACTTCTTAAAGAGAACAGAGTCTGAGAGTGTCACACTTAGAAAGGAAAACAAGATGATGTAGTTTCTCTTTTCTAAACACAGAAACCAACCAAACATACAACTTAACTTCAAATTCCCCTCCTTTCCCCTGCCTTAAATCTACAGTCTCAACTATACCTTGTTGACCACTGTGCTGCCAAATTCCAGGTTTTAAATTAAAGCTGGCCCAAAAAAAGCCCTCGAGACCACAGAATGCCAGCTATTTTCCCTTTTTGTCATTTTAGAATTTTATGACCTGATGTGTGGTGTAGTCAAGAAAGCAGCAAAGTACAAATAGCCCTTTTTGCCCAACATATCTGCTCCCTCTGGGGCTTTGAGTCACATCACCTGATTTAATAGTGTGAAAATTTTGTTTCAGCACTGTGAAGTTTGTAGAGCCAGGGAGAGAAAGCTGGAGCTTATCCTGACTCCAAGTGCCACTAGCACCACAAAACAGCAGTGCAGCACGTAACTTTCCCAAAGCACCGTGAATGCATTTAAAAATTGGCTCTTGTGAAGGGAGCACAGAAGCTGAGCCTACCTAAGTGGGAGAACTGCCTGCATATCAGCTGGGCTTATTACACCCAGCTGAATAAACTACCTGTGCCCTTGGCAAACTCATCATGCAGGAAAATAACTCAGCAAGCAGCTACGATGCCCAGCTGTAAAACTGCAGCGTGGAAACCTGAAGGGGGACCAAAGCAGGTCTCAGCAACTTAGATCCACGTAAGGTGCTCCAATGGCAGATTAGATGATGACTCCTCCAGAAATGTCACGCTGGCACTGGCCAGCCTCCCCCAGGGAGGTTGGGCTGCAGAACTGAGTTGCTCCTCCTGTCCTTAAAATCCACAGAGGACATCTCACACCCAGCCGAGTCTGGCACTTGCATTGCATGGCATGGGAACCCACAGCCACGCTGCAGTGTGCACCACAAGGACGTGCAAAGGCCACCAGGGGCCAGCTGCTGCTGGCACACACTAGCCCAGAGGGCAAGGCCATCACCACAATGGGCTGGAGCAATTGAGCTGAGTCAACACACGGCCATGCACAACTCTGGCTGCCAGCCCTGGAAGGGCTCCCAGCCTGGCTCTGCTCCCTGCAGCATGGAGCCACCTTGGGATCAAGCATGGCTCACCCACAACCCAAGCATGCAAGAGCAAGGAACGGCCTACATATTCTCACCAGCTAAGCATCACCAATGCTGGTTCATCTCGCTCTGCTGTGTTTGGACATAGAATAAAAAATACAACTGCCTCTCTTCGTTGGGGCATAGTCATTTCTAAACATGAGAAAAGCAGGGATACTACAGGAAACAAAGGGGGCAGCATAAGCAAATTAATCAAGCAACTTGGAATAGGCTGAAATGTTTGAGAGGAAAGAAGGAAAGAAGGTGCTCAGCGAATGATGGGCTTGTGGTAATGGAAAACAGACATGACTTAGAAGACAGAAAACTCACAATTTTTGCCAAAATGTCATTGTTACTCTATTGCCCCACCGGCCCACAACAGCACTCACAAGGCTTCTGTACAAAACCTGCAATATGCAACCTCTCCACAGCAAAACTTCTTTGCCTGCCTGGAAAGGTACTCCACCATGTGTACACTGAAGTTCTCACAAGATTAAAAAGATAAAGCATCTCATGCTGTTCTTCCATGTTTTTTCCAAAGAAAACTGAAAGAGGACTCTGCTGGGAATGCATACATGCAACACCATAAATCTCAGTGCATACAGAGATAGAGTCTTTGAAATACTGCATTTCACAGTGCATAATCCTAGACACATACTGTATAGCAAGAAAACTACAAGCACAAGACTTGTGGTTAAAATACCTCACCACCTTGAATTCAGTGGATGAAGGTTCACATGGGGGTCTGGACTCCATGCGGGATTCAAGAGGACTCCTGTAAGTTTCATTACGTGAGACCTCCTCTCCTACAACATTGCAGATGTAACCTATTACCCCAAGGAAGAGCATCCCACCTCACGACCCCCTTCTTGCTTCTGCCCTCCAAAGCATCCAAAACCATTACAAGACATCATCCCAGCTTGTGCTGCATGATTGATTACCCGTGTTCCATGGTTACCTGTGACACTGGACACCCTGGAAACGTCCTGAGTCTGGGTGGAGCGGTTCCGGCTCTGCTGCCTGCGCCTGCTGGTCGCTGACCTCGTGGTGCGCAGGTGAACCTCGCTCACTTTGAAGAAGGCCACCATGAAAGGCTGCTTGTCGTAAGGGCCATCTCGCCCTACCAGCCCTGCTTCTCTAGGGTTTACACTGAAACCTTCAAGCCAAACAGAAAAGGGAGAAAAGTTAAGAGAAATGGTGCAGTTGCATTCCTCCTTGGAGCAACCAGTGTCTCTTCTCTTCTTGCTTATACTCCTCTTTAAACACTGAACATTCCTTTCCTGCAACCACAACATATGGACATTTTTATGACAGCTCTCCACCCATGCTGGACAAGACTTCACTGCAACATCTGGTTCCTTGGTTCCCCTTTGGCATCTCTGGTCCCATTTTGGCAGTGAAGCTATATAGATAGATATGTAAAACACTGAACTTGATGTGTCATGACATCAGTCCTGCTGCCTGTGAAACACAAGCAGCAGACATGAGATGAGGAGATGTCTAGGGACAGCAGAGGGCAAAGAGATGGTGTGCTTTTGCCAGGAGCACAATGATGGGCTCTCAGCCCAGCTGGGAAGGTAGAGTTTGGCACTAACATTTCCTCAGGGAGAAGTGGACAGCCCCTCTAGTCTTACTTGACATCACAGGTGTACTAAACTGCAGAATGAAGCAATAGAAAAAACCAAGGTTGGAGATTGGTTCCTATAAAAGACAGATGTCAGTCACCTTCTGCTCATCTAGATCCTCTCCATTGCTTATCTTCCAATTTCATGCACTTTTGCAGTCTCTTATTTTATTTTCTTTTCCACCTTTCAAAGTTTCTGTAGGCTGCGAAATGCTGCTATTACAGCTGCCCCACACAGCAACCACATAGTTTCTCCAGCAGTGCTCCCACATCAGTTTTGATGAGATCAACAGCAGCCACAGCAGCCAGGACAGCTGACATAAACCCACATGGGGAGGTACATACCTCTGCCTTTTCTCTTCTTCTCATCCCCAAACCTCACCCCACATGGCATTCCAGTTCCATGCCCCCTTCCACCTCCAACCCAGAAACTGAGGCCCTACCCAAAGCCATCTCCACCAGCTGGCCTGGTACTGCCTAGGGACAGCTGACCTCATTTATAGGGAAAGACATGTCCATCATGGGACAGCCAGGAACCAATGTCTGAGGGCACAGCCCACCACCTGTGCCCTCAGACATTCTTGCTCGTGGTGTTGGCTGCAGCTGCCTTAGGAATGCAGAGTGCCTACCCTGCCTCACCCCAGCAGAGTTCTGTCAGCACCACTTCAAGAGAGCATCCAAGAGACTGAGGGGAGACTCGTGCTACCTGGCCCATGACCTACCATCCTGGGTCACCACGCTCAGCTGCAGCCCCATGTTGTGCTGGGGGTTCATCACCCACATGTTGCTGGTGGCAGTGACGTCAAACTCCAGCCAGCCCTCCTGCGATGCCCACACTGCCCGTGTGTCCAGCAGAAACAGGTCAGAGGCCCTGCAGAGAAGGGGAATGACAAGACTGTGAGGTTGGGGATTTTCTCTCTTGGCTTTTGCTGTTACAGAAACAAAATCTGAAATAGTTCTAAATTATGTTAATGTCCAAAACAAAACAATGTATCAAATCTGCCTGTTTGTATCCAGAGTTTTGCCATGAGATGCACATACTTCCACACATGAAATTCAGGATTATAAAGGTTTTCACCATTTTCTAAGATGGAAGAAAGCAATCCTACTCCTCAGGGCTGTCCATTTCTCCACCAGCAAGGGATGAGTAAGGCACTCTTCTTCCTGAAGAGTGTACTGCTAGCCCTGACATTACTTCATTCATATATTTACTACATTAATAGCCAGTGGAACCATCAGCATGACCAGGCATTCTATGGCTTTTGCCATAGGGGTGTCATGATTTAAGCTCCCCACACATAAACACAGGCTTACCTCATCTGACCAAAATAAAGCACCAAAAAAACAACTGGCCAAGCATCAAACAGTGAAGGAAAATGGACCTCTAAAGGCCTCTAAAGACATTTTTCTGAGGCTTATCAACAACAATTGGACGCCTTGCTTCAAGGCTGCTGATCTTGTACCACCTTCATGGGCTTCAGCTTCAAATGCTTTTAAGTCAATAACTTTTTTGCAGCAGCAAGTACTCACCCAAACTCTACTCAATGAAATCAGCTGCAGAAGCACTCAGAGAAATCCCACATATATTTTCTTACTGTATTAGAGATGTAACTTTCCTGTGCAAGAAAGCTACAATTCCTATCCTTTACCTGTGGTCATCACCACAAATGGATAGCAGGTGTCAATCCCATCTTCTCAGCTTTTCCCCCCAGATATTTTTTCCCTAACATTTGTAAATGAGGAAACAGGGTACCTGTCTCTCCTACACACCAAAGGTTAAGTTCAGGAAAAGATTTTGATTAAGTTACATTTTATTTTTGGCCGACTGCTATGTCATACTGCCCAGCAGCTTGGTTTGCATGAGATCACAGATGGAAAAAAAAGCACTTAAGTGTACTAGAGCTCCTATTTTTACAGCATGGAGGCTTTCCTCCACCTCACTGGTAGCTGCACACTGTGGTTGACTCAGCAGCCTTTCCCACAGGAGTCTTTGCCACCGTTCCTCCAGTGGCAAGAGGGCTCAGGATCAATTCTGACCTTCACCTCCAACAGCAGCAAGCAGCTATGGCCAGTCAGCTGCTCCATGCTTTGGAAACCCTAAGGTTGAGAGATTTGGGCTTTCCCAGGCAAGATATTTAAACTGAAATGTTGCTTAAAGGCAACTGCAAACAGCAGCTGCAGCTGTGACCACTCTTTCCCTCTCCAGTTTTAAGAGAGGAATGAACTTCTAGATCATTCCCACCTCTGAATATGACTTAAACATTGGGCCTCTCCAATGCCTGAAGTAAACTATATCTGAAAAGAGGTTTTCCTAGCACCTGTTCTGACCTTCCTCCTCACACCAGTTGCTTCCTGAACTCTGTAACTCCTCTACACAAGGAACTCTCTAAGAGCAAACCTGAACATTGAAACACACACACAGGAGTAGTCAGGTCTAAAAACAACACGAAGAGGAGGTCAAAAGTTTACATTCCCACTGCCTTGACATTTGGAAAGGCACTTGGACATCAGAGAGCTGTAAAGCCAAAATGGTCCACATGGCATCACGTAGCCCACTCCCATGAACTCCAGGAAGGATCATCTACTACCCATGTTGTTCCTGAGAGATGTTTGCCTGACCTGATCTCGAATATCTCCAGCTTCAGGAACTCTCTCATCTTTCCAGGAAATTGAATGGGCTTCATGTGACCTTTCTCCCCCTTTTTTTATCTAACTTAAATGTCACAACAATGTCCCCTTCTTATTACAACAATATCTTCAGTCTCTCCTTAACAAGCCCTGTTTTATAGACTGACTTCTCTCATTGCTTTTTATTGACCCAGCTCAGATCAAGATCTCACTGATTCTGAGCACAGTGGAAGGATAATCTTGATACATCTCACAGACTGCGCCTCTACTCATACACCTCAGAATATGATTCTGGCTTCTTCACAAAACTCACACTGTTAACTCATGTTCACCTTGTGATCTACTATAATCCTTGGATTCATTCTGCTGAACCGCAAAGGACACATTAATTCCCTAGTCAGTCAAATTTCAATGATTTTTCATGTCCAAATGCAATTGTCCTTTCCACCAAATCAAATTGCCCCCCACACCACCTCAGACTGAACCTCCACAATTATCAGATTACTTAAAATACAGACTTGCCTTCCAATGGGTATCCCTCATTTTAGTATCCTCCACAAATATAGTAAGAAAACTGCCTGATCAAAGAACAATTCTACCAAACAAGAACGAGCCACTTTATCCCAGTCTGTCACTCTCCCTTTGGAAAGATTTTGATTCCTCTGTAAAATGAACAAAAATGGATCATCAGGCTTTCCAGTCCAGTTAAGTCTCTGAAAAAGTCCCATACAGAACTGGTTTTCAATCAGCTCTGCTATTCAGATGACTTTTGCATTGTTCAACTGGATGAAGGTTCACCCCACAAGTATTTTAGGGCATAGTGGATGTGTAGGCAACACTTCTGAATACCTTTTCTTTAAGACTCTTTTCAATCAACATTTGTCGCCCAAGCCTCGGCAGGCTGTGCAGAACTGTGTATCATTACTAGTTTCCATTTTGGCATGAAGATTTTAAAAAAATATTCAGTCAGCTATTTCCAAAGACAAAACTAAGGAGGAAGAAGGGGGTAAAAATTTACTCACATATAAAAACCTCCCAACAATTTAACTGTGTGTCTTTAACCACTCCTTTATATTTTTCAGAACAGAAATCTTGCATGTCCTCCCCACTCCTTAACAAAATCACCTCAAATTTGGCCAAGCAGGAAGTACTTGAAAATTGCTGCCCACAAAGGCTCAACAGAGATTCAGCTCTTAGCAACAAAACTCTCTGGACTTTTTGCATGCAGGGAACATACTTTCCCCTCCTTCCCCCCAGATACCATGAATCACCTGAGGAGAATCTGCTCTTTCTAGAGCTGTGTGGCTAAGAGATACCCCTGCTACTCCTTCAGAAAAAAAAAGCCATGTGATGTCTGATCTTGAAATGGACACTGGGAAATCTCCCAGACTAGCCTCTGGTCAAAGAGAAATAGGAAGGGAGGTTAAAGGGAAAGAACAAGTCATCTCAGCCCCTGGTCAAAGAGAAAGAATATCTCATTAGACAGGGAAAGGTAGAGGAGCTTTTGCAGTCGCGAGGGACATGGAGACATGCAAGGACTAAATGAAGAGACCTTGGATAAAAAGTCTGCAGAGAAAAAGGGATTACAAAGATTTTCATCTGCACAAGAAGAATAAGGCCCTATAGCAATGTCCAAAAGAGAAACAGTCTAGGAAGCAGTGAAACACCATGCTGAAGAGCACTACACATAAGTAGTTGCAAGCCCACAGTCGAAGCAAAATTAAAGAGTGAACAAGACAGTTGGAAATATACTGAACAAGTCACACAAAACACGGTATTGAATTTCTAGCCATTAAGTGACAACATTGATCCTGTGCAGTGAGGCAGGCAGTGGCCTTCCAAGAGGAAGCAGCAACTGTGTATGTGGTCACATTCATGGAAGGATGTCTGAAAGCTTCAGCTTTGAGAACCACAGAGGTAAGATGGAACCTAAGGGAAACAGGAAGAGAGTGTGAGGAACAAGAAAAACTAGAAAAATAAAGGCTGGAAGAAATTTTTGAGCCAGCATCACTGAAGAGAGAGGAAGAAGTATCTGCTCTTAACATAGGCTGAAGACAGCAGAGTCAATCCAAAGGTTTCATGCCCAAGCAACCCCAGATGTCAAGGACATCAAAGGACCTCTGGCACCTCCTTTAAAATTCAGCATACAGAAGATAAATTTCATCACCAAAACAAGCAGCTTCTTCATACTCTCTGTCTAAACCTGCCTCTGGGTTTTTACACAGCTACTGCCACCTCATTGTCACTAACGAGCCCAACAGTCTCATCTGGATGAGTCCAGTTACTGATTTCCATAGGAAGGCTGCGCAGGCATATTATGTATTAACCTTTTATTATGAAAGAGAAGCAAGTGAATGAGAGAAACTGAGTTGATGAGCTGAAACAACTTTCCTGATACAAGAGAGGATATTAAATAGGAAGATGCAAATTAGAGACTCCCAGCTCAAAACAGGAGGTCTTTGTTCTGCATCAAGGCCCTGAAGTACGGCTCAAGTCTCAAGAAACAGATGGTAGTGTTTCCATGGCCTTCAGAAGACTTTGGAGAAGGACAGAGAAGCAAAGGTCACAGAGCAATCACAAGTGGCTGCAATAAACAGAATGGAGTACACAGTTTACTGAAGGAAATATGGCCTGTGTAATTCAGAAGGCAGGATTTAGCTCCAGTGCCCTCAGAGAGCAGATTTGTCAGATATAAATATCAAATATAGCTACTATTCTTAATGCCGGCATCCCAACCATGTGCTCAGGGCATTTATAGGAGAAACAGCTTGCATTTAGCTTCAGTGCTTTCCCCCTCTAAGATAAATATTTTGTTAACTGAAACCTCTGTGTAAACCTTTCAACAGAATGTCTCTAGGTGTTAATTCTTTTTAATTGAACACTAATTAAATTAGAATTCAGTCAAATTAGTAACCAGGTCAAGTGGTTTCTCTTAGTTACTATACTTAGTGAAATGTTCACATTAAAATAATTTCTCTGTTCTGGATACACATTACAACATGGAACTTTGCTTCAGGAAAAACACCAAAGCTATAAAAAGCTAAATTTAAAGAAGCATCTGTTGAACTTGTTTTTTTACTTTCCCACCCTCCCTGGCCTTTTTTCCCTGAGCAGACAGAAGTTTTACCAGGGAGACAGTGAGAACAAACAGAAATCTCACCTTCAAAATGACCAAGTTAAAGGTCTCGTATTTTAATTACATGTCTTGGAACAACATTTTTGGCCCAACTTCAAAGCTTGCAATTACCCAGGTGTTTAAAGGATTGTTACGCATCAACAGCCATTTACCAAAACATTAATTACTATAAGTCTCTAAAACTTTCCTCAGCTCAACCTTTTTGTTTACTTTTCTTCAAAGACAAGTTGACATAATAGTCTAGACTGCCTAGCAGCAGTTTCTCAAAAAGGAATTTTGCACAGAAGTGTGTGGAATCTACATTTTAATTAATACACTTTCTAAATACTCTTCTGCATACCTCAGGATCTTTAGTTTGTGGTCATATCAACTTTCTGTAAAAATTGTATTCTATTCTGTATATAGCAAACTAGCAAGATTATTTGCTCTTATCTACTTTCAATGGGCAAATCACTCTTACCCACAACTGACTTGGTCTTGCAGAGTTGGATGGAGCGCCACACAGATAAAACTTTGAAACTGCAGCCTCTTCAGACCTGTAGATCCCCCATCTTGCAGTAGATGTAAGCACTGCTTCAAATTTAGAAGTGTTTATTACTTATAGAATGGACCTTATGTGGAGCTCCCATGGCACAAGGTACTGCCAAGAGATGCAATACAAAACCTTAACAACTTTGTGTGTCTAAATGACCAGCACTCCAAAGACTTAACAGTAGCATAGGAAATTTAATCTATCAGTGCTCCCCTGTACAGAGAGCCTCAGGCAGGGGAATGCCAGCACCTGGAGAGAGCTGCCATGGAAAGCAAAGGCAGTCTCTATTGTTTCATGAGAAGTGAGAGTCAGTTTAGCTGTCCTGAAGAAGCAATGCCAGAAGGCCAGGAGAGAGGTACATAGCCTGTAAGAGTTTCTTAGAAACAAGGAAGGAAATATGAAGAACTGCCAACCTACAAATCAAGTTGCTTCCATGGTGGAAGGTAAGACCAGCAGCTGGGCACTGATTTGCAAGGACTGAGAACCAGCAAAGGAAAAAAAGCACAGAATGGAGATGTTGGGACATTCTGGAGGAAATCTGCAATTCAGCATAGGGAGGGGAAAGCCATCCTGGATGCATCCAGACATGGAAAAGAGCAAGAAGGAATGGATAAGATCAGCCTCGCACCTCCACCGCTCTGTATAAAGAGTAATCCTGTGCTGAAAAGGCTGTTCTGTAACACTGTGTCCATTGCCTCTGGCACCAAAGTCTCCTAGGGCAGAGGGTTGTCTTTCAGACTCACCAGAGAGCAGCAGGGTGAAACCCAAGTTTCAGAGCTCCCTCTGGCAAAGGGTAGAAAATCAGAGCATAGAACTAGAAGACGCCAAGACTATGGGAAGTTCAACCTACAGGTCCATGATAATGCCCAGTAAAGTCAACACAAATACCTGGGTGCAAAGGTGTGCCAACCCATTTAGCGTAGGTACAGATATGAGGAAAGAATATTTTACCAACTGGAACAGTTTAAAGAAAAGAAAAAAATCATCCCAAGTCATAGGAATAAGATATGTATTTACCTTTTTTTTTTACTTTTTACTACAATTCTTTAGGGAAAAGGGGCATTCCAGCTGTAGTGACAGCTATAGTACTAGACTTCAGAATTAAAATGCAGCTTGAGGCACAAAGATGGGGGAGAGGACAAAGGGGTAGTATTTATCTTTGTCCATTAAGTAAAGAAATAAGGCACTGATATGGCATTCTTTAGTTTAGATAGAAAATGCCAGCTGGTTATGGAACCAGTATGTTTCACCCAGAATAACTGACTTTCAAACTACTCTAAACCAACCAGCCTAAAACACAACAAATCACATACCCACAGTGGGAGCTGAACTGAGATGCGGACAGATGCCTCTCTATAGCATCATGGAAACAGCTCCATCATATACAAATATATGCACACTATATACAAATCTGACCCCAACTTGAAACAGATTGATGCTAGCTTTGTCATTTGTATTACACAACCCATTCCAAAACCCAGTTGAGGAGGGTTATTTATTTTCTAAGCTATAAACACTGCAGTTGAATCAATTTGCCCTTTAGATTAGAAGCTCGGATCACATTTGTATAAATATCCTGTTGCAAAGAGGAAGACTTTATTACCACTATAACTGGCAGCTAAAACCAACAAGCACTTAACCCTTAAGGAATTGTGTTCCATAGAACAGGAACATGGTCCCCAGGCAGTTGCTCTGCAGGGCACATTTATGTCCACACGTGTCTTTTCATCTAGGAGGAATCTTCCTGACCATCATGTTCCCATATTTCATTCTGGGTGCAAACAAAACTGTTTAATAAACTGACCATTAACGTACCGTATCTTCCTTTGATCACTAACACAGGCCACTGTGTTTTTCATAGATCAGTTGTTTGGACAGTGTGGGAGTGTTTTGAGGTCTGCATTAGCAGGATATTTACACTTGAAAACATACTGATGATCCATACCAAGGACTAACATCTTTGATCAACCGTAAACTGCCTTCCCTAGTCCTGACCTGACACCTCTCTGGGTGAGGGCATGGAAGTTTCGAGAAAGAAACTGTTTAAATAATGATCGGTTTTCAGGGTCAAACTAATTTCTTCCCTTCCTCTGTAAAGGTCTTGTTTACATGGCATTCCACTCCCAAGAGGTACCAGAAATCACAGAGGGCTTTGCTGGTTCTTCCACAAAATCAGTCCTGCACTTTAGACTCAAGTCCAGGTGCCAGGTTTAGCTGTATGTTGGTATGACACAAGGGAGGAGAGTTGAGGCTGTGTAGCTGCTGAAATTAAACAGTCTGTCAGATACAGCCAAGGTGGGACAAGCATCTGGAAGCTGACACCACTTGCCTTCCTAAACTAATGCTTTGGCGAAGGTTCCTGTTTCCTCCATGTTCCAAAGGAGGGGGAAAAAAAAAAGAAGAAAAAGATCCCACCCTAGTGTTCAAACAGCCCAGTCTCTTAAAACTCTGGGGGGTCAGAAGCTGAAGGGCAGCAACATCCGCCAGATGTGTCGCCCATTCCCTCTCCCAGCATCAGCCCCTACAGCCCACAGCCTGTTCCAAAACCCAGCCATCCCTCTCAAAGCAAACCAGATATCACCTCAGCCCTGCCTGGTGAAGCCTCTTCTCCACACAATCCAAAATGCATGCCACTGATGGCTGGCCACAAGCTTGACCATCCTGAGGATTTAATTAATCTCCTCGAAGTATCCCACTGACAGCTCCAGCAGTTTGTGTTATGACAAAATGTGGCCGTTAACCACGGTTTGGTTAAAAAACAAAAGCTTCGTTTCTAGGCACTATTTTTCTTACCTTACGAAAGGGTGGAAGGAATGGGGAGATGAAAATATTACTGACACAAGTGAGTCAGTATTAAAAATGTTTTCTTTTTTGAGAGAGAATGTACATAGACCACACTGTCCTCAATGTGAGTTTCACTGCCTGGAATCCCCACAAGTATATTTTTCATATTTCTGATGGGACAAAGTCACATTTCTGCCCAGAGGTTTTATGCTATTTCAATCAGCATTGATCTCTGATCATTCATGCTCTCTTTCCATACATATCTGCCTAGAAGACAGCCTCAAATGGGCCCATGTAGTTCCTGATATCAGCCTTGTCTACAGTGGCAAAAATCAGTTTGGTAATTCAGTAACTGGCAGAAGTTTTAGCCTCAGGCTTGGTTCCATTTTTAGCCATCAGGGAGCAGCCAGCAATGCCTCACAAATCCGTGCAGCAGCGCACATCTGGGCTGGAGTCACACACTCACGCTGTTACTGTCCAGATGAGCTTTTTTTTCCCTTTGCTCAAGTAATACTGAATTAAGCCACTTCATTACACTTAATTGGAGCCAAGGGATACTTCCAGGCTGAGCTTTGGTGAAGATTTGTATTTACTGAACATTTCTCTTATCTCCTGCCCTGCCAAACTTGTTTCTTTGACAGAAGCAGGCAGGATCCTTTTTCTTTATATTCCTCCCCCAGAGGTGCATGCTGCCTTTCCCTGGTAGATTCCTGGTTTAAATCCATACATGCCAGCTACCCTCTTAAGAATCATTTGTGCCCAAAAGTATTTTAGGAGCTACCAATATTTGTCCCAGACAACTGTTAACCTCATAAACACCATGATTAACATGGTGTCTTTGAACTTTCTCTGCAGACAGGAAATCTTAACTGAACAGGCACCTTCTGCAGCCCTTAGAGATGAATTGTCCTGACCAGAAGGAATATATGTCAGCCCAAAAAGATGAAAAAAGATGTGACATCAACTCTTCTCTCTCACCTGCTTGTTCACCAGCTAGACTTCAAGATCTGAACAGACTCCTCCTCATGCAATAAAATGTCATAAAATGTCAGGAAATATCAGGCTGTCATTCAAAAACATTAATCTAAAGGAAGTGTGACCCAACTTTTTTTAGTACTTTTTGGTTTTTTAAGTCAAAGGCAGCTGTTATTTTCTGGCTCATAAGATGTTTTCTAAAATTCAATAGAAGCCTTACAAATATTTAGCAAGTTCCTTCAAAACCCAGTGCTTTCTTTTTCTTATAATTTAACCTGCCAGTGTTCTGATCTGGAAAAGAGAACACGGTATTCCAAATTAATCCACTGAGATAAGAGGGGAGAAAAAAAAAATTTTGGACTTTTCTCCCCACCAGTAAAAGCAAGTAAGTGAATGGATGATCAAAACCCATAACCTCTCAAATAATACAGTTTCTTCAGGCATACCAGAATAATCTGAGGCATTTTCCCCCTCCATGCAGAGATATTAGCAAACAGCTAAATACAGTTTTTTAGTATTTGTTTTCAAGAATATTTAGAGGTCATATTCCACCCAGGTCACCAGTGAGGGTGAATGTTTGTAGCCAATGGAGTCAGACCTCAACTGAATGCAACACTGAATATACAATATGCAGCTTCTACTATCTTAACTCTTTTAACATCTGCATATTTTTAATATAAAGAGGACAATTAATAAATATATATGCACTTTTATTTACAGATAATATACAGAAAATAGAAGCCTATCCATGTATTATTAGAGAAGCACACTTTTCAAATATGATTTTATATTTTACACATACATGTAAAAGTCCTTTAAGCTGAAAGGAAAAAAGAATGGAAAAGGGCATGTCCTTTCTACAGCTGCAGGAATCTCTGAGCCACATCTTGTCCACCTCTGTGAGGATGATGTGACAAGTCCCACAGACTCATCTGAAGTACAAAATGCTTCAGCCAAACGTCTCCCTCCTTCCCACCAGTAAAAGTAAATAAATAAAGCAGGAAAAGAAACAAAAAGGGAGCCTTGAGGGACTGGATGAGTCAGGGGTTAGTAATGAACTACAGACACTCATCCCTGGGTCAGCGGTTCACGCCCAGCCCCTGTCAGGAGGGACAGGGAATTGCTGGCAGCAGCCCGGGCCTGGAGGAAGCCGAGTTAGGATTCCCAGTCCCAGCGGCGGGATCCCCTCCGCATGGCCGCCAGCAACGGCAGAAGGAACGCGGCAGAAAGGAATGGAAAGACCCAAAGTACTCGCCAGCTCTTGGGCAGAGACCAACCTGGGGATCCCCACCAGGTGTTCCTGCCTCTGCTCTGTCTGTAGGGAGGCCTCTAGCACACAGGGATGCCCAGGACACGCAGATGCCAAAGGACATGTCCCAGCTTTTCAGTGCAATCCCATTTTGGCATGCTTCTGATATGGTGTGTGAAACAGCAATGCAAGGTCCCAGCATCATTGCTGCACACAGCCGCTTTCAGAACAGAGAGTTACTAGATTTGTTAGGAATAGGGCATACTAGGGGCCATATCCTGTACTTTATCCAGTACTTTATTCTCTTTCCCACATTGCCTTGCTTGCTCAGTTTAAAAATGTTATATCCACATAAATGTTATATCTCCAAAAAATGTTATATCCATATAAAATTTGACAGTTCTCCTACTCTGTGCCCTGCTTCAGTGACTGTCACAGAGCAGCATATCAATTTCTTCCACAGACGCTTGGCAGAGGTTTCCTTCCTGCTCCGGGGGTGGGATCTCTACTTCTGCAATCTGAAGCAGACCGACACTCGCCATTTTTTCTGCAATGTGTCTCCAAATGAACAATATATCTAACATCTATGAAATCTGCAGGACTGTCTGTTCATCAACTGGGCACTGATGTAACATCCTAACCAGCATACACAACATCCCAGGAGGCACTCCAGCAATCTGCAAGTTGAAGCACAAAGGGAACACTGATCTCCCAAACCCCACACCTTCTTCCCCATCACCTATGTACCCAAGTATTTCTCTCTTTTCCCCAGAAGGCACACTCCCCACAGAACAACCACGAGCTATTTGATGTTGCCCTAAGAACTGCCAATCATGAAAGGCTGATCCCTCCAAATGGCACCAGTGGAAAGGCTGGAGAAAGAAGGAGCAGAAAGGAAAACGCCCATGAAGGCTTCAAAGAGAAAACAAATTGCGCTTTTTTCAAACACTGCTGGTTTTCATTTTTTTTTTTTTTTTCAATGCCTGCAGCAGAGGAACAGTTACAGTCCTGACAAGTTTTGGTAGAAGTAATGAAACACTTTTGTACCACAGCTTTACTCTGACATTTAATTGACCATGTATTTCCATCTTTTAGCCTTACATGATTCCTCCATCTGAAACATTACTCTTTTAAAATTAATCATTCCATTTACACTTGTTTGGATTTTTGTGTCACAGTTTCTACCCTGCCTCTCTCACTTTTTCTCTCTCATTGCCACTGAAAGAACAGAAATTATTTTGTACCTGTGGTCAGCATGTTGAATTTTCTTCTGCTTTATTTACTTTAATATAAAGTCCAGCTGAGAGCGGATCAAGTCTGAGCTAATTACCAGTATTTTTCAAACAGGCTGCTAGTATTAAGTTGAAAGTTGAAAGGGGATATGTGTATTTCAGTACACAACAGCAATGCCAGCAGTGCTTTAAAAATCTACTGCTTCTCAGCAGATTCTTTCTTTATTTAAAGACAAAGCTTGAAGCTAAGTCACACCCTCATTCACACCCTACCATGCCCATTTCCCATAAGGAAAGGGCCATGCAATAATATAACCCTGTTAACATGAACAAACCTATATTTATTTTCAGTATTATCAATACTATTGCATAAGCTCAGCCTTCTCCAGGACAGCAGCTGGTGGCACAGAGCAAGCCCCCTCTTGCATACCTGTTCTGATGTTCCTGCAGCACCTGGTAGATGCTGATAAGGAAGGTTTGGTTTTTAAAGCTTCCCAAAACGCAGTCCTTGTAGATCCGAAACTCAGCAGCTGTGACGGCCTCGCCCTCAGGAATCTGAGACAAATTAAATTTGAATTCCTTGTGGTGCCGCTGGTGAGGCGTGAACTCCTTGTCATACTCAACTGCAGATGGGAAAAGGAAAGAAAAGGAAAAAAAAAGGAACCATGACTAAAATTTAACAACAAAAGGTTTCTTCATGCTGCCACCTGTTCCTTCAAAAAAACAAGGAATCTTGGTTTTTTCTCCAAAGATAGCCCTGGTGAGTGTCAGGAAAACTTATGCAATTAAAGCTTTTCAAATACAGTACCGAGTGAAGATGAATGTTGCTCCTCTCTAGCCAATTCCTTTTGAATTTCCTATTTTTTAAAGAAAAGCAAGCTTTGACAGGTGAAATATGACCATGCATTTTGCTCCTGTGTAAAACTCTGAAGCTTGTGATCACTCCCAGCATTTTCCACCTGTGGCTCTCCAGGTTCTTTACAGCATTTCCCTAAGTCTCATAGCTCTCTTCCAAGCAGGGAGACACACAGTCCCATTTTGCTTTAGCACACGCAGGCACAGGCAGAACCAAGTGATAGCACCAGGTCAACCAATTCCCTAAGTGCCCTAACACATCCTGTTTTCTGGTTCCCAGGTTTGTACACTAGCCATTGGACCACCTTGTGAGTGAATACAATGAATATGATATTTATTTTGAGGTTAAAGTCAACCAGAGCTCCCTCTCCTTTGCAGAAGCTTATTTTAGAAGGAGAGAGCTGAAGAGTGACCACTTTTAGTTTCTGGTCTTGGACCTCCTTGGGTACACTCTCAGGCACAGGATTTAAGACAGACACAAAGCAGAATTCCTCCTTCTTTAGGAGTCAGGATTTGCATTTTCTCTGTTTGAGGCTCTCTTTGCAAACTCTGCTTCCAGTCCCACTCTTGTATTACTTGATTACATCTCAGTTTAGTCTGACTTTGATTAATTGTTTGTTATTTTTTCTAATTTTCTACTAGAAATGGCTTAAAACATTAACATATTATATAAACATACAAAATTACATCTTTACAAGCCTGAGGGGACAAAAAGTAAAAACAAAAAGCCATTCCCACCAGTGGAACTGAAGGAGTGGATGTCAGTGATGAATAAGTCACCATTACATTATCATTAGGGACATGATTACGTGCACAGGCAGCAAAGGAACAACAGATCCCTTTTAATGTTTGTCTTTGTGGTCACTTTTTGTTGTTCCCCTCTGCCCCCATTTAATACATCAGACTGCAAAGGCGTCCACGAGCCTACTCTCACAACATCCCCATGAGGTAAGCAGCAATGCCTGTTCTCCAGCTGGGATACTGAGTCACCAGGAGAGTGACTTGTCCAAGGACCGGCAGCGGAGGCTTGTGGCAGAGCCAGGAATGACAGCCAGCGTGCCTGAGGTTCGGCACTTTACCCACAGGTTACCTCCCTGAAGAACAGACATCTCCCAGCTGCTGGAAACAGCCCATGGAGACTTTCCCCTCCACCTTGCCCAATTGCCTGTTCCTCCTCATTCTCCAGTCACAGTTCCATATATCCTCTCCCTTTCTTTTGGCAGCCCTTCCGTGTGAGCTGCCTCATCTGGCTGGGTCCACGTCCTGGCTCCCTGTGAGACAGTTAGTCACATCCTTCTCTTTGAAGCTCACCTGGAAATCTTTTCACCTCTGCATGACTGCTGCCAAGCATTCTGTGGGACACCACACTGGGGAATGCCATGTTAAGGGCTGCCACAAGGCAAACAGGCAAATTCTCAAACTGCTGTCAGAGTCAGATACCGCTGCCAATTTTGTTAGTCTTGCATTGCATCTGTCTGAGCAGTTCATATGTCAAACAACAGACAAATGAGGGTGACTGGGCTCTATGGCTTCCAGAAATGAGGTTGTGACACCCAGCATCTCCATCAGAGACTGCACCAAAGCCAAGGATGGTAACATACTCAATCCCAGTGCCACCAGGTATTACCTCTCTGGCTGTTGGTTATGGGGGATCTGGGCTTCCCTTTGCCCCTGTAGGGGGATGGGGATTGATTCCAGAAATACTGGCCTGGTTGGTGTCACTTGCATGTACACCCTCTGAGATGGGACCTGAGCTGCCTAATCCCTCCCCATCCCGAGGAGAGTCCCACAGGATGCACCTCCCAAAAGAGAGGAATCATGTACTATGAGAACATTGTAAGTAGCCAACCAGTGAGAAACGGTGTTGGGCTGCTTGCAGCAGGACGTGCCCAGCTTGGCCCATTCACTTGCTGCTAAAAGACAAGAGGATGTAATTAATGGTGAGGGAATGTCTAAATCCAAGGGTTTGGAGAGGCACACATATGAAGCAAGAGCTCTCAAATTAGAACTCACTACATCCTTGCTCATGGGTGCAGTGACCAGCTGAAACCCACACCCCCTTCCGTGCTGTCACAGGGATGAGCTGACCTACGGGCAAGGTGCAGCGAGACGGCTTTTCCCCAGGCTCGTGGCTGAGGATGATAAAGAAGAAGCAGGAAGAGCAAGGGGAAGGACACAACCAGGATAAGCAACAGAACTCCATCAGGGTGCCAGAAAGTTAAAATTACACCAGAGACAGCAAAGGAGTCACTGACGCTTCCTGCCAGCTCTTGTCCTACATCCAGATGTGATATGGTCTCTCCTTGTGCACGAGAGAGCCTGGAGCTGTCCCACACAGCACAGAGCTCAAAATGAGCCCAAACATCACTTTTTGTTGTTCCTTTCTGACCTCAAGCTGGCTACAGTGGCCTGACCTCCACTCATCACTAAAAAATATGCAGTTTAAAAGTGATATAACCAAACTCTAGTCTTTTAAATCAGTATTTTCCCACACTCCTCTCCTAAAATATCAAACACAAGTCACAAGAGGAAGAAAAGCCCACCAAAACAACTACCACAGAGCATGACAAGTAGCAGCAGGTGTGGTGCTTGACTCCAATTACCCTTTCTCAGTTTTTACTTGCCTGATATATTCACAATAGTATTTTCCTGTTTTTTTCAAACTTTCTTCCTTTATCCCTGTTCTTACCCAAATATGCCACATAATCAGAGAAGCTGACTCAACTGATTACAGGGGGAAACATTCAGACTGATTTCATTATCAGGCTTGGCAGAATAAACAACCCGAAACACACAAACAAGGAAATCTTTTTTTAATCCTTCAGATTAAGCAATTCAGCTCATTCTGTTAAAAGAAAGGCAGGTTTCTGTTATAAGAAAGAAATACTGCTAAGATGATGGTGTCCTCCTCCACTGGGATCAGTTCAGAAGCAGCCCAACAACATCACAGGATGGAAAAAAGCCTACATTAAGCTTGTATGAAGCAAGTATAAAAGTTTAATGAGTTGGAAAGTTTTTCTGGCTCTGTATCTTCCCATGATACAATGGAGGGTGGATTTTTTTTTTCTTTGTGGGAGTGGTGGGATATTTAAGTTCTATATACTCATTGTCACCCCATCAAGCTAATAATCAACTGTTTTCATTCAGCAAGACAGCTTAAAAATATAAAATGCCAACAGTCTTTCTCTGGGGGCTTTTTACCCCCTGGAAACTCTTCATTTTTAACAAAGAAGTCAAGTTTTAGAACAGTAAAATTTGGAAAGGCAAGATTCAAGCTGCTGGTTCCCAGGATTACCCAGTCAGGATTGCTATTGCGTTACAATGCATCGGATGAGCTTGTATTCAAAATACAGACAGCACACACCAAAATGCAAGGCAACAGCAAAAAGCAGAAATGATTTCTCAAGCTGCTTTCCCGTTATTATTTTTTCCACATGAATACATTCGGGTCAGTCTGACCGGTGATGTGAAATCCAAAGCTAATTTCCGTCTGGTGATGGACATAAGAATGTCCCAACTGTGCAAAGCTCTTGCAGGGAAAATCAGGCAGCTCACAGCTGGGTCAGGTTGGAAGGTAGAAGCCCTGAGTGGTGTTGGGCCCCCATAACCTTTTCCCAGAGTGCTGGCTGGAACGTTAGGACCAAGGCAGGCAGAACCAGTCTTTGTGAGTTCATGGCATGAACTACAGCCTATAAAACTCATCTTCATGGTCAGACGGTATTATCCCAAACATTACTATTCTTTTGCTGGAGTAAGTCCTTGGAGGTTACAAATCCAGGCCTGCACATATCAGGGCAAGTTGGAAAAGGAGATGGCAAACAGATTTTAGCCCATCACGAGCCAGAGGGACTGCCCACTCCACCATAGGGGTCTGCCCCCATCCTGGCTGGTGGCTGCTCCTTTGCTTGCAATGCAAAGGAAGGTGTGAGCTCTGGACATGGGACTCATGCCTGAGTTTTCACTAGAGCCCATTTCGGAGCAGACTGCCAGAGTGTGCAGAAAGAGTTAACAGAGGAGCCTGCCAGTAGCTCTTTACATTCCCCTTAACAAATATTTTTAAATACTATACAAACACAGCACTATTGTTGAGCAGTTAAAAAGGCAAGAATGGCAAAATTAGGGTTACTGTGGTTTTGAATTTTGTGTATTCTAATTCTAACCCAGTGTTGCAATAGCCAATTTCAGCACAAAATGTCCCTGGTTTAAAAATAGCGTGCTGCTTACCATACTTGTTACTTTAAAAACACTGCACAGAAAAAAAAAATTAATTGAGAAATTAACACATCTATTTTGGCAACTATACCATCCTACTTCCATTTGACTGTATAGGGCGCACCTTGGACCAAAGGAAGCATAAGTCTAATGTCAGCCATGGAAATAAATTCTCCTTCTGCATTGGAATTTTAAGTATTTCTTTTTGGATCTAAATCAAACCAGTATGCAGAAATAACAGGTCAAGAGCCTTTCCTGAGGAAACACAATTTTCACTTAGAACAGCAGCACCAAGTATCGTATCTGGTGATTTTCTCCAGTTCTCAGCTGCAGAGAAAAGTGTTAGGTCAAGTGTTCAGGTGAGAATTAAAATACTGGCTTAAGAAAGTTTCCAGTTCCAACGCTAATAAAACAAAGCCAAAAATACTAACCTAGAGCTCTAAAAGTAATTTCTTAAAAATAAATTTCCTATATAAACAATTATTATTTCCACGACAATGTGCCTTGGAGGGCACAGGGAAGGAGTGGGGTTGCAAATTAATAAGATAGGACTATTTAGGACATTCTGCATCTGTCCTGACCTCAGCAAAGCTGAAACTACCGAAGAATCTTTTGCACATCAAGATCTTTAATGGTGACTTGGTTTGCAGGGCCACATGCTCTAGGAAAAGTAGCCAGGATTTACAGCCTGCTTATGCAAAGTGAGTTGTGCATAAGTGTTCCTGAATTCAGTTTGAGAACAAATATAAGTAGTTCCTATTTATTTCTTCTCAGCCTTTACATGTGACCCACTCCCAAATAAAATGAGAAAACATCTGAAGACTGGAATTGCTAACAGGAGATTCACCACCACATCTACATAATCAGCACAAAGGCAATTCCTCTGTATTACATCACCAATTTCTTCTCTAAGTCAACAGCATTTATCACATCTGGAGCAATGAAGCAGTGTATTATGCTTCAAATGCTTTAAGCATTACTAAAGCTCCAACAGTCCCCTCTAATAAATGGACCATGTACATATGTGACTGATCTACTGCTGTGAACCTACAGTGGCATCACCAGAATTTCTTTAATATTGGCAGACAATAGCTTGCACAGAACAAAACTTATGTAAGCTTAAATCCCCCCTCCTTGATCTTGGTCCACAGTTGCAAGTTGCTTCTTTTGAAGAAAAAGAGAGTAAGAATGGAGGTTTGTACACCCAAATTGAGGGATGTCCAGCTTTAGAGCAAGACTCAGTCTTCATTTGGGTCTTACAATTCGCCTTCTGTTTCACAGTGGATCTACATGGATGGGGTCTGCTGTGCATTCTTTTTACTCTGAAGAGATGCCCACAATGCCCCTGAAGGCTTATTTGTGTTTTCCAAATCCATCAGGTCAATCTAAAAAAAGATACCAAGTCTCCTGAACAGTCCCAAATCTCTGACAGATGATCACAACTGCAGAAGCATTGTTACTGTTAAAGATTAAAACTGACATTTCTTCTTAAAATAAGCAGCATTTCCTAAACACTGTTCTAAAAACTGCAGAGTACAACCCAAAGAGCACAATGTACCACTTTAATATCTTCAGATAGGAAGGAGAGAAGACTAAGAGGCTTTACAGGTACTTTCTGCTGTTTAACAAGGAAACAGAAGTTACATTGCTCCAGGTGTACCTGCAGGTTCAAGAGCAGGTCAGCAGCAAAAGCAGATGTCTCTAGAAAGTAGTGAGGATGCCTCAGAAAAGGATCACTGCTGCCTGTTTTTCACACTTCCATGTATACAATGTGTGCCACTGTCACTTGGGGACCAAGATAAAGAGATAAGTGGTCCATCCCACTGCAGTGACATCCTAAATCCACTACAGCTTATGGACAGGACTGATCACTCTCTCTTTACTGTAAAGCCCCCAAAGAAAGCAAAACCTTCCCCTTTCCAAAACTATGATTTATTAACAAGCCATTTCACAGGTGGTGAGTAGGACAATTCTTTAAAAGACAAGAAACTCAGATGAGACATTAAAATACAAGGTCTGAAAGCAAACCCTTCCCTGCCCAACATGCACAAGAGGTGGGGAGATAATTTCTTCCCAACTTGGTCTCAGCCCAGCAGCTTCAACTACCTTCTGCAAACACAGCAACTCTACACAGCCTCCTAGAATCTCCTAAAAATGACTGTTTCTTTTGTTTACCCCAGTCATGATGAGGGATTCATCACCCACACCATGCCCACTGCTTATTGCTCCTGCTGCTGCTTTTGTACATGACAGATCTTCCCAAATTGCCCCCTCCCCATTCACCCATTTCTGAAAAGCAGAATGAGCAAAAATAACTAATTCCAAAAAGAAGCAGTCCCTCTGCTTCTCAGACATCTCCCCTGGATTTTCAGTACAGTATCCCAAACAAACTGACCAAGGTTTGATCAAATGAATAAGAGCATGTAAAAGTTTGCCGGAACTCCCTGATGAACTTGTCCTACATCCACAGGGATAAAAGGCAGTTTTTAAACATAAAAAAAGGTCAAGATTCCTACAGTTCAGTTTGGCATTGCACCATTTGCTGATCCCTCTGGGTCCAGCTGAGGTGGGTTAGACACAACAACCAGCTGTGCAACCATAAATCTAATGCAGTTTTAAGTTAATGCCCAGACACCTTTACAATTGTATGAAGATTCAAGGCCAACAAACTCTAAAAGGATGCTTTCTTCAAAACAGCTCTAATATCACATCTGGGCTGACACAATATAAAGTGGAATTATTCCACTGGCTTTGGTGGAGTGATGCCAGTTTACAGTCAAAGAAGACCTGGCTTTATGCTCAACAGCTGAGTGTGCCAGAAAATAATGACTCAGAAAATAACCCATCATTAATCCAATCCCAATGTAATTATGGAGATTAAATTTAAACAATACCAAATCTCTCTCTAAACATAACACTCTGCAGAAGATCTTCAAAGGAGGAGGGGTTTTTACTTTGGGATGAAAAATGCAACTGAGCTCTTCTTTGTTTCTTTGTGCTGGGAATCAAGCTGGAATCAGCTTGTAAAATCAGATTAAAATAGTTGCACAACAACTTCCTTTCAGGATTCTTGAACCAAAGGCAGTCTAAAAATCAAAATAATGCCCTAATCAAATCCATAATACCCATGGGACACTAGAAAGTACTAAAAAGGCATTTTCACATTTTCACAAAGATGCCTACTGTATGGCCAGTAAAGCTTTTCCATTCTGCAATGGGAAGAGGCAGCAGTGGGGACCTTGCTCTAGCACATGATGGGAAAAGCTAAAGCAAAACTGAGGTGAAGGACAGCTCTTGGCAAACTGCTCAGGGGGCAGCTAAGCCAGGAGGCTGACTGCAGGCCACCAGCACCTCTGCCACCAGCACTCACTTTTGGGCTTCCTGGGCTGTCCCCCTTGAAATAACAGAGACTGCTTTGCAACTGCTTCCACAGCCGCCCCCTTCGCTCCTTCCCCACAGCTTCCCAACACAAATGTTAACAAAGCTGGTGTTTTCTTTCCATATGCTGGCACATATGGCAGGTCCCTGCACTGCAAACAGTGCTGTATCTTAGGAAAACAAAACATCTTTTTGCTTAAGAGATGCCAAACTGCTTTATCAAAGGCACTACTGTTTGCATTTTTGTGGCAATATTAATGCAGTTCCCACTGAGAAGCTGATAAAGACTCTGACTGCAAAAACACTCCTCTGGAAGGAGTGATCTGAAGCTATTTCTGTATTTCATTTCCAAATAATTTGTGATTAAAATAATATTATGGTTTTCAAAAAGCATTTCTATTTCACAGCCAGGCTTCATGCATGCACTGCCAGGTTGCAGGAGGGGAGAAGCTGATGCTGCCAGCCCATCAGCACAGAGACACGATCAGAAGTGCTCTGCAGCTGTGCACATGATGGGAAGGGAATTCTCCTACTGCTCCTGCTTGCTTCCTTGGCTCAGCATTGTCTCCTGTGTCCATACCCACACAGCAACTGCCTGGGACACTCAGAGCTGCCCACAGAAATCTTCTCACAGTGTTTCCCACCCTCCAGGTTTGCCACAGGTCATGCTGCATTTCCTGCTGGCACAGCCACTGGCACGCAGCTCCCTGGAAGCACAGCTGCCCTGGGTGCACAGACTAGGTCTGGAAATATTTTCAGAATTTTTTAAGTGGCATAGTCATCTCACACCATCTCTCAGAATTATCTGTCCTTCTGCAGGAATTTAAGGCAAGACAGACCAATTCAGTTGCAAGTTTGAGCTAAATTTCAAAATACAGATTGTGCAAAGTGGGGAAGTTTTTTTAATTTATGGGCATTACCCTCTCTGCTTTTCTTGCAGGTGAAGTTTTATGTTTGTTGGTACGACTGTGAATCAACCAGCAGCAAGTAGGAAAGCAGGCAACAGATGAATGTTTGCAATCTAAGATGCAAGTTTTCATTTTGTTGAGCACTCATCTTTTGGCATCACAGGCAGGTTTCAGCTTTTCATTTAAGCCCAGCTGAGAAAGATATCTCCAGAGCACAATGCAATCACTCCCCATAAAAATACTGTCCAGAGCATTTATTAATTTTTGGAAAAGATTAATCCAGCACTCAAGACTCAGCTACACAGAAGAATTCAGCCCTGCTCCAGAGGTTGTCAGGCTGTCCTGGAGACCACACCACCACTGTAAGGGCATGGCCATTGCTGACACGCTTGTGACTCCAGCTGATACCATGAAATGCTGTTGCCTCACTTATTGTTCAGTATTTAGTATTTACATGGGGCTCTAATTTCAAATGACTGAATTAAGCAGCATCCAGCCAAAAGACCATGGGCTTTGGGGAATGGGCAGGGCACTCTGTGAGACAGCATGAGGGACACCAGACTTGGCATGAGCCAGAGAACAGAAGATACAAGAAAGGAGGAAGCACTGCCCCTAAGAAGGGCAGAAAGTGGTCGCAGGGATAAAAAGAGTAAAATCATGGTCTGGAGACCCCAGAAATTCCCAGCCTTTAACATGACTACAAAGCAAACACTCTTTGTGACAGTCAAGGCAAGAAGATGCTACAGCTCTGAAGACTGAAGAGAGCAAATGCCTGAAGTGCCTGAAGAAACAATGAAGTGTTTTAAAGACTATTACTCCTGGCTATGTATATTTGTCCAAGGAACAGCACGGTTTGTAAGTGAACCTCCCTTCAATGCATCCATTCACTATGTGCTAGCTTGGCACACTGATCCAGAGAAAGGGGTTCCAACATGTCCCTGGGATGGGAGATTCTCAACCACCACTGGTGTTGAACACCACCACAGCATTAGGACAACTCCCTGTGCCAAGTGGAAGAAACAGCGCCTTGTATGACATTGATCTACGCAGAAATACCAGAGTACCTTTGCTAAACCCAATATTTCTCTTGCCACCCTTTTATTTATCACGCCTTCCTCCCTATCCTTCTGTCCTGTCATCCTGAACCTGTCATCCTGACAGGTTCCCTGAAGGTTCAGGCAAGACTCTCTCAGGCCCAGGAAGCTGGCAAAGAGAGAGGATGGGCAAAGAAGAATGGAGGAAGGCAAAGGAAAGTCTCACCACTTCCACAGCCTTCTCCAGCAAAGGCAGGAGGGCCGTGAAGCTGCTCACTGTGCAATCCTAACACATCTGGGAAGTGCTCAAGAGCAGCAACCATGAAAACTGAAAAAGCCCCCCAGAAATCCTAGAATATTTTACAGCCCTTACAGCAATGTGAAGTGTTCCTCTTTCTGAGGCAATAACATCTTGCAAAGCACTCTCTCTACACTACCCCTGTGTCATGATTTGCCCCCACCATGCACGCAGCCAGAGAGAACCAGAGGGAACTCTTGCCATGCCTTGCTCATAAAAATCGAGATCTCCTGCCCTACCATGCCACTGAACTCCCATTTTTTAATCTGTCTACTGGCCATGCCAGCAGGGTGCAATTTGGGAAGTGAATTTTTTACCTCTGAAACCTCATCTGCTGTCAACCAACATAATGATGCTGCGGAGAGCCAAGCAGCCGTCAGACGTTTAAAAATTTGCAGCCGCTGTGGGCGGTTGGAGCAGAGGTCAAAAAATGGTCATTAATAGTTTTACCTAACCTGCAGCTTTCAGCTGCTCAAAACACAGCCTTAAAAAGAAAAGAAAATGACATCACACAGCTTTAGCAATCTGCTTACGAGTAAAGAATTTCACTCCTTAAGAACAGAAATTAAGAAAAAAAAAAAAAAAAGCCTTGACAAAAACGGCTGGTTTGACTAACAGCTTTGGTCTAAGCCTTCCTTTTCATTATTTTTTTATATTCCCATATCCCACAGTGACCAGAAGCATACTTGGAATGTCTCTGTCCATCTGATAAAGCCATCAGTGGCGGCAGCCCTGCGCCGGGCCTGCGGGGGACACAGCTCCTATTCCCAGCTGCAGAGCACAGTACCCAGCCCGGGGGAAAAGGCCAGGGAGATGCAATGCTTTGGGAATGATGGGAGACTCCCAGGCAGGGTAGGGAATCCTAGGAAAAAAGTAAGACTTGAGGAAAAGCACCATTAAAAGAACTATTAAAAGGGTATTTGTGGAATAATCCTTAGTTCCACATAGTTGGCCTGACTTACATACAGTAGCATAGCTGGGTAGTTCACCTGAAAAACATCCAGCAGGAAAAGGGACAGACATTGCCAAGTACTACCTTTTTTTCCTCCCCTTTCTCCCCCCCCCCTTCACTTTCACCAAATACCCAAAGCAATCCTCGGGCTCTAGGCATTTAAAAATCAAAAGTTGTCTATAAATGTTCTTAAAGTAATAGCTCATAAATTGACTCCAAAAGGTCTCAAGTTAACAAATAGGAAATTAATAAACTTCAGTGGTTTAAAAAAACAACCTGGTATGTTGGCATTTCTGGCTTTCAGTTTATCTTGCCCTTTTTCTGTAAGTTATCAGGTTCCTGGAGACAGAATTTAAAATTAAATAAAAGAGAATGTGTTAAAATTTTCAGCAGAGCTGCTTGCCCACAAATTAATTTTTAGACATTTGGCTTCTATATCTTCACTGCTTGCAATCATGTCCTGGCTGTTTGGCTATCCCAGCATTTCTCTGCCCCACCCAATCCAGCCTTGTCATCACTGATTTTATTTTTCCGCTCTTCTCTCTTAGTAATGCCCTCCTCTCTTGCCTTGGTCGCATGCCAACCTTGGAGAAAAATATCAAAACTCTTTCAAACTTGAGTATACATAAATATATATAGAGAAATCAATTTAAATAAATGCCTACAACAAATGTCTTCTTAAAATACATCTTTTATCTTTTGTTGTGCCTGAAGTGTTTTTAATGTTGTCAACAACTAAATTACCCAGACACAGATTCTAGTTTATGACTCAGTTTATGATTTAGTTTGTGACTATTTATTTTAGTTTATGACTTTAGGCACATTGGTTAAAAAATTACTTTTTTTTTTCCTTAAGTCCTTTAAAGAATTTTTTAAGTTATAGCAGGAGGGTAATGCTATGTATCTGACAGTATTAACAAGACTCCATGGAGACAGCTGCCATACCTACTCAGTTTTTATTTGTGTTTTAATAAGAAAACCATCAGCCATAAGAAAGTTTGGATCAGGTTAGCACATCAAAGCACACTTTTTACAAACACATATACAGTGGGGAGAGTTGAAAAGCACCAGACTTTTTAAATGCAAATTTACTGACTCTGTTTCTCTCCTGCACACTAAGCCACCCTAACAAGTGAGGTTGTGGCTTCAGCAAGTGAATCTTTTTAGGGCTATTCTCTCATAGACACAGCAAGACTAAAGCTTTTATAATGTTTGCATGCAGAGAAAATGGCAATTAATTATATGGCATGTCCTAGTGAAGAACTTCCCCCAGTCAAAATAGGGGAACAGGAACCTCAGTGTTATATAATTGATGTTATTAGCTGCAGCTGCTATCATACTTGGAGAAATCTCCAACTCAGAAACAGCAGTGATGAAGTGCTCCAAGATGAGTAATAATATGCTTGATATTAAGGGAGGGGGATAAAAAGGATTCTAAAAAATGTGCTCTCTTGTACAGTAACAGTCTCAGATAATTGCCAGGCAGAAAACACTGTGAGATACCAACAGAAAAACACACCACATTTGTGTTGTCTCCATGTGTTGTCTCCATGAAACTGAAATTGGGGAGGGGAGAAGTGGGTAGAGAGGAAACCCCTTATATTTGCCAAACCTATATGAATGCTAATGCTCACACGTGTGTTGTAACAAGATTGGGGACTTTGAAAGCTCCAATCAGTAGGTGCATAAGCAAATATTTATTCTGATCATTCCAACTCTCTGTGGTTTGTAAATCCCTGAGAAAAAAAACTGCAGAACAAAGCAGTCTAGACCACAGAATCTGGCTACTGTATGCTAGTTAGAAAATTACAGGAAATAGACCAACTCAAGAAGGGATTATTTGGTGGACTTTTTTGTTTGCTTTCTGAAGACCTGTGACTACCTCATATATGTGCACTTGTTTGGGTAGCTGAGGAGAATTCTTTTGAGCATTATTTTAAGCATAATCACTGCAATATTGAATTCCACATGCTTGATGTCTTGGTGAGGTGTTGATGTATATAACCTTCCAGATTCTTTCTGACCCACACTTTTCATCTGAAGACATTATAAAAAAACCAAAAAAACAACCTTAACCTGAACAATGTCGCCTTTGTATTTCAAGATCCTGAAGAGCTTGTAGCAACATTCTTTTTCTCTCTGATACTCAAATGCATGGAAAGAATCACTCGATATCTTTCCATCAGAGGAAAATCTGAGATGGAAAATATTTTAGATAGAAGGTTTATCTTACTGAGGATAGCATCCATTCAAAGTATTAGAAGGTCTTTCCAACCAGTATTAGAAAACTTTTTCTATGGGATGAAAAGAAAAGTTTCTGCCTTTACCATGTGGAAAATATCAATAGCTTGAGCAACTCTGCTTTACGCTAAGCCAGAAAGAGGCTGGGTTAAACAGAGCTCTCAGCTTCTACTGTAGGCACTGAGATAAGGCTGGGGATCTAAAAAAATCCTGGCAAAGACAAAATATTTTCTAATAAGTATTTCCATAATAAATGCTTTTCTCATAATTATGCTTTTAATATTTTGGAATCTGAAATATATTTTTTTTTCTACTAGGGAAAACCAAAACAGAAAGCACAGTAAGTTTTTTCAGCGGGAAGAAATGTTTTTTAAAGGCAAGATTTTATTCTCTATACAAAAATGCCTTGATACTCAACAACAGCAAAAATGATACAAACCTTTCTGAGTAACTATTTTAGCCTCATACGTCTAGCTCAATTTTATGAAAAGTTTCTTTACTCTGCCACTGCCTTTTTGCTGTTTCTTCAGCAGAGCAGCAGCAGCTGGGATGGCTGCCCTGCATCCAATGCATTGTTTGTCATAGGACCAGCCCAAGCTGCATCTCACCCAAAACGGCTCAGAGCATGGGCACTGACCTGATAACTAACATTGAGATAAGGTTATTACCCCCTGTGATTTGCTACACTCAGATGTTTGGTTTGGCTCAGTCTGTCACAGACCAGTCCTGCTTGGGTACCATGGGGTTACAAAGCACAAACATCAAGGTCTTTAGTCAGGTATCTGAACAGTAAGACTATGTAATATTTCATAAAGGAGTCAACTGTACTCTGCACACAGAAGAAAGAGTGATTGAAAGGCTTTGAAGAGACAGTCAAATGTGAATTCTGCATTCAGAATGGATCGAAGGGAGAAATATTATCTAGTCTATCCATAAATAAATGTGAGTTTAGCTGGATTTGCTACGGTTTTTAGTTTTGGTTACATTGCTAACAGCAAAATGTGCACTGATAAACTTCCCCAACTAGTACATGTATAAGCGTGGAATCCAGTACATGCCAATTCCCTTTGAATAAAAAAAAAAGTTTTGCTTTTTTAAAATAAAGAGAACCATGAATGCAATAGTTCAATGCCTTAACATTTACAACCTTCTGTTAGATACAAATAGCCAATGTTCCAGTTAACATTCTGTGCTCCATATTCATGATGTCCTGCATGCAGAACAGCAGTAGAGGCTAAAGCTGCACTTCTGTACAGCTCAGGTAAAGCTTTGGGATGTATTTTCACTATATTCTTCTTCAAAGACTTGCATTTCTTCTATATGCAGTTTTAATCTTTTATTTTCTGACATGGAATAGTCTTCTTCTTAAAACTAGAAGTTTCTGAAAGGCTGTATACTCTTACATAACCAGCATGGGCTGAATCAAAAGTCTTTTGGACGAATATGTCATATTCAGAATACAACAAATATTCCTTCTATCCCTACCTTTCATACCTTGTCCAAGGAGATACAGCTTACAAGTTCAAATACTACAAGTTCATGCATTAAGAAACAGCAAGAAACTGCCCCTCAGACCCCCTTTCAAATGCAGCCACATTTGCAAGGAAAGTTATGGTCTTGCTTGAATTCCACATAACTGAAAAACAGAGCTTTCAACAATCAACAGGGAATGTTACTGAATGAGGAGCAAATATTTCTTATTTATATTCCAATTTGAAACACTTTACAAACTTTATGGCTACCATCACAGCTCAGATGCCTTACAGGGAAGCATTAAATGATGAATGTCATAGGAACACACCCAGGGGTCTTGGGATCCTGGAGTTATCATAGGGCTAGAAATGGAGCTTCCATTTCCAAAACCTCAACGCTTCCAAATGGATGCTCTTTAATGTCAGACTGGAACCAAAACATCCCAAAGTGAACAAAACCACTGAAATCATATTTCACTGAAGCAAAAGGTTTCATGCTAACAGTACGTAAAAACTTGTAAGAAAATACAAATCGCTAGATGGAAATATACAAATGGCCTAATTTCACCTCAATAGAGGGCAGAGCAAACTAAGAGAAAGAGGTCAAGGAAACCTGACCCAGTTTCATAGAAGTTGCTGCTTTATCAGGTAGAATCCAAAAGTACACTTAAGCCATTCCTGGTAATTCACAAAGAACTCAGCTGAGCTGAAGCAATTATCAGAAACACAGACAGCCTTGGCCCTTCTGGTTTGAGCTAGAAGGCTCAACCAAAACCATGCCTGACACTCCTGAGTTATCTGAAGAACTGCAATCAAAACAGTGCCCCAATTAAAAGCTCTTTAGGACAAGTTATTCAAGTGCTGGAATAGCCACACCTTTCACAAAACTGCAAGGGGTAGGTAAAGACTCATGAAAACCTTTTTCCATTCTTAAGCCATTGTTCAGAGACTTGCGAAAACCCCTTCCCACAAAAAACACACTTCTCTCCAAGTTATTTTACCGACTGCACTTTGCTTTTTTTTTGTTTTTTTTTCCCCCAATAAAGACCTTGGAAAAACCTGGAAAACCAGAATGTAAATTATTTTGCAGCTTCCCTTACAATGCTCTTCTTTCTACAAGATGAAATATTTTGCTGGCACCCATAGCAAATCTATATTTTAATACCAGTAGCATGATGGAGAAGCAAGGCAATTTAATGGTGGAAAATATGCTACTTGATTTTCCTCATTTCCCAATAAAATTGGCTGAACTTTATTTGGCTGTTCACCTCCACCAACTCAAGACTAACATCTGCTTTTTGGTCTATGTAGGTAATAGAAAGTTTCCATATATTTGGAGCTCATTTCGCATTCCTATAGATAGCAGAAAACTGTAAAAAAAGTTTGCATTTGCAGAAAATAGCATCCACATCACAAGGTACAGGAGCAGACATTCAGAAAGACTAGAAAATACATGATCAAACACTGCATAATCTACCTTGCTCAATAGCTATTTTAACTCCTAAAAATCTACTCTCCACTGCTCATTTAGTATACATGCAGGCACTTGGTAAACTTTCATCAGGTTGCAAATGTTACAGTGTAAAAAATGTGTTTTCAGGCCATTTCCTAAATTTTCCTGTAGATATAACTGTGTTTTATAGCCGCGAAAGGGCTCTGAGGCAGATGGCATCGCCAAGTACCATGGTAGGTGCATTAATAAAGGAATTAAACTCTCCTTCTTATTTGATCAACATATGTAATAGGATAATCATGGATAAACTGCAGCTCTTATGCTTCTTTCTCCTGCCCGCTGGCTGCACCTTTGCCATGACTCACAAAACATTGTTGGCATGCGGGTTTTCCACCCTCCAACCGAGTTGCTTCCTTCCAAGTGTGTGATCCCTTCCTCTCTCACAAACACTCAGTACCGGCAGTAGTGGGATGGGGTATAAATGCTTGCCTTCATTCGGGTGATGAGAGACTGGCAGTAGGTAGGTCTACACAGATGTTCAAATTCACTATTTTCTTGTCTGTTGAGTTTGCACCCACATCATGAAGGCCTCAGGTCCTCCATTCCACCAGTTATCATCTAGGGAGGGCCATGGCTTTGTATCCACACAAAGTGCTACATTAGCTCCAGCAACAGACACTTGCCTACATCAGGAAGGGAGAAGGACCTCTGTGGCACATACACCCCATCCACTTCTCTTGCCTCTCAAATAAGAGGTCAAGACAATTGTTACTAAATTGAAACTAAATTCACATCATGTTAAGTCCTCCCTTTGTTCTAGTTACATGGACCAGGATGTTTGCATACTGCATTGTCAGAGACCACTGGTGAGACACTGGAAGGAGAGGATGTGTGCTTCTCTCTCAAGAACCTGAAAAGTCAGAGAGGGAAACAAGTTACTGGTTCCTCAGTAGTCCCCAGCACATTGACCAGGAGAGCAGTGGCAAGGACCTAGCTTTTTCTTACCAAGCACAGAGGTTCATCAAGGGACTAAGAATTTTGGAAACATGAACTTCCTCTGCATGTTAGATTTAGCTTTGATTAATGGAACAAGGGAGAAAAGGCTTTTATGACATATACAAACTCAGTTGGAAAGCACATAAAATAGAATTTCTAAAGCTGACAAAAGCCTCTGAGTGTGAAAACATGAATTTTAGCCTCTTTTACATGTGATCAAGGCTAATGAGAGGATTGATGCTAGAGCCTGTTTCCAGAAGTTTGACTGGCCACAGCAGTGTTCATGCAAACTCAGGGTGATTGGGAGGTGCCAGTGCTCTGCCAACTCGGTGCAAGCCCCTGGCATGCTGGAGTGCCAGGACATGGGCTGGAAGCACCAGCCCAGATCCCAGGAGGATACAGCTTAACTTCTAACTGCAAGTTTTAAGTGAGTTAGAAACATATGATGTGTTGGAGTTGAATGGGGTTAAGCCACTTGTCTAGACTTAGCCAACCACTCTTTGAAATAAAGCCTTTTAAGACTGAGACTATTCAGTGCAGTATTTTGAAAGCTTTATGCTACTGTACTCAAAATGCTGGGGATGGAGTGAAAACAGAGAAGACAAATCCCCTTCCATAGGGCAGCTGAATCTGAGGTTTAGATCTACAAATAGTTTAAATCCCCAGGAAGAACTTGCAAATGCCCAGAATAAACTCCCTATTCTTTGCCTATGGAACCTTTCCCACTCCATCCCAGCTCAGATACAGCCTCAAGTTCAGATATAAACCCAATTCACCAGCGCAAAAGCTTAGAATAGATACTCACAATAAACTGCCCCTCATTAAAAAAAAAAAAAAAGAAGAAGAAAAACTAAACATGTTTCTTGCCATTGGCTTGCTTGTGGACTCTGAAAATCCCTAATGGGTGGTGAATGGGATGTGGTCAGCAGTCAGCAATGTCTCCTGCACACACACACTTTCTCTGCAGTCCTCAAAGGAGAACAGAGGTTGTCTGTGTTTGATTTCTGAACCACATTTTCATCCTTTTCTGCCTGCACCCAACCACAAAGAAAAAACAGCATCCACACAGCGCATTCTTTTCCCAGCTTGACAGCTGCTCCTCCACTTTTCCTTGGGACAGCTCATTTGCTAAAAAGTGCTGCATCTCAGCAAGGTAAGCTGGGATGCAAAAACTAGGACCACAAGCTTTATTTTTTGGGGACTGCCAGCCAAATTAGCTCTTGTAGGGATGTAGATCTATTTCTGTCTGCAAAGGATTATACACTGAAACCACTTCTGACAGTCCAAGTTAAACTGCAAAGAGGAGGAGGGTGGGGATGAGGTAGGGGGTGAGGCCCTTCCCAATGTATGGATCAAAGAAAAGAGTGTATATCCTGTCATTGCTTGAAAGCACTGGAATTTTTGCCAGATTATATGTGGTTTTCAAATTAAAGAAGAAGAAGATGACTCTATGCTTTCCTTACAGTCTCAAGATTTCAGAAGCTTAAGGAAGCATCAGAAATAATGAGAAGCGGGTGATGCTGGTTACTGTGGTTCAGCCAATTGTCCAATTTCCCCTGCCTCTCAAAGTAAATAAAAATAGACAACTCCAGTGTTGGCAGGGAGGGGGAAATATCAACATCTTTCTAAGCCTTTCTGTTTCCTAAGAACAAATGTTCAAATTAAAAAAAATAAAATTCAAAACCAGGATCTCAACTGAGCTATTTGTTCCACTGAGTCCAGAGTAACAGATTGTGACACACCAGCTTAATGTTCAAGACTGTGAAAAAGGCTCCTAAAGAAAGATTTACAAGATTCATAATCCTGTTTTAGAAGCATCCTTCCATCAGGCCTTGCTGATTAGAATATTTCCTTTGACATTCAACAACAGAAGCTGTGAGAGGACCTTGAGAGATTATACACCTAGAAGAACATTGACCTTAAATTTTGAAACATTTAATTGATTGTGATTCCTTTTACTAAATCATACTAAAAATAAGCCACAAAGCAATATACCCTAATTTAACTCATCTTCCCACTGTTTTACATAGCCACAAAATCAACACTGACATAATCCATGCCTTTCTGAAATAAATGTGCCAGTAGTCTAGGTTAAAGGAAAGGTCTGAATGAAGAATGTTACCACCACAAAAATGTGTTCCTCTTAAGATTTTATACTGTAGAGACTATTGCATTCCTTTAAAGTTATGACTAAGGCAAATTGTCCACATGCCACTCCAAAAAAGGCAGTATATTAAGCAGTTTCTTAGCCAGTCTTTCCTGAATTATTTAGGCTTAACAAGGAATGATAAACCATCACCAAAAGTGATATTCCTGACAAGGTAGAAGAAGACATCAGTTTCTTTTAGCTACTCATTTTAGACATCTACATTTATCTACTACAGTAACAATGCCAGAAGTCACCAGAGATACTGTGTGGTATTTTGGAAAAGTTCATGGAAGGTTTTTAAACTGTAGGCATTAGGAGGGCACTCCATCATCACCTATTTTTTTGCCACTAAGATGGCAATAGAAACGGCAACCTTCACCCTTCTGGGTAAGGGCTTTTGGGGGCTTTGGTTTTGTTTGTTTGGGGGATGTTGTTGGGTTTTTTCTGTTTTTGTTGGGATTTTTTGTTTGTTTGTTTGTTTTGTTTTGTCTGGTTTTGTTCAATTGGGGGGTTTTTTTGAGGTTTTTTTTCAGTTTCAGTATATGACAGAAGGAATGTAGAAGGTAAAGTCAGAAATGGGAAACTCCCAGTTGAGAAGTAACAGCACTTTCTTGCTTGACTTAGGTTGGACACTTACTCTCCTCTCATAGCTCAAGACTGACATGTTTGTGTAATGTAATTCATCCTGGCAACCTTTGAGGATGCAAGAGAACAGAGACTGCCAGGACCACTCTGTGAAGAACAATAGGGTTTGAAAAAAATATGTTCTTCTGGCTTTGTTTCAGCCCTCCACTGCCAGCAGTAATAGCACACTATATTCCTTGAAACAGTTGAATACCAAGTCCCAAACACAGACGTCCACAGGGTTAATTTTGTATTCTCAAGGACTTCAGTTTAAAATGTATTAAACATTAATCGTTTGAAATGTTATGAGCCATAGTGTTGACCTGACCCATTAAAACAGAGCAATCCCTAGGGGTGAAAAGCGTGTAGTCTTTTTAACCTGACACCTCACACTTCAGCAGTAATGAGACTAAAACCCAAATGAAGTCATGTGTCGCTTTGACTGGAGATAAACAGAGCTAGCTCTGCTTTATTTGATGACCTCCCGTAGTGTGGGAAGGCTCAGCCTGAAATTTTTCACATACATATCTAAGGCATTGAAGCTCTTGTGACATTTTTCATTGTACAGTATTTTATGCTCTCATTTGAACCCTTTGATACTTCTCTCTGGGATTCTATTTTGCCTTAAATGGTTCTGCAAGTTCCTTTTTGAAACAAAGGCTGCTAAACTCACTGTTGATGCCATGTTTGTTTTCTTTCGTCATAATGAAGTCCTAAGTAATTGATTCATAGTCCTTCTCTTTACATGAAAATTTCAGCATGACCCTCACTGGGAAAGAGCTGGCTTCATTCCAAAGTATCTGATCCATCTGTATAATTAAAATGCCATCTATTTTGAACTATTTAAAACAGAGATAAGCTGTGAGAAGAAAAGCAACCTGGGTGATGCAAAAAAAAAAAAAAAACAAACCCCAACATCAGCATCTTAATGTCTGAACTCTGTAAAGTTATCATAGGGAAACATTTGAGTCCAGTCTCCTATTCAAGCTAATCACTGTCTAGATAACAATCTCACCTGTACTGAATGGATCCAGAGCCTTTCTCATGCCTGTATATCAGTATATGATTTCAAAATTCAAAAAACATGAGGCATGAGCTACACATTGTTGGACATTTACAATGAGCCCATGTGTGGCAGTCCAACTCAACAAGTGAGTCAACATCTGGCAAAAGCCAGTTTGTTGTAAAGGAAAATATACATCTCTCCCTTCCTCTTGCAAAGCAGGAAAACAATAGGGCACTAAATATCACAGGTGGTTTAAGAAACATCAAGTTTTTAGAATCATCACAGAAAGAAAAAAATAAAGGAAAGCCCTCAGTGACAGTTTCCAACAACATAACCACCAAAGCATCCTTCATAGAAACGATGAAGGAGCAAAGCACAGTTGAAGTGATGCTGGTTACTGTATTTCTGATCAACTAATGGGAAATAACAAAGGTTTTTAAATAAAACAATGCTTTTGAATGGTACAAATATGTGCATGCAGCATAGTACAGACTATGTGCAAAAAGTAATTTTGTTTCTTTCAAACAAAGTGAACGAGGCAGCTGCTCTGCTCTTCTGATATAGAGAGGAGTTTCAGGATGCTTGGTGAGTGATAAGAGGCTCCCCTGCCCAAAACATCACATGTCTCCAGGATTCAGGAAAACAATATCAACCCTCCCTCCATTACTCCAAAATGTTCTGTTTCTCATGTGACATTAGCTAGGCAGGCTTTTAACTGTCATTCAGACTTTGGATCAGCAAAGCAAGCCAAAAAAATGAGGAAGGCAAAAACTTTGTTGCGACAGAAACCAGCTTCTAGACTAATGAATGACTCTTCTCTCATTGCTCTGCAAGGAGAAGATGGAGCAGTCAGTTCCCCAACCTGACAGCAAACAAGAATGGCTTCCAGGAGTTGAACAGGAAAGCCAGAAAAGGGATGAGCCAAGAACCACAGGTTCAAAGGGCAAGGTCCCTTATGTTTCTTAGGGGAAATTACATGATTTACACAAGGTCAGGAGGGAGCCAAGGTCTGAGCCATGATCCAAATTCAGATGTTTTTGGAAGCTTCATTTTTGACACAGTTTAGAGTGTTTCATCTTATCAGAAGAGAGTCTGTGAGTCTGCCTTGATATTCCCAAATTATTAAGTGCTCAACTAACCACATGTCCTGCAATTCCTCTTTTCTTTCTCCCGTCAGGACTTTCAGGGACAAGTATTTCCCAGGACCCTCCCAGGACCCTGGCAGTAAACAAAGCAGGAGTGATACCAATCTCCTGCACCCCAAGAAAGCACAGAGCAAGCAGCTGTTGGGGGTAGTCTGTAGCCCACATCATGGCCCTCAGCTTCCCCCAGCACCAGCCAAGCATTAGCACACTCTGGCTCTGCCACAAACCTCCCAGTGCAGCTCTTCATGCCAAGAGGGGAAGGTTGCAACAACAGAGACCCACGGCTGCAGCAGCACGGGCGACACCTCAGCATCCTCTGCATCAGCACTAAAAACAGAGAGTGGAGGAAGTTCTCCTGCCCTTCTGAAATGTAATCTCAGCATGTCCAAACAAAGACTATGTACTGTGGCTCTGCAGAGCAATGAGGATCCAGTCCTGGGGAGCAGAGAAGTCACCCATGCTCTCAGGGCTTGTTGCCTTTTTACAGCCCTGATGTATTGAACATTGGAAAGATTTCTTTTTTTCCTTGGGACTTTTTTTTTGTGTGGGAGGAGGAAAGAGTGCTTGTTCTTAGGAAAAAATCTGTAACAGATTTTTGATGTAAAAGACTCTCAAGCATTTAATAAAGTGGAAAGTTAGTCTTTTTTTGGGAAAAAAACCTCACAACATTTATAGCCTTCACACATCTATGCCAAAGTTAGGCCTCTTCAGAAGTAAACTTGGTGTTCATCAGGCAAGGATTAGGAGATCACAGAGAAGAGTGGGGCAAAGATTCTTCATTACATCTCTTGATTACTATGCAGCTAGTGCAGTTCAGTGTTTACTAACAGTATTTTTACAGGTCATGCCTGAGCACAGCAGAAGACACAAGTGTCATTCCCCAGCATGGGGCCAGGGCACAGGAGAGGAGTGATCACAATTTCTTGTGACATTCTCTCCTTCTCAGCCTACAGAATACAATCTGCAAATGGAGATAACTTTACCCCTGTTTAGTCTGCATTCTGCCCCAGGGTGTCAGTGGAAAAGCTCCCTGGGAGGTGCTCTTAACCATCACGAGGCAGGGGAAGGTACAGCTGATGCCTGAGAGCACCACATGGGGTATGAGGACATACCATGCCAGAAACCCAGAGACAAGACCCAAAATTCTTGTCTCAAAATGCTCCGCATGACACATAAACAGACTAAAAGCTACTTCAGCTCTCAGCTAGATCAAAAGCAAGAAAAACTTTTTGGCACAATAAAAGAGAAAGCAAGCAAGGCTTTATCATATGATTCCAATCACAGACAAGAGGCCTTTCAGCCCTCCAGAGATTAGCTTGAATGAGCAGAGTAGGTTTGGGGCAGAATAACTCTCCATTTCTTAGGAAGTTAATCTGTCTGATTTTGGAGGGGGCTGGTGAAAGGCTCTCCTCCTCAGGAGATAAGCTGCTTTTATAGACTTGGCAATTCTTACAGCTGCCAGGGCATTAGCAAGGCTCATACACACAGCGTGATCCCCTCTGCTTTCAGTAAGAGCAAAGCTAGAGCTGCTGGCAGCCCATTTTATAGCCATCGGGTCACACCGCTGACAAACAGGTTCCCAAGCATTACCAGATTGTTTGCATTAGTTTACAGGAGACTTTCATTTGTGGTTTTGTTGTTTTGTTTTTGTTTTTTTTTTTTAAATAGGAGGCAAGGAAAGTATCAGCATTTCCCTCAAGCATAACTACATTTCTGACATGTTAATTGCTGCTCAGAAAGGCTGCAATTAGCCAGGCCTAACTTCATTGCTCTCCATGTCTATCATCGAAATCATAATTTCAGACCAATTAAAGGAGCCCCTCACCCACCTGATGAATCGGGTCAGGCTCCTTTGACACAAAATCCCTTTTGTGGTGGATACAATTACTTGAGGGATGATGCTGGCCCTGTCACCAGCTGGAACAAGGCTCTTTCTTCAATAAAATTTTACTGACAGAAAAGGTCTGCTTCCTGCCCTGACAGAAAGAATACAAAACTACTTCGAGAGCATCTTTGAATGCCATCCATCCCACCTGCTGACTGGCTATGCTTTATGAGCAAAACCCCCCAGTTCATACTAGCTAATGTGAAAGGCTACTCGCATTCAAACCTCCCCATATCATTTGTGTCTTGCCATGCTCCTCATAATCATCTTTCATGTACTAGTGACCTAATATTTTGGCCACATCCTCAGGATAGGAACTCTGAACTGTGGAGGTTAGAGAAAGCAGCAACAGAGAGGTCTCTGAACAGATCCCACTACCTTCCCATGCCTACTCTGAACAAGAACACCACATAACATAACAGCATGCCCAGGTGCTGCTTCCCTGTTTTTTCTGTCACAGATTTATTTCCCCACATGCATGGCAAAGTGCTGCCAGGATGGTCATAGACAGAAGAGAGACCCTGTTAGCAATATTCATTCATATCAGACGATTAAATACACAGTCCAATCACAGCATCTACCCTTACTCGTTTTGGGTACTCACTGTAATTAGGATACCAGCAAAATTTGTCCATGATGGCTCTTTAGCTGCATGAAGTACATAAAACACCCCTAAATACATTTGTCTCCTACAAAATCTCTGCATCTCTTGATCCAGATTAAGATAATCCTCGAACTAGGTAGGGGGTTTCAGAAGCCGCTGTCAAAATACAAGGGATTATTCTCAGCAACACATCATTTCATAAACGTGCTTGCAGTATCTGCCATAGAGAAAATAAGTTTCCTGAACAATGCACCCCCCATAAATTCTGCTTGCAAATTAGAAACCACTCCAGGGAGGTGACTATGTGTTTTTACTTCATTACTGCAGTCAATATACAGAGCAACTGTGGAAGGGTAGTGAGGTACAAAGTCCTACTACTTATTTTGTCTCTTTCAAAATTCATATAGTGTTTTACTCTGAATTGCCTGAACAACAGTAAAAAAACAATAAACTTACATTCTGGGCCTTTTCAGCCATTTCTTAAAACTATTGATGAGTATATTAGAAAAAATAAATACGCACGCAACATGTGACTGGGAAAAATCCATTTGAACCTTGTCTCCTAGTAGATCAGCATCAAAGCCTAAATTCTGTCCCCTTCTGCCATGGAAGTAATTGCAACACAGGTGCAGCTGAAGGTGAAATTCATTCCTAAAACATGGTAAAGAGGAAACCATTTTCCCTTCATCTGGATTTGCTTCTCTTTAAGAAGCACTCACACCCAACCAGGCAAAAAACAGCTTCACAGTGCAAATTCTCACAGGTTTCTCTCTAACACGTTTCAACAGCTCAAAAGACAATGACAAAGAGCTCAGCTTCGGCCTAGCCAATAGCTGATTGATAAAAATCAAAATCATAATCTAGTTGATAGATAACAATCAAAAATGAAGCTTTTAAATAAAACAGAAACAAAGCCTTCCACAGCAACTGCAGCCTAAGTTTGAAAAGCAGAAGTATGTGGCCATTTTGATGTAGGGAAAAGTAAGAAGGATGCCAAGGTGCAGCCCTAATCAAGGTACATACCTTCCCTCTGCAAGCGGGGCAGTCTGACATGTGAGAAAAACTGCTGCTGCTAAAACAAGGGCCCGTTTTGGTTAAGGCAAAGTAAAAATGACCCCCAGTAACTACAGCATCCCTCTGGAAACCCACGTTTGGCTGCTGGCCCACCAGTAGAGTCAGGAACAAACATAGCATGACAAGCACAGGTACAACAGAGCAACGGGAGGAGAAGACCTTCCCACCTGCTCTGGGTGGTACCAACAGCAGCAAGAAAAACTTCTCCTCTCTTCACACCACCTTCCTCAGACAAGGGTGCTCAGATTCCCAGCCACCATGGGGGTGGTAAAACTCAGCGGGAAAAAACCAACAATTTCAAGAAGAAAGACATGGAAAGCCTTTAGCTAAAAAAGGACAAAAGAATTATAACATAACTATATTTACTGTGAATTCAAGAACTCTTTTTTTCTTCCTCCTCCTCCAAAGGCTTACAAGCAGAAAGGAGAAAATTTCCCATGGGCCAGTTAAAGGCAGCATGGTTCTGTACAAAATGCAGGTGTTAGCCTGGGGGTATTCCTGTCCCTGAGCCTCACAGCTGAACCACAGGGGATGCTGTGCTGAGGATGACTCCTCCAGTTCACTGGAGAAGCCTAAGCAGAAAATACCACTGTTCAATCATGCCCTTTCCTACATATGACACACCTGCTTCCTCCTGTGACTAATCCCCTTTTCTGTTGTGGAAAGATCTGGTTATGAAGACAGCGTGGGCACGGAGAGGCGGCTAACAGCCTACGGCACTTGCTGACAGTCCATAAACATGGGTAATGGGAAGACTGTGAAGAACAAATAGGCTGTCCTGCAGTGACAGCAGGATTAAGTACAGCCTGCCAAACACAGGGTCTAACCCAAAGGCCAACAAAATGAACAGGAGCTTTTCTGGACAAAGATGCCAATGGCAGCCTTAGCAAGGGCTTCGTTACACAAACCTAGGGCAGCAGTGCCACTTGCAAGTCCCACTGCCACCAAGGATGGCCACAGGAACCCAGTACCTCCTTAAGTCAATCCATGTGGGCTCAGATTCTGGCGCTCTTAAATCTCACTCTACAGAGACTCTCATTTGAAGTCTGGGCAAGTGAAGCAAATCAGAGGAGCAACCATCTGCCTGCAAGCTGCTGCTGTCACAGAGAGCCTGGGACTGAAACAGCTTCATGACAAATTGCACCACTTCCTAGATTTCTGTGACAGACAGAGGGAAGAGGTAGGATATTTTGGAGGATATTTTATGGGTGGGATTTTAAGAACACCTGAAGCCTTTTCAAGGAGTTCCCTACAAGGAGAACTCCCTACAAGGAACTCCCTACAAGGAGTTCCCCAGTTGACAGAGGCATTCATTAGTTCTCATCTGTGATTGTTCCACATCAAAAATCTTAATTCAAATCCTACCTTACCTGGGACCCAAGATACTGTTCTCATTGTTCATGAAAGCACATGTGAACATTTAACACACAATGCAACACAAAGACAGAGTAAAAAAAGTTATACTCCAACTTGCTCTGCCTAATGAATAAAATGTTCTCTGACCAGACAGTCAGGATGATAACAAAAGCTCACTTAATATGCTAACAAAAAACACCATGAATTTTGCCTTTGGTTTCTTTTGCTATTGTTAAAACGTGCTTAGGCCAGTCTTCAAATACTTTTTCTGATCTCCATTTACTGCCTGAAGGCATCTCTCCAAAGAGAGTTCTTTCCTCCCCATCTCCAGTAATTGTCTATATTAAAAATAGTGGGGGGGTAGCTATAAAAACTGAATATAAGATTTAGTTCATACATCCAGAGTTACAAGAAACTTCTTACTTTTCTTAGTGACAGTAGGTTTGTTATGATGCAGGTGTTTCCACAAAGATTTCTCCTTACTGGCCCTGCTGTGCTGAAGCATGCCCTGAATGAATAAACTCTTGATGAAACATTTGCAACCTTTCTAGAGAGGGACAGGGATGGGAAGGGCAGTGATTTCTCCCAGTTGAGGTTCTAGAAGAAATGTCAACCGGAAGCCATCTCAGAAGGAGTCCTCCTTGCCAACCCCTGTGGAAAGGCTCCTTAATAGACAAGAGGGATGCAGCCACCTTGTCCCCAGGTGGAGGAGAGAGGACACCAGTGGAACAGCATGGCAGTGTGTATTGTTGCTGCTCATTCCAAACCTCTCTGCAGGATTCCTAAGGAGGACCAGGTAGTGGTTTAACCCTCCTGTTTTACAAGGCAACACCTACATTTTTCCAGCAGGGCTCACTCCTACCAGCAACATGGGTTGCAACTTGCTTGTAATCAGAGGCAGAGAGAGGACTAGGAGCAACCTGGAATCATGAACAGGTCAAGGCATGTACTAAATGTCTGGTCAAGGATGCCCAGTGGCAGTGTAATAATGCAGAGACTTCTATTAGTTTTCTGGCTGTGTTTCTTTGCAGACTGAGCTGCTGACAGTTGAGGCTGCAGCACTTAGGTTCAAGACTCCAACAGATGTGCCTCCATGAGCTTTGCACTTGTCCAGGCTCCCATCAGGAGATCTTTCTACCACTGCAACCTTCAAACCTTCATCTGAACACAGCTGTAGAAATCCAGCTGTGAAAAAATGCAAAGTATACCAGCAAAACAATGAGTTTCACAACTTAAAATACTGCTTTCACAATTTCCTATGAATGTGGGGGCTTTTAAATGTGACTCCAGACACAACAAAACCACCGTGCTTTACCATTTCCCTCTCCCCATTCCCTTTTGAATTTTTGGCAAAGCTACTCACTGAATCTAGTTTTAATTAGACTGTGAGCTCTCCTAGACAAGGATTGATCCTTATGTACAGGGCCTTGCACAACAGGAGAACGCCAGTTCAGATCAAGGCTTCCAGATGTCAGTATAAACCAAACAAAACAGAATGTTCATAAATTTCAATGCTTGGAGTAGCTCTTAAGGCATAAAAGGCCAGTCATACATTCACTTATTTCACCAGGAAAACTGCCTTTCCAGTTTTAAGCCTCACAAAAGCAAAGGTAGTCCCTGAGAATTGCTTGAAGACTAAGGAATGGCAAATATACATATTCAAAATTTTGCAGCCATCAATTGACATTTTCTTAGCTAATTAATATGCCTGCTACCAGCATAACTGAAAGATACTAGAGCATACATCAAGCTGTAATAAGCTTTTACAATCAAACTGTTTGGATATGTAGCTCCCAAGTTCATATTTAATATGCTATAATGTTTCCAAGAGGGAACAATATTTTCTACTCTAATTCTATTATGTAAAAATATGTTATCCCTGCCAGTGAAGCATATGGGACAGTTTTTCTGTTGTTAATAAATGAAGTCATGCAGTACAGATTTTCACGTTTAGTATTCTGAAACTAAGCCCTTTTTGGTAAAAAAACTTGGCCAAAAATAATCCTAAACTGAAGTGAAATTAAGTGCTTTCCCATAATCTTCTCTAAAGGGTGAACTTCTACACAGTGTTTTTAAATAGTCATTGAAACACAACGATCATGGGTGACAAAGCTTCTCAGCGTGGATCTTTCACTGAAGACAGTTGGTAACCACTCTGTAACAGGAGGGGGTTGCAGAAAGAGCCTCTCAGGAAGATGCATGGTTATGCTTCTCAAACTCCACAGAAAAAAGCAGTGCTCTCGTTCACTTGGACCCAAATGCTTCATCAGCCCTCCAAAATGGTATTCACATGCACAGCTTTTCAAGTTGTCTGCATTCCACTCAAATTTTAATAAGTCTTTTCTGAGTACACAGTTTTAAGTATCAGCTTAAGATTTGTAGTGTTCAAACCTAAATCAGAAGCAAGTAGAATTCAAAGGGAAGCTGTCTATCTAAGCTAGCATCTGGGCAGGACTGGTAAACCTACACTAACTGAAAAAAGAAATCAGACCTCTTATTTATTAGGAAAAAACATGCCTCACTTCAGGATATAAAAAAATCCCAACTCTTACTGTTTCACTAACCTTAAAAAGTGGTTTTGTCCTAAAGAACACCTTCAAAAATATGAAAGCCAAATACACTTTCTAGCCTTATAATTTTTTCATAGCATATTCCCTAATACTGCAAATGCTGTAATAATGATAAAATCATAGGAAGAACTTGCTGCATGACTTTTTTGCTGATACCAAACTGCATCTCACCGTGCTAACTCTATAGAGTTTACTTCAGTAGCAGATAAGCTCTGAAACAAATCAACTGCTACAACAGAAAGAGAAAATAGCTCAAATCTGCCAAATACCCAAAGTATGGAAATGAGTTAACTAGCAAATGCCATCCCTGTTCTTGGTCCTCCTCAGCAGGCAAAGAAATGGCATTTAATTTTGCATGACACCGCATGAGTCTGGCATGTTCAGCTTTAACCCACTTAATCTGGCATGGGAGATGCAGATCAGTGACAGTGATGTAGAAAGGGCAGTATTGAAAGGAGTGACACAACTCAAATGCCAACAAAAAGCCATTTTCTCTTTCAAAAGCTAAGCTGGAAGGTGTTCCAAGTGAGAAATCACCTCCAACCACTTGCAGAACAGTAGTCTGCTCAAGTGAAAAAGAGGGAAGGGTCCATCTCTGATCCAGCTGTGGGAGGAAACTGGGCAACAGGCATGAAGGACAGACATGGTGATGTTTCCATAATGATTACTTGCATGTCATTCTCTTTCATGGGCACTCTGACTCCAGCCCAGAGGGTGAGAGCCACCAGATTCCTGCCTCAATCCTCTTCTCAGGTATCACTGCAACCTTCTGGCTTCCCTGATGCATGAGCACATACTGAATATGAGCCCAACCCAGTCCACCCAAGCTCAGGCACTTCCCTGCTGCTCCTGGACGGGAAGGACCCCAAGCAGTGGTGGTGCCCTCCGACCCTGCTGCTCCTCTGCCACAGGCAACCTCCACTTGACCCTCTGCTGAGGATCCCCAGAAATCAGGTCAAGCAGATGACTATCCTTCAGGCCCCATCATTCCTCTCCAGAGCACAAAGCTTCCTGCCAGCCTGCATAAAAATCTACTCTATTCAGATTTGATTTCTCAGTGCTTCTTCCTTCCATGCCAGAGCTGCCTCCACTCCCTGTGCTCTGCAAGAAGCCAGAGCACGATGGCCATTTATTAAAAGAGAATGGCAGTGTCTTGCACTTCCTTTTGCAAGACCACACAGCCAATTTAACTCGTCATTAGGGATGGCCAGCTGAGCTCTTTTACAAAAGAATCACAAAATGGAAAATCATTTTACCACTTGTCTCTTTATCCAGCAAACTCTTTGGTTTGGCATCCAACCTTCCAGCTGCTGCTCTGAGAGTCTGATCTGAAAAAAAAATCAACCTTATTTCTCAGAGTTGTGAAGATGTCACAACTAATTATCTGCCCAGTCCAGACGTGACAAAACAATGACAAAAGAGCTGACAGGCCTTCAAGTTAACAAAGCTGCACCGGACCCTCAACCAACCAATTCCATCAGCATCCTCCAGTCATGAGACATCTGAAATCTGCTGTTATAAAACTTGAAACCTTGTTGGGGAAAAAGCAGCCCCAGATTTATTGGCCCACACAACAGAAGCAAACATGGCAGTAACAACCCTGGAGCCTTCCAACAGCATTCACTTTTCCTGCACTCCAATGAAGAAAGGAACCACTAAAAAAAAAATTAAAAGAAAAAGCAGCAGATGAAATATATCCGTGATTTTGCAAAGAAGTTAAGAAACAAACATCTTTGTTTGAAGGCAAGCGCAGAAAGGATTCATGTTTGGACTTCTTCCCCCAAAATGATCCACAGAAATCTGCCTGCTGAAAGGGAATACAAATGGGAAAAATCTGTCTCATGAGCCAAGGACTGGTTGTGAACGCCTGGGGATTTTTGTCAGCTGGCCAAATTGGACCCTCTGGCTTGTTTTCATTCTTCCTTCTAAAGGAAGTTTTGATTGTCCACTACCTGCAATCAAAACTTTTTGTTTCAGTAGAGGACAAATCTCTGCTGAAGGCACATGAGGGAACACTGTGGGTGGATGACAGGAGCAGGTGAGCAAGCATGCACTCCTCTCCAGGATGATAGATAGGGTACGTGCCTTGATGTTTTAAGCCAGGGAGCTCATTTAAGGACCTGCAGTTGGACAAAAGCTATTCAGATGTCACTCCCTCAAGGCAGAGGACAGCTCCAGTCACCATAGAGGGGCCCTGGCATGAGTGACCCTTGTCTCAAGTGCTTTTCCATCTTTTTCCCAAACCATTTTAGGAGAAGCTGCAGGTACATTAGCCTGTCTGGCCACGGCTGAGCCTGCAGAGCCCCATCCCTGGGCTCACTGCAACCTGCTGAAGTGACCCCCCCAGCAGTAGCAGGTGCTGCTGGGGGTCTGCCCCCGGGCTCCGTGCTAAGGCTCTTACAGAGGGACCCTTGCCAGGGTTGTGAGCAGTCAGTTTTCCTCAGGGAGTTGATAAATAAAGGAAAAACAGACGAAAGAAGGAAAAAGCAGCTGTTCGGAAACGAACTGTAAAAACATCTGTAGTGCACCACCAACCGCTTCTGGCTGTGGCCACAGAGAGCTTTAAAGGGCCATGAAGTTCCAGCAGAGAACTGGAACCTAAGCACCCTGACTAGAAGGACACCAGGACCAAATGGCACCCCCAAAAAAACAAAAACAGAGCAAAACAGAGTCATGCCACCGCAGTGAACCCTCTGCTTTTGGGGCCAGGCCAAAGAAGGAAAGACAAGTTAAAATTATAAACAAGAAAAAGTCCTTAATAACACTGTATTTCACCTCCCACAGCCCCTGACAGGTGATGATCTTTATAGAGAGTTGCAAGGGGAGATTTAAAAAGCGCTTTGTGACGTTTTAGTTTATTGCTGGAAGGCTGGCGACGGCAGCACTGGAAGTGGTTAGTTCACACACAGATGAACTCCATCGCTGCCTGCACTTCACTAGCTGACAACATACCAAAGAAACATTAAAATCAATCTATTTGGCTTCGGTGCATATCATTCCAGCACAATTTTATGCATTTGCTTCAGACCCAGCAGGAGGGGGAGAAAAAAAATAAGAAGGTTCAAGGGTCTAAGTAGCTCAATTTATTTTTCAGTAACTAAGTTACCAGAGACTTGTAGGGCGATTGTATTTACTTTCTGAAGGAGGCTCCAAGTTGGCAGAGAGGTCTTTGGAAGTACATATTTCTTCACGTTCTCTTGATCTCAGTGTGTGGAGATTCACTTAACAGCTGTTTTATGTGCAAATATTTTTTCAGGCATGTCCTCCCCAACCATAAACAGATTTTTAAAGGAAACCCTTTTAAAAGAAGTTAAGAGACAACAAATCTCTGAGCCTGTTCTCACTCAGACCTGGAGAAGAGATTTGAGCAAAGCCCAGAGGGTCTTCATACCACAGAATGTAGAGGGGACATGGAGGGGATTTGAGTTTTTTGTTTGGGATTTATTTTTTCTTTTTTCTCCTTTGTTTTTAATGTGTCAATACTGATACAGAAAAAAACCCCAAGGTTCTGCCTTCTGCTCAGATGTGCTTCATTTCTTTTTCTACATCTACATGCATTTACATGGATTGATATGGGCAATATCTATATTAGGTCTACCTATATTTAACCTGAAGATTACAAAAGCAACAAGGTTTTCTGGCAATGCAGAAGCAAGAGACACAGTCTTTTTACAAGAGCTGCAATGAAACCATGTAAACATTTAGCTGCCAGATAAGCTAGGCACATCAGTATATCTGTACACATGTGTGCCTACAAGCAGGAATGAAGAATTCTGGAAAGACCAAGGCCAATCCACCCCACCATTTTCTGGGGCACAGATTTAATAGAGAACATTTGGGGTAACTGTTTATGAACACATCTAAGAGCCTACAAAAAACACTTGAAGGTTCTTACCTCATACTACAAAATTGTTTATATTAACTCCTTCAGGTTCATTAGAACAAAAAAGGATCTGTAGACAGGGCTTCTAAACAAATATATAATTTGTGATTCTAAGGATAAACTGTCAAGAATTCCAGGAAGAAAAAAAATATGCAAAACTGGTTTTAAGCACCAGAAAAGAAAAAAAAAACCAAAACCCAAAAGCAAACAAAAATCCCAAAATGAACAGAAGAAGAGGAAAGACAAAATGTATTTTGAAAGGAATAACATTCAGCACAAAAGAAGCACCTCTGAAGCCAGCTGGAAAGTCAGATTCTCACTCCGAGAGGGGAGTCCCACAGCCTACATCCCTTGGTGGCAGAGACAGTTTAGGGATTTCTCTCTGCCTTTCCACTTCCAGGATGCCATTCTAGATATCACATCCTCAATGGCTCTTGTTGGCCCCTTGTTGTGCTGAGTGAAGTGTGTGTAAATCCAAGCTCCAGGTCAGATCTGCAAAACAATCTAGCTAAACAAAGCAGAAGGAAATGGGATGAAAACCAGTATTAATGCTGATGCTGTGGTTTACTGCTATGGTGAATCCAGTTTTAAAACTCCTACTACTGAATTTTTTAAAAACTGATAAAAAACCAAGATACAGGAAAACTTTCCTCTGGTGGTTGAAGCCTGCTCCACTCCTTGCTACCTATTTGAATTTGTATTGGCAGGCTCCTGGCCAAGTCATCTGTCAGTCTGTGCCTCCCACAGGCAACATAAGGCCAACATAAAAGCACCGAGGCAGCATTATATCCCATGTCATCTGTTCACAGCTGATCCAGATCACATCCATACTGCAGAGTGATCCAGTCTGAGACAGGGACCTGGGGCCAGACCACAGATCCACAGTGGAGTCATTGCCTCACATCAATGACTAGGCAGGGCAGTTGACAAAGTCCTGATGAAATCTCCTTCCTGCATTTAGCAGCGCCATTACCTCTTCTGTCCCAAGCTGTCAGCCAGTAATTAGGATCTTGCAGGTTGTTTCCATTAGGAGATGAAATTGGAGCCAGGTATAGAGCTGGCAGAAAAACCGCATTTCCAGTTGTCAGGAAATTTTCATTTCTTTTGAATATGGTTTTGGGCTAAATTTGATGTACTTTTTCTGCAGCTGGGAATCATGGTTGAGATCCTCCTGTAATACTTGTGCTGGAATTGGGGACCCCAATACTCCCAGCACCTCCTGCCACAGGGGGAGGCTGACATATGCAACACATTTCTCCTGGACTCTAGATTCAGCAGCAGCTCAGTGGCCCAAGGTATTTCAAGTGAAACAATGTAGGGCCAGCTACTGGTATGTCCTCCTTAATCCTTGCAAGTATTTCTTCGAGGTAATACACCTGATCCACAGAGAAGTTATCCCTGTGCAAAGCCCTGCTGTCCTGAGTAGACCAGAGGGCTCTGCTGAGTTCTCTCTCCAAAGTGCCTTTCACATCCCCCAAACTGCAATCCAAACTTGTATCATCTATATTCTGAACTCACAGAAGTAATGGACAGTCAAAACAAAACTCAGTGCCTGAGATAAAATGTCAGAACATCTCAGAGAAGTGGGTATGGAAGAAGTAAATGCTCCATCTTGGAAACCTGTCAGCCCAGTGAGTAAAGAGGAATGATACATTTCAGATGGGTCACAGGTGAAACAGAGAATCACAGAATATGCTGAATTGGATGGGACTCATCAGGATCCTTGAGTCCTACATCTGGCTCTGCACAGCATCGTCTGCAAGAACCACACCATGTGCCCAAAAGAACTGCCCAAATGCTTCTTGAACTCTGTCAGGCTTGGTGCTGTGACCACTTCCTTGGGGAGCCTGTTCAAGCGCCCAATCACCCTCTGGGTAAAAATATCCAACTTAAACCTCTCCTGACGCAGCTTCAGGCCATTCCTTTGGGTCCTGTCACTGGTCACCATAGGAAAGAGATCAGCATCTTCCCCTCTTCTTCTCCTCACAAGGAAGCTGTAGACTGCAATGAGGTCTCCACTCAGCCTCCTCTTCTCCAGGCTGAACAGACCAAGCGACCTCAGTCACACCTCATAAAGCTTTCCCTCCAGACCCTTCACCATCTTTGTAGCCCTCCTTTGGATGGTCTCTAACAGGTTTATATCCTTCTTATATCATGGCACCCAAAACTGCCCCCAGCACTGGAGGTGAGGCTGCCCCAGCTCAGAGCAGAGCAGGACAATCCCCTCCCTTGCCTGCCTGGCCATGCTGTGCCTGATGCCCCCCAGGACAGGGTTGGCCCTTCTGGCTGCCAGGGCACTGCTGGCTCATGTTCAGCTTGCCATTGACCAGGAGCCCCAGGTCCCCTTCCATGGGGCTGCTTTCCAGCCTCTCATTCCACAGTCTGTCTGTACATCCAGGGCTGTCCCATCCAAGGTGTGGAATCTGTCACCTTCCCTTGCTGAATTTCATGCAGTTGGGGATTGCCCGTCTCTAAGTTGTCTCTCTGCAGGCCCTCTCTGTCTTTGAGGGAGTCAACAACTCCTCTCAGTTTTGTATCATCTGTGAACTTGCTCAGCATCCCAGTCCTGCATCCAAGTCATTTATGGAGATTTTGAAGAGCACAGGGCTGAGGATGGGGCCCTGTGGAACCCCACTAGTGACAGGTCACCAGTTTGCTGTCACCCCATTCACTGTAACCATTTGTGCCTGACCTGTGATCCATTTGTTCACCCATCATATGATGTGTTGCTTGTCCAGAAGGAGTCTGTGAGAGACACTATCAAAATCTTTACTGAAATCTAGAGAGGTTACATCAGCTGGCTCCCCTTGATCAGCAGGGTGGGTTACCTTGCCATACAACGAAATCAGGTTTGATAAGCAGGACTCTCCTCTCATAAAGCCGTGCTGGCTGTGACTGATTGACTGCATTGTCTTTCAGGTGTTTTTCCATACCTCCCAGAATAATCTTCTCCATAACTTTACCAGGCACTGAAGTGAGACTGACAGACCTGTAATTTCCAGCATACTCTTTCTTGCCCTTTAAAATCAGGACATGACCTCGCAAAATCATCAAGAGACATTTTGAGATTCACAGCAGCCAGCTCTTTGAGGATTCTCAAGGGGATGAGGGCAATTCATATGACACTCACTTTTCCTGACAGTTGCTGTGAAAGGTATCTTTCCAAATTTCAACTTATGAAAGGGAAAAAAGCTACAAAAACTCTTGAACTAGTTTCTTTATTTATTTGAAGCAGTCGTCCCACCCATCAAGCACTACTGTTCTCAAGGTTAACAATCCTTCAAGGATTTAACCAGCCAAAAGATCTTATTCTATTTTCCAGTTGTCAATGAGAAGCTTGCGAACAACCCAGATCTGTTAGTCAGAATAATTCATTCCACTCTTTTTTACAACTAATTTCCAAGGCCTGTCAGCTGCAAACAGGCCATTCACTGCCATCCCATTGACTTGTTCCATGAACACTAAATCTGCAGCTCCTTTTCATTCACATATACAACCCTCCTAAAATCTTGTGCCAGCAAATAGATTTCTAATTTTTCCACTCACTTGACTGCAAAAAAGCCCCAAACCAAAACAACAAAATCCTTGCAGGATCCAAAAAGCACACAGAAACACAGCATTGCCTCCCAGCACATAATGCACAGCACATAGACCGGGATCAGTGAAAGCAGCCCCACTGCAGGACTAATACTTGGCAGAGGCTCAGCTTCCCTGTCCATTCTGAATCTGTAGGTCAGTGATGTCCATAGGTATCACTGCAATTTATGCTGGTGCTCACTTTTTGGGTCATTTCAGGGCTTTCTAAGTCAGTTGCAAGATCTCCCACTTGCCTTGAACCAGAACTTGGCCTAAAAAAACCCTGAGCTAGGACTGGATACTTTAATTCAAAACAAAACAAAACCTCAAAACATCTGTTTGCACATTTTTGTTTTTCTAATTGTAGGTATGTCCAAACCAAACAATCTTGCCTCAAAAGCCCTGTTTGTGCTCTCATAACTCGAAGTTCATATTGATAACAGGTCTACTTTTTGCCTAGGTCTGTAGTTCACCACTTGGGTATCTGCTCAAGGACCCCTAATGAACAGGTCTAGGACTGAAATAGCTGTTACTGGCACCTACTTTTTCTCATCAGTGTAACACAGCTTGCCTGGTGCACAATCTGTCCAACAGACCAACAGGAAGGGGTTTCCTGCAGCCACAGTACAGCTGATGCCCTTGTAGCATCAACATTGCACTTCATCCCATTCCCATATTGAGAAGTTTTATCATGAGTCTTATATTATACATTAACATTTGATGTCATATATTCAAAACCCTTGAGTCAGCCGCTAAACTAAACACACCTCCTTCTGGTATTAAATGACACATATAAAGGTATCTTTCTAGACTTCTACAGGAGAATTCAGAACTAAAGACTGAAAAGCAAAGAACAAAGATAATAACCAGCTTCTTCTTTTCAGTCAAGACAACAACATGAGCAGCTTGATCTTTGTTGCTCATTTCTGCTCTAGAAATAAACAAAAATGAAAGGCTGGAAATCCGCTCCCTACAGTTTTCATGTGGGAAAAGGCTGACTGGGGCAAAAATCACAGAAGTGGTTGTGGGTCCCTGGTGGACTGCCCACAGGCTCGTGCTCTGGAGGCAGGTGCTGTAAGGCAATAGGTGAGCAAAGCTTCTCAGAAAAGAAAACCAGCAATACGCAAGCAAAAGGGAGAATTTCCGATAAAGTCTCTTGGTACTGCTCCATGACAAGCTCAAAAACTGAAGGATCTTCCTACTTTCGATTTGCCCAACCAAAATAACAACAAAGGCTGATGGAGGAGTGAGGCTGATCCTTCTGTCTGTGATGTGTCACTCAGCAAGTCACACTTATTTACAGTCCTAACCAGACAGAGTCAGATTGATGAGATCACAGAAAGAGCTGTAATAGACCAGACCAGGAACTCAGGAAGCCCAGAGCCTTGTTTCCAAAGGTGGCTGGTAAGAAATGCTCAGGGACAAAGGCAAGACAACACAGGAGGATCAGCACCCCATTACACTCCTCCAGCCATCAGAAAGCTTAGCACCACAAAGGGAGTCTTGGAGGAGAAAGTGGGGGAGGAAGGGAAGGAGAAGAAATCACACTTATAGGACAAACCAAACTGGAACTGATCATAAGACACTAGCAGATAGACTATCAGCCAACAAAAAATTGGTAAAACAATGAAAGTATAAGAATGAAATTAATGACAAAAACACATGTTCTGAGATAAAATCAGAGAAAAACAGTAAAGGAATTTTTGAAGAGCTGTGCAAGAAAAAGTAATGAAAAGGCAAGGTCAAGCCTAAAATACTTATGCGTGACTGTATGAAAATAACTGATTTTTCAATTATTTCAAAAGGGAAGCAAAAAATTTGCTCCAAAGTGCTGCAATCTGGTCATTTTATTTGCACTCTACAAGCTAACCTTCAGAAGATGATACTTTCCACCCCTGGTGTTTTTAACAATGCATGAGATGCATGTTTTCTGCATAATTCATCTGGACTAACGGTTCAATCTATGTGCACTCTCTATCTTTTGGCTGATTCTTTCATTCTAATACTACTCTGGCCAAAAAAGAAGAGGAAAACTGTTATGCAGAGATCCACTGACAAAAACAGATTCAAGAGACCAACTAGGTATCTCCAGTTGGTAAACTGAGCTCACAGCAAGAAAAACCCTCAAAATTAAGTAAATGAAAAATCAAGTTAATGAAAAATGATGTTTTCCATATTTAAAACATTTCCTTCAAGAAAAAAGGCTGGGGGCTCTTAAAAAAATATGAAAGAAACTTTTGCAAATAAGCATCACATATGCCAGTAAGAGGATGGAAAAAAGAATCTTTCTTAATGGAAAAGGCACTTTTTTTTTCTTCCCGTTTTCATTTCTATTTCAATAGAAAGAAGAATAATGTCCTTAAAAAGTCCAAACCATAACACTTTAGCTCTTTTGTTAAAAAAGCTAAAATGTTAATTCTTTAAAAAAGACTGACCGACAATAATGCTGAAACCCAGCAATGCAACTCATGACAAGTCATACTTACATAATACCAAAATCGTTATTTACTAGAAATAATCAAAAATACAGGAGAAGGGTTACTTTCAAGCCAAATTGCATCTGCTCACTGTTGGCACCTGTGAGCTAACTAAGACTCCAAAATCACTGCAAGCTGGTGGCCCCCAGCACTTCCAGAAGAAGAGGCAAGGAAGGTAATGCCCAGCCCTCCCCCTCAATCACATATGCTGCAACCAGGTTTGGAATAATTTTATATCTGTGGCAGGGATGTTCAGGCTGGTCCCAGGAAGTGAAGGGGATCATGCTGGCACCCAGTTCATCCCCAAGGAGGACTGGCCACAGACAGGACAAAAGACAACTTGGAGCAGGAACTCTGGCACTAAGCGCTCAGGAGCCTTTTCCTCCTTCTTGCAAACGTAGTTGAGATTAGGTTAGAACATCACTGAAAGTCAACAGTAGCAAAATTACTCCAACTTCCTTTGCAAACTTGTCCACTCCCTCAAAATATCACTTGTAGGGTAATTCAGTATCTCAAACTCTCAAGAACACTCTTTCAATTTGTTTAATGCTGCTTTCACAAACAGCACTGCATTTCTGCAGCACTGCGCCAGCTACAACCAGAAGCTCAGCAGCAGCCTTACATCCCAACTTGCTCACACAGTGCATCAGTAATCCACCTCACTCACTCCTCCACCCAGGAATCTGTGCAGAAACATTCCTGCCTGACTCATCTATTTCACCAGTCCCACATTTCCCTCCCCTCCAACAGTGACCAATGCAGAGTCCTGGCCCCAGCCTCTGGCCACTTTTTCCACTTCAGCCTGACTTAGTACTCATCTGTTCTCACCACCACCAACCAGGAACATGATTTACCATCTGAATTCTTCACTGCCATGTATTTCAGAGGACTCCACATGTGTCCAAACTTACTTTGGCACCAGCCACCTCTCACCCATGAGGGCTCACAGATCATCAGTGCATACCACATCATCTACAAAGCCAACCCAAAAATCACATTGTGAACCTTGGCTGGATTGTGGTGGACATTGCTGCTTTCTTCAAAGCTAAGAACAGGAAGATCCAGAAATTAATCCCTAAGACTGAAACCTCAGCATGTGTGTGTAATCAGCGAAAAGGAGGCCTAAATGGAAAAACCCAAGACAGCAAGGGTGCAACGTGGCACATAGCTTCCCACATTCATCCACAAAAATGCAAGCACCTCAGAATTACTTGATCAAATTATGAGCCCTTGCATAGCTGAACAGACAATGTTCCTCCACTGAGGCATGGGCTGTCTTCAATTGCTGCAGAAAGCCCACAGCAAACAAACTCAGAGCTGAGACCAATATCCACATTACTGTAAGAAATGGGAATGCATTTTCATTTCCCGACTTCTCAGGCAACTTTTGTCCATGTTCAACCCACTTGGTCTCTGTGTTTTCACATTATGGACATCAAAATCACCAGAAAGCCCATTTAGCAGACACAGGAAAATGTTCTCCTCTCAGCTCCAGGGAGTCCACAAGCTCTCCTGTAGAATATACCATGAAATGCAAAGCCATGCCTCCAAATCTCTGAAAGCCACAGCAAACAATGTGGGCAGAAAATGACAGGTTACATTTACCTCAGCGACTGCTTTGTGTCACAAACCCTATACAAACTCTTGCTATCCTCCAAAAAAAATACCTTAAAGGGGAAAGATTCCTTTCTGTCCATCTTTGGGCTTTGCACTGAAATAGAAATTTGCTTGCTTTTCTCCTGTTCAGTCACCTGACTCAATCCCCTACATGCTGTTCTCCAAAAGTGATTCTGAATATTCTGCTGAGACCAACCATCAATACAGGTCCATCACTCAAAATCAGAAATGATCCCTCTGCTCTCCATCAAGCAGAGAGTTCAAAACATCCATTTATGAGCAGATATCCAAGTTAAAAACCCAGGCATCACTGATGTCTCATTTTCCGTTTCAGCTGCACCAGCCTAAAAATGATTTCCATGTACACATGCCTCCCAGGGACATGGAAGCAAGATTAGGTACAGAAAACTACTCTGCCTGTATAGAAATAAACTTTGTACAATCCTTAGTTTTCCTTAAAGATTAAAAAACCACATAAATCTCTAAATGTGATATGAAATACTGTAAAATGCATATTCCTGCATATTGATACATAACAACTGTATTTCAAATAATTTATTTAATGTGGGTAAACACGTATTTTTCTGTTCATCTCTGAGCATTTTGCTACTCTGTCCTCCACCCCTTTTGTTATTCCTGTCATCCATCATGTCCTCTTAGCAGTCAAGGGCAGAGCTGCCTTCTCTGTTATGTATTGGTACAACGCCCAGCACAGACTTCTCATTACAAACTCCAAGTCTTGCTGTAAAAGAAATAGCAATTAAACCCATGAATAAATAGATAAATTTCTGAAGAGAATGTACAACTTACATAATGACACAAATTCACAAAAATGCTGGTTTCGTGTCAGTCAGCGCTGCAGACGCCAAATCCCTTGAGAACCTCCATATTTTATAGGGCTTTTTATGGCATGCTGGGACAGAAGTGAGAAGACGACAGCCCAAAGCCAGCTCTTAATCAAATGCAGATTTACCTATGGAGCACGGACCAATTATTAGCAAGTTGCATTAGGAAACAGCAGGGGAACCAGAATGACTCTTGGTGGTAATGAAACCTCAGGTCACCTGAATTTAAAATAAAACTCTTCAAGCAAAGACTCTTCAGTTAGGCATCATTTTTTATTACCGGTATGTGAGACACTCCCTGCTAAAAATTCCTGCTTCTCTGGGTGGAGACTGATCACTTCTGAGCCATTTCTTCACTGAGTCTGAACCACCCACATCTACCAGGAACATTTATTGTGATGAATAGACCTATTAATACCAGCTTCACTCCACCCTATACTGCTTCAGAGTATGGAAACTCAATGGATGTATCTGGTTTTGGTTAATATGCCATGACTCTCAAGTTTTACAATGGGAAGAGGCAGAGGAAACACATTATGTATTTTATTGTAGAACTCTGGCACATTCTCCATCAAATGGAAAATTCAACCTATCGGGGATGCATTTTTCAGTCTTTGTTTACCAAATCTTACATCCTTCTTCACCTTTTTCCAAAAAAAAATATTTTCTCCTTTGCTCTTTGCCTCTTTTCCAGGAAGAGCCAGGAGCAAGCTTTAGGTCCTCCCAAGCTCAAGTTGAAACCACATCCAAAAGGACAAGAAAGGGACAACTACGTGTGACGTTTAGTGTGGGAAAATCTTTCAGGAGCAGTTTTGAATGTGGCATGGACTTGCTTCCACCTCACCTTTTAAATCCTTCCCACATCTAACATCCCTAGACATCAGAAATTAAATGCTGATGTAAAAATCAAGGTTACTGCAACCTGATGAAAATTCTATGCAGGTTTTTTTCTTCAGAAGAACCATAGACAAAAATGCAACAGCTTGGATTGCTGTGAGCTATCCCACAATTACAGATCACAAATTTGGAGCAAAGAATATAAAAATAAGAGAGACAGGGCAACCATTGTAACAAGAGTCAACTTAAAAGGACAGCAGAAGTGGAGAAGACACTGAACTGCTTTAGTTATGAGCTAAAGGGCAGGCATACTAAGCCTAAAATGAGGGAAAGAAAATGCAACAGGCTTTCAAACCATACACACTTTAAACATAAAGTCCAACTCCTCAGGAAAACCAAAGGGTGAATTTCCTCATTCATAGGACAGCTGAGGCTGCTACAAGGCAGGAATCCAGCACCACTTCCAGCACTTCACCAAAATGGCTTCTGGAAAGGGATGTCCCAAGTATGGGACCTGAGGTGAGCTCCGCATGGAAATCCAAGTTACTTATCTGCCTTACTTTTTCGTGTTTCCTGACACCTCAGGAGATGCTTGAAGGGCACCTCCTTGGGGAACAAGGACTCCTTGACAACCTCTTCCAGAACAACTTCATTTTCACAATTACTAGTGTGACCAGGTCACACCTGTCCCTCCCAGCAAGGCAACTTCTTAACTACTTTGGCAACTCTTGCTCCTCCAGGTGGGAAGCAATGCAGGGAATGGCAGGAGGAGCCGACAGTGCTTCATCTACATTTCAGAGCCAGCCAGGACCCTGGATCAGGGGAGGAGCAGCATTGCAATGACTCCACTTTCCAGCACATCTGATAGTGCCATTAGCACAACTGGCTCCCAGCCACCTGAGTGAGAAAAAAGAACAACTGGATGCTTGTGAGGAATGATCAAATAAAAATTTAATGTCTGAATAAACAGAACAGAACACCTGGCAGAACGACTGAGGTCTAGCCACAAGTACTGGTGGCTCCAGCAAGAGCTCCAGTGATGCTCAGCAGTGCTGTGGTGGGGAGAAGTCTTGAGCTCAGCCTGGTTCCACTGGAGACCCTGTAAACAGTTTTGGGCCACTTCTTGGCAGAGCTCTTCAATTTATTTTAGATTTCCAGCACTTGCCAGAGGGAACTATTGGGAGGCCCATAAAAATTGAGTTTCCTCTCACAGTGTCAACTGATGAAGTAGTCTTTGCTTCCTGGCCACAGTCATTGCAGAGCGCTACCGCCTGCTGTTACAGAAAGTTGCTGTGTGACAATAAGCAAGCTGACACCTAATTGTTACATTTGACCAAGTGTTTTAATTAAGGGCAGAGTGTCTTTAAAATAAACTCTTAGGAAGCTTTGGCCCACATTCAGGAAAGCACTTAAGCATAAGCCTTAGACTGTCTCTATTCAGGAAAGCATGTGCTTAAGTGCTTTCCTGAATGCAGATATATTCCTGCTCTGGGGCCTTAAAAGTGCACTAAATAATAACATTTATTGCAATTTGACTTCACTGTTTTTTTGAAATATTTATTTAGCTGTTTCTTTATTAAGAGTAAAGTCACTTGAATTTTGTATCTATTTAACAATCCTTACTGCTTGCTGATTGCATTCCAAGAGACAATCTGTAAAAATGCTGTTCAGTTAAACTCCAGGGCTGTTCCCACCACTAGCATGAAGCTGTGTCATTTTCCTGACACACCAGTTACTCTCACACAGGGTACCTATTGGCCACATACCACTCAAAATAATTTTGCACAGAGTTGGAGATCTTTGAGGCTGTTCTCCATCAAATACCCAAGAAGCATATAAAGTCAAGCTTTATCTAAACCAACACTCATGCCTTGGGCATTCACTGAACGTTATTATATACTATTGCTCCTACCAATAGTAATGCCTGTATTGTTTCGCAAATATAGATGTCACAAGTCAGAACAAAAAGCCAAATTTCAACTAGCAGATCCTTCCCCCCACAGACAATACACAGTACCTTTGTTTCACATCTCTCACAAGCCACATCCAACACCTTTGCACTGCAGACTTTAGATTTTCTTTTACATAGAAAGCTGAGAGGAGGAGAAGAGCATGTGAGCACAGCATGCACACATCCACATGAAAAACTGGGAGAAGAGATGGGGTGTGCTTTGTCCTACTTAACCACTGCTCCTGCAGCTTCTGAAACAGGAACTTGAAACTTGGGAAATGAGGACAGAGGTGTCAAATTTGTCAATACTGCTAGAGCCCAATGAAGTGGGAGGAGATCATTCTTTTTCCCATGCTCATCTGGCCCATAGTTACACTGTATCAGTCCCACATTTCCTGACTTACATCAACAATCTGAGCCTTTTCCTGTGGTCCTGTGAAGAAGTATCAGGTACTGATTGACCCAAGCTGAAGAGCCTCAGTGCCTCTACTTTGGGTCAATCAATACCTGATGCTTCTTCACAGGACCACAGGAAAAGGGCCAAGAGCCTGCTCAGACCCCATTACTGACTTACTGACAATCTCTCACATGCTCAGGCTAGCACCAGTGATGAAATTTTCCTCAAATCAAAGCAGCATGAGGAGTTTGCATGTTAGGTATTTTCTCTTCCCTCTGTAACACTGAGAACGTTCATATCCACCTGGGAACACCATCTAACAGCTGCTGCACTGGTGTGAGCATCCGGGACACCAGTGACACTGCTGATCTCTCCTGCTCCCAGCACATCTTCCCCAGCAGCTTACAGCTGCAGGTGCTGCTTTTCACTTTTTCACTCCTACTTTTTTTTTTTTTTTTCCAGGGCAGCTGGCAGGAGTTCTGTGACCTGCGAGACATGGAGGAAAACTGGAATGGATTTCTGTGGAGCTTGCTGGACAAAATGCCTACAACATCTTTGTCTTCAATAGCTCTGAGGATCCTTGCTAGTCCTAACATGAATTTACATTCCCAGTTAAGACTTGGGCTTTTTGTGTACACCACCACTGCTAATGAAAGTACTAACTGTTGTACTCTAGCTTACTACCTCTGCACTCCAAGCACATAAAGAAATGCCGGAGTGATGGAAAAACAGGACATTGAATGATTTAACATAACTTGCACAATACACAAAAAAAGTTTTCGAAGGCTGGGAAAAAAACCTGCAGCATTAATTGTCCTCTGGCCACACAAAGAAGCAGATGCAAATACAGGTGTCCCAACTGTGACCAGCAGGTACTTAATTAAGGAAACACCACATGAAGACACGTGCTTAATTTATTCAGGTGGCAAGGTTAACAAAATAAGCTCAGGGAATTAATGCAACACAAGCAGAATGACTTAAAAACTAAGAAAAAGCCACTCAAGATGAACCACACATCTCAGTCAAATAAAGGAACAGTCTACTTGCTTTAAACTCGATCATAATTGGTTTCCTCTCACCTTCCAAAAACCTATTTAAAAAGGAAAAGAGTATTTACAGCTCAAGTTAAACCACTACCACTTTACTCATCTGTTGTCTCAATTTTTCCTTAAGGCTTGTGTTTAAAGGCAACCCAAAGCATCTCAGCAGCCTTTTCACACAACACTGCATTTAACAAGAAAGAACAAAACTCATTATGATGAAATTTTGTAGGAGAGGACATTGCAAGAAAAGAAAGCAGCATCATTTTCCCTAGACTTCTCTTCTGGGCACCACCAAACAGAGATATCTGACCCCTCACTCCAGCAGCTGCTTGAGGATGCACAGGGGATCTCTTGGACAAAAAGGCATTCAGGACAGATCTCCTGCCCTGTGAGCCTTGTCTGTGTCACACAGCACTGCTCTCACCGTAGTGAGGCACCATTACTACTGTTTACATAAGTCTGAATCATGCAAACTAGGAAAGATAGAATAAGAGGTAAAATAATCAAAAGATGCATCAGCAAGAGCTGTAGTTTCAGTCAGTGGAAAGCATTATTTTTAGAAAACCAGAATCTCTTACTCACCATCCTTCAAATTCACTTGCCTGCACAGGCAAGAGCCATGACCCTCTCTCTCGTCCAGTTCATTCCTCCTTCTCCAGAGTTTCTCCTCTCCTTCATGCCCATGAAATCAGGCATGCATGGCCAGCGCACATGATCTGCTGGACATGACCCACCCATGACCAGCTGCTGCATTTACTACAGCTCTGGTGGCGTCTTCCATATTTTGTTTGTGATTGTACCCAACATCCCAGGGGCTGGCTTTTTTCAGGGGTCTTCCCCAGTTGTGCTTCACATGTACTTCAGCCTCGGATAACCAAAGCAGCTTTCACAGCTCAGCTGCCCCAGAAAGCACTCCAACATTTTTTTTCCTCCTCGAGTACAGCTTGGGTTTATTAAACAAGAAAGGGCATAAGTAGCAATGTGTGCCCTTCATGCCACACACAGTGGCAGGCAAATACCCTGCAACCCAGCCAGAAATCATCTGAATTGCTGGATAATTAACCTAAAAGCTTGAATTGAAATCTAGGATGGCAGATGACATGCAATTCTGCTGAGGATGCCCCTCTTATTCTCTCTTGCTTCTTTGCATCCCAGTTCGCCTGAACACACCCACATGCTCAAGAATTCCTGCTGCAGCAGAGGGCAAGACAAAACCAGTGGAGACCTCTGCTACAGTGGCTCTGACACTGAGCTTGTGGCAGGGAGCAGTAAGACAGCACTAAGGTGGATCCCACCAGGACACTGCGGCAGAGCACCAGCCATGTATTCTTCAGCACCAAGCTCTTGTCTGCATGACTTCCTGATCTGGTTTTCCCACCTTATCTTTGGGATCCAGAACCAATCTTGAGTAACTTCCCACAGGCAAGAGGGTAGTGGGGCAAGAAAATCCATGACATGGAGACAAACCATGAAACCCACAAAGGACAGCAGCATCTCCTTCCAGGCCACTACGACCTAGGCTTACTACACAATCCCTAACCTCAGCTGAGGTCTTGTCTGTACGTGCTGAGGGCAAATTTTGCTGTCCTTACTCCTCAAATAGGAGCAGTGAAATCTCTTCTCTGGGTAACTGCTGCCTCTGACTCTGGCAAAAGGCTGCACTTCCAGCAGGAGAAACACATTAGAAAACCACTGTCTTATATCAAAGCCTCCACAGTCTCTTAATAGTCCTTCATATTTTTTGTAGCTTCATACAGTTTTAGAAAATTTTAATTTTAAAATAATGAGTCTATTTAACTATGATATTTCTCTCTTGATTGCTGAGAGGATCTGTAGTACAAATCCAGGTTTTCTTCCATCTCAAATTGGTACAGTGCAAAGCCAAGAATACATATGTTGCTAGCTGGAAAATAAAGTGCCCTTGATTCCTAACTTTATTTTGGACAGTTCACTCCAAGTTATTAAAAGCCAAATTCAGTAGTGAGAAAATATATATAGCTTCAACTGTTTTGTGTGGTTTTAAAGTACTATTTGCTTTATGAGTAAGAGATTCAATAATGCATATATTTACATAAAAATAGTTTTGACATTTAAGTTAACTTCTTGCCAAGCTGGTGCAAAAATGGAAATGTAAAAAGCATAAGCACAGAAATAAGCCCCTATGCTGTAAGTCTGCTATTTACAGGTAATTTTTTTTCCTTGGCAATAATACCTGAACGGTATGTTTTATAGCACTAGACCTAACCACTCTGAGTCAATTTCGTGTTTATGGAACGTGCCAGACTGACAGTTTGAGATTTAAATGCTCCATGCCAGCCTGCAGTTGAGCTGGGGTAGGGGCTAGGAGAGTTTCCAGAACCCAGGCCACTGATGGACCCCAGTGGTGTTCTGCAGACATGACAAAATCCATGACGGCACAAGTCCAGCACACAGAAACGCGAACACCCAATTATTCCTCAAGCCCCAGGAGGCTTCTGAAGAGGGTGGCACCAACCTGTTCTGTGCAGGAGCATGGAATGACACACCAACCACAAGTCAAAGCCCCAAAATGGCTATAAAATGCCCAAAACTTTAAAACTGCTGTTCAAAACTGCCCTACTCTGCTAGCTATGGGGATGACCATGCAGCAGTCCCTAGATAATGGATTTGATGGACAGAAGAGGTTGGAAACTTCTCTACTACAGTAACCAAAAGTCTTTTTTTTTTTTCCCCCAGAGCAATTAGTCAGCTCAGAGATGTCAAAACATATAACTGGGCCATGAGACAAATTACAGTGTAAGTGCTGCTACTTTGCCAATGACCTAGCAGGCTTGACCCTGAGATTTCTAATGTTTGAAGTCTCACATTCCTTGTTCAGTATTGCAGTACTTCTAAAGACATTTTAATTAAGATGAAGTGACAGGCAAAGCTACCTGCATGGATCCTTCATATACATAAACAAATAACAACAAAGCCCAGATAACCCAAGGGGTGATATATTTATATAAAAGAAAGAAATATAAAATAAATACATATAAATTCATCAAGCCTCTGGTGGCCAATTCACTCTTTTGCAAAAGTTCATGACAACTGGCTCATCAATACTTAATACTCTGGCCCAGCTGAATGGTCTGACAATCAACAGTAATCTTTACATTCTAAGCATCATAAATAGATGAACAGAAACAATTATTCAGAGCTGAGGATAGTCTTGATCCTTACTGCAGCCTCATGTGTTACATATTTTTTTCTGCTGTGATCTCACTAGCAATGCATCACTGTTTTTAACCACTCTGAGCACTGATTCTACGTTCAGCAGCTGTGTTTGTTTACAGGGCTAGAAATTAGCACAGGACAAATGGACTTCATCCAACTGAAATTTTATTTTGGCATTTTCCACTACACTTCACAATATATTGGTCCTCATAGACCAATTATGTATTTGCCACTGACGCTGGCCAAGGAGAGTGCATAAGCAAGGATGGTGCTCACTAATACTACACAGGGATGCTTTTATTGCTCCAAATGTGGGCTCCCTAATTACTAAGCACAGCCCAGTCACATGTAGCCAGGAAAGTCCACTACTGTATTGTCCATACTTTTTTTTCACTAGGAACATAAAGAATTTCATCATAATCCATCCTGCACTTTGCTAGCTCAGTAAGAGCGATGAAATGCAAAAATATTTTATATTTAAAGGGACCTGCCTGTGCCCTTCACACTTATAATCGAGCTCCCAAAGCCAACTCCAAAAGACTGTAAACCAGATTCAGATAAGTCAGCCCTAACATCATTTTCCATTTGAACATTCATGTGCTTTTTCATGAACATGTATTTCAAAATGAACAAAAGAGCAGCCCTTTGCCCCTATGCCCTTTTCTCTTCCCTCCTTGACCATTACCTTAGCACAGAGGTGGGGGGACTTCAGTTTTCCCCATCCTGCTCTAGAATAAACTGTTCAAGAGGAGTTACTGAAATCACTGGAACATTGTGGCAAACACACCTGCCGAGTTCTCACACACCTGAAGTGTAATTTCAAATGTTCACCCTAGTTATTCAGAATACGTTTGTAAGCAATTCTTATTTATGTTAGAACTCCCACAAGAGACAAACATAAAGTGCATTAAACTGTAGTTTGGAGACTTAATGCTGCTAAAAATACTCTGGTTCTATCTTTAAAAAAGTATTTTAGAGAAACTACCAAACAGTCCCACAGGCACCAAACAATTTCTTTAGGCAAATATCCACAGCTAATCTTTCAATTAAACCAATAAGTCCTGATCAAGCACCTCTCTGGAGAGAATAAAGTTAAAAGTACTATGCAAGTTCTTGAAATATGTTTTTTTGGGGACTGAAAATGCCAGGAATATTTGCATGGCATTTTATTTCTGAGGAACTGCCTCTCACTATTTTTAACTTTGTTTCATGCAACAAACTCTGATAATTTAAAATAATAGCAATGATGATGTTCTGACATCACAAGATGCATGAAGAACCTTGTCAAAGTAATATATTGCACTCTGCTGTGTAATTATGTTATGTTGGAGCAGAGTGTTGGAAAACTTAGTATAATCATTAGCCGAGTGCTGAATGTTTTGATTGTCAGACAGGTTGTATATGATGCAAATATATGACTCAGAAATGATTTCACATAAACATTTTGGTAACAGTATTCTGACTCATAACCTCCAACATAGAAAATAACAAGCTGCACAAAACATCTGTGCGCTCCGAGCAGCCCCGGCTTGCAGCAAACTTCACAAGTCTCCTGGCCCAGAGAGACCAGAGGTCCCATCCCTGAGGACCTGGATCTGAGAGATGGTGACACCTACCTTTCCAAAAAGAGTCAAAGAAGGAGCAAGAAGCGCTGTCATTCCCACCGGGGATCCCTGGCAGAGAGCTATGATAGTTTATGCCATCTGAGAGCCTGCCCAGTGGGCATTGCTTGGTTTCAGTGCACAATTAACAGGGCTAAGATGGGAGGAAAGGTTTGTTGTTATTCCACCCCGGAGCTTCACCATGTCAAGTACAACACAATGCACAGTTCTTCTTCTATTTATTTTTCATTCATTAGGATATGGACAGCTTCTTTCATAGCCCCCTTCTGAAGACAAATGTGCAGTCTTGAGTGACAAGGAGGATTTACCATCTGTTATTTCAGAGGAGGTTTGCCATGTTTATTCTGGAAAGTGCCATGAATTAATGAACTATCTCTTCAAGCCTCAGTGAATCAGAGCTGCCAGCTCTCTGGCTGCCAGAAGCAACAGACTGTTTTGGGACCCCATAAAATTGCTTTTACCGAGGCTAGAGATAGCAACAGTATCAGGCAGACCCAATCCCAATAGCTTCTGAAACATAAAGGAGTCATTATACCAACTTCAGCTGTTACACTGCATTTTTATGGGGAGTTTCTCAACAAAACTGCCAGTTAACTCGGAAGAACATCTACTATTAGCTTCCCTGCAGCATGGGCTTTATCAAAAGTCAACCAAACCTTTATTAGGCACCCCAATAGTTTCAAATGAAACATGCTAGCCTGTGACCTCTTTCATCTCTCCTATGTTCAGCTGTTGGCAAGCATGTCTGAAGAGCCATGTCCCTAATGGAGCATAGCTGCAGAAGGCACAGACTGTGCAACTCTGCTGAGCAAGGTTCACAAGCAGGAAGAATTAAAGCCTAAGCCAAGTGAGAACCTGTAGGCTCCAGCAGATTCATGCTGCCACCTGAGAAAAGCCAGGTTTCACCAGATAAGACCCTCTTGTTCCGCTGGCTCCATGAGCCACTGGAGGACTGGCCAGGTCAGTAAAACAGGTGAGACTGCAGGACCAGAAGCAAGAATTTCAGGGATCTCATCAAAGCCCTGGTCCAGTCATAACCCCCTGGGCCTCAGCTTAGTTATTTGGAAAATCAGTATAGAGTGACTTGCATTTGTCAGAGCACCCTGTGAGAGTTAAATGCTTATGAAGTGTTTTGAGGTTCTGAATAAGAGACAGAGTAGTATCTTGATGTTGTCTAGCAAGTAACGAGCATTACATATCCTGCAGAATGGAACATTTTTGGACAGGACAGCTGCTACAATCATTAAAGTGTAAAAACTATCACATGCAAGAGACAAGACACAGACATCTCAAAGAGAAAATCTACTGTAGTATGTTAAACAAATGTATTTTCTCTCCAGCTATCTTCCATAGCATAATAAGTTGGAACTTCCTTAAATATGAGAACTCTTTTTTTTTAAAGTCTCCCTTCATTTCTCTTCATTCCATTCCCCCTCTGCCTTTTTTTGGTGGGTTAAAAAAAAAAATCTAAAAAATAAAAAAAAAAAAAAATGGAAAGAGCAAGCCAAGAGATTCACAATCGCCAAAGCCTGCAGAACATACAGTGAATTTTGGCAGAACATGCATGTTTATCCTTTTCATATGTTGTTTAAATTATTTTTATAAACAAGTCATTATCTTGCACAGCCACTGCTTGGTCCCTTTCATGTCAAAGATGTTTGATGTTACAATAATTAAGCAAAAAGGTCTGCATGCTTGAAATGATGTCTCAAGATGACAGTTTGTGGGCAAGAGAGGCTGCTGCTTTTCTAAAATGAAGGGCTTCTTTGCCAACCTTCATCATTTAAGTTGAGCACCTGGATTCTGTACTTGTGAATCAAATCTTTGTGTAGATATTAAAACATGAATTTCAAACCAGGCTTGAATTTTAGAACTATCCTCCTACTTTTTTGCATCAAAATTGCACACACATGTCAAGACTTGCAGAGAAGCCTCTCCCTGCTTGCATACAAAAGTTTTGAAGAACCAAGCCTGGCATCATTATGAAGACTCAGGTACATTAAAAGTGTGTAAGGCCTCTTCCTGCAGCACACCACCAACGTGGCCAAAAGTAGCGAAGAAACATGAATGGGAAGCCCATGGTAAGTGACTTAGGAAATGCTTCCTCCTGTTTTCCTGCAGAGCATCTGGCAATTAAAGACTGCTGCCTCTACCTCTGCTCATCTGAATTTGGACTGAAAGAGGGAGCTTGCACCTCTGTGCCATGAGGAATTAAAGCTGTGACCACTTCTTTAATCCCTGATACAGAATACCTTTATCCAGATATTTTAAAGCAGTTTGAAAAATATGGAAGTTAGGCTGCAGCAAGTGTTCATGTTCAAACAGCTTTGTATTATTACAGAGTTTACAAAGACAGAGGCAGACAAGTCTTTTGCATGTTGTACGCATTAGTTACAGTTAAACCTCATTTTCCAACTTATTTGGATAATTTTATTCCCCATAAAAAGACTGGAATTGACTGCTAAGAGCTTTACTCTTCTGGTTTTCTCTCTCAAGTGGTCTGGAAAGCCCAGGAGAGACAAGGATGCAAGGAGGCACATCTGTTTCACACCATAGCTGTTGACCCTTTCCTCCCTCCAACACCTCTTGGCTTGTGTGTGAAATTATCAGACCCTGCTCATGAGTTCTAATCTGTTCTCATTTTTTAAGTGCTCTTTGTTGCCTGCTGTGGAGCCTAACACTTGTGCTTCAATAGACATTATGTCACCCTTCAGCCCTTGTACAAACAGAGTGTCTAATACCTTGACCATACATGCCACGTGAACGTGATGAGGTGAGCGACAAGATAAGAAAGCTGCGGCAGTACACTTCAACGTAAACATCCCTGTGCATGCTTTAAACATGGCACATTTTATAGCCTGCACTTGATAAAAGAAACTGCAGATCTCCATTTGACAAGATTTTGGGTTGAACAAATATAAATTCGTTAGAACAGTGTTTCAAACAGCCAATTCATACATTTCTCACACTGCAGACAACCATTAACATACATGGAATAACACATCTTTGGAATACTGTTTGAAAACACTCCCTCATTTACTATCAGGAAATTTGACTCTTCAGAACAAGTGTTAACACTGTCTTGTTTAATTTGTAAAGCTATTCAAGCCATGAAGTACATCTGCACATTCAGTATATTTCCAATACTGTGCTTCTGTTTTCATTTTCAAAATGTTTTTATTTATACACTAATATTTGACCTAAGAATGTTCCAAGTTTATATGGAGCCAGCTGTTCTAAATTCTGGTTATACTGAGCATTAGTGCAAAACATCAGGTGATATCATTGGACATTTTTAAGGGGAAAGTTCACAGGAAAGCAGTTATGTATTCTTGTGATTAACACCACATTGGATCAAAACAGTCATGTCTAGCTCTCTGAAAAATACAGCTACTGTTTTAGTTAGCAGAACACTTCGGCTCTGTCTACATTATCCTTTTTTGCCAAAAGTTCCCACTGTTGCTACCACTGATTCAATTCTGTCATTGTGCTATGATGAACACTGCTACGTAAAATAAAAAGAGCTGAAAGCAGCGCTGTCAAAATCTTTGTGCCCTTAAAAACAAAACAAAAAAAAATAATCTCATTACATCACCAAAAAAAAACCAACCAACCCAAAACACAAACAAACAAAAAAATCCATTCCAAAACTCTACCCAACACTACAAGACTGTTTCTTAAGTAACTGAAAGTTCAGGAAATGCCAACCCCAATCCACAGCAGTTTTTAGGAATCAAAGTCCATTACGAGGTATTAAACACTCCTGCAATCCCACAGGGACTCAGCTTCTTTAATTAAGCTTTTTTCTCCTGCAGCAGCCCTGCAGCAGCTGCAGCCACATGCCCTTCCCAGAGCCCCTGTGTGGGAGCTGCTCTGGGTGCAAAGCACCAGGCCCTTTAGTGTGCTGCTGCCAGCCACCCCTGCTGCAAGGGCTGCAGAAGGCACCACTCCTCATCCCCTGCCAGCCACGACTGAAAAAAAGGTGGAAAGAAACAACTCACTGAATGTTTTCAGGCATGTCTCCTCACCCTCTGCATACCATAGCTGCAGAATCCCAGTCCCAAAGGCCTTCCCAATTCCCACTTAGAATTCCAGGCAATTTGGGCTAGAATGGATCTTCAGAAGTCATCCAGATCAACCCCTGCCATGGGCAGGAACATTGTTCAGTAAAACAGATTGCTCAAAGCCCCATCCAACCTGACTTTGAACAGCTCCATGGATGGGGCATCCACAGCTCTTCTGGGGAACATGTTTCAGTGTCCCACTACTGCTGTTGGAAAAACTTCTGCCTTCTGTCCAATCTAAACCTACCCTCTTTGAGTTTAAAACTGCTGCTTCAAACAGGGAATCTAGGTATGACCCAAAACTAGTCTCCAAGAATCAGGTGGGCAGCAGACAGTTTCCCAGTCCTTAACCTCCATCTCGCAGGCTCTGAGGTCTGATACTTGCTGTAACAAATGGGAATCTCTCACCCATGAGCCATTTTTCCTTTTGGGCAATAGTGCTTGCTCTTTGCTTCACACTGCTATATAAATGGTCAAGTGGAAATGTTAAATTATTAGGAGGTGGGCTGTACCTTACAGCATAGCTGTGCATCTACTGGGATACAGCAGAAACACACAATGGGACTGTTTATGTCCCAAGTAAATCATACCTTCCTCTAACCCCCTACAAGTTAGCAATGAGGCAAGATGACCTAAAAGGAATCGTGACTCCATGGCATGGAAAGTCTAAACACCACCTTCCTTCCTCCTAAATCACAAACACTGCTTAGAAGTTTATATTTAAAACTACAAAAGAGAGTGTAACCACTGCAATGCACCGGGCTAGACCCAGCAAGGATCCACAGCTCCTTGGCAGAGGTACAAGCCTGCAGCAAGCAGTCCCAGCAGGAGCTCAGCACAAGACATCCATGACAGCTGCCCAAGTGATTTTCTGCTAAAGCCATGTTGAGCTGGAAAAAAATTGCCAAGAGAAAACCTTTTTATAAAAAGTGGTTTAGCTTCAATTTTTTTTTTTCTGAGGGAAAGAACTAGGAAGTTCTGCTTTTATTTAAAAAAAAAAATTAAAAATAACCACAAAAAAACCTCACCAGACCCACACCTGGGTTTCTAATTCAAAATGCAACTTTTCATTTATATACAGATAAAAAATTTGGCTTGAAGTAATCAAGACTGGTTTGGCAATACTAGGTTTTTAAATTACAATAAATTGCTGTTGTTATTGTTGTTGCTGGAAGAAAAATTTGTGTGAAATGTTGAAGTCTAAGACTGTAAATTTTGAAGCTCTGAAAAGCTTTCACAAGACAGAGAATAATCCCACTAATGTCACACTGTCTGCTCCCAGTAGCTTAGTCCAGATGACAATCAGACTTGGATAAATTGCTTACATGAACATGACTCTCCACTCATTTCAACAGTACAGGTTTTGAAGAGCAGCATTTCCAGGAGCCACACATCTTCCAGGGCTCCTAGCCTAAGGCAGAAGGATGACTACGGTCCCTCAAATTCCAAGTCCAGAGGAGCTGAGGACTTCTAAAAGACCATTTGCCCTTTCTTTAACAGTGTTGTCAGGCAGTTCCGCACTAGCAGGCAGCTTGCAAGCAGCAGCTACTCCAAGGAGATTACATAAATGGGGATCTCGAGCTGCATCAGTTGAACAGCAAATATAAGGCTGTTCTTCAGCACTTGGGAATCTGTCTTGGCATCAAAGCCCACTATACAAGGCTTGGCAGAAGTCAGTAAACTCATTCCCATCATCAGCTTAATGATTTCTAGTATTGGCCTGCTCTGGACACACGTGGAGGACACTGCTCACATGCCGAGCAAGTGAGGCTGTACACAGCCAGCTGGCAGCACAGCCAGATCTGCAGCATCACACACTCCAGTTATTCCCTCTGAGTTGATGTCTTGACCTTTACAACACGTGGCCAAGAGTACAAACAGATGGGATGACAGTATGAATGGTATGGTCCCATCAATCCAATCACGCAACATCCCTGAGACATCTTGGTTGCCTAATTTTGTATCTCCCAACAGCAAGCACGGTGCTGGGAAAAAGGCAGGTGGGCTGATCAAATCCTTCAGATGAAAAAACTCACCTGCTTTAGAAACACATCTAAGGATGTTGGAGCACTGCTTCCCTCTCGTGAAAAGCTGTGCAGAACAAAGGCATATTGCTTGCACCTGAGGTGCTATGGATTTGGGCAAGATCGTTCCTAGAAGGAAATCTGGTAGGTAACCATTGCCAAAAAGATGAAAAGCCTGTTTGTAAGACATCACATCCATAAGGTGCTGCTGTATAGGCAAGGAGAAAGAGAGTGCATTTGTACAACAAGTCTTATATCTACCTCCAAGCAACTTCCTTGCACTGAAAGGGAGCACCCTTGCCCCAGCTGACACTTGAAGTCTTGCAGGGAAGATGGGGACTGCCTGGAGTTTGGAGATTCAAAAATAGAAGAAGAGTCTTTCCACCCCAACCCCAATTCAAACAGTGTTGAAGCTTCAGGGCTGACTGCAGGACTGGCTGGCAAAAGGTGAGCTTCCCCTCAACCTTTTGCATGAAGCCCTCCCAAGGGATCTGTGGGTCTTATGATAAAAGGGAAAATCTCTCTCCAAAAGTAGTCATACAGTGAATCAGTGCTGCTAGTCTGCTACAAAAAGCCACAATGCTGAATAACCAGGTACCACACCCCAAAGCACACTTTTTATGATCCTTATCTCTGGCAGGTTTGATGGGTTCAGACTTTTCCTGCACATCTATCAACAGCCCCAGATTTGGGTCACAGCAGAAACTCAGACTGCCACTGAATTCCTTAGGTTTGATTGTAGGAAGTGCATGGCTTTTTTCCTCTCAGTGTGGATGCCAGGATAGGAAGACATGGGTGAAGACCATGTTCTGACACAGGATTGCTTCACAGCACTCTTCATGATACACAAATAATTCTGGATGCCATTAAAGTAGCAAAGTCTTTGAGAGCCTTGTTTTCTGCTGCTTCACACAGCATGCACTACTCTGAAGACACCAGCTGGTGAAACTGAGGATGCAGCACAGATCTCCTTCACATCAGCACTGATGTGCCTGAGAACACTGGGGTCAAGCTGTCAATCCAGCATCACTGCCTCAAGAAGTATCTCCATACCAAGCCTGGGCTGTTCTGCCAAGAGGAGATAACCTTATCTCGTGCCATGAGGAAGGTACATTTTCCAGATAGGACACATTAATAGATGTTATTCTCCCAACACTACCGTGTCAAGACATGCCACATATTTATATCAAGGCTGTTCCTACAAGAAGAGCTGAACAGTTTCACAAAGACAACTGCTGGCCCACAATGCATTCCCCCACCCCAGCCCCACAGCCCTGCTCTACAGGCATTTCCACAGCACAGGAATTTGGTACCCTGCTTCTCCAGTGAATCCATGCAGATATTTCCATCTGTGCTGGCTATCCAGACTTCCTATGTGTGAAATGAAAAGAAACAGGCACTTGTCAGATGCTTCATCCTAATGAAAACACCCAAAACAGACACTTCTAGGATCATCTTGCCGAAAAAGGACTAGATTTACCAAGGTCAGGTTATGTTTTCTGTCAAATTATGTTTTGGTATTTAACCTGATAGATTAAATTTATTATCTGAATTATCTGAACTGGTTTATATTTCATGTGATTTTGCTTATAATGGGAACAAAAAAATATTTCTCCTCCCTGATACGGCTGTCCAGGTGCAGTTTTTTTCATAAAACTAAGTGCTAAGCGTCTCCTAGAAACCCTGGACATACTAAGCTCCCCTATAATCAGTCACTCTGGGAATCATTGCCCACACCACAATACAGACACCACCAGGTAAGCAAGATAAATCCCAGATTCCCCATTTCAAAGACTGATATTTCTTGTCCTCCCTGTAAGACAGCAAATCCCAGTGTGTGAAGAACCTCCACGCTTCTGTGACCTTCCTGTTTCACTTTAAAAAAAAACCCAAAACAAAATAGAAACTATCTCCAAGAACACTATCACCTTTGAGGCTGGGACAAGCCTGCACTGCCTGAATAATCCAAGACCTCACCAAAGTCCCTCAGCTTTGCAAGACCTTTGCAAAGAGGACTCACACCCTGAGCACATATGGAAACATAGCCTTCCTCAGAGAGAAAACACATCTGCTGTGTCCCCAGACTGAAGGATGTAGGTTGGTCAGGAAGGGCTGGAGCCCTGCATGTTTAAAATCAGCAATGACTACAAGCTAGTGACTCCTTTCGGGCTACAGGGCTGGAAAAATTAAATGCACTTTTATAAGAACGTCAACACCTGCAAACTTTCATGACAGAGTAGAACTGCTCTGCACAGCTGACCTAGATGATGGCTTTCCAGCACAACAAGATGCATCAAACTTTTGTCTGGCTCTGAGCTGCAGCAGAAGCAGCATCAGCACCTGCAGGCAGGTCACCCACACTGACTTGACACTCACACAGCCACATTCACCTGCATATCCAGGTGATACATCACATCTCTTTAGTAGTTGCCTCTTCAATAATGGAATGGGAAGTCTTTAAGATTGAACATAAAGTTCTTCAGAAGTCAGTTTTAACTGAACAGAAGTAACTGTATATATGGCCACATGCAGAAAGCCCCAACTAAAATAATTCTGGCAGTGTCCACTTATAAGCAGACTCCAGCTGTGAGTTTTCAGGGTTGTTTGACATGTACTTCATTGGATTAGTCAGTGTGCTTGAAATCAAGAATTCTTCCCTTTCTGCTGCGAACCCACCATCTTTTGCTGCATTTAATGCTTCATCTAATAAGCTGTTTTGACAGATTACAAGGTGGCTTTCTCCCATCAAACCTTTGGTTTCTATATTGGAATATAACCTTAGGCTTCCTCTACTTTTGCGATCTGAATTACCGTTAAATGGAAAAGAAAATGTCAATACACAGGTGAAAGACCCCAAAAAATCCCTGGTATGTCAGAGAAGCCACAGAAAACAGCCAAACAGCTGTTCAGTCCCAGCCCATCGATTTGTCAACACTCTGGTAACAAACAATCATGTTAAATGACATTATGGTTTATGACTTGGGATTTGGAAGTTGATGAGAAATTTCTGCAGTTGATTCATGCTTCCTGAGACACATAACTAGCATTTCAATTGCACTATTTTACTACATTACATGAATAATTTTCGTTGTTGTTACAGAAGGGTCTAGATCCAAATTCTCAGAACTGATTTGAATCATATGAGTGGAAGGGGTTGATTTCAAAAGAAACACATACTTTCAGATTATACCATCTAATAATATTGTCCTGGTGCTTTACAAACAGCTAATTACCTTCTTAAACACCACATGCTCACACTTATCCCTGAAATCAGGTCTTTAGGGAACTACCTGGCCCCTCGCAGGCACCTTGTTTCACATCCCTCAAGTGCAATGTGACATGGGGGTTGCTTATAGACAACTACAGTCAGCACCACACTTCTTAAACTCACAGCTCTAAGTATAGGTCCTGAAAGTCCCCAAGGCAAAGAACAGGGACAGCAGCTCTGTCTATTCAAAGGACAGAGAGGTTTGGGGAGGCTGGGAGGGAAGAAAAACAGGTGCCCTTTGGATTTAAAGCCTGTACAGTATTTCCCAGATCTCAGCTTCTGAGCTGAGACCACAGACCATGCCAGTTTCATCGATGGACAATTTCAGGATGTCTCAATATATCTGAGCTCTGAGATGGCAACACCACCTAAACCTCCCTGAGCTGACTTAAAACAAGGCAGATGAGACCCTGACAGCTACACACCTACAGTACAAGGAGACACCAGGGCTCCAGGCTCCTGGAAGGTCTGAGCACCTAAGGCAGCTCAACTGTACCCTTACGAGTTGTGGCTGCCTCAGTTTCAATGCAAACAAATCCTTTAACAACTATTTGCAACTCTTCTGACCTACCACGGGATTTCCATCAGGTACAAAAATTAATCAGCTCTTGTTCTAGATGCACAGAGCATGGCACAAAGCTATTGAACACCTGTACCAGCACTGAGAGCTCCGAGAAATTTCCTGCTGCAGTGACATAGCACTGCTCTAAACGAGTAAACACACAACAAATTCAGTTTGGTTTGTTTTTGTTTTTTTTTTTAAACAAGACAAGCTGTTGTAGTTCTGGCACACAGCTCTGGCAGCACAAGTAAAAAGGCAAAGTCTTCAGCTGACTGGCTAAGACACTTGAGCTTCACAGGAATTCCCTAAAAAAAGGAACTGTTATTTGCCAACTGAAATATTTTCATTCTCCACATTAGGCTGAATCTAATTACACTGTTTCCTTACAATTGCATAGTACTAAGAGCTCCTCTAAGTAAAAAACTTAATGATTTTCCCACTGCAATGCCTGCCTCAGAGCCCTTCACATCGCTGACAGGATGATTTGTTTGAAGAGCAGGTTGACGTCTAACAAAACTTAATTTAAGATTTCCACATGACACAGACTTTTTTTGCGTTCCTGTGCTTAATCACCAGAATAACCTACACAGAGTAGTACACATATTCACCACCACACTAGCTCTGACCCCTTAAAATAAAAACAAACAAAAAATATTTAAAAATGAGAAGATGAGGACACCATGAAGTAGTGTGGCTATGCTTTGTTCAAGCCCAGAGTCTTCAGTCCGGCATGTCTGTGCTGCTGGACCTTGCATAGAGTAAGTGCAACCTGTACTCCGGCATGAATCCAGCTCTGCTACCCAAGAAGCAGCAGAAGGTGTGCTTAATTCTGAACTACTACAGGCTACCATCAGAACAAGGACTACTAAAACAAAAAATTATTCTTTTTTTTCTTCCTTCCTCTCAGTCCCTCCCCCCAAGGTTTTGCATGCTGGGGTACATTCTTTTTTGACTGCTTGCGAGAGGTTTTGCCCTTCCCCAAAGTGAGCTGCCCTCCTGGCCGAAACCCGCGCAGTCCAAGGTGGGTCCCAGCCGGCAAAGCCCCGACCCCGTCGCGCCCCACCGGGGAGCGGCCGCGCGTCCCCCCTGCCCGGACCAGGGATGTCCGCGGGACGGACAGACGGACGGGGGACTGGCTGGGTGGGCTCCGCGCATCCCAGGACTCCCTCCCTCCCTCCTTCCCTCACTCACCCAGGTTGACGAAGCTCATGACCATGTCGGCGTCGTTGAGGAAGGCACTGTCCTGCGGGCTGGGCAGCGGCGGGGCAGGGGTCGGCGGGCGGCCCCCGCTCTCCGCGCCCGCGCTGCCCTCCGCGCCCTCGGCCAGGGAGTGGTAGAGGTCCAGCATGAAGCGCGGTGCCGCTCTCAGCCGTCCCGGCGGCGGGGCCGGCGGCTCCCGCGGCAGCGGCCGGGGCCGGTGGGGCAGCCCCAGCACCGAGAGGATCTCCCGCTGCATCTCCCGCTTCTCGTGCGACTTCAGCCGCCGGTAGAGGAAGCCCGAGCCGGCGGCGGCGGGCGGCGGCGGCTCCCCACCCTCGGCGGGCAGCGCGGGCTCGGCGGGGCGGCAGGCGCCGCTCAGCAGCGCCCAGCAGCAGCACAGCCAGGCCAGCCGGCGCGGCATGGCGCTCGGCCGGGCGCAGGCAGGCGACGTCCCCGCTCCGCGCTGTCCCCGCGGGCTGCCCGCCGCCCTCCAGCCCTGCCCCCCCGCGGCGGGTTCGGCCCGGGCCGGCGGGGGGCGGCCAGGCCGGGGGGGCTCAGCGCTCGCCGCCGCGCATGGCCGCCCGCGGGGCAGCGCGCTGCGGAGCCCCCCGCGCCCAACGCCGCTCAGGTGCGGCGGGGCCGCCCCCGGCCCGCTGCGGCCGCTCAGCGCGCCATGCCCCTGCCCGGGGGATCCGCGCCGGGCCGCGGGGGCTGCGGACGGCGGGAGAAGGAGCAGGGTGAAGAGCCGCAAAACTTTTCTCGCTGCTAGGGAGCAAGGGAGGCAGAGGGCGAGCGAGCGGCTCCTGCGGCTGCAGCCCCGGTCCCCGCGGGCTGGCCGGAGCGCGGCTGCTGCCAGCGAAGGCAAATCAGCAGCGCGCCCGCCTCTCGGCGGGGCGGGCGGCCGCTCCTCCGGGGCGGGGAGCGGGCGCAGGTAGCGCGGCCCCGCGGGGGCGGACGGGCGGGGCGGGGGCGGCGGAGCAGCAGCAGCAGCAGGTTGAGAAGCGCCGGCCCCGTCGGGTGTCGCGGGCTCGCTGCGCTGGAGTGGCGCTCCGCCGAACTGCGGCTCCTGCCGCCTCTGCCGCTAGACTCTGCCGGCTTGTTTCTTGTTAAAGGAAGGGTTTCGGCCACCCTTCCTGCCCCCAGCGGGTGTTGGCTATTTGTCCTGAAAATAGGTGGAGTTTTCTAAATGTGAATAAGCGTTGCGGTTTATTTTAGCAGGTTACGACATACTCCACAGCTTTTTTTTTTTTTTTTTTTTTCCCCTGGAGTATCTTGGAGAACTGAACGTGAAACTGTGGTACATGGCTGAGACTACCCAGGTACCCCACGCCAGCCCTGATTGATGGAGTATCAGTCTGCATCCTGTGGAGCAGGCTATGCTACCAGAAATTAACATACCCCCTCCTACAGTAATGCTGCAGCTCTGATTTCATCACTTTCATCAAAGAGTGAAAAAAAACAAAAAACACCAAAACCCAAACACCATCCAACACTCCAATAACAGCAGTTTGGTTGAGCGAGAGGCAGCTCTTCCATACCCTGATTTCTGACTTCATGTATCTTCCTCAGACTGGATGAGTAAAGCCAGTCTAGTCTCACTGAAATCAGTGCAATTGCTCTAGGTTTGAACTGGGATAATTTCATAGGAGTTGGCCCGAGAATAATATCTGGACCATTTGAAGTCACTGGCAAAATTTCCATTAACTTCATTAGAATCAGAATCTGGCAATAAGCTCATATTCAGCTTCCCAGAGACACAGCTGAGAATATTCAAGGCAGAATACAGTATTTTCAGAAGTGGAGGTTACACTGAGCCTTCACGTCTCTGAAAGCAAGGTTACAGATGTGTGCTTTAACTGCACCAGTCAAGGAATACTGTAATGCTGGATATTTAAAAACTTGTTTTGATAGGAAAAAGGGTATTAATTAGGAGATTTGAGCATACAGTCGTGGGGGTGGGAGGGAGGAGTACAAGTTGCTTTTGCAACTGTCTTTTTTTTTTTTTCCCAGATTGTGAAGATACTCAGAATTTGAAAATGGGGTTGCATGGGACAGCACAGACCCAACAGGTTCCTTTTGGTGTAGTGGATCCCACTACCTTCATGAAAGAGGTCTGTGTTTCCCAGGAAGGACTCAAGAAGGCAATGCCCAGGGAAATTTTTGTACTGCTGGTTCATTTATTCACTTTTCTCAACATAGAGCAGTGGGGCTGCTTTTTTTTTTTTTTTTTAATTAGATGAGACTAGGGCTCACTCCCAGAGAGGTGGTGAGCAACACACCTTTCCTTCCTGTAAGGCAGTGTGGGATCCTGCTGGGAAAACCCAGATTCCCAGGAGCAGAGCTCGGTGCACAAGCTGTCTCCTTCGTGAACTGAGAGGGATGCAGGACATTTTGCAACCCCTTAGGAAGGGTGTCTGGAGGTTGGGAGGATGTGCAGGAGCCCTTAGGTGAGTGAGGGACGTTTCCTAGGCAGGTACTTTTCCCGCAGGTGGTGGGGGAGGAGAACAGCCATTTCCCACAGACATTCACTTCCCAGTCCCTGAGCTCGTTTGGGTGTAGCTCCTGTCGCGGTGTCCAGAAGAGCTTTGTAGCCTCGGCTTCCTGTTTTGACAATGAGAGAGGGAAATGTCCCATTACACTGTTATTGCTGAAGAATGAACCCTTCCATCCGAAGTGTCCCCTGCTTCTCTCAAAGATAGGAAGAGATGGTACACATTTAGCAACGGACAGTGCCAAATTCTGGAGCAGCTCTTGGGTGTTTCTGCTCTTCTGATTCTCAAACATGTATCAAACCTTTATGGTTTTAATCTGAAATAGTGGTTACTGCAATAAACAGCAGCTGTTATAACAGTTGGAAGCATTTGGGCACCTGAGTTTAAAGAAGTCTGAGGACAGGGACACACAGCAAACCTTCCCTCTTAAGTTACTGGAGGTAAATTCCCTCGTGTAGGTGGGAAGTACACGAGGTACTTCCCTCGTGTGCTTAAGGAGAGGTAACGCCCTCCTTAAGAAGTTATTGCACCTTATTAAGTTTAAGTGTTCCAACTTTTTTTCCAGTAGTGCTTTCCAGAGTTGTGCACTGCTTATGCCTGGAAATGCCTCTGCTTGTGGATGTGAATGCTTTACTGAGGGATTCAGTTAATGCTATCAGACCTATGAAAGCTACAGCACCACTCAGCAGCTCAATGACGCTGAAAAGGACTAGGTCTCCTTCCAGAGGTCACATGCAGTGACTCTCTCAGATTTTTTGCCATCTGAAAGGGCAAGCTTCCCAAAAGGATTTTAGGACTTTGGATGAGAGCTGCATACCTAATTCTCTGAAGGAGAGCACAGGCTCTGTATTCTACAACTGCTGCAGGCTGAGACACACACGTTTTAAGAGTTAAACATAGATTTTAGAGTTACCGGCAGGACTTTGGATTTTTCGCAGCCAAAAAGCCTTTGCAGCATACCTGCCGTCCAAAACTGTATGGTAACACATAATTTCATTCGAGTTTTCGCTGTCAGATCTTCAAAAATGCTGCGAGTCCAGGTTTTTGGGTATCGTGCAAGTCACCAGCTTTCCCTGCTCATGACGGACATCTGGCGGCAAAGTGAAGAAACTCGGGTCTGTTCCTCGAAGTTTCCCTCGTTGGCAAGTCAGCAATAAAACATTTCTTTGTCTCTCAAACAAACAAATAAAACCAAAATCAAACCAAAATAAACGAAACCAACAAAAGAAACCAACTACCCCCAACCAAAACAAGCAACACCCCCTCTATATAATACAAAAAGTTCTCCTCCCTCCCCCAGACAAATCCTTATGTAATTTTCTGTCCTTAAGCCAAACTTTAGTCTATATTCAGTCCCACACATGGTCAGTGCTTCATGAAGAAAGTCGTTTATACATGACCATGAACAGAGCCTGTACTCCACAGAATACCCATCCCAAGGTGTGGCATGGGGCCAGCACGGATTAGCTACAGCTGTTAGTTTCTTCTGATAGTGACAGTGTTTAGATTATATGCAATTAAAAGCTGGGCTACCTGTTTCTAGTCAGAGAGGATTTACTGGATTTTCAGTTGTCTACTTTTATCAAATCCTTCCTTGCTCTTATTTAAGCAAATTAAGTTTCCTCATTGTTTTATGCAAAAGTTGTGAGGAGCAGTTCAAGGCACATGAAGCACTGAAGGAGTAAAGAGGTAGTTCACTTTAGTTGGAATCCTTCAGAATGAAAAGAACCAAACAACAAAACAAACAAACAAAAAACCTAGAACAAACTAACAAAAAAATAGAGTTTTCATAACAATGCCTTAAAATACACTACCTCATCTGTACTCATGAGGAGAACTATGCAAAATCTTCATCAATTGTCCCAGGTATTGGGATTACACAACACGAGCAGAATGATACACATTTTTTTCAGGATTAATAAAATACTGTTGAATAGAGTGGAGAACTTACTATTCTAGTTATCCCTTCTCCATCTCCTGAGCAGAGAAAAGACACAACTTTGCCCCAGATGAACCTCTGGCTACCAAGTGCCTGTGACAAGCACAGGCTCCTATGCTCATGGGGTCAGCAAGGACACTGCAGTAAGGGCAGCTTCGGTCCCCACACTCATTTTGCCAAACAAAGTGGGTGGGTTTTTTTAAGTAATGTGGAAGAGATGTAAGTAATGACATTTGCTTTCTAAAAAAAAACCCCAAACCCTATGTTGTACAGTAATGACATAGCTGGAATGAACTATTTGCAGCACTGCACTTGGAGAGGTTGAAAATGCAAACATGCCTCCTAATTTTAGTGTGTCGGTTTCCAAAGTCTGCTTGTGCAATGAGAAAGAGTGGTTGAGTATAACCTTAGTTCAAAGATTGGAGCAGGCTAAAAACAGCATTTGCTATGAAGGCTCAATTTTTTCTTTTTGCTTGCTGAACGAACTTTCTCCACTGCAAGTAGAGGCAGTTGAAAAATAGTAACATCATCTTATTTGCACATAGCAAACCACTACTCTCTTTACTCAGAAATCTGATCTAAAAATATGCAATGGTAATTTCCCAGATCAGAACGCTTTAAAAATGGTTATTAATATCAATTCAATAACACAACTGGACTGCTATCCCTGCAAAAGCAAACAGTTAAAAGTGAAATAAGTCCCAGTGTGGGGTTCACAAACAATTCCAACTCTGTTCCAATACTGGCCTCCATCTTCACCCTACCAAGGATGTACTTGTGTATGAACAATTGTGCCTTAAATTTTACTTGAAGTTAACAGTATCAAGGGAATCTGACCTGAAATTGCAGCAATTAAGTAGATATTAATATATTGCATTATTGATATAATTTTTCTGGGTATTTTCATGGTATTTGCATTTATTTTCATTTTTCATTAGTGGTATGTCAGAGAAAACTGCATTTCTTATGAACAATGAAAACTAGAGAGGTACCTGGCTGCAAGAACCTGAATGCTGCAAAAAGAGGTGACAAGAGGAGGAGAGGCCCTCACTCCATCCTCTGCTGGTGTCAGATGGTGAGCTATCAGCCAGTGTCCCTCCATGAGCGTTGTCTGGCATACTGATTAGAAAAAATGAACACCAGTGGTGTTAGCTCATAACAGGAGAATGAGCTGTAAGACTCTGGTTTTAGCAAGTGGCACTTTGCAGCACTCTGCATTAGCCAGTTACTAGAATCAGCGCATAATCTCTACCTCAAGGTGGTAAGGAAAGGATCCAGATGTATTTCCCACATCATGGTGCTTAGGTACTCGCTGTTCATCCCCCTGGCTATCCAGCTCCCTGTCAACAGAGGAGGATTGGGCAGTGTATTTTGCTGGAACAATTCCCTTCCACCTCTGCCTTGTCCTGCTGCCAGCTTTGAGCACACACATCCCTCTGTGGCTGGTGTTGCAGAGAGGCACCTACAATTGCTTTCTAGGGCTGAACACCTGAGCTGTCTCACCTGCAGAGGTGCACATTTCTATACAGACAACAGAAAAAATATTGGAGATGTAAGCGCCTGGCCATCACCTTCTGCCTTGGGTCAAAAAAGAAAAAAAAAAAACCAAACAGAAAACCAAGACCAATGACAATGGTTAAGGAAAGAACAGCTGTTAAAATTGCTCCCAAACACTACAGAATGGGGCTGGAAAATATCCTGGAGAGAAAAAAAAGAAAGGTTCTGAAATCTTATTTAAAGTAACTCCAATGAGGTCCGCTCTTACAGTGTTCAAAATATGTCTTTTCAACGACACTTTTCAATAAAATTGGGATAGACCCAAGTAGCATGGGGCCACAGTGGGGACTGCCAGATTATTAAAGTTTGAAAATACAAATGCCATTCCCAGCAGTATCCTATTGTAAAGTCCACTGTACTCAGACTGCCTTTCCCTTATCTATTTGCACACAGGGGCAAGTTTTCAAAGACAAAGGTTCCTAAAGGTCCTCCAAAAATAAATGTAGAGACTGTTCCCAACTACTTTGGGCTCAGTCGCTGTTTTGTACCAGAAAGCCAAGTGGCCTCACACCCATCCCACCCTGGACATCTCCTTCCTGGGTGGGGCAGCTGCAGGAAGCCTGACAGGCAGCTTGGTGCCTTTTCCCATCCTCAGCCATCTCCAAGGCTTCCCCACTGCCACCATTACCCCTTCTTGCAACAGAGCTGCCACCAAGGGCTTTTCTGCCTTGTGGTCTCCTCAAGCTCTGGGGAATAAAGCACATTTCCTACAGTTCTTTGCCACTTACTAACATTCAGTAGACACCACTAGCTTTCATTCACTTTTGCTTTAAAAGGCACCTCATACAGTGCCAAATCAAACATGGTATTTTAGGAAAAAGCAGGGTCCCAGAAGACACTGCACAGGGCAGCAAGTCTACAAAGGCATTTTTAGACATCAAGAACTGTAGCGGCTTAAAAAAAACTTTTAAACCCCTGTTGTCTTATAGCTGAGCCTTTTGTTTCATACACTTTTCTTTTAAGTACTCCCTCATACTCCAAAGAGAATATTTTTCATTACCTGTACTTACTGTGACAGGTAATAGCCTTATGGATTAGTTCCTTAAGGGAACTGATTCAGCTAAGAAGAAAGAGAGCATGAATTCTTCCCAAACACAATTTAACATTTAAATTTAAGAGATGCACATTGCAATAATCGTTTTGTTAACAAGTCAGGCAAAGAGCTGAGGTAAGCAGCAGCCATATAGCAATTTTAGCTTAAAAGATGCAGCTGCCATTGTGCACTAAACAAGTTTCCATGCCAGCTCAAGATGAGGTAACTCAGAAAAAAGAATCATCTTTTTTCTTTCTACAGAAAATGTTTAGAGGCTGATAAAAGAGATTTTGTACATGTGCCTTCTGGAGGTAGGCAGAAACCACAGAGAAAGAGATGTGGTTTCTTTGGACACTATTCGAAGGAAGCCTTGTAAAAGAAAACAAAAAAACAATTTTTCTGTGTCCTTAGTGTTCTCTAAATTAATAAATTTCCTCCTTGGTGAGGCAGAAGTGATAAGCAGCTAGTAATTGCATTGCTTTTGAGAGGCTTCAAGTTTCCAGAGCAACAGCACGCCTGTAATGCAGGGCTTGTCTTTGTTGCACTGTTGGCCCAAAGAAGAGCTCAAATTTTCTGTCTCAGCCAGCTTGCACACAAGCTCTGGAGTCTCTATCCCTCCTGCAGGATGTCAGCAGCCCAGACCTTGCTGGGTCCCCAGGGGATGCAGGCTGAGAAGCCATGGCTGCTTCTCAGGGTAGGAAAAACCAGTTGGGACATGGCCACCTGGTGTCATTGGGCAGCATGGATGCTCCCTGGAGCCAGCACATCCACACAGGTCAGCGTGGCTGTGGGCACAGGCTCACGGGCACTGAAAAGCAGGCAAAACCTTCCCTTGCCAGACTCAGCCCCTGCAAGCCATTCAGAAGGGACTTGGGCAGCTGATCTGTTCCAGGTCCACACAGGTCTTTGTTCCTATGTAAAAGGATGACTCACACTGGGTGGAAAGAGTAGCCCCTAATGTATTGTTGCTGTTTTCATATTTGACAAGTACAGTACTATAATAAATAATGTAAAACAATGAATAAATAATGTCAATGAGAAGATATGATTAGCTTAAAACTCAGTACCTCCAGTGTTTAGGATGCCAGAGGTCAGACACCAGAAGCTGCAGGGCTGTATTGACGTGGTGCTCTGCTCAGACTTTCTAGATGGATGGAGCACTGTGACCAGCCCCTATCTCACTGAGCAGGGGTGGTGGGACAGCCTCTGAAAGCACACCAATGCCTGCAGGACTCTCACTCTGTTCTGAAATTAAATGTTGTTGGGACTGCTCTCTGAGGCTGCCCTCCCACCAGAGAGGGGAGGCTCATGACCACAGCACTCCTCCCTTACTTCCCAGGACTGCCTCTGGTCAGGCCCAACACCTGCCCTCCTCGGGAGCCACTTGAGATGGCACTGCCTGGCCCAAGCTGGAATAAAGCCCGAGACCACAAGGACAAACCTGTGCCAGGACCCAGCAACATAAGCAGTCGCTGCTTAATGTATGGGAACAGATGTAGTGTGAGTTGCCTGGGATGCAGGCTGGATGCTTCCTGAGCATCCTTCATGGCAGCCCTGGGAAGGGCACTGCTCTTGGCCCTGGGCAAGCAGCGACATTTTTTGCTGATGTGAATTAAAAACACTATTCATTTCAAAATGCTACCTGAGGTTTGGGGTAGTTATTTGCAAACTGCTGAGCAGAGCTCCCAGTAGAAATGCAGCATTTGGCTTGGGAAGGAAACATTTCTAAGCTAACTTCTGGCTTAGAGTAATTCTATTCTCTTACGACGTCTTTATTTCACTCGGCTTTGAAGAGATAGAGGAGTCAGATAATTAATTATAAACGACAGTTTAAAAAAAAAATAACCAGTCATTCCAGAGTCTTGAAGCCCCAAGACAAAACTGATACACCAGTGACAGCATATGGGCCCTTGTTAGTGTGGAACCAAATGCCTGCATCTGATCTCCATTAGAGAAGCCTCTGTTCACTTCCCTCACCCAAAATGATAGGGAAACCCATTTAATCTTCTTCAAACCATACGACAACACTCGGTGAGTTTTGTTTCCTCCCACGTAAAATAAAATGAAGCAATAAAATATGATAACAGTCCACCAAGTGATGTTCCAGTTTCATTTATGTGATGTTCAGAACAGTTTCTGGCAATAAAAGGAATGGGTATTCGAATGAGGTATTATGGTCAGCAGCCTGTGGGAAGATATATTTAGTTTAAATACTAATAATAGCCTAATAGCATCAAAGCAAGATAATGGAATGTGACAGATGTTGGATGTTCTCTCTTTGCAGTGTGCCAGATGTATAAATTACTGTTTGCATGACAAAAGGGCCAAGAGGCCTCACTTTTGGATTCAGGGCCCTCTCAGGCTGGGCTCTGCAGACAAGAATGCAATCCCTTTCTCATGGTTTATCCCCAGCCAGAAACCCAGCCCCACAGCCACTCACTCACACTGCCCTGGTAGGATGGGGAAGAGAATCGGGAGGGTAAAAGTGAGAAAACTTGTGGGTTGAGATGAACACAATTTAACAAGCAAAGAAAAACAAGGAATTATCAGCTACTTCTTGTTTTCAGGTGGGTGTTCAGTCATCTCCAAAAAAGCATGGCTTCATCATGGGTAACAGTCACTTGGGAAGACAAATTCTGTAACTCCAAATATTCCCCCTTCATTCTCCTTCCCTGGGCTTCTATATGCTGAGCACAATGCCACGTGGTCCAGGAGACCCCTTTGGTCAGCTGGGGTCAGTTGTCCTAGATCTGTTACTCCAAAACTTCTTGTGCATCCCCAGCCTACTTCTTGACAGGGTGGGGTTGAAAAGCAGAAAAGGTCTTGTCTTTGTACAAGCACAACTCAGCAATAATGAGAAACATCTCTGTCTTACTGACACTGTTTCCTGCACATACTCAAAACACAGCTCCATGCTAATTACTGTGAAAAAATCTTTATCACACACAAAACCAGCAGACTCTCCCTAAAAATAGAAATGGCAAGTTATTTTTATCATGTATATCAATGTTTTTGCATAGCCTAGAGCATCCTTAAAGGTGGCATTGTCAAAATGTTCACATGAAACCCATTTATTTCCCCATGCAGGTCATCCAGCAGTGAGCCTGGCTGTGTGGAGCAGTGCTTGGCAAGGTGCTGACTCCAGGCTGGCTGCCTGGACTGAGATCCAAAGCTCCTGGGGGATCACTTCATTTGGGCAGTCAGACAGTGCCACCAGCAATTGGAGGAGCCCTTTCCAAGAACAAATGCATACATATACTACAGACATTTTCTTGGAATTACATTACTGTCAGAAATGCTCTGCACAATTGAGCACTATCATTAGGAAGCTTTTTTAGTATTTGCCCTTCAGTTTTACATTTGAAGAGGCAAAAAGCTATGTATAATGTCAATTGCAGGCTCACGTTATAGAAATAACTCTGAAAAGCAGCGTTGACCTCTGTGTTTTACTCCCACCAGTGATATCTGATACTCATTTCAATGTAATTTGTCTGTCATGTGAACTAAGACTGGATTTCTAAACTCAGACAAAGCCCTTCACAGACTTTCACAAGTATTTATCATTGATCTATAATATGCCCTGCAATATATCTTTTGTAGACTTGATGCCATCAACAAAATTTTACAGAAGCTGTAAATTAGTAAAATATGGGATCAGTGCAATAGACTGGGAGTTTCCAGCTCACATCCTCTCCAAATTGCTGGCTCTGTGAAACTGTCAGAAGGAAAATACAGAGACCTGCTATAAGTCTCTGTAATCCATGCAGTAAGACTTGCCTTTCCACAAAAAACTGTCCAGGTTGGAGCTGTATGAGAATTAGATGAGATGATGGTGTTGTTGGGAATTATTCCAAAGGGCCAACATGATGTTCCATACAGCTACTCTGTGATTTGCTAAATGACTGTGATCTTTGCTCTGACATCAAAGTTCCCAGGAGCTGCAAACAGTAAGCACACAGCTACACCTCTGTCCAGCATAATATCATTTGGTGATGAATCACTCCCACACCAGAGGATAACCCCTTTAGGCCTTCAACTGCACCCATCTGAACTCCAACCATTGTCAGAGCACTCAGATGTTCCAGCACTTAATGAAGTCATTCTTACGGGTCTCTGCAGGAAAAAAAGAGATCTATTTTCACCCAGAGAACTAAGGAACAAGAAGAATGAAACATCTATTCTATGGTTAGATGGGAAAATGAGAGCTGAATCCTGGTTTTCTGGTTTCCAAACAGTTCCCTAAACATTAGCCTCTTTTTCCTCCAATAACAGATTCAAGATGTTACAGGATTCTGACATATGGATTTCCTCCTGCCGCCAAAGATTTTTGAGCATTTGGGGTTTGATCAGCCACTGTCACCACCATGTTTCTTCAAAGAGATGTCCTGAAGTGTTCTGATGAGCAGCTGCAACCCAAGCAGGGAGAAAGAGAAATGGCTCACAGATCCTCAGAGCTACTACGCAGATATGTGGTTGGGATCAAAGGGAACTGCAGATGACAACAGCAGTGCTTAAAAGTGATCTTGAGAGTTGCATTTTCTTGCACAAAGTTTTATATAACCACACCACTTTGTTCTCAAATATTTGAGCAGGTTAGTGACAATTAATAAACTGTAATCATTATAACATGACAACATTGAAGCCAGTGTGGTGAAAGTGCTTTGTATTCCCAGGCATCCTACAGTCATCATCATCTTCAATATCTGACCATAACTCAGATCCAAGAAAGTATTAGAACAGACTAGACTGCCAACAATTGAATAATTAAATACCTCCTTGATCAACTACTTCCTTTACACAGAGGCCTGTGTGGTTATTATATTACACTGTCATCATTAAAATCTTTGGCTGTGTAAGGCAGAGCCTACAACACTCTGTTCTATGAAGTACAGTTAGAGCAATCCAGCACCAGAAAATGTGGGGGTTTTTTTGTTCAAATCATATGTGAATTTAAGAAAAGTCAGCTAAGATATACTAAGCAAACAATAGTAACAACTAAGGTAAACTTCCCCAGCCACCAAAGGACTTCCCAAATGTCAAGGGAGCAATTTCTATAGGAGACAGACTACAGTTCTCCCCTTCTTGCTCTCAGGCAGTTTTTTTTTTTTTTGCTCTCTGAAGGCATCTCAGCATGGCGTAGACTCTATGAAAATTCCTGGTAAATGATCATTGAGGTACAAATAAACACAGGTTTGGTAAGAAGCTCTGAACTCCTCTGACAATTAGTAGGTAGTGTTGTCCATTTGCTGGCAAGTGTGGTTCCATGGGAGACAATGTGAGCTCTGGATGTGTGACCCAGTGGGAAACTCAAGGATATACAATGAGCTATGAAAATGCCACTCTCCAAAGAAGAGAGCCAGGAAATTAAAAGACAGAGATTCATCAATTCCCAGATCCCAAATAATTTCCAGCAGTTGTTGTACAGCTAATTATTTCTCATCTCAAATTTCTTCCAAAAATGACATGGGCTTTACTGCTCAAAATAAGAGAACTGAGTATTGCTGCACAAGTCTGCGAGACCGAAACTTTCTGCCCCCTCCTTGGGTCCCGCCTCTTCCCAGCACCCTGTTCCTCAAACTTGTCTTTGCTTCTGCAATTCCTACCTGAGATTCCACAATCTTAAAACTCCAAGCCTTCCATACCAAATTTCCCACAAAGACAATGAAAGAAAATACATCAATAATATGTTTTCATGCACTCTGCTTCCACAGGATTTCCCACATATCTCTGTCCTTCAACGATGTGGTAAGGAAAACACTGGGACTAGGGGTTTGCTTTGCTGGAATATTAAAATGGCAAATGACCTTTAATTTCTCTTGTGAATAAACTATCATAATCCTTTGTGCCTTACCTTTCATCAAACACATATAACAATTTTTATTTCTATTTTCATTGTCTGTGCCCAACTGAAAAAAAACTTGACAGAGTTTTAGTTCCAGGACATTTGTTAGTTGTGGCTACAATTGCTAGGCATGCCTTTAAAGGAATTTGAATTAACAGTTGATCAATTTAAATTAACAGCAACTGCACCAATGAAACATCCCAAGCCTTGGTAACATTGTGGTAAATTATTTACTTTTGATTTTTTTCCAGGGTAGAGAAAATGGGAAGAATTGCAGAATAATAATGACACATAAGGAGTGCAAGACCTAAAAGGACTGGATCAGGAGAGAAAATTGAGTGTGGGTATCACCAGAGATGCGCTGGAGTTCAACAACAACAACAACAAAAAAAAAAAAAAAAAAAAAAAAAAAAAAAAAAAAACCAACAACAACAACAAAAAAACCAAAAAAAACAAAACAAAAAAAAAACACCAAAACCATAGTTCAGGAAATTGAACCGTTCAAACTACAAGCTTAAAGATACTTTCAGCATTATATTCGAAGTAATAGAGTTTAACTCACTTAATAACCAATTTTCATTTGTGTCACTTTTAATATGTTTGTCCTTTTCAGGAGCATCTTGGCCACTGCAGAGTGGACCTAATGGTAGACCTTTCTCATATCCCTTCCCAAATTCAGCATAACAGCATTTGAAAATTATTTCTTTCTTTCCCTATTGATGGCTCTGACTGATTAGAAGTCATTTTGGATTACTATATACTAACAAAATCCCTTGCTAACATTGCCAGCACATGCTCAAGGTCCACTCAAATTCAGCCCCTTTGCACTTTTCACTGTACTAACAGAATTCATTGTAAGGTTTCTTAATTTTCAAGCTTACCTTAAGAAAATGACAATTTAAAAAGGTGACCAAAAAAAAAAAAACAACCCAAACCAGTAAGGGTAGCAAATCATGAGGTCTTAGGTCTTATTCTCAAATGGGTTTGCAATCTTAAGTTTTGCAAACCTAGATTACATCCAAACCAGACACTGAAAAGTTTAAGAATGGGATTTACAGCAAGATAGAGGTTTTACTAATGTAAAATCTGTGTATGTGCATTTGTACAAAGAAGTGCTGTGAGCCTAAGAGCATTTTCAGATACTTAGCATGTGCCTTTTCTAGAGAAACTTTCTCAAAAGTGCACTGAGATGACACAGAGGACTCCAAAGTGTTCTTTTCTCCAAAACATATCAGTCAGGAAGAAAACATCCTTCCAGTCCACCAGCACTGCACACGTGCCTCTTTCAACAGCCCCACACTCAGGAAACTTTTAATGAGGAAGAATGCCATTGGAATGTTCTAAACCCCCATACATATATATACATTTATATACTATTTTGGTATAGTACACAAGAAATATCTAATTTTACAGAAACACAATTCAGTGGATAAATAAAATGGAATGGAGGACGCAAAGATTTCATCTGAGACCTCAGACCTGTGCCTGACCTGAAGTATTTGCAGCAAACTTGACCTTTGCAACAATTCTGTTTGCAACTAATCTGCATGCTGATCCTGGGTTTTGTTTGACCAGTTTCCATTTTTATCAGTAGAGTTTGATTAGCTTATTGGAGACTGCTGCACTGTGACACGTCCCAAACAACTACCAATGCACTAAAACTCAGCAGTCCCATTTAATTAGACCTGTATGGGAGAAAAAGTAACTCAATGGGAAAATAGGGACTGTTACTGCTTGTCATATAGTAAGCAGAGAGAACCCTCTCTAACTGTTCACAGCCCAGTTTAAGGTATAATGGACTAGCAGTTAGAAAAAAAAAAATTACTTGCAAACTGAGAAAGAAAGTGAAGATTTTCTTACTGCTTTTTCTATTGATTCACTCTTCAGAACCAAACTGAGCTTTTAATTAATGCACAAATCTGAGAAAGGACAAAACAACATTTAAATTACCATTGATAAATGCCCAGCCAAAAGTAATTACTTATTCTACTGTGGCTCATTAAGAAACTGTTCCATTAAAGAAGAGTTAAATGATGAAGTAGATGAGAGAGTTAAGGTTAGGGGAGCTACTGTGCAAATGTGAAAATACTTGTAAAATGCTCAGATTGTACTTTTAAAAGGCATAATTTTTCACCCTGTTTCCAACCCACCTTAGTTTTCCCTTATATCTCCTCACTGATTAAATGAATCTTGCCATTTTTGCCTGTCTGCAGATGGAAGGAATCAGGTGGCTACAAGGGGTTGCAGGGAGATGGTAAAGGGAGAGGGAGAAATGGATTTCAGAGGACTTAAGCTGAGCACCACCATGTCTAGTCCAGCTGAGCTCAGAGAGCAAGAATATGTGGAGACAATGGACTTGAGCTGGGAGTGTTAGAGGGGGGTGGATATTGAGCTGCAGAAAGACCTCAGTGCCATTATATAAAGTAGGAGGGCTAGAATAGGGTGACAATATAAAACTGCTGGGTGGCACAGACTGTATTCACATAATTAGGCGTTATTCTGCATTATGGTTTTGGCTGCATATCCCAGCCCCATAATCCTGTTGCTACCATAACGAAAGACAAAAATAACTGATAGAAATCATCTCACTTAACAGCTTGGCTTGATTTCTCCTGTTATGCTCCAATTTCACATTGCAATATCCCTGCAATAATAAGACATAAATGTACAGTGTTGAGCACCAAGAATCACTGATCATTTAATAGAGAAATAACCCATATGATTGTACCCCATGGCCAGCCCACTGAGTTTTACACTTCTCCTATCCTCATTTCTAACACTCTGTTCATTCATACAGCTAAATACTTGAAAAATTAATAATTATATTTTTTTAAGAGGAAGAAACAGAAGTGTGACATTGCAATGATCCATGCACACCTTTAAACAGCACAGGTACTTTGCTCAGTGGAAGTATGTTGAGGCTAGAACTCTTAGGATAACCTGAATAAAGCATCTGGAAAACTAACTTTGAAGAAGCAAACCCTCTGTATTAGTTACATAGCTTTGTCTGTCAAAAACCAAGAGTGATCTCCAAATGAGAAGAGCTGCTACAAATTTCAGATGATACAACTGCCCTGTTTCCATTTCAACTGGAAAAGCCTACTGACCTGGCTGGCTCTAACATTACCTGAGGTGAGACCAGAAGAGATACAGTGTTGGGTCAATAGATACTGATACCTGTGAATCCAATACTGATACCTGTGTATCTAATTCAAGAGTTTGCTTTCTGAAACTGTATCCACCTGCATTGCTTTTTATTAACAGCCCATTATGAATGTGCCTCTGGCAAATTCACTGCTGATGGAAATGTAGGCATGTCCCTTGATACTGTCTAAAATGATTTATAAAGAATGGATAATGAGACTTAGACCAATGAAGAGGTCAGAAGCAGTGTAAAAATCACTTGCCCAACATTCCCTGTCAGTAACAGGCTGGTTTGTCCCAAACTTCTTTGGTAAAATAGGAGTCTTTCCAATGTCAGGTCTGAAAGCACAGGCCACTGTTTTTAGGAGCATTTGGCTCTTCAATCAGCCTTTATTCCACTGTGAGGCGGCATAGACAGCTCTCCTGACATCTTTGCAGGAGCCACAGTGGAAGGTACTCCACCCATCAGAGCAGAAGAGTGAATTGTGTCTTACCCTTGCTTACCACCAACATTGCAAAAAACCCCAAAAATGTCATCAGAAGAATTGGCTCAGGAGCTCTTGCTGCATGCTTTGTCTTCCTTGCCTTTGCTAAGATCAATGTCAAGCATTTTTCTGGGCTTCAGTCTAACTCTCAGTCCCAGAAAGACAGGGCATATACATCCTTAAAATCTTTAGGTGACACCGCACATGGGCAGTGGTAATTACTTCACATTTGCAGTGGAAAAGTTCATCTAAATGGAAAGATTTGTGCAGAGGAAGCCTTCTTAGAGCAGAGATAAGACACAGACTACCCAAAGCTTGTAAAGCTTCTGGGAAAACTAATGAAATTGGGGAGGGGAGGGTAGACAAAGACATGACACAAGACATGACACAGATGGCATGACACAGATTGGGAACAAAACTACAGATTAGGAGCAAAACTTTTTGTCTACAAGGCAATAGTCATGATGTTCCTACATTATAAGCATCGTATTTGGACTGCCCAGAGCTACTAAGTTTGAGATTTTGTCTAAGTTTCCTCAGAGAATTTGCAAGAAGACATAAGACAGCAGAAAGTAAAGTCCAAGGATGTAATCAAAAAGAGCAAAAATGTAACTGAATGCCCTGTGGTGAAATTAAATTTGAGAAACTCTCAGCTTAAAAGATAGAAGGACACCCAGTCAGAAATATGTCTTTCTGCTGACATACAGAAATACAATTTTATGAGAGAGAAAAAACTCAAGTATTTCAGAAGGCAATTTATTTATGGCCTAACAACAATTAAACCAACTATTATTAAGTTAGCTGAAATGAAAAAGAAATCACTGGCAAATTGGAAAAGAACAACCCTTAGGTCAATATGACAAATTTGTTATCCTGTGTGTGGGAAAACATCCCTTACAAAATTTGAACTTCACAGCTGGATGAGAACACATAAGCAAATTTAATGCAGAGCATGAACAGTTGGTTGTCACCATCCACAACAATGTACAATCAGAGCACCCTACATAAATGAGAGACAATCAGCCCCTCTCCATTTAAAGCTGCATAGAAATCTGGATTTACCAGCAAAACTAGGATGGCTCCTTGTAATGCCAGGCCAAAGCTTTCCTGCAGATCTATTCAAAGCCATTGAATATTTGAAAAGGGTTAAATGGCAGATCTGAGAATCCCCTCCATCTCTCCATAGCCTCTGCCTAGCAGCATTGCATTTCCATTTGAACTACAAATGACCCTGTACACACAATCATGTAATTCATATTTATATAAACAGAGGGTACAGTATGTATAATTTGAAAGATTTCTGGGAGGGGATGCATCATAACTAAACTCCTACTTTTCCCTTGAGGAAACAATCCCATTTGGTTTTAGTTAACTTCAAAGGACAAAAGTATTTTTCCTTCTGTGTCAATAATTTAACAGAAATTTGTCATTTCTGTCCACAAATCCAGCTTTCAGAGTTGCCCTATCTCAGTGACACACACACACCCACAAGCAAGTCCCCCACACCCCCACACAAACACACAGAGCACAGCAACTGCAGCACAATGAAATGCTCCTGCAGCAATTTCTAGCCATGGAAATTGAGTTTAGTTTCACTGACTTGCCAGAAAGCTCTCTGCACTGGGGAGTTGTATTTCCAAGCACATACCATGGGACCAGGACCTTTGGTGACATGTTGTTCCAATTTGATTGAGGTTGAGTTGCAGGCCAGGCCTTTCAAATCATAACCAGCACAGAAATTACCTCCTACAAAACACTGCAGAAAAGTGAGACTGCAGCAGCAAATCTGGGAAAGCTTCATTTTAGAGTCAATGCAGCTTTAAGCATTGATAACATTTTCCCTTCAGACTTTGTCCAAGAACTGTTTTGGAGGAGGCTGAAAGGACAGTGTTCGCTTTCATTTGGAAATTTATGCGCTCTGATTGCCTAATTCAGAATTTGGGGGAGGAAAAAATTAAGTATGAACATTTAAAGGAACAGATTTGGATTAGAAAACATTGCATATAAATCTTAGACAATCATCACTTTTTTCCAACCCATTCACTGTATTCAGCACAGAGCTAGAAAGGCATTCTTTTCAAAACAAATTAATAAAAAAGTGCAATGATGTCTATTGTCTATAATAAAGCTACAGTTTAATTCATAGCAAGTCAAATTGTCCCAGTCTTAAACATCTGCAGATACATTAGCCAGAGATGCAGCTGTGCCTCAACAGGACCAGCCTTAGCTCTGGGGGATGCCAGGTTGATACTCCCATGGTTTCAGATCCAGGGCAGTCAAAGCCTCAGCATGGTCACTGTCCATCTTCCTCAGCTGAGCCTTGCTCAGGCTCTAGGGCTAATTCTCCAAGTGTTTGTTTGCTTCTCTGCAGAAGCAGCTTCCTGACTTTGAAACTGATTTTAGGTCAGACTACAGCATTTCATAATGAATTATAATGTTTGATAGAGCTGTTAAAACATAGTAGGAAATGTTAACAGCTAGAAACATGTTCTTAAGTGTATCCTAATCATGTATCTTCCTTTCAAGTGCTTTAGTTTAATTTAGAAATTATTTGAATTGCAAAATTCCACAGGGCTTTGGGCTGTATAAATAAGTCATATTTAGAAATATAGGGCCAGTAGATTGGAGTAGTTTCTTTGACATATCATTGAGATTACACTAACTCAAACTCTCTGGAAATCTGACTCATAAAGTAGAGGTATTAAATAGGAAGTAACACTCTTAATATGGCTCATTCTGTCAGCTGTATGCAGTGTAAGCGGGAGAAGTAAAAGCACTCCATTCTTACTTACACTAAGTATTTACACCACCATGGAAACACAAAGTTCCTTATAAAGCTATGTTATATCTAAAGACTGCAGGGAAAAGTCATAGAATATTTTGAGCAGCTTGCTACATTACTCCACTTCTCACTAACAGCGTGGCATGCTCAATAACATCCATTTCCTCAAGACTGTAATATATTAAATATTTGTGTAAGGGTTTTTTTACCTCTATTAAATAGCCAGTTGGAAAACTAGTAAGAGGTAATGAAGCAAGCTCTAAGCACTAATGCATATACAAGAGGGCAGAGGAGAAAGCTGCACAGGCAGCCTTAATTCCTCATTCTCATAGCCCAATAGTTCCTCTTTCCAGTCGTTATTTCAGTGCTCTCTAACCCAAGGCAGCAATGAGGGGGACAAGGCTCTTCCTTATTGTGGATTTGCCAGATGTTCTCCACCACCTGAGGGCCTTTTTGGTTGGACAAGCATATGCCTCAGCATTTGTTACAGGAGTCATGAATCATCACTTCTAAACTTCTAAATTAACAGCGCTGCCTTCACCCCAAGCAAGCAGCTCTGTGCATGGAGCTAACTCCAGTGCTTGTATGAGGCTCTGCCCTGGCAGCAGCCAGAACACCCCCTCCACAGGGATGGGACAAGGCAGACCAAGACTAAATCTGACCCATTGCTTTGCAAGCAGACAAGTCAGAATCCATGATCTCAACAACACAGGATGAATGGAAAAAAAACACATCTCTCCAGGGTAATGTAAACCCATCCAAACTTCATTCACAGATAAATGGTGTTCTTCCTCTTTGCTGGGATACCTATTGCTTGGCTACTTCTCCTATGGGATAAAAGTGAGAGAAGAGAGTGAGTACTTCATCTTCCCCCAGGGAAGAAAAAATGCTTTCCAGATACGGATGCATAAAGGAAAGATGAAAGAAAGAAGCTCACATGGGCTACTATCTTACAGCCATCTAAAGTCAGGTTACAAACATAGATAGAAACAACTGATTCAGTCGTTTAAAATAATTTTTTTAAACTGTGTATATTGAGATGAAGCATTATCATTCTAAGTATAACACCAAGAAGAGAAAATGGAAGAGATTTTGCTTCCCTGCACCATGACCAATGCAAAGCCATGTTGCTCCTTAATGAACAGTGAGGGATGTTCTGCTCCAGGACAGGAATTTTCCTGGAAACACAGTTTGTGGATTGTCAGTGAACTGGTCTTCCTGCCAATAGGTTAAGAATAAATTCACACCTTTGGGCTCTCTTGTGAACTATTCTTGGGCATGTTGGGACAGATGAGGATATATTCCCCTGAGCCCTCATATTGAAATAAGGCCCTTACAGAGGAAAAGGCACTTATATTGAAAGTGGAAAACCACACATAAACATATTGTCCTGATTCTTTATCCTTGAGAAGATCAGAACAGAGTTTAAAAACATCCTCAAGAGAACAGAAAAATATCTCAGCACACAAGTTCATTCCAGTGCTGTGTCAGATCAATAAATGCATATGCAAATCTCTCATGGAACTTTGGAAGACATTAAAAGGGAGCACTTCATTAACATGATGCTGAGAGTCAGCAACAGCTGTATAAACCTAAACATCTACTTGCATTCCAAATTGAGAACAGATTTATAGATAACCAAGTTGTTTTTTTCCACCCCTGAATGTCAAAGAGATGCTGATATAAAATTAAGTTTTTATTCCCATTTACAGCAGGAATGAGGTAAAGAACATAAGGGATATAGAAAATTTAAAAAAGGAAGGAAATGGGGTAAAAAAGAAGAAATAGGGCATATTCTGACTGAGCCCCCAAGAATTACTGTTCAAGAATATCAAATCTGTTACTTTGAAAATGCCACAACAGTGTTCAAATAAAAACCTGGATAAGCAGGTTTTTAAAATGACTGTGTCTGAAGAAGGCTCTTGGGCTATAAAACCACTCACTGTGGACCAGATCTAGTAATGTTCAAATGTATGTCCTAGACAGAGCCTTTAAACGTAGAAGATTCCTAGGGACATACAGGATCAAGCAAAAACCACACAGTTTTAGATACACACATATATATATATTTTTTTTTTTTCTATCCATGTAACAAAATACAGTGTATGGTAACACACAGGAAGGGAATGATTCACTTTCCAGTACTGCATCCAATGAACCATGAAATATAACATTTTTTATTTCTTGGTGGTAGCTGTCAAAATGCATTTACTTTGGGGAGATGAAGAGGGAATGCACAAAGAAGTGTAGAATAATTATGTGTTGAAAATTAAACCCAGTTGTCTGAACTGGGAAGAACAATATAATGTACCAAAGGAGGTCTAAAGTGTTTTGGCCAACAAACTTAGAGGTCATCCAAGACAACATACTTTATAAATGAAAGGCAAAGGCAGTTTTCTGTAGTGTACTCTTTACCTCTGTTTTTAAGAGTTTAGATCTACATTTAACATGAAAAAATTCATAGTTTAGTTTAATCATATTATAGGGCTGTTTCCCTTATATCTACCCAAAAAACTGTGGGTTGTGTCTAACGACACAGAGTTAGGCCCACATTCTTTGTTCATGGATGTTTGTATATGCAGAACTCCAGGAAGAGCAAATTCCCATTCAAGAGTGACATGAGAAAGGGCACTTTTTCTCTGCTTCAGAACAACAGCAGTAACAGGGTTAGAAGAATTATGAAGCTCTAACTTTCCAGGATGTCTGTGGAACCAGGGATATACTGGCCAAACTTTTAACTCCCAGTTTATGTCCTGGATAAACCCACAGGGCAGGTTCTCTAAGACCCAAGGGGTCTGTGTCGATCGTATGGAACACATGAATTACAGTCTGCTCTGCCAGAAATTCCTGCTAAGGAAGCAGTGGGAAGACATGATTGCCACTGTGGAGCATCCATACAAAAATCCCTGAAAGGCCCAGAAGTTGCCAAAAGTCTCAGTGCTTCAGTGGCCAGTGCTGTGACAAGACTAGAGGGGTATAGCATGCGCTCACAGTGATTAAGACATTGCTTCCCAAAAAGCAAATATACTAATTTAATAAGTTGCTTGCTCTGCTGATGGGGGAGATTCTTGCCTATCAGCAAGTTATCAGCATTGCAGTGATTTTTTGGTTAATCTGTCCCATGTTCTTTCCTTGCACCCTGACTGATTATGCCCTGAAGAGATGCTGCATTCCACAAAGATGTTGAAAAGAGAACAAGCACGGAGCCAAAGCAAGCCTTGCAATGACTCGTGCCAAGATGAAGGGGCACCCAAAGGGAGGTGAGGCAAATGTGTAATCTGAGCATTCTGGACCACAAGGGAGGATGGTATGCACTCCTCAAGGCTGTCCATATACCACAAAATATAAAGAAAGACTGCAGACAGGGAGCAGCCATGTTCCCTGCATTTTAAGGATGGATACACAGAATGAAAACTGAATACATTTCCAAGAGTCTTTTGACAGGGTAAACCAGAATTATACCCCCTCCTAATCTGCAGCCATATTTCCTCATCACTGGGGATGTATATCCTGTGTCTATGCAACCAGGCCAGACAGAAGACTAAATTCATTTTTGGGTGACTAAGGCATCGTTATTTTTAGGTTCTGCTAGGAAACTCAGCTGCTGATTAAACCACAGTGATGGAAATCAGAACACACAATATACTTTAGTACCAGATTGTATGACATCACAAATTCTCCAAAACATACATGGAAAGCAGGAATTTACTTGCACAGTGTAACAGACAGAATCATTGTAGAGGTCTGCAAAATTCAATGTTATAATGTTCTCATTTTAGATAATTTCTGTGCTATATATAATTCATATATATGCCCCAAGAAAATAAGCTGCAAATCACACACAAGTTCCTCTTTTTCCACCTTTTTTTCTAAAGTTTTTACACTAAATTACATTGATTTTAGGACTTGCCATACCAGTATTTTCCAATTCCTTTCTTTTATCCTTTTTCCTTCTGGATAAAAAGTGGCATGGTTTTGAATAGGCACATTAGTATTGTGATTGTGTCAGAAGTATTATAAGGTAGAATAAGCAACAGCCTGGAAAATGAGGAAAAAAGTGAATAGTTTAGCTCAGGAGGAAATTCTCAAAAACTATGTGACATTCCCAGTGTTTTTGTTTCAGAATGCTCAAGTTGAGGTGGTTTTAGAAAGGTTTTTGATTTTGAGGTGTGTTAGAAAGATTTTTGTTTTTTTCTAGTTAGGTGGTCAATACTCCTTTGCATTACATGTGTATCTGCAAGGTATCTCAGGCCACACTCATCCAGACACTGCAAAGAGTTAAAGGCTTTCTCTACCTCACTCCAAGGATGACAGCAACTGCACTCAGACAGAAGCTCTGCCTGAGCCAAAAGGTCACAATGACAGACTAGTCCAAAGCAGAAGCAGAGCAATTTGGCATTTGTTGACATCAGACTGTTTTAGAATGCCATCAGCATCCAAAACCTAAGAAAAAGTTTCCCACAAAACAAAATGCAAACAATCTTGTAACTTATCTTTTTAAGGTGGCAACATCAGGAATACATATATTTTTGCAATTAATATGAAGTCATTCTAAATTACAGGAATATCTGTGTTTTTTGAGGTTTTGGGGTCAGCTAGCTTTTCAGGAAACAAAAAAAAAGATATTGTGAATGCCACAGGAACCATGAGACATGAGGGAAAAGGACAACAGCTAAATTCACAGTGTCTTACTCTATGGAGGTAAATGAAGATACTGTCTACAGATATTTGGCCCATCATAATTTTCTTGAAGTAAGGGGAGCTATAAGGGAGCTGTTCTTCCTGAAGCTCCACACTGTCTCCTCTGACACTCATGTGATGACAAACCCAAAGGCTGGTGCACTTACATTTTTGTGTGTCTTTGAGAAGAAGGGTAACATAGTGAATAACCCACCTAGCCAATATGGGAAAGCCAGTTGGTGTAATCTTTTTGGACTTCAGCAAAGATTTTGACACTGTCTTCCACAGGATCCTTCTGGACAAAATATCCAGCACACAGCTGGATAAACAACACATCATATGATGGGCGAACAAATGGATCACAGGTCAGGCACAAAGGGTTACAGTGAAGGGGGTGACATCAGACTGGTGACCTGTCACTAGTGGGGTTCCACAGGGCCCCATCCTCAGCCCTGTGCTCTTCAAAATCTCCATAAATTACTTGGATGCAGGACTGGAAGGGAAACTGGGCAAGTTCACAGATGATACAAAACTGAGAGGAGTTGTTGACTCCCTCAAAGACAGAGAGGCCCAGCAGAGAGACCGTGACAAATCAGAGACATGGGCAATCCCCAACTGCATGAAATTCAACAAGGGAAGGTAATAGATTCCACACCTGGGACGGGACAGCCCTGGTTATATATAAAGACTGGGGAATGAGAGGCTGGAAAGCAGCCCCATGGAAAGGGACCTGGGGCTCCTGGTCAGTGGCAAGCTGAACATGAGCCAGCAGTGCCCTGGCAGCCAGGAGGGCCAACCCTGTCCTGGGGGGCATCAGGCACAGCATGGCCAGGCAGGCAAGGGAGGGGATTGTCCTGCTCTGCTCTGAGCTGGGGCAGCCTCACTTCCAGTGCTGGGGGCAGTTTTGTGTGCCACAATACAAAAAAGACATGGAGCTATTAGAGACCATCCAAAGGAGGAGAGGAAGGACCTTGAAGGGAAGCTGTATGAGGTTTGTTCAGCCTGGAGAAGAGGAGGCTGAGGGGATGCCTTGTTGCAGTCTACAACTTCCCAAGGGGAAGAGGAGGGGCAGATACCAATCTCTTAACTCTTATGACCAGTGACAGGATTCCAGAAAACAGCATGAAGCTGAGTCAGGATAGATATAGGTTGGTTATCAGGGAAAGGTTCTTCACCCAGAGGGTGGTTGGGCACTAGAACAGGCTCCCCAGGTGAGTAATCACAGCACCAGGCCTGACAGAGTTCAAGAAGTGTTTGGAGAATCCTCTCAGGTACATGGTATGCCCCTTGGGGTGTCCTGTGCAGAGCCAGGAGTTGGACTCAATGATCCTGATGGGTACCTTCCCACTAAATATATTATATTATTCAATGATTCAATACTTACATCACAAATGTGTCCCTTGTTAATTGCTATACTGCCACATATATGACTTCAATTCAAATAAAAATCCTAGAAAAGCTAAGATGCCAGCAGGCTGAAACCAGCAAGATATATCAATCTGCAGTTACCAGGTAATAAGCTATTACACAGTTGGCTACATTACTCTTCAGTATAAACCAAAGTAAAGACAGATTCAAGTTTTCATTTGCTTTTTCATTTGACTCACTAAATTTAGCAAAATGAACTTCACTGCAGAGTGCTGATTTGCAAAAACCTGGCCATCTCCAAACTTAGAACTGTAATGCTAGGTTGGGTGTTTGATCTGCTACTTTCCTGAAGCAGATCTGTTTTCTTTCAAAAATGACATGAAGACAGGATTTAGACTTTTACTGTTCAGAAACACTGAGTTCCACTCATTCAATTTGTATGTTTACAGTCTGTTGAAAATTTACCATATAAAATTCATGAATTAATCCATTTTTATTCATGATATTTCAAAGGCTAATAATCACTGTTTAATACTCTAAAGTGCAGATCTTATGAGTATATACTTATCCATTTCTTTCATAGTATTTTAAATTACAAAAATTAAATTCAAACACTAACTTAGTTAATTTTGGGGCACAGTATGCCTTCAATTTATTCTCTGTGCATTTACAGCAGTGATATAATCAGCTCTGAGGCTACTTACTAAGGTAAACCAGAGGACAAGAGCATACATGTAAAAAAAAAAAAGAAGTTAATATAATAATAAGGGCAATTAGTTGTAAGTGCTGGTTCATGCAAAGTGTCATTACTAAGATTTTAACCTGCAAATGTAAATAATTATTTTTGAACTAACATTGCAGGGACTTTGTTAATCATTCTTAATACTTTAATGATGAACAATAGATAGAAATATCTCCTACCCAAATGATGTCAGGGCACTTTGTTCTAATTAGCAATTAATAATATCCCTCCCTGAATTGCCGTCTTTACTTGACAAAACACAAAAAGCTCTTTGATATAGTCTCTGAAATGGGGTGCAAGGCTGCAGTTTCCAGACCTAGGGTTTATGTATCCCCTGTCCACTATTCTCCTGCTAGATTTTTGAGATAACGAATATATTATGAAAAAGAGGTACACATTAAATAACACGCTCATTCTTCCCCTATTTTGGCTTTTGTATTTCATGAGCCCCAGGTCATGGCTGCACTAACAAGTGGAGCAGCCCAAAATTTTTGGGGCTGAGCATGAGATGTCTGTGCTAAGCACCTTTCAAGGCCAGTTTCTTGCCTTTAGTTCTCATGTGCTCCCATGGATGGAGCACTGGTTAGCAGGTGGAGCACAGCCACCGGAGAGCATCTTCCAGTTCTGTGTGGTGTGGAAGCAACCTTGTAAGTTGTAGACATGAAAGTAAACCCAGTGAGAGAGGACATTCAGGACCCGGGCTTCAGAAACACACCCCTGCTGCAAAAGTAATTTGCTATTTGAGGTGCAACCTGTGTTTCATACTCATAAATGTGAGCAAAGTGTGAAAAAGAAGTCATCACAAGAGTTTTCTGCCATGTCACATGAGGCATGCTCCATGCAAGGACAAAGAACACTCTCAGAAGTCAAACAGTTCCCTAATCACTGTAAATAAAAGAATTTCCAGATTAGATTCCTTGTGGGAGACAATGCAGGAAACCACACTGTTTTACAATGGTTGAGGCTCAGATACTGAATTTTCTGATTAATGTGCTACTCTACGTGTTTAAAGAGAACAAAAATAAGACTTACTAGTTCAAAAGAAATAAAAGGTGCATTTTGCTGCAAACACCAAAGAAAACCAGTATGGCATTTAAAAGTGTTTCACATAACCTCAACTTTAACATGTAATTTTCAATATTTAATTGGACTTCTAAAAAAAAATGTTGAGTATTTCACAACCTAAGATTTTCACATGACCATTTTCATCCAGTTGTTGAAAACATACAGGATTGAGAGGTTTCTTTGCCTCAAGTAGATTCAAACTACATTTGATTACTCATTTATGCAGTCACATTTTAGGAAGGGCAAGGAGACCAAACAAGTGTAAGAAAACCCCTCATTTGGGCACTTTTATTTCCTAGTGCACAGCCATTTTAGCATCTTCAGTGATGAGGGGATCAGAGGGTTGTTTTGTAGTTTTGGTTTTTAATACTGGAAAATCCAAATTTCAATTGCCTTAGGAACAAAAAAAAAAAAAAAAACAACACCACAAAAAAAAAAAAAAAAAAAAAAAAAAGAGGAAAAAATTAGTCTCACAGTGTTTCTTTAATTTTTTTGTTGTTGTTCCTGGAGAAATACCATTCACTGTGTGTTAAAGCCTCCCCTTGACAGCTAACAGTATTAAAGTAAAACCAAACCACTGCTGGCGATTGCCAGATGAATGGCTCTGCCGAGGTGGAAGGCAAGGATTCAGCACTGTTAGAACCCAACTCTCTGCCCAGCTACCCCTGAGGAATAACTGATTCAGTAAAAACTCCACAACAGAAAGTAAGAAAAAGCAGTGGCATTCACAAATAAACACCTTTAAGTGAGGTGCAACCTAAGGATAAGAACTAGACGGGGGCTGGACAGAAATCAACAATCTGGGGATGCAGGAACAAGAATAACCTGGCATATTTTTCTCAGTGATGATTTTCCTCACAGTGATGAAAGCCCTCAGAAGCTTTAGGAGTTGTAAGGTGAAGGCTGCAAGACTATATTCTCCTGAAACTCACTCTTTAACTCTTTTACATGGCTTAAGAGAAAAGCCTGTGTTTTTTAGCAAGTTCTTTTGCAAAGAATTGCACTTTCTGCTTTAACTGTGATTTGTTCTTGACCAGCAGGATGATAAATTAGAGTGCTCAAGTAATTGGAATTTTGGAAAAAGCCAAGCACCAGCTGGGAATGAACTAGGAGAAAATTAGTGTCTGCTTCAAGGCCTCAGAAACGCAAACTAGGAGGACCCCCATCGCTGCACTGACAGCCAGGCACAGTCCCTGCAGCTGGAGACTATGCACTGGAGCAACAGAGAAACTGGAACTGGTTTTTAGCCAGACCTACCTGGCTAGGAAGCACACAGGGCTCTAATGAGCTCTCCATTGTAATTAACTGCTGATCACTCATTGTCAGAGTTGACAGTCCTAAGAAACTTCACATTTTCAGGAAACACACATAGAGCAATCCACTTCAAAGTTTTGAGCATGAGTCAAAAACAAGGCATTAGTTTCCTGAGTTTTGACACCATTAACATTAAAAGTCTTCTGGACTGCTAATTCAATAGTCATAACACTCAGTGCTTTTCTGTGCTGACATCTCTCTTCCCATGTAAAGTCAAAAAACATCAGCCAGAAAAAAAATGCATTTAGGCTTATGAAGAAGTGTACCTGGGATGCTTATGTTGTCTCATTACATTTACCACAACACTTCAAAATAAACACCAGAGGTGAACCTGGGATATTACTTCTTTACCCCCCCACAAAAGTTACTTCTTCAAGAATGCGATCCACCACAAAATATTATTTCAATTTTTCCACTATTGTGTTTCAATGAATTTTGCTCAGTTTGTATTTAAAAATCACCAAATTAGAGCATAGGCTGTTTCCTGGGGATTAATAAGAAGGGCCAGCTGTGAAGAATGGATGGTCTCAGGCACAGCTGGGGACCACTAATCTCCCTGCACAAAATGAAAAATACTAAACTTTTCTTTAATGCCTTAGAGAGATCTAGTGGGGTCTGTAGGCATGCACCATCTGCAGAGACTTAGTTCAAAACTCTGCATGCTTCACATTGCTTGAAAACTCTCTTGGTAGTCCCCCTTCAAAAAACATTAACTTCTAATTAGGCAATAACTGGGATTAAATGAGAACAGAGAAAAATTAAATTTTCTTGAGATTCAAGAACTCAAATGTACCAAGAAATGAAATCCAGGAATTAAATTCTATTCTCAGTAAAGAGCCAGCCTGAAAACCTTCTGGGGAAGGATTGTCCTGTAGTACATATTTGAGCAGCATCTAGCAAACACAGTTCAGATTTCTAGGCACTATTGTAACACAAAACAATAAAAATAGCTGCAGGAATTTACACAGAACTACTCCAAACAACTCAAGCATAATGGCAAGTACCAAAGATGAAGGTACATTTCTTGCAAATGTTTTCACGGTGTACAATCAAAAATAAAATATTTTGACTTTATATATAACCACAGAGGGAGATGATGGTTGAAATTCAGAAGAAACAGGATGGCTGATTTGCATTCTGTTTTGTCCTACTTTCCTCAACCCAGTCAGTTGCATTGACACTAACTAAGGTCTGGTCCCTGTTGCCCATTTCTGGTGGATTCCTGGACAAACTCGTCTCTTTTTCTGCCTTGTACTGGTACAAATGTTAATGCCAAAAACTTTTTCACTAAAGAAAGGGTAGGGAGCCCAAATGGCAGGACAGTGAAGAGGCCTGTCAATCCTGCCCAACTATCTATTTGAACACTTGGGGATGGAAAGGATAATCGTTGTGGGAACAGGGTATTTTGTCATATATTATTATTCTGGATGGAGAGTGAGGAAAAACTGCTGGCTCTCCTTGTAAAGTTATTGTATTTTCAATTGCTCACAAGGTCTCCCAGAGCTCAGAGAGGTATTCTGTTAAACACTGAAATAAATAAAAACTGCTGTCTGATTGGCCAGGCATGAATAATTTCTACTACCCCCAGATGTATCCATCTAGGATGTGCTTATTTGCATGATATGTGAACTAATTGTTTAACACTAGCCCAGAACATAGCATTGTTCACTCAGAGAAAGCTACACAATAGAAATTTATTGACTCATCACACTACTATTTTTTAGCCAATTATGTGCCAGGATTTTTCCTTCAGATACATAACAATAGCAGAAAGACGCTTCATTTCCTTGGGACTATTACTCTCCTGGGTGGCAAAATTAAAATCAGCCTCTATAAAGTGCACTTGTGACAGCCTACAGCAACCCCAAACGGCACGGAGGGTGTATTTTATGCCTATACACTGTGGGCAGTGATCTGGAAAACTTCAGGGGGAGTAGAGGGAGTGCCGTACAAAACCCAGGGAGGTGTGGACCAGCACAAAACCTTTGCACCGCCTCTACCCCACCAAATGCTTCCACGCGGGACAGCAGCCATCACAAAAAAGGGGGTCCAGAGGGTATGGGATGCCGACAATCGCCTTAATTACTTACTAATCAGATGCTCGGTAGAAAATTCCTTTTAAAAAATTAAAACGGACGCATTCGTTTTAGTTCTTTGGAGACAGCTGCCAGGTGGGAGGAACTGTAGAGCTTTTCCCTGCGGGAGGATGGGGGCGGCCGTGAACACCCCGCACCAGGTCCCAGTGCGCTCTTGTCCTCCCGCCCAGCCCTGGGTGAAGCGGGAGGAATTCTCGCTACCGCTGTACCCCGTTAAACAGAGCAAAACCCTGCTAGCAGCCTAGCAGGAAAAAGGTGTGTAAAGCGTGTGCAAACACACTGTGTGGAGCAGGTGCCGGCCGTCGCCGCATCAGCGGCATCAGCGCTCTCTGCCGGGCGCCCGGAGCCGCCGACACGGCGGGGCCGCGGCCGGGACCGGCCCGGGACAGGGATCCGTGCACGGCCCGCGATGCCTCTGCCTGCCCCTGGCATCTCCGCACCGGCGGCACTGGCGGCAGGGCAGCTGCTGGCGTCCCTGACTGACAGAGGTGCTCCAATAAGCAGCTGATATTATAATAACAATTCAAATATTAACTTAGAGACAGACAGAGACACATACACATCACTCCCATCACACCGTCAGGGAAATCCCAATCCTCAAGACATGTCGCGACACATGCAGGGTGGAGCAACAGATATAACAGATTATGTAATGGAGTAGATAATAAAATGTCACTGGGAAACGAAGCTGGTGAAGGGTCTGAAGCACAAGTTTTGTGAGGAGTGGCTGAAGGAGCTGGAGTTGTTCAATCTGTAGAAAAGGAGGCTCAAAGGTGACCTTATCCTCTCTCCAGCTGTGTGAAAGGAGAGTATAGTCAGGTGGGGATCGGCCTCTTCTTCCAGGTAACCAGTGACAGGACACAGTCTAACCCACACAGGGGGACGTTTAGGTTGGACATTAGGAAGAGTTTCTTCACAGAAAGAAATGGTGGTTGGACATTGAAATGGGCTGCCCAGGAAGATGGTGGAGTCACCATCCCTGAAGATGTATACGGAAAGGCTGGATGTAGCACTCAGTGCCATGGTCTAGTTGACAAGGTGGTGTTGGGTCACAGGTGGACTTGATGATCTCAGAGGACTTTTCCAACCAAGTTGATTCTGTGATTCTGTGTAATGGTGGTACCCTCTAGGCTAAGGCAGCACAGTTTGTCATCGAACTGATCCACTTGCACAGCTTATGAAATATGAAAAATTGAGCAGGGACAACTCTTCATAACAGCACCTCAGTGACTGAATAGCACAGCAGCCCAGTCTCATACACAGACAGCACTGGCAACAATCCCCAATAGCAGTCTAGACAGCTGTTTTGGCTTTTTTCTAAAATTTCTATCAAATATACACAGCAGGCAGCCTGTGCATTCCCTCAGAGTAGCCGGAGCTGCTATATCCACTAACCCAGGGACAATGGGTTCAGCAAGCACAAAGGTGCAGCCCTTTGGAAACATCTTGGGCTGCCTCATGCTGAACTCGTGCTGCAGCACAGAGGTAGTGCTGGGGCTGAATTATCCATTTGGATAACCTGGAGGCTGAGGTGTCTGCACAGGATCCTGCTGCTCGGGGTTTAGTGCTTTTATGGTCCTGCCTTACTGCCTAGGCAGATAACCTACGACTCAGCCAGCCCAGCAGGAGTGTATCCACAGCTGCAGACATCTCATAATAGCATGTCTCTGCAAGGGGAACTTTTATGCCTTCTACAGATATTCCTAGCTTGATTTTTCCAAATTCCTGTCCTTCCTAAGAGAGACCCTGTTGAAAGTCCTTTTCACTCCAAAAACATCCTCTTTACTTTTGGATGCTGCTAGTTTCAGTTCATATGAGCAAAGCCAACTGTTGCAGAAGTTTTCAAAGTTAGTGTTTTGAGCATTTTCCTTTATGAAATCTCAAGCTTTTGCTGGTTGATGGTCTTCTTCTGGTTGTTTGGGAGTATTCCTGTTTGATTTTTCTCCATAGCTTCTTACTAGATAAAAGAAACACTTCCAGAATAAAATAAACATTGTAGGTCAAAACACACATATCTGAACACCTTTATAAAGTGGCTTCCCAGGTCTTGTAACCCAGCTCTGGTCTGAGACATGAGCTCTTTACTCCAGTTTATGGTAGAGCAGTGCTTTAGAGTCTGACACAGGCCTGTTGGGACTCAGAATCAGCTATAGCACTGCCTCCTAGTAACACACACTCCTTGCTTCACATCATGCATGTGAAAATTTCCATATGTTCAGTTATCATTTTCAAAATGTGGTTTCCTGTTTGCTTTTTCAGAGAATGTTCTTCCTTATAAAGTCTGCAATCCATAAGCACTCTGCAGCAAGTCTGGACTTAATTTGAAACACCACTTCCAGGTACCATCCTTATATCTGCTGTAAAACACATGCTTTTCTTATTTTTAACACAAATACATTTTTAGTTCTTAATGCAGCAAATACTTTTGCAATCAGTCTGTGCCTTTCTACTCTGCCAACGTATGAGGAATCCTCTAGAACTCACTGTATCCAATTTGTTAGATTTACTTTCACCTCCTGAAGTTTTATTGAATTATTCTTGAACTTCTATTGATTCTACCTTCTCCTATAAACAAGAGGATGAAAGAAGGAAAGATAGTCTTTATTTCACGAACCAGAATTTCATCCAGAGTACTAAGCTTCAGAATGGCTGAATAGTTGGTGCCATTTCCATATATACCTCTCCCTTTAGCTTTTTGGCAGAATTTATAGTCCTCTAGAAAGGCAGTCAACAAAAAGACTGTTCTTCAGACAGTTATCAATCTGGATACATCATTTGGCGAACTGCAATGCCTTTAAAATTATTTTCTGTAAGGAAACGTTGTGCTCTCTCCAGAAAGAATATTTGGCCAGTCACACATGTCTCCAGGTTTCCAGTAAATTAGCTGATGAGTAACAGAGGTGGTTACAGTAGCCTCTCTTTACTGCCTGTAGAAAACCTCCAACAATTTATTTGCAAGAGGCTTGGCTATGACCCAGAGCAGAGCTCTGAAAGCAAGAAGGCAGCTGCATACCTAACTTGGGCTAATACCTGGACTTTCTGGAAGTGGTTTAAGAAAGATGTGTACAGTCCTGTGGTATTTTAAAAGACTGTGAGCAATTTCTGAAATAGAAATTCTGAAAACAACTTTTTCTAAAAAAAATTAGGGAGACAGAAGCTCAGACTTTTGTTCAGGATTACTAACGCTGCTGTTTTTCAATGACAGTCCAATGTATGGTGTACTGCAGAGTGTTGTGTGATTGCCCCTCATTCTGTGGCATCATGAGGGAAAAATCCATTAGTTAAGGCTCCCCAGAGCAAGGCTGTGGCTGGCTAATGTGGCTACAGAAGGAACCTGAAGGGGATATGTTTTCCTTGTTCCTCAGCTTGGAGGAAATTGGAGTCTGCTTCTCAGGTACCTTCTCTTTGGGAATAGGTGAGTTGGGAAAAGGTGTGAATTTTCCCAGAGGTCTCTCTCCCACTCTGTGGATGCAGAGCAGGCAGGTAGTGCCTGGGGTACTTTACATCTCCTGGCAAGACCTGTGAGTCACCCCATTATGACACAGCCCAGCAAGGGATATTCCCCCTCTTGAAGCAATCTGTCCTCACACCACACCATGGCTAAGGAGAAGTTTTGGCAGCTCCAGTTGAAGCTGTATACATCTCTTACCAGACAGAAGGCAAAAACATACTACAGCTGTAGCAAAGGAAGAAGCCATGCCTGGGCCTTATTCGAGTTTTTAATATCAGATTGATCTAAGACTTCTCTTACCCTACCAGACTAAAAGTACGAACCATACAGAAACCTAAACATGCAATAATTTTACAATTTTTCAGTACAGCAGTTTCCTTCTCTTATTTGTCACTGAGGGTATGCCAGTAGTAAAGAGCAGGGTCCAGACTGCAGAGGCAGTGGCAGAGGCCTAAACAGAAGTTATTTGGCAACAAGAGATTAAACTCTGATGTTTCCCCTAATCACTCCTCTAGTCCTCCCTCTGCTGAGACTGACAATTGATGCAACAATTAATGGGCTAATTAACAATTAACATATTGCAATAGCTCAGCATAAGATTTTGTTCTGACTACTTTTTTTCCTTTGTCAAATACACTAAGATAACAAACTCTATCAGTTCATTAATAGATCACCTATAAGCAGAAGAATCTATACAGGCAAAACACCATTTCCTTTGTCATCTTGAGTATCAGAGCAGCAGACAAAGAGTTTGACAGTTGTTTGGTTGAGTGCTTTACCTCAGAAGAGTTTGTTTTACAAACTTAAAGGCTAAGTACAAACAATAAATGACAAACTTCAAGGCCTAATAGCTTGCTGGCCATGTACCTTGTTGCCTTTGTCCCTTGTCTCTCCAGGATCCCATTAGAAGAGAAAATCATTAGAAAATAACATTAGAAACTACTCTCAATGTCCTTAATGTGATGCATTCTATTTTTCTCCTCACCATATTTCAACCACATGTCTCAAGTTTCTTTTTCCTAAATGACTGTCAAGCTCCCCCAAGCATGTTTATAGGCCATGTTTTAAAAAGAAACACATTTGAAATTATGGGTCGTATGACTAGAACTTGAGGAAGCATCTGCAGTTTGCTTTTGCAAATGTTCTGTGGTGAGGTAAAGAATTATTTTTTTCAAGCTTTACAGAAAAAACTTCTCTTCTTGAAAATGTTTTCTGGGAAGAGTTTCTTTCATTTGATAATGCTTTTGATTAGAGAATGAATATCCAAAATATTTGTGTGGGAGAGGCAGGAAAACATCAATTTTTTAGCATAATTTTATGCATCAGTAGAATTAGGAAAAACACAGCCATTCTCCCTAGCTTTATGGCTCCTTATCACTCACATATTCTTCATTTCAGAGGACATAATTTGGTTTAATATCAAGATATGTATCAAAACTAAGAAATTGATGTTCCCTCCTAATGTTTCAGATGTAACTAATTTAAACTCTAAAGATTGGAAAGTGTAATCTTGAATTAAATTAACAGACTTATTTCCATGGATCTTTGAGATTCCTGTCTGGATGGTTCTTTGTGGGTTCTTTTCCTTTCTTTTTGGATTTTTATCATATGTTATATCATTTATTTGGATCTTAGAAGATTAAGAAGTATGTCTAGGCCTCAACACCCGGTGCCTGAGTGTCTCCTAAGTTATTAAAAACAGATATAGCAACAACATGAACATCTATTTTTATGTATAGTGCAATCATTACTACTCTGATCCTAATTCAGAAAAATATGTATAGTCTGAAAAAAACCCAAACAACATATGTCTGACTAATATTTGTGTTAAGTACATCAAAGTGGCAAGTTTCAGAGCACAACTGGAGCTAAAGGTGTTCCTGTGAACGATATATTTAATCATATATTCAGCCACCAGTGCCACATGAAAATAGCACTGCAGAAAAACACTCTTGGTATTGAATGAAATATAATTCAGGACCAGTTTTAAGACAGTTATACTTTGCCTTTAAATTATACATTAATATAAATTTTCTGCTGATTTAACAACTTCTTGCAGAGGTTTTATCTTTCTTCAGTGTCACTCATTCTGATAGATGTGTGTAAGTGGAGCTAGGAATAAATTATCCACTTATCCCAGCCACAGGAGCAAATTTGAGAAGAGAATTTGAGGTTTAAATTAGTAGCAAGTGAATTATAATTATAATTTCTGAGGATGGTTTCTGGTCTTCTGAAACTGTTAAAGATGAAATCACACATTGATTTATATTGGCTTACAACGCCTTTATCAGTTGAAGAAAAGGATCAGTAATCAAAGGGATGATTTCTGCAAGGAACTAATACCAAACTAAGAACTCCAAACTACACAGTAATAGAGCTACTGAGAGCCCATATAGAATTCAGTGGTCTTGGGAACCAGTTAGTTCAGTTTGAAGTTGTTACACAGAGCTACGAAGCTTTTGGCTTTGCAGCAGCAAAATCTGGTTGAAAACAAAGATTAGTTTCCTTTCTGCAGTTTTCTAGTTACAAAGCCATGCACTCCATCCAAACAAAACTGCCACTGGTTTGCTAAAAGTCTGTTCCATCCAGTTTGACTCAGTTGTTTTGCCCCTATATTTCTAAGGAAATAATGTGCACCAGTGATTTTCACTCTGTCTCTGGAGACCCTTATAGGTCTGCAGTCATATTTTGAGGTATTTAAGAACAGCAATTCAGAAAAGTATTTCTATGACTAATCACTTTAATTTGGGGATTTAGGGGTTGTGGTCTCCCTGGAGAAAAACTGGTGGCCTGTCAACAGTAAAATAAACCTCAGTTTTTCTATGTGCCTTTTATTTGTATATATATATCTATTATATATTTGTGTGTATATATATATACATGTGCCTTTTATTTGTATATATACATCTATTTTCCCATCCAGGTGCAGCAGAGAGATTCACTTCCCCATTCCTTGGACATCTGCACAGGTTTCCATCACAGCCTCTAGCTGAGTCAGGTTACAGCATTTGCACTTCTCATTGAGGCTGCAAATAGCTACCAAGGTTCCACCACTCACCACCCTGATTCTGAAGCCAGCATTGGTCTGATCCCAAATTTCAGGGAGATGAACTTCACTTTCTGACATACAAAAAAAAAAAAAAAAAAACAAACCCAAAAAAAACCCCAAACAAACAAAACAAAAAAACCCCTCATATGGAGCCACTAGATGGCACTTTCAAAGCATGATTTTGCACTTTCTGTCCAGCTAGTTACTATTCTGGGTCTGAATTCCAAAGTGTAAACCTTCAGATTTATTTTATCTATTTGCTAAACAATAAATGCTGCCCTCTGAAACTTACAGTGATTGCCCTTAGCAACAGACATATTCAAAAGGTAGAACAAGCAGACCTACTTTTTCACAAAGTGTGGAGTTTCTCCTCCTTTTCCGCATGCCATCATCCTCTCTGGAGTGCAAGGCCATCAGTATATAACTGTGGGCATACTTATTATGACAGCCCTTACATCTGTAGGGGGAGAAGCAACAAAAATTCACAACAGAAAAGGTACATGGTATAGCAGAAGCAGCAGTCTCCTTATCTAGAAACTACAAGAACCCAGATTTTCCAGCTGTGAGACTAGAAAATCCATTGTATTTTGAGTATATTTTGTATGCCTCTTTCCTCTTTTATCCCTTCTCAGGCATCCATTCTAGAGGAAGTGGATGAAGGAACCCAGTTTTAAAAAACAGAAAATGAAAAAACCTCTTTCAGGCAATAAGCTCTTCAGGGCAGGGCTGTCTTCCTCTTTATGTTTCTCTAGCTCTCAGCACCATGACAGTGCACATTCAGTGAGGTCTCAAAACTTTCCTGCAGATGATTTTATAAAAAATGATTTCATCATAGAGCTGCCCAAGATGTTGCTAATTACTATTAGAAGTTTAATGACTAATTCTTTTACTCCAGGGTAGAAAAGATGGAAATGTTATGATTGCAACAGAGGGTCACCACCTGCTTAGCCTCTTTGTAAGAGGATAAGATAACCTACAATAACCTTGCAGTACCAGACAAAAATAAATTGGTAGCTTGTGCACTGCTATTCAGAATTCAATGCCATGGACTGAAATTTTCTAGTTTTACTTTTACTCATTGCCTACTCCTGTCTACAAACAATCTGTCAGCAGACACTTTCAGTCCTTGAATCTTGTTAATTTTTAGAATTCTGGACACAAAATACATGGAATTGACTGGGGCTTAATGGCTCTGAGTGGTTTTGTTTTCATGTCACTAGAAAGACTGCTGTTATAAAAGCTGTGTTACCTCAAGTCTTGAAGCATTTTCTGCAGATGGAGTAAAATGGATCATCCATGGCCGTATCTGTAGTACAGTATGTATTTTGTTGTTTGAGATACTGGAAGCATAAAACTTGGAGGCAAAAGTTCCCATAGTTCAGACATGATGGTGAAGAAAAGGAAAAGAGGACAGCTGTGTTTGTGAACCAGGCAAAGCTTTGTTCCACTGAGCTAGCTTTTTGGATGGCATGCAGAAATCTTATTAACCATGCCAGTCTGCTCAATCTGCAAGGATTGGAAATTTTTGTTAGCAAGGAAGCATTTTGAGTGTCTTCCAGAGTATTTGCATTGTTCAAACATGTGGAAAGATAGGTTTTATGAAAATATATATGTCACACATACAAAAAAAAAAAAATTACTAAAAGAACCTCTTCAGGTGAAAAGTTGAACAAGTCAGCATCAAGAAATACCAGAATTAAGACTACCTATGGACCGTTAATTTAGTTCCTTTGAGTCTACATTTCTGGTAGTCTTTAATTTCATTATAATAGGGTGGTGGTATTTATTTCCATGACAACAGTTTTTTATTGAGAATATATAACAGAATATCATGTTATCTTGTCATCAATATATATTTTGTCTGCTGTCATTTGCCGTTATGGTCCTTACTTGTTGCACATTATATTAATCCTTCTAAGAATTGACTCACCAAACTTTTTGAAGTATTTGTGTTTTAAATAGCTAGGGGTTTCATAAATCATTTATTTTCATAAGATCTGTTGAAATAGAGGGTTAGTAAGACAAGAGATCTTACAGATTGGTTATGAAGCAGAGGTTAGAAACATTCCATTTGGCTGCTTAGCCAAAATTTCTACAACATGATTTTTGCATATTTACCATTATAGGTCAGTTTACATGGTCGGGCAGAACTCTCCTGGTATTCATGGAGTAAATGAAATACAACCCCTTTTTTTTCATGGGTTCTGAGTGACTCATTAGCATCAAGACTAGAAGAAGCAAACAATTTCAATGGAGAATTATACACATAATAATCTAATGTCTTTTCTCCTTTTCCAACCCTTTGCCTGATTTCCTAACGTGCATACGTGTGACAAAAGAGAGAAATGCAGACATAAAATCACATCTTCATTGCACAGCCTCAACAGTAAAATTGTCACAGGAAGGCTGGTATTTTCTTTGTGAATCAGCCCTAAAGGGAACTGCAGCATGATTCTTTGTCTGTAAAACAGCAATCCTCTGAAGTGACCTTTGGGTTAAGATACAGATTCCTTTACCTATTCAAAAAGAACCAATTTCGTTCACCAGTCTGTATTACATTCTTGTCCTTATTTATCTTTGCCTTATTTTCTGTAGTTCTAGATTCCTCAGCTACTAAGACTGCTTTTGAGTTTTTATATTGGATCCTTGCTTCTTTACCCCAAGTTTCTTTGCCTGAACTTTGCCTGATTTTCCTGTTCCCACTAACTTCTCCATTCAAGCTCCCTCCTACAATCCTACAAATGACTGCTAATCTGAGTCTCCAACACTAGGCTTCTTCAATCTCAATGACTCTGGCTTTACATTTATTTGTATCCTTCCCTGGATTTCTCAGGGTAAATACTCTAATTTATGCATAAAAGAGAACCATTGTTTCAGGATTTTCCAGGTATGTCCTGCACCTTGAGACAGTTGGTCTTTTGTGGCTTCTAAAGTCTTAGTTTTTAGTTAAACTATGTTCTACATGTGCAGAATTAGGACTCTAATTCAGTGTTCTGTACTTACTTCAAATTCATATTTGTCATTAATTTGTATCAACTGTCCTGACTGTCCCTATGAGTAAAGGAAACCTGAGGAGAGGAATCTTTGAACACAGAATGAGCTGGTGCCCTTGAGTCATCTCACCACTTCACATTGTTCAGGAGCTTAACCCTGGACTTTTTTTACACCTTGAATAGGACATAATACCAATTAAACCACACTGTCTAACTGTGAAGAGAAAGTACAAAGAGTTTGAGATGTCATTAATATGGAGAGGAATCTCTGTCAATGCCTATTTTACATCTGCAGCATTTTCATGCAGAGTTACTGATAATATTGTATATCTTTTCTATTTTGGAATTTTCTCAGTGGAAGTCATCAGACTCAGAGCAATGTCTTAAAATTACACCATCTACTTGTATTCTCCATTGTTATCTTCTCACCATTGTTTTTGCTGTCAAGACAGTTATTGTGCAATTTGATAATTGAATAAGACCTATGATAATTAACAAGAATAGGAGATGACACAGGATAATGCAGGAAAGACAAATGTCTAAGGAGCAAGGAGTCATTCTATACAAGGCACAAATTGCAATATCCCATATAATTTTTCTTTCTCCTGTCATATGATTCCTATAGGTAGAATTAAAAGATCAAATAAAATGACACAAAGAATCAAGTTTTAGGGGTCTTTTCCTCTGGAAGAGTAAAAATAGGCTTGTTTGCTTGTAGTTTTTTTGTTTGGGTTTTTTTTTTAAAAAGAAATAACTCACATATCACTTAGACAGTTGTATAAGAGGTCAAGTTAAAAAATGCTTTCCAGACTGAATGGCTGGAAATTTCTGAATTGCTCTGAAATTGTTCTCTCCAAATCAGTACCCTAGGTACTGAAATGTTCTGCTTATTCAAGCACAGAGTTTGAACAAACTACTATTAAGAAATACCACTACATAAAGGGTATGACTAGCATGTCTCACAGAAAATGCTTTGGTGTGCAAAATCGCTTAATTGTAGATGAAAGATTATTATCTTAGCATGAATAGCTATGACTCACAGTCTGACTAAGCAGAGTCTGAGTGAGAAACAAAAAGCAAATTCAGGGAAACTAGGTTTTATCTGCTAAGGAACAAGCTACTTTGGTTCAAGTTTTGTTTATATCATCAGGTTATTAGAGGACACAAAGCTCTAAAGATGTGGCTTGCATGTTCCAGCATATCTCCTGTTTCTTCTCTGGATATCTCTCTTTATTCATTTCACACACTACAAAAGGAATTACCACATCCACTCCAAGAGAAAAATTGTCAAGTAAACAACACACAAGCAAGGGCGAGGACTTCTCACAGCAGCTCTGGCATGTGCAGTACGTCAGACTGCTATCAGCCGTGGGGACAGCAGTGTCAGATCCCATGGAGGAAGGATTGCAGGAGTCGCCTCGCGCCCTTTGGGGGACCGCAGCTCCTCGGCCCGCTCCCGGGATCAGCACCAGGGACAGCGACAGCGCCCGCCCCGCCGCCCCCGCCCCGCTGGGAACCGAGAACTTTTTGTTTCTCTACATATGTATGGGCATATATACATATATATATAAGCAAAATGTGTCAGAAAGGCAAAAAAAATATTTTATACTTGAAATAAGTCTGGATTAAAAGCATTCTAGGAATCTTAAAAGTCCTTCGTCATTTCAGCTATTCAGTGGGATCCAGGCAATGTTCGTCTGATAGGGGTTTTTCTTCTTACAAGAAACAGTAACGAAAAAACACAGAAATCATATATACCAGTTAAATCCCCGACCATGCTGAGGTGAAGTATGGCTGAAGGGGCAAGGTCTGAGCAGAGGAGCTAAGATGATCAGGTATATTTGCATTTTGGAAACATGTATCTTTCACCATTTTGAGACTTGCCATAGGCTTAACAGCAGCTGCCAAAACTCCCGTGAAAAACTATTATACCAGAGAAAGGACAACCAAGGAAAACAGAAAATATATACAGAAGTGCAGCTATGAATGGCAAGTGTTAAAAGAAGAATCATCACCGTATGTGGAATTACTGAAGCATATCTGACCAGTCCCTTTAGGGTTCAGTAACTGTGATATTACCTCTGACTTGAGTAATTAAAAAGGAATAATAAAACTTCTGTTTTCCCTTTTAATATAATTTACTAATTATAAGCCTGTTTATATCTCCATTCTGAATATTATCCACAAAATTCTATATAGATAGAGATAGATTCTATATAGAAGAGAGTGTGGCTTTGACATAATTTATCCCAGTGACAGAATCTTACAAAAAGGACTTCCTGAAGTGTATTTAGGCTTTATAATTTTCAGTGTACAGTGACTGATCTTTCATTCTTATGAGCATTTATTTCCATGTCATATGACAAGCTAGTCATATTCATTTATTAAGTTAATGTTTATAGTGTGACAGTAAATTAGACACCTTATGTGAATGAAAAGAACAAAAGTATCACATATTTTGCATGTGAAGAGATGGGCAAATGTGTTTATTCTTCTAACTTCCAGCTAGAAGAAGAAAACTAGAGGAGAAAAAAGGGATGCAAATAACTCATCCTGCTGTTCTGTAATCACCTCAAATTAAGGGTGGACCTGACTGCACAGTCACCTGTGTGGGACGGACTCTTGTCCTTCCCCTGCAGTGGAAGCTGGATACAGTGATAAGTTTTCTAGGCACTGGCAAAGGTATGACAACACATAGAATAACTGATGAACTGTCAGCATGTAAGCAGACCTGCTGAGACTTGCACCTGGGAATATTCAGGTCAGTTTTGATCAATCCAGTAGAAGTTGCTGGGACTATTCAAGAACTGCTTTCACTTGGAACCATGGTCAGGGACTGCAAATGATCCATGAAACAAAACTGCTGCAAGAAAGCCTTGTCTACTCCAAGAAATTATTTGTACTTCTACCTCAGCATTGATTTTCTGTTTAACTCTCCACTCTCTAGGCAAGTAATAAATAAACTAGAATTTATTTCACACACTTTCCACTGGAGCCCCTGCACTGGACCCCCTTCTGCTCACCTGAGACTGGCTCCTTCAACCTTCATTTCAGCAGTTCCCACACCAATGCAAAGTGCCGAGTTATACAGTCTGATTTAAATAGCCTTTTACCAAACACCCCATTTAAAATTAATGGAAATGAAATGGAAATATTTTCATGTCCCAAGGGAGAGTTCCCAGACAGATTGATAATCTGCAAGGCAAATCTGTACCTTGAAAATTATCACTGTGACACACACACCTGAGACATAGCACAGATTACTATGCACTGCTAACTTTGGTGGCCTACTTGGGTAAGCATATGTTCCTCATGTATTACAAAAGCACATACATATAAACATACACACATATATATACACACAGGTACATACAGAAAATGTAGATATTCATGTATGTACCTCTTGTTAGGACATACATGGCAAAAGAAAAAAAAATAATATATCTTAAGAAGAGATTGTACAAATCAAGTATCTGCTCCAGACAGCTGTAAACTGTTGGCTTTTTGTACCTCTAGCCCAAAAGAGTAACCTGTTACCAAATAGTTACAGGGTCAAAAATGTTACCAGCCTGGAAAAAAAATAGGAGACAGAAAGTCACTGCTTGAAGTTGTAACGAACCCTGTGTCTTTCTGACATATGAAGGTAACGGGGAAGTTGATTAAGTTGCTGCCATTTCAGAATTTTACGCAACTGTGCCTGAAATAATTTGTTAAAGTCAGTTTTGTTGCATTTATAAAGAAAATTATTTCAGAGAACCACTGTATCATTAAAGTTGCCTGTTTTCATCGCTGTGTTGATCTGTATTCATTCATGCCCAAAGGCAGCAAAGCACTCAAATGTGTACATAATTTAAAACATGTCTCTAAGATCCCCAGGATCTTAATTCAAAATTAAAACTGGAAGTGGTTCAATGAATCAGTGCTTCCAACAAGAGACAACTCCTTTCTTCCTCCCAACCTTTTAAGAAGAAAACAAAGCCACTCCTCTTAAAATTCAGAAGGACATTAAAGTGACAATCAAATAAGAGTCAAAAAGAGCTTCAGTTAAGAAACCTGCCAAGCAAAGAGAAAGTCACTTGCAACTTAATGAAACAGCAGAAAAGAATCCTGAAGTCCATAAAGGAAGACTGATTTTGCAGAAAACAGGGATCATAAATGATGAGGCAAATTGTCCATGACACAAGATTATTTAGAGCAGTAAGAATTAGAGATTTTTTTTGACATTTCAGGGGTTATTTTAAGACATAAGGAAACACCAGATCTACCATAAACCAGTGTTGCCAAAATGTGAGATAAGGCATATCTGGAGAAATAACATGCAGGAATTTCTGGGTTCCTATAGGCATCTAGAAGAAGAGCTGGTTGTTCACATAAGTCCAGTTTCCACTGACACTGGAACTATTGAAATTTCTTTTAAAAATGTATTATCAAATATTTTCACATTTTATCTCATAAGTCATTGAAAGTTACCATGTCTAGCCTCTCCAGTGTCCAGTCCTGTGCTCCTCAAACCAAGTGAGATGTGGACGTTCTAGAAAGAATTCCATAAAAAGCCAAGATGATGGAGGGTGTGGAGCACCTCACAGATGAGGAGACGATGGGAGAGTTGGGACCACTCAAACAGGAGTGGAGAACACTCAAGGTAGGATCTCACTGATGTATTTAAATACCTGAAGGGAGGGTGGAAAGAAGAGAGAGCCAGGCCCTTTCCAGTGGTACCCAATGACAGAAGCAGGGCCAATGGGCACAAAGTGAAACTTGGCAGGTTCCCTCTAAACAGCAGGAAACAGTTTGCACTGTGAGGGTGACCAGGCCCTGTCACAGGTTTCCCAGAGAGGTTGTGGAGCCTCCACCCTTGGAGATACTCAAAAAGCTAATCATGGTCCCAGGCAGGTTCCTGTAGACAAACCTGACAGATTTGGGGTGTTGGACCAGATGATGTCCAGAGATCCCTTCCAACCTCAATTATTCTGCTATTTAGATCGTTAAATGAATTGTAGTGATTGAGTTTAACCTGAACTTGTTTGTATATACTGTAACAAAAAGATTTTCATTGAGACTTCTGGATGCGTTTGCCAAATGACAAACCACTAGACAGAAAAAGCAGGCACTGAAAATTACCAAGTCACAGACCAGGAATCCTGAAATCACATTTTACCTGAAACCATTTTCTATTATATTTTGCATCTTCTAGATGTTGACATTATGTCAAATTCAATCTTCAACTCTATCTCGGTATATAGGCAAAAGCACTGTTCAGTAAAGGTATTGGATCAAAAACAAAACTAAGATTTTCAACTTTCCTGTTGTTTTTCACAAACTCAAAGAAAGAAATCATATATCTCAGCACCTTTCAAAATCAGACACTCTGCCTCTGTGTTCATAAAAGGTTCTGTGCAACTTTCTCCTGTGGACAGGAATGTCTAGTCTTGCTGCCAGTTGAATCACATTCCTGGCCAGATTTATATTATTCAGTGTTTCCTAAACACTGGGGAAAATTGTAACTCAATTCCTTCTTTCAACTTACAATTTAAGGAGTGTCTTCAACAATGTTATTTTTAGTAAATGATCAGAAATTAGATAGGCAAGCACAAAAATAATTCATTAAATAAATGTCACTAATATGTTTTTACATAATATATTTTCAAGCTTATCTTATTAAATTAAAAAAAAAGAAAGAAAGAAAGAAAGAAAACAAAACAAGACAAAACCCCCAAATCCTTATTATTAGGCACATTGTTAAAACAATAAGGGAATGTATGAGGGGGTAATATTTTTTCCTAAGCTTATTCACTTACATAAACCATTTGGTTTCTGGGAGTTGTTTTTTAAATTATTTTTTTATCTCACAGTACTTTGCTGAACTATTACACTTTTTGTAAATGATCTTCAGGTCTCACCACCGATTTTAAAAATAATTGTCATTCAGCTGAATGTCTAAGCCTGGTACTTCCCATTGGCATGCACCCCAGCCCTGCTTGTTCCAGGTATTAAAACTGAAATAGCAGAAAGATTTCCCTCTCTGGGGGGACAAGCAACACAGCTGCCCAGGTGGTCAGTGGCCGCACTGGGGGCAGTGGCTGCCCCATGCCATCCCTGGTGGTTATGGCTTCCCAGTGGGAGCTGTTCCCTGCCTCTGTAGGGAGCATGTGTGGCCGAGGTCCAGACATCAGCATGTTTTGCTTCAAACATTCTGAGTATTGCTACAGGAAATGTGTGATCAGAGGAGAGGAGGCCCTCAGAGGTGGGCCAGCACTCCTCTGAGCCAAATTGTCGCTCTGCCTTGAGGCTCGTGTTCACTCCACCCCCCAATGCATCTCCTGGCGGAGGGCTGTGCAAAAAAACCATTAGAGGTAGGCACCAAGTATGAAAGGGAGTGGATTGAGCCCTCTCACTCTCCTCGCTTTCTTATTGTCTTGCAGCCCCAGCTCCTGACCATCCATATGACAAGACCAGCCACTGGGACCTAAGGACTGGTGATATTTGTTTTCTTCCCTTGCTTTGACCAGGCAAAGCACAGCTATCATATTCCACTCTGTGACCAGAGAATATTGGTGTGTTGTGGTAGCAGTGACAGATTCTCTGTCATCCAGTCCCTCTAGGACCCCTGAGGTTTCCCTCTGATCCCCTTAACACCATGGAACTCTGCTTGGAAACACTTCCAAATTCATCATGGTGAAGAAAGGTGACAATACAGCAACAGCAGACACCGCACAGAATGCCTGGAGACCCATGGGAACACGGGAGGTGGGGCTATTCTTTCTGTGCCCTATCTTCATTGTGTGGTAGGGGGACATTTTCCAGTTGGGGACAAATGCAGCTTCTCCTAGGAGAAGCCTCAGTGATGGGGTCAGTTTCTCAAATAAACCTGGTGCCAACAGAAGCTGAAGGGAAAGTCATCCCCCAGGCAGTGGGACAGGCCAACCAGGACAGTCTGCTCAGGGTGCTGCACATCTGAAGGACACCATTGGTTTGAGGACAATTGTTCTGACTTTATGAAATCACAGCTACCCTCCTGGTTCCAGGCACCAGCAGCACAATGCTCGCAGGATGAATCCTTGTTTTGGCTGAACCTTTCGACTCCTCAGGATGCAGCTCATCTGAACTGCCAGGCTAGAGACAGAGGGATCCCTGTCTGTCTGCAGGGGCTGAAGGGCTGGGACCAAAAGGAACAGAACCAAGATGAACTCCTGTGTTTTCAGAGATCCCCAGACATCCCCTCCCATCCACGCTCCCCACTCACCACTGCAGATCTCATCCAGCTTCTCCATGCTTCGGAGGTGCCATGCAGCCAGCCCTAGGCACAAAGTTTCATCAGCTCCTGCTCCCTAGCATGCTTCCAGTAGCCTGGCCCCTGGCCCTGCCTTCTCCCTGAACAGGGATGGCCTCAGGAACTACCAGCAGTCCAGGGGAGTGCAACTGAGCCACGTGGCCACCAAGCCCAGCTACAGTGGTGGCACAGGGAGGGCAGAGACCCTGCACACAGGAGGGACAGGACAGTGCAGCAGCAGAAGCAGGGGCCAGGCTGCCCAAAGGGGGTCTCCAGGAGCTGAGACTCACCAATGAACCTGACAGCCACCTCTCGTACAGTGGCCTGAGGGTCCTTGAGGTATGGCAGGCTCTGATGCAGGTACTCCTCAGCCCTGCTCTTGTCCTTTGCCAGCTGGAGAGAGGACGAGGGGATGGGCATGTCACACAGCCCCCCCAGTTGCCTGGGACAGTCCCTCCTGCCAGCACTCATCATTACCAAGAGCCCTCCCTCTCAATGGGTGCAGGGAAGGGAAAGACCCCTTGGGGCTCTGTTCTTGGAGACAGGAACAAGGGTGCAGCTCCAGGCTGTGGGCTCAGGGCTGCAGCAGGGCTGGAGGGGGCTTTGGGTGCAGGGCAACTCTCACCCAGCCTGCACCGTGGGGCTTGTCCTTACCAAGCACTTGCTGATCCTACGTGTCTGCTGGGTCTCCAGCAGGTGCTTGAGCTTCTTCCTCTTGAGGAGCTTGGCAGCAGCAAGGAGAGCTTCCCCAGAGGCCTGCACAACAGCAGAAGCTGTGAGATAGCACCATGGCTGGCAAAGGAGACATCTTGGCTTTGTTCCTGAGGTGATCCTGCCTTTAGGAAGCTGGGATATGCCCTCACCAAAGCATCTAGGGGTCCCTTGAGGACAGCCCTGAGGTACAGGGATGGAGTCTCAAAGCCCTGGCCTCGGACACATGCCAGGGACAGCAAAGAAACGTGTGGGAACACACCTATTCCAACTTTGGTGGCCATGGGTTGCTGCCAAGCACTGCTGGAGCAGGTAGGGCAGGTGCTGGAAATGGCCATGCCAGCTTCTCCACCCCTGCTCACACTGGTTCTGCAGGGACCTTTCCCACAGGCTGTGCTGGGGGAGCACTGCTCACTGCCAGCAGCCCACCCCTGTCTGTGTCACTGCTCAGCTTTGAAACCTGTACCTTGGCCACACCAGGGCTCTGGTCACTCATGTGAAAGAAGAGTGGGATCAGTACACTCCTTAGGTAGCTGTTGCTCCTCTTGCTGCTCCCCACCACTGCCTCTAGCTGATCTCTGAAGATGCAGATGGAGAGCTCTCGCAGCTGGCTGCACTCCTGGTAGGAAGGAAGATAGATAAGCTTTGGAAACAGCAGCTCCCTGCCCACTCTGATCGTGGCTGAGGTGAGGGGATATGATCTAGGGTCCGATTCCACAGTGGGGAGAAGTAGTGCTGGGCTGCAAGGCCCAGAAGCCACAAGAGCCCGCAGGAGTAGAACCTGCTCCGAGTATTGCTCACACAGCTGGGCTGCAGGGCAGCTGTCACTGCCCAGAGCCGGGCTCAGGGCCCCACATCAGCCTTACCGAGTCAAAGAGGAGTGGGAGGCTTTCCAGCAGCTGCCCGGTGATGGGGCTGCCCACAGCCTCCTCTAGGTTTTGAAACGTGGTGGGTTTGCCCTTCACATTTTTAAAGAACATCAGGCTCTTTATCTTGAGGTCTGCACTTCCAACCTGCAGGACCCCCATCATATCTGGCAGGAGGACATGCATTTTTCTTGCCTGTATGAAAGACAGTTTATTTTTTGTGAGAAGATTCCCACCTGGAAAACTCCTCAGGCAGCCACTAAGCCCCACCATGGCAGGGAGGGTGTTTGGAGGAGTCACCTCCCTGCCTGACACCCAAGCCAAGCCAAGCCAAGCCAAGCCAAGCCAAGCCAAGCCATCACATTGCCACAGCCCCAGAGTCCAGCTGCCAACGTGGCTGTCCCCAACACCACCCTGCTCACCATGTCACGCATTTCTGACAGCATGTGGAGGCCTCCGACCAGCAGGGAGGCTGTCACCATTCTAGGATGCCTCTGATTGCTCTTAGTGTCAGGCTTGTCACCCAAATCCTTGGATGGAAACTGTCTGGAGGATGGCTGCAGAAGTAACCACAGGAGTGAGATACACTGGCAGAGCCTGCAGGCTTCTGGCAGGGGATCAAGGCCTTTTCTGGTAACTCACAGCCATGTCAGGGATGCAGGTGCCCTCTGCAGTAGAGCTGGGAATGTTGGTCATGCAGAGGTGCTGGAGCAAGCTAACAAATGCCATTAATATCTTCTCTCGAATCTGGGGCTTGTGGAACATCTGACCCCACAGCTGCAGGGCAGAACTGCAAGGCAGAGCACTCTGTCAGCAGGGCTGCCTTGGCCGCAGCATGGTCTGGGCCAGCCCCATGGGGCTTGGCAGGCCAGGGGCCCTGCCAAGCAGGCAGGAGGGGATTGAGGTGGTGCTCCCCAGGAACAGCATGGTGGCTCTGGGCTGGCTCAGCCAGCTTTGGCTGCTGCAAGCCCTGACAACATATCAGGGCTGGAAATCTTGGTGGGATGGAGAACCCTGCTCCCTGCAGCATTCCTTTGGTCTGGAAGTCAGAGAGTCTCAAAGTCTCTCTCCCCACAGCAAACAAGCCCTGGGATTGTCAGGGCCAGTACCTGTCTCCTTGTGGAGCGATGTTCAGCAGTGTTGTGACTACTGCCTCAGGGTTCTTGTCAGCCATCTTCATAAGCAGGGAGTTGAAGCAGTGCCGAATTGCTAGTTTCTGGATGTCCTTCAGGCTGTCATAGATGCAGCTCACAATCTTTTGCACCTGGAGGGAACACAGGTGAAATTGGTGCTGCCACTGAAGTGCAGCTACATCCTCAGCTTCCCTTTCCATCCTTCTCTGCTGCCTCACAGTGGCTTCAGGCGCCTGAGACACCTGGGATGGGAGGGAGGGATGGAGAGAGGAACAAGGCTTGACAGGGCTGAAGGGCAGGGCAATCCAACCACAGGCCACTTACATCTGTCAGCCAGAAGTCCGGGTCTCCCATGGCTACTTTCAGAATGTGTTTTGCCACCGTCTTGTCAAAGACTGAGGTTTCTGTCATTACCTCCATGGCCGCAAGGATGATGTGTGTCCTCTCACAAGGTGTGAGGTACCTTTCAAAGGGCTATGCCAGGAAGGAAGGGAGCAGAGACATGTCATACCAAGCACCCTGATGGTGCTGCTTAGCTGGGTAGAGTGAGCTGTCACAGGTTGCTGGCCCTACAGAGAGCCAGGGCTCACTGGTGGACAGGAGGGCTGGAGCTGCTGCTGGCACACCAGAGTGCCACCCTCAGCTAGTCCCTGCTTGGGGGACAGCAGGAGCTTTCTCATCAGTGAGGCCTCATCAGCACCTGTGATTCTGGGTCCCTTTGCTCTCACAAGTGCCCTGCCCATGGCACAGACAAGAGTGCCAGCAAAGGAGGAGCTCATTACCTTGATATTGCGCAGGTTGACATAACGCAGCAAGGAGGTGGTGTCACCTTCTCCATGGAGCTGTGTGTTATCCTTGAGCCTGGACCTGCCTAAACAGCAGGACAGACACAGAAGTCAGTAAGACAGAGCAGCTTTGCCAGCATTCTGGAGGGTGTCATGCTGGGGTTCACAGGTCAGCAGGGTTGAAGATAGTGAAAGGAGGGAGGAAGGAGAGCAGCAGAGGAAAGATCTTGGATATGAGGAGAGCACTTGGTTTCAGTAGCAAATGACTGCTGGATGATACAGGAAGCATCCAGAGGAGCAAAAATGGTCAAGCAGAGAGGCAGAGCTTTGAGGAGATGTCTGTGTGGAGGGGAATGAAGTCCACCACAATGTCCCTTATCATTTTGCTCACAGATGAATTCACTGAGGTAATGAAGAGTGCTCAAAGCCATTTCCTTTTCTCTGGAGGAAGTTTGTAAAAGGAGAAGACGTCCCAGCAGCTGTCCAAGGATTGAGATCTGGATGTCTTCATAGCAGATAGTGCAGTCCTTTCTAATAAAGAGGTCCCAGTCCTGTGTGAGGGAGGCAGAAGAGCAGCAGGGCTGACAGTAGGCAGCTGGTGCTGAGGCCCCACACCCGAGTGTGTCCAGGGCTGGATCCCTGATGAGTGCAGGATTTACAGAGCTATCATCCCAGAGCAGTCAGCTGGGCAGCAGCCCCAGCAAGAGGGTGCCATGGCCTTACCTTCTGTGTGGAATAGTGGTACAGGAAATGGCTCAGCATTTCAATCCTCCCCAAGGCTCTTGACCACACTTCCTGTATCTCAGAACTGGTGAAGTCCAGCAGCACCTGGGCAGAGAGAAGCTGCCAGTGAGCCCTGGAGCAAACACCCACTTCAGCAGCAGCAGGGCAGCTCCAGCCCTGCACAGGTTTTGCACAATCCCTCAAGGCTTCCTCTGACCTCGAGCAAAGCCTACAGGAAGGTGCCTGCCCCTGAGCTCCCTTGCGAGTCTGGGGCAAAGGCCCTGGGCCAACCAATTGACCATGCAGGAAGACAGGTGCCACCTTCTGTGCTCCTGAAGGAGCCTGGTGACAGCCTGGGGACAGCCCCTGTTTCCCCATGGAAGGTGGGCACTGTCCTGCGAGGCACTGGTCTTGAGGAGCACTCACCCATGAGTGGGCAACACCTCCCTCTCAGGGTGAGGAGCAGCTCTGGGACCCCCACCTTTTGCACAGGCCATACCTGCAAGATGTTCTGCAGCTCCTCGCTGATTTTGGAGGGAGAAGAGCTGAGCACTATTGCCCTCAGCATGGAGTCCATGCTTCTCAGGGTCTGCAAGGAGGTCAGAGAGTGGTGGCAGTGATTCTTGACCTGATTTGAGACTGATCTTTGTTGCCAGTGTCAGAGGAGGATGCCCATGCTGCCCGGGAGAGACCTAGGAGCTGGCAGTCTGCTGCAGACAGAGCAGCCTGCAGCAATGGACATGGCTGGGCCCTGAGAAGGGGATGGCAGGACTAGGGCAGGAAAGCAAAGCTGAGACCCTACCCTGCCTTGGATCTCCGGTCATGGGGCAACACAGGGTGGCCAAGAAGCAGCCCAGAGGGACTGGGAGCTTCCACAGCTCAACCAGAACTTACATTCTTTAAGAGGCGTTTTTGATGTCTGTTTAAATGAGCGCGTGGAGGAAGCCAGAAGACAGTTCTGAAGCATGTCTCTAGGAGGCTTCTCTTTTTGTCTACCAGCACCACTTCCACTGTCTTGCTGAAAGAAAAAGCCTATCTAGACACAGGGGGCAGTGCCTTGGGGCCTTGTGCAGAGGGATGCTGTCCTCTGGGGAAGGGTCCTTGGGAGGGATGGGCAGGTACCTCAACATTTCAATGGTGAGCATGGCCACCTGCCGCAACTCTGTGCTCAGCTGGTACCAGGGCTCATCTTCCAGCAGCACCTGCAGAGCACAACAGAGCTGCCACCCAGTGCCACCAGACCCTAGCTCTGCCCAAGTGCTGCTCTCACAGGGTGCCAGTGCTGGGGGCCTTTCCCTCTTCCCCTGAGCACTGTGTGTCCCCTCACCTGGATCCTCTCTACCAGGCTGTATCTGCGGCAGAAGTCAATCAGGCGCCGTGATGAGCCAAAGAATGCGGTGTTCATGCACAGATCCATGATTTTGTAAAGAAAGGTGATCTTGCTTCTCACATCCTGGCAGCCAGGTTTGTTTGATAGACAAAGAGAGAGCATGAGAAGGGGGGATAAATGGCCAACAGGGCTGGAGTTCTGAGGGGCAGCACCATGTGGAAGCAGCAGCCCTGTCCAGCCAGGACACCGCCAGCAGCCCAGCCTCTGCCAGAAGGTGCTGGAACAGTCACTATCCAGCTGGCCACTGTTACCTGACCAAGGTCACTAGCAAGGATCTGGATGGAGTCCAGAACTTCCTCTTCCTCTCTGGACATTTGTAGCCAGCTGGCATCTAAAAGAGGGGTAAAGCAGGGAGGGCTACTGAAGGTCTGGCAACAGGAGAGAGCAGAGGAAGATCTGCTCTCTGCCCAGTCCCCCACGAGTTCCCCTGGCATGGCCTTCCCATGTAGCTCCCAGCTGAAGGGTTCCCAGCAGAGGAGCTGCCATGCTGGAGTGCAGCAAAGTGCCAGTGCCCGAGGCTGAGGAATGTGCTGGCAGACAGATGGAAAAGTTCAACGCTCCACAGCATTGCTGCCTCCCACCAGCCAGCTGCCCTTCACTGCCCACACCATGGAGCAGGAGCTGGGGCCCCTCCTTGGGAGAGGCTGTGCTGGGACAACCCTGAGTGGCCCCAGCACTCAGGCATCACACCCATCCTCCAGGACCCTCGCTGCCAGCATGCCAGGGAAACATGGTCCTGGCATTGTGCAGGATGTGCTGGCAGCCCCAGCCATGCCCAGTCCAACAGGGCTCTCTCACTCACTCACTTGCTCACTCACCTGTCTGCAGTGGATCCACCACAATCATCTGGCAGGGCTCTGCTGGAGAGCTGTTTTTCTGGGGAGCACCATCCTCCACCCAGGCCATCCTGAGCAGGGTAGGGCGTGCCTCCTCCATTCTGCAGGAGAAAAAATGAAACATGGGAAAGGGACAAGTGAGAAGCTTTGCGGAAAGACCTCAGCATGACAGGGACTGCTGAGACAGCAGGGAAAGTTGGGCTAAGGAGCTTGCAAGCTCCTTACCTCGAGCTCTAGGATCTCATCCTATCCCATCATCCTGGTGGACACGGCAGCTGTACTGACCCGATATGCTCTGGTGGGGTGTCACAAAGGGACCCTCTGTGACCTACACCTGCCCCTAGCACTGTTGCAGTGTTTGCAGACATGGAACCAGCCCCTAGCTGTGGGTGCTGGCAATGAAGAAAATCATGCTGTGTTTTGACATCATATATTTTCAAGTTAATCTTATTTTGAAAAAACATAAAACAAACAAAAAAACCCACCAAACAAAAACCCACAAAACTTTATTATTATATAGTTTAAAAAAATAAAAGACTGTATAGGGGTAACATTGGGAGTTTCTTCCTAAGCTTATTCAGCCACAAAAATCCTTGTGTCTCTGAGATTTGCTTTTTCTAAACTCACAGTGGTTTACTGAACTGTTATTCTTCTTGTAAACAATACTGAGGTCTTACTACTGATTTTAAAAATAATTACAATTTAAGTAAATGCCTAAGCCTAGTACTTCCCATTGGCATGGACTCAAGCTTTGCATATTCCAGATATTATAACTAAGATGATAAAAAGATTTCCTTCTCTGAGATGAACATATTCTTATACTGTAGGTGATCATTTTAAGCTCCTCCTGAGGGCTGCAAGTTCTGGTACTAGAGGTATTGCAGCATTTTATTACCTCTGTATACCAAAAATGCTGCAGTATTTTACCTACCAAAAAATGACAAACAGTATGCATTAATGAAGGTGCTAAGTCTCCCTGAAGGGTAACTGCTCTTCCCTGCAAATTATTATGTTGCCTTGGCTTAATGTATCATCACAGCACCATTGGATAGTTCTGGTTGGAGTGGTCATCTAGTCCAACTCACTCATCAAATGCAAGGCAACAGTATGAGCTCAGAACTCTAGAAATCCTGAAGAGTTCACAAAGACATTGTACATCTGCCATGAGCTGAAAAGGTTTATCTTTCTGTGATTACACAGGCCCTGATGGTCTTTGGCTGTCCCTGTGACATGGATAACAGTGGGGGCCTGGACTCTAGTTTGCCTTGCTGTGAAGCTATTTCACAGCAAAGGAGAAGAGCTGTCTGGACACTGTTCAGTTACATGATATTTAAGCAATTAACTTAGTTTGACAAAAGGCAAAAGTAACTAGTACATCTATTTTTATTTTTTCCAGTTAGTTTATTGATATTTTCAGTAGATTTCACAGATCTAAAATATTGTATAAGAATTACTTCATTTTACTTGTTTACCTATATATTTATCCTTCCTTAAAAGTGTTACAATATATTTAAAGTCCTCTTTGGTACATTTATTGCCCTTCCACTGACAGGCATAATTCCCTGCTATCATTAATGGGATAAAAATAATCTCAAGAGGACTTCATAATGTTGCAGTGATAACAAAGAAATACTTTTTTAATTGTCCTGTAGTTTGTTTCTAGACTTGTTCTTCCTGAGGAATACTCCATTGTCTTTGCCTTTCAGAAGGAAAGGGACCCCTTCTAAGATTACATGGGAGATAAAGGACAGAGATGGGGCTCACCAGCTCAAGCTACTTCCTCATGGGGAGAGCAAGGCAATTAGTATCTACAATACAGCTGAAGAAGGGTCTGGCAGAGAAAGATCCATCTTTGAGAACATGGGAAAGGTTTTGGATGGAGCCTGGCACAAACTTTCAAGGGAAAGCCTGCTCACTGTGTGTGTGTCAGCCCTGTCAGTCCCTACAGAGCAAGCAGGGCAGACGGAGATGGTGCCCTGGCAAGGTAAGCCCAGGACAATGCCGTTCCCTGGGTGATCTTGGGGACCTTATTGTGTATGGAGATCTCCACTGGATCTCAGCTGCCAAGAGTTAGCCCATGCATGACTTTGGTTATGTGCTGCAATAGCAGGAATTTATCACTTCATCACCCTTGTTATTACTACGATTATTACTGTGATAGAAACAGAGCTGTAGCTAGTGGTCTGAGAACAGTGTTTGTTTTACTTCAGGTGCAAAGGATGTGTTCGCTGTAACTAGAAGTGACTGGCTCAAAATGTCGGGTCCGGCTGTCTGTCTCTGCCCCGACACGGGTAGAGTGGTTCTTTGGTGGCACGCGATGCAAAGGACGAGTCTGGACTCTTCAGTTTTTCGGTCTTCAGGTTGTTTATTATTTCTTATCTACAAAATTTTTCTGTCTGCCCAACAGAGGTCTGATCTGCAAGCAGTCACAGGCACTCTCTGACCACCCACGGGGCGGTCATGTCTTTTTATACTAAAACCTACGTATACAATATTTACCTTTATTTCCCAATGCTTTTCGCCCATGTTAGCAAGTGCACCTTCACCATAAACCAATCTCTAAGTGCCAACATCATCACAGGAGATGGAGGACAAGAAGAAGAAAGAAGAAGGACAAGACACGCCCTGATCCCTCCATCTTGTCTCCATAACCCCCCTGTACCAAAAACCTTAAAGTCTATATCTCACCCTCTAAATGTGTCTCTTTTACACCTTTTACTCTAAAGTGATTCTCTTGTCCTCAGACTCTTGTTACTTCTGTGGATGGATCAAAATCAAGCCACCAAACACTCTTGGCAACATTCCAGGGTTTTCGAGACCCCCAAGGGTTCTCCTGGCATCTCTGGACATCGGGAACGATGTGCTGAGATCCCACACAAAAGTCTTTAAAGACTTCATTTATCAAGAGACTGATGAGTGTGTTCTGCCTTTTGCTTTGGTTCCTCCAAAATACAGAACAAGTCTCAGTTCCATAGTCAAAATAACTCTGGAGACTGAAACTAAAGTCATAGCATTTAACTTCCCTGTGTGGCCCTGACTTACTACAAAAAGTCACCACTGAAACAACACAGGGCTATCCAACCTAGGAAAAGCAACATAGGATTTCATACACAAAAAAATTCTAGAAACTCACTTCCTGCTGAGATTACTTAAGATCATACCTCACTCCAAACTAAATGCACAAGATATTTCCTTGATATTTAATTTTTCCACAATTAGTTCTTACAATGAAAGCACCACCACACCAGAAATCCTCTCTATGCCATGCAGACAAATTCACAAAACAACCAAAGTCCTTCTCCCACAAACTGGGAATTAGTTTTGTCCTATATTTGGAAATGCTCGCTATGCTAGTGAAGGTGTCTATGTGGATAGGCAGACTGGAGAAGGTGTGTTTTGGGTGAGGAGACAGACTGGACCAAGGCTGTAGCTGTTCAGAAAGTTTAACACTTATCTTCCAGTTCACTTACCCTGTAGATTAATGTGCCGCTGCCTGAACTTCTTGTAGATCATAACATGGCAGCAGAGGAAACCTGCTGTGAAGTTCCTGGAGTGGCAAGCTGACTGACAGCAAATAAAACATCTTTGTGGTTTCTTTTCCCTTTTCCCTAAATTAATTTAAACTAATTTGCCTAGTTTTCACTGTTGCTTTTTCCTTCATGTCTTCCTTACAGGAAGATAAGCAGGCAACTTTCTTACTTTATCAATTTGTAAATATGGAAATTAGATATACATATATTTTTTACAACTTGGTACACGCAAGGGAAGTGTATATCAAGTAATGCTTAAATGAACCAAGTTCAGCCTATCAGTTCTTTAGTTGCTTGCTTTCCTTGTTGCATGTTTCCTCCCTTTACCACTAGAAAAGAATGGGAGAGTGTGCTAGTTTGGGATATATGGAAACTCTCTGAAGACTGGAGCAGTGCTTTTCAAAGGGCCAGGTCATGCCAGTTTGCCTGGTAAGAAGGGCATGCATTTACATTATAAAGCAGAGCAAGCATCTAACAATACATGAAACATTAGGGGGTTGCAAGACAGTATTACTCATTTGCTTTAAAAATTGAGTTTGTTTGAAAATATTAAAGGACTAAGGTGGAAAACTCGTCCCACTGGAATCAGTCTGTTCCCTGCTCTTTCTGTAGAGCCAGAACTTCATCCTAGATCTCTAGGAGGCAAAGCCTCTCTCTCTATAGCTGCAAATGAAAGTCCTTCTCATTTCCCTTAATTTACCTACAACTACAAAGAAGTATGGTTACCCTAATTGGGATCTGTATTTGAATCCAAGTATAAATTTCAGTTCTAGAGCCACTGCAAATTTAAATTTTCAGAAGATAGGCTTTGCCTAGTCTCTGAATATTTTTCTTAACTCTTCATGGACACATTAGTTTTTACCAAGAGTGAACCAAGTGGTTCCAGCTTTTTCCTTGGAACCTGCCTTAGCCCAAGGCTGTATTTACTGCCTAGGGTTAGGGTTAAGCCTAGGGTAGGGTTTTGAAACCACAAAGCCCAGAGCTCCAGGTACAGTGCAGCTGCAAAAAGCATCCCAAGGGCAACACAAAACTGCCACAACGTGGCTTCCACCACAGCTTTTTCCTTGGAACCTACCTGAGCCTAAATTTCTGGCTGGCTGCTGAAATTCCATATTGCACAGGATGCCTCACAGAGCCAAGCTGGCACCAGTGCCAACTCGGGCTGGTTTGACAGTGCCAAGTGGCTCCTGCAATATGCCATCAGGAACCTGGAATGGTGAATTTTGTTTGCCAGGGAAAAGGGTTCTTCTCCTACTGGGTTGGGAGAAGAATTAATAAATATCAAAGACAGAAAAATGTTCATATTTTATTTATTATTCTGCAATTCTGCAATTGTCAGTAGGACAACCATGTAGTCACACCTAGGAATAGCAAATAATACTTATCTGTCAGATGTTTAGAAATGAAATAATTTTTTTATGCTCTAAATTTATTCCAGATACAAAAGACAGTATCTTGCATTTGAACTGCATCTAACTGAAAGTGATATGGCCCATTAATGTTTCTTAGACAGCCTCTCTCTGAAACATTAGAAGGTTATTATGGTTTATATATAAAAGTACTTTCTTTTTCTATTTATTTCCCTCCCCATCAACCTGCTTTTAGGCCAGCCTAGTACTTGTGATACATAAAATCATAAGGCATGTAGGAGTTATTGCAAAGTGTACTATCACTGGGCAACCACTGCTGTAGAACTGCCTTTCACAGAAGCCCTTCTTATCTTTTTTCCCATCTTTCAGGTACCAGAATATCAGCTTGAAACCTATTTCATCTCATCAGTGATGTCCCTGCTCCAGAGTTACCAATCAGTACTCACTTTATAGTTCACAGGTCGTCTCAGACCCAGCAGACTCTGAAAGATCCTCTGGCTGCTCAGACATGTGGCAAATAATCAGAATCCTTGAACAACACACATAATTACACAGCATATAGCAGTTGCCATGTTCTTTTGTTCCCTTCATTAAATATTATCCTTTTTCTTTATCAGATACCTGTTACCAGGGATTAGGCAGACCAGTTAGTTGGTCTTCAACAGTTTTGGGTTTGTGTGGCTCCAAAAGAGAAAGACTTTTAACACATGTTTGAAAGTTCTTACTTGCATTAAAAAGTCCACATAAATGTCTACATGAAGAAAAAGGTAAAGTTTGTCCTCAAGGTGGAAAAGCCAATATTTTCCATTGCCTCATATCTCAACTTTAATACTAAATATCAGTTATTTAATTAGTACATAACCATCTCACCCTTGTTCAAATGTCTTGTTCACTTGCAAATGAGTATTCTCAATAGTGACATTTCAATACAAGTAGACAATTACTTTACCTTTTGAAAATGTTATTTTTAGGATAAATTTCAGTCCAAACACCACCTCTATGCAACTGAAAATCTCTTTTACCACCTTCCACTAATTTAATGCATTGAGACACATCATTGCTCATTAAGTATCTGTACCAGCCACTGGGACAGGAGGCTGGGATGGATTACAGGTGTGGCTTACAGTCAGCAGCAGCCAGTCCTAAATCCACACCATTCCTGAGCAGATACACCTTTTCTATGCCTCTTTTTTTGTGTGTTTTTGTTGCAGTTGTTGCTGTTGGTTTGGGTTTGTTTTGGGTGGGGGGAGAGTTGTTAATGCATTGGTTTCCAGCTGCATCTCTTCTCTGTTCAGGCTGTATAAGAAAAGTCAGCAAAAGTGGGATTAATGCAGGATTTATCCCAGTGCTGGTGCTCCGAAGGGATGCTAACAGGCTCAATACCTTCTAGACCTCACCACTGTAACAAAAATGCCTTTAAAAATTCCTATACCTGCTCACTCATGGAAACACCTTTCCCAAAAATGAGTCTTCCTGGTTCCAGCAGGACTGAGTATTCAAGCACTGAGAAGACCACAAAATCCAGGCTTAAGGAATATTCAGTGATTTTCAGCAGCATTACATGAATGACTAGGACTACCAAAAACTGCCTACTCCTAAGGTTGCTGTTTCTGCACAGATAACTTAGGAAGGACACAAAGCACTTGGGCAATCTCACTGTATCAGCCAAAGGACAGGATTCAAATATACACCCACATGATAGGCAGAAACACTGCAGTGTTGAGATTATTTTACTCATTACTCTAAAAATTAAGGGAATTATTATTACTATTACTAGCCCTGACTGTGGCCTTTGCAAAACATTTTCTAATGTTTGTTTTTCAGAGGACCACAATCTTCCTGATGTCATATACTCTGTACCACATGCAGTTTCAGGCAACTCATTTACAGCACCAATCCTTTAATTCTGCTTTAGTCAAGATTATATAGGAGGTACAGGAGAGACTGAGAAGGTGAGCATATGCTATTGAACAAGGTCATTTTGAGTTTGGGCCTACATCACTGATATCAATGGTGCCGGAAATGTCTTTAAAGCAAACAATTTTTTTAAGTGATTTTTAGGGATCCACAATGAAAATATTTTTACCTTATTTTTCCCTTTTTGGAAATAGCCAACATCCTTGCTGTGAAACAGCACCTTATTCTTACTCCTGGAACTGCAATACTTGGAGTCCACTGCATGATGGCATGCAGAAAATGCCTTTCCCTAAAAGGCTGTCAGGATCTTTTCTTGGGTGACCATGAACTGGAGAAGCAAAAAACTGTTTGATACATTAGTCAGATGGCCTGTAATCAAAGTTATACTCTTGATCCTGAAGATGTCTAACTAAAAGCATGCAAGTGGAACACTATGGGCAAACCTCCAGCTTTAAAGCAGTTCCTGATTTGTGTTGGAAATAACTATTAAGTGGTATGAATCAAGATTATCAAATAGCAAAACACAATAGCAAAACAATCCTCTGACAAACCAAGAAATATTGAGCAAAATGAGGGGCTTTATTTGGAGTGCTTTGTCACTTTCATAGTGATGAAGGGAATGTGGGATCTCAAGAGTGGATGGCAGTTCAGGGAGGCGAGTTAAGGTTTGCTTCAAAATTCTACATAAATCAGTTTTCAAGCAAAAAGGCTTATCCTGCAAAGATTTCATTGTTTGCTCAGGGTCCCCCAGAGACTAGGAGGTAAGAAAGGATTTCTTGGTCCCAAAGACAATAGAGTGTGGCTGGCACAACAAATCAGTTTCAGTACTCAAAATAACTGGGATGAAGAACAAATAGAAATAAAATTATAGCAGAAAGTAATGTCTTCCAAAACTTTATCTTCCAATACTATGCAACTGACTTTACTGCAAAAGGCCTTGCCAAAAATCTGATAGTGGCTAAAGAACTCCAGATGATTTCACAGCCTATTTTTTTTACTATGATTACAAAAAGAGGCTTGCCATACAATCCAGTAATATCCTCAGCTACTACTTTCTAAGCTTCTCCCTTCCTGCTAGTCACGGTTGTTGTAAAAATTAACTAGAAATAGATTTTTTTATTATTCCTCCAGAACTAAAAAATAAATAGAAGTTTCATAATTCATGATAATTGTGGCTTAAAAAACTCTCCAAAGATTCATCCTAACTGCATAGTGAACTTGTATCAAAGTCTGTTGCCATTAACTGCTCTTTTCTGGAAGTGAATGATCTCAGATGTTTTCAAGTGCCTTGGCAGGAGGTAAGGGTGAGCAGGGCCAAGGAGGCTCCTCAAGAAGACTGGGCTTTATTGTAATACACAGCACACACAGCCTGCATCATCAATAGTGGAACTTGGGTACCAGTTTTAGGTCCCAGTGTGGTACCAATACACGTGACAGTGCACCTGTCATGCGCCAACATAGTAAGAAGCAGCATTTAAATTTTTTTTTTTACTTCTTCAAATACTATCTCCAGTTTGCTGCAAAGCCCAGCAGGACATTCATGTCTGGAGGAAAGCTGGCAGGCAGATACCCTGATGCTAAGGCCTAATAGCAGCTTCTGAGGGAAATACATAACTGCAGTCTTCCTGTGAATTATGTGGATATCTGGGATGTGGCTGGGACAAAGGGAAGCGTCATGTCCCTGCTACAAGCAGAGTCCTTCTTACCCCTGGAGCAGATGCACATGGCACTGTGCAACACTCAGAGCTCAACGAGGTGTGATGAGAGTTGCTAACAGAAGGTGTTTCCAAAGTTTCCAGCAGAAAGGGGAAGCCTTGTTTCTAGGAGTCACTTTTTGTTTCCAGACACGGAGTAGAGGAAAGAAAGATCTTCATATATATTTCTGGAGACCAGAAATATAAAACTAAAACTCACCAAAACATTAAGAGAGTTCAAGATCCAAGTCTGAGTTTGACTTTAAGATAAAGATATTTCAAATACTAAAATTAAAGGACAGTAAAGCAGGCAGATGTCAGAAAATCTGTTCCAAAAATGACCTTAAGAAGAGGAATAAGCCAAGAGTGTCATACGCGGGTGAATAGGGGGTAGGGGTGGAAAGCAAACTTACAAACCTCTCACTAAGTATATATAAAAATAACTAAAGAAAGTTGATGCACTGTCGATGTCAAGCAAGATATAACTGAACTTTTATGCAGCCTCTGCACATTAGTGCAGAGCTCAAGGCACTGCCTGCTATTTTACATCCTCTGGAACAGGTGAACAGAGAACTGAAAATAGTTCTTACTTGACTTCTGAATATAAGTAAAATGCCCACAGATGTAAAAAGAGCCTAATTCAAACAACAGTAGGAAATCTTTGCTTGCTGGGAACTTGAAAGTACTAATTCAGCTAGTAGCCTGTAATTGCCCTCATAACACTTCCCACATGTACCTATAAGAAATCAAATGAGTTTTATATTACTGACATTTGTGATTACTGACACCTCCTGAACTTGCTCCTCAGGTGTAGAATTCTCAGCCATTCATCACTGCATCAACAAGTGGTGATGGTTTACTCTCATATCTAACAGTTATATCCACCAGAAAGCCTGATCTGCCTTGGCAGGTTGTGTTTATAGAATGAATTTTTATGGTCTTTTAAAAGTGACTCCTGAAATATTAGCCATTTTTTAGCTTCCGCTGCCAATTGTTCTCATAACTGGTTGTGCCTCTTCACCCTTCCATCTTGAATGGAAGGGCAATACCCACTAATATGCAAGCAAGTCTCACCCTCTGCTCAAGAGCACCAACAGTTCTTGAGTGTCCTCCCTACCCCTTGCCAGAAATATGGCATAGCTTAATTGCAACACAGTGATGAGCTTTCTGAGACAAGTGCCCCAATGATGCTCAATCCAGCTTCACTAATTTTATCCTTTCCAAAGCTCTCAATCACACAGCCCCACATGTGTGCAATACAAGCAACTTGGTCCCATTCAAACATTCCTACATTTGCTAGTCTTAAGGCCTAGGAAAAATGAGCTTTGGCAAGAATATTTCCCATCTCCCAAGACTAGTTCCTCACCACCCACAATTCTGAGATCACCATGAATGATCTGGGGTTCAAAATGGAAGGAATTTTCTCTTAATCACTACCTGCCACAGATCATAGTTGTTCAAACTTTATCTATACCTACCAGATGACCAATCCTGTGATGTCATCTGACAACTGGGCAATTTGGTGCAGACTCTGGACCTGAACACTAGGAACCACTCCAGAAGGTGTGGCAGTACCCAGACATCCATCCCAAATGCTGGAATAGAGGATGACATCACAGGTAGATAAAAGTAACCAACTCTGGATCCCTCAAATTGCCAAAGCAAAGATTTGTGGGTACCTGGCTTTCCCATTAACTTGGCCTGCTAAGTACATCAGTCATGGGATAGTAGTTCAGGATGCTTATTGTGTCAAATGGCTTCAACAGAGCCTGCTCACCCTGCTTTTACAACCTGTTCAGTTTTCCCAGTAGAGGCAGCTTAGATATTCCAGCCCATGGGTCCATATATAGGCATACCAAGGTATTTTTCTGGAATGATCTGGATCAATCATATTGAGGGATGTGCCATTTATTGCCTACACCAGACAGCCACTGTTCACATAGGGGTCCTTTGCAGGCTGGATGTGGCACTTCTTCTGTGTTTTGAGGTATCAAATCATAAGGGACCTATAAAATTTCTGGAAAAAAAATTTGCATTCCATCCCAAGATTTTCTTAATAGAAAGTCATCTGCAAAGGCCAGTTATGCCCATTGCATTCCATCCCAAGATTATCTTAATAGAAAGTCATCTGCAAAGGCCAGTTATATCAAATGTGTCTAACAATGCTGGGACTTATCCCCTTCCTCCTCCAACTTGCACAGCAGAGGGTCCACAGACAAGAATACATTGGGCAACATTAGATTATAATCTCTAATAGCAACCTGAAAGAAATGGAGGCTGTAATGTTTCCAGGCTATAGATAAGTGCATTCCTCCTACTCTCCTCCATACACACCCCTCTAATAATTTTCCAGAAAAACTGACATTGCTAGATCAATTATAGCTATTTTGAAACACGTGCTAAATGCTGTGGAACAGATACACAGATGAAAAAAGAGTTAGAGAGGTTTAAAGATTTTCCTGCTATTTCCTAAACGTAAATATTTATAGCAACATTTTAAAATTGAACTGAATTTAATAATAAAGTTCTAAAAATAAAACAATAAGAAAAAGAAATGTTGGATTATGTTTTTAAACTCTTTAGCTCAGCCAAGAAACCAAGCACTATCCCAGTTCTACCCTTGGCTGCTTGTAAAAAACTTTCCAGTACTTTGCTTTCATAGGAGAAAAAAAAGAACAACCACATTACTCTTGGCCCAATTAAAAAATAAATAAATAAAATCTGCAACATTTTAAAAAAGATAAATCTAAGCTGCCTGAGCTTAATGGTGAGCCTGGCCCCAGAGGACCTAAGGGATTTTTTTAAGTGAAAGAAACAGCTGGGAATGCAGGTAGGAATCCAAAAGCCCCTAGGGCTGGTTCACAAAGAAGAGTAGTGGCCAGATGTGCTTTTATTATTTTGTGTCCTGCAAGAGACAAATGCTATAAGAGGTAAAAGGGCAGTTTGAGTAGAGTTCTCTCTGGCATAGACAGATGCCATGGTCTTGGAGGTAATGTTCACACTGAATGAGAGCCACCTCTTATGGAATACTTTCATCCTCTATTTGCCATCAATTCAACCATTAAATGAAATGTTTTAGGCGTGGACAGCATTGTATACAGTATGGGGCTTATTTGTAATCAAATAACAGTACTCAGCAGCAGCAGCTTCCATGTATTTACTGTTGTACCTGTGCTGCAATACCAGTGCTTATTTAACATCTTAAGAAACTGAGTTTACCCCACAGCTCCCACCAAGCAGGCAGATAATGGGATGTGTCCCTAGTCATTTCCCTTGGTGAGAGAAATGGCACAAGCACACATCTTGAAGGAAAGGGAGAGAAAGATGCCTTGTGTTCCAGCAGCCTTTTCAGTGCCAGGGAACCCTGCCACTCCCCCTTAAGCACCTGGCCTGTGGTGATTAAGTGATAATGACCCCAAAGCCCGAAATGGGACACTTTGAGACATGGTTTGGTAGTGGACTTGACAGTGTTAGGTTAAGAGTCAAAGATCTTAGAGGTCTTTACTATCCTCAGTGATTCTATGACTTGCATGAGGAGGGTGCTGCACATACTGGAGAATCTAAGAGAAGGCATGCCCCTACCCAGTGTTTTGCTGCTCAGTTTCCACTGACCTCCTAATCCTCACTGGTACCTCTCATGTGTATGTGCTACACTTGGATCCTCCTCAAATTTTACACTAGTACAGTTTCACCCTGTCTCACAGGGTCACTCCTGATCAAAGCAGCTCCTGCTGCTCATATTGGTCTCATATTTTTTGGCCATGTGAAAAAAGTATTTTTGAGAGTAGCATTATTCTGAGAGCATTACACAGCATATAAATTCTGCTCATCTCAGAACAGCTGAGGATCACAGAAACATTAGCAAAGTAAATTACTCTTACAGATTTATATTACAAAAAAATGTATAAAAATTGCAACTAACTCAATCCAAAAACTGACCGAAACCCACCTTCTGCCTAAACACAATTTACTAGTAATTTAAACATGGTTATACCTAGTCATATTGCTGCTATTCTGTAAATCTCCCCACCTCTTTTCCATATTGATAGGGCTTGACTCTTAATTAACCATGACAGTGCACATTTCCAAATAGCCTAAGACAAACAAAACTATGTCTTGAGTACTGCTGTGCTGGGCAAACCTCATGGTGCACACTTGGGCCCTAACCAGCAGTCATTTCCCAGCTTAAAAATGAAGGACAGCAAATTCACAACATCAAGGCCATTAAATCAGTCAGTAAAACCCTCATGAATTAATTGTTATCCTGCTCAAAGCCAAGATCAATTCTCTAAAGAGTTGAGCCTGCTAATGAGAACCCTCCCCAGCCGAGTCAGCACACTGGGCACACATTTGCCATTGAACAGGGTGAGAATCACCTACCCCGAGGCACAAGGAGGAAGCAAGAGGCAGCAAACTCAGAGCAGTGGCTGGAAAGTATGAGGCTGCCAATGAGTACAGCCAGCTCAGCACTCCTCCTGAACAGGGAAGTGCTTACACCTCCAGGCTGAACCAACAGGTACACTCAGGCTTTTCAACAACACGGAGTTACTGTCTCAGCAGCAGAGATCATCCAAAGTTGCCAGCAGTTCATTCCACCTTTGGTGCAAAAGAGCTACAGATCTTATGAACATCCTGCCCCAAATGCACAGCAGCAGCCCTCAACTCATGCCCATGCTCCTGCTACACCCCACCATAACAAACCACAGCCTTTCTACTCTTCAAGCCCCAGGCAAGGCTCTCCTAGCCCAGAAATGCTGAGCACTGCTGCAAAACACAGTCTCCACACTGCCCTGCTGGGTGTGCTCAGCTGTCATGTCTCTCTCTGCCAGCTGACCTCCCACAGGGCTGCAAAAGAAAAAAAGAGATTCTTCCAAAATTCCTTCCTCAGCATCTTTTGATGGTGGAGGAAAACTCTCCACTTATCTCTTTAGCGTCCCCCATTAGCAGTGCCCTGCCCCATCTGCTGCCTACTGTGGTTCAGCTGCTACTCTGACCCTGGGCACCTGGGTCCCACATAGCTCTGGCACATAAAGCCACCACTAATACCACACTGGCAGGTGCTGCTGGAATGTGTGCAAGGAGAAAGCACTGTCACCATAATTTCTGTGATATCATCTCCTATTTTGGTCCCTCTGAGAGGGCAAAACGTTGACTGAGCAGTATAAAAGGTAGAATGCAAAGATGGAACTTTAAACAATGTAACAGAGATGCCAGGAATGCCTTGAATAAAACACCTAAGCCCAGTCCGCTGTGGGGTGTGTAGGATTTCTCAGCCCATGCAAACTGGTGTGTGCATCCAAGAGTGAACATTCCTTTAGTAATGACCAGCTTTACTCTTACTGTAGACCCTAGGAACCCTACAGTCTTTTAAAGCTGCAGAATCAGTCTGGGATTCTATTAAGCAGTGATTTGTTTTAGTTTTTTTTTCAGAGTTGTTTCTCCCTAGCAGTCAGAAAACCTTTCAGGCATTGACTCCTCCTCTGTGGCACAGCTAATAAACTCAGCTGTGGAGAGAAATCTCCAAAGCTGTGAAGATTCCCTAGAAGACAGGACGCACTTTCTCACCTACTTTCTGTAGAAGTCTCCAACACTGATCTGTAAGAATTCCAGTTCTTAGTCCAGTAACTGAAGATACTTTATATATGGCAGAGATTTTATACACAGCCATCATCTTCAGGAAACACTGAAAATGCAGACTAGAGGGTAAATTTCATCCAGAGACAGCAGGATAAGAACACGTGCTATTCCTTACTGCACAAAAGAAACATTCTACAAAAAAATTAGGCAGCATAATTAACAGTGACTAACATTTATGCCCATCATCTTCTTTCTATACAGGAACTAAAATTCATAGAGCAGCAGGGTTCCTACATGGTTCATGGCTAAAAGGAAGTATGGGAAGAACTTAAGGGAAGAAATTATTTCAGCTACTGGAAAATTATACTAACAGTTTTGTCACTAAAGCACTGTATAAAAGCATAGCATGTTACTGAAGCAGTTGTATAAAACCATACTAAGTTCTTGTAACTGATCAATCATTGTATCTGCACTGTGCATCACAGGGGAGTGGACAGGACAGTCCCCATGTATACAAGTCATTTTCTGCGCTGGTTGAAGTGGCTTCAAATCACTCCTGTGTCCCCTAATACTGTGGTCATTTAGTTCTGCTCTGGTTCCTCAGCTCAGATAAAAGGAGTCAGCAGGATGCCAGCAGCCGGCATAAAACTGATGACAGCAAGGTATCACGCAAGCACTGATACACTACCGCGGTTCTCTCAAGCTAGGCTTTCAGGAGCCAACAGAAGAGGCAAAAGGATATCACAAGAGGCAATTGTTCAGGTTTTGAAAGATATTCCTGTGCCACAGTTGGCCAGCTAAGCCAGCCAGTTTTTTTGTTTTGCTCACTGTCCAAACTTGCATGGACATGTAAGGGAGAATCTGACTCAGTCCCTTGTAGATGCAGAGACAATGAGCTGGATCACAAGCAGAAAAAATATGCTTCCTATTATCATCATCAGGTCTATAAACAAGTGTGCAAACAGGCATTCTGCTTCTGGGGCATAGCTTCCATTATTGGTGCTACCTTAATTTTCTTACTGAAAAATCAGTATCAGAAGTCCTCATTCATAAAAGTGATGGCTCAGCGTCATGAAATGTAACTTGCCTGTGCACTTTTTACAACAAAGCTACTATCTGCTTCTTTTAAAAATGGTTCTTTCTCTAACTTGCACTTCCAAGAATGTCCACAGATAAAATTATTAAGTACACACCAAACACTTTAAAACTTCAGAAGTTTATTTTCCAGAATAGCTGACATGGTAAAGTTAGATTCTTTTTTCTTTGTTACAGGGAAATAAAGCAAAACAGTAGAAAATTGTATATGGGTTAACAGTAAAACAAAAGCCCAGCCTAATAATAGCCCTTTACTCCACCAAGTTGTACTTCAGAAAATCAGTAGCCAAACATAAAGAAGTAGAGCATCTGAAAGACAGTTTCATGTTTACAGCATAGATTCTAAACCAGTACTAAGGGCATTTTCTGCCCATATTGTTAATATCTTTTTTTTTAATAATAGCAAATTGAAAAAGGTCTATGTGGATAAAAAGTTAACTACTGCAAGACTTTCAAACCTCAGTTATCATCTTATGGGTTGATAGTAACGGATAATGTGAGAAGGCACATGACACAGTATTTAAAATATACAGAGACCTATTAAAATCCTAAGACTAAGAGGAAATGGGAACCGAAACTCAAAATTCACAAATAGTAATTTTGCATTCCCTAATCTATATTCTATAAGTTTGCATCCGAACATTTTACAGCTTTTTCAGAAGAAAAGTGTAACACACCCAGAAAAGACTTCAAGGCTTTGGTTTGAGTTACTTTGTTGTTTTTTTTTTCTTTTAGTAAATGGAATATAGGATAATCTAAATGATAATAAAATGCAGACACATTCCCTCACTTATTATTAGCGCCCAATAGACCCACTGCTGAAGGCTGAGTATGAGTAAGAATAAGAAGAGCTTGCTGAGGCATCAAAGCTTCCTCTTCTAGACCCACTGCGTGAGCCTGAACGCGAGCCAGAGCGAGAGCCAGAGCGAGAGCCAGGTGCCGAGGAGACATTGTAAGGACTGGATATGCCTTTAGAGGAAACAGAGGCTGCTTCCAACAGTTTAAGCCCGGTGATGTCTTCCACCATTGACCGGTTCATTGCATCTTTGTAGGATATTTTCAGCTTGGTCTTGGGGCAGGTCAGAATTTTGGGATAGCTGTTGGTGTCTTGTAATTTCTGGGAAGCGCGGCCGTCAATCAATCCATTCCTAATGGCTTCTTCAGTAGTTATTCTTCCACGCACTTCCGGGTCCACGAGACCTCCAGTGAGGTACTGGAATTCAAGGAACCGCTGCCCAGCCTCATAAGGCAGCCACTTCTCCTTCACTGCTTCAGCTGCTGACATCCTCTTGCGTCCACCCTTTATGCCTTCGAACCCTATGAAGGCCTTCTGGGCTGGTTTCAGACGTGTGGCCATATCCTGATCGATGATGCCTTGGCTAGTGGCTTCCTGGAGCGAAAGCCTCTGGCCAGTGGTAGGGCAGATTATGCCGCCGGTGCAGGCCTGGGCTTCAAGTAACCGCTGCCCAGTGATGCTATCCACGATGCCCCGCTGTATAGCTTCTGAAATGGAGATTTTCTCCAAGTTTTCCGTGTCAAAAATGGCTGCAATAGGACTGCACTCATCTGGGGTCTCTGAGAAAGAACCGCTCCTGATCACTGAAGAAGAGCTCCTGACACTCAGCACAGTGGGAGACCGAGTCACTGACTCGTGCCGGAACACCTCGTCAGTGCCATTACGGCAGGAAATCATGTCTGCAAACTGGGTCAGGCTCAAGCTGCCAGAACGGTACTGGTCAAAAAACTTCCTCTCCACCAGGCCTTTATCAATGGCGTCTTGGATGTCATACTGGCTACCTGTTTTTCTGTCCACAAGGACGACTCTACTGCTGCCATCTGATCCTGTGATAGTTATTTCTTCCCACTCACACTCCTGTTCAGCTAGTTCTGTGTAGGTGTCATAATCTATGAGGCCTTTGCTGTACGCCTCCTGAACGGACATCTCCCGGTTTGTTTCTGGATCCACAATGACCACCCTGCGCTTCCTAAGGGTGTTCTTCTGTGAGGTGTGTACCACCTTTTTCTTCTCTCTCAGGGGCAGAAGGCAGAGCCCTGTTGCATCATCCTTTATGCATCTTTCTTTCAGCTGTAGGTAGGTCAAGTTTTCCTCAGTGTTGGGATCAAAGAAGCCTTTGGTGTCATCACTTGGATCACTGAGGATCTGGTTGAGCTCCTCATTGAAGTAGCCACGCTTGTAGGCCGTCTCTACTGGCAAGCGGTAGCTCTCTTTGGGGTCGATGATCCCTCCAGTAGCGATCTGCGCCTCCAGCAGACGAATGCCGTGGCCTCTCTCTATGAGCTCTTTGTTCATTGCTTGGAACAGAGAAATTATGTTTCCTGTTTCTGGGTCTTTGTACCCAGTGACAGCTCTTTCAGCAGAGAGAAGTTTCTCTTTAAATTCAATTCCAACAAGGCCTCTTTTGTAGGCTTCCTCAACAGGCAGCCTCACGTTGCTGACAGGATCCACTATGAACCCTGTGGCTGCCTGGGCTTCTAGGAGTTCAAGGGCTGTTCCCGGCCTAACCAAACCTATTTTCATAGCCTGGTAAATGCCAAGTTTCTCTTTAGTAGCCTCATTGTAGATACCAGCAATACAGCTAGAGCCTTGAAGGAAATCAATAATTCTCTCACTCACTTCTTCCACTGTAATTGCACCTCTTTCCAAGTCATTCCTTGTTGATTCCTTAATGATTCCAGCCTCAAGCAGTGCATCTGCTGAGACAGGCTGCCGGATCCCTTGGAATGACATACTCCTCTTCTGCACTGGAAGGAGCAGCAGACCAGTGTGTGGTTCAATCCTGCATTTTTCCTTCAGCTGCATGTAAGTGACTGCCTTTTTGGTGGTGGGATCAATGAAGTTCTTTGTACTGCCTTGGCAGTTGTTTAGCATCCTGTACAGTTCTTTGTCAATCAACCCACGAGATAAAGCTATCTCTTTGGGTAGGAAAACACTGTTGACAGGATCAACTATCCCTCCTACAGCCAGCTGGGCTTCAAGCAGACGAATTCCAGTTTCTCTGTCAACCAAGTTTTTCTTGATGGCTTCAGATACCGGCACAGTTTTGCCTGAGAAAGGATCCTTAAATCCTGTAATAGCCTTTTCTGCTGTATAGATCTGCTCTCTGTCATCGAAGTCAATCAGATCCCTGGCGATAGCACTGTCCACTGTTAATATCTCATTTCGGTGTGGGTCTATCACACCTCCTGTTGCTGCCTGGGCTTCTAGGAGCAGGACTGCATTTTCTGCTGTTATCAGCTGGTTCCGTTTGGCCTCAACAAAAGAATACTTCTGTCTGGGCGAAAGGGACACCCCTGCAATAGCACCTGCCCCTTTGAGGTAGGGTTCAATGTCAGCCGCAACCTCTTCCACCGACCTCTGCCCCTTCAGCAGTTTATCCAGTGTGAGTTTGTCTATCAGCTGGCACTCATACAGCTGCATGGCTGTGATCTTCTTCCGCAGCCCACTGAACACCAGCTTGGAGGCATCGATACAGAAGTCTTCCTCAGTCTGTGTAGATCTGTGAGCCCCATATGGGCGCTGTTTGAGCTTCTCGATCTCTCTTTGCAGCCTGAGACGCTCCGACTCCAACTCTGACTGGTTTTTGACAGCGGTCTCTTCCAGTCTGCACCGGTATCTCTCCTCAATTCGTTTGATTTCCATCTGCAGTCGTTCAATCTCACTCCTCAGGCTGTTCTTCTCCCTCTCACTCTTCTCCCTCTCACACTGAATCTTTCTTATGGATTCCTCTGTTCGGGAGTGCTGGCTCTTCCACTGATTGAGATCATTCAGAATTTGTTGCTTCTCACTTTCCAGGCGTTGCTTCAAACGTGATTCTGACTCCAGGGTAACTTTCAAACGGTTCAGCTCCTCTTCTAATCTCTGCAGTCTGGCTTTGTCTTGCTCCAAAGCACTCATTTTAATCAGCAGGGTTTCTCTTTCTTGCATAATCTGACTACACTGATTTTTGGATTCTTGAATCCTACTGGATGCCTACAATTGTGGAGGAGAAATAAAGCAAGAAAGGATGGTTAGAGTTTGTGCTAGTCAGAGTTATGCCCTCTGCCTACAATGCTCTCCAGCCTGTCATTTAACCTGCAGCAAACCCCAACTGGAAAACATTCCAGTCACAGCAGTGCCTTACCCAAGATTACAGACACACATAAGCCAGAGAAGGTACATTATCCCTTCACTTATGGTATCTTCAGTACTGCCAGACACTCAAGAGACTTCATTCTGTTACCCACAGCCTCAACCTTCAGCTGATTTAGTTCTCTGTAACTTTTTGATACTTCTTACAGTACACTGACAAATACACAGAGCATTTGAGACTCATAAATAGCCTGATGCTCAGCAGATGTCCTGGCAGTCCTACTAATCCAGGGGAATTTGCATGAGCTAAGGACTGGTCATACATGGATAAAAGGAAACATATGACTCAATTTTTGCTTTCCTGTTAGTTTCACATGTCACTCCAAACAATTTTACCTGCATTGCCTTCCATTTTAATTCATGCAGTGTCTTCATGTATGTGTTCATATGCACAAACACCCACAAGCATGCATGTTTGCATGCATATTAAACTGAATACAAGTTTATCTACTTGTAATACATGCATATATATGTGTACATATATATATATGTATATTTTTTTTTCATGGGTGTTATATAATCCTAAATGTTAGTATTTTTTTAATATCAGTATTAGGATTTTTAGAATAAAGGAAAGAAAAACTGAATAAAGGATATGAGGGAAGAAACATAAGGACAAGTCTAGGAAAAAATAAATTTTCACAAGTGCTCACTTCTATATATTTAAAGAGTAGTTCTTTTTACAAAAAAAACAGGCAGAATAACAAAATATTTTAAAATGTTTTCTTTAACTTTTTTATGTTGTCATCTAAAGTTTAAGAAGTAAGGGCCAATAGTAAAATTTGCAAATGCACTTAGGAACATAAGTCCCCAAGTGACTTAGGAACATAAGTCCCCAAAGCAGTCCAAGAAAGATAGACTTTTAGTACCTTAAGCACAGCTGACAACATGACTCTTAATCCTCACTTGGAGTCAACATCTTACCCAGCTAATCAGCACCTTGACAGCTTGTTGGTTCTGGGGTTTTAGCCAGTTTATTTGGGACAGCACTCAGGTCAGCCTCAAAGAACGGCTCTAACCCATCCTGGCTGAAACAGCCTGTGAAGCACACAGGCAGCAGGAAACTGGTAAAGCACAGTGGTACTCCACATGCTCCCATTTTTCCCTAGGATATTTTGCTGGACACTGGCGCAGAACACAGATTTCTTCTGAGGCAAGGTCTGAGAACAAAGCTCTCCTAGGTGATGAGAGCTTATGGCTCCCTAGAACAGTTCCCAGGGAGTAAAGAGGTTAAGGAAGTGGCCAAATCCTGCCATTTTTCTTTAAAACTTAACCAAGAGGAAGGGTCATAAAGGGAATGTTAGTCACAAGTACAGTGACTTCAAACAGCAAAGAGTGAATTAATTTGTTCAAATTGACACTGCAATTAACTATATATTTGAGAAACAGTAAAGCTGGGATCAAAATATGTGTGAATACCTCTAGAGCTTGCTTTTGGAATTTTTCAATTTCCTGTCTCAATTTTTCCCTTTCTTTCTGTAAATCATTAAGCAACCCCTGAAGTTCCAGGGTTTGCTTGCTGCTCATCTGAAGCTGATTCTTTAGTTCAGCAATGGTGGTATTTTTCTCATCAACTTCATTTCTGACCATTCTGAGGTCATCGTACTCCAATCTAACATTTCGCAGCTCCTCTTCCAGTAACAAGTGTTCCTTGGTAAGGTTCTCGGTGAGAGACTGAAGCCTTTCGATCTCTATTTTGCACTCATTCAAGGCTTTGCTTTTTTCCTCAGAGGTTTTCTGTAAGTGCTCATATCGTAGGTGAGCCTGTTTTAATTGCTCCTGTTCTTGGACCAACTGACGACGTAGAGTCTCAATATCAGATGTGTATTTTCTTAACTCCTCCATGTATCTTTGCTTCTCTCTCACATGACCATCTAATACTTCTCTTTGGTGTCTAAGGTCATCTTCATTCCTCTTCTTTACAATAGATACTTCCTCTATCTGCTGTGTGAGATTAGTTATTTTAACTGATTGGTCTCTCAGAGATCTCCTCATGCCTTCTATTTCCTCCTCCAGTTTTTTCCTCCTGGACGTTTCCTCCATTAAATTTTTGTTCTGTCTGCAAAGCTCCTCCTCCAGCTTATGTTTCTGGATCTGCAAGTCTTTTACAGTGCTCTGGAACTTTGCACTTTCTTGATCCCTGCCTTTTTTCTCTTGTGAAACTCTTTCATAGTCAATTTTCAGTCTGGCCAGCTCCTGCTCTTGGATCCTCAGCTTGTTAATTGTCTCAGTCGCACTCGTGTTTGCTTTCTGCAGGTCGAACTGGACTCTTTTCAACTGATTGTTCTCATCCTCCACTTCTTTCCTCTGACTTGTTTCGACATCCAACAACTTTCTCAGCCTTTCAATCTCTTTATTTCTTTCCTTAATGGTTTTAGAAGCATCATCAAGTGACTGTTTGTACCTCATGCTTTCATCAGAGTGTCTCTGAATAACTTGTTTTAGCTCAATCTCCAGCTGCTGTTTCTTCTGAGAAAGCTCTGAGCCAGCTGCCTTCTGCTGCTGAGCATTCTCTTCTATTTTCCGTAGATTATCTGTTGTCTGACTTATTGTATTCTTCAGTCTCCTAATTTCCTCACACAAATTCCTATTTTCTCTCATGGCATTATCAAGCTGTGTTCTATAATTATTTGTCTCCTCTTCCTTTTGCATGGTGACCTGGTGAATTGTATTCTTTGTGATATTAATCTCAGTTTCATATTTGTTCTTTAAACTAATAATTTCCTCATCATAACTGTTTCTTACCTTAGCCAATTCATTTTCAAGTTCCCATCGGCTTTTAGCCTCTTCCTGAAGCTGAAGCTTTAGCCTTTCCAGCTCCTTAGTTTTATCCTGAATAGTTGAGGCAGCCTCCTCAAGAGCCTGCTTGTACCTTGAGTTGTCTTCCCCACGAAGCTGAATGATCTGTTTCAGCTCCAGCTCTAACTGGTGCTTCTGCTGTGACACCTCAGAACTGCAAGCCTTCTGCTGGAGAGCATCTTCCTCTGCCCTCCGCCGCTGGTCTGTTGTTTGCAGAATGGCATCGTTCAGCCTCACGATCTCATCCTTAAGGTCTCTGTTCTCTCTTGTCAGTCTGTCAACCTGGGCTCTGAGGCCTTTTGCATCATCATCTTTTTGTGCAGCTATCTGCTGGATTGTTGTCTTCTTAATATTAATTTCTGTTTCATACTTGTTCTTTAAATTACTCATCTCCTCGCTAAACTGGTTTCTTACCTTAGCCAGCTCATTTTCATACTCCCTCTTCCGTGTGCCTTCGTCCTGAAGAAGAACCCTTAATCTTTCTATCTCGTACTCCTTCTCCTTGATGACCTTCTCAGACTCTAACTTCTGCCAACCAAGGCTGTCTTTCTCATTTTGCCTTGTTTTTTGCAGTTGGTCATAGTCATTCTTCTGCTGCTCATATCTATCCTCCAGCAACTTCCTTTTCCTTTTCTCATCTTCAGTCTCATAAGTCAACCTGGTTATTCTGTCATTTAGATCCTTTATTTGGGCATAGCATTTGTCTAGGTTTTGCTTAGCAGAATTTCCATCCATTTCAGCTTGTCTTTTCATTTCCTCCAAACTCATCAGCTTTGCCTTGAGCTGAGAAATGTCCATCTGGTACTTCTGCAGATTTTGCTCCAGGAATTTATGTTTGTTGCTTGTCTCTGAATTTGAATCCCTAGCAAGTCTGAGTTCCTCTTCCAGGAGTTCAATTTTGGTGTTTTTCATCTGCAACATGATAGCAGAAAAACAAACTGAAAAACTCCTATAAATATTTTGATAACTGTTTCAAAATCATCACATGCAATAAAATATACATTGTAACACTGACAACTTAAAAATTAATTTTTTTGCTGCCTCAATGACATCTAAACCCCCTTTTCTTATTTAATGTCATTAGGACAGATTCTGGAATCTTTATTTATACAGAAACCTTACTCAGAAATCAGCATATAATGACTTTCAGAGGGGCAAAGATACTTGATAGGGGGAGGGAGGTGATTTTACTGATAGTAAAATGTGGTCTAGCAGAAGTTCGCCAGGAAAGTATGGAACAGTCACCTTTAGAACCTCCCCACTTTTCAAACAGGTGAAAATCACATTCCATATATGCACCTTCTTTAATGGGCATCTCTGTTTCACTGAAGTATCAAATCAGAAGTTGCCTCTTTCAAAACACTTTAGAATATGGTCTAAAATGAGGTGCCCTCAACCATGAGGAGCAAGTTTTCAGCACTGAGGTATCTGTGCTGTCACTGAAGTCAAGGCTGGGATGGGCAGAGAAGGATTGCTCATGTGCCTTGATGAGCACCTCCTTCTTTACCAAGGAGACCAGTTCTCTACCTCACTTCACACATCACCTTGGGGGTCCCCTTGTAAAACACTGTACTCTTTCACAAAAGATGCATGACTCTGCTGGTATGACTCCTTTGTAGGACACCTCTGAGTTCTGGATACAGTTTTGTGAGCTGTTTTATACTGTATTTCTGCCTCTGATCAGTGATAGTTTTCTAATCTGTGGTAAAAATGAAAGCTAGAGAAAATAAAAGACTTAGAATACCTTCAGATCCTCCATGCTCTTTAACATTTCACTCAAGAATCTGTAATAATCTCCTGATCTTGTAAGAAGCTCTATATAGCGGGACTGAGCCTCATTAGCCTTGAAAAGAAACAGAATTGTTAGCAGTTTGTACTAGAGTTAGACATGAAAATACTTATGTCCAGACCATTTAAAGGATTCCAATCTACTTGAGCAAACACATCACTCGACAAAGTAAAAAGCAGATTCTCCTCCTCACAAATTCACACAGCATTCTGAGGACCCAAAAAGTGTGAATTCTTCCTTACAAAAAATCCACATCTTTTTTGGTTTTTCCAGGATTGTTTGCCCCCCACTGCTGATGTGATATTAAATTCAAGCCTTCATCCCCTGGTTCATCCCGCTCTTCCTGTCTGACAGTCACAAGTAATCCAAGATAAATTTTTAATAGCAGTTAATTCCCTGGCTGAAAGTGACTAAACCACTTGGGGCAAGAATCTACCTTTCTCACAGTATGTATGCAGTGGACAGTGCATAGGAATGAGATAAATTACCGAGGGCTAATCTAATGTCTGAACAAGCCCAGGTCTGATTTTACAGCACAATGACTATTCTGCACTAATTCTTTTTGCTTACGTGCTTAGCGCACATTACCAGTGACAGTGCTAAGTGTTAGAACACAGCTGGGTATGACTCACAAGGGCTCACACAGACAAACAAATGCATTCAGAAGATTAAAAGGGAGGAAAGAAAGGTACCTCTTGTAGGATTAGGACTGCAGGAGACTGAACCACACTCTTCTTGATAGGTATGTTGAGCAATGTTTCTAATCCCGAACTATAGGAAGCAACCTGTAGCTCATAATCCTGAAAAACAAGACAAAAAGCAAGACCCATTTAGAAACTGCCAAAGAATTATCTGTGAAACTATTTCAGAAAATGCAAGTTTTTGGGGATTTTTGCTTTTGTTTCCTTAATGAAAAGCTACATTCCCCCTCGTTTATATTTCTGACCATGTAGAGATGATCCTCTGTCATAAACAGAAGCTCATCAGTTCAAGTACCCCTGTGGAGATGCATGGAGGAGAAAGAGAAGGGAAAAAGAGGAAAAACATTTTGCAAAAACAAGAAGACAAGTGTTTCTGTAAGTTGAGGGCTACACGGAATTGAAAAAGATTCACGGGAGTAACTGGTCTAAGTACTGTTATCCACGAAAACGTCATCAGAAATAACAATCTCTTTTGTATCACATATGCCATCTCACATATATAGCAAAACCTTTGTCACAGAGAGTAAGATTGAGCTGGAGAAAGCACAGATATAAGGATGACATAAAAATGCAAGAACCACAAAACCATTCCCTCTGTATGTTATTGATTTTCATGGCTATTGCACACCATTCCTCCTGCTAACCTGCATTTGTCTTGCCTCCTAGATCAGATCCTAATCAGACCAAATTTGTTAAGCACCAATCTGTTCTTGACTTCTTTATGTTTTTTAACATGTGAACTGGAAGGTTTGGTCTGGCTAGAAGGAGGCTTTGATTCACCTGAAGAGAAGCTCTCACTGGTATCTACTGCATGATCCCATAGTCTTCAGGTGGCAAGTACACAAATTGCTTTCATTGTGTTCTGTACTCAGAAGTACTTCACCCCAGCAATTTCTGTACACACGCATCAGGGAGTTGACTTTTCACCCGTCAGCAGAGCAGAGACAATGGGATGTGCCTGACCATGAAAAACCACACCCCACAAAAATGCTGAGATCCAAGTACCTTAATTGCAGCTGAGCACTGATCTGCATGCTTGAGAAGCTCCTCGACTTTGTCTCGCTTCCCACAGATTTCACTGTGCAAGTTCTGCCAAGAGAAAAGTGAGCCATGAAACACTCCTGCAAGATTTACCAGTATTTCCTCCTGTACACGCTGCCTCCATCAGAAAGCACCTGCAGCAGGAGACTACTGCAGCCCTGGAGGCTGAGGCCTGAAATGACCTGTACCAGGGCAGTTTTTACAACAGCAAGCTCTTTGGGCATGAGAAGGTTTTTCTCAGAGAGAACACTCAGCAACTGAAAAACCCCCAGAGCTGGGAAGGCAGAGTTCCTTGACTTTAGCTTAGATGTATTTACTTGATTTTTATTTTTGTGCTGTAATTTGTCCCATAAGTTGCACCATCTTATGGTCCCTTGAATTAATTCAAAGCTGATGTGTAAAAGTGTCAGTGAATGTGTAGGAGCCAAATGCAGTCTTGTTCATAATCTGTTGCAGTGCTGACAGAAAGTAATGAGGACAATAATATTTCCTCCCTCTTGCCTTCTACATATGTGGTGTTTTTTGGTAGCTTGCATACTTTATAATTTAAAACAGGCCACTGTATTGCAGACTGCGTTGATACTGATATTTTCTGTATAGCAAAACAATTTAAATCCAAATAGCTGAAGACAACTCATTCAGGTGCTGCATACCTTCTGATCATGTAGGTATCTCATGATAGTGTTGGAATCACACAGCTTCATGGACTCAATAGCATCCTGACGGCGCTTGGCATCACAGATCCACTTGCTAAGAGCCTGGTAGAGATCTCGGTAGGTTTTCAGCTGTTTGATCTGCCTTTCTAAATCCCATGACCTAGGGAAAAAAAGGGAAAAACCTGTCAAAATGGAAAGTGCATTCTCTTTCTCTCTCTTTACACAGTTTTCAGAAATAAGACACAAATAAACTTACATAAAACTATGGGAAGCTCTGAAAAGGAGATTCTGAACAAAAATTTTAAATAAATGAGAATTGTACTGGTTATTAGTCACCCAATATGGGGTTTTAATACCTCACTTTTGAGTAACTCTGTCATACACAGAGGTTCGGCCTTCCTGTCAAAGTGAGGAATAAATAAAACTTGCAGTGATAAAAATCAAGCTTGCTCACTTCGGTACTCTTGTTCTCAATTTTCACTGAAGAACCAGCAACCAGTTAGGACTACATTTTGTCCTCAGATAAAAACAAAATAAAACAAAATACAACAAGCCATACCTCAACTTCCACCTCTCCCCCTCAAACAATCAGAATATGCCTTCTGTTCATGATTCAGATTCAAGGTTCAATTTTGTTACTTAATTCTTAGTGTTACTTTTTTAACCCTAAAGTATAGGATGTTGAGGAATAAGCATGGTTGCTTTTTTGAGGGAGAAAATGTTGACTGGAAGTACTTAATCCAAGAACATTAGCAAGAATTAAAAAAAAAATTGGAACAACTCTTTAGCATATAGGTTAGACATTTGCATGGCTAACTACATTTTTCTGCTTGGTCTTACACAATTCCTTTTGAAGTATGTTCAACCTGTTCACAATAGCTCAAGTCTTATTGCCCTGAAGTCACCATTTGTCCTTTGAAAGCAAAGATTAGTGCACATCAGGTCTTTTAGAATTCACTGCTAAGATGATCTTGGTAGCAACAGCAATAAGGAAAACACTCTGAAAACATGAACAAACCTGTTATCTATCTGCTTATCAGCCCTCTGCCAGCGGTCTATTAGCTGGGTAACTTTGTCACAGTACTTTCCAATGTCCATGTCATACAGGGTGTAGGACTGGCAAGACTGTGAGTGAATCTGAAGTGTTCTCTGCAGCTCATTTTCCAAGGTGTTCAGTAATGACTTCTTCATATTTAGGTCTGCTTTCATTTTCTGGAGAAAAAACCAAAATATTGTCATTTAATTTATTCTTGAGAAGATACTAATACTTAACCAATTTAACAGCATGCACGGTATGTTGGGATCTAAAGATGTGGTTTTTAAGTCAGTAAGGTATGTATAGTGATGTCAGCTGGACTTAAACTATTTAAAGTGAAACACCTATTTTGATAAACAGCTCGGCTTAAAAATGTGTTTAAAGTTAGACTAAATAATTTGCTAAACCAAAGCCCTCTGCTATTGTATTCTGAAGACAACATTTCAGTTTCTCAGAACTCTGCAGAGCAGTTACCAGAGCAGAACAAGAGCCTTGCTTGTTCCTAGAAACAACTGACTAGAAAATTTCACTGAAGTATAAAAGATTCCTGCACTTGCAACAGCTGTGGAATCAAGTCTCAGGGGTGACATATCCAGTTTTTAAACGCCTAAAAATCTGCACATTTTTTTGTTGTTGTTTTATTTTATAAACATCCTCCATGGAGATGTTTCTTCACACACACACACACACACACACACTTGTTTGGGTACACATATCTGCTGTGTGGGCATACCGTGGGCATCACCAAATGGAATATACAGCACAGGCAGTTGTCTGCCTTGCAGCCCCCAGCCACAGGGATGGCTACAGCCTTCAGTGAAATGCTCAAGCTTTTCTGTTTTTGGGTTTTTTTTTGTTTTTTTTTTTTGTGTAGCTCAAATTTACTCCAGCTAAGAACAACTCCCAGCTGCGTGGAAGGTCTCTGTAACCCATTTCTGTACACTATTATCTGTGGTTATCACTAGTGAATGTAGATTTGAAGGCAGTATCTCCTTTCTTGCATATAGGCTTGTTAATTGCCCTTGTTGTCCTCTAGGTGTAGCAAGTTAATTTGAGTGTTATTGAGTGTCCTGGTTTTGCTACAGAGTCTATGTCAAATCTTAGAGTGAAAAGTATTCAGCCTGTACAAGGGGAAAAGGGAAATAACCTCTTTGCTGAGCACAAAGTTGTCTTGCAGATCCAGTCTTTTATCTGCCTTTATCTGCTGGTCCTTTTGTGCACTGAATGCATTTGGGAGAAGAGCTCTTTCATTATTTTCTGTTCTTACCTTTAGTAGGGAAAAAAGTGTGTAGGTGGTGCAAATGGAGCACAACCCAGTTACCTTTTTGTCATGTCAAATGAGAGCTCCAGAAACCTTCCAAGCAGCTGCCCTTGCTCTGGGGGCAGCAACAACCAGGGGGTGGAAGAAGTAATAACCTGTATGTTACTTCCAATAATTTCACAGAATCACAGTTTCCTGAGTTGGAGATGACCCACAAAGATCATTGAATCTACCTCCTGGCCTTGCACAGGACACCCCAAGAGTCACACTACATGCCTGAGAGTGTTGTCCAAACGCTTCTTTAACTCTCTCAGGCTTGGTGCTGTGCCCACTTCCCTGGGGAGCCTGTTCCAGTGCCCAGCCCACTTCCAGATGAAGAACCTTTTCCTGATATCCAACCTAAACTTCCCCTGACACAGCTCCTTCCTGTTCCCTTGGGTCCTGCCACTGGTCACTACAGAGAAGAGATCAAAGTCTGCCCCTCCTCTTCCCCTTTTGAAGGAGCTGTAACTGCAACGAGCTCTCCCCTCAGTCTTTTCTTTTCCAGGCTGAACTGACCAAGTGACCTCAGCCACTCCTCATACAGCTTCCTCAAAGCCCTTCACCAATCTCACAGCCCTCCTTTGGATGCTATCTAATAACTTTATATCTTTTTTATCTTGTGGCACCCAAAACTGACCACAGGACTCAAGGGGAGGCTGCACCAGTGCAGAGCCCCAGAGCAGGAAAATCCCCTCCATGGACCAGCTAGCAAGAATGTGCCTGATTTACAAAACATTTTGTGTCTATACATAAAATACAATAGGATCAGCATTTCTATCTCCTGTGGTTTTGATCAATAGATCAGTGCTGGCAGGTACAAATTTTGTTTTGGTGTGTCATTGGGTTTTGGCCCCTCACCTTCAGACAAGCCCGATAAGCCTCCACTTTATCAAGATCCAAAGGAACAGTCTCCTCTTCAGACAGCCTGACTTCAAAAACTCTGATCACATCTTCTGTTTGCAGAATAACCTGGAGCAGACACCTCAGTGCATTCAAGCTAAAATAAATGATACAAGGCAAATCCATTATAAGGAAGACTAAGGAAGGACTAAGGACTAATCCATTATATATAAGGACTGAGGAAGGAACAGTGATATTTTTAATTAATTGCAGATGATTGGCAAAAGAGAATAGGTAAACAAGAAATTTCTGTGATACCCATGCTTCTCACCTTCTTTTTTAAAATGCTCCAGAAAAGAGAAGAAATCCATGTGTCTGTTTCTATCAACATGTACACAATTTGCAGAGAAAAAGGTGTAATTTTACACTGGTGGTTACAAAAGGCAACTTTTTTCTGGACTATGAATTATGGGAGAGAGTGAATATTTATTGCAAAACCCCCAGTTTACTTACCTGTCTAAGTAGCCAGCAGAAACACCATTAATATTTTCCAGTTTTTGAAAGAGGGCATTTATCTCTGATTGCAAGTACACATACTTCTCACAGCCTCTGAAGTTAGGCAGCAAGTCCTTATGCTTATTGAGGGTTTCAGCCATTATTTGAGAGTCGTTCTGCACACCCTAAAGAAAAAGAGAATGCCTGGTTTACACGTTTTTGGTTGGCTGAATGTTCATTCTATTCTATATTCACATGGAATTGGTCTCCTTATCCAAGCAGCCTGCTCTTTATACATAACCAGCTTGACTGAGGACTGAAGAAGTGGCTGAGCTTGCTTTCTTCAAGGCAAGCACTACTGAGCAGTTTCTTTTTTGTCCACAATAGGTCACATGTCTTTTTGAGAATCTACACTCCAAAACTCAGCTCTGACATGCCACGGTCCTTCTGCTCTTGAGACTTTTGCAACCTCGTTGCCCCAAGGGGATTTCTCATATGCCAAACCTGTTACCTTTTTGTACCAATCTTCCCTCCATGGTTTCCTACAAATCTAAAGAGCGAGGAGAGGGAGAGTAAGTCTCGTGTATCCAGTCTGTATCCCACAGACAGCACTTTACAGGTAGGTGGTTACGTGAAGCCCTTGGTAAAGGATTTAAATGGTGCTTTACTTTGGATCAGGCTTAACATGAACTCACAGTGACCTGACATCAGTCTTTCTGTATTCCTTGTCTGGCGGAACTTGATTTCTAAAACTCAAGGGTCAACTTTTTCTACTTGGAAGATAAATTCTAATCCAAATCATTATGGTTAGCCTCCATCTGAGAGTATTCTGCACAGGATGTGTGTCTTTCCCAGCTGATCATAAACAGAACTGCAGTGTAGAGTCATACAGAGCTTGAGATGCTTAAAGACAAACATCCATGGTTACCTCTAAGTCCTTTATTCTGGCTGAAAAATCGTGCATAGCCCCTTGATCCACTCCAAGAGGAGCTCTTTGAACCATCTGAATCTCAGCAGCTTCAATCTGACGCCGAAGTTTCTGAAGCTCCATCAGCAGCCAGGCCTCCTGCTTCTCATACTCTCGGTTTCTCTCATTAACAATTATGGTGTTTGAGGACCCCACGGGACAGCACTCAGTTGGGACCACTGAAATGGTAAAAAGAATTGGGTAAGCATCAACTGCCAGACAGCTGAGCAGGAACATGTAGAAAGCCAAGGCAGTGCCCAAGTGACCCAAGCACTGAGTTGACCTGTAGAACTGAGAACAGGTGGAAGATCCAGGCCTTAGGCAGCTGTTTCAGAGAATGAAATCTCTCCTTCACAAAAATATAAACTTGCTTCCTAAAATGCAGCAGTCAGATTTAGCTTCCTAATAATAGAAAATTTATCAGATGGACTAAATTCCTCTCATTCTCCCAGCAGGTTCCATGAATTTTAGAGCACTATTCCCAGACTCCCATCAAAGGAAGGAGCCATGCCTGTACATGGACAGTTTTGTTATGTTGGGAGACAGCAGAACAGTTCTTGAACATATTCCTATTCGTATATTGAAAAGAACATTTTCACATAAAAGAATGCAGAACTGGCCATCTCTGGAACAAAGAAAGCCCAGCAATTGAAACTCTACAAAAGTCAGGACGACAACAAACCTGTTTGTGGTGGTCGTGCTTGATTAGGCAGTTGTATGATCAAGGTTTGGTAGTGCTTCTGAGCATCAGTGAACTGAGTCTGGATCTTTCGTTTGTCTTCATCACCAAACATCTCTGAGCCTTGGCTGTTTCTGAGGAATTCTTGATAATGGATCTCCAGGTCAGTTATTATTTTTTGGTAATCTTCCTTACGCATTGTTTTCAGCTGAAATAAGGAAGAAGGGAATTTTGAAATAAAAGGGAAAAAAAAGCAATTGGGGAAGTTTTATGACTAGTTAATCATTAAGGAACAAACTAATAAATCTATAAAAAAAACAAAGTAATCACACTTTAGAATAAATCCTCACTAAGCTACCTCTAAAAGTATGGTGCTAAGAGTACCAGCTGAGTGAACCTATCCTTCTTACCATCATTTCACACCTTAACAGCAGTTTGAAATTCTACCTCTTATTCTGTTTATCCATGCCCCTGTACAGTGGGAGCTAATACAGCAAGTATGTAATAAATTCCCTTAGCTAATCTTCCTGCTTATCTGTTTCTCCTTTAATAAAATTACAACTCCCATATGTGAGAGTTTTTGTGCAACCTAGCAAAAGGAAGGCCTGTGGCTTTGTAGAACCAGAAAAGGAAGGTGGTTTTGTAGAACATACATCTGTACAGGATACTGAAGGGTCTGCTTGGGACAGCAGACATCAGGTCATGGATGTCTCTGGTCTGCAGGCAAGGCCAGCTGGTGTCTTACCTTGGCAATAGTCATGGCTCTGATTTTCTCAATGTCAATCATGCAGTAATGCCAGGACACCAGGCTCTTCATGTTGATATACAGCTGGTTCCACAAAGCTAAAATAGCTTCATAGTATTGCTCAATTCTGGCATGAAGAAAAAAAAACGCATGATCAAAATGCATCTGTCCTTGTAGCACAGATACAAAATATCTCAAGAAACAACGACCAGATGTGGAGCATGTTAAGGCTCTTTCTCTACTTGAAAAAATCTTGGAAATTAATTATACATGACTTTCATTAGTACATATGAGAAAAACCGTGTAGACATTAACTTTTAAAAGTTTCTAGGCCCCAACCTAGATCTCAGCAAGTTTCACTGCAGTGAGTTTCCTCAAGTCAAGGGTCGAGGCCTTAATCCCCCCACCTTTAGGGGCAGGGGCAGTGCACTCTGAGCAAGGCACAGAACATATTTTGTGACTGGTTGCTATTTCGAGTGAACGCTAACCCCAGAGGCAAGCATCCAAACTGAGGCAGCAACTCACTTGGTAGCCAGATCCACTGCCAGTGGATTGGGGGGTGGGATGATAAGGCTGACAGATGGCACCAGCATGTCCACTCCTCCGGGGCCGGTCACCAGCCACTTGCTGCGCTCATTGTTGTCCTTCAGGATGCACTCATCTCCTTTGCGCACCGTTTTCTGCAAGGGATGCAGAAGAGGGTTTCTCAATAGCTAACTAAGGTGGGGCTTCCAGGAGAGACAGACAAGGGAGGTGCACCTGGATGACAGAAGCAGGAGCGCTTCCTAGCTGCCAGGTCTGGGTTTGTATCTCAGATTCATATTGGAGCAAAAGATTAGTACAGATCAACCCCTTCTCCCTGAATCTGGTTTCCATGTGAAGAAAGCCCAAAAAAGCCAAGAGTGAGCCAGAGAACACAAGTCTGCCAGATCATCAGACCTGGGACTTGCCCTGACAAAGACTGAATGTGGACACATGGCCTGGTAAGCTACACAACCATGTGTGGCTTTCAGCCAGTGAGCTGAAGGCACGAAGACATTTAGTGCTGCATCCATATTTGCAAAGGGACTGGGAGTGAGTGTGGCAGAGCCAGATTCACCAGCTCCAACTGCCAGAAATCCTGACACCGGGCAGCCACAGGTGTGGCCGTGGTGCAGGAAGAAGCACATAAGCAGAAAGCAGATCTACATTTATTATTTAGAATAAAAAAAACAGAAATAAACCCAAGCAGCCTCAGTACTGAGGAGGAAGAAAAACCATAATTAATTTCATAGCAATCCAGAAAAAAAAATGGGAATAATAATGAATAACTGCATATTCTTCACTTATGTTAGATGAATTGCTCACCTAAGAATCCAGAGAGGCACTGGAAAAGTGAGCAATCACCAAAAAGAAAGGTGTGGATGCACAGAGGCATCCGTACAACAATTTCAGTCTTATCAGCAATAAGACTTTTATGTTCTAATTTCAAATATGAGTATTAATGCTATTTAATAGATTTATAATAGTAATTTTGACTAGCTCTATTAACCAATAAAAACCTACTTGTTTATTCATAGTGGCAAGAAATGCAGAGCTTCTTCTGTCAAAGAAATTCAAGCTGACCAAAAGCATATAAAAGGGTTACACCTATCAGCTCAATGGTCTGCTTACTAAGTAATTTGCAATGTTCTAGCTTACACAGTGTTCATTCACAGCCAAAAAGGAATACAATACCAGATCCTGTTTGTAGTCACACAGAGCCTTGAGGATAATGGGCTTGTTACTTCGATAGTCTGGGTTACGTGGCTTCAGCTGCACAATCTTCCTGGATTTATTCACCAAACTCTGCACTTGCCTCTTGTATTCAAGAATTCTCTCTCGTTCATTCTGCAAAGATTAATCATATGTAACAAATTTATTCGAAAAAGAAAAGGCATCTAGTTCTCGCTGTTCTATTTAAGAGAGGGATACATCTGGAACTTACAGTAGGCAAAACTTACTTTAGCTCCAATGGGATGAGTCTTTGGCCTACAGTGTAAAACTGCAGTTTTAAAAAGAGCTGAGAAACATCTAAGTATCTTTGCAGCTCTGGCAAGATGCAAAGTTTGCAAAATTTGCATAGCAGGTTTTTCATACAGATCTTCAAAGTGGTTAAAGTGGTGTTTAAGAAACACAGGCATAAATTGAAAGAATCTAACAAAATGAATGCTAACAAAAAAAGGCAACAATTACACTTTCAAACCTGACTTCATCAATTGGCCTTTTACACCACTGACCATTTTTTCTCCAATTTGGGACTGTAGTGCTTAACTCGTGATAAGAGCTAAAAAAGCTGACTTCTTTCAAAGAGACTGCAGTGATAGAGTGACATGATGAATCATTTATCAAATGTCTTTATCCTTTGAGGCAAAATCTATTCTACCACATAAGAATAAAAGTATTTCTTTTTTTTTTTTTCATTTGTTAGCATGTCAGAAAATTGGGGATTTGTTGGACTCATTCCAGACTAAAAAATATAGTGGTGTCAAGTTCATACAGTACCATATTCAAATATTGCAGTGCACTTGGGTTTACATTTGTTATCTAAAGAGAGCAGCTGGTTTCCCAGAAAAGCAGAACATAACCTGTCAGGTGAGTATGACAGTACCTCAAGCTCTTTGATCTGCTCCAGCAGAGTCTGCAGTGACATGCTCTTATCACAGATGAACTTCTTTCTGATAGAGTCTTGTAAGTTTTTCAGGTAGCACTCCGTGGCTTGGGCCTCTTCAAAGAACTACAGGAGAAAAGTTGTGAATTTGGCTGTGTGTAGCTCTTAAAAATGTCAGCTAAAAATTGATGGACTCCTTTAATGAGAAATCTCAGTTCACCTCTGGCAGAATGGTAGCATTTATAACATTGTGCAATAGAGTACTATAGTAAATATATGTGTGCACAATAAATATATCTTTGATGGGATTCATGCTTTTTTAAAAAAAGTGTGAATTCTCCACATCACAACTCACCTGAAAGTAAGCCGCATTCTCCTTCAGATGAACATCAATACATTTGGTGATCTGAAGAATCCAGCTCCACTGAGTTTGCAATGTATCCATGTAAGCCTAAGCAAAACAGTAATACACACAAGTCAGGCCACAACACTGATCTCTCTCCCACACCTAGACTCAAGCAAAATTATCTGTGCTCCACACAAATGCAAATGAAAAATCTGCTAAAACAAATTCACGGACACCAGAACTACGTAATTAATGCAAATGGTTTCGCAACTTCTAGGCATCCACCTAACTGAAATGAGTTAAATACCTGCTTGTGAGACACAAAGAGAAATCTGTTCATGACCTGAATTTGTTTGATCAACATAAAGCCCCAGGTGCGTTAACAAAAAGGGGTGAAATGCACAAAGAGTAGTGCAAATAAAGTATTTCAGCTGCAAATGGCCATGTTCTCATTCTTTCAGGGAACATCTCCAAACATGATATTTTATGCTGGTTGTTTTTAGATTCAAAATACTCAAGCAGCCATGTATATTCTTTAAAAAATGATGCACAACTTTCAGTTCACTGCTGGAGCTTAAAAGAATCTTTCCTTTAAGAGAGAAACTGACTACAGGAGAAATAGGATTTTACACAATATGATAACAGTTAACCAAGTAAACATACTGAAAGGCAGAAAAGATTTTTTTTTCCTTTTAGCTTCTTCAGTTGCAGAGTTCTTATGCACTCTTGAAACTGCAACAACTACAGCATCTCCTAATAAAATGTCGAAATTGTTGCAGCCTTTTTAATTAAAAAGTAAGTGTACACCAAGCTGTGAAAGCAAAAGCGTCTTGGCTAAGCCATAGAAAGACACTATGAATTTCAGCTGCAGAAAGTATTTGCACTTGGATTAAACATAAACCCTCAAAAAAGGGTGTGGCATTTTTCAAAACATGCCTACTAAGACAACAGAACAGCAATGACATGGCTTCCTATCATAAATCCTGTTGCACTGTAGTCAGCACAATCAAGATACAGCAATTTCAACACACTCAGATAGCACCCTAAGCCTAGATTTCATTTTTACTTGCATCTATCACCATGCAGTTGTTAATGGCCAGGTTTGTAGAGGAAGATAGTAACGTTTATTAGAGCAGCCCCTAAAGCTGGGTAAAATGGGCATGATTTTGGGCAGGCAAAACCTTCTTGAGCCCAAATGCAGCACTTCGTATGTGAACTTTCACTGAGAATTTTTCCCATGTAGCAACTAAAGAAGCAAGTGAAATCACACAAAGTCTAACTCACCTCGATTTTGTCTGAAGCAGGATGCTGATTGAGCACTAGCTGGTCACTTTCTTGCTTTAGCTTGTTGAGTTCTTTTTCTTTAACCTCCAGTTCACTCATACGTTTCTAAATAACCAAAACACAGCATTAAACTAACTCCAAAGGTATACTGCACAGGCAGAACAGTGTTTCCATTTGTTTAAAATTTCCCAGATAGTTGTGATGATATAAAATTATCCCCTCTAACACTATAAAGTGTTTCCATGAGGTGTACTGAAGTTAATTATGAAGACATTAGAATCAAAGAAGGTGCAATCATCTCAATTCTAGTCTCTGGGCTTGCTGTTTCAGAGAGCAAAGAACATTAAGTTCTTCCTTTCTTAAGAATGATGGAAGCAAAAATGACTGCATCTTGCAACATCCAGAACAGCTGAACTAAAAAAAAGGCACTTCCATAATAGTGTGAACTTCCATTCTTTTTTCAGTTTAGTGATCAGCACCAATACTGGTTAAACAAATACACATGCTCAATTTCCTTACACACCTACAGACCACAAGGAGCAGGGCAAACTACATCTGACCGTGCACGCAGTGTGCTGCTGGCAGAATCATCAGAGGAAGAGAGCACAGCTCTACTTCCTGGTGACAGATAATCAGGGCCAAATACATAGACCTCTGACCCCTGCACAGTCCCAACAGGGAGAATTAAAACTGCTTGTTTCAAGTCCCTTAGTTTGGCATGCCAGCACAATGACTGTGCTGTGCTGTGTGCACAAGCAGTAGGTCATCACTGGTCTGTAGTGGACTGCACAAAGAAGACCACATTCCAAGATCAAAATAAACAATGAGAACTCCCTGAATGGGAGCAAAATCCTCCAAAAAATATCCTGTCCTGACTCGAAAGGTTATTACATAGTACTTCACTGAAAACTGTTGATAAAAAAACCCAGGAACTCCAAAAGAGTTCCTCCACTCCAAAAGAGTTCCTCCACTCCAAAAGAGTTCCTCCACTCCACTCTTCTCCACTCCAAAAGAGGGAAGAAACACCCTGTGATGAGCCTCTCCCAAGAGAGGCTGTTTCTCCCTGACTATTCCAAGAGAGGGCTGATGGAAAACATAGGGAGGTTGAGCTATCTTACAGAGAAGGATTCCTGCTTCCTGGCAATATCAGTGTTCCTGTCACTCCAGTCATAGAGGAGCTCCTCTTCCTCACAGTCATTGATCCACATGATCTCTCTGCTGGTGGCCTGGATGAGGTTCTGGAATTGGCGAAGCTGATCCATTCTCTCAAAGGAATATTTCTGCAAGGAAGTACAGATACGAGAAGCCATAAACATATAAATGCCTGAGCTGTGTGGAGAAAGGGAAGCTAAGAGCACAGCATGGCTTTTTCCTTTTTTTTTGTTTGGTTGGTTTTGGGTTTTGATGGTTTTTTTTGTTTTTTGGGGTTCTTGTTTGGCTGGTTGTTTTTTTGTTTTCGGGGTTTTTTTACATAAAATAACAATAAAACCCACATGTCTGTAAAACCTGTTGGCAATGGACAGCAGATGTGCCTGGGTTTATTGAACCATGAAACCTGTTAGCAATAGACAGCACACACCGTGTCAGGATTTATAGAATAGGAACCTGATGTCAGCACCTTCTCAACATTATTTCTAACACACGTGTAGCAGACATGTAGGAAGGCAAGCAAAAAGGCATGGGGGGAAGAACAAGAAATGCCTGAACACTTAACATCCTTTTGCTTGCATTTGCTGCTCATAGTACGTCCTTGATGTTATAGCAGCATCTTTTGCACAGTTGACACTTCAAGAAAAAATTCTTTGTCTTCAGATCATAATACACATCCTGTTACTTGAAATCAGGTTGCCAGGAATCAGATTCTGATCCCAAGTGTTAAATAAACCATTTGCACAAGATTCTTACTGTGTTTTACATGAAGATCCACAGCAGGGAAGATGCACAGCCCTACACAGAATTTGGTTCCAGTCCCACCTTTGAGTAACTTTTTAAGCTTCATATACAGCCTAATTTCATCACTACATTTACTCCCATTAAGGAGGTAGAGGTCTACTCTTCACCTGCTTGGTGACCAACTCCCTCCACCAGGTGCAAACTGGAAACTTCCTTGCGAGAACAAGTCAATTATACAGCAGGCAATGCATTAATCTCAAGTCCATAACTCAAAATGAATCTTTCAGAAACTACAAAGCACTTTCAGTTTACTGCTGAATATAATTATTTAAATGTGCATCTATCACTCTGTCAAAACCTGAAGTGTGCCTTGACAATCACATAGGTGTTAATAAAGCAAACAGGGTCTCAGAAATGACCACATCCCTTGCTTACCAGTAGGCCTTCATATTCTTCCTCCAGCTGATGAACTGCAGCCTTCTCCCGCTGGAACAGAGACAGCAAACACTTAGTGAGCCTTTTACAAGTTTCCTATTTGCTGCTATTTCATTTACAGAGTCAATATCATAATAATTGCAGGTGGTAACATGCAAATGCCTGCAAGAGACATCTGTCAATAGCAGATTTGCTCCGCTGGATGACTCAGGAAGTACAAAACCAAGGCTTGGACAAACTTACTACTCTCATGGATGCTCAGTATATATATCCAAGCCTGCACATAATCTGTAACACCAAAACAACACTCGAAACTGGATTTCTTTCTGCACCAAACTCCTGCACCAGCTAGTCCTAGAGCAAGCTTTGGAGATTGTGAACTAGTATAAATTACGATGTGAGCAGACAGCTCCGGTCTTTATCCCCATTTCTATGGCTGGGAACCTGCCCAGCCTTGGAACTGGTATTCCACAGGGCAGACTATCACCTTTCCTATTTGAAACAGAAGGGGAAATGGAGCAAAATCCTTTCCACTCTTCAGCTTGGTTGAGAGATTAGGGCTACAGAACAGACTACCTTTTCTTTAGATTGAACACCCTCCTGCCAAATAAGAGAAAAGATGAATGGAAATTAAATAAGCCTCCTCTCTCCTATACCTAACTGCTGGGCTGATAGGAGAGGAAGTTAACACAGTATTTTCAGTCACTTCTTTATTCCAATCACAAAATCCAGAGGGCAACAGAAAAGAAAAAAATAATATCAACACATAAGAAAAGCTTTAATCTTATTTTAGCCAAGAATTCAGGCATTTTTCACAGAAAAAACCTGATGACTCAAGGCTGCATCTGAACACCCACCTTATTCTTTCACTTTCTTGTTTAATATACTGAGACAGCAAGTGAGAATAATCACTCTTGGTCATCTGTCTCACAAATAATATGGCAATATTTATTTGCCAGCCTTGGTGCACAACAACAAAAAGCTAAATAGCTACTAAATTTTTATTTTAAAATTCTGAGGAACTATCGAGGAATTAAGAATTGGAAGTGGTTGCTATCATGACACCAGTGCTTTTTCAAGAGAGGATGAACTTTCCAACATTCCTTTTTTTGTAGCGGAACACCCGTGAGCCAATGCTATATACCTAGACCAAGCAAAGTGTACGGGAGGACAGCAATTACCAGATCTGTTTTGACTTTGTCCAGGTGCCAACGATAGTCTCCGATGGCATTGTGGGTTCTCCTGTGCTCACAAATTTGTTGCTCAATGGATGCTGCTTCAAACCCCCACTTCACTTGCTCCATTTCAACCTAGGAACAAGAAACAGGATTGGTACTTTCATTTCCAATATTACTGCCTAAATTGGAGCATAAAGGAATTGAACTGAAGGCAACTGACTATGTGGTAGAGAGTAAAACTGAAATAAAGAGAAGTTCAGGATAGGGTTTTACAGTTTCTTTAAATTGCCATCAATTAAACTGTGTGACAAGCTGCCAAAGGAAAAGAAACAAAATAGGAAAAATATTTCAGTTGTTTAAAGTTACACTAGATGAAGCACACTCAGTAGTGTACTTTCATCTTCATAACAGTTGTCTTTGGACCAAACTGTTATTTTATGTTCTACAGTAAAATTACATTCTTATCACTCTGAAAACAAACCATGACTTTATCAAACAATGTTATTCATACAATTCATGTGAAAATGCCCAATTAAGTTAAGCCCAGTACACCAGATTTCCATTTAAATTTTAATTTCCAAAATGCCCAATTAAGTTAAGCCCAGTACACCAGATTTCCATTTTAATTTTGCTCATGTAAACTTCAACAACCTCAGTTAAATGCAGTCATTTTAAAAAGCTCCACAGAATATAAACTGGAATTATTAGAAAATGTCTTGTTTGTCTAGCATTTTAGCAACATTTATTGTAGGATGACAAGAGAAAACGTCTAGAAACAGCCTTAAAAAACAGTAATACACCTGCTAATTACTAACCCAAAAACTGACTGCATTCCTTGTTTCATTTTTTTCCAAATATTAAAAGCCACCTAACTTTAAATTCAGCTCCTCAAACTCCAAATTCTCTTCTATGCTGCAAAGACACACTGCAGCTCTATCTGAATACCTGTCTATGCACATGCCCAGTAAAGAAAGAGGTATCCTAATCTTGGGTTGGAACTGAATTTGGTAATTACCAGCCTGGAGTCAAATCTCTATGAGTCAACAGATAACAATAAAGCCAGAACTCAAGCGTAGGGGTTCAAAGGCAGTGCTGAAAACAATCCAAGAAACAAAACCATTTTTCATTCAGACATTTGAAAGTTAGAGGACTTTGACCCTTCTTGTTATATTTAAACAGTCCAAAGAGACTGTAGCAACAGTGGCAGTCATGGCTGGCTGCCATATGCGAACAAAGGCTGTCTGGATTTCCCTGCAGTTTCCCCAGCTCTGCACTGGAAATTTGACTAACCCTCCCTACCATCTGATTCTCCTACCAGCAAACCATGCAGACAAAAACCAGAAAAACAGCAAAAAACATCAGCTGCTCAGAACTTTTTCCCACATCTCACCACATTACAAGGGGAAACATTATCCTAGTCTCAATGTGAGCAAGTAATGGGACACAGCAAGGCACGACAGAAAGAAGCAGCATCGTGGCAAGTTCAAAATAAATTTTCCCAGTGAGGTAAGTGCTTACTGGCCCCACCTCAGCTTTCTGTAGGGATGAAGGGGAAGAGAGAGAGAGAGCCTTTTACTTTCACAGGAGGTTTAGTGTGGGAACACAGCTATTAAGCAATTGCTTATGCTCCCTGTGTTCAGCAAGGAGTGTCTGAGCAGGGCGTCACGTGGTGTCTTTGGGAGGTGCAGCCTGTTCCCCATCTTTCATCGCTGGAAGCATGCCCAGAGTCTGTCCAACATCACTCCTCAAGCCATGGCAGGTATGACAATCAGCCTCCTCTCCCACAGCATGTGAAGAGCAATGATGTGGGCTGTGGCTGTCCAGGCACAATGCTTATACACATTACTGCTCAAGGAGTGCATCTCCACTTCCCCTTCCTCCTCTAAAACGTGCCACACAGAAAGACTGGACTGTAACTAGCACTCACTTAAAAATACTGCAACTCTACAGAGTTCTACCCTCCCCATTTGGTTTGCATAGGAGCCACCTGACAAATGCCATACGCAGATAATAATGACAGAATCACAAAGCAACAACCTAATAAAGAGAGATAAAAAGAATGCAATTTCAATTTACAAGGAGTCTGCACGTGTGACTTCAGCCACCTTGTTCCATCCTCCCTACCTGTCTCTCAGAAAGGGCTGTCCAACCACAAACTCACAACTCTCACTTCAACACACAACTTTCACCTCAGCAGCACAAAAAACAGTGTGTGTTTTCCACTCCAGGTCACATCAGCAACAGCTGTGAATTGGCAAATTTGTTCTCAGACTGCAACAAACAGTAGCTTCAGCACTTCTGTGTGGATTTTAGCACTGACTTCTGAGAGCCTAGTCCTGTGGCAATCAGCCCTACCTCTCTGAGATAAAGACAGACTAGAGGGGGAGAGCAACTGTAAAACACTGGACAATGGTTAAATCTGTGAAGATGGTCCTGTCTGTGTAAAAGGTTAAAATAAATATGAATCAAAGGAAATCTGTGCAAGGAAGGAAGGAGGGAAATACTGAGCGTAATAATCTCTAACACAAAAATGTCAATGTTTTTGTAATGTTAACACCAGTGTTTCATTTAGCTTTCAAATCTAACTTCTACATCTTTTCCTCTGCAAAAGACCCCAATCCATGTTTGGATTTCAATGGGAATTCACTATATGTATAATACTGGGAGGGTAAAAAAAGGAACTTGAAATAACATGCGAGCATTCACGTGTACCTTTACTTTTCTACTGGCACCCAAAACATTACTACATATGAGGCAACATTCATAAACAACACCAAATTTTAGCATTGTCCCTGGGTTTTGCACAGATTTACCTTCTGCTGCCTCATCCAGTTTAAGCATTCACTTGTGACACGTTTTGTGTACTCATCCCAGCCCGAGCCACTCTGAGAAGAGAAGCAGCCACCACCTTTGGAGCTGGCCCTCCTGGCACGGGGAACGCTGATGGCTTTGTACAGGGCACGCATCTGCTCCTGGAGCTGAAGCAGCCTGAAAGGGAAGGAAACACTTCGTGTCTGAGAGCAAAACACCCAGAAAACACACAAACAATGCAATTTGTCTCTCCTACTGGACCACCAACTATTCAAAACAAAGTGTTGAAAGCAAAGACTGTGGAAAAAATATACAGATTAAGATTTCATGGAGACAACTAAGGGGTCAATTTCTATCAGAAATATATTCCTGCAAGACCCTTCTCCATGTTAGTGTGACCAAAGAGATTTAGTTCCACCTTACTGATTTCTATTACGTCCTGCAACACCAAGGAAGGTGAACACTTGAGGTACCACAAACTTTCATCAGTCACATTCCCCACCCCAACCCTTCCCTGGCAATACCTTTTCTGATACATGTCACAGGGCTGGCCCATCTGCCTCATCTCTCTGATCAGTCCATCCAGGATGTCCATTTGGTCATTTGCCTGCGCAAAACAGTCTTCCAGATCCCTGTTCCCTCTAAGTGGGACACCATCCCCATATTTCAATTCCTAATGAAAAAAAACAGATGGGAGATTAATTTAAATATTCATTATCTAAGCTTCCTTTAGTTGTCTTAAAAAAGGTGTTGTGAGGACTGGTGGGTTTTTTAGGAAGCATGATAAGTTTCAACTGCCAGGTCTCTGACTGCCAGTTTTAACTGGCAGAAGGTTGATGATCCACAGTCACTAGAAAGTGCTTATTAAAATAAAATATGGAAGAAAATTATTAAAATGTAGCCATCAAACAAAACTTTCCATAAAGAGCAACACATCTTGATGTTTATTTCAGTGGAGCCAAGGCTTCACATGGTGTGCTAACTTCTTAAGACATTGTGCTTCTGTGTTCAGAAGATGAGAAGGAAACACTGTCCTAGTAGGAGATAGTAGATATTGCTCCTGATTTTCCACAAGGTTCCCTGAGGTTCTAAGACCTCCTCCTCCTGCAAAAACACAAGCAGGACTATCTGCCTGGGTCCAGCTCCATGCCCCATCACATTTGCATCCCATCTTATCACCCAAAGTCTAGGCAAATTCTCCATGCACCCTCTCAGTTGGATCAGCATGGCCATGGTGCTTCAACCAGGAAGACGTGGCTCGTTGACCTCACTGCACACTGACACAGCCATGCTGAGCAAAACACAATGCAGCTGCGACCTGATTTTCCAAATAAAATATTATGGACCTCATTGCTCTGTCCCTTAGAAAGAAAAGAAAGAAACAAAGCAGGCAATGCATGTTGTGGCACCAAGCTGGAAGTAAACATCTCTTTCTTTCAAGTTCACTGGAATAATATTAACCCTGAACAAAAGGCAGTATTTACTCTGGCATTGATTTTTGTATAAACATGCTCACACGTCCTGTATCTGTGAAAAGGAAATGAACTCTTAACCACAGAGTTCATTTCTGAAAGAATTTTCTGTCCACAGAGGGTCCAAAAGTGTGCATTAAATCATATCTACTGCCAGGACTGTTGAAGTGTTTCACATCTCAGTGGCCTCAGCAGCAGGATGCACTCACCACCCTGCACCTCCTCTGCTTCAGCAGGAACAGAGGACACCCCATGTTTGCCAGGAATGAATTTACCATCAGTGAGTAACCCACCCCCAGGCACTTGGGGTTTGTACCAGAGTAGCATCCTGCAGAGATTATGTGTATGCATTTGAGCTGAAACAGCCAGGAAAACCTTAGTCTTGTTTCATTTACTTCTTTGGGAATTAACTGGAAGAATAAAATAAAGGTAATGAAGGTATTTCCTAAGGTGGCTCAGGTTCCTTATGGCCCTGAAAACGATGACAATATTCTAGAGAACACACTAAGAGAATATAAGTAGTCATTAGTAACAGATGTGAACACTGACAGTGGTCCTGATCTAAAACTGAAAAATAAGATGCAGTAGAACCTGTTTGAGGGTGGGTTTGTTTAACCAAACAATTTTTAAACATTTTTTTTTTAATCAAGAAGACCCCTTTCATTAACCAGATGCATTTCAATTGGTTTTACTGAACAGTGTACAGAGGGAAGAAAGAGACCTAAGAAGGAGGTATGTCATCCCACTCCCAGTTGCCTCACACAAACAGCTGACAGGGGAGAAAGGAGATGAAGAAGCAGAGCCTGTGAGTCCAGATAACAACACAGAATATGTATGTAATATTCATAACCAGTTTGGATAAGGAGAACAAGAAGCACTCACGGGCTGTACTATGAGCTCAGCTCGCGTCAGGCAATCCGAACAGTTTTGCAAAAGCTCCTGGATGGTGTTCTGGCGTCTGGACATGGTACAGGTCCCATTCTGGCTGTTGTGGGGGAGAAAAAGATGATGAAGTAAATACAGAGCAATTGCAGGTTTTAAAGAAATACAAGAAACACAAATTCAGAACACTTAAGAGAAGTTACACGGAATAATCCACCTCATATAGGTTCACAGACACACACATGCTTCAACTGCACTGGGAAATTTTAATGACAATTCCACGATGGCAGAGCCACTCTATAGTCCTGCAACAGCAGGCATGCACTGACTTTGCCACAGGACAGAGTAGAACGTGGAAACTGACATGCCATAAAGGAGAAAGTTTTTTCTTCCAGCAGAGGTATTTGCTGCTTTGATAGACAAAACTTTGGCAGCTTTACAGTGAGAATGAATTATTCACAATCTTTGTTAAAGTCAATACATTAGAGCATAGCCTTTGTGTGATGTAATTGTTCATGTTATCACACCAGCCATCAAATGTCAGGGCACACAAGGAAAGCAGGATCCTCAGCTAGGCAAGCACAGGAGCACACAAGTCCACACAAGTGTAAGAAGGGCCCTTTTATCAGCAGAAATGCACAAAGCTAGTGCAGTCTCTAAGGAATGAATTGCAAGACACACAAGCTACTACAAAAATAGATGTAGAGCCTGGAGTCAGAGGACATGCTTTCTTACAAATACATAAAGTGTGAATTTGCAGTCTCCAAGTAAAAAACACTAGTGGGGGAAAAAACCAAGCCAGGTAACAGGGTCTTTATTGCTGTCTTGCACATAACCTACTGCATCCATACTGCCAGAATGTGGCTTTTCCAGCATTTAGGATTCAGCCATCAAAGTGAGCCACTGTAGTTGTAAGGGGGTGAGGTGCTTCAAGTGAGGAATCATTCCTTGGTGATGGGATCAGACCTCCCAAGCAAGTCCAGGCAGCTCCTAAACCCAAACACTTGCCAGTGAAACTAAAACAAACCTAACTAACAGACAGTAAGAGCTAAGGTGTTCCCAAGCTTTGCCTAGTTTTCTAACTCCTGTCCTCACTGTAGGTAACCCTTTCCATTACAAATCACTGAAGAGACAAACACTCCTTACAGCACTAATGCCAACAAGAGCACCAGTGTGAACCTGTCCAAATCAGAGCCAGCAAGCAATCTGGATTCAATGGAAATCTTCCCACTGACTTGAACAGACTCTGACAATTCTTCATAAAAGGAATTGTGACAATGAAATAGCACAACCGTCCTTGGCAAAATCACTGGAGTGGTGAGAAACATTTAATATTTTTAAGAGCTCTTCTGCAGCATGTGCTTTAGATACACCAGCAGCATTGCCATTCTCCTATCAGCTCATCTGGAAGAAACAGAAAAGGCTGGAGCAACTTTTCAGCAGCTTCCCCCATACCAGAGAACAGACCCTCAGAGGTGCAGAGACAAAACTGCAGAGTCACTGGGTGACGTAAAACAAGCTGAACACATGCAGCCCCCAGTTGGTGCTGTGACCCCTTGGCTGCACAAATGCTACGCCCTACTGTGCTATGCACCCCTGTGTGTCTTGGAAGCTGCTTAAAGAAAACAATTATGGAAAATAACATACGGGTCTGATTTTGTGCCAGGCTTTGTGTCAGCTTCCTTTTCTAAATCATTCCTTCTCCTTAGGCATCACTGCTGTGTTTAGATATAGAAATATCTGCATCTGAAATTTACATTTAATTACACCCACAATTATTCTCATGAATGAAACATAATAGAGAGAGGAACATTCCAAGCAATTTTCTCTTTTTAGAACACTGGAAGAGCTTTTTTCTTGAATCACTTTTTCCATCATGTTCTGGCAGCTACAAATGCTGGATATCCATTAAAGCCAAATAAAGTATAGAAGGTGACCAGATTTATACTGTAACCAGTCAGTTTATCTCCACTGGCTTCAGGATAACTTCACTGAACTCAAAGACATTACTCCACCATGACAAGAGGTCTAAACAATAGCTATTATAGTTAACATGGTAAGAAATTGTGAAGAAAAGCTATTTTCAAATAAATCAAATTATTAAATTAAAATACAAAGAAGTAGAAATACATTTTGTGTTCATTCTAATGATGTTTGAATGCCACATCCGTAATTATTGCCCAAATAATTAAAAAAATTGAAAACCTGAAGATAGCTAAATATAAATGCACAAAACTGTTACAAAGGCAGGAGCAGAAGCCTTGAAATGAGAGACTTAAGTACACCCTATCTAGGTCTTCAAATAGAGTAACAACAAGTTACTTGTTTACAGTTCATAGGGACCTTCACAAGAAGAAAGCAGTACATATTTAAGGCTCTCCAATCCAGCAGATAAAGATATAACCAAAATAATGGCAGAAGCTGGAGCCATACAAATTGAAAACAGAAAAGAGCACACTATTTTATTAATGCTTTCTTGTTGTTAAAAATCTAACCAGTTTTGCCAGTGAAAAAACAGAGGTAAATCCCATGATAACAATAAAAAGGTCATGGCCTGTTAGAGGCACTTGCTTTTAAATCTGTCAGAAGACCAGAGCTACATGGGGTAATCAGAAGCATAGAAGCTGATGTTTGATGCCATAGCTCCACCAAACCAACAGAAATCAAGAATTTCAAATCTGAAGGGGATTTAGCTGTACAAACATGCCCAAGGGCATAAATCAATCTCTGAACTTTAAAAATAAAAATACTTGGTGAGACAACACCTTAACAGACATATACTGATGTTGATACATCAGATGGCACTAGCACAGTCTCACAGGGACACATCTTCAATACTTTTCACCCTTGTGACTGGAAGGTACTCCATTAGCAGTTTCAAAGTCCTTCAGTGTAATCTACCTCTTAATGAAACCAACAGGCCTTTAATGGGGATGAACAGATCAAAGAAGAAGCTCCAGTTCAGAGTAATAATACAACCAACCTTGAGGCAGTAGGAAACAGACAGCCAAAGTAAAACCATACCCAACACAGAAAATACTGGACCAAAGAAACTGAGGCAAGCCCAGAACATGCTGGACAGGCAAGAACAAAGCTGGATTTTTTAAGTAAAAACATGTAACCTACATGTTACATAAAAATATATTTATGTCCCTTAGAAAAATGTAGGATACCAACAATCCTCAGAAAACACAGATTAAGTGGGTTACATTACATAGTATTTTGTCAATGTCTCTCTTGTTTTGTCTGATTTTGTTTACATAAAACTGAATGAGTTTAGAGTAATGTTTGGCCATTTTAACACCTACTGCTGCTATGACAATTTGATTTAACTCTGGCATCATCTAAACCTCGCACCTATGAATAGGATCCTGTTGTATACAACACTGTGGGCACACCATGCAGTGAAAATATGGGCAGATTTTTCGTTCGTTTTACTGCACCCCTGCCAATGCAGCATATGTTATCAACCATTCCAGCAGAACTGGCAAGAACTGGAAGCTGGTCTTTTAGAAGGACTCATAACAAAAGAGTGCAGGGTCTATCACTAACAAATATATACATTTGCAATAGCCTGACTATTTGCTGTGCTGCTTTGGTTTTGTAAACCCTGCAGAACAGTGCTGAGGGAAACAGACTGGACTGCTTCTGACCTTAGCTACGTATTTGTCCCTACAACTCATTTTAGACCATGGCACTTATTTGGAAGGCAACTCATGAATTTCAAAAAGGTCCTATTAAGCAGAGTTCTTCATTAAAATAATTTTAATAGTCATTAACTATTAAAGGAACAAAGGAAAAGAAAAGGGGATAGTGCCTTTGTTTTAAAATTATGAAAACACTTCAAAACACAGATGAATTGCTTTTACTTGGGATGTTGAAATGGCCTGTTGCTCTCCACTGTCAGGAGAGCCCTAGGAAAGGCATAGCATCTCCCTGTCATCATTCTGTACAGGATCCACCCTTTTCAGTGCATGTCAAGGCAGAACACATTGCTCCCTTGCTGTTCTATCCTCCTGCTCTCCCTGAGAAATTAGAGGACAGCCCAACCCCTGCTGCCACTGGATTTGGGCAGGATAGCAGTTCAGGCAACACCTCCTTGCTGGAATATATCCCAACTGAGCTAAATCCACCCATTACTGTTGAATCCCCAGTGTCTGAACTAGGAATTGTGTTTAACTGATGAGCAGTACCCATGATCCTTACAAGACCCCCAGCTCTACTGAAACAAGAAAGAACTACTCCTGCTTTTCCTTTAAAAGGGACTGAGAAACGTGTTCAAGGCCATATGATGAGTTATGAGCACAGAGACAGACGTGTTAGCAGTGCCCATCTCCCCAGAACACAGCAGGGCTGGGTACTGCTAACACCAATTTATTCAAGCAGTCAAAAAATTATCCTAAAGGATGTGTTTTGAATACCCCAAATACCTTCTCTAAACACTCAGATTGCACCCTCACAGCCCTCTGTGGGAGCTGATATTGCTGCAGAACCGAAGGGGCAAGGAAGCCAGCTACCTTCTGCTTTCTCACTTGCCTCCTGCTGCTGCAAGACCTGCACACCCCAGCACAAACACCTCCACCGTGGGGGCTGCTCCAGTGTCAGCCTTTGCTACTGCACATCCAGAGGCTGCTGGCTATCCAGAGTGTGATCAGTGCCCAGAGAGGCATGGCAAAGGAGACACAGAAACACATCCAGCAATTCTGAGGAGCCTTCCCACAGCTTCACAACTTGCTAAGCTTTGGGAGGTTGTACAAAGAGACTACTCTTGTCCCGAAGATACTATTTAAAATTAATTAGAATACTCTTTGTTAAATTTTCCAAGCCCTCCACAAAACTTCCAGCCTTTCAAAAATTCAAAGCTTTTTATTTTTTTTTTATTCATCCAAAAAATGGAGGAAGCCTTAAGAGAAAGTCTTCTAGCACATCCAGAATACTGAACGATTCCCATAATTTAAGAAGAGCAAAAAAATAGCGCTTCTTTTTCTTCACACTTCCCATCCCCCTCCACACAAACCTGTTTGAACAAGCAAAAGATTCATAAAGGGATTACCTGGTATGCCCAGGGTAGGCAAGTCAGAAGAAAAACCTGACCTGGAATCTGCATTCCCAGCACAGAGCCTGCACATACCACCGCCCATCCGCCACCACCTGCCAGCTGGGTGTGTGTATGCTGGAAAATGCAACGGCATAAAGGTGGTGAATCACGACATCCATAAGAAAATAACCAGGAGTTGAAATGCCACAGTCCAGCTTTCCCCCTCCTGCCTCAAAGGAGGTGAATACAAACTGTCAAATCATCAAGAGTTCTCCCCATATGTCTCTGCTCTAACTAGAACCAGTTTTGGCACACCACAGCCTCACCAAACTAGTCTCATCTGCCAAGTATGCACATAGACTAGGTCTTCCATGATGACTGGAAACCTCAAAAGACCTCTGCATCTGGCACAATCAGGCTCTAAATACCATTTAAAATGTGCAAAAATCTAGTAGTCACTAGTGAATTATTGAATTGTTAGGACCCCCGAGGCTTAGTGTCTTCACAGCATGCAGGGTTTCACAAGGGATCGTGCCACACCTGTTCACAGAAAGTCCTCTTGCTTTTTCCCAGCGGTATGAATCACCAGGAGCGACAGAACGGTTCCCAAGGGCCGTACCTGCCCAATGGAGCAGGCTGCTCACACGCTGCCTCTCCCACCTCCGCCTCTGGGAGAGGGAGGTGCCAAACGCCGGCTCCAGCCCGGACCATGGAAATACACCTCTGCTGCAGAGCAGCCGCTCCAAAGGCAGCAAAGCCCCTTCTCCTGACAAGAGGCTCTCACACCTGCACGTCCCTACGGAACAGAGACCTGGAAAGGCTCAGCCTGAGTCTCTTCTCACGGCGTGGCAGCATTTCCCTGCCAGCCAGAGCGCGGCGCAGGCTCCGCCGGCAGGGCAGGTATTCCACAGCAATATTCAGACACATTCCTCCCTCCCTCCCTCCCTCCCTCCCGCGCCGTATGAGCAGCTCGGAGGGGAAGTTACCACGCCAGATCTACCACTACTCAGCTTAGCCAGGACTCTACGGATCCTTGCGAGACTTATGGGAAAGGCAAAAGTGTGGCTATGAGTCGGTTTTCTCCACGTTTACTTTGTTCCTTGGTTCCTCAAAGTAACGCCAGGGTAGGGCAGGTAATTGTCTGACTCCTTTTCTAAGCACAGAAGTTACATTAATCCTTAAGTAGAACTGTGTAAATTAATTTATTTTCATGTCACTCGGTGACCGTGAATCCTAGGCTATTTTCTCCCCTAATCCCAGCAATGACAAAGAAAACTGCACAACTTTGCATTTTTTTCTTTTCTCTCATGGTTTATCAGATTTTCTATCTCCATAGCAAAGACATTGATAAATATTTGACTGATGAATTGGCAGTTTAGCAGCGTGAGTCACTGTCAAGCTGAGTATCTGTACTCCGGGCCAAGCTCATCCTGAGTTCCCAAGCCAGAAGAAACAGGGAATGTTGTAAAAGCACCTTGCTGAGCCCTAAGGCTAGGGAGCGTCCCATATTGCTCTGTGAGTAATGTAATGCTCAGCACAGACTTGTTTGGCAGAATACGCCCCAAAACTTACAAGACTAGACCCTAACTTGAATCCTGCCGCATTTAAAAATTAGGGTAGAGTGATCTTCCCCATGGAAAAAAGCAGCCTTCATTTTCTGAGTTCAGTAGATGCCACTAAACTTTGACACTGAATATGTCAGGCTAAATGTAGTTAATAAAACCAGTTCCATAGATGATGGCCCTGGTCCCAATAGCACAATATGCAGAGCATTTAGTGGATTTTCTGCACATAAACATGTACAAAATCTGGCAAAACTGCTTTTTTCATTAACTGACAATAAACCACTTGTTTTGAGACACATTTTAACGTGTATCAGCACTGCTTAAAAATAAACCTATGCAACTCAGTAAGGTGGCAAACACACATACTCTGTTGCAAAAAATATTTAAAGTATTTGGGATGGTCAGATTTTTGCACATAAAACAATACATAAATGCTTTTTTTTTTTGTCATCTCAATAATAACTGGTTTTAGTTCCACTCAGAAATCTCACAATAAAGCGAACAGGAACTTTCATTGCAACCCCCTTGCCAGACATACCTTCCCAGAAAGGAGATATGAATATATGAATATTATGTTATAAAAAGCAAATGAAAGAATGCTGATACAAGGCTGTTAACCTCTCAATCAGGACTGTCCTTTCCACCCTTGCTACACTACCACTGAATGCTACAGAAAGAAGAGCCTAACTACAGACTGGCTTAAAATATGTAACTGTAGCCAAAGAATGCTAAATTAAAGGAAAGCACTTCTCCTCTAGTGAAAGTTGGGAGTGATATGGAAATCAGCCTGCTGAATCCAAATAGAGTTGCACCAGTGAAAAGTGAGGGAAAAGAGAACTCCTGGGATGTAACATGCACTGCCATTCATTTTTCATGGCTGTCTCTTGTTAATAGGTAAAGGTAAGTAAAGGTAAATCTTGTAAAGGTATTTGCAATGAAGCATGACCAGCAAAACAAATCCTCACACAGGCAATGCAGCAATGGCATTTTGGAGTCCTAGTGTGTGCACTCACCAATGCTACAGTACTGAATTGTTCTTATTCTATAGCAATAAATAGATATTATCATACTACTGTATTGGTAAGTGGATGCGTTCTAGCTGCAACTCGTTGTAACTAACTTACCTATGCACACAACAAACCGAAAGTCAAACAAAGAACTCAAACTAAGAACTGGGCAAAGTAATAAACAAAAAATCCATTGAATGCAAGTATTTCATTCATTCCATAGTCCTCTAGCAACTGGTTTGACTTACGTAGCTGAACACTCTGTGCTCTCTAGAATAACCCTAATTCTCTATGGCCACTTATAGATCTGCTTGATTTTAAAAAACCTGCCTTTTCTCATCTGCATGTTTAATTCCCACCCTTCTGCAATTTAATTATGTACTATCCAAAAAATTAGGGCTTAAATTCTAATACAACATACATGACAGGGCTTCTGCATCAATTCCTAAGTCACTGGCATCCATAATGAGATCAGCAGACTTAATACAGCCATTCCACACACAGAGACCAGTCATCACCAGCTGTGATGGTGCTGTACCATACATCAGCACTGCTTCCTCCAGTGACTCTAACTGCTGCCTGCTTTTCAGTCCTGTGAACTCCCAGACAAGGGGACAAATGGAGAAGTCTTCATGATAACTGCACTCTGCAGAAAGTCCTGTCAGACTTGATGTGCTCAGATTGCTGCATTCATGAGAAGAGGCATTCCCCAAGCCAGGATTCACAGCTGGCACCCTGCCTACAAGATCTTGACTGTGCTCACAGCACCAGGGCAAGCAGAAGGTTAAAATGGTAAGAGGTGAGGATGTTACTTCTCATGTATCTCTGCCCTCCTGACACCAAATGTTAGGGATGACTCTATAAAAGACCATGACTTAAACTCCCAGGCCTCACACAAGCTAGAAACAAACTCAAAAATTAACAAGAGGACATTTCCCACTACTTAAAATGGTTTTATAGCCCTAGTTATGCAACTAGTTGGGGAAGGCAGAGCCTGGGTGTATGGGGTATAAAGCAATTCACTTCAGTTCAGCTTGTTTTGCGTCACTGAGCAAAGCAGGGGTTTATCAGCACAGAACTGTTGGGTCAATAGAGGCAGCACCGACCCATTTACAGCCCTCAGTGCAAACGGGAGACATCGCTTTTAGTCCTGCTACTCTCTTCGAGGAGAGTCACCACTAAAAGTGTTTTTTTACAAGTAAGTTCTTCGTTTGCATTTAAAAGCCTTTTAGAGAAGTTAAGACGCCTCAGGGAGGAACAGCAAAAGGAAACTTGCAAGCTCGCACATCTAGGGAATCCCACCGTGAGCGGGCTCACGGCAGCTGTCCAAGGCGGCCCCGAGGGAGCGGGGCCGGGGGCCGGCTGGACCCGCACCTACCCGTATCCATCGGAGGCGTAGTCCCCCCCGTAGGTCTTCTGGTAGTAGTAGGTCTTGTGGGAGGTGTGCGTGTGGGTGCCGCCGCCGCCGCCGCCGCCGCCCCCGACATGGGAGCTCATCTCGTAGCGCAGGTCGGTGCCCGACTCTGCCCTGGCCATGCGGCCCAGGGTGTTGATGCGCGGGTGGGACCCGCCGTTGATGCTCATGGCAGCGGGGGAGCCGCCCGGGGCCGCGCGGGGCGAGCGGCAAAGCGACGGGGACACCGAGCCGGAGCCGACGGCAGGAAAAGCATTCACGGCCGGCAGCGCCCGCCGCCGTGCCGCCGCTCCCTCGCAGTGCGCCGGGGGCCGGGGAAGGGCCGGGAGCCGGCGGTGGGGCGGCCCGCAGGTGAGGCAGGGCAGGAGCGCGGAGCGGAGCCGGGCGGGCGGCGAGGGCTGCTGGCGGCGGCGGCGGCAAGAGCAGAGGTCCCGTCCCGTCCCCTCCCCGCCGGCAGAGGAAAGGCGAGGCCACACCTTTCCGCGGTGGTTTTAAGCGGCGCTCCTGGGCGTGGAGCCGCGCCTCGCCTGCGTGCTCCGCGCCTCCTCGGCGGCCGCCCCGGGTTCCTCCGCGGCCCCGGCCCCCGCCCCGCCGCGCTGTCGCTCCCCGGTGGCCGCCCGGGCACGGCACGGCCTCTGTCACCGTCGCACTGGTGTTTGCAGCACCTTTCCCGGTGCGTGTGCTGCCCTCAGGAGTCGCCAGCGGAGGTTGGAGTCCACTGGAAACTCCCTCCCGACCGGTGTCTGCCCTGTGATGCCTGTGTCTGCGGGCAAGCGCTCCGAAGCCGCGGAGCACGGAGCGGCTCGTCCGAGCGCTGGGAGCGCGGCGGGGAGGATGGACCGGGCCACGGTGCCCTCGACGCCAAACACCTCCGCGCCTCTTCGGAAAGAACCCGGCGCCTGAGCAAGGCAGCACTGGGTAAATCGGCACCATTCCGTCGAGGATGGGTCTGTTCCACTGGCAGCTGCCCTCTGCCCTGCGCATCACAGGGTGTTGATACACGTCGGGAAAATGATGTGTGTGTTTCATCAATTCCAAAATACACAGGGTGCCACATTCAGGAGGGCTTTGGGTGCTCCAAGCCCAGTGCATTTCTGAAAATGGGCTGAAATTTGTGCCCTGGTGCATGAAATATTGGACTGGTGCCATGCTCTGACTGCATTTGTGCCTGAGAAAGAAGATATGCAGAAACAGGACTTTAAACTTGTCTTTACTCCTCAGATTTTCTTGATTCCTGCCTTCTGGTGCTGTGAAAGTTGTGTTTAACTTTCAAATAGGCCGTATGTTAAGAGACAAAGTCATTTTAACACATCCATGCCTGTACAGGGTGTTGGCAAAGGCATTTACTGTCAGATGCCCAGAGGGGCCTTTGTTGCCAGCCAGTGACCATCGGATTAGTCTCAAGTGTCAACTGAGCACCAATTCTTAGCTGGTTTCAGTGGCACTGCCTCAGCTGGCCTGGCCACTTGTCCATGGTGTTGGAAAACGAAGATGGTCAGTTTTTAAGAAGCAGCAGTCACTCGTGAATAACCGTGCCAGGCTTTTCTGAAATACTCCTGGGGCTTTCATCCCGTGTGCAGTACATGAGCCAGCCATGTCAGCCACCTGATGCTCTGTGACAACACACCTGCTGGAAGGTTTTTAAATTTGTGTGAGATTACCAACAGCCCACACCATGCATAAATTCTTGAACCTGTTTCTGTCTTTTCTGCACTCCTCATTTTCCTAGTATTTTAAACCCAAGTGATAGGTCATGGGACAGTGAGTAAGAACTAGATAAACGTATCAAAGGACAAGATTTCCAAAACTATTCAAGAGAAAACTGAACTTGTGCAGTTTTCCCGAGTGCCACTGAAACTGCTGGAGCTCTGTGGGAGCACCATGGCACAGGGCACAGGGCCCTGCTGCTGGAGGTGATGGGCAAAGTGTGGTGTAGAGGAGCTCTTATGGCAAACGTGGGGTTGCTTGGTCCTGAGGAGCATCCTGGTGGCGCCGCCCGGAGCTGTAAAGAGCGCTACGAAGGGGCAGAATGCAAGGTGGCTTTTTATATGTGAAGTCATGCAGGGACTTTTATATTGTAATATATATGCTGTATTATATGTAACGTGAATCATTGCATATGAGTGAATATATATATATATGTATACAGACATACATATATATTTGGCTATATATGTGGATTTGGGATGCTGTTTTGAATACAGATTACATCTGCACGATTGGATGGTTTGACATTACATTTCAAAGCCGTAAGGGAGCAGAATACAAAACAAGGATGAGTAAGAAAAACAAATATACAGGCTTAATGCTGTAAAGAAGGAAGGAAAAAAGTAGAAAACAGATGTAGAATAGGCAGGAAATGCCAAATGAGGGAAACTTGAACTTTGTGCTTTGACACTCCAGTCCAAACTTTTTGAAACGTAAATACAGATCTCTGAATTAGTACTACCAATACACATAAAAGTCAAATTTTTGCATGGTGGTGTATCAAGCCAGACATTTGTATTCAGACATACAAACATGAAGCTTTTTTTTTTCCCAGCAAGTCCCTTTGAAAGCTGTCCATTTATATTTATGCACATTTAGAGATGCAAAAGTATTACACTGATTTGAGGTTCTTGCTGAGTTTTAGCACCACCTCCAATCAGCCCCACCCTTCAGCTTGGACTGGTGTGCCAGCTCAGTGAGACACACCATTATCTGTGATGGAGACAGCGTGTGTGTGATACACCCAGAGGCCTGGATGAGTCACTGCTACCTGGACACGCAGAAAAATCCTTAAATACATAAATAATGACTGGGTTCTGGTGGTCCTACTTGCACAATTAGCCCCACTGAAATGAGAATGAGAGGATAAGACTGAGATGATACTGTGAGCAGCACAGTTGTCCTGTCTTAGATGTTTTAATAGAGAGAGAAATGAAATAAATAAATACAAATAATTAAATTTGCTGCAGTAGTCAATGTTTCTTGGGTGCTTACCCTAGATGGACTCAGTTATCTTGAGGCAGGATCAAGTCACATAGATATTGCTTGGAATTCATCTAAATGCATGAAAATATCAGTGTAATAGCTGGATGATCCCACTCAAATCTTGCTCCACTACTCCTGGAAAGGCCCAGTCCTGACATACCTAAGGCCACATCCTAAGTTCCTTGACTTTCTTTGGTATCAGAGAGTTTTGGAGTGCAAATGGCCAATAAACTGCAAACTGCAGTCTCATGGTGTCCCTCCCTCATGGTGTCCCTCCCCATGGCAGTGGGATTGGAAGTAGCTGACCTTTAGAGTCCCTTCCCACTCAAACCAAACCATGACTGTATGATTTTCCCTCCAAGGAAAACTACATGCAGGAGTGGATAAAATGCAGTAATTTGGAGTTTATATTTCATCTCCTTTAGCAGAGTTCTGTCTCCTAAGGTAAGGATCTGTTAAAATTGTGGAGATATTAGGAGCCCCTCTTTAAGCAAGTTAGTCTAAAGGAGGTACAATATTCCCCACAGGCACCTGAACCCAAGCTAGAGCTAGAGTCCATGCTGCAGCCCTGTTTCCTAATGTGCCTCCCTCAGAATTGCAGACACCGTGAGGATATCAGGAGACAGCAGTCCCAAAGAGGCAAAATGTCAGCAGCTGATGACTGCTTCAGTAAACAGAGGGAGTCTCCTTTATACATAATATTAGTTCTAGGCCTATCTCTTTAGTTTTAATAAAAAGCTCCTTTCCAACTCCAAATGGCAGACCCAAAAGCCCTATTTTAGGCTTAGGCTGCTGATAATGGGTCTTTACTCAGGACACTACCTGAACTGAACTTAACATGCTGCGTTGGTCCCTGTCTATACCAGGGAAACCTCTGTATTTTATCTTAAGAACTGAATTCCCAGGGGCACACTGAAATTCCCCTCAATGGCTTGTTAATTCATTGCTGTTGGCAGTAGTTGCCAGCCCCTCCTATTTCACGTGGCTTCTTCTGAGCTTATTTAATGGCATCCTCTCTTTAATGCCCTTCTTGCCTGGACAGAAACCAAATAAATTTAAAGTAGCTGAAACACATTGATAACCAGTGACATCTGACATTCAAAGTACAAATCTGAATTTGACTTGGTAACTGATTTCCATTATGGTAGCTTGCAAAAAAAACAGCTCTGGCCTTCCAAACACATGAAATCATCCAGGTAAACCAGTATGTGACGCTTGTGTTCCTAACTCCTACAGTTTTGGGCCATAAGGACAAGTTTGCACGTGCAAGCCACTAATCTGGTGATGTGCCTTTGTCAGGTGCTCAATATGCACCACCCCTGCTGTGCAGGGGCTGCCCGGGAAGAGGCAGCTTGGGCTGAGTGGCAGCATCCACTACGTCCATGTCTGTGATGATGTGAGAGTCAGTCCTGGGCATTTCCACTTCCTCCCTTTGCTCAGGCAGAATTCTCCCCAGAAAACTCACAGTTAACACTCCACAGTCTGAGCTGTTCTATGCACATGAAGAGAGGCTGGCGCCACTAGGAAGACCTCTGAGCAACAGCAGGCATGGTCCAAAATGTCATTTATAACAAACTGAGAGGGCTCAGACAACTTATTCAGCTGTATCCCTGTCATGGGGAAGATATACCTTAAATGCACTCAGATGGTGTCTAATTATGGGCAGATTTACAGGGCCCTGCAGCAAAATGCACTTTAAAATGTAGATATGCCCCAGTGAATGTTTGGAGAGTTTTTGGAGGGCAGGGTATGATTGATACAAGGTGCTCGCTGTGAGCCTGTGTCCAGTCCAGTCCAGGACTGCCTGCCAAGAGCTGTCATTTCCAGGTTCCTGAACAGCCACTGTGCTCCTTTCAAACAATCTCTGGAATATTACCACCTCAGTCTCTGGCAGGGTTAAAAAAAAATGCCTTTGAATTCATCAAGAGGAATGAAGCTTAGGACTGCACAATTCCTTCTATACCATGCAAAAGTGGAGGGTGTGGTAAGGGATGTGTCAGCCCTGTCAAACCTGACTGACTACTCAGACAAAAAGTTTCAGGATGCCTCCCTCTTCAGCTTCAGGTGGAGGAGACCAGCATGGGACATTGTTTTGCCAGCATGGTCCTACCGTGACCCACAGAGCATGCAGGCAGTATTTATACACAGCTCCTCATTTCATGTTGCTGCAAGTAGAGCATTCAAACAGAGACTGTACAAGGCAAAATATTTTATGTTACATGATTATGGTTCCTTTAAAGTCTCACTTTACCATTCTGTTTCTTTCACCAACACCTGGTGATGTTTGCTAGAGCTTGAAAAGTTAACATATCTCAAGATACTTAAAAGTGCTGAGAGCAGTACAAGCCTATTTCTGACTAATTATTCTTTAGTAGTTGGATAAAAATCCTGTATCAAGCCACACCCCTTGCATGCAAAATGCATTCATTTATGAATTATTTTAATAAAATATGAACTTTTGGCAAGGTGCATCTGCCCCTCATTATTCATACAGTTTGATAATTGGTGTTAGATACTACAGATTTGTTCAACCACACAGCACAAGGTGAGATGTAGGACATTTCTCAAGCTCTCAAGGGATCTTTACACTTGCTTCACTCTGGGGCTGCTCTAATTAACACTCAGGTCTCTCCAAGCCCAAGGGGATAAGGAGCACCATGATTTTATTGACACCCATCCCTTTCTTCTGCTTGTGCATTCTTTGAAATGAAAGTGAAGGATCAAATGGGAGCCTCTACAGTTGCCTTGTAGACACCCAGGGTTCCCCCTCATTAGAGCAAATCTTCCATCAGCAAGGTTGCACATCGTAACAGATGTTTGTCATCCCAACATCTCAAATAACTGGGTTATGGCACTGTCCTGAGGCACTGATAGCCTTATTAAAATGTTACCACCATAATTTAAAATACTTTGTAAGAGAGAATGCCAGATCAGAGCAGTTATAAAGGTTCCAAGCATCTTTACCAACTTAATGGAGAAGGGAAGGGTAGAAGTTTATAAAAAGATTTTCATGCACATCTCCCCTATGCTGAACTTTTATGATATATACAAGACTGTGGAGGATAATGGAGAATTGGATCTAATATATGTAAAGGAATTCAAATTAACTCACTTTGCACTAGTTTTTGCAAGCAGACCTGTCATTTCATGTTGAATTTGTGGGTCATACCACAACTACTTTGATAACAACCAGGGAAAGTAAAGATTCATTTCTTTACTGTGCCAGAAGCTCTGCTTCTCACAGCTGAGGAGTGGAGGTGTCATCCTTAAAGGAATATTTTGTTCTCCAAAGCCCTGAGGCTACAGAGGGCAATTTATGTTCTGGTAGAATTGGAAACCTCCTTACCAAGATACCTTCTGTACAAATTCCAGATGTTATCAGAGTGTTCTGGGCTCCAGCTGTGCATGCTTGTACACCCAGCCAGCAAGAGCTCACCACACCAAAGGGACCTTGCGCTATTTGGCAAAGGCAGCTTTAAGAATTGATGGGTGCAAAAAAGCCTTTTCAAATAAATAACTTCTGAAATTGACTTCAGAAAGTGTCCTAAGAGTCCTTTTTATTCTCATCATTCAACAGGGGATTTTGTTACTATCAAGTTTGCAGTACAATGAGAAAAGAAGGGAAAAAGAGGCAGCCTTCTCTCTCACACACCCCCCTTAACTCTCTAATGATAAATTCAGAAGTGAGAAGTTGAAGTCAACCTCTCTCCTCCCTCCAGCTGAGTCATGTTGATCAGAAATGGCAGCTCTTTTATTCCAGCTGTATTTTCCTCCATTATAAAAGCACAACCATTACTAGAACTTATTTAAACCTTGAGCAGTTCTCATCAGAGGGACCAGAATACTGCAATGCAGCCACTGGGGATCATGAAACATCTGTGATTTCCACAGCTTTCAAGATGTGGCAATGTAAATGTGGAAGTGTTCTCCAGTCTAGACCAAATTCCAGTGCTGCCTAAGTTTTTCTCAGACTTGCAATATTCGCCTCCTTCTCCTCCTCCTCACTTATTGCTGTAGTTCTGCTGCTCAGCATTCAGGAGCTCCTGAATGCTTTGCTTCTTGCCCCCAAACACCTACACAAGCCTTGTAGTTCAAATAGCAGAATCAATTGCATTTAGTTTCCTGCCTTCTCATTCTCTGCTCTGTGTAATTATAAAAGTCTGATAAAGAGACCAGAGAATTAAAGTCCTAATATGATGAGATGCTAAAGAAGCTACTTTGCATCAATGTTTTCTTCCCAGCTCTCCATCTGATTTGGATGTGTGGGTATCTACGATATCTTCTCTATGTAAGTAGGTCTGAGTAAGATACGTAGGAAATAAAGTTATTGTTTTATTTCTTCTTTTTCTGTTTAGATCTACTTTTCTGCAAGGGTTATTTAGCTCCCTTTAGGAAACATCAGCTGTTTCCATAAAAATGCTAATTTTTTGCATGGTTAGCAGCATGAGAACCAGCAAGGCTGGCATCAATGTTGAGTTTGCATGGTCTGAGGTAACAGAGGGGCTGTAGGGGTGGCTCCTGTGAGAAGCTGCCAGAAGTTTCCCCAGAACCAGTGCCAGACAGCTCCAGGAGAGACCCATCACTGGCCAAGGCTGAGTTAATCAGGAGTGATAGTACCACTTCTGTGACAACATATTTAAGAAGGAAAAAAAGGTTATTGCAGAAATAATTTGCAGCCAGAGAAGAGCAGAGTTAGAATATGTGAGAGGAACAGCCTGAAAGACACCAAGGTCAGTGGAGAAGGAGCAGGAGGAGGTGTTCCAGGAGCTGAAATTCCCCTGGAGCCTGGGGTGAAGACCACAGGGAGGCAGCTGTATTCCTGCAGCCCATGGAGGAGACCCATGCCAGAGCAGGTGGATGTCTGTAAATCTGTGGGAAGCTCACTGGAGCAGATTCCTCTTTCCACCTGTAGGCCAGTGGAAAGAGGAGCCCACACCAGAGCAGGTCTCCTGGCAGGACTTGTGACCCTGTAAGGGACCCTTGCTGGAGCAGGCTGTGCCTGAAGGACTGCACCCTGTGGAAAGGTGACCCATGTTGGAACACTTTGTGGAGAACTGTTACCATGGGATGGAGTCACACTGGAGAAGTTAATGGAGAACTGTTTCCTGTAGGAGGGACCCCAAGCTCTGAGCAGCAGCAGGAACATCCTGTGATGGCCTGACCATAACCCATATTCTGTATCTCCCTGTGCCACCACAGCAGAGGAGGCAGAAATGGGAAGGAGGGAGAGATGCTGGGAATGTGTTTTAAAGATTTATTTTACTTCTCATCATCCTACTTTGATTTTATTGGTAATAAATTAAATTAATATCCCCAAATTGAGTCTGTTTTGCCTGTGATGGTATTTGGTTTGGTGAGTCATCTCTCTCCTGGTCGTTATCTCAACTCATGAACCCTTTGTTCTGTTTTCTCTCCCCTGTCCACTTGTGGAGGGGAGTGATAGAATGGCTTTGGTGGGTGCCTGGCATCCAGCCAGAGTCAACTCTCTACATACAAAATGACTTTGATGGGAAGCAAGGAAGAAAAATTATTACTTTGTGTTAACTTTCTTGGCATAGCTCTGAGCTCCTGTGCTGGCACTGAAGGGTCAACAGTTTTATTTTTTCTGCATGGATTCCTAGAAAATTACCTCCAAATGGCATTGTAGGAATCCAGATCAGTTCACTGTACAAACGCCTCCTATGCCTTGTGCATAGCTTTGAGTGACCTAAGTGTGCTCAAGTAGGGTTTAAAACACCTGTGAACAGACACTGTAAAACCACTAAATATGAAAGTTGTATGTATGTACATATGTAACACACTGTATACATGATTTCCTTCAATATAAGCAGAAATATAAGCAGAAATTTCACTTGCCCATGCCACTGTGCTAAATGTAGTATGAGTTTAAATTAAGAACGAGTCCAGTCCTGCTTGTTGCATGACTGGAATGGCCTCACCTCCAAGACAGACTCTAGCCACATCCTTGAAAAAAGTCTTGTCTGCAAGAAAACAATAAAATAATGATTATGAACTGGACTGCTGCGTAGAGCACTGCGCTTTCTTGTGCTTTTGTAGCTAATGCACCTTGTTGATGCAGACAAGAACAAGAGGAAGCACAGCCTGGCTCTTCTGGGAGAGGTGGGAGCACTTGGGGCTTGCTCCATCTTTTCTGTGAGCTGGGCAAAGGGCACACGGGAAGTGGCACACAGGAAATGAGAGAGACACTGTGCCCAAGGAGAGCTGCTATGCAGAGGTGCTGGGCAGGAGGAGGAAGGGGCTCTCATGGTGTATTGGACATATCTGGCTGAGGAGTTTTGCCTGCAGGGCTCAGCAGTGGCCTGTGCTGCTGCAAGGAGCTGCTTCACCCCAGTTGCAGGACCTCACATTTGTCCCTGTCAAATGTCATGGGGGTTAGACCTGTTGGTCCCTTCCTCCAGCTGCTCTGGCAGCTCTGCCCTGGCACGTGTCAGTCACTCTCCTCTGGTGAGTTTGGTGGCAGCTGAAGGCTTGATGAGGGTGCACACTGTCTCCACTTTCACATCACTGACAAAGATATTAAATTGCCTGAATGGATACCAGAGGAATTCTGCTTATAAAAGCCTCCAGGTAGAATATGAACCCTTTAAGCTCAAAAAGTAAGGCAGTTTTTCATCCACCTACTAATCCACCTGTTCAGACCAGAATGTTCCAGCCTAGATAGAAAGGTGCTCTAGGAAATCATGCCTAACTAAGTTAAACTCAGAGCAGATAACTACCACTCTTCTTCCCTTATCACACAGAGCAATCAGTTTTGTCAAGCAGGGGAAAATCCCAGTCAGTATTAGGGAAAATAAGTTTACCATGAGGGTAAACACTAAGCAGGTGCCCAGGGAGGCTGGGGAGTCTCCACCCTGGAGATACTCAAAATCCAGCTGGGCAAGACCCTGAGCAACCTGCTCTAACTGGAATTGCTTTGTGGAGGGGTGGGATGAGAGACCTCTAGAGGTCCTGCAAAGCCTGTGTGATCTGATGATCCAGCCTTGGTAAATCCATGTTGACTATTCCCAATCAACACCTTCTCATTCACATAACAAAGCTTTTGCATTTACCACTGTCCCTCAAAAAGGTTTGCTAGCAGCATGATCCCACCACACCTACCCTGGAATGTCCTCGTTCCAAAAGACATAAATCACCTTCTTTATTATTCAGTAGCATACACACAAATTCTGACAAATTCAGTAGAGACCCTGATACTTCTGCCTTTTGGGTGGACAAAGACAAGGCTTTTCCTAGGGCATGTTTTTTTAAATTTATTTCTTGTTGCTGGATGATAGCAATTAGGAGAAGATGGAGTTGTCAGCATTGTTGGTATAATGGTAGAATAAAGGACATAGATGTGTCCAAGTGTTAGTGATATTCACATTCAAGCATGCTAAAACATTAGAGCTGGTCATAATTTTGCCAGTAACAATAGTGAAGAAATACTTTCCAAAAATCTCCCCTGTATTTTGGCATCTCTGAGAGATGCCAAATGAGCCAAAAACTAATGAGATGAGACAACATAACAGCTATGCTAACATTAGAAATGTAACAAGCAGAAAACAATGCAAAATTCTTATGAGTAAATGGCAAACAAGCTGATTTGCAGTTGAAGATTAATGTTCATTGCTTAGAACAATATATTGTAAAACCATTAGACATCATCCTTAGGACACATCCACACTGTCATTGCGGTTTGCTCCCTCCTTCACTCCTGGGCCCCTGATTGTCCATACCACTTATATGCTGGTTTGCCCCCAGGCTTCTACACTGAGAAAATCAATTTTCTCCCTCCCAGAGGGCACAAAATTCACAGATCCCAGCTCCAAGGACACAAGATGCTCCACTGCCCAGGTCAGACTTTTCTTCCCAAGGCGGTCAGGGTTTGCTTCCCGAGCAGACCACAGGTGGTGTAGGCTCGCTCATAGTCTCTTGTCATACTGACACACTCATTTTGCTCTTTTGCTTCATCTGGAGCAGATGAGCAGCTTTCTGCAGGGCTACTGGAAGGCTGCTCCAGGGGAAACTGTGGATACAGTCCTTCAGTGAAATAGTCCACTGTGGGTTTAGCAACAGATCCCCAGGAACATCAGTTAGGATTTTGTGTACGCTGGCTCTGTTCAGTTAAACTTGCTCTGAGCCAATTTTGTGATTAAAAAAACAACCTGTTTCCTCTAGAATCCTCATGCTACTAGTAATGAGAGGAATCACCCCTGTAGTAGCAGCAGGAGTTTTCCTTGAAACCGTTTCAGATTTCAAACAAGCATTTCAGATTTCTGTCACAAAACCTGATTTCCTGTATGTTTGCTGAAGGCTGGATCCTTCATGCATGGAGATGTTGTCCTGCCTTGTCTATGAGAGGTCTGTGGGATGCTCTGGCTTAAGATAATACCTATTATATATACAGTATTGCATGCAGAGCTACTTTTAAATAAACACACAAAAAGTCAGACCTAGGGCTTTCCAAGGGTTTTCATGTTCTACATTGCTATCATCTCCCTTCTAGCTTCACATGTCCTCAAGAAAATCAGGTTTTGCCTATCAAATTGACTGATGGGTATATTCTATATACACTACCACATATGTCATGCATAACAAGAATAAAAACAAAAACATCCTGCTCCAGAAGATCGACTGCAATCATTAATTCATTCATTCATTGGTCTGCATTTCCTTCCCCTTAATCTCTTTTTTCTGCAGACTTCGATGAGTTTCCACAGCTGAAAACACTGCAAAATTTACACCAACACACTGAAAAATCCACTGCTGTGTGCCCTTGTTTTTGATGGGAATAGCCCATTGGGGTGCTTGTTCTGACACGCGTGATACAATTTTTGCACCAGCAAACAAGTTTTTATCTAGCATGCAGAACTTATTCAGAAGGTATTACTTGTGCTGGAACTAGAGGCAGGAATGAGTCACAGCTCTTTAATACGCATGAAGGGCCCTGCCCCAAGGAGTGCCTCTGTTTTCCTCCCTTCCCTGTCTCGCGCGCTCTCTCTCAAGCCTTAATTGTCTTGAGTTATAATGCTTTTGAGAAATCGCTCTTAAAATTATGACTCCTGTTAAAGTTAATTAGACACGAACACCAGCCAGGAGAGCAGGGATAGTTTCATAATTGCTATTCTAGCTGAAACCAGGAGGATTCCCTGACCACAGGAAGTTCAAAGGACCAGCAGCAAAAGGAGGAGATAACCTTTGTTTCCAGAGAACACCGGCTTCACTTGGAATGCCAGCGGATTTATGACAGGAGCTTCGCTCTAATTGCTGTTTGGGGTGGAGCCTCTCACAATGATAAACAATAGGGTTTCTACAGGGCTAAAGTTTGTAACAGCACCACGTATTTAGGCACAGGCATGTTATACCAACATGTATTTGGTATATTTTAGAGTCTTCTCTCGCTGGAGCTGGGTATTGCTCTAAAAGAGGAGGTGTTGCCCCATGTGACCCATTTGGGGAAAAAAAATATGCTTCACTGAAGTCACATTATTTTAACAAGCAAAATGTAGCCAACTTTACAAATTTACAAATGCCAGAAGACATTTGAATCTGTGACATTTAAGAGAGAAAGGGAGCTTAATGTAGACTATATTTATCTATATAAAAATAAAGTCAAAGCAAACTAATAACCTAAACCTGCAAAAGGACAACAATTATTGTGTACTCAAAAACACCCTGTGGCAGAATTCCCATTGACCTCATTGATTAAATTCTCACCCCACAGATTTTTCTTAAGCTGCTTCAAACATAAAATTAATTTCAAAGTCCTTTCAAAGATGAATAATGTTCTTATTTTTGAGCATCAATGGCGTATTTAATGATTTATAAACAGAATGTTCCAGCATTCATACAGCAGAGCCTTTGCCCAGAGGTCACCAAAGCCTAAGTAAAATACAGCTAGAACAGGCTCAGAATAGCATAACAGCTACCTAATATAAACATTGATCATATATGCAGACTTACAAATGTGGAGGTGGATGGAGAAACATTTCGGATGCCGCCGTTTAAAGCATTCATGCATATACAGAAGGTTTTGGAAAAAAGAGAGGAAGGTCATATGACTCAGTGTCAGGATGAAAGCCAGTTCTGTCAGAAGGCACCAAGCTGGGCTCTGTAAACACATGTGGTCGACTATGGGCTATAGTCTGGAGGGAATCTGGAGCAGCCTGAGAGCAAGATAAGGGAGGAATGTGTGAGCAGATACAGAGACAGGGGTCAGGAAGGGCATCACTTGTGAAAGCAAGAGGCTCCAAACTCAGTGCAGAGAGACAGCAAAACCTGGAGAGAGGAGGTGTGAGGGGGCAGCGTGGCAGGAAGGAAGGTTAACTTCGGCAATAGATGCATTTAGGAAAATCCATTATGTGAAGCAAGGACTTACAAAAATAGAATTTTTGTTTTTTCCAGCAAGTTTCAAATACCGATGATCTCTGTTGAAAGAATACATTTTGTCATTTTTTAAGGGATTCAAGAAAAAATTTCTGTGTATGAATTGCAGATCTTACCTCTCCAGATGTACTGACATTATCTTTCTCTTTAATACTCCAAGAGGAAGGCTGGTCACTTCTTGCAGAAAAGAGCAACACAACATATTTTTGCATACAATGTACATGTTTTCTATGAATGTTATAATTTTTTTAGCAGAGGGCAGCTTGGCCCTGAATTAAGGATTTACTTCAGTAAAATTGTGGTACAGCGTGGGCCTTGGCAGCAAAACCTTGTAAGGTAACGGGGAGGTTCAGGAACAATGCAGGCATGGTAGGCACAGGGCTCAAAGTGGACTTTATTGCTGCTTGAAAGCCAGCAGGTTTACAGAGACCCAGGATCCCTTGGCTCCCACAGCCTGCAAAAATGCAGCTTTTTCCTCCAGCACAAGAGAGCGGGGAAATTCATCCAGCTGTGGACTGCCAGCCCCGAAACTGCAGGAATCTCAGTTTGCTTCAGGTAAAGGGTACTTTTTCCACACCTTCTTCTCATCTGTGAATGCCCTCAGACACTGTCAGAAGGTCAGCAAACGACTACCTTGCAGGAAAACAGCAAACACAATAAACAGGTGGATATGCCAGCACGAGATGGCTGAAGGAGATGTAACAGAGACCATTTTCTAAGTATGCTCTATCCTGCCTACAGCCATGGCTTAAAACAGTGGGCTACCTTTCAGAGAGATGAAATTTTTAAACCAGAAGGAACTGGTTTGATAATATAATTGGTCCCTGGAAGAGGGTAAACTATGCTATCTCACCTTGTAAATCTAATCTTTTATCAAACCTACATTTTGTGGCTGAGTTAAAGCATAACTTTTGGAAAGATAGGCAATTCCGCTTTTAATTCAGATGACTCTATGTTGGGTGGTTAAGGGCTTCAAGAGGGAAAATTTGTCTTCAAAGGATCATTTTGGATCACAGGTCTATGAAGCTGGCAGTTTGACTTCCCCTTATCCCTGGATTAGCAAATAGTACAAGAGCACTTGAGCCCTGCCCTGCTATGGGAGAATTGGCACCTTGTATGGGACCAGCTAGGAAAGCTTAGGTGGGAAAAAAAGGGACATGCAAAAGGGATACTGAGGTGGAAAGCTTGTCTATCTTTCCAGCCACATTACTTGGTCTGACAAAAGATTTTTAGTCAAACAAACAAACAAACCTTTTTCTCTTTTACTCTTAAATCATCCCAGCTACCATATCTTGCATTTGACCTCAGAAAACAGCATACTCAAAAAAATGTCTTTCAACAAAAGAGAAAACCACAGTAAAATAACAAAGCATATTACACCCCCAATGTGTGGCTCACAGCCAGGTAGGATGGTCTAAAGATCTGTTATTAAGCAGAAATTAATAAACATTTGATCCTACAGATGCAAAATGATGGACTCACACAGAGCAAGCACTCATGCGCATGCCGTTCATCTCCTGACTCACACGTGCAACACTGGAATGTGTTACTTTCATAAAATATGCCTTTTATCTTGCTGCAGCTAACAGCCTGTCTGTGGTTAGGAATTTTTCAGGCATGCTTCATTCAAGTGGTGCTGCCTCAACAGAGAGCTGCTGTGCCTTTCCCCTCCCCTCACAGCCCTGCCAGGCAGCATATCCTGAGGGAAACCTGGCACAATGGAAAAATGGCTCCTGCCAAACTTACCTTCTGAAAAGAGGAGGGGTAACTTGGGGCATGGCCAAAACCAAGAAGTCCTCATGGTGGTCCTCTTGCAGCATGATCCCTTTGCCTCCAGGAGCTCTGACTAAAACAAGCAGTATTGGTACAAGGCAAGGAAATTAATTTCATCCTGTGAAGTAGCACTCCATGCTTATAGAACCTTGCAGAACTTAGCAGAAGATCAGGTGTTGCCTGACACCAGCTAGGTATTCTTATATATAAAATCTCCTGATTTAAACTCAGAAATGTAAGTGTCCATCCACATTACAGGCAGAATTTTTAGTTCTTCCACTTATGCACAGTACAACCAAGGTCTCCTGAGGTGCAAAAGAACTGCAGACTAATTTTAGTGACTGGCAAATAAACACAGTTTGTATAAGCATGCTGCCAGGAGAAATATTTGATTTATGATGAAATAGGTTTATTTCTAACATAGAAGGATTTGGCAAAGAAACTCCTTTTTGGATTATAGAGTTGCTATATTTATAAACTTCAATCTCATCAAGAAAATTACCTTCTTTTCACAGCATGTTCCATTCATGGTCCCTTCTTTCATGTCTTCACACATGTCCAGAAGAACTGGGAAATACAGGCAGGCCTCCATCCCCCAGTATATGAAACAAAATTATCCCAGTTATCAATAAGCTTGTTTGAGTTCCAGCTAATTAAAAGACATGAGAAGAGGGTGAGGATCTGGATCTTTTTATCTGGGAGAGCTGAGGCCCCTGCCCTGCTCCCCAGGCTCCTGCGACTTGCTTGGGAGGTCCAAGGAGGATGGTGGTCTCTCTCTGCAACTTGTGATCCTGGATGCTAATCTGAAAATCATCAGATTAGAGAAACATTCGATTCTACCCACTGAACCAAGTACATCTTGCATTTAAATCCATTGATATTGGTAGCTGTGCACAAGGGATGGATTTGCTGCACTGCAGCTAACACTGGATATCAGAAATTGCTGTTTTCAAATATTGCATGGGTTTATTTCCTTTATGTCTATATTGTCCTGGCCCTGCTGGCCTTGGCCCACCTCTCTTCTTCGTGTGATTGCTGGAGCGATGCTATTGAACATCATCCCCATGTGGAATAGCGAGGCTAGGAAAGTACAGCAGTGTGGAAACTAGAAACCTTGGGTGAACACATTCCATAGGGAAAGGAGCATAGAGGCCTCAAATTTTGCCCAGACTTTCTGTTCATCTAGCTCCAGCACTCTCCCTCCAGCAGTGGTCTTCAGAAAGAAACATTGCTTATAAAGAATAAGCTTGGATAATGCTCTGATGAATATGATTGTAACAGTGGTAAGGATCATCTGTTTTTCGAGAAAACAGAAGGGGTCACTTTCCTTTTCTCCCCTGTATTAATGAGAAATGATCTGAAGCCATCAATGGTCAAGAAATCTATCTTTTGAAAAGAATCCTGCAGATCCTCTGGTAGGTGATATATGAGAACCTACAGAGTAAGCTTGCAAAGAATAGAAAAGTACATATGTATTGTGCACTTGCACATACAAGTTTTCATGTATTCCAAGCTTTTACCTTAAAGCACAGGCTGTCCACAGGTATTTCCATCACACATTTAGTTGTGAAGAACTTTCAACTCACCAGCCAAGAGTTTTGTCTCAGAGTATAGCCACCTTTACAAGAAATCACATCAACATGCCAGCCACACTCCCCCAGGAGTTATTTCCCACTGTTTCCTACTGACTCTTTCCAAAATCACACTGCATCTGACCTTTTCAAAGGCCAGGCCCTTTTCCTGGGCCAGGAGGGGAGAATTTGCCTCTCCCATGCATCCCTGACACAGCCCTAGCATGGAGCAGTGGGTGTGGGAGGCAGGTAGCTTCCACTCCCATCCCCTCACTATCAATAAACCATCCCTCACGCTCAGTTGCAGGTGGGAACATGCACCTGGATGAGCTGCAGGTGGGAACATGCCCCCTGGCTGCCTGCCTGCCTTGGTTCTGCCACTGGTGGCTGCGAGTAATTATCAGCCAGCCCTGCAGAGAGAGCAAGGCGTTGTTTTTACAGGTCTGGCAAGCTGTGATTATAGAAGGGACCACAATAAAGGTTGAAAATAAACCCACATGGACAAACACCAGTGGACAGGGAGTGCTTTGCAGTGTGGATCCAGTCAGCTTTCAATTTTCCAAACTCGAGGAAATGCCCACTTCCCTTGGCAGCTACGGGCCTGTTCTGCCACAGTGTTGTACCAGCGAGCCAGGAACATATGCCACTCTTTATTGCACATCCTCCAGCTCCTCCCTCACATTCACTTGCCTTCCAGACTGAAAATCACTGCCCAGGTTAGCAATCACACTGCCAACAACAAAAAGGAGAGAGAGAGAGAGAGAGGTGGAAAACCCAAAAAAGCCTGTGGTGGTATAAAACAGACCCTGCAGCAATGGGGCTGGATTGGAGCAATGCCTGCACTGCCAGTGGTGCTGGGAGCGGGTGGGATTGCCTGTATTCATCTGTGGGACTTAGGGAGATGGAGAAGATATAACTTTTACAGGGTGATGTAAAACCCCACATGCTCTGGGCAATCAGGGACATAGAAACTGGAACCTGTGTGCTGTGCACATTCAGACATTGCATTGGCTCCAGCAAACAGAGGGCAGGCAGAAAGCAAAGCCTTTGGGGTTTTTTAGGTGGGAGCTGTCAGCAGTGCCAGGGGGTAGAGGGTAAGCTCCAGACAAAGATGTGAGGGAAGGTCAGCCTGGGAAGACTCTGCTGCTGCAACCTGGCCCCCTGTGCGAGCACTGGCAGGAGATCCAACAGGGAGAAAGTAAAGGAGCTGATTCTGGTGGCTCTGAACTTATCCCTGCCCACAGCAGAGACTGAGCACATCCAAACAAAAAGAAACTGGAATTCAGCACTTGGGGATCTTATGCTGGCAGCATTGACAAGAAGAGTAGGACTTCAGGGTAATTCAGGGAGTTGTGATCTTTTACTCCACCTCCCCTCATCCTTATGCTATTTTCATTCAGAAAAATGAAAAATCTGTCATTTTTGCTCCTCCAGGAAAGTGTTCCTCTGTTTAAAAGGAAACTTTTCAGAGATGCCTTAGTGAGGCATTAGTGAGTCCCATTTGTTTTCTCTAGGTTATATAGTTACTCAGGCAGCTATTTTAGAAAAGCTTTGCTTGGAAAGCAGGGATACGGATCCAGATGCAAGTTAGGAGCCCAAAAATCTCCAGACAGGCATTTGCCAAAGCCCAGTGGGTTAAAGTGCTGAACTTCCTTCCACTGAGATAAACTGTTCACCAAAGAAATCTTACCTCTCCCTTCTTTTCTTCGTAAAGGAAAACAAGGGGAGAAATTTACATTATCCCAACATAAGTGTGTCTAAACACAGTCAAAAACTTCTGCAAGTTCAACCCATGATTTCACTCAGTCTAAACCAAACTGATTGCTTCTCACTAAGCCCCTTGTCAGCACATGCAGTGTGATAAAGTATTATCACTATCATAGAATGACAGACTCATTTAGGTTGTAAAAGACCTCTTAGATCATGAAGTGCAACCATGAACCTAGCACTGCCAAATCCAGACCTTATTTCCTTTTAAAAAACAGCCACTCTTAGCCAGTTGCCCAGGGATGCTCTTATTACATCACTACTATACAAAATAATTTCACTTAATTTGAAATGACATAGAGAGATCATTCCTACTGCGAGGTTGTGCTGTATTTAATACAATTAAAAATCTTTCCACATGTCCTGCATGCCTATTAAAATGCTGTAATTGTACCTGCTAGGAGAGTGCTTTTGCAGAGAGCTCTCTGCAAATTTGGTATGAGCTAAGCTGTGAGAAATTGAAGCCCTTCTCTGGCCATCAGTGGGAGTAGCTGCAGTCCCAGTGATTAATGCAGCTAGTCAGTTACAAAGAAAAATCTTCATCTGACTGTCCTCTGACTCAGCCAAAAACAAACTTGCTTTATCTCTCCTTCTCCAGTCCAGGCCCCCTCCCTCGCTCCTTTTCCACATCAACAAAGGAAAATGTGGGACAAGATGAAAGAGCGGGGCCAGGGCTTTCATTAGCATACCAGGCCAAGGAAAAAAAGGAAAGAAGCTCAGGGAAGGACTCAGTGCCCAATTCGTGCCTTGTAACCCATGCCAAGGAGTTCTAGGTGAAGCAACACAGTTGGTGTGTAGTGTTTAATCACATTAAATGTTGCTGCCTCCTGCCAATACCAAATGTCATCCTTCAACATGGTTTTCAGGCAAGCTCTGGTTTTAATCCTGCCTTCTTTCTGACTCAAAAAGCATATGCAATAATCAGCACAGAAAGAGAGCTCATAAACCCATCCTGCTGAATACCTCTGTCAAAAGCTTTTTATTTGAAGCCACTTTATCGAACTGCCTGTCACATGGTTTTAGCTTTATTAATGTCTCTTCCTAAACCTCCTTAAGCATACATTTTACTATGCCATGTAAAAAGGCAGCACTTTATCAGGACGTTTCAGTGCATACAGAATAATTTACAGCAGCTGAAGAGTGGGCCAACAGTTCCACTATTTGTTACTTTTTATTACTGTGTGCTTTTTAATGTACTGTGTATTCAATCTGAAAAGACAATAAAATCCAAGCAAACAATACCAATAATGAGCACTGAATAATATCTTTTATACCACAGAAGGATCTCAGCCAAGCTAGACATTGTCCCTTGCCTGCAAGAATACAAGTGACACAACAGATAAAAGAGGGAAGGAGGGAAAATCCACATCATCACTGCAATGCCCAGTAAGATTTTCCCAGTTAAGCTGGCCAGGTAAGTTTCTGCTACAAGAATATTTTCACTAGTATGTTACATTTTGGTATGGATGAACACATTCTTTTACAACTAGTCCTGACCTGTTACACTCTTGGCTGGCCCAAATAAAAGCAGCAGTATCTTCCATTTTGGGAATGGATGGGGAAGAATAGTGTTTCCAGGTAATGTCAGGAGAGTCCAGTCCTTTTTGCTACAACACCCCAGATTGTGACTCACCCCCTCTTCTGTGTGTAAAACCAATCCTCCAGGATGTTACTTCTATGAGTCCCATCCTATTCTTACCCCCTTTTTCCCAAATGGAAAAAAAAGGCAAGGGACATTTTCTAGCATATGCTTGTGTCTGCTGGATTTTATTATTTATTTCATCCATTTCCTTATTTGAAAATCTTTTTATCTGGCTGGGGAAGATACTGAGCAATCTCTCTCTCTGTGTCCAGCTCCCACCAAGGCCAGATGAACCACAGTGAGATCTCACATAGCAACATGGGATAGTGATGGTGTTTCTTCCCCCCACCAAGTTTTGCTTATCACACACCTACTATCTGTCCTCTTCTAGGGAGAGGCTCCTACAGCACGAAGGGCACCACAAACTTGCTTAAACCTTTCTACAATGGAGAAAATAGTGCTATAAAATTTGTGAATGGAGGAGGAGCAAGTCCTTCAATGCCTTGCTCTTCCTATCTGCTTTTCTCTTGCCATTGATATGGAGCTTAAAAGGGCTGCTGTGGCTACACTGGGCCTCATGAAAGAGCACAGGCAGGAGTGAGCTATGGTGCCTCCCTCTATCCTTTATGTCACAGGTGTTGGTGGAAGCCTCTAGCAGCCATCTATCATCTATCCATCCATCCGTCCGTCTGTCTGTCCGTCCGTCCATCCATCCATCCATCCATCCATCCATCCATTCATCCATCCATCCATCAGAATTACCTGCAGATTTTCTCACCCCACTGATGACATCCCTCTGTGGCCATTGCCTCTGTGGCTTCTGCATTCACTTTGCCTTCCCCCAGGGGTGACATCTTTCCTAGTAAATGGCGAAAGCTCCTTGTTTTTCTATAACTCTTTAATTACCATGGCAGTAATCTTCCAATAACTGGCTTTGCTTTTCCAGTAATTACACTGTATGGGTATTTATGGGTGTAATGGACACACAGAACAACAGATCCACCAGAGTACCTATAAAAATTAGGATTTGTACTCCACCCAAACACTGATTTCAGTAAGCACATATGTACATCATCTCCCATTTCAGTGAGGCTTTCCACAGTCATCCTTGTGTTGCTCCTGGAGGCTCCATTTTCCCAGCAGAGCAGTGGTTGGAATGCCTGACACATTTGCTGGTGTTGCACTGGGTGCTGGTGAGCACTGCTTCCCTGTGACTGAAATGAAGTCCAGTCCAATCAATCATCATCATCATCATTATTAACTGATTTGCCCACCCCATCCCTTCCCCAGAGAGTGAACAACCAACCAGCCAAGCAGAGGGGTACCAGGCATCCTGCAGCGCAGCCTCTTCCGGAAGAAACCTGACTTTTCTATCAGACACAGAAGAGCAGATGACATTTGCCTCCACACTTGCTTGAGGAATGCTCGTTTTCTCAGTGGCTGCACAGTGCCCATGTGTGGAATTCAGGCTTTTCTGACAAAATCAGATTTAGCAAAGGTCAGATACACATTCATACCCAAAAAATATGCAGGAGACATTAATCTATTTCATGCAGTCCCCTCCCTGCTAATTGGAGTTTGCAAACACACATCTGAGTGTTAAGTGCATGCCCACAAAGAGTCATAATCAGGTCAGAAATATCGTGGGACAGCACCCTGTGCTCTAACTTAGAGTGGAAATAACTAAGAAATAAGCCTGTTACTTTCTTTCCAAAATGTTAACACTCTCACGCTAAGTACTACACATTTGCATGTGTTCTTCTCTTTTAGGACATTTCCACATTTGTGCCAGCACTGCTGGATTTTGTAAATATGTTAACATTATTTGTATTATCTTCACTTCTCAGCCAGAAAAAATATCAAAAGGGATTTTTTGTCAATGGTCTAAATAGCCAAAGCTGGATATGTCCTACATAGTAGACTCATGAGGTTTACATTAATGAATTGTGGTTGGAAGAAGGACATTTATGGCACATTTTTACACACAACAATTTTCACTGAAAGAGATGAAAAATAGTTGCTGGAGTTTTTTCTTACAGAGACTCAAAAGTTGGAAAAATACCATCTGTTTTCATTAAAATTAAGAAACATGATATTTTCTGACCTTGTTCTGTATTGACTTTTTTCTGATGAACCTCTTTGATCATTGTCATTTTATACTTAATTTCAAATCAGCACAGACAAGGTCAGTACCTCTCTGCATAACAAAAATTTGTATTAATCCCTGCATTAATACCACACTCACACTTGACAGGCCATACTTTTTTTGTGACACTGGTTGTGGACTGTATCTAGTATTTCTATCCAAGTATTAGTTAAGTAACACTTCAGGGAATATTGGTAATATTCATGCCAAATGCTTTCACATGTACCTACATGATACACACTCTGCTGCCAACAAACATGATAACTAAACCTTCCTGAGGGGTTGTCAGTGTATCTCAGATAACTATGAGAAAATAAGAAAAAAGGGAGATGGGATTCCTGCTGTTCCTCAGCCTGTCCCTGTGGGGTTTCCCCATTTGCAAGGCCTTGAAGGATTGTTGCCTTCATATCATTAAGATCAAATGCACCCAAATGAATTTGTCCTGCTAATTCAGGCCTGAGTATTTACAAAAATGTTGGGGTTTTTTATTCCTATTTTGAAATCTTTTGCACAGGCTTCAGAAGAGGCAGCCCTCTGCATTTCTTCCTGCCATCTCCCAATAATTCACTACCAAAAGGAAAACACCAGGAAAAAAATGGAGCTCAGATGTTTTGGAGGATTAGAGTTTCCATCTTTTATGAAAAGAATTAATGGGAAAACACTATCCAGAACGACCATAAAAATAATCTCTTTTTTCTTCAGCTGGCTTTAATCTCTCCCTGACTTTCAGCAAGGACGACTCCCAGTGGTGGTCCCAGATCAGATGCTGTACATGAAGCAGTTGCATTTCAGAGCACAGTAAATCACTTGCAGATATCCAAATTGGCCACAGATGCAGAGCCAACTCATCCAGCAATGTACAGGACAGTAATGCTCAGGAAGCAACTTTAGTTTCATCAACTAAGGTAGCTTGGGTGACGCCTTTGCCTGAAGCACTGCCCTGGCTTTCTGTTGCAGCCAAAAAAAAAGCTGCTGAGTGTGGACAAATCATGGAACAGATTAAAAAGTAGCTGAGCTGACGCATGTTCTTTGTATATCATCTTCTTTCAATGTACGATTCAATCCAAACTCCTCAGGCATCAAATGGTGAACTGGGGATGTGACTTATTTTTTCCTGCATTATATAAGAAAAATCCACAATATGGTTTTTGAAAGGATCAGCTTGAAGTGATGAATGCCCACCCAAAAGCACCTCACTCCAAATTCCATAAACATTCAGGATAACACTTATTTTTTTAAAATGTGCTGTTTGATATTGCTTCACAAATTGCATATGCAGAAAATGGCTCCATGTTCTCTTACAACAGACAGCTACAGTTCTGCCAATACACCTGCACAGAGCTAATGGGAAAGGTGCGTAGGTCTTCCTGGTATCAAAATATCCTGTGTGCCTCTTGAATTTCCCTGGACATGATAAGAGTACATGTGTAGCACCTCATAAATTAAAAAAAAATCTTTAATATCAAAAATAGGGAATGGAGATATTTCACATCTTTCAGAAGCTCCTGCTCTGGCTGAGCACAGTTATGCTACAACCTCCAAACCATCAAGAAGAAACACAAATGATTTGCAAAGAGCCTGAGGTCTGCAACTAGTTTTTAAAGTATATAAATCAGAGGAGAAAAAAAAAGAATTGGACAACTGTTTTAACTTCTGGTGTTTTGCAAACATGATGAACAATTGCAATTACCAATGTATTCAGTCGTATTCAGTTCAGGGGCAGGGGAGCTGCTGGAAAGACAAGCAGTACCTTTTTGAACAGTCTGAGGCATCTGTCAGGGCAGAGTAAGGAGATTTATGTTAACAGGGGCTTCACTGTGCCATGAGTTCAGGGCTTGATCTAAGCCCTCCCTCAAGCCTGCTGTGAGCTGCAGGAGAAGCCCCTTGACTGCAGGGCCCGTGGGTCAGTACCACAGCAAAGACAAGGCAAAATAACCTGCAGAGAACAAAGTAAAAGCAAAACCACATTGCCAAGAGATAGAGAGCTGGAACAGGGGTTGGTGCATCCCACTTCTGGAGGAACAGCCACAGCTGGTACCAAATGACAAGAGCCAGTACTGGGTGAGGCATTTGTGATTCAAAGGGGTGATGGTGCCAGAGGCAGAAATGGAAGCCCAGCAAAGCCTCTGTCTCCCGCCCTGAGCACAACAGCAGAGGAAGGAGTTAACACCACGTAGGTTTCGCTTTACTGAAAAGATTTTTGTTTTGTTTTGGTTTTAAATCAACATGCCTGCACCTGTCAGGGAGAAACCATCCACTCAGTACAATCACAGAGATCTAGAGGGCAGATCCTCAAGGATCATCCATCACGCCCTGCTCTGGAGGAGTTGAAAAAGTTGTAATAAACACAATGCAAGCAAGCAAAGGCTGGAAGGAGAGATCAAAGGGTTTACCCGGCATGCCTCGCTGTGGGAATGGGGAGCGCAGCTGCGTACATGAAAGGGTTACACCCAAAAAATGAAGATGATTGCCAAGCAGGGTGGAAAGAAAATCTGTTTACAATTGCAAAGCCTCATGCTTCCATCATCAGGTGTTACAGAGCAGGAATTGTTTCCTGCTAAATTTTCCAATTAGCTTCCTTGACTTTTTTAAGGGTGTAGTTTCCTTTCTTATTATTTGTTTGGAAAATTCTTTTCTAGACTACTATTCCCATGCAAACCAAGAATTAAAATACAAATCCCAAAAAACCCTGATGTCATTAGGATGAGCCGTATGCCAGTTCAGACAGGATCATAATAGAAAAAACCCAAAACTCCCAACTCTTTGCTCTGATTCAGGTTCAACTTTTCAGCTTCAGCTGTAACAGAAATAGTGATAACTTCCTGTGTCTTTATAGAGGGCCCAATTAATGGAATAATTTGAAGTTTCATCACTCTCTCCCTCCAAAAAATTAATTAAAAAAGAAAAGCAAGTTACTGTTGTTTCCTCTCTCCCAGAGCAAGTGCAAGTTCTGAATATACCTTTATGTTTTCAAAGAAGTGGTCAATTTGAAAATAAAACTTTAAAAAATTGAAAGAAAGAACATAGAAATATTTTGAAAAAGAAGAATCGAGACAGTTACTGACTTGGTGATGGACAATATTTTGCAGTCTGAGAAGCTTAAGATTGGATCTTTGAGAAGAATGTGTTCAGTACTGTGAAGATGAGTTAAAAAGAAGAAAAAGAAAGGAACTGCCAGGGAGCCCTTTCAGGCACTACGTCACTGAGGATGAGGCAGGGCCTCTGCTGACCCTTCAGGCTCTTCACTGGGAGGGACCTCAAACTCTTCCTGTTAAGAGATAAGACTAAGAAAATCATAATCAAACAGCTGCATTGAAATGATGCTAATAATACAGCATTCTGCTTTCCTGGGATGGTTCAAAAGCTTGTCATGTTTTTATTGGACTTTCCAATGATGTCAGTTCAAGGCAGGGCTTAGACAAGTAATTGCTAAAGGGTGAGTCTAAAAAGGGCATAATTACTGAAGGGAGTGTCTGATGTGGGAAAGTGGCATTCCAGCTGGAAGGAGAGATGGGTTGGTCTCTCCTGGGTCGTAGTGAACTCCCAGATGCTGCATGAGTATTCCCAGCCCCATGCAGTCAGTTACATCCATGCAATGCTCCTGACCTCAGTTATTCTTTAGCAATTACTTGGGCAGCAGCAATTTCATATCCAGTGCTGCTCCCTGTCACCATGCTGGGAATGCAGGCACATCTTGAACCCCTAAGATACGTAACCCTCGAGTTATTGCATCAGGCCAGGGTTGCAAAACAGACAATTGCTGACTTCAGTAAGGTTGCATGGGTGTAACTGAGAATAAAATTTGGCCCGTAGCATTGGGAAGGGTTTCATTGTAACTTGCAAGAGGGATGGGGAGGAATCCTCCTTTTGAAATGGAAACACTACATCCCCTGCTGTCCATCTCCTGCCCACAAGAGTTGCTCATCCTCCTCTTACAAATGAGAGGAATTCCAGGTGTCACTCTATACATCCATCCTCTTTTAAACCACTCCTTCACACTCACCTCTCCCACAAATGCTGACAGCTACCAAAGCAGCCTGTAAATAGTCTGTACCAAAACTCCCTCCTGGCCCTGCACTGTGAAGCTGCTCCTACAGCCATGCCCATGGAGCCATTTCCTTCATTCAGCTTGTGGGTCTTGCCACCGACAAAGCCTGGAAAGGCTCTGCAGCTTTTTCTCTCAGACAAGGCATCACAGTCAAACTGCCCCAAAATGTACAACCACAAGGCAGTGGGCATCATCCAAGCACAAGCAGTTCAATCTCCCTGTCTGCTACAGCCTGATGAACCCTGCCAGATCCAGTACCCTGTGAGCCACTCAGTGATGGGAGGATATGGCCACCCTGGGAGTAAAACCACTCCTAACAAGCTTCAGTTTTGACATGCCTGCTCCTAGCTGCCTTCCCACATGAATCTCTGTGTCTTCTGCCTGTATCACCCATCAAATCCAAAGCAAACTCCCAGAAGGAATCACCCACTGGAGGCTTTTGTAGGAGCTGCTGTGTTGGTCTGAGAGCTTACATCTCTTCATGGCCCTGGCTAACATAACTGTGAGGTGGCAAAAAGCATCAGCAAAGAGTGGCCCAAGTCTGAAGGCGCTGTTATAGTGCACTGGCACCCTGAAGGCAGGCATGGCTGAGAGCACACACTGATCAATGACAACATGCACTCTGCGCTTTCACATTTAAGGATTTAAATTGTGTTATCTTATTTTTCTCCCTCACTTGTCCCTCTTCCTTTTGGTACAAAACCATAGGTTCTCCTGTACCAACTACCTTCAGGATTTTATCAAAATGCACTTCACTTTCACTTAAGCCTTGCCACCAAACTGATTTAATTCTCTCAGCTCCCATCTCTTACACTTCACCATCCCAGCCAGTACAAAGCAAGAGAACATCACATCACCCAGCCTCACATATTGTCAAAAAATTGTACTCGTTAAACATCTCCCAGAGCAATGCACAGAGCAATGCACAGAGCAATGGCAACAGAACCAACATTGTTGAAATAGTTAATTTTTTTCCAGGTCACAGAATATTCTGAGTTGGAAGGGACTCACAAGGATCATTGAGTCAAACTCTGAAGTGAATGGTTCCATACAGGGATTGATCCCAAAACCTTGGTCTGACCAACTGAGATAATCTCAGGTTGCTAATTGCATACAATTGTAATCCTTTAATTCTGCACAGCACAACCCATAGGCAGCCACAGGGCACTTAATGTAATTGATGGGCTTCCTATAAAAGGGCCTGGCTGGTCACAGAAGGCCAACATCTCATTTCTATTTATTGAAGTTGAAATCACTTTGTAGTAGCATCTGTGGTCATTGCTACTCATTTCCCCACATGAAAAAAAATGATGAGAATGTTCCTGGTTCACCTATGGGAAAGGAAATAGTCCACAAAATAAGTTTGACAGGGATTTGCCAGGATCTTGGGAAAGTTTTATATTTAAATACTTGGAAAGCCAACACTGGAGGCAAGTTGAAATTGGTTTTTGATTCCTTTACGCAATAACAAATTTTGTCTGTCTTTTCTTCACTCTCAAATAAATAAACAGTTCCATTACAGGCTGGAGCCTGTTCAACTTTGAGGAAAGACCAGGACTGGCTTTTCTCTCCAGCATGTGTATAATGCTGAATGACATCTTAATGCAATCACTTTGGGTGGCTGAAAAGAGATCTTCACAAATAGGGTATTTTCTAATTTTTCAGGGCTATAAGCAGTAATCCTTAGAAGCTCAGGGAAAAGAAAAAAAAAAAGCACACAATGGATTCTTCTGATCTCTTCTTTTAAATGCTTTTAAAACAACTTTGAAGGAACCATTCAGTTTCTTCTATTCCACCAACACTAAAGCGCCAGAACACCAAAAATGTGACACGATCAAGAAACCCCTTTTTCAGCTGCAAGCTCTTCAGCCCCATTTTAAGTCAGGCTTAAAGTTCCATTTCCTTCAGTTGAACTTGGATTTGAGCCTTCAGCAGGACTGAGCCCTTGGTCTGGTCCCTTCCCATCCCCAGTAATGACTCGCACCCTGTGCTGCATTGATGTACCTGATGTCAGGGAGTCAAGTCACTGCAAATCTGCCACCTCAGCCATGTACTCCCACAGGGAGTGGCTTTTCAAACTAGTCAAAACTTCCCTGAGAAGAGTCTCCAACTCTCCCTGCTGTTCCTTTGTTCTTCCCCATCTGTAGCTGGCATGTAGCCTGTAGTGAGGAGCTGAGACAAGGCCGGATCATTAAGGCAGAGGGAAAGTACCAATTGGTCACAGCATCCAGAGCAAGCAGTGGTGCAAAAGAGGCTGAAGAACCACAAAGTGACAACCCCTTCTCTCCTCTTTAATTGCTCTTTCCCCTCTACTTTCGTCTCTCCAGACCACTGCTCCATCACTTGAGCTACCACTGAAAGAATGAGTGTTCCCCATATTCACCATTATTAGAGCACAGCAAGTTGTACAAACTGTGTGTTTCACACAAAATGGTAACACCTCCTTACATTTCCTCCAGGGTCCAGGTATCTGTCACACCTGAGGTCCACAGTGCACAGTGGTAGCTCTCAAGTCCACATAAAGGCCTCTTCATAGCCCAGAGAGACACAGTGCTCTGCAACACATGTCCACTTCACACTCCACAAGCTCATGCCTGACTGGGGAGCACAGAATGAGAAACCTGGCAAGAGGAGAGAACAAACAATTCCTTAAGTTTCTTTTCTACCAAGAAGCAAAAGCATTGGAAGCGACATCTTATGTCAAGCACAAAAATTAGACTTATTCTTTCAAACAGTAACAAGCAGCAAACCCTCTGCTCTCTAGTTCTAGTCAGTATCAGCCTTCATCTCATCCTGCCAACTTGCAGCTCTCTGTGCATCCCAAATGCAAACCCTGGCATGCAGACCAAAACTGGTCCTCTTACCACCTCAGAGCAAACCTTACCCCAAACAAACTCTACACTCCAAGCATCTCCTGAGCACTCAATCCTTACTAGATCTAGTGAGAGGCCTGCTTACCCAGCCCTCCCTGTCCAAACCTTGACTCCAGCCTGCTTTGACTCTTTATAGGTCAACAGCAACCTTTTGAATATGGCAACCTTAATTTACATATCACAAAAGTATCAGTCTGCACAGTGAAGAACCCAGAAAGATACTACACCTTTTCAGACTTGCTGTCCACATCCCTAACCAAAGCACTGGTGGAAAACCTGCAATATCTCCCTGCTCAGAATTCAGCACCAAACATCCATTCAGACTTCAAAGAGCTGCCCATCCTGAATCTCATCCATCTTTCAGGCAACCCACAGCCAGCGCTAAAGACAGAAAGGAATGAACAGTGAATTTAATTTCTGGACCCTGGAAGTACCAGCAAACTAGGCAGATTCCAGACATTTCCAGCTTGGCAAGCTGCTGGCTCCATCTGATCATGGGTGTAGATTATGGGGTGAAGGGGCTGCAGAACCAGCTTTGTATCTTTCTTGTTTAGGTGCCAGCTGGTGCTGATCATACCTCCCAGAATGATGTCTGGGGAACACTGGACTTTCCAGTTTCAGGGCAAGGCTACAGTTGGAACTGGGGTTAACACTCAGGGCTGGAGGCACTAAAAAACCAGATGGGTAGGGGGCTGCAGTCAGCTACAGAGAATCAGCCCCGACTGAGTCTGGGGGGGAAGTGACAGCACAGAGCACAGGGCTCATGTTCAGCTTCAGGGGTTGAGGCTCAGATTAGGCAAAGGGATGAAAAGAATGCTTGAGAGCAGGAATGCCAAGTAAATGCTCTGAATCTCTAGTAGATAACTATTTATTAGGCTTCCTGTCCTCATGCTCCCATTGCCAGGCTTCATGCCAGCCCTTAACCCAGTCCTAATGCCAGGAGAAGGGTCACTGGCCATCCTTCACCCTGTTCTGCAGCAGCCTGCTGCAACCATAGCCTGCTGGCTTGGGGGGGGGGGGCAAGAAAAGAGAGGAAAAAAGGAAACAACACCCAAAACCCCCAAGCAATCCCTGCCAGCTGCGAGGCCCAGCCTTGCGGCCTTTGCTGCAGACATGGATCTCTGGGCTAGATGAGAGAGATAGCCTTAAACCTACTGCTGCAGGCTAGGTCTAACATTCACACTCTGCTTAGGAGAGCCTGCAGTTCCAGGCTGGCTGCAGAGGAGGAGGCAAGTTGTTGCATGTCAGGAAGAAAGGCCAAGTTTGTTCTTATGTCAGTCCTTAGAAAAGAAACAGCTATGGAGGGGAGGTGGGGAAGGGAAAAAAAACCATACCAGCATCTGTCAACAACTCAGACTGTGTTTAGGGCTAGTGGTTGTGGCAAAATGATTGCTACCTGTTGCATTACAAAAAAGATGGATGTTTATGCCGGTGAATTTGGGCAGCTGAAGAATTATATCCTTAATATTTTTTAGATTCTTACCACGAGCCTTCATCTTTTGTACAGAGGGAAAGAATTCTCCGTGGTGTTTGCCATCTAGAACCTCTTCCTAAACCCAGCATTAATACCATTGTTGTAGGCCTGGCCTGGCCCAGAACAAATTATGCCCCTATGTCCTCAAGATATAAAACTTTGTCCAAGAGCTACAAATTCAGGAGGAAAAAAACCCAAATAACATCCGGGTGCACGTACAACTCCATCAAATTTTATAGAAAGTTATGTAGATGATTGAAACATAATTAGCACTTTTGACATATTAAAGGAGCTTTGGCACTTTCCAACAGTCTGAGCATGAACTTACTTCTCCCTCTAGAGGACACGGAGATTAGCACAAGGAACATAAGGTTATGTCAAGACCAGAAAAGTAACGACATGCTAAGGCAAAGGGTCGGCATTTTTGCTTTGAAAGTTTACAAGCAGTTCAGAAGGACAAAAATTACAACTGTAAAAACACCGAGTCATTAAGTTATGTGTTTATTTTTCCAGCAATGCTCTGGAAAGTTCGAAATAAATTCTGAGTTAACTTTCTGAGTTAACCTGGTATCCTGAAATCCAGCCCTCACAGCTCTTCATCATCACCTCCATCACTACCTGTGACCAAAACCTGCAGGACACATTGATCCCCAGAAAATGTCAGCCCCGCTTCTTTTGTGTCTCCAAGCACCACAGGTGAGAGCCTTGCCTCAGTACACAGGCCAAAAGCAAGTGTGCAGCCTGCCACAGCTGGTTGTGCACTGTTGCATAGTTTAATCAAAATATTTCAGCATGGAAATCAAATCCCTCTGAGCAGACGTATCCTTACAAAGCTGATTTTACTGGCTTCATCACAGGGAAACCAAATGTACAAAACTCCACCTTCCAATGCTTCTACAGCTACGTACAATAAAATGCATCATGTGGAAAAAGCAACAAATTAATATCAGCCCGGTACAGACCTCGGACCTGAGAGGAGGCCTGGTACCAACTGCTCAGAGTGCAAACCAGCCTTACAGCACTGCAGAACTTCAGAGGAGTGGGGCGCTGAATCCTCCCAAATAACTCCACCACCTCACTAATGAACTTTTTTGGAATTTTACATATTTTATTTAGCAGTTACTCCTTCCAGTCCTCTCCCCCTGAATCCCAGTGAATGACTACAATTTCCTACTTGGAAAGGCCCTGGAAGATGAGATAAATTGCTTTTGGACATTTTTATCTCTGATAAAAGAGTTGTAAGTATTTCCACTCTACATACTTAAGCTTTCTAATGTCACTAAATCTTCTGGCCTCAAACTCCCAGAAATGCATTTTTCCAAGCATCTGACCTGTGCTTGAGAATTTGATGTCTTTCACATGCTCAGCCTGTTTTAAAGAAGTATATTAATAATAATAATAATAATAATAATAATAATAATAATAATAATAATAATAATAATAATAGTAGTAGTAGTAGTAAAAATTAACAGCATCTCAGATTAGACAGCTAATTTCAAGTCCATTCTCACCCACACTATTGCAAACCCCACAGGCAGCATTCTGCCAAAACCCACCCACAGCCTGCCCTCTGCATAAAGCTTTTTTAAAGCCAATCCTCCTCCACTACTTTAAGCCAGAAAGGAGTATCAAAGTAGTTGAAAGTTCTGCTTTTGCAGCTGTAAAAATTCCTTCTGAATGCCCGACAGAACTGGACTCCAATCCATTTTCAGAGAAGACAGAAAACAAAACAGTTGTGCTTTGAAAAACACACCAGACAGTTACCAAAAGCCCTGCTTGCAGAAACATTCCCAAAGCCTCAGCAACAAAGCAAGAGAGTTTATGGCATGGCCTCAGTAAAGATGTTCTCATTCAAAAGGGAAAGAAATGTTAATCTAAGTGCTCCACTTTGACACTGGAACACCCAGTGAGCAGAGGAGAAACATGTTTGCAGTCAGCAGAAGAGAATTCTCAGTCTTAGGGGCAGGTATCACACCTGCACAGTTCAGTCTCACTGCTGCTGGGACATCTCAGGGTCATCTCCTGGCTCCACAGCCCACCAGCACCCCACAGCCCCCCTCTCCAGGCTCTTTTGCTGGTGCTTTGACATGAGGTGAGCTCCACCATGGAGATTCTTGCAATGGCCCACAAGAGACCCAAGAACCCTACCAGCAAGTACAGTCTTGGGGAGTGGAGGAAGAGGGGGTAGGAGGAAAATTATGGAAGATAAAGGGGAAGCATTAGCTTGGAGCTGGTTTTGTCCCCATTATTTTTATACATAGAACTGGTATATATGGTAATGCTACTCTGTCTGCACAGGTGCCAGCAGCAGGGCACAGCAAAAACATGCTGCCATGGCAAACAGAGTGGGCCTTGTAGGATCCTCATCTCTGGGGGGGAAATGGGGTTAACTGAGTCTCTGTGCTACTCTGAAGATTTTTCTTTAGCACAGGATATAAAGTCATGCCATCCCATCCTCATCCTCCCCACACCAATCAGACTGGTGCCTTTTGGTAGTTATGTGTAGCATTCTTCAACCATTCTCTTGCTTTGGGGATCACCAGGAAGATGCTTCATCTCATGGCTCTGGCCCAAGAAGCTTCCCATCAACCCATTCCTGTGGACTGCCTCCCTTTAGTTAGTACCTGTCAGGCCTACAGTGGCCAGGACACACCAACTGCACTCACAGCCCCCCTGTGATGAGCACATACCCACTGCAGCAGCCCTCCCAGGCCATCTGCACTGCACATGGCTTTTCTGACTGCGCTTTACCCCAGGTCCCCTGCCAACACCCCGACCGGGTACACCTGTCCTCCAGCAAACACCTGAGGCAGGCAGCTCATGCTTTGAACAGCCTGCACAGACAGTCCTGCTGCACATCACTGCGAGCAAGGTTCCAATCCAAAATGACAGATCCAGGATCCTGCTACAGGACAGCTAGAGCCAGGCAAACTTGATAAGGCTGTGGTGCATGGCCTGGAGGGAAGACAAGGTTACGTGGGCTGGGACATTTCCTCTTCCCTCAAGCACAGATGAGAGCAACCTCCTTTCTCTGAAGTGTCTCCTCAGGTAAAGGAGGTAAACACCACCCCGTGGGACATGCCCTGTCTCTGGGGCTTCCAGGCTCTTTGCCAAGGACCAGCACCCATCCCTGCCTTCAGAGGAGCCAGACCCAAAGAGAAGGTAGGTGGCTGTCTCTTGTGTCTGACAACCCCCACTCACAGTGATCAGCCACAGACCAGTTTCCTCTGGAGTCATGCACTGCTGAGCTACACAAAATAAAGCACACACAGCTTCACAGTCACTTAGGCTTAGCCCACTTCACTGAAAACACCGAGGTCTGCCCAGTGCACAACTTGCTCCCGGGGAAAGGCAACAACTCGGACACAATTCCCCTCTCCATCCAAAACCTTTAGGCCCTACACCCACTTCCTGGTGCACTGTCTTCATGAATCAAGGCAGATGGGCACACCACAGCCCTGCTAGTCAGCAGGGAGAATCCCCAGTCCAATGGGACTTCAAGGACAAAGCGTACAAAGCTGTTACTGCTTCAGTCACCTTCAGCACTGCACTGATGACACAACCAGCCAGGCTCAGGGCAGCCAGCACTGAGGCCACCTCTGCCTGAACACATCTGTACACAGGCAGGAAATAAGGTGTCCATGCTTCTGGCAGCATCTAAGCCCTTGGTGTCATGAGAATCACCAGTACTCCCTCACCTCTGGATATGGATCCTGCAAGTCCTCCTTCCTTCACTTCCAAGTTGGAGGTTAGCCCCTCTCTTGTGCCTGATGTAATGCCATTTCCAAAATGCATATATTTCATTTCAGTGTCCCAACAAACATCCCCATTTGCAGAGAAAATACCAGTCCTGCTTGTTCCAGTAATGCTGTCTACACTTACATGAGTACTGTATGTGAGAGTGCTATCAACCCCTGTGTGGATGGAGAAAGGGAGCAGAGAGAGAGAAAGAGAGATCTGGAAGCCCTGATGGGTTCCTCTCTTACAAAATTCTAGCCAAAGGCACCAGAGAGGCTGTGAAGGTCGAACTGGGGATTGCAGCCACGTGTGCACTTGGCCATCAATGGAGATGCAAGCACAGGGAGGCAGCAGAGCCACAATGCCTGCAGGGGTATCCCAGGGGACTGTGAGAGCCTGCAGAGCTCAGTTTGCTTCCATACTGTGAAGAAGGCATGGGGACTTATGGAGGAACAAATCAGTGTGAGTTTAGCAAAATGTCAAACCTGCACAGGTAAAGAATTTTAGCAGGCACAAATATTAGACTCATTCTTTCCCATCGAGAAACCTGTATCATACACTCTGTTCAAACAACTACACCATGTTATTAACAAAAAACACCCTCACAGTTTACACTGTATGTATATAAATAAAGGATTTTTAATTTTTTAATAAAGAAAAAAAGATGATGGCTGACTAATCCACAACAAATCATCCCTTTCTCTGAGCCAAAGATGATTTTATTTGCCTTTCTTCATTTTTGCAGTTTTTTCTTTCCTCTTCTTCACATGCTTTGGGATTTTGGTTTTTCTCTTTTCTCTTTGGGCTTCTTTAACCAACTTTTTCCTTTCCTATAAGGAATCAAACACCATTCATTTAAAGCCAGAAGGGAATGAAGATTTTTAAGCAAGTCAATCAATTGTTACATTAACAAGTTAATTAACACATTACATAAAAACAAGGTTATCAAGATAAAGGAATTTTAAAAATCAATAGAAATGGTGAGGGGATAGGAAAAAGGAGATACAGGTTGGGGTGGAGCCTAGACCTGCACACTGCTAATGACAAACTAGTCAGAACCTGAGTTTCATGCAACCTTTGAAGAAAGTGAACAAGAGGCACTCTTAACTGACGCTATTTACACCTAAGATTACAACAGGTTGTCTGGTCTACATTTTCTGCTACCCACAGAGCTACTATAGTATCTGTTTCTATGTGTCATGTATCAAAATATTGATCCAGTAAGTGCTGATAGAGCAAGCTGCTCACCAGCAGGATTGGCAGGAAAGAATGCCATGCTACTGCAACACACCGTAAATCTGTGCCAGACGGAAGGGACGAGACTCAACTAGAAAACAAAAGGTCAGCAAAGTGGAAGGGACAGGTAGAGGTAATTGCTGCTAATCAGTTGTTCAACCTACAGCTAAACACAAGTTACAAAATACCCTCATCTCACACAAAAAGAAGTCCAAATGAAAACCTATCAGATGAGAAGTGGCCAAGACTTCCCTGTTTCACATCTAAAAGGCAGCAGCTCTAGACTGGTAGTGTGTAGTGGAGTGCTGCATTTTTATTTAACAGATATGAAATATATTATCTTACCTTTTCTAGGAAGAAAAACCTAAAATGCCATGTCCCAAATCTTGAACCTCTTAAGCCTGCAAGTTTCACCCTACCTTTTTTTTTTTTTTTTTTTTTTTTTTTGCACAGCACCTAAAAGGCTGCCAAAAGGCTCTCACTCATGAATATGAATGATACACTGCAGGAAAGCCTCACCAAAACTGAGCATATTGTTCCACAGTTTAGAAAATTAAACCTCAAAGAAAACCCAAATCCCAAACCCTAACCATAATCCTTTTGCTGGACTGCATTACATCTCTTGCCCACAGCAAAGCTAGCCAGCCTGTACTAATGGTACTGCAAAAACCACTGTGGTACAAACACTGTCACCAAATCTCCAGCTCTACAGACCAAGTGGTCTCAGCTGTCTGGGCATAAGGAGGTTCATCAGGGACCACAGCCACAAACCTGAGCACCAAAGCCCAGAAAAGTAATCAGAGGAAGTGAAAGCTGTCCAGGCTTCACTGAATTCTACTTTGTGTAGCCCTATAATTTCCTGTAGAGATCTCTTTTCTAGCTTTGCCTAAGCTACAGAGAGCTGTGTTGCACACTGCTCTACATAAAACCACCTTTAATAAAGCACCCCCAATGAAATTCACTGCCTCTGCTCTTGTTCTCCACAACAGGAAAGGTCCACAGCTTGTTTCAAGAAGAAGCAAGAATCATTAAGTTTGGATGTTTTTGTGTCATATAAGCAAAGGTGGGAAAAAATAAACATTTCCCAGGCAGCTGACCTTTTTGTCCATGCTAACTTCAGCAGGTTTATCTTTGGGATGTACAGATTCTTTACAGCCCAAATCAGAGTCCTCTGAGCTGCCACCACCACCATCATCATCATCAGAGTCTGTTTCTGAATTGTCTGCCTCTTCAAGGAGCGCAGGAATCTGCAAGATACATCAAGAATTACATCAAATCAAAACCAAGAACCTTAATGGCAGCACAATACACATACAGATGCACAATGTATATATATATTCACAGAAAAGAAAACAGAATCTGCTGCAATGAAGCCCTTGAGCAATCTGATGCTATCTCCCTTACCACAGCCCTCACTGAGTTTCAAGATAAAGAATGAGAAGTAGGTTAAGCCAAACTAAGAAAAAGGAATCTAGAATGTACACCACAGATTCTTTTAGGTCAGGGCTCAAAGCACAGCTGTTATTTGCACTCCCAAACTAATTTCCCTAAGTTAAACAGCAATTTGCTAACATATGTGGAAGCCTATTTTTAATTATCCTTGGATCATGCCCAAATCTACCTTGGGGGCACAGTATGTATTCTATATTGCAAACACAAATATCTGCACTGAACACTCACTTATTCTTAAACAAGCCTGGAGACTGTGTTACAGCCTGATCCCATCCATATTTATATTTCCATTTTAAATCAAGAGTCTACACCACTGCTAGAGAATATTCACAAAGTAAGGAGGGGGAACCCACACAGGGCTTCTGCCTTGAATGACATGGCTCCAAGTGATCTGTATCCAACTTCTCATCCAATCTACTTTACAGAAGTGTCACTGTCAAGTACTTCAAACACAGTAAGACATAATATTTTATGGCTTATACTGGAGGACTGTTCTTTATGCAATATTACAACAGATACCCTATCACATCAACATATCTGATACTATATCTGATAACAGAAACATATCAAAACTTGCAGTCATGCAACAGTTTAAATCAATTACATTTTCCAAAATCAGAAAACATTTTCCCTCATCTTCACCTTAACTTTAGAGATCATGGCCACAACAAGGATTTTAATTTCATTCTCAAGCAACCCAGCATCAGCCACAGTGCAGGGAAGCAACTTCTGTGTTGTGCAGACACTGCCATGCCAGACCCATCCTGACACAAATGGTCACTCTGCATACAAAGGCTTCTTTCATGGTGTCAGCTGCAGGACCAGGCATTCTCTGAACTACCTGTAAGCACTTTTCTGAAAATGGATAAAATGAAGGATTTTAAAAAGACCCTCTCACCTTCTGAACACCAGACAAATCCTTCTTCAGTCCTGTCACAGTCTGGTAGAGAATCTGCTCCAAGGAAGAGAGGAAGAAATTGCATTATCCAATTATATCTTAATTCTTTGTGCCCAGAGAAAATTACTATCTAAAAATAAATTTAAAGAAATAAAGACCAGGATAAAATCCACAATGTTAGCATTAAGCACGAACCAGACACTTTTAAAGTACGATATAGATTTAGTACTCCACATCTTGGTAGCAATGCTTCTTTTTTTGTTTGTTGCTAACAGTTTCCAGTAGGAAGAATTCATATTCCCTCTCTCTCTTTTGCAGGGCCTCAGCATGTCTACTCACATTATCTTGCTGAACATTCAATGCCATATCCTCTTCTTTCAATTTCATCATTATGTCCACATCTCTCTCATAGTTTTTAACTTCAGTCAGAGTTCGAGGTATGTAGGCCTTCTTAAATACCTAGCACAGTGAAGGGAAACACAGAGTTACTAATTTACATATAGTGTCATGATGTTCTTCTCTCCTAATTATGCATCCTTAGGAGAATAATCACAAAGAAACAACAAATGAACATAGCAATCATCCCTCACCATTTGAATTACAGAGTTGTTTTTTGTTTGGTTATTTTTTTGTAGGGGCAGACTTAATGTGCAACCTAGACATTATTGATAGATCACAACTAAGAAAGCTCCTTCCTTAACCTGACTCACACCAGCCCACTTACAAAATTCTCCAACTATCTCTTAGCCCATTTGAGTCCTAAGGTTTTGTATCCTAAGAATTTTTCTAATGCTTTTATTGTAATAATTATAATGCCCTCAGGAGGCAACTCCATTGCAATGCACTGCTAGAACTTAATCTCTTTATGTAACAATACCCGCTTCAACCTACAGTACAACTCTAAAAAGGTTCTTGCAGCAGTACAGTGCAATAAAAACTAACTGCAGTATCAATAACATACTTAAAGTTTGTCACATTTGGAACAGTCTTTCAGCAAGCTTATGATCCTACCAGATCAGAGAAATGTGTTTTGCTTCTCTGTTTCATGGTATCAGTTCAATCCCAGTACAGATTCAGTACCCTTCATGATGACTGCTCATCTGAGAGCTGTGCACAAAGCACAGTTCCCCACTTCCACAGAGCTGCCCTTACTCAGCTTTGCTCTTTAGCATGGGAAGTGGCACAAATTAGCCATGGTCACATGTAAAAGTCTAAGACAAATGAACTGAACTTAGATGCTACGAAACCACCTCTCTTAGAGGTCAGTACCTCATATAAACAAAGGAGTAACTTGCTTGCAGAAGATGGGCTTGCTACCAAACACTTGAATCTGACTCTACACCTGAGTAGTTTTATGCTGAGGTTATACTGGGAAACAAAAAACATCTTTCCTTGGCAAAACCTGAAGCAGTTAGTGAAACCTGCTGAGCTCCAAGACAAAAAAGTCTTGAATAAATCAAGTTGTACTGACCCACAAGATAAGAGGCTTTTGTTGGTTGTTGGTTTTGTTTTTAGACTCTTCTGGAACAGACAGTTAAGACTAAGATGGAAATGGTTCTATCTTTACATTAAGTATTTCCAGAACATTAACAGCTTTCTGTAATGGATTTGAGATGGCTTCACTGAATGTAAAAGCAGTGGAAGAACTGAATTAGACTGGGAGTGGAGCTAGATAGGCAATTTGGCCAATGCACTTATCCAAATAGCCTGCTTCTGTATCACTGCTCCAAAACCACTAGCACAATCAGATCTCTCTACTCAGGTTTTTTATTAACTAAACCTGAACTGGAAGATACATCAAGAGACATAGATGTCAGCAAACAAACTGGTTTAGGAAATAGAGTATTTGCCTTCTAACAGCATATTGCTGTCAGCTTTTACACATGGCATCCCTTAATACTTCACATCTCAGCTAGGTCAAGATATCTCAGCATCAGAAACAATGTTTTGTTTATCATCAACTGTACATTTTTCAAAGGAAACACAACATATTTCAGTGTTTAGAAGAGGTAAGGTTAACATTAATTTCATAGCAGGAACAGAAATCCTCACTTCCTCATCCACTTTATCTTGACTGGATCTTTCCTCTTCTGTTCTTTTCGATGCTATTTCCATTGCCTAAAGAAACACAAAATATTACAAAAAAATTATCATTCTTTAGAATCGCACCACTAAGCCTTTAGAATCACATCCAACTATTCCCATCTGTGTTTCTCCCTGTGCTCCACCGTCACTCACACGCACTCCAGCTGTCCCTGTGGGAATGCCTTCAGCGACACCTAATGGTGACCAGCCCTGCTGCGAAGCACCTGACAGCTGCAGATCAGGGCCGTACCAGCAAAAAAACCACACGTGCAACTCCTCCCCCCCAGACCAAACTGCGGCAGGCCCAGCACGGCTATACGACATACAACACCAGTCTCCATATAAGCACGGTTGAATTTCTGCAGAGCTCCTCCTTGCCAGAAAGGAAGAGCTAGCTTAAAGCATCCTGATTCTTACAGCACCTCAAACAGACATTTGAGTCTTCATGATTAGACAGACTTTCTTGTAGTGGTGTTCGCAGGGGTCCCAGGACGAGGGGAGAGATGAGAATCTGGACTCCATGTTTCAGAAGGCAGATTTATTATTTTATTATATATATTATATTAAAAGAAAATGATATATTAAAACTATACTAAAAGAATAGAAGAAAGGATTTCATCAGAAGGCTAGCAAGGAAAGAAATGGAATGGAATGATAATAAAATCTTGTGACTGACCAGAGAGTCCGAGACAGCTGGACTGTGATTGGCCATTAAGTAAAAACAACCACATGAGACCAATCAAAGATGCACCTGTTGCATTCCACAGCAGCAGATAATTATTGTTTACATTTCATTTCTGAGGCCTCTCAGCTTCTCGGGAGAAAAGATCCTAGCAAAAGGATTTTTCATAAAATATGTCCAAGACACTTTCTGAGACAACATGCAATGAAAGCAGTGTCACTCTACAATGGTATAAATGGAAAAGACCTATATGCATTTTTGAAGCACTAGCACAACAATGTCATGTGCTGGCTTCCTTAGGATGTAGAATAAATGAGATGATGGAGCTTGAACTAGATCTGATTTTGCTGTCCTCTTACTCAGTAACAAGGCCATGAGGTCTTACCTTAGACAGGTAGTCATCAATGTTTTCACTTGTGATAGAAGGATCAGTAATAAATTCAAACAGCTCCCTCACTGTCATCACGGCAACATTGTGCTTCTGGAAAAAGTCTGTCAGGAAACAAGGGAGAGACAAAACCCATTAGTAATTCCATCTAACATACACAGCTTGGATGTTAAAGTGACAATTCCAGCAAGCCAGCAACTCTGATGACTTGGGGAAGTCTAAGCAGCACATTCTACATCATATGGAGTTTAGTTAACAGATGATTCTTGGTCATCTGAAATAAAACTGTTCATCTCCCACATGCAACAAACACTAAAAGGAGAAAAAGAGAAAAACTGCACAAATATAAAAGCCAAATCAATTTCAGCAGGATCCTGACTTAATGGAGTATGGGCTAAGAAGTAAAGAATTCAAGACAGGTGTAGTATTTGCAATGACTAAGATAAAAAAAATATTTCAAATAAGGAATGGGGACCTCAAACTTTTGCCAGAGAGAAACAAGTGGCCACTGAAATACAGTACATTATGATCCACCCAAAAGGGAAGACACATTGATGTCCTAGAATCTTCCTCGCTACTACACTCAGAATTGCTTTCTTAAATCAGTTATGACCAAATTCATAGGCTGCACTTCTGTTCTGAAAAACAGCAGCAAGTGACAATGAGGACTGTTTAACAAGTATTTTGTACTTAAAATTCCCAGAGGATCTCTCACTGTGAGAAATTAATCATGGAAGGATTAGAAAAGCACTTAGTTTGGCGGCAGCTCTCCGTGCTCACTGAACCACAAATCTCTGCAAAGATCACACCTAAGGCAGAACCAGGTGTTTCTTACAGTCTCTGTAGAAGGCTTAGACAGAGAAAGATGCAGTGACAGAAAACAAACAAAACAACACCAAAACAACTGCAACTCACTGAGACACTAGAGTATCTAGGTAGAGGAGCTCAAATGACACGCATAAAGAGCAAGGGTGCGGCTAGCTAAGACAGAAGGCAGTTACTAGAAATGCATGAACTGAAAAGGAATAAGGAAAACGTAGCATACAGGACATCAACAACATACAGCATGCACACAGTTATGTGTGCACACTAATTATGTGCCAGACTTTCAAGAGTCTCTGTAAAATAAGAAAAAAGTCAATGTGAAAAGAAAGGGGAGACAAAAGCAGCCTATAAAGAGAGATTTTTTTTGTCCTCACAGACACACCCTACCAGGAGGTGTGTATCTGTTACACAACATGTATATTCACACATGAAGACCAAATTCTCAAGAGAAAAACACCATTAAACTTTACTTATCAAAATACTATGACAAGTGATAACATCTCTAATTAATTACTCTGTGCCTCAATCCTCTCAGCTGCCCTTAGTGCAGGGAACTTTATAACACACAGAACCATCTTGCCAGTTGAGGAATCCCAGATGTGGATCCAGCTCACAGAAGGCAACACATCAGTATGTCTGCACAGTATTTTAAGTAAGGGAAGTTAAGATTGGAGTGAGCACTGCTGCAGACTCTGAGATTCAGTCATGGCACTCATTTAAGAGAGATGACTTCTAGCAAAATAAGCTGCACTACTCTGAACTCAGCACAGTACACTGCTCCCTGAGGAAGTCACAAGAACACAGGAGAGGAAGTATTTTAAAGCAATCTTGACAGCTTCTACAGTCAGTTACACCTGAAAGAATATAAGGTGAACTAAGTCCATCCTGCTAAACAAACCAGGTGTCAGAACAAGGGCTGGAGGGAAGCCCCCTCACCGTTAACGTTGGCACAATCCTTGCGCAGGAACTCCAGCGCGTGCGGGTGGTCGTGCTCCACGGACTGAGACACGTCAATGATGTACACGTCCCCTCCATGGTACCTGCAAGGAAAACCCACACAGAGCTGCACCAACTCCACCAGATACTGAGGGGCAGGGAACAAAACATGCCTCAAACTTAAGAAGCAGCAAAAAAAAATCTTAACTTCTTTCTTCAGCATATGCCTTGTATGTGAGGGCCAGGGTGGCTTTTTTTAGTCAATCATTTCCCTCCTCTATACAAGCTGTATAATTAAACTTTTTTTAAAAGTAGTCTGCTCATGAACAAAAAAAAAGCAGAGAGGTGCATGAAAAAGAAATAAAACAAGAAACAAGTTATAAAAATATAGCAGTGAAATGATACCTAACTAATATAAAATACCTTACATAAAAATGCTACCTTACTAATTTTTGCTGGAGTTGATGGGTTTTTTTCCAGTCTGAGGGGGTTTTGTGAGGTGATTTTGTTGTGTTTTTTAAATTTTTTTTCTTTCTTATTTTATGGTTTCGTTTGTTTGCCTGTTGGTGTTTTTTAACAGAGAAAGCTCAGATTTGGGCTAAAAGCTACATAATTAATTAGAAAAGTTACAAAACCCAGTAACGACAAGGACCCCACCCTCGCTGAAAGGTACATCAGTATTCTCACATAGAGGCTGCCAATGCATACATTTTAGATGTCACAATTCAGAGCAAGGATTAAAAACATACAGCATATTAAATTCACTGAGATCTGCATGAACAAGTCTGGCATCTTGGTACATTCTTCTCATGTACTGGATGATCTGCAGGTACAGCTCCCGGACTTTGGAGTCAGACAACTGAGCATTCTTCAGCAGAGGAGCAGGTCTTGAAATTACAAAGAAAAAAAAAAACAACAACAGAAACTAAAAATATAGCCAAAACTAAATAGAAACTAAATACTTTTTCCTTTTTCACACCAGCTGCAAATACTTCAATTGCTGTGCCTGAATCTTTCACTCCCTGAGTATGTCAAGCAAGTCAGGATGAGCAACCAAGTGCAAGGAGCCAGCAGGAAGGGGAGCAAAACCTTGCTACATGCTTGCCAAAGATTCTGAAGCTCTATTTTCAACAGGAGTGAATTCGGACCGTGCTACATTAATGTCAGCAACTACAAAACAATAAACTATCTTCATGATTAGCAAGCCTTTCCAGCATTAATCTCTGGTTAAGCCACTTTATGAAATCATTTTGCACACAACCAAGGCTTCAGAATCACACAGATTGCCTGCAGTAGTAGCTGACAAATGTCTGGGACCATTCCACAGATCACATGCACATGTTAACTTTACAGCCCTAGAGTAACTGTAGGTAAATTCAGATGGTTGGTTTGGCTGGTTTTAATAAACCTTTGGGAAAAGCTATTACTAAATTAAAAAACAAACAAACAAACAAACAAATAAATTTAAAAAAATTCTTTTCTAAGGATACTTACCTATCACCTTTACCAATAAAGCCCATGACAAGCACATGACTCCTTAGCATAATTGGCTCTGGGCAAGGTATCTGGGCTGTATTCAACCTGAAATACAGGAACAAAGCCAAAAAAAAAAATAAAAACCAAACTCTATTTGCTTTGCACCAGTGCAAGGAGCTCTGCAGCTTAGAACATAACACAGTGAGAGGTCAAGAAAGTGTCCCTTGTGAAGAACTAGGAAATGCACACAAAAAGCCACAACCATTCTGACCCTTTTTTCTAAGCATTCCTGTGTCAAAGAATCTTTTAGACAGTTCAAGTTAATCCTAGATTAACCCATATCACAGAGTGTGTTGCTGCTCAGCAGCAGCTATTTCTAGCTTCTCCTTGCTGTTCAGTCATGTCAGACAGAGTTCAGACACTGAAGAGCTTCAAGCATTAGCAGGAAAACAAAAGATCTTTATTCTTCCCTCCCCTTTTGTTTCTCTCCCATAATGAAGCTTAAGACACTTTCCTGAACACTCCAGAGACCCAATAGGGTAGTGGTAGCCAAAGAGAGAGCATCTCCTCTAAACTTAAAAGTTTTTGTAACCTCTGCATGATGAAATAAAAACAGGAAGAATCACCTTATTAAATTCCTCATTTCTTTTTCGGCCCACGTCTTCACCATTTTTCTTGGGTTGCCTTTGCAGTATCCATGACGAAATCTTTAAATAAAAAAATAAAAGACAACAGGGACTCTTAGTCTATCAACACAGCATGAGCACCAGTGATTTTAATATCTTTCAAGACAATCCCTCTTCCCCAGTAAAATCAGGCAGAAGTCAAACTCACCTGAATTCACCACTGACATACTTATCCCGATCTTTAAACATCAGAATAGAGGTTTTGTAAATCTTTATTGCTCTGTTCTCCCCATTTGCAGTACTGGCATGATATACATTGGCCTATTAGATTAAAAAGGGAAGAGATAACATTAAAGAAAAGCTCTTTAAAACAACATAGTCTTCTCTCTTCTTCTCATTCTGACACCTGAAAAAGGGCTGATCCCACCCCAGCCCCTGTGTGGCACCCAGCTGAAGGAGACTGCACACCAGGGCAATCCTTTTTCCATGAAGGGCAGCTTGCAGGAAGTACATAAGATGGGGCAGGGGTGCAACAATGCCCTCAGAATAAAATCAACATTGCACAAGAAAACTCTGCCTCATGCACACTTGGGAGACTGAAGCAAGCCCTTGTGTGAAGGGTAAACTTGAGTCTGTGCACTGTTCAGGACCTAAAGCATGGGCCTAATGTCTCATGTTTTCACGTCTACACAGGACAGAAGTACGTCTTGAATTGGAATTATCTGGGTTTGTATGGTTTTTAGGCACTATTTAATACTATGGGTATACATAACTTTGCTAAAACCTTTTGTTGAAAGATGCAATTAACAACATCCACAAATTTAAGATAATATTAAAGCATTCTTAGAAATCTTTCATACTTAGGAAAATTGGTTTCCTTTAACAGAAATATTTTTTTTCTTAAGATAACTTCTTACCAATCAAGAAGCACAAAATATGTAGAACTAAGCCCAAGTATTTCACTACATTTTCTGAGCATCATAAACTTTCACCCAGCTGGCTAAAAAAAAAAGCCTACTACATTATTTGCAATAAAACTTACTTCCTTCCCTGTGCTGATGCAGCCATTGATTTCTGATATGATACCTCTAGAGAGCATCTTGAACAGAATGATTCGGGTCCTTGGGTCCAACACCTCAAATTTAATACAGAAAAGTCAGCAGAGAAAAAAAAAACAAATAATAATGCCCAGTCCTACTATCATATTAAAGAAGCCTGGGCATCAGAATGTTCTCAAGGATCAAATAATAATCTGAATATATAATAATAATAATCACTCAGAATTTTACCATGAATCTAGGAAGATATTTCACTTTTTCTTCAAAAATTTTTTTCTCTTTTTAAATTAAGCATATGTCTTCAATCTAACTCTAGAAGAGACAAAGAAATAATGTCCCACCCATAGCTGCATTAAATGTTTTAAAGTAAGATATATCTTGGGATACAGATAACATAACTGAGATAGGACAGCCATGTGGGCTCAGCCCAGTAATAATTCAGTCTTGCTAAAGAAGAAAAAAAGAAAAATGCAAACTCAGCATTTTTTCTTGTTCTTTGGAATGCAATAAAAGCTTAAGATGGAATTCTGCATTACACATATAAACAAATCACAATGTTAAACACAAAAATGAGCTCTAAAATGTTTATGGAACCAAAGTTAACTTTCATATGTGAAACAAAGAAAGAAAGAAACAACAGGTCTCTTCAGCATAACAAGAGAAACAGAATTCCAAAACTCTGTTCTTGCTTTAACTGTTTTTTCATTGATTCCAAAATTCTACACTATTTGCTCTGGTCAAAAGGGAATTTTGATGAACAAAGGCCTTACCTGTTCAACTGTTGCTCTGTCTGACTTGTCTTTGACTCGGTACCTAGCAGAAGTGAAAATAAAATGTTACAATCCCATATATGGGCTGGGTACTTTGACAGAGCAAACTGAGCCATCCTGTGCCAAAGGTTAAGATGACAGCCTTAAGAAGTAAGGCTTTCAGGTCATACAAAACCAAAGGTTTCTCCTGCAGACAGAGGGATGGAAAGGAAAACATCAACAACGTCTGTAGTAGGGGAATGACATCCATCACTTCTGTCTTACTATACCACACCAACACAATCATTTGTGCTACCAGTGACAAAAGATTCAAAACCTTGGATGATTCCAAAAACTGATTTGGAAACCAAAAAATTGAAGACCAAAGGGCAAACTGCATGTAGACAACTAACTTCATTTTTCTTAACAAACTTATTTAAACAAGGAAATATGCACTATACTTCTGGGTTTAAAGTATTTAAGTGAAAATAGAAGCATAAGTAATACTCACATGTCTGCTTCCTTCTGCCTAGACTTTTCTGTGACTCTGTTTATAACAGAATCATCAAAATTTAACTTATCTGAAAAACACATAAGAAGTGATGAAAAAAAAACCAAAACCCCAAACCCAAAGAAGTTTTCTACACACCAGGGTTAACCTAACACTTCACTCTGTTTACATTTCAGGGCAGGACTATAAGGTAACAACACAGATGAGTGAGACAATTCCAGAGACTTGGAAATGTGATACCAGTAATCCCTTTTGGATAACATCTCACCAATAAATTTGTCTGTTCTTTTCTTTTCAACAATCAAATGCCATTTTTCTTAACACAATAAATAATAGCCTCCCAGATTCTCTTCAACAATGCATTTAAATAGTGTTTGATGAAATGCTAAATGTATAAAAACTGCTGTATTTGGCTACAAATACCAGCAGCCTTCACCCTAGCACCACTTTGTTATAAAGGAAAACCCAACCTCTGATCTCTACCGTGTCAGAAGGTGCCAATCACAGCTACCCCTACTCCTGACAGGCTGTGCTGAGCAGCGACTTCCATCTCAGGGCAAAAGTCAAACCACACCAGCTGGGACAGCAGCCTCTTCACTCAGCACAGGATCTCTGCTCCTGGGAGAGAACTGCTGCATAATGTACCCCCTCTAATACTACAGGGGACTACTGCATTTGTCTAGAAAATGCAGCTTTGGTAGCAGCTGTGGGAATCACCAACATCACAACAGAGAGTTAATTCCCTCCCCCCACTCAAGCAGCTTTTTCCTAAAGACAATCCAGGGAAGAAAGACTTCATGTTGCCTGGAGAAATCAAGGAGAAATAAAAGGCCCCAACAAAACAGCCATATGGTTTTGAAGGTGGAGAGAGAGAGCAGTATGACAGCCAGTTCTTGGAGACTAAAGGCAACTTCAAATACAAAAAAGCCATTTTTAATCTCTCTGGCAAAGGGTAACTCATCCATTCCAGGGAGTTCTGGCTTAACATAGGCGGAATTAGTCTGAGAATGTCACAGAGTGGCAACTGTTTAAAATAACAGACAGCAGTGCAATTATACTCACCTAAATTGATTTTGTGTTCAAATTTTCTTAAAACCTTGCCTGCAGGGGTTGACAGTTTTGCTGAAGAGCAATTAGGAGTCTGTCTATTTGCCTGAAATAAAGGATTTGTTAACATAAGTCACGTTCTGTACACAGCCCTTTGAAATTCAAACCATTTCATTGGAAAAGTCATCTCAAATGCCTATGCCTAAAGCTGTAAGATAAAAACCACATGGAATATAAGGAAACAGATATGGATTAACACCAGATTTTACTTAAATCAAGAAAAGAAAATACAGGTAATACGCCAGTTAAAATTCTAAAAGTGCTCCAAACCAGAGTTATTTTTTAGTCTAGGAAGCTACAAGTCTCTCACACAGCACTTTTTCTGTCTGTAAAAGGAAGAGAATAGAAGACAGAAACAAGGAATAAAACAAGAGGGAAAAAATGCAGAGGCAATGAACTGAGAAAACTTCCCAAGATTCTGTCTTTCCTTACATGTAGTCCTCCCCAAACACAACTAATACCTGAACATGATTTCACCATCATTGAACAGCATAAACCTCTAAATAAAGGCAAGAATATATCACCTAGGACAAATGCTGCCAGACACGCTATGCTATGCTATGATCAGCACCACTCTGATTTATCTCAACTATTCTGCTAAGTTGGTATCAATAGGAAAAATGAGGTTTTGAACCTCTAGTGTCCAAGCTGATGTGAGAACTAGCACCCTTCTTACCTTCATGAGTGCTCTCCATTATGCACAACACCAGAGTTTCTATGCCAACACCATACACTCTAAATTAATTCACTTCAAGCACCCCCCTCCATTTCCCATGCTTGTATTTTTCTTTGTCTTCTTCACTATGAAGTCAAAAATAGAACTGGTTTCACTCCGGATAGGACTAGCAGATAGTCTAAAAATAAACAGAAAGGCTGGGGAAGAGGCTCAGAAACACAGAGAACAAATACCAAAAAGTAAGGAACATCCTAAGGGTGAGCAAAGAAAGAAAAGTTGAGAAAGGTAAGGAAGAGAAGAAAACTGCAGTGACACAGAGAATCCAGCAACAGGGTTTGAGACAAGAAAATCAAATGGAGGTTGGGCTACAATGTACATACACATACAGCAGGTCACAGGAACAGATGCAAAGGAAGGGGATTCTCTCAAAGAAAAATTTCTGCTTGCATTTGTCCCCAACATAACATTAACAACAAACAAAGCCTCCGGGCTGGCCCCATTAGCCCTTGGGCACCCTCAAAGCCCACAGAATAACCTTCAACATACCTGTGGATTGCATCCACCAGCAGCATTGTGGCGCTTCGTGAGTCTTCCCACCTCATCATCCCAGTCCCAGTCTTCATCTTCCTCTTCAGCATCGTTGTCATCATCACCATCTCCTTCCTCAGGATTAACTTCTTCACATGTGCATAACTGGCAGCTCTCAGGGACCTCACCCTCTTTACATGCTTCTGTGTCTTCCACAGATTCACTGAAAAGAACCACAGATGTCTCTATAACTAAAAATTATTGTTAGTCACCAAAAATTCCATACACTTATCCCCATAAATAACTTTACATTTTCACCCGTGTTTTAATTCACTGAGTCCAGTTCTGAGGCCCTCTATTCGGGAAGGATATTGAGGTGCTGGATCAGGTCTAGAAATGAAGCTGGTGAAGGATCTGGAGCATCAATCCTGTGAGGAGCAGCTGTGGGAGCTGGGGGTGTTTAGCCCGGAGGAAAGAGGCTCAGAGGGGACCTTACCATTTTCTACAATTCCCTGAAAGGAGGCTGCAGCCACGTGGGGGTTGGCCTCTACCCCCAGGCAGCAAGCGACAGGAAAAGAGGACACGGCCTAAAGTTGCAAAGTTGCACCAGGAGAATTTGGAAGAATTTCTTCACAGCAAGGGTGGTTAGACATTGGAATGGATTGCTCGGGGAGGTGGTGGAGTCACCGTTCCTGGAGGTGTTTAAGGAGGACTGGAGTTGTTACTCAGTGCCACGGTCTAGTTGGCAAGGTGGTGCTGGGTCACAGCTTGCCTCGATGATTCCAGAGGTCTTTTCCAACCTAACTGATGCTACCATTCTGTCATGTCAATTACATGTCGCGGCTTTCTGCCAGGACAAGTACGTCCCAAAGCAGCACACATCATGGAAAAGGGAAGCCGAGAGACACACGCAGCCTTTCTTCTCATCTCCTCCCGTAGCGGGGCAGCACCGCCCGCTCTCCCTTCCCCGCTGCCGGGCAAGTCCCAGGGCTGCTCCCGCTCTCGCTCCGCGTGTCCGCCCGGCCCGGCTCCCCCAGCGCCCTCAGCCCCGGCCCCGCGGTGCGCCCTCACCTGTCCGAGCAGTCCGCATCGTCGAACTGCCCCGGCACGACCTGGCTCATCACCAACGCCCGGTAATCCATGGCGGCGGCGGCGGCAGGAAGCAGGAATTACCGGGAGGCAGGAATCACCGGCAGCCGGGATGCCCACGGCACGCAGGCGCCAGCCCAGCCCGGCATCTACGGCGCCGCCAGAGGGACCAAAAGCAGCGCGGGCGAGCGCGGCTGGGATGGGCCCTCCCCGCTTCCCGGGCTCCTCCCCGCTTCCCAGGCTCCTGCGCCGGGAGGGCCTTGAGCCGGCAGACGGAGGGGCTTCTTACAAGGGCTTGTAGCGGGGAATGGCTTTGCACTGAACGAGAGTAGGGTTAGATTCGATATTAGTAAGAAATTCTTTACTGTGACGGTGCTGAGGCACTGGAACAGGTTTCCCAGAGAAGCTGTGGATGCCCCATCCCTGGAAGTGTTCCAGGCCAAGCTGGACGTGGCTCGGAGCAACCTGGCCTAGTGAAAGGTGTCCCTCCCCAGAATCACAGAATGGTTTGGGTCGGAAGGAAAATTTAAGATTACTTAGTTGGGATGGAACTGAGTGATCTTTAATGTCCCTTCCGACCCAAACCATTCTGTGATTCTATGAATCCCCAGCAGCTGCCAATACATCAATACTGAACTGTGGTACATCTGTATAATATTAAACAATTTAGCCTTAGTGCATTTTCAAGCCCTTAATTCTTGACTGGAAATGACCATTCCTGCCACAGATTCATGGTTGTTTTCCCTGAAACAGATGATGATCTGTGTCCTCTGTAGTAGATACTGAGAAATTTTATTTAGTGTACTCTAAAATATTAAATTCCAATCTTTATTAAAATAAAGCTCTAGTTGAAGCCAAAGGAATTCCAATTTTGCAAGCCTGGCTAGAAGCATCTTAGCTTAATCTATAAACAGATTATAATATTATTATATACTGTTTATATACCTATATAATGTAGAATGAAGAAAATAAAAGTGAGTGCTGGGCTTTTGCTATCTGGTACATAAGGGCAAAATTTTAAAATGCATTCTCTTTATTTTTGTAAATGTTTTTACATAATCCGAGTGGTATGTATAAAAGCTATAAAAAACCTGTGATTGTGCAGAAAACATGAATGCTTGTGCAGAGATACCTTTAAAATAGATTTGATACGATAGGTGTCATTTGCATCTGCAACACTTCCATAAAGTCAGCTCTTTGAGAGTTTCTGTGCTCATTTTCCCCAATACACAGCCACCTCAGCAGAAATCAGATTAAGATCACCTGTTTACTGATCTTTTTCCTAGAACCAGGTGTTGGAGGACTCCTAATCCCCGTGGGTTAATCCATGTGTATAGAGAAGGTGCTGTTCTACAGGATTATTTCACACTCTAATAAATTATTGAGTGCTCTTAAGTAAACATACCCATTTATTGTAATGACAAGGGACTGTTTGAAACATAACACTGCCAGAGGATTTCCACATTCGTTTTTATTCATTCTATGCTTCAGGCTTCTGCGTAACTTTTTCGACAGCCTTGGAGTGCAGCCCACTTTTTTTGTCCCAGGCTTTAAGAGCTCCTTTGGAAGCAGGCACAAACTGTTCTACAAGCAATTCAGCTGCAACAGGGTTAATCCACTAGGCAACGGTGATACTTTCAGAAGGAGAATGGGAAAAAAGGTGTCTGAGACCTACCAGTTATCACCCCTAATCCATGACAGAACAGACATCTATCAGACTATGTATTTAGCTTGGACCACTGTAGCTCCATGTTCCCTGTCCCATGAGACTCCTCAGGAAATACTACCTCCCTTACTCTTCATATGGCTACATTATTGTATTTCCTGAAGATTAGGAGTAAAAATGTTTGCTAACACTCCAAGATGCACTAATTCTCTACTTAACATGACATATTATGTAGGACAGACATACATTCTGTTCACGCTGAAGCTGGGAAGCTGGGTACAGAGACCCTAGGAGAACTGCAGTGCTGCTCCTTCCTGGAAGAAGACTGACTTGAGAGGACCACCAAGAGCTTCCTTTTCATATTTGCAGGATGAAATGTACAACTCAGTGGCAGGAAAAGATGCTGCCTGCCAGCTTTGTGAAGCAACCTGTGCTTCTGAGCCCATCTTGGAAAATCTGACATGCAGTATGTTCTTGTTGGTGAGGCTAAACATGAGAGGGAATTCAAGTGCCATGTGCTAAATGAGCAAGTTATAATGACATTTATCTGTCACACTCCCCTCCCCTGCCAAAGTATGCCAGGCAGTACTTGGTAGTTCACAGTGCTGTCTAACAGATCTGTAGCTGGTGCAAAGCCCGTTTAAATCAACAGACTTTGTTAGATTTTGAGGTCAGCTCTTACTGCCATGGCATGAGTGAAGCACATGAACAATATGGACTGCACAAAGCAGGGAAGACTTGAGAGGGAGGAACAAAGCATGGTCAAGGGACTGTGAGATGATTGACATGAAAACCTATCTGAAAATAGAAAATGGCATCTATATCCTGAGCAGTTATTACAGCAACACAGCAAGTGACCAGGATCTTCTCTATCTCATGCAGTATGATTGATATTACAATATTCTAAGCTATATTTCCACTTTGTACAAGACATTGGTTTAAATGGAACAGGCTTATATATATATATGAAAGAAAAATTAGCTAACTTGAAAACTGCTGTGAATGTTCATGTAGTTCCATCATATTTTTGATAGAGGACTCCTGATGAAGAAGGATACACACTGAGGAGGCCAAGTGATACATTCATTAAATTCCAAGCAAAATACCTGTTTTCCTCAGCTGTATTATCTCCATGAATATCCTCTGAAAACACTCTAAAAAACTTAATTCTTCTTTTAAGTCCATATAAATTTTGGGATACCTCTCAGAAAACAAGAGTCTCTAAGCCATAGAAACACTCACTGTAGAACCAACATACCTTTCTGCATAGTCAATGGACTATGGAAGCAGTCTTTGGGTGTGGATACATTTTTCCCAGAGAAGGAATCCCTAGGCAAGGAAGAACAACCACATCAAAGGAGAGTGTTGGGTTGGCAAAAATAAGACAATACTAAAAAAGAGTGCAGGAGCCTGGGAGATGTTTCATTGCCAGAATAATTATCAGTTAAGCCTGTTGTAGGTCCTCATGAAGGGCCATCTGCAGAAATATGGAGTCACTGCTGGATTGCATTAATGAAGTATCCTCCATAACAGACATGTCTTATTTTCTCACTCAAACTCTCACCCTGTCTCTCTATTCTACATACTCAGGTTTTGATACTGAGGAACAGTTTACTGGAGAAGATAATTTGAACCAGCTAGCTATACTCCCTTTCCAGAAGAAGCCATAGTAAGATTCCATGGAGGCTTGAATGATGAAAAAACCCTTCTCTATAAAATTAGTAGAAGTGGTTTTTTGTAGTTATATTGCAAAATTTTATAAGTAAGTGCCAAGCCTTACAGATGTATGACATAAAAGAGAAGTGCTAAGACAGAGGTCCTGGAGTTGTCCCTTGAATTAACTGAGTAATGAATGTAGGGAGTAATGCATTTGCATTGCAGTTCCCATTCTGATTACAAATAATTTAAAATTTTAATTAATATTTAAATTAAATTATGTTTAATTACAGTTATTACAAATTTAAAACATCAAATTAAAATTTAAAATTAAAGAAGTTACAAATTACATGCTTTTGGTAGGTAGCCACTGGACAACAAATATAGCCTCCAAACAATTGGAGAGAGACTAACACAAGTATATCTGATTCTTTCCATGAGAACACAGTGCACATACCAGGCCTGATACAGTAAAACAGAGAAGTGAAAATAGGTATAAAGAATAGTGTAATACACAACAACAAAAGAGGAAATACTCTCAGAGGGTTTCCACCAGAATCTAAAATGCTTTTTATTTTTTACAGGTTTGGTGTTTTTTTTCAGTTACAGGTGGTGTAAGAAAAAAAGTAAATAATTTAAACATGGTGGATCAAATGTGACTTCTGTTCATTGCTAAATTTATTATATATCTAGGAAATTCAGTAAAAAAATGTATAGCCTTCTCCCAACAGACTACCTCAGTAGCATTTCAAACATGGTTTTTGCCTTCTTTCTTTGTCTTCAGCAAGTAAAATCTCCCTTTAATCGACCTCCTCAAAATTCAGTAAAGAGAACAATTCTTAGAGCATGGAAGACTATTTAATTTCTTCTTTCTTTAATGTTAACATTTATTTTCTTGATTTTCTACAATCAAAGGGGTCAGCCAACAGCTGAATTTTGATTTATTGGTGGGTTTTGTTTCCTTTTTTAAAATTCTTGCTTTAAAATCTGGGATTACTGTATGTTAGGGCAAAATCTGAAAATTACACTCTTTAGACTTTTCACCCCACTGGAACTTGATGCAGGTGCAAGGATTGTAGGCACTGTATAAGGGTGAACTTCTTAATTTTCATCATTTTATAATTTTGCCTACACTGACTTATCTTCACAGATGGAAAATTTCCACTGAAGTTGGTAAAAAATTAGTTTGCATAAACTGAATGCAACCTCTTCTTTTGCAATAGCAGAATGACACAACTCCACTACTACAGTAACAGTATGGGTGAAGTTTACTCACATTTTTCCTCATTTGCTTTTCCACTTTCTCTGAATAGAATGCTGTCAAGCCATGTGACCTCTCCTTCTTCTAATTAGTTATGATAGAAAATGTTGTTCCCCCAGGAAATGCTGAAAGTTGGTAAGGACTTTTTACTCCAGCATTTTGGGGCATTACTTGCTGCCAAGGAAGAATGAAAACAGGGAGATAAATGAAGGGATAAAGATGATCCCGCTGAAGGGAGTTTCTCCACTCACAGAACAGGGAGCTACTTGCAGCTCGCTGTACACAGCCCAATCTTGTTGTCCTTCTTCCTCTTTATGTACAGCATGATTTGGGTGGAGTGATAGTCATATATATGTTCTTCATTAAGATGTTAGCACATGCAGTGATGGTCATATAGATGTTCTTCATTAAGCTTGTTAGCACATGCAGGGATGATGCTTTAATCTTTAAACCACCCCTAATTCAACAAAAGTTACCTTTTGACCATTGTGTCCTTCGAAGTTTCAGTGACACAACTTTGTTTCACTCCTCTGAGCCAAAACAGGAGCTTCCCATCTCTACAGGTCTCCTCCTTTGGCCAAGTCAGCCTTTCTCAGTGTCAGCTACACAATCTCCATCTGCAGAGATAACAGGGAATGCGCACAGTGTATCCACAGATAGTAAACCTTAGCCCTGGCCTGGCTCCTTGGCCAGCATCCTGCAGCACTGAGGGAGGAAAAGGAGGATCCACACAGAAATGGCTCCTGTCCTTGGAAACAAAATTCCAGGGAGAAAGGGATGACAAGCTGGCAGAAAGTCAACAGCCACTATCTAAATATAACAAGCTGGCTCCTTGGCTTAAAATCCTGCAAGCTGAACTTGAAAATGAGCAAGCTGAGATGAAGAAAACACAACAACAGATTTCTGAGTTCAGAAGGAAGAACCAAAATCTGCAGCAACAGAGGGTGAAAGACCAAGGAAAACCACATCCTGCAGCTCAAAACCAATGGAAAGAGATATGATATAGTCAGAGAACGACAGACAGCTACAGCATAATTCAGTCTGATGTTGTAAGCACCGAAAGTATCTATAATGTACAATCCTAGTTGCCATGTGCAGCAGTTCCCACTTGCCAGGTGCAGCAGTTCCCCTTCCCTTCTAGGGACAAACTTCCACAGATTCCAGCTGAGGGTTCTGTTAAAAAAGCTACTTTAAGAACTTTAAAGGTAAGATAGTGCTCCTGAAGTCCTTTACTGGATTTGAATCCAAGTGTGGAATTCTGTATAACACAGATATTTATGCAATAATCTAATTTCAAGCACTGATGAAACTCTTTGCAATTTATTATTTCAAGTAAATGAGGGAATAAAAAGATAATGAACTTTTTTTTACATCTTCAAGAGGAAAAGGAATGAAAGGATCAGAATGTAAATGTTGCATAGTATGTTAACTTCTCTCTTTCTTCAAGTTTGCAGAAGCTTGCAGATGGTTTTATATGTGTCTTGCATGGGTTGGGAAACATTCAAAACTGGACGCAATATTCTAGATGCAATCCAATAGAGATGTAGAAGTCACTCACAAAGAAAACAGATCTGCTTTGTTCATTTTCCATGGCATGAAGTGTAACATCTAGAAATAAATCTTCAATTTTCCTTTGTTTTTTCCTTTAACATTGACATCTCTATCTTAGCCATGGTGGCTTTCTTACTTACTAATTACTCCAAATGCAATTACATGTACACGTTCTCTTACTGGCTATATTTTGTTTCCCTATTGTACTTTAGGCTTAAAATAGAATTTTGCTTTCACCATATGTGACAATATACTCACAATGATAAAACCAAGAGATTGGGGGTTGCTTGGATATACTCAATGCTGCTAGCAAATACTGCTGCAGTATATGTAGTGCACTCCCTAGGTGAGAAACACTGGACTTGTGAAATCCATGTGCACAAATCCACCAAATAGCCATCCTATCACTGAATTAGTAGCAATAATTAACTTGCAGTGTAGAATAAAAATAGCTTTTTATCTTTTCATGTCAACAACTTTGTTTCTACTTTTCACACAGAGGGAAGATAAAAAATCTGGTGGCTAAAAATACTCCATGTGCTTTAAGCTGTATATATTACAAAACCATCACCCCAACCCAAGTGTTGCACAGAATCTTAAGCTGGGCAACCTTGGACAAGGCCAAAGGGACCTCTGAAGTTCCTTTCCTGTTACCATCATATGGAGCATACAGAATCCATAAATCTGATTAAGCAATCATAGTTAACAATTACAAATTTATCTACACTATTACAGTTTTCATTTGATGTTTTCCAATTCTCAAAAAAAAAATCGAATTATTCAGTCAAGTTTGTGGAACACAATTTCCCATGTATTTCTCCAAGAGAGATCTCCAGAGAGGTATCCTTCTCCTTTTTTTTTTTTTTTTCTCATATAAAATACAGAATCTGTGTGTGGTTGAGACAATTTTCTGCAATAGGGTAGCTAAAATTCCTTCCAGCAAAAAAACTTGGGAAAGCACCAGCCTTCAAAGAACCACCACAGGCAAAAATTGAGCAGATCTCATTAAGAGCTCCTGTGAACACTGGTTTGTCTCCTGTACTACCACCCAGTCAGAAGAAGCTGACAGGATTTCCAGGGATGGGGGTTGCTGCATGACCTCTTTCTGCGTGCATCAATTTCAGATATGTTGATTCCCCACAGTTAAAATCAGTGGTGAGAAAGAATAATGTCAGCTTGACAGGTCTAAGTGGGAGATTCTCACTGGAATTATTAATAACTACCACATACAATAACTGTTTGTATTTTGAAAAGTACTATAGAAATTAAGGGGGAAAAAAGCCTGAGAATTCAATATTCATATAATTTTTTCTCTGAACTACAGAAAGCAATGAAGAGATAAATCTTAGTACGATTATTTTTGAAAAACTAATGTTATCTCTTCTGATTTCAACAGGCATGACAAAATATGGAAGGGTACAAAATCACCAACTATTAGAAGAAGATTTTAGAGCTTTTGACAGTTTCTGAAAGCAAAAAAATTGACTTATCTGTGAGCCCCAGAAAAGTTTCAGAAGAAAATAGCAAGCAAAAATAATAAGTTACATTTTTGGGGTGCACTGGAATAGTGGGTTACTTATCAAAACTACTGCATCAAGCTGAACCTGAAGAGAACTGAGAAGGATGCAGTTCTTGGCACATGATAGCAACTGCAAGGTATTAACACCTACAGCAATGTCCACAGAAAAATAGCTGAGAAAAAAATAAACTCTCTAAACATTTTGCTAACATGTAAAATTCCATGAAAACTCAGGGAGCAAGGGATCCTCCTGATTGTCCCAACAAAATTTCCTTCTACAATACAAGCAAGCTCTCTATCCTAGTCAGATTATATTTCAGCCAGCTTTTTCCTGACACAAGAAGCGCCATCCAAAAGTGAGAAACTGGAAGCAGAAAACAGGTTAGGACTGTACATGTGACACTGCTCCTTAAAGTGCTTTGCTGAATTTATCTCTCATAGAAGGTTCTGAGTAAATAATGAAGAGGTAGTCCAGCTGATTATTGAACCCTTGGCCATGCCAAAAGCAATTACTTGCTTTTGTAATTATTTTTGCAAAAGTAATAAGTCTCTATATAAAGTTATTTGCCTTTTGCTGATATCTTCAAAGGGGAAACAACACATCTGGGAGATTCATTTAAGAAATTCAAAATGGAAATGTAAGGTAAATATTACTTATAGATCACACACTAGGAATGCTCACTCTTTTTGTAACACTTGTTATGAAATTGAAGGCACATTTCCTCCTAAGAGTTTTACGTGTAATTTTTAACGGAAAACCCTTTTTTAAATGCAGGATACAATTCTTGTACATGACTGCAATCGCATTCCCAGGGGCAACATGAACTCTGAGTGAACATCAGTCTTAGAATTAGCATCCAACATAACAGATGTCAAAGCTCAATGCCACAATAGTGGCAAATATTGTCAACACTTACTTTATTATGCCTGGGAATAAACACACAGAGCAGTCCATGCAAAAAGAAAAAAAATCTCTGCAGCTGGTTTCAGGTTTTCCTAGAGACTTTTCTTTCAAATTATAACTTGTTTAATGTGGGTAGAATGCTTAGCACAAGAGAATGCAGCCTAAATGGCTTCCAGGTACAGCTGTAACATCGGAGTCAGTCTTGGCTTGGTTGCTGAAGCTGGTCAAGGCACCGCAATTATTTTCAGATAAAATTTTAATTAACATCTTTCTGTGCCTCCACAACATACAAACCCAGTAAGAGCACCACACAGGTTAATTAATTAGTAACACCAAGAACAGTTAACTCAGATGGAAAAGCAGCACTTAAAGTACATAGTCACTGTGTAGAAGACACGAAGTGCTTCAGATCTGGCAGTGCTATATAGGAAACCTCCTACAGCATGCCAGTATTCTTTTACTTTCCTGAAGAAAAAATAACTAGCTGCTTTCCCCCCCCCCCCCCAAAAAAAAGTCCTCCAAAACAACCAAACCACGACTAGGATAAAGGCATCACCACCTGGTGAAAGATCTTTACAGAAAAAGTAACATTATATCTTTGGGTGGATATTACCTGACTAGAAATACTTTTACCAGTAGCAATGAATGTTTTCCAGTGTTCATACTTACACATCACGTTCAGTCAATACTTAACAGCATTTCAGTAACATTGTCAGCATGTTAAAAAAAGATTAAGCTGAGCTAGAATGGTTACTTCTGATAAATTTTTTTAGTGTAATTTGCAGGTTCAAAATCAAATGAGGGAAATTGAAAAATGAATGCCTCAAGACTACATTTACCATTGTCATGACAGCAAGCTGCATATGCCCAAATGACAAATTAAAGTTACCTCAAAATATAGAATGTATCTTAACACTACTCTTGTTTCATTTTACCTTGTATGCAAATTGCTGGATAAACTGTGGGAGAAAAGAGAAAGCATGGAGGGAGGCTGGTTTGGGCCTTGGCATTTTTATTTTCACTGAATGTTTTGATTGTAGGGTTTGGGAAAGCTCTCCCTTTTAACATCCCTTGCATTGCACTTAACAAAAGGTCTACTGAGATAAAGGCAATGTATCAGTATCATATTCATTGCCTATCATGCTTTGGGAAACTTTCAATTAAACCAGCAAATATATGACTCAAAACCAGCTATTCTAGAGCAACATGGAATTTTGAGATTTCCATAGCACCTTTATTTCAGTACTATGCTTTATCCTTGGTCTGTCCAGAGGTATGTTGGCCCATAGAATCACAGAATATTCTGAGTTGGAAGGGATCCAGTGTTGTCCAGAAAAAACTGGACTTGTTACCTGGTGTGCGATAAGCCAATAATTTCACACTCAAGAGAGACATTGATAATTTTTTCCAGAGTTGCACCAGCCTGGCTGCTCAGTGGTATTCCACAAGTCAAGCACACCACCTATCAAAACTTTTCACTATTTATACATTTAGCAAAGAAAGGCATTAACGTTCATTATCTACAAGTTACATATTTCCCTTATTAAGTCGTATTCGATCTTTTATTGGTTAATGAATCTTTCACTTCTCATGCTAATTAATCCACATGCTCAGTCGTTCTCTGCTTAGGAGTCAGGGGGTTTCTGGGGTCGGTGGCCTGTGAGTCAGTGGCTGTGATCTCCATGTGCCAGAATTGCCTTTTATCCACACAGAGGTAATTCAGCACAGTTACTGCATTTATCGTCCTTATCTTGAGAGTTCTGCCAAATGTCCTTGTGGTCTGTAAATCCTGCATTCTTAGTGTTCACTATTATTGCTACATCCTTCTTCCCAGGCTCTGCCCAGGTCTGAGATCATTGTAGCATGTCAAGGCCTAAACCTCAACAAGGCACTTCTACCGACAACTAATTTGTCTTTAGACATCACACAGAGCTTGCTTGTTGGCTGCTGTTTGACAGATTACATCCTCAAATCCCACATTCTGCAGCGCCACGAGGACCGTCGAAGTCCAACCCCTGGTGCCATGCAGGACCGCAGACCGCCCGATGTGCCGGGAGTGCTGTCAAAGGCTCGGTGCCGCCGGCCCTTCCCGGGAGTGGGACCCCGCTCTGGGAGCTGTTATAAATGAGAAGCTTGACTAGGCCAATATTCAAGCAGCAATCAATTTATTATTTAATATGGTAAAGTATGAGCAATACAGCGCTGGGTACAGTGAGGGAAGTTTTCCCTCCAACTACACACCGATAGTTGAGGCTTACAGGTATTTACAGGGGTACTCATAAGCTTTCTCAGCAGTTTCTATTCCCAATTTTTTCTCATTAGCGGTTTCTATTCCCAATTTTTACGTCACAATTCTATACACTATTGTGATTTAGTTTTTCTCAGGATGTATCCCAGAAAGCAGTATTCCCAGATGGTGGTGGTTTGGTTTCCAAAAGAAGGAAGAAGCAACCCATCTGGTGAAGTCCAGCTCTCCAGATGTGGGTCCACCTTTTAATTGCAAGGACTATAAATCTCGTAACAGTGATGTCCAGCTTCCCTTGGTTGAAACTATTAATCCTTGAGTTGATGTTCATCTTCCTTTCTCAAGCTGCTTTTCACTGTTTTGTTAAGGCGTGAGATAAGCATGTTTCCTTTTTATATTTTCTAAAGCTATAGTTTCAAGGATACCAGCTATATTCTAAAATTATACTTCAAAAGGTTATTATTGCAAAACTCTTTAAGGCTTAACTACAAGCAGAAAGTTCCTGCCAAAGAGCAACATCCTTAACGCTTTAATTCAAATGCTCCTAAATCAACTTAAGACTTATAAAGGTTAATTGCGAACAAAAGATAGGTTCAAAGGCCTTCTTCCATGCTTTACTTTCCTCAGTTATTATTAGAATTCGTCTTTATAACTGTCCCATGGTCGGTTTCCACACGTACCACAATCGCAAATACACACGTTGCCTGTATGTACCTGACACGAAACACAGCTTTGTATTTCACAGGGCGCTGTCCGAAGGCTCCCGGCAGGCTCGGTGCCGCCGGCCCTTCCCGGGAGCGCAGGAAGCGCCGCCCCCGCCGGGCGCTCACGTGGCCGCCGCGCCTCCTGCCCGGCCGAGCCACGTCCGCGGAGGCGGAGCGGGGTGGGCACGGCCCCGGATGGAGCAGCGCGGGGAGGCGGCTCCAGCTGCCGCTCCAGCCCCAGCGCCCGCCGCCGCCGCCATTTAGACATCCCGCCGCGGCAGCCAGCGCCGGGACAGGGTGCGCGGGAGGGCTCGGGTCGCCGCCGTCCTCATCGCCGCCATGAGCCGCCTGTCGCAGCTGCTGCTGCTCGCCCTGCTCGTCTTCCCCGCCGCGCTGCTGCTCGGGGACGCCCGTGGCGGCCCAGGTGAGGGCGGGCGGGCGGCCGTCACTGCCGGGGAGCGGGGCCGGTGGGTGTGTGCGGGTGTGTGGGGAGATCTCCGCGGCGCCGCGGGGAGGGGGAGCCGCTCCGGCTGGGCCTGCGGAAGCTCCGCCGAGAGGTGGCGGCTCCGCTCATTCATCGCCCCGGCCGCCCGCGCACGTGGCGGCCGCTGCTGCCGGGGCTGCGGTGCCCGCGGGGCCCGGGCTCGTTCGAGGCTCCTGGAGGGTGCAGGGCCGCGCTCCGGCCCCTCCGGCGCAGCCACCCGCGGTGTCAGGCAGGGCCCCGCGGGCACCGGCCTCGGGCCCGGCCGTGACAGCGGCCCGGGAGAGCTGGAGAACCCCTCCTGAGGCGGCGGCAGCGGGTTTGTCCTTCTCCCCGCTCGCCCGCGGTGCTGGTTGCACGTTCCCTAGCAGATGCGCTGGCTGCCACCCTGCCTTCCCACCTCGTCTGCCGCCACCCCCCGAGTGTCCTTGGCGACACCGAGGAGCGCTAATCTCTGTTTACGCTGTGGCGTTATCTGATTCACGATCTGGAAATTGCCTCCCTACTACTAAGTTTGGGAAGGCTTTTCGCCCAGCTCCTGCAGTGGGCTGCAGCTCACGCCGTGTGCGAGTCCTTTCCCAGAGCTCTCCCGCTATTGCCACATCATCAGCCCCTCTGACATCCATCGGAAACACCGTGAGGGGTCTGAGGGTGTGCTGGGCAGCCGATGGCAAAGAGCGCCTACAGCCTATCTGTATGTTGTTCATTTTTAATTTAAAATCCCGCGCCTTTATTTGTAAGAATTTTTGTAGAAATTATTTTTTTTTCCACACTTACAAGTTTAAAACATCAAATAAAATCACTGTAGTTAAGGCTTAGGTAAAGTATTGCACATGGTCGAGCAAAAGTCTTTCAGTGTGCCTTCTAAAGACACTTGAGAGGAGAGGTTGGGTTTGCTCTCTCTAGCACTAACTGGCAATTCTTAAGTCCTTGGATATACTTGTCCTGCTCAAGGATTCCTATTTCCCATGAAAATTTTAAAATATTTCTTTTAAATTTTGTATTTATAGCAGCTAGGTCTTTTTTTCAGACCTATGTAAATCAGTCATCCATTCATTTCTACTCTTTCCTATTCAGAAAACACTACATTTGTTTAAAAAAAAAAACTGTCATTTTGTGCACGTGTTTTAGATCTCAGCCTTGCTTGCGTGCGCTCTGAACTGCAAACAGACAGAACTTTGTCCCGTGGCCAGTATTTTTATTAATCATATTTGCCCAGTGTTTGAATGTATGAGGCTTGGCTCCACGAAAGCAAAGAGGCAGTGGACTATCAGATTGCACTTGTCTTGGAGCCTTGCGCTAGGTCACGTTTCTTTTCTGACTGGTGGTGTGGTTCTGTTGGATATATGGCTATACCTGATTTTGAGGAGATTGTAGTCAGAAAGATTTCTTTAGTTTCAAAACTTGGATGAAAATAAGTACCCAAAAAAACCCCACAAAGTAACTTTTTCGGTACCTTTCAAAGTGTTCTGTTACCAGTGTGCTAAAAACTTGTTAGACATGCTAGTCTTAAAAGAAACAGTAGTTACAAATTAATTTCCTGTCAATAGGAATGCCTTATATTCACTTTTGTAATTGCAACCTTGAATTATTTTCACATATTTAATGTAACTTGGTTGCCTTCTGCAAATTTAGGCGTTGCTGTGTGAATGCTGAACTTTTTGTCATCCAGCTGTAAATTTTTGGTTTTGAACTTAGTGGCGGATAAATTAGTAAATGAGAAAGTTTTTAGCAAAGGAAAAAGGCTGAAAGATCAACACAAGTATCATTTGAATAGGAGTATTTTGCAACTGAGGCTTCAAAACACTGTATTGGGCAGGTTTTTAAGAAGTTCCTCAAATATTAGTTTGAGAGTTGTACTTAAACATCAGGTTTTTTGTTGATTAACGAGACCTTTAAAAGACTTTATTGTATTTGCATTTTGTTTTGGCAGGTTTATTAGTTGCAGCCCAAGATGCTACAGAAGATGAGGAAGCTGTGGAAGATACTATAGTTGAAGATGAGGATGATGAAGCTGAAGTTGAAGAAGATGAGCCAACAGACTTGGTAATTGTGCATGAATGTTACTTCAAAAGTATGAATTAGACCAGAAATGCTTGAAGCTGGATAACTTAAATAATTGAATTTACTTACATTGCTTTTTTCAGGTGGCTATTTCCATGTATCTGATTAAGCTTGTGTTCAGTTTGAAGTGTCAGAAGGATTTATCTTTTGTTTCTGAATTACCAGTTGAAAAGCCACGTGGGGGCAACCTGATTTCTGACTATCAAAACTGTAGGCCACAAAAAAAAAAAACCCAACAAAAAAATCCCAAACAAAAAAACCCAAACCACCAAGTGAGAGAACCACATTCTCATAGGAGCCCTCTGTAGTCCTTTTCTATCTGAAGCTTCACCTTGGTAAACTGAGAAGAACATTGGGGGATAGAATGACTTCATTCTGAATTCTTTGATACTGATTTCTAAGTGTGACAGAGTTCTTAGTTAAGCTCAGAATGAATTCTAAAACCCTTGTTAAAAAAAAAAAACAGCTTAGTTTACAACACAAACTCAAAAAATTGCCCAGAAAATCAAAAACAGAAAAGTGAAATGTTTTACATAGTTTTCTGATCTGCTTATAGCAGTGGCATGTTAGGCTTGGTAGGCAGTGTGCTTAGAGTGGTGCAAAATTTTTTCAAATCTCTGATGGACATTAGTAGGAGAAAACATGCATAACAAAAATGAAGATTTTGTAAAGTGTTGCTTGATTCTATGAGATTTTACTGCTGTTATTAAGTTGGTGAGCTTATGGCTCACCAGCTTTGCTAAGTTGTAGAAGGTATACTATGTCAACATTGACAGAATATTATTAAATAAACTTTTGGATGTAATTTCCTTTTAATTATTTTTGGCTCAGGTACAAAACATGGTGCTTTTTAGGCAGTTTCTTTTATCTGTCACTCAAATAAAAGGGTTTTTCATAGTGTCTTGGAATCAAGATGCTGCATGCTCAGCTGTGGTTCCCTAGTTCATAGTATGTGTATGACTGATCCAGTAGGACTTCCACTGCTTCAGGAGGTTGTTTTAGCACTGAAATCAAATGATCCAACTGACTTCTCAGCACTTGGCTGAGACTGTTCAATACTGGGTCAGCCTTGTTTTTGTTTGGTGGGGATGGTGATGATCCCATGATCCCCAAATGGAAAATAAGCTCTTAATGCTTGCATTTGTCAAAAAGTGATTCATCACAAGGTGAGCTTGAACGAGTCCGTGGACTTACATAGTTCTAATAGCCTAACTATTTCCAGGCATACATAACACTTAACTAATTAAAGCTGAATAGAAAATGTAAACACTCCCTGTAGCGAAAATAACTCATTTGTTTTATGGCTGTCTTTATTTTGAAATGCTTGTTTTCTAACTGGAAATAGCTTAAATGTGAACACTTAACGTTTAGATTCTATTCTTTCCACCCCCAAACAGAAGCATTACTGATGCTTTTTGATTCCAAACCCTTCAATAGAGCTAAATGTGGTTCAGGTTAGTCACTGTGTAAAATATAACAAGTAGAAAGATAAATGCTGAAAGGGATGCTCAGCAAATCTAGAGGGAGAACAGACTGTGGTGCTAATCCTGCAAGAGCAGGATTTGGTACAAATACTTGCCACTGTTCCTTGCTTTGACATATGGGATTCTCACGAACCAAGCATGGTTTTAGCTTCACTGTTCATTATAGAGTTTTTCAAAAAAGTCTCTTGTCTTAGACAGAAGAAAAAGAGGAAGAAGACTTGTCAGGAGAACCTAAAGCCTCACCCAGTGCTGATACAACCATCTTATTTGTGAAAGGTGAAGGTAAGAGTCCTCTGCTAATCCACCATTCTCTTTACTGTTGCTTAGACTACACCAGTGTTTCCTGAAACAGTGAAACCACAGAGTCTAGATATCTAGTTCTAGATACTCTCTGTTTGACTGTGTGTGGTGCATGAGATTTCTCATGGTTGAATTTTTTTTTGTGTGTGTTTCAGACTTTCCAGCGAACAACATTGTAAAATTTCTGGTGGGCTTCACCAATAAGGGTACAGAGGATTTCATTGTCGAGTCTCTTGATGCTTCTTTCCGGTACCCTCAAGACTACCAGTTTTACATCCAGAACTTCACAGCTCTTTCTCTGAACACAGTAGTTCCACCACAGAGACAAGCCACGTTTGAGTACTCCTTCATCCCTGCTGAGCCTATGGGTGGTCGTCCTTTCGGTCTGGTTATCAATCTCAACTACAGAGATGCCAGTGTAAGCCTGATGCTAGTTCATCTGGAGGTGTCAGGAAGGAACTGCTTAGTCAAGTACCTCTCCAGAGAGTGAATGCCTCTGTAGTATTTAAGCAAATCAGTGGGTACATAAGCACAGCAAGTGATTGCCTACATGCACCAAAAGTTGTATCAGCAGTGGAAGCTGGGGTGTCTTAGAACTGTAGAGGACAACAGAACATTTGTGCTTTTATGTGTTGAGTGAAAGTAGCATAACTTGCAACCTTGAGAAAGTCTTGTGCAGGAGTTACTGCTTTCTAGAATTTCTCTAAGAACATGAAAAAAGGTAAACATTTGTGTATGTGTTGAAGAAATCAGTTTAAAATGTCATGTGCAAACTTTGTTCTAGGGCAACGTTTTTCAAGATGCTGTCTTCAATCAAACTGTTACAATTATTGAAAAAGAAGATGGGCTTGATGGAGAAACGTAAGGAGACTGGAGATCCTGGTTTAGTTGGTGCACTGGTAGAACAGGTTATTGGTGGTGCCATTGAAAATAGTTCTTATATTGTCATTTTATTGAGTGTTAGGTCTGCTGTGTTTTGTGTATGTTGTAGCAGCATTTGACAGACTGAAAATACAAACTTTTCCCAAAATTAAGATCTCTATTGTTAGTGGGAATCTTCAGGACTGGTACTGTGTCAGTGAGAAGTTGACAGATGTGCTTTAGCTCAGAGGGCTTAAGCCTGGTGTTATTCAGCTACATAGAAATTCAAAGCTGTTAAGCTTCTGTTATGCTACTGTGCTTTTTCCTAAGAGCTAAAAGATGCAGGGAGTCCGTAGTATCAGGCTGTGGGTCCTGCTGTCAGGACTGGAATAACTTTCTTCTGAAACACTGCAGTGTAATCTAAGTTTACATAAACGAAAAAATGTATTTGGAGTACCAGAGAGCGCAGCAAAGAATGACTGACTTCCTCTAAACCCTGTTTGTAGTAGGTATCTTCCAGGAGTGATTTTTTTCAGACTTAGGTAGATCTGACACACCAAATATCTTTCAAGCATATGCTGTGCTAAAATGCTATTAAATATTGTAGCACTGGAATGGAATTTTAAGTGAAGCTGGGAGTTAGAAAAGTTCATGTTCAGAAATATTTGCAGACAATACTGAATATGTGAATTGTCCTGGCACAGGTAGAAATTGCCTGTTGAGCAAGCTTCCTTTTAAAAAAGGTGATCCAAAAGAAATAGCTGTTGTGTTCGTTTGTAATTCTCAAATACAATGGTATAAATGAAAGAACAGTTGGTCACATGAAAATGTGTGATGGTCAGAAAAAGGAGCTCTCAAAACAATTCAGATACTAGAATCAGTTTGTGTGAATGTCCTGTGAACAGATAATTGCCCTATAGCAGGTATTGAAATTAAGTATCTTCTTCAGTTTAACTCCCTAATTTCCTTTATCATAAATGAGAGTTCAGATGTTCAGCTTGGAATAAGCTTTTTACTTGTAAATTCCTTAATCCCCAAATCAATTTTAGCTATAACTTAGCTTTACTTTTGCTAAGTATCAGCAGGTACTTAAGATAAAATTCTTCAAACCAAACCAGAATGCACAGATTAAGAAAATTGATATTGTAGATAGAATTCTAACAGTGGAACACAGAGCAAGATAAGCAAAGTCATTCAAAGCTCTGTTGCAAATTATTAGTGTCTTAGCAGTACTTGTTTTGCAATAGCATGCTAAAAGCATATAAGAGACTTTGAAGGGTTTTAAGTGATGAAAGCTGTCACAGACCTAAATATTGCCTGTGACCCAATATCTTGAAACTTCGTGATAGTGCAAAAGAATTGTTAAAGTTAGTGAATTTCAGTATTTATTTATTATAACATTTTCCTAATTTATACAGCATTTTTCAAACATTCTGTTGTTCAGAATTATATTTATGATTACAGTTTCTAAAATCCAAGTCAGAATAATTGCATTATAGTTGTTAGAACTTTAGTTTCAGATTCCTTGGGTATTTTCCCCTCTTACCCCCTACAGAAGTTCTTGAGAAAGTTTCAGTGGATGTGCGCCCAAAGTTAGGCTTAATTTCTATGCCTCTTCATAAGCTGTCTTCAAAACTTGACATTTTTAGTTAATGCATTGTTTCTTAAACTTTTTTAAAGGATCTTCATGTACATGTTCCTTGCTGGACTTGGTCTGCTGGTCATTGTTGGCCTACATCAGTTGCTAGAGTCTAGGAAGGTGGGTAGCATGTGTGTCTGTGTACTTGTTAATACAAAACCTTTCTGATGTGAAAAGAAAACAATTCAGTGATTGCTTCTGGCATATGATGGTAAAGGTGCGAGATTTATTTTTAGAACCTTAGAGGTTACTGGGAAAGCTAGAGTGTTCTTTAAAAATATTCCTAATGGAAGATACTTTGGTTGCTGAGCCTTGTGCCCTTTGGGTCTGCCCTTTGGCTCCACACTGAAGTGGTTGAATTGGAATACATTGTAATCACTGGGTGTCTGTGTCTGCTGATCCAGTACTTACTTTCCCCATGCTCTCTATTTCTGCCTATTAGTCTAATCCAGGTCAGACTTCAGGGGAAAACAGCTGTCAGTCCTTTATTTAGTTCTTAGCAAAGCTTTGCCATAATGTTGATTATTTTGCAAGGTCAGATCACATGTGACAATATTGTGCTAATCTGTGAAAGCAAAATAAAACTTGTCATCACAAAGTTTGACTGATCATCAGCAAAAGGTGTAATGAATTTGCCCAGGTGTGCATGAAATATTGGTGCCTTTATGTGGAATAAATGTTGTAAGGTGTTAGAAGTGGTAATACAAAGCTTAGGGGAATAAATTGCTACTGGGAAAGACAGCTCTGTGTATTGACTAGCCTTAAGTTTGTACCTTAGTGAAATAATTGTAATTCACTAAATATTGCTTTTTTAGTAATTTCTAATACTTGTGCTATCCAAGTCTTACTTAAAAGAAAAAAATCTTTCTTCTTTCTTGAATTTTCAGAGGAAAAGACCAGTACAGAAAGTAGAGATGGGAACATCAAATCAGAACGATGTTGATATGAGCTGGATTCCCCAAGAAACTTTAAATCAAATAAGTAAGTAGTCTGCCTTTCACAGACTAGACCATAACAAACCTAACTTTACTACTTAATTGTAAGTGAGTAAGTAGCTGATACCAATTTCTTAGAGTAGCATGTATCTTCTAGGGAATTACAAATTGTCTCAAGCACTGTACTTAAGGATGAGATTATTACTTTAGCAGCCCATTCCTTGTATAACCAACTTTATTGGTTGATAAGATAATGACTACTGGTGACTTTTATGATTTGTTCTGTAGAGTATTTTTCAACAGTGTAAGATCTCTACCCAAAACCTGGATTGCAAAGATGGTTTAAATCGGAGAAAGTAGATGTCATCTCAGAGTTTCTGAAAGTTGTTTGGAAGTTTACCTATAGACCAAAGTCTTAAGTAAGCATTAGAAGTGTGTTTTAACTAAAGACACATAAATACTTATTATTAATGTCCTTCACAAATCCAAAAGTTCTACTTGATACCTGAAGTGCCATCACTAAACCCAATATCTGATTTCTTTAGACTGTGGATATTTCTAACTTCTCTTACTCTTTCTTCTCTTTTGCTTTCCCATGGCTTCAGTGCAAAGTAGAAGAGGTGAGGCAGACTCTTTGTGAGCTGAAAAGTGCTTGGTGTGTTGTCCATGTAATAATTAAGCATGGATAGAAGTACAACTTCCTGCATGCTGTGACTGGTGCTGTAGCCTGAGCAGTGAAAGATGCAGAACAGATGCACGCAATGGCATACATTTTATATACTTCTAAATTAATGTTTTCATGTATTTTCTGGATCTATTTCTGGTTATATTGTAGGAACATAGTTTCAGTAGACTGTTGATGAAGTATTGTTGTCTTCTCTCACGGTTCCTGGAATCCTTTTTCTAAAAGGCAGATGTTCATTTTGCCTTCCCTGCTCACCTTGGTGTATCAGGCTGATAAACTCCTGCCATCAGTAGCAGTCACTGCTGTGAGCTGAGAAAGCCTCAGTGAAGTGCAATCTACACGAGATGCAGAGAGTTCAAAAACCCTTTGCAGGAGCTGCCCTTACTAGGCAGGGACTGCTGTTTTGATCAAATATGCATATTCTGACCTTCATTTGGTGCAGAAGGCTAGAGGCCTTAGCTGTGGTATGAACTTGTGCCAGGAGTTAATGACTTTGGGCTTTTTAAATTCCTTTACCTTTTTTAAGAGTACTTGCACCCCATAGGTTTAAAGACTAGTGCTTTACTTGTGAAGATAAAAGCTTTCTTGTACACTTTCTTCTGTTATGCACTAGAATAGTATAAAATCCAGACACAGGAATTGGAAAAGCCTCCCTCTAGCAAGAAAAACTGAAGGTCTAAATACTATTTCTTGCTAAAGAGCAAGCTGACTTTAAAAAGATTCAAATTCTGGTAATGTTTGGGCCCTACCACCATCCTTTTCTTAAGCCAAATAAGTATTCATATCTGAGCACTTGAAGTTTAGGAAAAAAAGAATGGTTAAGTTGTTCTTAATTGCGGTTTTCTCAGCTCCAGGTTAGTTTCAGATAGAACTCTACACTAGAATTCTTTAAAATAATGGCCTTTAAGATATCTGATATCTTTTACTTTTTTTTATTATTGACACTTCATACTGTACTGATTGGCCTGTAAGGGCATGATGGCTGCTCCTTATGTTTGCACAAACTCTAACCAGGGAGGCTATTGGAGATTGTTCTGTTTGAGAAAATTAGTCACCAGATGCACATTGCAATCGCTTCAGCATTTCATGGAGAGTATTGAAGGTTATTGAAAGTGTTCTCTGCAATAATCATAGAACCATAGAATGCTTTGGTTGGGAAGGGGCCTTAAAGGTCATTCAGTCACATGTGGATGCTTCCTAGAAAAGTGCAGTTTTCCACAACAGTTTTCTTCTGCTGTTAGTTGTCTGAATGTGGAAATAGTACATGCAAGACATAGCTGTCTAAAGAAGAGTCAATCTTACATTCTTCAGCCATGTAAACTCAAGGCAGTGGCCACCCAAACAATTCATTTAACTTTCTAAAAGTGTAATTACTGAACATGAAAATTTTCTAAGCAGCAAAGCCTGGAGTTTCACATAGGGATGACAGGGGTTTTTTTTTGTTTTGGGTTTTTTTGCATTTTAGTAACTGACAAATAAGATAAACCTTACCCTGTTGTTGCATGTTACAGTATTTTTTGTTACCTTCTATTTATGGTGCTGGTAGTTAAAAAGCCTTAACAAGTTGTTTGAACTGGCTTCTCTGTGGTGATGCATTGCACTAAAAGGACAGCTTGTCTTGTGTTTGGGAGGAGAAAAATACATGCTCATGTAACAATTGCAATTTATGCAACTATCTCTTTTTTTTTGTTTGTTTGTTTTTTTAATCTAGATAAAGCTTCACCGAGGAGGTTGCCCTACAAGAGGGCACAGAAGAGACCAGTGGGCTCTGATGAGTAATGTTAACTAGTGCAACAGTTGAACCTTTACTAATTCTGCCTGTTTGGTTTTTTTGGATTGGAGTAGTGCAGAGAACCCATACCACCATAAGGAAAATACTGCTAAACATTTGGACTGAACAGATTAACTGAATGGTGTTTATATTACTGAAAATGCACTTCTCTTTTAATTTTTTTTTTTTAATTGTTGGGGGTCGGGGGAGGTAGCCATTAAGATTTGTGCCTGCGTGTGTAAGCGGTTGGTCTTAACAGAAACGTGTTACCTGAAATGTGCCTTTAGAGTTCTTTGTAATGCTGGCTTGTCATCTGTACATTGTCATTGAAGGATTTCTCTCCTCTCCCTAATCTGAATGTCTGGTGACTTTAATCTGTCTTGATTGTATCATATCTGTATCAGAACCTGAATGCAATTGTTCTTATTCAGTCAGTAACGTTACTCTTTACAAGGTGCGCGCACAGAAGTTTGTGTGTGGGGTCCTGTCTCAGTGGCCAGGCACTGATCATCTCAACTGCTGCATAGTCTTCATTCTAAAGGCACAATTGGGTATAGCTGCTTGTAGTGGTAGATGTTTTGCTGCTGTTTTGATCTGGGCATGCAGTGACCTAAAATTCTGAACTTAGCTGCATAGATCTTAGGAAGACTCTTGCACAGCAGCAGAACTTGTGAAGCATGGAATTTGTGTGCTGAATTGGTATTACTACATAAATTTCTTTTTTTTTACCCAATTTGTTAAATGGTTAGTTATTGAATTGTGCCAGCATCTTAGGTATTCAGATTATAGTGGTAGTTCTGCAATGTTTACTCAAGAAACTGTTGAATAAGCCAGAACAACTTTTCACTGAGTTCTTGGTTCTCTCTCTTAAGAACTAGAATGTCATATGTATCAAAAGGCCAATTTATTTTTTTTAAAGCTTTACAAGGATTTGCTGTACACACTTGAAACTGAATTTGAAAAACAGTTGGATTCAAATACTTCTTTTTATTGGCGAACTATTTAATTCACCATTTACAGTTTTTAAATCTGAGACATCTTTACACTGGTCAGTACATTGGTCTGAGGTTTTTTTCACCTAGTCTTTCTTAATTAGTAACACAGATGTGTACTCATCAGTAGCTGCCTGTTGGTTCAGTAGTCGAGCAGAAAAGCTGTGTGCAAAATCAAAGCAAGATTTCCTTTTGTGGCTTACATGATTACCAGGTACTGAGGTATTGATCCACATCCACTGTGTTTAGGAATTAACTGACAAGGAAAAGAGCCAGTTTGCAGAACATCAGTTTGCTTGGGCAAGGCTTGAACTGTTTGCATCTCAGCTGCCTCTCTTCCTATCTCTGAATGTTATCTGAAGGCTTGTTGAGTTCAGGTAGAGGCACAGATTTGAGGCCTCTGTTGTCTTTTCCTCCCTTTTGTCATCCCCACCTGTGAAAATGCCCTTTTAGTTCCACACTTGGTCTTCAGGGACTGAACATCTGAGCCAGTGAATGCTGAGTGATCCTTCCAAATCCCTCCACATTGTGTTTGAAGCATCTAGGCTCTGAATCTACCTGTGCTGGCACTATTTTGTTACACACTTGGCCAGAATGAACTGTGTTATTGACTCTCACATTGCTATGGAGAAGATGCTTTGTTCAACTTCCTGAAAATACAGCTAGTCCAGGCAGAATATTTTTTGCAGTTAAGGTTGCTTAATTGTCATTTGGATAATTTAGGAAACAGTTGAATGCTGCCCTCATAAGGGGTGTCTCCACTCAAATTGTGTGGAACAGCTTTATTTGCCTTTAGTAATATAATCTGACTGGTTCTGTGGTAGATTTGCAGGGTTGTATTCCAGCTTGCATTGATTCAACAGAGTGTTTATGGATTAAATGCTTCCTATGCTACAGTCCCATAGTGATTGCAGCACCTGATGCACTGAACTTGGAGGTTCCCTCTCTTGTATTGTGTCTCTGACCTGGTGTCAAGAGGGGCTTTTTTCACCTTCTTGGAATAGGTCATCTTGAACTGTATATTCTTAATTCTTCCTGAGATTTAAAGGTACTCTTTGAGGGGGTGGTGATGATACAGTGGTATGCCAGGAAAAAAAGACAAAGGATCAGAACAGAGGATATTAATTTGTAATATCCTAGTTTTATTTCTACAAGTAAGAAGTATTTGAAGGCTGAGCTCTCTTCTCTGTAGTCAGTGGCTGATTTCCAAATGCTTAAGCATGAAAGAAGAGAGAAGGCAGCTTGCACTGGAACCAGCAGTGGGAAAGTCCAGGTGTACCAAGGCTGTTTTTCTGATGATACAACATGGCATTCACTGTAGATGGTTCACAGTGACTTTCTTAGCCAGAAGCAGTTCATAAGAGCAGGAGCCAGTAGACCACTGCTGCTCATGATGAATGTCATAATATTTTTTAATTACTTGTTTCTCATTAATTTGTTGTAGTTGAAATTTAGCAGTAACATTCCAACATGCAGTGTGGTAACTGAACTTTGGCATCTCTAGTATTATTTCTAGTGAATAAGCCAGTCTATTACACTCAGTTTTCTTAAATTGGGGACACAGAGTTGTTGCTTTATCGTATTGGTTATAAACTTTTATTTTGGTACTTGAATTTTATACCCAATTTTTAAACAGGGATAGCTTAGTGTCACAGGTATGTTGCTGGATATAATTATTATTCTCAGCTGAGTAGAATGTAGTTTTGCTTCTTAAAGATGAGACAGCAGCAATTCTGCCTGTCTATGCCACCCATTTCCATTTGGCAGCACAAGCATCTGTATAATCCAGCATTCTTACCAGTTCTCAGCCAGCTTACTACACTGCCACACAACTGCTCCTGGGGGGTGCTGAGAGGAGTGACAACTGTGAAAGAAGCTGTGGGCTAGGGTCTCTTTATTAGTAAAAGATCATAAAATGGTTTTAGAGAGCGAATGAACTATGGGCTTAGAGTGAAGGACCTCTGTGAATTCCTTTCTCACAGCTCCTTAACTTAAAAAATTGTGAAGACCTAACAATTCTACATTTGGGGTAGGAAAAACAGCTTTAGAGTTCACATCTACAGAGGCAGCAAAGCATTAATTCAGGCTACCCTTGAACTGCATGTGACACCTGTAGCCCTCTGTTTGCTGTCTGCTTTCTGGCAGCAGTTCATTTTTTCCCCAGTATCCTTCAATCAGAGAAAGAAGAGTGGCTGCTCTCAGACTCAAGGATTGAAGTTCATTCTCCATGTACAAAATTATTAAGGTGTAGGCTGTGGAGCTGGATGGAACAGAGTAGAGGTGGCAGTGCTTCTGCTTGCTCTAAAACATTTATGCTCAACGTCTTCCTTAGCTTGGAAAAGGTGTAATCAAAAGTATCATTTACTGGTTATTCCTAGAATGCATGGTGCTACACAAAATGTTGCAGGTGAGAGCTCTGAATTCATTCAAATGCTAAAGTAGGCTGGTTGTGCTGTTTCTCAGTGTGCTTGATGTACTGAGCAGTAGAGAGTCTGTTCTCTTTTCTTCTCCAAAGGAAGGACAGTACCTACCTCATAGGAGTGACATAAGGGCTGTTTCAAGAGTGTTTGAAGTTATTTGGGACTTGCACAATACACTTCCATGGAGATAGTAAGACACAGCACTAGTGTAAATGGTTGGCAACTGTACACATAGATCATACTGTACTAATTTAATCCCCTCACTGACCAGAATTTAGCAGCTTTACACTTTGACCATTTCTAAAATACACAGAGGAGTTGCAGTTAACATACAGAGGGGAGAGCAAAGCCAGAAAGATTTCTTAGTTTCTGCAAAAATTTATAGGTGGGCTAAGTAACATTATTCTGATATTTTTCCATTTATCTCTAAATTTTCCCAGGGAATTTTTCTAATCAGTTGATACAGATGATTGTTTATGTAGCTACAATCAACAGTCAACTTAAGAATGACTGATTGTTTTGGATGATTAAGTTCAGGTGATGTATTGCAACTGAAGTGTTAAATTATCATTTAATTTCTTACCTCCTGACTTGCATTTATAAGTGAGATCAGATCTCTTGAAAACAGCTGCAGGTTTTTTGTAAAGTATACTTGATTTTTTTTTCTTAGCATTGTGTAGCTTTTTTTTTTTTTTAATAAAGCATGAGTATGGCACCAAAAAAGGCCTTTTCCTTGATAAGCAATCGGTAGTAGCAAATATGCAGAGTGTAAAAACATGCCATTCTTAAAAATCTGCCTTTCTACATGTGTAATTGGAATGGAAATAATATTGAGCAAGTTTCTGTGATGTTTTGGACAATGGACTAATAATTAAGATTAGAATTCTTTTAAGGGAGGGCCCTGGGGAAATGTTCAGTAAATTCCTGAATTCTGATGGGTTGAAAGTGAGCCATAGTGCCCTACATTTCTAGAAGGAATAACCTCCTGTTAAACCATAGGCAGCATAAAAAGGATCTGTTAAGATGCTTAAAGATTGCTGAAGCACAAGGCCAAATCCTTCCTGTTTTTATGTGCATGCTGTTGTGTGACCAAGCAAATGCTCACATTCCATGCAGTTACTCTGAAAATAGCAGTTCCAGCAGGTGTTCTGCATCCAAACAGAAGAAGGTAAGGCTTGTTGGGGAAAAAAGCCAACAAAAAACAAGACAAGGTTTAAGAATAAAGAATGCTGGGACCCCTGTATTTGTGAGCTATATCTGTGGGTAAAAGAGGGGAAAAACTAGAAGCAGATGTGTTGATGTATTTTTAGGTCCCAGAACACATAAAAACTACTAGAATTTGAAGCCTACCTCATCTTTCACTGAAAAGATCAAGATAGATAGATTGCAATAGCTGGCTCAGAAAGAACAGAGACCAAGACCAAGATGAGGTCTTAAAAATCTGTCTGGCTGTCTCTTCTGTCCGCTCGTGTAAATAGTCTTGGCTATAAATTTATATTAACCATGATGCAGTAAAATTTCAGCATGACAACATTGCAGGCCCTTAGCTGGTAAGGCAAAGCTGAAATTTAACCTGCCTTTCCTCATCATTATCAATCTGTTCAGCCTGCATGGAAATCACAACTGTTTTCCCTCTGCCACCTAAGTTCACATAATGAATCGGTCACTTGAGAGCTCTCTTTCACACAGCAAAGAGAACACTTGAGTTGATGCACTTGGTCTCACAATGGTCTGAGCCGATTTTCAAGAGGACCCCACCATCTATGTTCTAGTAAAGGAGGTTCAGTCCTGCCCTGCTGGGCCTGGATGAAGCTACACTGTGTATTTTCCATAGAGATGAGGCTGCAGCAGTGGAGCATTAACCCTGGAGATAAAATACAGTACTAGGTTCACTAGATGGAAATTATTACAGCCAGCAATTCCCCCATCTGCCAGCTGAGGGATCTCCCAAGCCTGTGACAGCTGCTTCTCCTAGCAGACAAGCACAAAGAGAGATTTGGCCCCTTCTCAAAGAGCAGGTTCTAAAGGGAGGAGTCAGAGCAACTGTGTCTGGACTTTCTAAATCATTCCATGCTTTATCTTGGCCACTGAAGTAAGTCTGGGCACTGCACTTTTCTGTGCTGTTCAGAAAATAACAGACAAATGTGAAGCTTGAACTCAGAAAAACTGTAAATGCTGGTGTCTGGTATTACTTCCAAAAAAATTCAGGGCTGTGGCCACCTATAGGGTCAGCCAAATTGCAGAGGTGGAGCTTATAGTGACACACTGCCTCTGCCACCTGGTGTTTGGCCCCACAGCCAGTTTTCCTTAAAAGCTAAATTAAATTAGATCTTTTAACCCCATGTGTACCTTGACCACATGCAGACACAGATAGGTTCCCATTCAGCTTTTTCACGCAGGCTGAATCCAAGAGCCCAGACTGTTCAGAACACTGAAGGAGCTCCCTTGGCAGAGCCTGGATCCACAGCCCTGCAGAAGCAAGCAGGGGACAGGACCTTGCCCTGAGAGGGGATTTGATCCAGTATCAGGTGGCAAGTTTTCCACCCATAAGTTTTCAAGAGTAAGAGAAAGAATGAACAAACACCCTGTTTTCTTTCAGAGAAGTCTACAGAGCAAGGAGGGCAGTTAAAATGCCCTGTTGCAGGTTTCCATTGGAAAGGAAAAGCTAGAATTTAAATAGCATCTGATGACTGTTGAGCACAGTATGGCAAACATTGCCACCAAAATAACAGGTTATATTTAGAAGCAAGTTCAAATACCCTAAAACATTTGATTTGGAAGTGTGTCATATTTTCCTCAGAGCCTGTATTTAAGGCTTGGTTAAGGCTTGGTTGTTTGTAATAGTGGTTCATTCATAGAGCATGGAATTACTTCTCACAGCTGGAAATGACATTTTGCCCAACTAATCCTAACTTGTTGCTGCTATAAAGCAAGTTGGAAACCAGGAAGTACATCTTGCTGTTAGGCACCACAGCAAAGAAAAAAACTGAAGAAATATTTTAGAAATACACTACTCAGGGACCATCTCCTTTCCACCACGTTATTGGCCTGGCAGATTACAGTTCTGCAGCATTCAATTACCATGACCCCAGCTAAAAGTCACCAAGGGTGATGTATGAGGCACCAGTCACAGTCATGCAGCCAGAACAATCACTCAGTAGCTTTTCTCTGTGCTCCTGCAGGGCAAGACATTCCCTCAAGGTCCTCCTGAGGCTGAACTCCTGCTCCTGTGCAAAGCATCTCGCTGGGTGTCATTGACTGTTCCTCCAGTGAGCTGCAGCTCTCCTTGTGGTTACTGCTTTCCTTTCACTGGCAGTCCCCAGGACCATCACCCTGTCATTCCCATTCTGCCGAACTTAGGGAATTGAATGGAGCCAGATGTCACTGATGCAGTGCAGTGGGAATAAGTACAGGCCACCAAGGACCTGCTGACAAACTGCAAAGCATCCCTCAGCTGCAGTTCAGTAAAACACTGCCTGAAGGAACTGGTGGAGAAGCTGCTATCACTTTCAATTGAGTATTTTTCAAATTAAGTACCTTAATTTTTAAGCAGGTGTTTTGCAGCTGCTAAAGAGAATCTTAAGGTTCAGAAAAAGTTAAAAACTGTCAAAGAGGTTTGATAAAAAAAGTAATTGCATTCATAAAAAGTAATAATTAAATGTATTAAAGGCAGCATGTGGCTCTGCATCCTGTTCCAAAATGGATTACCACAGGGTGCCCAGGTTGCTCACTTGTTCAGATCCCTCCCTTTCCATCACCTACAGCCCCAGCTCATTTTCTAGTGAGTTCTGGGTCTTGAGTAGCTGTGCTAGGCAGCCTCTGTGGTTTAAACTCCAAGATGCTGCCAAAGTGATGTAGACACAAGATCAAAGGTCAGGCTCACTGTGTTGTGGTGCAGGCTTACACTGACTGCTGTGTGTATGCAGACAGGTTGATGCATTGATTTTCTCTGACTGTGGAATATTGTGGACCTGGTGCATGTAACCTTGGAGCCTGTAAAGCTTCAGTCATACAGGCATCTTGAAGGCAGCAGCTTAAATGGTGTTAAATATCCTGCCACCAAAAAGGGACTTTTCTGGCAAAGTGTACAAATCTGGGAGTGCTGGATCCCATTCAGCACCAGTGCATGCAGCAGGACGTGGGAGGTACATGTGCTGCCTCCTCCCCAGCTGCTGCCCAGGAGCCCTATGCATGGAGCAGGGCTGGGCTTTGGTAGAACTAAACAGCAATGACAAAGGTTACAGTCTGTTTACAGCCAGGTTTTGCCCTTCCCAAGCACAGGTCATGCAGTAAAGCTTGAGTTGCAAAAACTTGGGAGGAATATTGGTCAAAGCAAGCCTGCATCTCACAGCTAGCACTGCCATCACCCCAAATAAAGTAGAAATACTTATTTTGGGTGCAGATTCCTTGGAATTCAGATGCTGCTCGTTACAAACAACAAACCTAGGCTGTCATTCTCTGCAGGATCAGGTAACAGGAGATGGAAGGAAAGGCTAACACACCAATTGCTTTTGTTACCCAAATACAGCTCCATGTCTGAGGGCAAGGGCCCATGGACCTGTGTGCACACGTTCACAGGAGCATTTATTTCTGCCATTCCTCCTACCCTAGTGCTCAGGGCAGGCCCTGTCCTAGAGCCACCGACCCCTCTGGCTGACATTCTGTCCCAACCTTGGCACATTTTCATGAGCAGCAGGGCCGTGCTCCGTGTGTGGTTACAGCTAAAAATGACTGATGGAAAGTCAGCCCGCAGTGGCGCTGGCCTCCACCGCAGTAACCTCTGCCTCCGAGATTGTAAAAACAGATCAGGCCTTTGGTGATGAAAAGCCTTTTCTCCAGCAGATTTCTCTTATTTACAGCCTCCCATTAACTGATGTTCGTAAACTGCTTCACAACCCTCTGCTGAAAGGCTCTAGAGAAGTTCAAGTGCTTTCACAACAGCGTATTCCAAACACCATCGCCCAGAGTTTCCTCATACACTCCTGGCAGTTTTCCCTGCCAAACAAGAGACAGATCTGGCACAGGAGAAATAAACAAGCACAGCAAAGGAGAAAGCTATTTTCAGTTCTTACTAGTTGGGAGGATTGCTACAACATTTTCTACTGCATTACGCAGTGAGGTTGGGTGAGCCAGAGAAGTCTTGCCATTTTACTACTGTTTAATATATTAAAAACTCCTGCTTCCTTTTTGTAAGGATTTTTTTTAGTATTCTGAGAAGGGTCTTGAGAAATGAAAGTAGGCAATACTAGAATTTTTGAAAAGCCTCAAGAATGCTTCTCAACTCCATTTAGTTTCACTTCTTCAGGGTGATTTCAGACACATCTTGAAATGAAGGCATCAGAGCCCCTTACCTGGCAATACTCTGGAGGTTTACATCTCCCCAGAGAGTTCAGTCAAGCTTGTCATCTGTCAGGCAGCCTCCTGGCACACGTGTGTGGGTTACACATCACTTACCTGAGGTGACACTTGCATACAACAACAGCAAGGCAGATGCTCCTGTATCTTTTGGGATCCATTCTGTGCAGTGACAGCACAGAATGCAGCAGTCTGTGTCTTCACTGCTGCCTTTGAGCAGGCAAGCTGCCTCTCCACCCTTTTTCTCCCAGGTACTAATTGACTCCTTTTTTTAAAAAAGATACTTCTGGAAAAACAGCCTCATAAACATCTTTTTACAATACAAAACTTGATCTTGCTCACAAACAACTCCCCCCTTGCCCACAGCCCAACCTTCGCCCCTCCCCTTGTTTTAAATAGGCCTCCCTGCCCAGCTGAAGCCACTGATGAGGCCTGGCAGCCCACAGGGATGGTGCTCTTGCAGCTTCTGCACCTTTTGTAGTGGTGCAGCTGGTGACAAATCCTAAAAACACCAAATAATTCTGTGCCAAAGCACTCCTCCCTGTGCTATTCTCCCCCTGCCCCTTCCCCTCCTGTCCTCTGATATTTCCTGAGAAATACATGCACACCTCTGGACAAGTGAGTCCCTAACTTGTCACAGGACCAAGGACACACCATCTGTGTCTGACACCAATTCATCCTGTGGGAGAAACACCTTGGGCTTACTTGGCATAAATCATCCTTTCAGGACTGGTGAGAAAAGTTTAAATCACCTAAAAATGCATTCCCTGAAACTGCATTGCAAAAACACAATCCTCAGCTGAGGGGACAAGGAAGGACACCATGGAGGCTGTGTTGAGAAAGGCCAAGAGGTCTGAATTTGCTGAGTGCAAGACCCTGGACCTGCAGGAGATGCTTTAGGCTCTGGCAGGGGCTCCATGAACAAGCCATTATTCCTGTTAATGTTCTTATTTCAAAACCAGAGGAACAGACTGACCATACAAACTCTCAGCAGAGCTTTGGCTCAGGAACCCCAGCTGTGCTGTACCTCCTGTCATTTTAGGGTTGTTTCCAGTTTTTCTAATCCTGTGATCCAGCATGGCACTAATTGCCCAAGGCTAGGGAAATCCTCTGATCCGCCAGCAAATCTGCAGGTACTGGCATCACCAGTTTCCAGACAGGGACAACAGTTTGCTCCTGGATGTTGGTTTCCCTTATTCCTTGGGCATGCACATGAGGACATGGGCAAGGAGAGCAGGTCCAGTGTGTGGCTGGTGGCCAAAGCCAGGAACTCCAGAGCACAGCCTGGAATCCAGGGATCACTGTAGTGATTGCGGTGCTTCCAACCTGCGGAGCACACGCAGCCAGGTGACCCATCATGTCCCCAGCTCAGACGCCACCCAACCTTGGGTGCAGATGTGTATGCAGATCAAGCCATCCCACTAGCAGGTGAGACCTTTCCTCATACACACTCTTCCCCCTTGCCAACCTCAGACCATTTTTCATGGAACATTCAGCTCTTCCCTGACATGGAGGAGGTTTTCAAAATCTAAGTCAATTCCTTTATTTCCAAGCAGATTGGAGCCCAAGTCCCAGTATCTCCCTCACAGCTTCTTTGGCTGTTGCAGAGTGGATGCAGCCTCTCCCTTGCACATTAATTACTGCCAAGGAAGGGGATGAAAGGGGGGAAGTACTTCAGTGCAGCTCCTCCTCAGCTGCAGGGCTCAGCTGACCCACGACACCCAAAGATGCTGGTGCCTTGTTCAGGTTTTACTCACTTCCCTTCCTGATGCTGGCTACTCCAGTACTCAGGTTTTGGGAAGTCCTGGTGTGGCCCTTTTTTCCACAGTCCAGCACTTAAGAGATGTTCCAATTGAACAATCCAATTTCTCCATCTTTTTTTTTTTTTTTTTTTGCTTTGCCAGAGTGGGTGATGAAAAATGGTGCCTCTTTGACATACAAAAAGTGCTGGTTATTCTGTGCTGAGGTCTTGAGTCTCCCTTTGCATGTAATCCTGAACTTCAGGGTTTCCAAAAGTGACATTTTCAATCATAACTACAGAAATGCTGAAAGAAAATGGCATGTGTGAGTCCCCAAACCGGAGACTTGTGAAGAAGGAAAGATATCAAGTAAACTTTTGCCCCTTGCTGCCTTTGCTAGTTGAATTGTGACTAATTTTGAAAAAGGCTTTCTCCAACAGAACAGGCCAAAACACTGTTAAGTGTCAACAGCAAATCACGTCTCATTGCACTCACTTTCTGAAGATCTTGGTGTAGGTGTACAGCCCTCCCATCTCACAAATGCTGGCTACTTTGAGACAGCTGCATAATGAAAAGCAAGGAACTTTATTCCTTTCTCGTTACTTGTTTGCATTTCAGTAGCAGAAAACAAAAAAAAGAAAAGATGCTCCAACCAGGCTCCACATTCTGTTTTGGGGAAGTTTTCACCCGATCCTGCTATCTCCTGCCCGTCCCCACAGCTTCACACTCCACACTGCAGGAAAAAACCCACTTTCCTGGTGCCCCTTGCTGCCAAGGATCCCTCTGGTAGCAGAGGACTTGGGTCTTCCCCAAACTTTAATGCTCTGGGCCAGCATGTGGCCTCCACGCCTGAAGCACAGCAGTGCCTCAAAGAGGGGCTGTGCCATTCTCCCTGTCCATGTCAGGAATTAAGTTCAGCTTCACCCTTGCCAAGGTGGGAAAAAAAACTTTAGGGAATGAGGTGAGGAAGCAGCAAGTTGCAGGAGGCACACAGAGACACCTCCCCACCTCTGCTAACCTGGGTTTTCAGGCCAGCTCCAGCTATCACTGCCATGGGTGCTAGTGTGGGAAGGAGTGGAGGCAGGAAGAGGGAAAGGGAAATGCCAGCAAGGAGCACAGTTCAGCTGGTCTGCAGGGTGTTACCCTGTCCAAGGCAGAAAGAGCAGGGGAATTCCCAACTCAGCAACAGTTGCTGTCAAACTGAGGTAGAAGCAGAAAAGGGCTGCAATTATACTCTTCCATGGCCAAGAACCAAGAACCAAGTGCTTTCTAAGTCATCTGTTTTGTAAGTTATTAGTCACCATCACTTCCTAGCCACATAAACTCATCCCATTTGATTTTACACCTCCTGACAGGTCCCCAGGCCACTTGGATGCGAGCTTCCCATCAGTCTCACGAGAGGAGAGGCGATTCAGGTCAGTGGGTGGGAGAGGGAAAATTCTTTTCTGCAGGTTTCCTCCCTCAGAAATGATGTTTCCACCCAATTAGCTCACCCAGAGAGCCTTCAGAGCTCCACTTCATCAGATATCCTTGGTTTGGGGCTGAGCTGGCTGAATGCTTCTGTTTTAACCTGTCCCTCCCTGGGGGTGAGGGACCAAGGTCTTTAGCAGACCAAGTGCTGTGAGGCATTTTGAACTTCCCTGGGGAAGGTGCAGGAGGCTTGAGGGAGGAAAGCAGCAGCAGTGCAGCCCCCCAGTCTGTCTCTCATTCTGAACCTGGTTCACTTCTCTGCCAGAAAGCACCACCGCAGCAGGACTTAGGAAGATGTGGATGCTCTGCTTCACTGCAATTCTCTGGCCTCGAGAGCTGGATGCACAACTCAGATATTCTTTGGCTCACTGTCCTGTGAAATGGGGTTTATTTATAGGAAGGCATATAAAATGCAGCTAAGGCAGCTCTGACAAGCTAAAACAAAGGATTTGTCTCTGTTTATGACACATGCATGTGGCTTTTGAATACATCCTGAAGAGTTTGCGGCCATTTATGCAAGAAGGAAACTATTGTAGCAGAAACCTACTTAATTTATAAAATAGTGACTGGTATACTACATGCTGAGAGGATGCTCACCTATGTGACCATGGGGCTACCATTAATTGAAAAAGGATCCTGACCCTGTCTATGCAGGAAAATCATCATTTTCTGCTGTCTTCAGTTGCTGCATTGAGGAATTGCACTGGGAGACAAGAAGCATTTCAAAGGGGCCTGGCTACCAGAAGATGGTGGTCAAAATGAACACGAGTTTTCAGAGTGCTGCAATCATCTCCAGCCCAAATTCAGATCAACCAAAGGAAGAGAAACAGTGATCCATTGGCACAGACAAACTCCAGCTTGCACGTCGTCCTCCAGCAGAGCTAAGGCAGAGAGCATCACCACAAACCCACAAGAAGAGCCACGCCCATTTAATAACCTATAATTTTTAAATATAACATTTTATTGCTTAGATGGTTTGATACAGAACAAGTTTTACTTTTTATTTTGAATTTGGAAGTACTGTACAACTGAAAAAAAGAGGAATAAAAGTACCAAAACTATGTGTGATTCTCTGTTCATGTGGCATAAACCAGTCTTGTACACAATTCGTAGCAGCAGTTTAAGTTCCCTTTAGAAAAATATGAATTCTACACATTTATTACTGTTTCCTGCATGGGATGAAATCACTAGGATTAAACTTCCTTCGTGGAGAGAGAAGAGAGAGAAAGGAGACACACAGAGAGTAAAGAGAAGATGAATCATTCTGAAAATGGAATCAGACTGTCACATAGCCCCCTAAAGTTATTTCACAACAGCCTCAAACAAGGTTCTCTCTTTTTTTTTCTTTTTCCTTTATTTTTTTTGCGCTTTCACAGTCAAGTGCTTAATGTAGTGATTGAATTATCTCCATGTTAAGTCCATTGCAACTCAGGCAAAAGAATTTTAGAAGATTTTTTTTTTGTTTTCTTTTTGTTTTGTTTTTGTTTTTTTGTTTTTTGTAAAAGCCCTGAGAGAGGAAAAAAAATAAAAAGATTCAAACGAAAATCGTATAGAGACAAATTAGCTGAACATGCAAACTAAAGCCTAAGATTCACCCATAGTTTAAACACATTATAAATTTCACAGTTTAATATTGGGGGAGGAAGGGAAACAAAAAAAACCCCAACAACAGCAACAGTTCTCAGTCAAACTCAACTAATAAAAATGTCAATAAAATGTGGCAAGACCTTATACTCTACTAGGATATAGATAAATGCTAAATAAAGCTTTAAATCAATAGTGATTATTGCTAGCAGATGTCCCGGCAGGCTGCTGGGAATTAATTACTTGCTACATTGTTCTGCAGCATATAGTTTAGTAATGGCTTCTCCCCCACAGTATTGCGCAGTTTAGTGTGGAGAGTTGCAAAAAAAAAAAAAAAAAAACAAACCAAAACAAAACAACAAAACAACAACCCCAAAATAAACAAACAAAAAATTACAAAAACAAAAAAATACCCAAAATAATAATAATAATTATTATTATAATTATAATAGCAATAACAATTTAAGGGATGCGTGAACTGGTTTTAATTAAGTAGAATGCACCTGGGTAGAGTTTCAAATGAATCATTGGTTGTGATTGATTTATCTATATCTGGCGTTAGCTTCGTTTCTGAACTGGTTCAAACATCCCTATTTAAAAATTAAAAAAAAAAAAAAACCACAAAACACAAAAAAAAAAAATAGAAATCACATATACCTCAACCATTTTTTCTTATTCTATTTGCAAGAATATTACTCAAGAATGTTTCTCTTCCTTTGAATTCTGGACAGTGAGATTTCAGTCTCCAGAAATTTTTCAGAGAATTTTTAATATATAGATATATATAGATATATATATTATATAATATAGACTGGGTCCGAGGCCCACTTCCTCCATGTCTGGTGAGAGCAGGAAAAGCGATTCTGTGGTGGGAAGGAGGGAGGGTCACAGTGCGGGCTGGGCTGGGCTGGGCTGGGGGGCTGCAGTGGTGGAATAGCACAGTGAGGCTCCGGCAATGCTATTATGGCTCTGTCTGTCCCAGAGGTCATGACTGAAGGACAATTAACAAACAACAATAACGACAACAACGACAAGAACAACAAAAATGCTGGGCACTCCTAAAAATGCGCAGCTACAGTAGGATACATTTCGTTTAACCCCTTCAATATTGGAGGCTGGAGTGTCTGTCACCTGTTGCCGGCAACAGGAGCCATATGGAGAAATTCCAGCTGCCAGCATTAAAGGGGTTAAATTACTGATATGAAATTTAGACACACACCTCAAGTCTTCAAGCATCAACCCCAAAATCTCAGGAAGAATTTATTTCTTTTTTTTTTATTTTAAATTAATTTTATTTATTTTTAACATGTCGTATATCTGTAGTTTTATCACCAGTAGTATTTTCTTGCTCTTAGAACACGACAGAAGCAAGACGAGGGTAAGGCTCGCATTTCTCTCTTGCTTTCCACTGGAAGACGGGATAACTTTGCTCTGTGAGTGAGTGCCCGTCACCGAGGTGAGGGCAGCGAGGTCACTGCGGCACTGGCGGTGCCCCTCTCCCGGTGCCCCTCTCCCGCAGCCGGGGCTCCGCTGCCGCCCGTGCCCACCGCAAGGGAGGGAGGGAGGGAGGGAGGGAAGGAGGGAGATGTGCCCCGCACAGGCACGGTACCTCGCTGGCCTCCACGGGACGCTCTGGTCGGAGGAAGGGGTTCATGTAAAGTACAGTAGAAGAGCTGCAACAACAGGAGGAGGAGGAGGAGGAGCTGGTGAAAGCTGATGAGTCAAGAACACTCCGAGACGGGATCCAAGCTGCGCTACGCATCTCCGTGGGCAAATATTGCCCATTGGCTTCTGCTGACTGCAGAGACAAGCGAACTGATGGATTTATAAAATAATAATAAAATAATAATAATAATAATATACTGAAGCAAATCAAACATATGTAACAGCGGGTGCATAATTTCCATAGGTTACGTTGCTATGTAACTCTTCTCTGTATACACGCTCAGTCCGTGAGGGCCAGAAAAAACCCCTAGGATTTAGAAGACACTTCTAATGCTGAAAAGTGGAAACAAGCATGAGGTTGAAATTAATTTGTGTTTCCTGCTTTTGGCTTGAACCACTTTGAACACCTTCAACTGCCACGTTGTTCGTGCCTGGAACAGGCTTAATGCTCCACCATGTGGCAAATGCAAGAACATCTACTGAGAAAAAAAACAATAAATCAACATCTCCTCGGCATCTCCTCTGACTATTTCATATGAAATTCACATCATTTTTCTTCCAGTTATTGGCTATGGTATCCAAGGGCCTCCCACCCCACTGCCCCATTTCCAGCTCAGAGAACAAACACAGCGACTATCACAGATATACAAGAACAAGCTCACGCACACCAATACAAAAGGTAACATTAATGCTTAAATGAAAAAGGGTCCTCTCCAAATAATTCTTTAAAATATTAAAATCATTTTTGAAAAAAATCTATAATACCAAAAGATCTAATAAAGTAGTAAGGCACTCAAATCAGTATATACTGTAGTCTCTTGCATTATTATACTGAAAGGCATATGGCACCACGTCCAGTCTGCCATACTCTTCCCCATAGCTGTAAGGTCGCTCTTCCAAAACCAGACTCCAGAAACCTTGCTCTGCTGGCTTCAGTTTGCCTGCTGAGACGGGTCCAACCTCCAAGCAAGTCATTCCACCCCCAGGAGCTGAGGCGCGCTGTCGGCAGAGGCCAGGATGTGATTCATGGGAGACGGAGCGTTGTGCATCTCCAGCAAGTCTTGGATGAAACCCGAGGGCCTCTCGTGCTCAGAGCTGCCCCGCGGTTCCTGGTCCTTTGCCGCGTGTTTCTGCACGCTCTTGGCGGGCTCGGTGAGGCAGGCACCGCTCCTCTCCTCTCCGCAGGGGGAGTCCGTGACCGTGCCGGCCAGGGGCTCGCTCCGGCTCCCCGCCAGGGACGAGTGGCTACCGACGCCCCCCGCGGAGTCGCACTCGCTTTCGGAGATGGGGTTGGTGCCGCTGTGGCTGGACTCGTTCTCGCTGTCTTCTCCGCACCGCGACTGCGTCTCCTCCTTGTCGCTCTCCTTCCCATGGTTTCGGGCATTTTTGACTTTCTGGTGGATGCGCTGGTGACGGACCAGGCTGTGCTTCAGAGTGAAGGTCCGTTCGCAGGTTTGACACTTGTAAGGTCGCTCACCTGGAAGAGAATGACAACACAAAGTCAGCTGTGAGGTCACACATGCGCCTCCCTCTTGTTTCAAGCAGCATGAAACACTTTGCACTTTGGAAATTCACAAATTGAACATCACATTTATGCAGATTATTTGCTTCTGTACTAGCAAACTAGCTGATGGAGTGCAAGCAGGAATACAGGTAAATGCCCACGGCACAAATGGAGCATTGAACTAAGTGTCTACGAGCTTGGCGAGGCCTGCACTGAGGAGGGAGGAAGGCCGTAAGCACCAGGTGCTCACCAGCATCCTGCCTAATTTAGTCAGCAACTTTTCTGGAAAAAGTTTACAGTCGATCTCTGGAACTCAAAAACCTTTATGAAATCAGTCCACTACGTGGACTCCCTGATGCAGGTCAGCCCCAGACACATGTGGAGAGAGAGAATACTTTCCTCAGCAAGAACTCATTGGAAAACAAAGCAACCACAACCCCACAGACAAAATTCTCCCAAAATACAAACCATGCACACTGCCCCAAGGTGCTGTCTGCCCTGAAGAAACAAAAGTCCCACCCCAACCTGTCCTCCTTTTCCAAGTGTGCCTCTTAAAGACTTTTCAGTGGTGCAGTTCCATCAAGACACCATCTTGTGCCAATGAGCATCAGACTGAGACATGCAGTAGGCAGGCAGAGGTTTCTTGCACACTTCAGTGTGTCCCAAATGTTCCTCTTCTGAGTAAACAAATCCCAAAACCCTACAGGTATCTTTACTAAACCTCACACATTAAAACTGAAATATAAGGAATGTGCAACCTGACAGTATTTTGTCAATATAGTTGAACAAGTGGGAAGGAGACAAGGAGAAGAGTCAACCCACAGCATTGGTGCAAATTCCTCAGCTGAAAATATGTGTATCTGACAGTAGGGGTAGGCCATAGTTACATTTATGAATTTGAAGAAAGCACTGTGCCAGGTTCCTGTTCCACACCTATTCTATGTTAAAACATCCTTCAAGTGTCAAATAAGAAAGAGAAACAAACAGGAAAAAAACATACTGACAAAGCCCACAATAACCCAGTAGGCAATGAAAACAATTAAAACACTGAGTATGGAAATGTCCATGGGCACACATGGTCCATGGAGGTAAAGCTCAGTACTTTGGATATCAGCATTTTCCTGAAGCTTCTGCACTTGAATGAAAATAGGCTCTAGAAAGGGACCTGTCATGTTTCACTTGTGGCTCAGTGGCAGAAGAAAACAGGTCAGTTTTGCACTCAATAGGTGAATATTTATGTTTTAGAAGGGTTGAAGCTATTCAGGCATTACTCTCTGGTGTAGTTTTCTAAAAATCACTGTAAATTACAACACAAATATTTTGTCAATGGCAAAGATCTTGTCTTCAGCAGAGAGAACCTTCAAAAGACACAAAATGTCAAAATGGACCAGTTTTCCCATGTCAGAGCAGCTTGCTGGCAGGTAAAATACATAATTAATAAGGATGAATGATTAATTCACCTTTGAGCTGGTTCATGGCTTCATCTCATTTGCAAGGCACTGTTGCAATCTGCCTATCATATAAAGCAATCCCACTGCCCAGTCAAGTCACTACCAGTGTTCCACCTTCCCTGCCAAGTGACCACTGGATCTCTGCCTTGCACCCAAGCAGCAGGTCGCACACATCATCAGCATGTTACCCATATTAGGCTCAGATGATCAGACAAAACCAAACTCTTTCTCTCTCTCTCTCTCTCTAAACTTTGACTCAGAGGTGAGGTCTCATTGATACAGTTTCTCCACTGCTGGTCAAATATTGGGAAGAAGTAAAGCCACACACGCATGGCAAGAAAGGAGTCAGAAGATGCCCAGGGATCTCCACACTTGCCCTAACCTCTGAACTCTCAAGCAATCATGGGGAAAAGAGTTTGGGAGTTGAAAATAAAGCAGTGGCTGCAATTCTTGCTCCCTCCATAGGCTTTTTATGCAGCATGGGGGACTGGGGCAGAGAAGACACCTTGCAGATACCTTTAGGACTAAAAGCAGTGTCTCCAACCTCAAGTGCCGGCAGCAACCGTGCACCTCCAGAGCAGACACCTCAGTCTGGTGGGACACCTCATGGTCTGTTCTGCCCTCAAGCCTCCTCTTACCTGTATGAGACCGCATATGTCGCGTCAGATCTTGCAGAGACCAGAAACGCTTGTTGCACACAGTACAGACTTTCTTTCTTTTGTCTGCTTTTGCAGTACTCTTAGCCCCATCAGTCTTTGGTTTGTCATCACTGCTCTTCTCAGTGGACTTTCTCTCTGTGCCTTCCCCCTCAGAGATGCTTTCGCTCTCTTCATTCTCCTTTCCTGTTGCCTCAAAGTCCACAGGAGACTCCACTACCTTCAAGTCCAACGGAGACTCTTCCTGCTCAAGACCAGAGTCATGCATCGAGGGAGCTCCTGCATCATCCTGAATGCTTTTGCTTTCATCCTCACTGCTCCTTTCATCCTTTCTGTCCTCACGAATGTGGGCCTTTTTGTGACGGCTAAGAGTGCCAGCAAACTTGAAGGTTTTGCCACAAATGTCACAGGCATGTTTCCTTTCAGTCTGAGAACTGCTGCCTGCACTCTGGTCACTCTCTGCCAGCTTGAAGTCCATTAATTTGCTGGCAAAATTGAGGTCAAGACTTTTGTTACTTACAGAATCTTCCTCAGGGCCCTCTTCATATCCATCCACTTTTTCTTCAGCATCCTCTTCTGCCAGAAGGGAATCGGCCTTCTGCTCCTCCTTGGGGCCGTGCTCACTCTCTGGCAGCTCTGTCATTTCCTCTGACTGCTCCTTCTCCCCACAGCTCAGGTTCAAGGCTTTGTTTCCTGTAGCTAGTGCCTCTGCATCCGCCTGGCTCTCTGCAAGGAAACACAGAGAAACTTTCAGTGGGATTCCCAACTACCAGCTGTGAGTCTGCACAGGGACCCAGGAGCATCGTTTCTGATCAAGCATCCCAACATCTATTTCTCTTGTCTATGACCTAGGCCAGCAACTTACAGCTGAAAAGAGATGAAAATACCACAGAACCCAATTAACAAGATGATACAAACTCTTTCACAAAATGCTTTCTTTTCCAAAACAGACTCACAAACTCAGCAGCTTCCTGCAATAATTTTTAATATAATCACTTTTAACCAGAGAACACAAGACACCGAAGAAGAGCTGAGGTCACTATTACAAATAGACCATTCCAGAGGCACATGGATGTATTACTAATAAACTTGTGTATGAAAAACATGAACACAGACTGAAATAATATGCAACCTGCATATTTATCAAACTAATTTTTGTGTAGCAAGAAATGTTTTTCCAAGGAAATGTAAAGGCCTCACGCAACCACCTGGTACAACTAAATGTGAATACTTAGTGCAGACAGTAACACAAAAGTTAGCTTAAAAAATTGGGTATACACCATGAAAGTGGAAGATGTGTAAGTTTGTCCACACCTGAGTCTTTGATATGCCACTTGGAATCAAAACGTAACAGGCTTTGCTGTTTCACAGTTACCTCACAAGAAGACAAAAATTACCTAAGATGTGGTCCTTAATGGTGTCCTATGCTTACTTACCTGTCTGCAGCATTAATGTTGCTAAAGATGTAACAAATGTCCAAAAAACTGAAACAGGTAAGGTGCTTAAGGAGAACAGAGGGCTGGAGCTGTTCTCCTTCCAAGCTCCACACAAATAGTGCATTAGTAAATAGGAAATAAGCTGGTCAGGCTCTGGAGGCCAAAGCTGCTGCTGATGTAACTGCATCCCCAGTGCCACTTCCCAGGAATTGTTCCAGGACACGAAGTTCGCAAGTGGTGCTTTCTGAAAGCTGAAACTTTCCTTTAAGTCCTGCACCCCGCCTCCTGCCTATTGACAGCAAGCAGCAAAAGGAGCCCACAACCCAGCCAGCATTTCAACATTCATCTGCAAGAACGATAGCTGCTGAGTAACTCCAGGGATTTAGAAACTCTAGGAGAGCAGTGCAAGCTCTCTGTTTGACACAGTACAACATGTGCTTGTCTCCAAACTGCCCAGATTTTCTATTACAGGCTTTTTCCCTAAGCAAGGAGTAAAAACAGAAGATAAGAAGATGGTTCTCAGGCACATATTAGTTTGAATGTAGTCTTGCAACATGATTTGCACTGGGCCCATCTCCTCTCGCTAGTGATAATAAATGGCCACTAAACAAATGTCAAAGTGAAGCAGTGTTTCTGGTGATAGTGAATGATCACTTAATAGTGTGCAATTCTTGGTATGCTTTTTCTTGGGGGAGTTTAAGGGGGAGAAGTGACCTATCACAAAAAGTAATCTCACCTTTTAATCAGAACAGATCTGTTTACACAGACAGTGGATTACACAAAGTTCATTGCTCATCTAATTATCTGCCCGTTAGAACACGCAAGCAAGCCCTAATCTGTGTGTAAGGCCACAGAATGTGAGGATGGGGACGTCTGAAAGCAGACGTGGGCTGCCCTGTCTCATCCCCTGTGAGGTCAGGAAATGCTCCCCTGATGGGATGGATGTGTGTTGGGCTGAAGAAAGGCTGCCAGCACAGCACAGCACAGAGGGGGTTCATTAGGGAGAGGGGCAGGAAACCATGTGAGCTCTGTTAGGATGGAGATGAGTGAAGAGCACAAGGAAACCAAGATGGGAAAAAGCTCCTCTTAATCGTACCCAGAGGGATGTTCTGTAACTCTTTATTGACCAAACAGAAAACAGTGGATGCAGAAGGAGATTTCCTTCCTGTTTTTCAACATGAAACATCAGAAGCAAGGTGAGTGAGGAGAATGTGCATGGGTGGCACTCAAGGTAAGAGCAAGCCAAAACCATTATGTCTCTTAATACAGAAGTTCCAATTTCAACATTCAATGACATACATCATTCATGATTTTCCAATTTTTCCATAACTTTTTCTTCTTCTGCTTCTAGTATTTGGAAAAATAGATCATTTTTCTTACTCATTCTTCAGTATATTCTCAGTATACTCATTCTTCAGTGAATTGTACTTGAATTCTATCTCCTTTCCTCTCCTCTGTGCCCTGGGCCTCTTCCAAGCTGTTATTCTGTTCTTGCACATGTGGCCTACAACTACATTTTCTGGTGCACAAGAGAAAAACACTTCAAGGGATAGGTGGTCCACAGGTAAGTGATGTACTGGCACAGGCAAACAGATGAGGTCTATATAAAGAAAAACAAACCCTTAAGTTTAAACAATGTGCCTTCACAAAGGGCAAAGCCCACTCCAGATCCTAGGAACACAAATGTACAGAGGCTTTCTCTTCTGAAGCTCCTCTGGGCAGGGCAGCCCTGAAGGAACATTCAAAGCTCAGGTGGTGACATAGCCAGAGATATGCTGACACATGTACATGCTTGGGGGAGCGCTCTTCCTCCTCCCCTGCACAAACCACACCTGCCCTTTTCCTTGTCAAGAAGGAATTTCACAGGCCCCTTAGGAAACTTCATGCATGTACCTCACATAAAGCAGCAGTTCCTGACTAGCTGAGCTGCTCTGTGGTTATCTCCAACCTGTGCAGTTGGTTCTGCAGCTGGTGAAAAAGTGAGCTGCTTTGCACAAATCCTGGTTATTGGGGATGGGTGAGAATCAGCCCAGTTCTGCCTCTGATGAACTGGAATAGCAGCAGGGAAGCTGTGAAGGTGTGTGGTAAACACAATGGTTGTGAAGACAATTGGCCAGGTCCAGTGTGAGACTTCTCCTGCAGTGCAAGAAATGGCTGCAAGGGTAGTCTTGCACTGGCAGCTGCTTCATCCACTCCAGCAGAGGTTAGGCCTGGCCTGCACTACTGTTTTCTGCCTTCTTACATGCCCACTGTAGCAACAGAAACCCTGCTGGCCACACGGCTCCAGCAGGCTTCTATCTTACACAAGGAGGAGGATTTTGACTGAGCCTTCAAATCTGGGCAAACATCCCTCCAACAAGACAGAGCTCCTCTCACATGGATAATTCCCATCTCCAGAATTTGGCTGATTTATGTTGCAGAGCAGTCACTCGATTCCAGGCAGTGAAAGAAACAGGATGCACAGGAAAGGCCTGCTGTTTCTTTTGCCCCTTTCCCATTTTTCACTTACTGAGGCTGTAAAATGCTTTCCAGTCCACTTGTTATCCCACAGAATTTACACTTGGTGAATCAAGAGGACAAGAGCAGCGAAATCCACTTCTCAAGGCTTCCACCCACTGCCACTTCTTCAGCAACCATGGGAGCAGCACACGTTACACCTTGTCGTGTGCAACCAGCGTGTCACTCCCCCAAAATGAAGAGAAGAAGGTGACACTATCTGAAGATCTCAATTCTGACACCAGAGTCAAAAAAGATGTGCAGGATAAGGAAGAAAGAGGAGAAGAGCAGGGAAGTACGGACATAGGGAGGAAGGTGACAAAAAAACCACTGGTAACTCAGCTGCTGCCTCGTCAGCTCCTGGGAAAAAAAAAACTTCTCATGAGATGTATTCATAAGCTAAACCTCAAGGATGCCATCTGAGAATCCAAAAACTTTTCCGCTTGCATGAAAGAAACCACTATATAGATGTAGCCAAAATCATTTTTCCTTCAAACTGTGGAAAGACAAGACTGCTTTGCTGAAGTCTATTTACAAATCAAGTAGCTGTCTTTTGTCAGCCCAGTGAGAAGAATCCACTTCATCTTTTATTGGTGGCAAGAAAGAGGAGGGAACTGCTTCCCTACATATACAAACCAAATTATGAAGAGGGACACCAAATGTGAAAAATTTCAGATGAAAGAGGAGATACAGATCAATGTGGGGAGCTTGCTGGCATGATTCTTTTTGTACATGGTTTTATTTTTTCCTGGAACTATGGTGGAATAGAGAGTAGAGCTTGAGACACTTCAAAGTTAGTAGACAAAACAGGAGGTAATGAAAAACATTTTGGTGCTAAAGCAAGTGTTTATTGACAAACATTCCTAACATCCCAAGAGAAGAGTTAGAAAACCCATTAGATAAATAATCCTCAAAATTGGAGTAAACAGACCACTGGAAATGGATATGGTACAAGCAGTTGGCATTATCAGTCAGATGAGCTGATGATTTACTATCTTCCCTACATTAACTGAAATAACCCCAGCTTGTTTTATATTTTACAATAGAGGCAGCCACCACTAGGTGGTAGCAGTTCTAGTAAATTTGGGATTTTTTGGACTCACACACACAATGCTGCTTCTACTTCCACTCATGAACTGGAGAACATCTTTTAAACCCAGAGAACCCACTTGAAAAATTTTGGGTGTTATCTTCATCCATTTTTATTGTAAACATTCTAAATAATAAAATTCAGCCACCTTCATTACATCACCTGCAAACACTCAAGTTAAATATTTAATCATCCCTCACACGGTTGAGAGAGCTTCGACTGTGTCTTCATGCCTCGTGAAATGAAAATATTCAAGCTAGAAAAGGACTATTTACAGTAAATGGAACTGAATATGTCTAGGGAAAAAGAAAAACAATTCTGGGAAAAAACACTTTCTGTCTTTAACACACACTATGATTCCCCAGTACCTTTAACAGAGCAGCTGAAGTCATGATGAAAAGTTTTCAGGATTAGCTCTGACTGCACCTACCATGGGGAAATCTGCATTTAAGGTAGCAGGGGCAAAGCCCACACTATGAGCTTATGATGGATTGCACCATTCAGCAGAAAGGCAGTCTGATGTAGAGCTGCCAATACAGCCAGCAGGCTATACATCGTCTCCTCAGTACCTTCATACAACAGCTCTAGCACTCAGGCTAGAGCAGCAAATGACTCTTGCTTTACCCTGAGCTCTGGCTCTAGAGCGGCTGTTAAACTTTGCCTGACACTAAAAACACGATTTCAAGCCCTTTGTCCTCTAAGAAATACCCACAAATGTAGTTCAGAGGTACAGACAGCTAGAACAGTTTGGAAAAAGTCCCCCACTATACCCAGGGCTCACATGATTTCTGGAGGGATCACAGTGTGCAGATATCTAGAGCAAAGATGAATTCTGCTAAATGCTAATCAGAAAATTCACTGTTGAGTATACTTTGTAAATATTTGTCTAGTTAACACAGAGCAGTTGTGTTCGACCCTCTCACATCAGGGGCAAGTCTCTTTACGAAAGGGATCTTTCCTTATTAAGTTCTCTTTCTCCATTATGTAAGAGATAATCCCTTACCCCATTCCTATCCTACATCTCTGTCAGCTGTATTTTATTGCAAGAGGGGAGCATTAAGACAGCCCTAAGGAGACTAAGGCAGGGCTGCTTTAACATGACGAAAGTGGGCAGTTAATTAAGCTGCTCCACATTTTCCTTGTATGCCTCTCTGCCAGGACAGCTCTCTGCTGGTCTGACTGCTGTGAGCTGGGGGAAATGCCCTCAGTTTGCTTCAGGCACTTTAGGCCATTCCCTTCCTCCCCATGTAGCAAAGGTATGAGCAAGCCCCATCACTTACACAGCCTCCTCATCTCTAAATCCTGCTCTAAACCACCATCCTGTTTTTGTTTTGGTTTAAAACAAGACCAAAAGAAACCCTCTATAAACTTGTTCCCATTGACACTCTATTGAATTGCACTTCCTGTCTTACACCTCATCCTAAAGTTTTGCTTCATTTATGGCTGACCAAACACCATCCAAGCATCTCCCTTCATTCCCTTTCCTTCTGGCATACAGTGAAATCCAGATGACCACTCACTTCCAAGGACAGCCTTCACAAGGACTCTGCATGTGAGCCCTGAGCATGCTGCTTACCCACCCAAAGAAACCACCTCATTTTAAACTTAGCATGGTTTCAAATTCTTAGTTTACTTCCACGGATTTGGAAATTCCTTTTTCTTGGACAATGGAGGGAGACCACAAGTCCAAAGCTGTTGAATGATTCTGAACTGAGATTAACCACTGCCTGGTGAAGCCAGTTATAAATGCTAAGCTGTGCTATAAAGTGCATGTGGTAACTATAACTGTGTGCACTATTGGATCTGGGCTCCCTCCTCGATGCCTAAAGCTGCTATTTGAAGACACAAAGCACTGACAACAAAGCCAATTTCAACAGCATCTATCCCCAGTGCCTCCCAGAAGATGATGCTAGCTCCACACCTCAGCTCCATCCATGTGCTTGCTCCTTTAGGGCTGTTGTGCCAGCCAGATCCGGGAACTGATCTCATGACTACCAGTCCCTCCCCTTGCCCTTTAAATTTTTTTGGGCAGCTGGGTCAGCTACAGCTGCAGGGATGAACAGTTGGGAACAGGTCGAGCCAGTACTGCCAATAAGTGCTTTGTGTTATCCAACCATGGCCCAAGGCCCTGTCTGCCGGGGGCAGGTCGAACCACTCTGACCGGCCCGGCACCGGCTGCTGAGAACATCTACCTTGCACCCAAGTCCTACCCACCCTACGTGCTGCACCAGTGCTCGTCTAGCAGCTTTAGAAATGCTTGCCTCCCCACACCACCAAAGAGCTGAGCTGCTTTAGGACCCCTCTGACTATAAAGAAAGTCTTCAGTCGACTCAAGTAGAACATTTCAGTTTTATTCTGCCAGGAAAATTGTCAGAGGTGAGCACTTTCAGAGCCCTTCCTGCAGACTTTTGTTCTTGGAGGGGATCATGTCATAACACGAGTCTTTCTCTCTCAGGCTGTAGCCATCTGTTGTCTGCATAGGCAGGATGGGCCCACGTGACACTGCAGACACCATGCTACAGCCCTCTGAAGTTACAGGCTGTTAGCATGGTAACGAAGCAACTTAGTCTCTTCATGATAGGCAAGATCAAACCATGTCATAACAGGTCCCCAGCACGGCAGATTGCAAAGCCAGACTAGTACTGAGACCTGTATTACCACATTTGGATCACTGCAAGGCAACCTGCTGTATTAAAAGAAGCAGAAAGGATGAGAGAGGCTGGCAAGACAGCAGACTTTCCCAAACAAACTGGTGCATGGGGATGTAAGAGAAAAATCCTGTGCACACTCTGTGCAATCTGATCAGCAGCTACCCTGAGGTTGAGAGTAATAACTCATTTGTAATTTTAACTACCCTGACGTGCAGAGCCAACTTCTTGTTGCTTTCAAGTTTGTTACTTCCAACAATTTTCCCATGAAACCAGCTCAAAGTGACACAAAGTGACGCTGTCTGTACTGGAGGTGTGAATAACTTAGAGCAACAGCTCCCTTGTGCAAGCAGTTTTCAGGCAAGGGACATGTACCACCATCTGCTGAGCTTCCTTCTTGCACCCATCCCATTTGGTCAGCACAGAGTGTCTGTGCTCACCCTGGGTTTTGTGTCAGCTCCTCCTTTCTGGGTGAACGCCACTCACCTGCCTACAACGGAGCCTAGCATGATCTGACAGCCAACCTCTTTCACTACTGACAAGACAGAGGGGGCAGTATGATGGCAGGTGAGCTTCAGTGCAGATTAACACAAGGTAAAACAATCTAAACTGTACCTTTGTGATGCTGACTACAGTACTGGCAGGTACATCCAGGCAGGAGGACTCAAAGCCATTGCTGATGTCTCTCCAGGATCACTGACATGGCCTGCAGCAGCAGTCAAATTAAAATCAGACTGCATCAGCAGGCTCAGAAAACAACTGGAAGGACCTGCAGACAGCAGCTCCATAAACAGGTTGTAAGGGGAGTGGGCAGGGATGCATCTCCAAGCACGCGACCCTAAGGAAGCAGTTGTGGATGCTAATAGAGCCTTAAGAGCAACAGACCAGAGGAAGTGGCTGTGTCCACATGCTCACACTAAAGAATACATCCTCCTGCTACCAGTGGAGACCAGAGTACCACTGCTCCAATGTGGAAGGGCACTTCTCACATTCTTATGCTTTGCTTGCCTGCAGTGTTCAGCCCAACCAAGTAAAACTTGGCCTTGGTGTTCTGAACAGCTGGGAAAAATTGTGTGTACCACTGTAAGATCCAACATCCTCTTCCTTAGGCTGGGGGATAAGCACATTTCTCCACAGATAGCAGCTGGCAACTCCAGGTTTGTGGAAATTCTGCTAGATTTGGTAGAAATGACACCACCTTTCTGACAGGGGAAGGGCTTCTGGCCTGACGCAAGATAAAATGTATGAATTTACCCTGCTCTGTTATAAGAAACTTCCTTGGTTTTCTTCCTTTGCCTCTGTTATTGCTTGCTGATCAACCACAATATCCTGACTGCAAGCTCCTCAACAGCAGGCTCTCTCTGGAAATGCCTATCACCTATGAGAATTGGACACAATTTCCATCAAAGCCACAGGGCATCTCTCCACTGACTTCAGTGGAATCAAGGCCCATACGTTGAATAAGCAGTAAATTATTTTCCCTTAGGAGAAAGTTTTTCATGTCTATAATTCATTTAAATGACTAGAACAGGGGAGGGACTAAGCACAGGAAAAGTTGAAAGAAAAGCCAGGATCATGCAGTGCAATGAGGACGGCAATCCTGCAAGACATCTTTGTGATGAAGAAAGAGATTGAGAGGATAGTTACTTGTAAAAGGAGATCAGCTCCTGTCACACCTTCCACCTCACACCCAAAACCCCTGAAAACACAGGCACACCACCCACCCCCTGCCACAGCCAGCAGCCTCTTTGATACAACATTGTGGGTATCTCTTTCACTTTCATCTTCTGAAAGTTGGCTCTGTTCTAGTTAACATCTCAACCTGTACCAGGGACTCCCTGCATCTCACAGACATCTCAGGAGCTGCTTCTTTCTCTTCATTTTCTTCCAGTGTCAACACAACTTTTTAGATGCATCACGGTACTGCTTTTTTGTAGGCTTTCAATTCACTCTTTCCTTTTAGATGCCTGCTAATTCACCCATAAATTTATGGCTACAAATATCACTGTTTTTTGCACTTCTATCTGGCTTCATTCACAATGCAAATACAAAACTTCAAAGTCAAGGAGAAATCCTTTTGCTTCACGGTAGCCCAATTCCTTTCCACATTTCTTTTCAAGCATGCAATGACAGGATTAGCTAAGGATTAATTACTTGAAACTCAACCTGCATCTCAGGTCACAATTTTCTCATATTTTCAGCACTTAAAATCTTTGTATCAATCAAATATTTGTCATACAAACCAATATTTGCAACAGATAAAATATACTTCTTTCCACACAGATGTCCTAGCTGGGGGTCTCAAAACCCAAACAAAAATTCCACTTACTGTGCAAACTCCAATCCTCCCACCTGAAGTTGCAGTGCTTTCCAAAAATGTCACCTTTAAAGGCACAAAACCAGAATTTTCAGGAAAAGCAGTTTTCTCTGCCTTCTGTATTTGTCCCTTAAAGGCAACTGCTCTTCTGATAAAATACATTTACTCACTGGAAGGTAACCTAAAAAGTCAATGTGATTTGATTTTTTTATTAAGTTTTTCCATACAAATAGTCATGGCCTGTAATAAAATACATCTGTGCCTAAATATTGACTTGGGACTGACTGTAAATTTTGTTTAGCAGCACAGCAGGACTAGCCTAGTCTGCCTACATTTCATAGTAGCCAACTCTTTGAAGAATGTCTTTTTCAGTATAAAGGGTCACCTGAATAATCAAAGCATGTAAGATCAGTCCTCAAGGTATCTCCTGCCACTGCTAGCAGAAACATGTTATTCACCATGGTAATTACAAATGTTGCAAAATAAAGATGTTTACAATTTTACTTTGATTTAAATCATAAAAGCAAAGATTAAAACTGCCTCAAAGTCCTTTTTTTTTGGTGACTTGTGACCTCCAATCAATAGGAAACACTGAAGTTCATGGGCTAGATATAAGAGTTTTCTATTTATTTATTCCTTTATTTTGTTTATAGATATTTCTTTGTATGGTTTGTTCCTGTTGTTGCAGCAAAACAAAACAAAATCAAAAAACCTCCTCTGCCATTAAATCTCGCTTTTTACAAAATTTAATCTTGGGCCAATAAGACCTGCCAGTACCCCTCTGAAAATATTCTCAAGTGATTCTTTGCAAACAGATTAGGTTATCTATAACAAACTGGTGGTTAAAAACAACCATTACTGTAATTTTATACCGTACCTAGTCTGATCTGCATCCTATAAAAAGGAGCAAAACCAACTGCATCACCTGCAGGGCACATCTTAGTCACAATTCTGAGAATTAAAAAAAAAAAAAAAGCAGCAAACTGTGTCGAACATAGGAAAGTAAATTATACATTAAAGACATCAAAAGAAAGAAAGTATTAAAAGCAAGTGCTCGAGCATGTTCAAACAAAACACAGCTACTGCATTAGGCACTGTATAAAACCAAGCTATGCCAAATTCCCAGTGTCCCACTTGTGAGCTCACCATTAAAATAAAAAGCCACTGAGGAAGGTGTATGCTTCTTCATGGAAATGTTTATGAATTAAAAAAAAAAAAACCCACCAAACACACAGTGGTGTTGAGGCAAGGTTCAGCAGGGCAAAAGCTTCCCTGAGAGACACTTCTGGTTGCATGAGGGATGTGGGTCACTGGTAGCATGTGCATTTTTGCACTTTCACAAAGGAGAAATAGGATCTTGACACCACATGGAAGGTGGCCTCTGTGTTGAAATTTTATTGAACATGAATGACAGACTTGCAAAAACCTTCTTACATCTGTATGGATACAGCAGTTCAAAACTCATAATATACAGATAGCACTTAAATGCTCAGAATGATACACCTTTTCCTCATCCTAACTTAGACCACTTACATGAATTACCTCCATAACAACTTTTCTCCAAACTGACACAGAAGAGCTAGGTCCTGCTTTTTAGATCAAACAACTGCTTTGGGGTTAGGTTTTTTTTTGTAGCAGTGTTAAACAGTCAGCTTGCCTGCTGTGATTGCCTATGGATCACATATCCAACATATGCAGTTTGGAAGCAGATCACTGGGAATTTCATCTCTTCCATTCACGTTAGCCTGTTCATCCTTTCTCTACCCAGGTCAGGGAGCAGCCATCAAACACAGACATTAATAAAGTTCTCTTTTTCTCTTTACAAAGATTAGCTAATAGATTTTTTTCTTAACTAATTTTAAAAAACAGAGCTATCTGACAAGTCACAAGTTATCTGCCTGTGCAATAGGTGGGGATAGGAACACTGTGCAGTACTGTCAATTTCTCCACAAGAAAACCAGTTTGCCCATCCAGAAGATAAAGCCAACAAACTGCTGCATCTATCACAGAGCTGCCAAACTCCCTGCATGCCACCAACACCTGACACCCACCACAAAAACACAGGGCTTGCTCCACCTGAATGCAATCCTCAGGCCTGCTTTGGCACCACCTCCCTGGCCAAAATTTCCTCCACCTTCCCAGCTTAGCTTTGCCCCTCCCCTCCAGCAGGCCCCATGGACGCTGCTGCCACAGGGGAGCTGCTGGAAACTACCAGTTTAGAAAGAAAACACTCATGCCATCTGAAGGCAGATGCCCCAAGGCCAGCCAAAACTTGGTGTGGGGTGGTCCTCCAGCAATAAGTCTCTCTCAACACCGAGATGATGATTAGAAAAGAGCTCAGTATTATCAGTGCCAGATATTCCAGATCACTGCTGGAATGTGGATTACTGCCACTGCTGTAGTATCACCAAAATTCTGTATCTGTGGTGAGGATTTAGTCCTGTTATGGCCACAGTTGCTTGCTCTCCTCGTGGGGATTGCAGCACAGGCTTTCTAAAAGGACAGTGCCCCCTTCCAAGCCTGGTGGTCGTAAGGGAGACAAGTTTTACCAGTATAATTCACGGCTGAGTGAATTTTCCTGTCTTCATTAAGGGTTTACACCAGTGCTGCTACCTTGGAAGTCTGCCATCAATAAGCAGGTCAAACCTCTTAGTCTGGGAAAAGCCTCTCCATTGTCTTCTGTCTCATGGACAGTTCTTCAGTAACTATGTATTTTTTTTGGAGACCAGGGTGTTGGAAAACAATTGAGATATGAGTAAAGCGTTCTCCTTCACCACAAAGTAAACTGTATGCTTAATAAGATGAAATAATTTGGTCTCTGTGGACCAGAAAACAATAGCCTCACTGTTGCACTGATATCTTTCAAGTTATGTCCTCGTGTCACCCAAAGCAAACTGTAATAGGGACTGCTCCACAGCTCAGATTCCCTTTAAACCCCTTAGCTAACCTCTTTTACCTCTTCAGGTTTCCCTCTTTACCACAGTCATTTCAGGAAACCTCATTTTCTTAAAAAAAAAAAAGCAGCAAAAAAAGTGCTAACTTTTATAAGGCCATACTCAAATCCCCTATGTTTCTTATAAACATCCCTAATTTTTATTCTTTATGCCAGGAGCTGAGATGCATAATGAAGTAAATAATATCAACAACTGTGACTGACTTTGAAGGGCACAACAGCAAGTAGAGCTTTGCCCTCTCCCTCCAGAGCAGGATGAGAATCTACTAATTACTTTATTGCAGTGTGGGTGGAAGAATGAGGGAACTTCAAATCAGCACAGCATTCAATGCAGTATTTCCTTTATAGTGAAGAACAAAAAATAACCCCAGACCTAGAATAAATCTCCCTACCCAATTCCTCCTTTTGTTTACACCAGGTCTGAGGTTACTTACACAGCAGCACAATGCTAGAGATTCCATACACATCTCCACACCTTAGGGCATGTGCCCACCTTTAGTTGTCTATCTCTGAGGAGAAACTTTTCCTAGAGGCAGGCTATTATGTAATGCTCAGGATGAGCAGTTTCTCACATCTTCCTTTGATCTGTTAAATAAAAGCCACCACAAAGAAAAAAAAATGCTAAGCACTATATTATTTTATTTTCCTGCCACAGTTCTACACCTATTGTCTCTCATTTTTAGAGATCTTTTTTATCATTACTGATGCTAACAAACAGCCATCAGAAGCAGAAAAATAAACCACGTAAGGCACAATTAAATACTCAACATACTCCCCTTCAAGACAAGAAAATAATAACAAAACAACTGAAACCTGAGCCTCTTTCCAGCTACACTAAATTATGCCACTGAAATCAAATGCTTATTAATGGTTTTATTTACCCTCTGATACTCAAAGACACGGAGATTATTCCATTTCTGAAAAATCTACCACCACCACTGTGCAACAGCAACAGCTAGGGATTAGCAAAATAATAAAGGAAAATACAATTCAGACATCAGAGAAAGGAAGATTCCTCCACAGAGAGGCCCTTCCATGGGGAACAACCTCAGGATCTACAACCTACTGTGAGCACAGAGCATTCTTACCTGTGTGACTGAGCATGTGCCGCTGCAGGGCACTCGCCCATGGAAAGACTTGAGGACAGTAAGGACAGGGGATATTTTGCAGGCAGTCTGAGTAAGTGTTCCTCTTCCCTCTCAGCAGCTTATCCTTGGCAGTTTCCTTCTCATCCTCACTTGTTCCATTTCTGCCACTTTCTTCCTTGAAATTGTCAGTGGACTGCAGAAATGGGCTAAATTTGTTAGTGTCTGTGGTAGCCAGCATCTTCTCTATGCTAGCAAATTCCCCACTTGACTCCAGATCCACACTACTGAGAAGTTTGGGCTTATTTTTTGTTCCTTTCTTTCTACCTCTTTTCTTAGTCAACCCAGCATCAGCAACAGGAGACTGCTCTGGATCACAAGCCTGAGACAGGTCACTGGGCAGGCTGGAGTCTTTCTGAATGGTGCTCACGATTGTCACTTTAGCTTTGGCATTCCCTGATTTGTCACACCCAGCGGAGCTGCTCACTGCCTTGGGACTGGCATCTGCAGCCTCCGTTTTCAGCAAAGTGGGAGCAGAAGACACAGATGAAATGATCTGTGCAATGGAAGCCAATGGTGGCAGCTCTTTAGTTACTGAAGGCTTTGGCAAGAGAGGTGGTGGTGGCTTAGGCCTCAGGGGTCTCAGCAAGGCAGCATTGCCAGGGAGAGCTGGGGAAATGATCGGGACAGTCAAATGCAACGAACCTTTCAGTGGCTGGGGATGTCTGACACCCCGGTTTGTTTCTGAGTTCCCATTGGCACCAAAAACCAAAGGACACTGGAGACAGTTATAGGCTTTATCACTGTTCCCAGAAGCAGCCAGCTCTTGATTCCTGGCTTCACAGGGGACATCATCTTTATCCTTCTTCAGGATTTTGGGGATGGACAGGTCAATAGGCTCCATGGAACAGTCATAAAGGGACAGAGATGAACCAAACAGGTTCTCCTGCTTCACCTGCACAGCACTCAGGCTTTTGCTCTTCTGAGAGAAATCCAATGGCTCATCAAAATCCATGGGGAAGTTGCCCACAGGTTCACGTTTGATGGAAACGTGAGATGATGTTCCCAGCAAGAAGCCGTTCTGTGGCTCCAGGAAAGGCGTCATGGGCTTGTGGTCCATATAAGTGCTGTCCTCCAATAAAGAAGGGTCTGTCTGGCTTTCCTGGGCACTGCAGTCCACCATTAAGATGTAATTCTCGATCTCCTTTTCCTGCACATGCAAGTGCTGCTTGAGGATGTGGTGAATGCAATTCCTCTTGGCCGAAAAGGCCGTGCCACACTCCTTGCACTCGAACGGCTTCTTCTTCTGGCAGCCGCTGTGCGTCCTCATGTGAATGCGGAGGGCCCGGTAGTGCTTCAGGTCCTCTCCACACAGCTTGCACACCGTGTCTGGTGAGCAGAAGGCATCCACCATCTCTGCAGCATTGCTGGTGACATATTCAATGTTCTTCTCAATATCTTTCCTGGTTGTTTTGAGGTGCTTCTTTCGCAGGTGCCTCTCACAATTGGCTTTCACTGTGAAGGGGTAGTGGCAGATTTTACAGATGTAAGGCCGCTCCCCGCTGTGCGTCCGCAGGTGCCGGATCAGCGCTGCCTTGTCAGCCGCGATGTAGTCACAGATGTTGCACTGATATGGGGAAATACCTAAGTGAGAACGGATGTGAGCTCTCAGGACACCAGAGAAGGCAAACACCTGGTCACAGAAACGGCAGGGGTACAAAACTTTCCTCATGGTTGGGGTCTTCTTGTTCGCTGCCCCTGCAATGATGGCTTTGAGTTCTCCTTCTGTGACTTCTTGTTTGATCTTGGCTTCCATACTTAGAGGCAGGAGAGCTTCAATGATGCTGTCCTGCTCCAGCTGTGTCTTCATTTCGTGCTGAGTTAACGGCTCTACTTTGGGTTGGAGGAGCAACTGTGAGGAAGGACTTGATTTGGCTCCTGGCTGGGGTAGATGAGAATTAGAGGCAGATTCCACTGAGTTCTTGATCAGCCTCAGAGGGGGAGGTGGGAGGCTTGGGCTGATGCAGCCAGGGGAGGCTTGCTGGGCACTGATAAGAGGAGGAGGTGTAGAGGTTGCGACAACTGTTCGGGGCGTTACCAAAGGCTTTGGCTTCAGTGGTGGCATATGCTTGAAAATAGACTGCACGGGGACAGAAGGTGCCTTAGAAAGTGGAGGAAGACTGATTTGAGGAGGAGCAGAAGAAGCCATCTTCAAGATCTGCTGAATATCTGCCAGCTCAATGGCAGACTCATTGGAGATGGGTTTCACCACAATACTGCTGTCAGGCTGGATAATAAAACCCTTCTGGAAAGGCTGCAGCGAGAGAAGCTTTATGTTTTCTTTTGTAGGGGGAAGGACTGAAAATGACCCTCCCATGGAGGCAGCTTCCAGAGGAGAGAGGCTGAGCAGACTGGTGCTGCCAGGTTCCTGAGGTAGGTTACTCTTCAGAGCTCTGAGCCGCATTTCTTGGACCTCGTCTTGTGTATTGTCCTCCTGCTTGACAGGCTTGATGTCTTTGGTGTACTGTAGGCCCAAGGATGCCATGAAGACTTTCTGGTCTGGGCTCTCACCGGGTGGGGTTGTGGACTGTGGCTTGTGCTTGTCTTTTCCCTGATCCACCACGTGAGTTTCTGTGTGCAGTTTGAGTGCCGAAAGCATGGGGAATGCCTTGTTACACATCTCGCAAATGAATCGATGGAAGTCACTGATGCACCTTCGCAAATTTGTTTCACACCAGACCTGCAAGACATGCAAAAATATTTAGAGTAGGAATCTCAAACTGCAAAGGCATCACAAGCTGCTGCAAAACACAAACAGTTCACTCTCTCTTCCACTGACTAAGTTAAGAGGTTTAGAGCAGCCCTCCCCTACCCGGCATGAAGATATTCCCACTTCACAGCCTTTAGTCTCCTAAGGGGTATATCTGAATTAGGAGCTGATTCTCCACAAGTTCCCTTCTACAAAAGTAACCTCCTTCAGAAGGCTATTCAGGCTCTCAAATTCTTTTCCATCCTAAATTTCCCTATTAGAAACTTCTCTTGTGTCATTGACAGGACAGGAGCCTCAGCATACTATACAGCAAGGAACCAGGCAGTAGACTATCTCATTTAGCTCTACTACAAAGAAACCAGGAGCAAAGAAAAGAAAAGAAAAAAGAAAAAAAAAAAAAAAAAAAAGAAAAAAAAAAAAAGGCATCCAAGAAGCTAAACCAATGTAAACCAACCAAAATAAAATCCCCCAAAAGCAGATCAATGAAACTCAGAGCTTAAAGCAGAGTGGTTTTTGGTTAGGGAAGTCTGATTACATTTATTCTCCCAAGAAAAATACTAGTAGAGGGCTGGCAAGATCTTTACAGACTTTAAATACTTTATAAAACTTCTCTCACAGTGCAAGCAAAATTATTACAAAAGGAAAATACCAACATTCAAATCCCTTAATAACTTTAAATGTCTGTCATTAATTACAAAAGAAATAAATTTTGTTTAAAAAGTTCTTTCTTTTGATATTTTAAGTTTTATACAAAAACTGTAACAGACTGACAGAAAGACCTACATGCTTCCCTGGTCCAGCAGCAAATTTCAAGTCTACCACTTTGCAGTCAGAAGAGTTGGAAATCAATATTTTAACCCCGGAAGAGTAAGAAAAGTGCAGAAACTAAGCATGGTCCTGGTGGATTGTGCTGTTGATTTTCTAATAGATAATGCAGCTTCATCCAGACCCAAACTAGGATAGGCAAGATTTGACAGCAGGAGGAATCATATCATCCAACAGAAATGTTTATGGCTCTCAGAAAAATATTTACAGACTACCTCCCTGACTTTCCCCATCCACTGTCCTTCAAACTTTACATGACCAACATTGTGGAGTGTTTTGTGAAGGAATCACTGAAGATGTCACTCTTTAGTTAGTAAGGCGACTGCTCAAAGTTTTTTGTATTAAAAACTTTCATATCCCAACTACATCCTTGTCAGAGTAAACTAAAATAAATAATGTCTTCCTTACCATGTGTACTCCCTGTTGATTTCAGATGTAGGATTTTTTGGGTATGCTCAAAGGGGTAAGGATCTAATATGATCAAAGTTTTCCTTCAGAATTTTTTATACATCTTCACACTGGTAGCTATCCACTGTAATGGTGAAAAAGCCATTACAGCGGATAACTGTAATGTTACTGGCACATTACCCAGTGTCAATATTCTTTAGATGAAAAAAGAAAAGGGAGAGGCTTGAAGTGTTTAAAGCCTACATGAACAGTGGTGATGTACCTCCCATAAAATATTCTACATGCAGGATGAATCTTTCAATGACCTCATCAGATAAGCACTGTAGCAGCTGGCACCTAAATCTACTGAGAACAGAGAGTACCTGAGAAATGCGGGGGAACTTCCTACAGGAGAAGTCCGTGAATCCCAAGTCGTGGAAGCCTGCTGGAATTGAAGGGTTGTTCTGAATGAAAGGCTTTCCCATGGGATCTCTGGGAAGCTGCTTGTGGATAACTGCATTGTGGCGCAGTAGGCCCCGATGAGTACGAAAGGTGATACAACAGATGTCACACCTGGAAAGGAGAGGAATGAAACAGAAATTACTTACTGACTGCTGCAAGCTTAAGAACTAGCATTCTTCTTGCACTGGGACATCCTCTTTCCTCTCACCCCATGATACCAAGAACTTGTTAAATGCAAAATAAAGCCACAGTGTATCACCACAAAAGGCCATTTTGGTCACAGTCACTTTCTACCAGTTTCTGGCTAGTAAGTCCACTGGAAGTTTAAAGAATGCGAGAACTGACAATCTCACATGGGCAGACCAGAGAATGGCAGCTGAGATAACACATTCTGAAAATATTTACATTGTCCAACAAAAAATATTTCAATGGCCTTACACCATTTTATTTTTTCTGAAAATTCCTGTTAAAATAAACAACATTTTAAAAAAATCAGCGTCAAGGAGAGGCTAAATCTGACCTAAATAAAAAGCAAATGTAAAAGCAGCACCTTTCATATCCACTACTTAAAACTTACTGCTGCATCTACTCTAATATCTGTGTCAATCATCATCACATTGCTTTTCCATAAATTTTCACTGGTATTTTTTAAAGCTGTTATGAGAAATAGACTGTTTGAAAAGGAAAACTAGTGCTCCTTGAATGGGAGAAACGTTCAGAGGAGGAAGACCTGAAACAAGTTCAACACTTCTGACACTTTTAGATCCCCTTCACAGCCAGTTTGCCCTGAAGAAAAATGCAGAAGCACTGTCTTTTCCTACCCACACTTTATTGCTGTGATTTCTTGTTTTTCTTAAGTTCTCAAATCCCAAAGTCAGCTAAACAAGGGCTTCTCACATAAAACACTGAATTAAACAATCAAAGCTATGCTGCAGGCAGGAAGGGCTATGCAGCAACATTTGGTCAACAAGTCAACAAAGCCTATTGCCTTTTAAATATTTGGTATGTGAGCTCTGCAGCATGACAGGTCATGTCCAGTCTACATTCAGTAAGTGACACACAGTTTCACTCAACCTCAAGTTCCTTGTGGCTATAGGTCCAGCTTCCAGCCAAAACGTGGGTTTCCCAGAAGCAAAACACCAGTGGGTATGAGGCAGTCAGATTTTGTCACTGAGAATGTTATATGCACTAGGAGTTTTTCACATCTGCCTGTGGCCTTGGTTTTCCCCATACTGCCTTTGCTCTCTACATCAAGGAAAAGGACATGTGCCTAGTCATTAAAAAAACATCCTGCAATTAGAAATGGCTTCTGACAAAATCCTGAAACCACCCCCTCCCTGCCCTATCCCTAACAAACTCCCATTGTTGTGCATTTTATCACTACATAAACTCCCACAGCCATTTTTTTATTCTCTGAAAACGAAAAGATAACCAAGTCACCCACAAAGCAACTGGCCTCATAGTCCCTGAGTGGTGAAAGAAGCAAGTGTGAAGTGTATATAACATGACCATTGTTATCACAGTACCCAGAAAGCTTGGACATAAATATGCACTGAAGGTTTAAACTGTTTTAACTCTCCTGTCAATTCACTTGCATCCTACCTGTATAATTACTGCTGACATAGTTCCTGCATTCCATTAAATACCAAACCAATGCCATTTACAAAGCAAATGTTTACTTAAAGAGGTATGCCAAGTGTGACAACAGTCTCAGGGGTGTGGGGTGGGATGGCCAACACATAGTACTTCAGCATCAGTATCCACGGCTCTCCACCAGCTCACTTGGCAGCACCTATTCTGTGATGCAAAGCTTTCATCTTCAGTGAAGACAAAAACACAACCACCAAAACCACTGGGGGCCAAAGAATATTAAAAAATTATGAGTAGTCACCTGAAGAACTTGCAGGCTACTGAAATTAATTGCTTTTAGAGGTGATGAAAATACCTTGCATGAAAACAAGCAGTGCTTCTGACATGTTCCTCCTGGTATGTCAATATACAAACAAGGAGGGTTTGGAAACAATTCTCTTGCACCACTGGAAGCATTGCAGGGACACAGACCCTGACCTCAGGGGCATCCTGAAGCATCTCTGGGGTCCCAATGTGCCTGGCCTGTCCTGGGCCCAGGAACCCAGTGCAGCAGCTGTATCCCCTTGTGTGTGACAGGGCAGGTGCAGCTTCCAGTGATGGCACCACAGAGCTACTGGGAGCACTGACACCTGGCACTGTACCCCAGGATCTGGGCTGAGCAGGAGCCAGTGATCCTTGTCAAGCAGCCACACATCCCACAGAGCAGGGAGGTGCGCCTTATTCATCTTGCACTCCTCCTCGCCTCCCTCTTGCAACATGCTGATTTTCAGCGCTACTTTATTTGGGTGTCCCATCAAAAGCTGCACTTGAGAGTTAATCTTTCAGAGCAAACACCCATGTGAAAGTCCTTCACAGTACACCTGTATCAACTGCTAGCCTCAGGACAGTAAAATTTTGCAAGTTAAAAATGGTGTTTTCCATGCAAAGGGAACCACCACCCCTCCCCTAAACCTAAGTAATATATCTTATAAAAGGAATATAAGCTTTCCCTTTTTTTGAGCGTATTTTTTTTCTCTTTCTTCCTTATCTTTTATTTTCCTTGCTGTGAGTGAAGAAGCAGCAAACAAAAAAAGAATGTGGGACAAAGATTAAGCTCTTTTTTCATTAGGTCAGAAAGAAGCACCTGGCTGAAAAAAGAAACATCCTCATAAATCCTGCCTGTCACCTCAAGCTGCAGGCTCTTCAGGGCATATAAATGCACTGCACCTTGCCCTGGTGGCACAGCTTACAGAACCACATGGGAAGGAGCTGTGGATGCCCTGCCTTCCTCTGTGATCCAGGTATGGATTCCTAGCACCTCCAAGAAAAGCTTATAGCTAATAAGTGTCAAAACCTAACTAGTTAAGGCAAGCATTGCTGCACTGACTAAGTCTTAGGTTAATTTAAAATGGAGTAAGCTGCCATGCCTAACAGTGCATTAACTGGAAGCATTAGGTTTTTTTTAAGGAAGTGTAACTATTAATTTCTCTGTTTTGTCATCAGTACTATTTTCTATCTTTGAGTAGTGTCACTGTCTACAGTACTTTTAAACCTAGATCCACAGTTTAAGAAGGAAAAGAGAAAGGAATCCTAGGTGATATGAACATTTTTTCATCTTGCTTAAATTGCTTTAAAAAAAAAAATAGTAATTGTGGGAAGTCTGAAAAGACCAGCACATCAAATAAAGCATCTGAAACATATGGTAATAGTTTGCTCAAGATGAACGTAAAAAAAAACCAACAAAAACAAACAAACCCGACAACAACAAAAAAACCCCAAACATACAAAAAAACCCACCAAAACAAAACAAAAAAAAAACAACAGAGAGGCCCCCCTCTCCTTAAAATTTCCCAAGTCTGCTCATGTGCAGTTAGTTCCAAGTCAAACATGGATGGCATGGCTGCAGAGAACAGTGATGGGAACAGGTTCTGAGGTTGTCAGCACCACAGGCCAAGCAGTGGCTCAACACCTGTGCAGAAATTAAAGCACTCTACTTGCAAGGCAAGTCTCCAGATGTATCTAATAAAAGCTGCTGTGTTATCATGTGATTGCTAGCCTTGGCCACAGTCTTCAATTTTTCTATGAATATGATTACAGAGTAAGGAGAAAAAAGCTGTTCAGTTCCAAGTATAGAGATTAAATTTTAGGTAAAAAGGAAAAAAATGTTTTTAGCAGCTAAGGCCCCTTTAAAATTACTTTAATTCTCAATTGCCTTTATGTTTTGGACTTGCTCATATCTGTAACATGCAAATATAAATACTAAGGCTCTGGCTCACTGGCAGAGGTATAAAAAACAAGCAGGTAAGGAAACAGAACTCCAAAACACAGAACCAAAATATAACAACGCAAAAACCAGGCTGCCCCTGGTGTTTGGGCCATGTATCACACCAGGCAGGTCTGATTAATTATTACTACACCAGTGCACCTTTTCTTTCTTTTTAAAATTTTCTTAATGCACACAAGTGTATGCATCTTTGTGTAAAAACACACCATTAAAAAGCTTTCTTCTAAAATAATTTCATATTCTTGAAATCTGTAATGCTAATTAGGATATAAAATCATTTTAACAGGCTTTAAGAAATAGTCAGTGCTTTGCAAAACTTGTTTATTCAAGGGGGCAAGGCAGGATTTGCTACACTTCATAAGTGGCACCTCTGCAAGGAAAGTTTACATAAGCAGTGCCTGTTACCTTGCATTACACTCTCCTTTGAGACAACTCCAATTTGTCTGCAGAGGAAATAGCTGTCCTTCTTTAAGAAATGGAAAGACATTTTAGAATGGAAACACAGAGCCAAATTTTTAGCAAAATTAATCAGTCTTGATTTTGATTAAGAATAAGGCAGACAGCCACTAAATCCTTCTAGATTCTATATTTCAGTAGTCAAGACGAAAATGCCAAATATTTGTATTTACTGTTATGTTACCAAGAAATTAAACAAAACACTATGCTCTGCATTACCCGAGACTGCTGGTGAGCAAGTGACATGTACCATTGTTCTGCTTGTACTTCTGAAACCACACAGACTAAAACCTGAAGTTTTCACCCATGTAGCTCACTAATACAAAGTTGCCCATATTGTGGATGTTAACAAATAAAAACAGTCTTAAATTTCTAGGCCTTATCAAAAATAAAAAGCTTGGTACCACTTTGTTCCTTTCCTGTCTGTGCTCTTTAGCAACTTCCACAAACAGAAGCAAGGAAAACAAACAAAAAGAATGAAACATATCCTGAGACAGAAGTCATTAATACACAATTAAGTTATGAAGTTGTCTAACTCCTCCCACTGAAATTCCCAGTCAGTACCGTGTATTTTTCTATCTCTGTTGTTATTATTCTCCTTTCTCTCTTAAAGTTATTTGCAGAATTAATGTGGCTCTCATGAGCAAAGAAATTCCTATGCTGACCTAAAAATAACACAACTGGGTAGCAGAGAAAGATGGGTGATTCCCTGCTGATGACTCATGTCCACACCGGCGGTGGGAGCAGGCTCCCAGCCTCCACACTGGCAATGTCCCCCGCAGCCTGGCAAGGACAGGGAGATGGAGAAGGGATGGTTTTAAATACAAGGGCTTTCACCATCTCTGAAAGAAAAGCTAGCAGGTTACAGACATATTCCCCTTCAGGAAATGATTCCTTTGCTTCTCTTTCACTTCTTCAGGGACAAGGCAGTGAGAGAGATGAAAAAGAGCCAACTGGTTTCTGCTCCTGTGCAACCCCACCCAGGTCCAGATACTCATCTCCTTTTGGATTAAAAAAACCAAAAAACAACCTTTCCTGCCCTCCACACCCAGGGCCTTGGGAAATAACATCCAACAGCCATCACTAATGAGTGATGGAAAAGCAGCAGTGCTGCGAGCCCCGTTCCTGCTTCCCTCCAGGTCCTCCTGCTGTCCTGCAGTGCCCGCTCCTGCCTCCCTCCCCCGCAGCTCCCCAGCGTGTCTGACCCCGAAGGACCGGCTGCTCTGCCACCTCGACCTCGCCCACCGCTGTGGGGATGTGCTGGAACCGCAGGCAGCACCAGGAGCCAACTCCCTGCCAGCTGCAGAGGCTCCCCTCCCCTTCCCTCGTTGCCTAAGGGGACGGACACAGCCCGCTAGATGTTCAGTGCAAGCTGCTTCACAACCTCGGCAAAAGAGGCACTTTTTTAACTTTTCCCTCCTTCCACTGCCCCACTGGCCGTCTGATTTTGTTACCAATGTTCTGTCGCTCTCTTTAATCCTCTCCCTCAAAGAAGCCACCCTTGGGTGCAGCCAAGGCTGAACCCCCTGTACCAACCCTTCTATTAATAGAGGGATGCACAGCGTTATGTACATTCCTACAGCTGCACTGTGGTCCAGGCAAGAAAAGTATCATGTAGGAGCCAGGACAGACCCGATATAAACCAGGGTGATGTTGTGCTTTAGAAATTTGTCAGCATGCAGCAGAGCCAGTGTCCGCACCAGTGACTCCCCCATGAGGGTAACTCCAGTGAAATTAACTGCTGTAAGGTTTAATAAAAAGGTGCAAGCCATGCTGTGTCATGTTTAAACTTCCTTTGTGTGAGAGCAAAGAAAAATGAGTAAAAACTTCTTCCTAACACTGGAATGAATTGCACTTACCAACAACACTTCAACAGTGCCAGATTTAAACACCTCTGCCCTGGTGAAACAGTAGCTTACTCTACCATTTACTTCAACACAATTAACATGCAACTAAGACAAAATAATGGGAAAATGGCAGATGGCCAGCAGACACTCACACGAAGTAGTCATTTTCTCATAATGACTTTTTTTGCTTAATAAAGGTCAAAGTTTTAAAAAACAGAAGTATCAACACTTTGGCTGGACAGAATCACAGAGAAAGAGATGAAGATCAACTTAAACAATGAAGGGTTTAATAGTTAGGGCAAACATATCTGGAGGGCAAAAAAACCTGACCAGAATAGTCCTCTACAGGTACCAAAATTAGAAGCTGCACAACATGCAGAGTAACAGTTATTTGTGCACACCAACTCATGTGAATCTTCTGGTATTCTTTCAAGGTAAGAAAATGAAAAGCTCTTCCTATCTTCTAACACATCTTTCAAATATGAAATCCAAGTGCTTCTGTAATTTTTAAATTAACAGCAAGAGTTAAAAAAGAAATCTATGTGTCCACCATGTTAAAAAAAGGCCACCGCTTTTCATGAGTAACATAAGGAGAAATACATCTCTAGGGGTTTCTCTATCCTGTAACCACCTGATCAGAACAGGGCTCACAAATAGGTGAAGCTGAATCTGGATTGCAGCCCCTTGCCCTTATCTACATTTGCAGGTTAAGATATGCTCAGCATGCAGACATGACTAACAACATGCTGAGCAGCACCCAGCACTCTGAGAGAGCGTGCAAATAAACAAATCCTGCTCCTTAGGATGAGGCAGGCGTGCTAATAACCTATTTTGGCTCAGCCCCTTTTCCCTCCTGCATGCCCTTTTACAAGCAGCTTTCCTCTACAGTCAGCTTTGCATTTACCCACTTTCTATTCTGGCAGCCAAGCTAAGATATTTAACAGCATGTGACACAGCACACAGTTTCACATGAGAGCATCACTCCCTGTGTCCATTCACCAGCCAATATTTTTATCCAGCTGCTCTGGATTCCCAGTTTCCTCACACAATGAGCTCCCTGATGTGAGCTGACCACTTCTAGGGCAGCGCTGGCCTCGCACTGCTCTTCAGATGTTTCCCAGCTCTCTTTTCTGAACAGGAATTTCAGAAGGCATGTAACATGCAGTTCTGTTCTGCTTTTGCAAGACAACCCACTGATTCTACTTCTCCATTTGCTCAGTAAAAGGATGCATTCACCAGCTTGCTTGCATACCCTCTCCTCTGCCTCACCAAGAACTGCATTGTACTGCAGCATATTTCTGGTCACAGAATTTACCAGAGCTGGACTTCATTGTCATCAGCTGTCTCATGGAATTGCTCCTGCACTGAAAATGCTGCCAGCAAGAGATTAGGAATTGGTTCCTAGTTTCTATCAGAAAGACATTGAGCAAACAGCTTGAGAGCTGAATTGGCAGTGTCACATCACTGCCCCTTGTCACCTCCATCTTTGGCTGTAACAAGTTTTGTAGCATTAACTGTATTAGTTCTCAATAACTCCACAGCAATTTCTGCCTAAACTGTCCTTGCTGGTAGAATCTCAGTGACTAAAAAAGGAGTGCTGGGCCCAAAATATAGTATGGCAAAAGCAGAGCTCAAGGAGGTCCATGAACATGTCTATGCTGGAGTGCCCTCCATCCCTCTCAACAAACGTGTAGGATACAACAACCTCAGAATTATCCATCTTCATAAAAACAGCATACTGTTTCTTATTTTGAAATGCTAACAAGGAATGAGGCTATGTGCACATCAACAGTTGTGACAGAGAGAAAAGTAGTATATAACCTCACAATGCTGAATGAAGATGAGTTGTCATTGATCCTTCAAGTTGCTTCCAATAACAGCAGTGTCAACTAGCAGGAAGAAGCTTCCTCTTCCCACAATGAACCCATAGTTCTGTCTCACAGTAAAATTAATTGCAAAAAACATCTAGTTTTCAAACACCTTCACTTCTGCACGTTTGTAGCATCACTAACACTCTCTTCCCACAAAAGGCTTGCCACATGTAGAGAGCAGTGTGCTTCAGAATAAGGAAGTCAGAAGGATTATCCCTACTATATAAGGAGAGAACAGATAGAAAGTGAATTCCTAAACTTGCTTAGATAGGCATTTGCAAAAACACGAATGGCACTAGGGTCTTTTTCTGGCTGTTTTCTTTTTCTTCCTTTTAACATTCAGTTTAATGTACTTTTACATGGTCAGACTACTGCTTCAAAAATCTAATATTGCACTAGTCTTTTCTACTGGTGCTAATGACTGAAATAATCTCCATACTTTAAATATCCATTCATTTCTTTCTTATTTTATCTCCCTAAAGCCAGGGTGCAGAACTGCCTTGAAGAATGGTAACTGGGCAATAAACGTACCATATTCTAAGTAGCTGGTATCTTTTTCACCCAAAACCCACTTCCTCTTGCCTTGACTTAAATGGAGGTGCTCATGCACATTGTCTAAAATGAATAAAGACATAGGTCCAGGTGCCTGGCAGCATCCCACCACACTCTGAAGAATGTGGATGTGCTGGCAAAGGGGGAAACCTGGTGACCTGCCTGCCTGAATTGCAAACTGCACATAACAGCTATCTTCCATTTACCCACAGAGTCCAGAAGACCATTCCTATGGCATTTGTCTACTCCATATTGGTGAAGCCAGGTAACACCAAGAAACAACAACAGCATTTTTCACCCACAGGTGTTTTCAAAAACAAGACCTCACAGTGGTTACCCTGGCAAAACCAGAGGCAGATGACCACAGATCCTAATGGTCAGACTCCTAACACTTTTCTTTCCAGGGTCTGAGTTCTTCTGTTGCTGTGCCTGTTACAGACCTGGGAGATGTTCAAAACAATAGCTTTCCATGGCAGTGTTCAACCTCTATACAATTTCAGCAAAACCTGGGCAGGCTGTTTTGAAGAACAAGGTAGGCTGTAAACAGCTTTTGGTGTCCTTTGATGGAGGTTTTACAGAAGCACATAACCCTGGGGGAAGAGAACTGCTTTTGTTGTCCTTGTGAAAATATGGCCAGGATTTTCAAGTTACAAAGCTTAATATATTAAGTCACTGTTTGGACAGGCTCTGTAGAAGGTCAAAAACTTAATCTCCCCTGAATCCATTCATGGTAACTGGTTCTGGTCACCAGGTCAGCTGTGTGACACAGGCAGAGAGTAACTTTCACACTGCAATGTCTTATTTCTTGTATCTTACAAAAATATAGCAAAACCAAATCTTGTAACTGGAGGCAATGCCATACTGAACCAGCTGTGATCAGAAAGCCTCATGATATTCATTAAGAAGCAACCTTTTACCACATTCAAACTGCAAAACTATCCTGGCTGAGAAATGATATTGGAATGAGTATAAGAAAGGAGGTAACTGCAACACCATAACTAGCTCCCTCCTCCTCTCCTCAGGAAGATACCTAGGCATGAGAGCAGCATAATTGTCTCTTTGCTGCTGTGAGGAAGGAAAAATTAAAAATACTTTAGCTCTTGGTACAGCATACTGCACTAAACCTCCTGGAGGAGAAGGAGAGGAAATAAAAAGGGTATGCTCTGGCTACAGTGAAATCCAAGAGAGGAATTTATAGTTCATGTACTTTTTAAAAAAAGCCACACATTTTACTTTAAGCGTGTTCCATTGTATTTGCCAAAAGAAAGAGGAGAAACCCAGCATAGCATCTGGAGAGGTTTCTCCCCGGGAAATCCTCACATCTCTGCTTACACTGCTGACGTTGCTCAGAGCTGTCAGGTGACCTTTACAAGCACAGTTTCACGTCTGACAGCAACTCTGAGCCACTAAAGTTTCCAGAGAAACTCCCCTGCTCTGTGAGGTTTCTCATTTTCCCTATCGGCTGTGCAGCGTTTCAGCTCTCTGCTAATTATATCAACACTCAGACACAAACTCACCAAAATAGACAGTGTCCTGCGGCCCCAGCTGCAGGGAAGCAGACTTCTTTAAATAATACAGGTAGAGAGGCCAAGGGGGTCAGAAAGCACTCCTGGGCCACCTCCCACTGCTAATGGGCATTGCAGACAACCTTGCCGGGGGCCAGCTCATGTCTTTAATTAGGGTGCAGGGCACGGGGCTTCAAAGGGACAGAGACTGACCAGGGGGTGTAATGCCATGAAGGAGATGCAGTGCCACAGCCCATTGTCAATGGGACAAAGGGCCCTATTATTACTCTCAAGACCAGGGCAGTTCCTACCGTAATTAGGAGACAAAGATGCACGATTTAGGATTTTACATAATCAAGAGATACCCTCCCAAGCAGGAGCCCCTCTCACACAATCAGTGGATTAAGAATTGTTTATTCTGCTGCAAGTAAACAATGAGGTGCTCACTGCTCTGGGTTTTACATGAAAAAGCATTTTTGGGCAAGACAATGGGGAGTGTCTTTTCATCTGACTTTGAACAGCTAACCCTGTGATTTAAAGTTGTTCATTTGACAGTATCTGGAAGGGTGATGGCCCACCCTGTAAATTAGCTGCTCACATACTAATCCCAGGGCTGCTAGACAGCCTTACCTTTTCTGCTGCTTAGCAGACGGTGGTGGGGACAGACAGACTCAGACAGCTCTGGGGGCAAGAGGCTGTATTTGCACAGCACCACTGAAATAGTGGGATTAAAGAACCACAGAGAAGCCAGGCAGAAGTTCCTGCCCATCCTGGCACCTTGCCTCGGCCACGGATGCATCTCTGCAGGGAGGCTGGTGCCACCATCAAGACAGTGCACACTGGTGCACTGCCTCAGAGCCAGTTTGCAATCCTTTATATAGGAGCTGGGGGAGCAAAAAGGAATGGGATGTTTGACCTGTGCCTTTACAACGAAAGGCATTGGCTAGGCAGATTGAGCATCACTTATTTTTGGTCATGACAAAATAGTCTGTCTTGGGCTACTGCCTACTGCAGTAGCTCCAAACAAACCACCAGACCCAGAGTATCTGGCTCTGGCATACACATCCTTCCTCACAGGTCCTCATCAAGTGACTCTGCTTTTACAATATGGGCAATAAAAGGAGACTGGGGGTGTTAGACTCCCTGCCCTTTGCTCACAACACAGTTACTGTGCTTTTTCACTTGTTTGAACTTTTAACAAGAGTTACTTCCCCTTGTCTTCTATAATAAGGCAACAACAGGATTTGATGAAAGCCTTCTAACATTCAGCAGTTTGCTTCCCTGACACAAGTACACCCGTATACACAGGTCTCCTGGTCTACTACTCTAGCAAAATATTCTCATTTCTTCGGCTCTTTCACTCAAAAAAACACCCTTAAGCCTCACCAAAAGGACTTCAATCACTTGTACTCAGGACTGAGAAAGGCATGCTACTTTCTCTGTGTCTTGCTGAATCCTATAAACAGTATTGCAGAACCCTGGGAACCAGGGGATTACAGCCCCTGCTGGCCAAGGATTTTAACCCATTTTGTTTTCGATGAAAGAGTCACCTTAACAGCAGTCCAAACTGCTCTGCTTACTAGAGGATTTTCTGTCAGGCTGGGCCAGGCAGAAAGTGTCATTTGACTTGTCTAGACTAGGACAAAAGGTGTGGTTTAAACCAGATGGGCAGGCTAAGTTGCACCTTAATGTATTAGCTGCCCAGAAAGGACCACAACTTCCTTGTCCTGTCTTCACTGACACGTCTTAAATGGCTAAGGCAAATACCTGACAAAATCCCTTACTATCACCTAGACAATTCTATAAAGATAAGCATCCCAGCACTACTCTTAAACCATACCCATAGAGCTTGACAACTGCGACTTTGATTTAGGGACATGTTCTAGTCTTTGCTGCTCAGCAGAATCAAGGGTAGTAAAATCCATTTCAGGAGAATATTATCCCAAAGCAAGTCTAATGCCAGAGCAAGAGCTGCATAAAGAGGAACAGCATGTCTGCACAGCCACTGTGTCTTTCTGCCTTGCCACAGCAGACTGCAAAGCTGTCAAGCTACAAGGATATCTATTCCATTATCTTATCAAAGCAAGAAAATCCACCTCTCCATTCAGGTCCATGGAGTATAACTTTGCAAAGAGGTCCTATCTTCAGAGAAGTTTCAAAATGAGGGTAATGACCTAATATGTCAGCTGCTTTCTCTAAAGCATGAAGTGTAAGGCAAAATTGTTCAAGACTCCATTTTGTAGGGGTTACAGAGCTCTTACTGGAAAACAACTGCTTCAGCTTTGATCTATAATGAAAATTTCCCTAATTTACTTCAGAAACAGCAAAATATGTTTAATTAACTACTATTGAATGGACCAAGCTTTCAACTCTTTTCCCCAGTAACTGCAACATTAACAATGCCTTTAAAAAGTATTTTACATGTATTTACAAAGGCTTTCTAAACAAAAATTTAGGAGAGGGAAAATTTAATAAAATTAATCCAATTTAATAGAATGGGATGCCTCTGCTCCATGTCATTCTATTAAGAACCTGTATCCAGAAGTGAGTGTTGATATTTCAAGATGCTGAATTCTTCACCCATTCAAAAAGATCATTAGAGTCAAATGTCCCAAAATAAGTTTAAAATATTGACAAGCTTCTGAAAACAGACAATCTCCTTTCTACATGTTTCAACTAGACATGAAAAATTTCTTTTATATCTTGATGTATCTGGCTCTACATTTTTCTGTGGTAAAAAAAAGGAAATAAAACAGTTTCAGGAGTCCCAGAGGCAATTACTTGAATCAAAACACAACATTCAAGCACCTTCCTGAACAATTAATAAATAATTTTTCCTTGTTAGGAAAAGCTCATTTAAGCCAAAATCCACATCATTCCCTAACCTCAAAAGGCCGAAAAGCATAAAACATTTTGTTGAAAGTCTGAAACCAGAAACTCATCTACCTTAACTCACTCCAATGACTGAAAAACCCTTTTTGTCCAGCTGCTGCCTTCTCCACACAGAATCATCTCATAGGATGACACCTCAATACTTTTATCAAGTTTTTTTTTATCAAGTTTTAAGCATCTTCAGTTTATCTTGTTAAAATTTTGCAGCGTTGGCATTTTACAGTTTTATGTAACAGTGATGTGTTTCAATGGGATGAAGAAGGGCTTTAATTTTTTCTAAAAACATTTCCAGCTATTAACTGGCAAGATTCCTGTATTTGCAAAAAATAATAAAATTAAGCCCTACAGCACCCTGGTGACACAAGATGAGACAAACCATTTAAAAACCTACTCAAAATCACAAAGGAGGGCAGCTAAGAGTGCAGGGGGCTGAGGGGCTCCTGCCCCTCCACAGCAGGCTTCTTCAAGCTGTCTGGTGACCAGAGACACTCTGGGCACTATCTCTTACCTCAATGAATTATCTGGATGTGTTTCCATGTGGGACTCCAGCCCATACTTGCAAAAAAAGTCTTTGAAACACACTGGACAATGATAAACTTCATCGTCAGCCCTCTTATCCCCTTCACCGGAATGGCCATCCTCAAGAACCTTCAGAAAAAGAAAAAAGAAAACCTCTCTAGACCAACTCATAAGCAACAAACCAAACTTGCAATCCATTCAAAGTCTTTTACAAAAAGTTGCAGGCTTCATGTGTAACCTTGCTGCAAGCAAACACAAAAGCATTCCTTAAGAGAGATGGTAAGTGCCAGAGCCTTGGCACATGTGTAAGAACATGCATGATAGAAAAGGAGGCTTGGTAGAAGATAAAGTGTGCAGCTGAGTCACAGATATATCAGTTCTAATGAGGAACTGTGATTTGAAGAACTTATAAACCCATGTGTTCATATACCACTGAACTAGCATTCCTCCCCCTTCAGAAAGCCAGGGGAGCTGTCAGCCTAAATTATTTATGCCACTGAGATACTGCCAACTGCTAAGTCAAATGGTTCAGGGAGAAGCAATGAACTTCTGCATGTTTTCTATACTTCTCTTCTGATTAGAGGGAGAAAAGCATGCACAGAGCGAGGGATACTGTGCAAAATGGAACTGCTACTAGCTTGCCATTTAGAGATAGTAAGTGGAGAGTTAAGTCTGGCAGACACCATACATTTTGTACAAATGACTGAGATGTGTTAAAATATTTTATAAACAAAGCCCTAATGGAAACGTCTAGCCCTCAAATAAATATTTTCTGGTCACTCTTGCAACTCCAGTAAGGTAGGATTATGCTACTGTGAAAGGGAAATGTACTGTAGACTTTTTTTCCCTCCAGATCTAGGCAAAAGCAGACTTAAGCTGCTGCTGCTTTTGAAGTAAAATTGTTTTTTTTAAGTTTAAATCACCATCCTCCAAGAATACTACAAAATATTTGGGAGGAAAAAAAAAGCTAGGCGAAAGCAGCAGCCAAAGAATAGTACATCCTGTTGTCATCCAACAATTATTATTTATGAATCAGAAGCAAATTCAAAAATTTAAGCAATAAAGAATTTTAAAAACTGAATTATTTCAATCTCTGAAATTAGAAAATAATATTCAATACCAGACAACTATGTTGGCTACAACAGGATAAGCAAGGCAACTCATATACAGAGCTGCAACAAGTCTGTGCTGACTGCACAAACCAAACAGCTGACAATTTAGGAGGTAACCAGGAACATCTTTTGCTTCATGCCCCATAAAGAACCTTTTTTGCAGGTGTCCTCTCCTCTCTGTCCAGCTCAGCATCGTGACTGAACTTCCGTTTCGAAGACAATCGCCTGCGCTTCAGCGGTGAGGGGGGAGTGGTGCTTGCTGTGCTGTTTGGATCCTTCTCATGAATCTTCATGTGCCTGAGCAGGAGGAGGAAGAAGACACCATCAGCAGGCAAATCTGGGGCAGGAAGTCCAATGTAAATTTTAATGCCAACACCACTTCTAAGATTTGCCTTTAAAGGACACCATCAGAGATCCCATAAACTGGCCTGAACTTCTAAAAAACAGCTGGGGCATGATCCAGCACAGGCCCTTTGCAGTGCCTGGGCCTGTGAGGGGCTGCAGCAGGGAGCCCACAAGCTTTCCCCCATGTCCCAACTCCCAGCACGACACTTGTCCTGCTAACATCTATTTCCATGAGCACTGTGCCCATTCTCCATCATCCATGAGGTCCTGGTTCTGCCTAAACCTGCTCAGCAATCCACATACCCAGCCTCCCTGTCTTGTGGCAGTCTAGTAAGCAAAAGCCTGCAGCTTAGCATCCACTTCTCTCAGTGCAAAAAAAGCACCTCATCTTCAACCGGCTCTCTGTCTAGAGTTTGAGACTGCACCTCAAAGAGATCTGTATATGCCAACGCCAGAGCAACATTTCTTAAATATATTTGTTTCCTTCTCATCCTTAACACAGTGTTGGACCCCAGTATCAAATTTCAAGTGCAGCTTTGAAGTCAGGATTATCTGGTCCCACTGTTACAGTGCACTAGGTACAGCTTGCAAAACTCTGTACTGCCAAGGCATGTTCACAAACCTGCTTTCCCAGGAAAACAACTATTTCTTGTCACAAAGACACAGGAAAAGGGAAAGGAACAGAATTACTCAGGAAGCAGTATCATTAATATCTGTTTACCTGACCCACTTGCCTCTTGGTTTTCTGTATTTGCAACCTGAGGAAGCCACTGTTGTCTAGTTCCCTTCAGTTAGATGGAAGGTATTGCTGCCATGCTTTTTTTTCTGACAACTCAAAGCTCAAATTTCAATTTTTTTTTAAAGATATGGCCTTTAACTTCACTTCAAATTTATATTGCTATTGAAAAAAAAAAAATCAAATGTATGCTACTAGATACAATGGAAATTTTTTGCTCCTAATAGCTAGATATGTTAGTGCAGGAGGGAGCTGCCATTTGTCCATGACTGACTTCAAAGAAACACAATGGAGACAATGTTAATGGCACTAGGGCAAATCTTTCAGAAGTCACATCCACAACTCAGCTCAGGACAGTGCCATTAAACATGACTGCACAATATCCTGTTCTAACATGAGAGAATGTTGTAACCCAGACAAGTCTTGCACGTCCTCATAACTGCTTTGGTGTTATGATATAAAATCTGTTTTAGTTTTGGATGCCAAGGGCATGATGCTTTGAAATAACACATTGGACCAAACTGACCCACAGCAGACCCCACTGGAGCTGCTGGGAAGACTGTCTCATCACATCATGCTTTTTTTTAAGCTCAGAAGCTTTAAAAAAAAATAAGGCATCTAAATCCCTGTCTCAAAGTATAGCCTGTCTCAAACTGCAGGGTGTTGTGGAGGAACAGCCTCAAACCAAAAGCACCACAGGTACCAGAACCAATGTAAGATTAAAATGCCTGTTCAGCTACTGCCTGCTTTCAGCATCCATCAAGGCTGGGGCTGCTTGGAGGATCAGGTCCATGAGGAAAAATCCTGTTGTTTCCCCAGATCCCCAGTAACTCTCACTGGTTGCACAACTGGTGGACAGACACTGGTGACACCTGTCAGTCACATCTATGTGCAGATGTGCCCAGATTAGACATGGAATCATGGAAGTGATGCTGAAATTGTCTGACCTCTTTCCCTGCTGATCACCCATTTGAGAGAAGAAGGAATGCTGAAGGTTTGAGCATTTGGCTCTCTCCAGGTTTGACAGAAGCCAGAGAAAACCCAGAGTGCTGACACAGCATACAGAGTGCTGTGCACTCCCCTGGCCTTGACCCTCTGGTAGCTCTGGCACCACAGGCACCAAAGCAACTGATTCATCCACACAGTGCTACCTTGTCTCACAAAATCTGCGGGAAGGCATCTATAGATACTCTACTGCCTTGTTTTCTTCACTCTTGTTTTTTTTTTTTTTCCCTGTGACACTGATTTAACTTCTCATGCTAGTTAGAGCCTCTTTCATGGGTGATAAAACAGCAGCAGCCTGAGCTGCAGTTGTCTGTATTCACACAAGAATAAAGGAGAAGAAACCAGTTATTTGTTCAAGGGGTTCCTGTCCACAATGATAGAAGATAAAATTCAGAAAGCATCTTGGAACAAAAAGTCAGAATATTCAACTGCACAGCAAAGCAAAACCTGGAAATTTGGATTGTTTGTCTATGTTTTTATTACTTCTTTTTGGTAAAGACTGCTTTCCAGTTTCCTATGTCCTTACTTGATAGTAAGGACAGAGGCTTTTGCTGTGCCTGTCTGTGCCTGCACCCCAGGCACTCACACACAGCCTGACTGCTTAACCCTCTGGCAGCTCAGCTGAAGCACAGCTAACTCTACTTGGCCAGTTACTTTTCAGATAGCTAGAGAGCAAAATCAGTCAAGATAAATCACATTCATCCTGAAAACAAATAACAAGAAAACTGCTATGCATTGAGCATGGGACTTTTTCTTCTCATTTTATTTTAAAGTCTCTTTCCAACCATTAACAAGTATGCACAACTCCTGTTTAGCAGCTACCTATGCAAAACAGCTTCCTTAGGGCTAAGTTCTTTTCTCCTGCTGTTTGTCCACCTGCTGAACTCTGCTTGTTTTGATGGAGCTGGCTCCTACTTGAGAGGGAAGCAATGGCACATCCACAGTACACCAACAGGAAAAACCCTTGGGACCTCCAGATTAGTGCCAGCCCAACCTAGCACCTCTGCCTGGCATGACCTATTGCATGCAAACACACTGGCTTCTGCAAGTCCCAAAAGCAGTCTAGCTATGCTTGAAGTGTGAAGTTTGCCAATAAGGCAGGGCTTGCTAACATGGGCACAGAACCACAGTGATGGAGGCTTTGCTATGTCTGGTGTCAGCCAGCGGCTGCCCCAACTGCTTGCAGTTCTCATTCCTGCAACGTGTGTGCTTTTGCCATGTCCTAAAAGCCACAGCAGAAATCCATACCACAGCAAGGAATGTGGTGACCCCCTTCATGATTTAGTTTTGCACATTTGAAAGGAAGCAGCCTAAGCTATTGAGCTATAAACAGGAAGATACCCTCACTGCACCTTTGACTTTTACTGTGTAGGCCAAACATCACAGCTGCTGTGATAGCTCTATGCATGTGATCATCAAGGAAGAAAAGAAAAATTCTGAAATCAAAGCAGCAGGTTCCAGAGTTCTCAAGGAGAGTCACAACCTGCCCATGTTACAGACAGCAGGTTGTTCCTTTGGCAGGTTAAGCAAGTTTCACTGCATCAAGTTAAGGGTGGAGAGGAAAAAGATTACTAGAGCTACAGCCCAAGATAAGCGGGAAGATAAAGCCAAGAAGTACAAAGGGATAGACACAATCTTCATCTCTCTCTTTTACTTTGCAACATGGATGTCATTCTGCCTCCAGACAACATTTATCACCCAACATGGGCTGAACTTCAGCAGATGCCAAGTCACATCCACATCCACAACCTTTCTTTCAAACACTCCCTTCACTGAGGCTTCTTCTACTTAAAAAATTTCCTAACCATAATTAAGGGGGGGGGGGGGAGTATTTGTGTTGCTTTACTCCTTTAGAGGAGTTTGCCTTGATTAGATCTTACATGTAACACTGAAAATATTCAACCTCACTGTTTAGCCTGCCAAGATACAAGACGAACAGGAACAAAGCTGTGTTTAGAAGTTATTTTCCCTTTGTGACTATAACAACATATTTTGGCCTGACAACATTGGCATACTTAGAATGTAAAAGACAGGCTCATAAGTCAGGCTCGCTTTCAGCATCTTACAGTGATAGAGAAAAAGGATATGACATTCATCAGTTCCAAAAAATAAAGATAAACACTCAACACTTTAAGTGAGAATGTAGTTCAGAAAAAAAGAAGGGCAAAGTAAGGACATGTACAGAAATGCTTATATTCAGTTGCAGATACAAGTGCCAGCAGCTTTTAAGTGACCACTACTGCAGCTCAGAAGACATCCAGAATCACAGCAGATGAAACTTGGATTTCTTTTCCTAAATTAAATCAATGAATTGTGGCTCTGAGCCATTCTACAGAGCAACCAAAGTACAGCAGACAAGTTCAGGAAGGTACAGAGCCCTGAAATCTGCACCTCACAGACTTCCCAGCATGCATGCAAGTACACATGCACTTGGGAAAGTGCTGAGGGTAGAACACTAAAATCCAGCCATGATACACAGGATGACAGGAAGGAGATAAACACTTGAGCTAAATATTAGGGAGGACTCATTTGCACTAAGTGCTAGCTAGCCTTGATTAACCTCTCAAAGAAAGTGCTGGAACTCTATTTGAAATTAGACCAGAGAAAGAACCAGAAAAATTTGCAAAAAATAAATACAAAATGAAAAGAGGAAACTAAGTCTTTTCTAAACATGGTCTGATCCACCTCTGAACTAAACCCTTAATGTTTAAGAACTGCTATGCAAAAAACGTGAAATACCTTGCTATATGATATGCTTTATGCAGCACAGCTGTATAAGAAAAAGCTCTCCTCATAATCTCTTCCTACCCCCTCACATAAAGAATTCCACAGGTGAGCCAAGAGGATCCAATTGTGCTAGGACTGTGTGCCAGTCACTCCTCCCAACAAAATCACATTTTTTCAGGTTCTTGACTGCCTTTCATTCCATCCTCCCACTGAGGATCACCTTCTGCTTCCCCTCTTCTGCCACAGATCTCCTCTCCCCTCTCAGTGTCACATGAACAGGATGACTAAGATGATAGTGCACAAGAATTCCCCTGGCTTTTTTTTTTTTTTTGATTAAGACAAATGGGCAGAAAAAGTTTCCAGCCCCACACTGTAATGCAGAGCATGATTTCAGGAGAGCAACTATTCCACTAGTACAGCAGCAAGTGAATATTTTGCTACTTTACATTGAAGAAGAGACTTCTGTAGTAATAGTAAAATGCAGAACACAAGTGCCTTTTTCCTTTTTCTCTTGTGATGGTGTTGGAACAGTGTCTGTGGGAGGTGACTCATGGGGAGGGCGGGGAGCATGTGGTCTCCTGAAGGGACATGCAGCTCCTGCTGGTCACATCCCAGTTTTTACCAGATCTCTAAAAAGGGCTGATGTATTTTCATAATGCCAAGGGGATTTGCATATTGATAGTATAAGCTTTCTGGAGGTCTCAAAACAGGGCAGCCTACAGTTTCAATGCCAAAACCAGAACGTGGGCAGGTTTTGACTGGCTGGCTCAAGGCTAGAATGAGCAGCCAAAGCATCCAGAAGGAGGCAAATGCAAGATGCAGCTGCTCCTGGCTCTGGGTCCCACTGAATTATGAACAAAACCAGGAGCTTCTGCTTTGCATGCAGATAACCTGATCAGCATCACTTTGGCTCTTGGATAGAAATCATCCCTCAGCATGTGTGGGAATCCCTCACCTCTTAATTCTGGGGAGAAAAAAAGTACACTCTAGCTGCACCTTGAGTTTCCATGCCTCCTGATGTGCTTTAGGTCCCAAAGTAAAAAGGCCTGTCTGGCTTGGAGGCCCAGCCTAAAGGAAGGTATGGAACAAACGGGTGCATTTGCAGCCCCTGAGCAGGGCTTAGGGTTAAGCTTCTCCCTTAGAACTGTGGCAGCACAAGCACTGCTGGCTTTCAGTCAAGAGAGGTTTATGCCAGGTAGGTCTGATTAGAAGGAGCAGCATGTCCAGAGGGGGAGCAGCAAGCAATTTCACTGAGGCTTGGTTGGGAAAGTCCCAGCATCTAAATCAAGATTAATTCTTGAGCACAGAATCCAGTGTATGTATAAACACCCTCCTCCTCCCTCATGTCTGTGGAAATGCAGTGGGGAGGCCAATGAATCCGGGCATTATCAGTCCAGAGAGATCATCTGACAGTGTCAAGTTCAGGTTCTGGCTTCATATCCCACATATCATTATAAGTTTCTCCATTTTACCACTAGATGTACCCTATACTCTACTGTATTGCACATGATTATTCCTCATCTCCCTCGTGATTTCTAGGCAGTTTAGTACCAAAACCAAGTGGAAAATCCACTGATACATCTGATGCTTATCTGAAGACAAGGAAGCCACACATTCAAATCAAAGGCAATCATTCAAATCAAAGGCAAAGAATAAAAATCAGTGCTTTCCATCCTCCACCTTATTTACAATACAATTTGTTTTTCCCCTTACAACAAAAAAAATTACTCAAGTTCTCAAGCTGGTCTGGGAAGGACTGTGCTGGTCAGTACAATTCAGCTGATTCAATTGCTTTATATCTTTCACTGCTTTGCGTCTCAAGATCTTTCACTTACACTATTCCTCCCAAGTAACAGTAAACAAACTAAAGAATCATAAAACCCCTTTTCAATATTAAAAAAAAAAAAAGTCTATCCTTAAGAACATGACCAAATATCTCTGTTTAGAAAAAAATAGTCTGCTTTGTTAAAGCTTTGACATAGGGCCATGGTATCAGAACGAACAGGAGTGCAGGATGCATCCAAGACAGGTTGAAATTTGGACCATGATGGACCATGGGGCACTTCATGCCCCATGAAATGGAAAATGTCTCAAAGAAAGAGAAGACAGCCTTTAAAATTACACTCCTTTCAGTCATGTTATCTTTGTCACATTATCTTTGTCACTGTTTTTGTTTCATTCTTCTTAAAAAAATGATACTTTAGCCCAAGTTGTCTGGAAATGTAGGAAAACACAGGGAACTTCTCTTCAAAGCTCCTGCCATTTGATGCATACAGGAAGCAAATCCTAAACAAAGAGAAAGTGAAGCAGCAGTATTTTTAGGAACAATCATTTAATACCCTGCTGCTAAGTCCCTCCTTAAGAGTCTCGTGAATATGACTGAAACCTAAGTCAAAAGTGCAGTAACATTATGCCCTTGGGTTAAAGACTTTAGTCAGTTGTTTGTTTGTTAAAACATGTAGAGAATCTGTATTGACAACGTATTTCCAGTGTTAATTACCAACATCACCCACTTAAGAGAGCAATCTACTCAGCCCTTGCCAGTTGTGATTACAGGAACCAAAAAGATGCAGGTAATTTTGCAAATCAGACATGATCTGTACTAGGACAAGTTTCTGTTTGTCTTCTCTTTTTGACATAATATTTGTATCCTCAAAAAAATCCAAAAATGGCCCAAAAAGCCCTCAGACACACACACACTTCACAGCAAGTCATGAGACAAATACCAAAATCCCAATCACATGGGAAACTCCCTCTTACAACTGCAGAGCAATTTCAAAACAAACTCCAAGGACCCCCATATACTCTAGAGGTTACCTTAGAGCCCCAAACTCCACCTTTAATCTGATACCCAGACCCTGGGGAAATGACTTCTTTTTCCCATGGAAAACGGCCTCCACTTGCAGCTACTCACACTGGCAGACCGTGTGGTGCCAAACAAGAAATTTGCAAACTTTGCTGGATTTCTCCAAAACTAAAGCTGCCAGCAACTAGGACCCTGCAAGTCCTTAGAGCCCCAAATGTCCCATGCTAGAGCTGAACCCTAGCATGGGACAAACCAAAGGAAGCTGAGCAGTGGAGGCCTCTATGGCTATGCTGGTAGGAAAGTCATTGCAGAGCCTGCAGGGAAAGGGTAGGGTGGGGCAAACAGGTCCCAGGAAGGATCAGATTGGGATGTCCTGACTCATTTCAGCCACATGTGTGCAAGCAGGCCCAGCAGGAGATGCTCCTGCCAGCGCTCCCCACGGCAGCCAGGCAGTGCAATCCTGCCGGCATGGCGGCACACCTCATCATCCTCATGGAGTCTCCAGCGCTTGTCACGCTGTGTACCGAGGCTAAGGTGGCCCAGGGAGCCTCTCCACACAGCAGCATGTGGTGGCACGTGGGTGTAGCCACCCCCTCAGCATCCCCCAGGTGCCACACAGACGTGGCCTCAGCATCCTCCCCAGCTCACACCAGCTGCTGCACCACCTGGCTCCCAGTGCAGTGAGGTTCTCCCAGCAGAACGCATCGCTGGGATGACAGAAGTGCTGTTATTCAGATCCACCAAGGCTGGCTGGGTGTGCTGAAAAAGCCACCGGTGATTGAATTCAAATGACAGATTTCAAATCTCTTTTCAGTGCTGCTGGGACAGTCTGCAAAGTTAGCCAGTACCACACAGCTGCCAATACATGATACCTAAGGATATGTGATACACACACATGCACACAGAGCATTCTATATTTTTATCCTAGAGAAAAAAATTTGCTTTGCTGTGAATAAAGGCAAGTTGTAAGCATGAGAGGAAAGATAATGATCTACAAATCCAGTGAGGGGGGGTACCACTTTTGAATAATTATTCTGTATTCACATTTAAGCAACTACGTGCTACACAGACTCAGCAAGTTCAAACAGGCTGAAATTGATACAACTGCATTCCCAGCTTGGCTCAAAGTTACTCCTATTCCCTAACAGTGACATTGTCAGAACACCTCAAAGGAAAAAAAGGGAGACAAATATTTGCCTGATGATGCTGTGACAGGGAAGTGATTCAAACCATGCCTCCAAAGCAAAGCTTCCCAAAGGACTGCAGAAGAAAGCAGTTTGCATTAACCCTGGCATAAGGGAGGGCAAAAGAGGAGGAAATGCAGTGTGAGCTTCCCAGTACCTCTTCACCAAGTTGTCACACACAGTTTGCATTATGTTCAGAGCAGACCTAAATTAACAGTGCCAAATACTGCAAGGAGACTTCTAAGCTGTAAGAAACTTTTATATGGGCCAAGATCCTCCTTTATTAAACAAGACCCTTCTCAGGCCACCATACTTTCTTAAGCTTGGAGAAAAAAGTGTATTAACAACAGTAAAATCAAGCAGAAGTAATATTTTTTAAATGTACAAAAAATCTGGTCTGGGCCACTCTGACTGTTTCCTTCAATCTTTTTGGAGATTTGTGGTTTTCAGGCATGTCCTTTAGTTACCAGACTATATAACCTTATTCGGTTACTTCACTGCTGATTTTTCAGGAAACTTTATGTTTCAAGAAAATAAGTGTTATTAAGAGGTAAGGATAATTAAGGCCATTTTAAATCTTAGTAACAGGGGGAAGAAGGAGAGAGAGGGAAAGAGAAAATCAGAGAAAGTATATCACAACAGGGAAAAGATTTATCCTAAAGAGCAAATACAGTCAAAAAAGTCCTAGGTATGTCCTGCCTCCCCTCAAGAACCACACCCTTTTCTTAACCAAGCAAACAAAAGCCTCATCTACTTCCCAGAACCAGGCAAGCCCTCTTGCTGTTGGTTCCCTCTCACACTCCACTGTTGAGCAATCCTGATGGCACAGCACAGAACAACTTGCTGCGTCACACAGCTCAAGGAGGAAAACAGAGGGCCCCAGCACTGCTGGGGACGCTGTGCAGATGGAGCGGGGTATCTCTCCCCGACACACACACACACACACGAACGCACACACAACAGACGCACGCACGCAAGGAAGCTGCACGAGATAAGGGAAGCACATCTTCCTTAAAAGCAGGTTCTCCACATTACCCCGCTATCAGCAGCCACCAAGTATCTCAAGGGGCAAGGAAGTAAAAGGTTATCACTGCACACACACAAACTGCAAACTTCCCAGCGCTGAGGATGGCATCCTAGCAAAAGCGGTTTCACATGCTCAGCCCATTTCCTCTCCTGTTCCTGAACATGTGGTCCTCCTTCCTTAGTGTTCCCTTGCTGAGGAGAGAAGCACAAGGAAGAAGTTTCACATCTTGTTACGTGTCTGTTTAGTCAAACTGGAAATAAAAGTCCCCACATGACTGGGCTACAGGAGTTTGAGAACTTTAGCCCTCAAGTGGAATTCATACAGTCCATGAAAAATTGTCACCTTACTCTCCTCTCTATCTGAAACTGTCAAAAAAGATACCACTGAAGTGTCTTGGTGTAAAAAATGAGCCACACAGAAGTCGGGCACCTTCTCTATTTCAAGATATCTTTCCACATGAGTCAGCACTGGAAAGCTGACTCGGAGGATTTACAAAAAAAATCACTTCGAGTGTTTAGCAAACTTCAACTAAGAGACCAGTCTGAAGAACTTGGCATATCTATAGATACCCTCAAGAAACAGAAAACAGTATTTGCATATTGTGTGCTATTTAGCAGTTGTATAATGGCACTACCACTTTAAAGACCGTGTCTTTGCCTAAGCTGTGTACAGCGTGCATATGAGCATCAAGGCTCAACAACCCGAGTGAAAAGAGCTGGCTAAGTCCAAATGACAAGACAGATTCCCCTTGCTTTTTTAATTTTTTTTTTTAACAGCTACAGAAGCTTCCCCCAATGCTGTCAATGTACTGTTATGGAATAGCCTATTTTTAAAAGAGGGGAGGAAAGAAAAAGGAAAAAACTTGCTGACCCTGAGAGGGGGTATGTTCTGCTGTTTGCTGGTTCCAGCATGCTGAACTAGAACAGGTTGAGCAGGTTAGATACTGGGGGGAAAAACGTAAAGCTGGAAGACATACATTAAAGGTGGAATGACAGCAACCACAAATGCAGTTTGTGATAGACTTTTTCCTCATTCTCGTGGGTACTTTGCCCAGGAATCTTTTCAGGGGATAGGAGGACAGGGAATACATGCTCATAAGAGAAGTGATGCAAGTATTTCTGATATGCATGCACAACAGGCTGAACAAAGATTACCTTCTTACTCTCTCAGCAAACTTTCTCACCACCAGCATTTTCTACAGAGAATCAGCCAACCAAAGTACAAGCTACAAGACAAACCACCAACCGAAAAGCGAACAAAACAACACGTTATTTGTTAACCTTGAGAGCTAACATGTCCACAAGAATCACATGTCAGGTTTATGGCAGAGGACTAAAAGCACCTCAACTCCTCACAAAGATCACCTGGATTTTCTAGTGCTTGCTAAGTTAAGGCTTGTATTTATTTTGTAGCTCTTCAAGGTGAGAAGGGGAGGAAACATCCCTGAGAATACTAGACCTTCAGAGGAGGTGATATTCCTGAAAGGGTACTTATGTGGAAAGATCAAGGTCTTGCACTGCTATGTGCTCTGAGACCAGAGTCTAATCTGTCAAGTGGCTTGTGCTTATTTGAACTGTGACACGGGTAACAAAGCAGCACTAAGCCACGCTGAATACGCTCTGTTCTGCAGGAGATTCATGTTACTGCCCCTGAGCAGGGCAGCATCACCCTGCCACGTCAGACCACCTTCTCCTCAACACAAATCCCACCAGAAACCTGAACTCATTAAGACTGTCCCCTTTTTTTGCCTTGCAGAAAACCAAAACATAAGAACCCACAGCCTTACAGTGCACAAGATTAGACTTGTGTAGAGGCATACACAGAGAGAGGCAACACACAGAGAAAATCTATGACTGAAAAATGCACTGAAGTCTCATGTTTAGGTACTGAGGAGCTCTGGAGATGCAAGAATAATGTTCCTCATTGTGTACACTTAGGTTCTCAAGAACAATGGAGCTAATTAAGGTCTGCATATAAATCTTAACTCTGCACTTCCTTGCTTCGCTTGATTCTAATCAGATCTCAGCATTCATGTTTTTGTGCTAACTTCCTTTGCTGTTCTTTAATGATAACTGAAGGGGGATACTGTCCGAGCCTAAAAGCAGCATGTAACACATCTGAAATTGTGGCATCTCCTTTCAGCTCTGAGGGCTCACAGAGGTTCTGTGGCACAGGAGGTCATGCAGAGTCTTTTACTGCTGAAGATACTGGTGGAGGGGTTTTTTTTGAGCACCCTATTTGTGAGCCATGTTAATTAAATAAAAGTCTATATATAGTCTTTCCAGAAGTAAATCTGCAACAGTGAGACAGACAAAAGTTTCTTCCTGGAACAATTAAAAATACTGTAGACTTCTAATTCAAATCAAAGACACAGCGAAACATACTTTTCTCTTACTGCCTTATTGTTGTTGAAAAGGCTTTCTTTCTCTCTTTCTAATTTAACCTTCTTCAAAACTTGGGGGTCCCAGCAGAGTACCAAACACATATTCTGGGTATTATCTGCTGACAGGAGAGGCCAAAAAGCTTCCTTCCACCTGTTTCTCCATCCTTATTTACAAAATGTACTAGCAAAAAACGTAATAAATATTCTTAACTGCAAAGAAAGCCAAAACAGCTATCCCATCTCACCTGCATCCCACAACTACAGTCATCAGTTACGAGAAGCAGAAGTTAGTCCTTTGTGTTCATTATCCCTGATGAAGAATTAGGGCACTTGCATTTGCTGAAGCTTATCTGTCACAAGTATGCTGACAGTGGTTAAATCATTCCCCCACATATAAGGAATGGATTTAAAAGCCTGTAGTACAGCCTTGTTCTTAATATTTAAGAGCACTGCTTACCAATTACTACACTGAAATAAAAGCTCCTTAGGAGATGACCAAAGAGACATTTCTATTGTGCAAGACAATGAGAGACAGCCTTTTCATATGTTGAAGTGTCAATCATTTTCTGTGCAGCAAGCTCCTTGGCTATTTGTTTTTAGCTTCAATATCTTGTAGGTTGAGTTTTTCAAAGCTACAGCAAATTTCCACTTGCAAACCACCAGAAAGCCAACCATGTTGTAATAAGGCAGTTCCTCTCCTCTTCTGGGAAAGAAAAAAAGGTCTTCATCACATTTGGCTATGTTGTTCTGCCTCCAAAACTTCCATCTTAAGCAAATGCCAGCCTGCACGTGCTGGACTACAGAGATCCTATTTGTACTTGGAGGCTGGGCATTGTTACTGTGCTACACCCCACAAAGCAAACACAGCGAACTGGAAGCAGGCCAATGCCATAAATAACATGGGAGCGATTCACAGGTGGAATGCAGGGAGAGGATGGATTCAGCCAGATCTTGAGGACACTTTGCCCATTGGACATTTGCAGAGTCATAGGTGGCCTGTGTGCATGCCTGCCCATGACATACAGACTGTTGTTAAAGGCAGCAGGGAAACCTTTGAAGTGTATGCATCCCAATCCCTATGCCTTTATCAGGATCCAACACTCATTTTCTGAGCAGTGCATTACAATCTTCCAGACTTGCACGCTCATCATGTGCCAGCAAAGATGGCTGGTTAATATGTCAAAATTCACAGATTACCCTCCAGCATGTGCATTTTCTGTCTTTCTCAAGAAACTCAGTCAGCAACACACAGGTGCACATATAAAGTGTTGTTTCAGAAAGACTTGAACATCAGAATATTACCATATCTTGATTAAAAAGACAGCTGTTTATCTCTCCACAGCGTATTAAAATCAGAAGTTTGGGAAAACTATCTAGTACTGAAAGTAAGATTGAGAAATGAAAGTGCCTTCTTAATTAAAAGAAGAAATACCTTCTTTGATAGGACCCTTTGTAAGAATGCTTCAAAGCATAGCTTCTGCGATCCAGATCTTCCAATCTGAGTTTCAAAGACTTCTGCATGTGGTTGTTGCATGTGGTGTTTCACATGTGCCAAAAAAAAAAAATCCCCAAACTTTGAGACCTGCTCCTGAGAGATGGTACATAAACAGCCCACAAGTACCTAAGCAGGATGTAAATAAAAAGCCATACTAAATATTTTTGTCACATATGGGGCAAGGAATGGAAGACAAGAAAGGAGGTAGTAGATACTTTCTACATTTTAGTTTCAAATGAGACACTTCAGTTAGTTTGCATTACTAGACTTATACGGACAGTCTGGAGAAAACCAGCCATGGACAATGCTCCTTCATTTACCAAACTGGGGAAGCTGTGGCTCAAACACATGTGTTATCCCTTTACTCTTGTCAGACTTGCCACAGAGCCTTTAATAGCTTCCCACTGGAAACTGGCAGGAAGGTCATTTCTCGCCTCCCTTTTGGCATTTATACCCCATTAACATTTTCTACTTGCATGGAGAGCATGTCTTTGGCAGGGAGGAAAATATGACTTTAAAGTGATAGGCACGGACTATCCTTAGTCACAGAAATGGAAAAGGAACTGCTGGCAAAGTATCCTACCCCCAAAGGAAACACTTTTGGAGCAAAGCGGAGGCATCACCCTTCCCACTGAAGGCTGATGCACATTCTATTTGAATGCAACACAGTAAGTCAAGGAAATTTTTTTTCTCTACTTCAAGGTCCTTTCCTTATGCTCACACACCACCACTACAACCACAGCAGCAGCCTAACTCCTCTGTCTGCATTTTGGGGAGAAGCAGTGGTAGAGATGGAATAACAGACTGAAATCTCCTATTTGGTGTCAGAGTCTAGACGCAAAAGGGCTCCTCAGAGTTGGCATTATTCACAGATAAACTCCCTAGGGAGTTACTATGACAGTACAGATGGAAAACCTTTGGAAAATCTTTAGTAGTTGCAGTCTTTTGAGTGGAGACAGTACACTGGAAATCCCCAGCTCTTCTACAGCTACAGAAACTCTTTATACACCCCCTTCCCCTCCCATATAGTCTTTGTTCCTGATGGAGATATGAGTATTCAACTTTAACTCACTGTGACTGAGAGAAAGCCACAGGGTCTGTCTCTCTAGCAAAGAAGGGTGAGGATAAGGCATATCCTAAATTGCAGATTTTCTTATGTATTGATCATCACACAGCCAGTTACAGGAATGATGAACTCAAAACTACCATGATCTAACTCTTTCCTCCAGATTCTTAAAAAGCCCCAAGAAAATAATGCTCCCAAATCTCTAATCAGCTCCTGATTCTACGAGGCTTGCTATTTCCAAGAAGATTTGCTCTTTCCAATACTGGTCAAAAACAAAACTCTAAAAAACTCAGCATCATCTCCAAGTCTTCTTCTCCAGAGTAATTCCTGATGCTGATACCAGGCACTAACAGATCTTCCAGCTGTTGTATCAGATGGCACCAACCCTCCACAAACAGTAGGAGCAGCACTGATATGGCAGCAGACAGTCTGACAGCACATCAGGAAGAATGAACAGTTTTTTGTTCTGGACATTGAGCATTCTTCAAAGACCTTTGCTCTCTCCAAATGTGACTGTCCCCATAGAAGGCTCAGGTCACTCTTGAACATTCTGGCAGCCAGTAAGAGAGTTTTCTGAGATACCCAGGGCTCAAGGTTCCCTGTTGAAAATCCTGGCCAAGAGTCACACTGGTCAGAAAGGGAAGCAGGTTTTAACCTCTTTTTCTTATTAGTATTGCACAAGAGAACCTTCCCACTCCACCCCAGTCTGCTGTGCCCATTCAACTTAACTTGTTGATGAGGAGCCAAAGAGTACAACAAAAAGAAATTGGACTTCATATGAGAGGCTATGACTCATTTACAAATGAAGTGTTGCACGTATTGTGGGAGTCAGGAAGGCCAGCATCGATTTCACAAGTGAAGAGTACATGCAACACCCTAGCACAGCTACAGTAACTCAAGGAAGAGATGTGCAGGAAACAGCATTCTCACTCACACCACAAAAGTTCATCTGTTGCACAGTAGTTTTACTGTAATGCAAAAGAGCATCAAGTAAGAGCTCTGGAGGTTTTTTTTCTCCCTTGGTAAAGTGAAGGTGGTGAAAAAATACTTTTGATGGAGATGGTCAACACTTGAGAGTGTAACAGCATTGGTAATAATTTTCTAACCCAAAAAAGCAACCAAAACTTGTCTCCTTCCCTCCTCTACTGAGCTGAATGCCTAATGATGTGGCTGCTTTGAGGTTGAAAGACAGATCAGAAATTTCATTCTGTGATGGAACAGCAGCAGTAAGTATTCCCATGGCACAGAATTTCCCTGGACAAAACCATTCCATTGAATGTTTTCCCCTAAAAGGTCTTTTAAAAGTCTGGATTTTAAAATAGTATGGGCAACTAAATAAGAGCCAGCACATGGCAGGGGGAAAAAGAAAAGAGAGGATGGACATGGCATAAGCCTACACATTTTTCTCACCATTCAGATACCAACGGACCAACTTCTCCCTTGCTCATCTCCTATAAAATAAGCGTATTTGGTGTAAGTGCAGTAAATCCTGGGAAACTCCTGCAGGACCTTCACAAGTTACACTGATTCTTTACCAGCACATCACAAGTTTCTGCTGAACCTGTAACTCCTCTCTCTGACCCCATGCTGTGCAATGGTCCAGGGATACCACCTTGCTGGCTACCAGGGGCACATGAGAAATTTTTTTCTTGTTTTTTTTTTTTGCTGGTTTGGATATATACATGTCACTACTTAGATACTGTAGCACAAAAATAGAGAACAATAAAAGAACTGCACACAAAAGAGGAGAAAGATGGAGTTGTAGTATCATCTAGCTGGTACAGAAGAACAGACATGTCACCACCAAAGAGGTGGCCTGCAGGAGTTACACATGAGGCAGGACCTGGCAAACAGGTCCTTGCTCTAGAACCCTGAGGCAGAAGCAGTTTTGAATGAGATGTGAGATGGATTCAGCCACAGCCCTGACAGTCTACTGGACATGATGCTACAGCTAAGTTTGAGATGCCTGAAAAAGAAATTTACTTCACACCATCTTAGACCAGAAATACCTGTTTCAGAAGGAGGTACTGGTGGGCAAAATGAATGTCTTCCTTGTGAGTATGTCATGGCATCAGGTAAAAAAATTTGATTTCACGATTTCACTTCGCATTTATCCTCATCTGCCTACTTGCACATTCATGCCTTCCTTCAGCAACAAGATCCAGTATTACAGTCAGTTACAGCAACAAGAAAAGGTTATTCACTGAAAAAGACCAGAAGGCACAGTCTGCCAAACACTACTCTCCTTCAGCAGAACCAGCATGTTTCAGTGTGCTCAGGATTTTGCTTGTCATGGGTCGGGGGTCACTCGTTGCAGAGATACCAAGCTCAGGAACAGCATTCTGCTGCTGCAGGGCAGCCCTGCACAAGAAGGAGCTTAACAGAACCAACGGGTACCCATCAGAAAAAAAGACTTTTCATATCAAGATTTTCCTTTCATGAACTTAGGCCCTTCTTAGTGGGGTCAGTAAATACAACACGCCATGCTGCTAATTTCAGGCATCATCTTGTTAAGAGAAAAAATTAAAACCAAACTATTTTCTCATCAGAAGGTACTGATTTCTACTTCTTTTGGGCAAGTCACTGAGTCTGGCAATTCTGGCTATAAATTTGCTACAAAAGCATGCTAAGAATTTCTATATGGGGAAACCTGTATAAGCAAAGGTGACTACATCAATTTCTTATAGACCTGGAGTCAAGTTTCAGGTGAAGCCTCCCTTTCCTGCTTCTAGAAGAGCATAAGAGATGCCTAGTGAGCAAAAACTCAAATAAACCACACAAGCAGTCCTTCAGCAAGCCACCCAGACACAAATATCTGACCATCCCAGAGTTCCACCACTGGAAGTCACCCTTGGATACTGACAGTGGCATCAGTTGCAACTCAGCATGGCCCTGCCTCCCCCACGTCATGCAGAGTAATGACCCGACCTGGCAAACATGGCTCACAACACCTCTGGTCAGATGAGTCAGATGTGTGATTTATTCAGTGCCCAAGGCCAGTATCTCTTTGTCTTCTCCCCTTCTCATTTTTTATCTATCTTGCTAACTCTCCCCAGTTCCAATCAACTGTAAATTAAATAAATATGGAATCACAAAACTGCATTCCCTCTCTTTTCACCCAAGTGTTTAACAGGAGTAAAACTATACAGAGAAGGTAATGCCGCAAGTAGGTATTGCTCCTATTGTGCAGGACTATGTTATCTTTCCTACTGTCATCAAAATCACCTTTTCATTTTACCTATAACACACTGCTTGGAAAATTATTAGTAATAACCAGGAAAACAAGACTTCCTTTCCACACAGAAACAGTCTGTAACCGTCACTCCTGCCCTTTTGCTTGTAAGCAATATTCTTTTCCCCACCTGTCTTACTATTTCTTTATAGGTTGTAAACTCTTTGAAATGGGGACTAAAGCTATGTGGGAATACATGAAGTCTTAATCAGTTCTGAGATGTTCCACCCATGCAAATAAATGAATACTGAATCAAGGGATGAGGGAGGGGAAGGAAAATCCATGTACTTTAACATTTTGTTTCCCCAGTTAACAACTGTACATATTGCTACATCCCTACAAAGGAAACTACATTTGGAAATTTGGACTGCAGAGAATTTGCCAGATCTATAGTGAAATAAGTTGTATGTAGTGCAAACAAATATTGATCTATGTACTTAGAAACAAGATAAAAATACCAAAGAGGCATCTTCTTGGTGGCACTTGGATACTTAAGTACATAACGCCAACAAAACCGCAGATGTTCCACTACAACCACTTGAATCCATGACTCTGAAGCTACAGAATTAGAAGTTACTATATAGCTGGGCTATATATTTTTATCCCCTGAGAAAAATCCATTTGTCATACTATCCATTTGTCATACTACTACTATTACTAAAAAAAAAAAAAAAAGCTGTAACAACTCTTAATAATACTTAAAGAAAGCTAGAACATTTTTCTCAAGTCTGATTTCCTCCCACTACTCAATTCTGATTTCCTCCCACTACTTAAGCATCCTAGTAGCTGTAGTGTGTGTTATACCACATTTGTAGGTCCCAGATACTCCACGTTTCCTGCCCAAGTGTCTTTGCTAGTCCCTCCAAGGAAACAAAACAGCCCCCTGTGCTGTAATCCTTTCCAAACTCCTGGGACGCGATCAGCACTCACCTGTGCATGTTTCCATTGGTGGTGAAGGACTGTCCACATACTGAACATTTATAAGGCCTTTCACCTGAGTGCACCAGCATGTGGCGATCAAGGGAGCTCGCTGAGCTCAGAGACTTTCCACAGATGCTGCAGGAATGGTCTGTCCCTCCAGTGTCAGTGTTATGCTGGAGAAAGCAATGATTTTTTTTTCATTGAATGCCCCTTCTGGAGTGCCAGTAAAATATCAGCAAGAACTATAAACATCTTAAATTAAGCAGCTCTAAAGAGCTACTTGGCACAACACCTTAAATGAGGGTGTGCCCTGTAGATACCTCTCCTCCCCAGCCCTCCTCCCTCAACTACAGCCCCCCTCCTCCCCCCTCATCTTTAACCCCTTAATGCACCAGCACAAGTAGCTGTTTCATACAGCCTGCAATGCAGCATTTCTGCTGGGTCTGCAGCAAAAGAAGATACAGAGGAACTCAGCAACAACCCATCAGACAAATGGTACCTTGGGATACTTTAAGCTGTGCAGTGGTTTGGAGCCATATGAGTGGTAAGGAAAGAGGATGGAATTATGAACTTCACAGCAGAAGACAGACACTTAAAAATAAATTCTCTTTAAAGATATTAATTTTTAACTTACTGCATAGCAAGACAACAAAACTAAACTGCTTCTGAGTGTACATGCAGACTTCTATGGTCGTGAAAATGCATTACAAGGTCAAGTTATGGCCATAGCTACAGTGCTGTATGTACCACTCTTTCTCACTTGCATTCAGAGACTTGAAGATTTCTTCACATACAAAAATATCCCCAAAAAACACCAGGAGAGTTAAGAAAAAAAAAATTAAGTAACAGTTGCAGTACAGGAGGAAAAACTGAAGTAATAAGTATCTAGTGAAGCCAGTCATCAACCACACCTTAGCATCCAAAGCAGAACCTTCTGCTAGAGAAAAGGGCAAACCTCCTTATTAAGTATGCATATATTTCAGGAGGAGCAAGAACAGGCCTGTAGATGACAAAAAAGTGCACTATCCAGTAAAAAAAAAGAAAAAAAAAAGCCTCTCAAGACTGAGAGTCTCTTCTACACTGAGTTGATTTAAAAATTATGTCTTCCTGCTTCTTAATTTGCATGACCAGTAAAAAGATCTGTACTCAAACAGGATAATAAAACAGGACTTAGGCCTCATGATGGAAGTGGTTTTCCGGATCCTTGGGACACCTTAAGCAATGCAGAACAGGACACACATCCTTGTTTGAGCCACTGGGGGGAGGGGGGGTGGAATGCCAGGCAAGGAAGGGAGGAAAATTACCCACCTCAGGGTTAGGTTTGTGGGGTGTGCTTTTTGAAGAAAATGCAAGAGAAGGCTAAAATAAAAGTGAAACAATGGAAGCATTTCATTGGTTTGCATATGGAACTGTTTTACACCACTGCAAAATGCAACCTGGCAAAGGAAACACTCTTAATAAAAGTAAGAAACCAAGAGCTGGTATCTGCATACCTGACGAATGTGCATAGTTAGCTGGTGCTGTGTAGTGCAAATCTTTTCACACAGAGGACAGGTATAGGAAGACTTCTCTTCTTTTGTTTCCTGTGGACAAAAGAGAACAAAATAATCAGAAGGAATATCAATGTAAAAGGACTAGAAACCTGTAAGTGATGAAGATGGAAAAACATAATCCATCCCAAGTGCAAAAGGCCACTGCTAAAAGAATAACTCACATTTATACATTTATCAAGTGATAGATCCCTCAAGCAAGTTTCAGAAACTTCTGAATTTATAAACAGGGGCCATTTTAACTATCACAGAAGTACAGCAGCTGTTTTAACAGCACACAGATACTCAGCAGTAGTAATTTAGGACAGGAAGTGAAGGCAATTGCAAGGAGCTCGAACTGCCAGAAGGAATTTAGCTGACTAGAAAATAATTCCTGGAACATCATCAGAATACATGGGCAAACATCATTATTTTTCCCGAAGATTTTTAATAGCACAAGTTGTCAGAACTTCAGATTTTCCACCTCATCTTGATGGCAAAGCACTATCTTGGTGCCCTTTTGTAGGAGCTGCATGTTCTCCATGGCTGACTCAGAAGGAAGAGTGGCATTTACTGAATCATCAGCACCATTTCCTTCAGCATCCTGTGTTTCTGCTGGAAGCATCCCATCCAGGCACACCAGCCAGGCCCCACCCTTCTGAAGCTCGCAAGATCTGATGAGATCATAGCAAGAAAGAGGTGACAATGCAGGAGTGTACGTGACTCCAAAAAAACCCATTATGAACCCCATCATTCTCTGCCCAGGTGAGAATCAGGAGTTGATGGTCAAGCCACAGTACAAACAAGGAAGCCGACCCGGAGAGCTAAACCTGATTTAAGTATGCCCTTGAGACACGGAGCAAAGCCACCACTCTTCCAGCCAAGGATGAAATGACACACTTGCAGGAACCAAAGCTGTTTGCCTCAATTTGTCCACAAGGATGGCTACTGGATGATGTAAAGGGCATTTTCACAACCTCACCAGAAGCCAGGCATGGCTTATGCACCAACGCCTGTATATTAAAAGGAAGATGATTTGGCACTCAAAATTAAACCTCAGTTTTCAATTAGAATGATGCACACCTCTAGTGACAAGACAGTACAAAAACCATCTCTGCATGACCAGTGGGAAAGCATAATTTTTATGCCAAGTGACATTTTCATTGAAGTTCTTTGCAGTTGTCTTAAGTATTATTAGTAAAAGCTTGAAAACAAGCAAAAAACAGAACCCATTCTCAGCCCTTCTTTAGCTGCAAGCTGATGGATATGAGTGTGTCTATGCATTTCCTCTCTCCACACAATTCTCTTTCCCCAGTGATATTCCAAAGTCATCAACTCAGAAGCAACCATTTCCAGGCTGTCAGACACAAGCACTCACAAAGAACATTGTGAATGACTAACCCAAGTCTCTGTGACAAATTCACTGCCACATTAGGACGGTGAGATGCTGACACAGAGTTAGAGAAAGTTCTTTTTTATGTCTCATTAAGAGCAATATTCCCTCCTGCATGATTTGGGGAACCATTCTAGAGAGTACCCCTATTATGTTTTGTTTTCAAAAACAGGGCCATAATAATTTTGCAATAACTTCTGTGACCTGTGGACATGGATGAAGAGCTGTTACCATTTGTTCTGAAGAAAACAAGTCTTGAGACTTTGTTTCTAAAATGAAAGGATTAGGTTCTCCCACTCCTCCCCATTCTTTTGCTTGTACATGTTTTTCCAACCTCTACATCCCAAAGGTAATCACTGTAGGCCACACATACAGGCCAAGGTCTAATGTACTAGCACTTGCAAAACATTATGAAGAAAGCAAGAAAGGCTGCCATTATGAAGTCTAAACACTTAAAGAAAATTAAAATGCATTATCTCAGTGCCCCTCCCCCAATTTTTTATATACAAACGTGTCATTCACAAACATTTATTCCATCCTACTAATACAACTTTAATTTTACTACATGCAACCCGACCGTGGAGTAATGTTCAGCTCCAATTATACTGCATCCTGTTAAAAGCTGGCTCAAGACAGAGCACAAACACACTGTGCCGTGAGGAAAATCCCTGCACACGTGCTGACAGTTTAGATGATGCTTAATCCCCAGGCTATTTCTGAAAAATTATCAACCCCCTTCTGGTTTTTTGTCCCCCTCCTCTTTAAACGAGTGCTGCAGTTCTACATGATGCACTTGATGATTTCAAAGCCTACTTTCCAGACTGCCTTCTCTTCAAATCAGCAAATTAACAGAAGACAGAGTAATTACTAGTTCACCTTGAAGCAAAGATCAGAAACACACTATAGCTCAGCCAGAGCTGATTAGTATTGAATCTGGGGTTTATTATTAACCAAAACCCAAACTTTCTCCAGTGGTCAGACAGGCTACAAGCTGCATACCGTAACACAGCTCAAGCAAATCCGTTGACTAACCCAATCCAGGCCAAAAAACATTAGCATCCCTACTGTAAGAGTACCCCCATTCACCAATTTAAAACACAGCATTCAGCTACCCCACCAGAGCCAAGTTGGTGAAAACACAGTTCTTGAACTGAAAGATAAAATTAGCAGCTCATTTGTCAGCTACTCTCCCTTTAGTAAGTCAATCTGGCACAACTGCTCTGCATTCAACTGATGGCAAATGCTTTTGGAGCTGTGCTTTAAGTCTGTCTGTTTTTCTCCAGCCCAAAAAACACCTCTGTTACGTTTTTTTATTTTCATCAAGAGCAAAGCAAATGAGAAGTTAACATATATGCAGGTTGATGTGAGAACATGCTTTTTAGACTATGGGTAGACGGCAGCCAAGATAAAGTCAGCATTATAAAGAGAACCATAGACTTTGGGACAAAGGTTCAGGGCAAAATGTTTCACTGCCAACTCGTGGGAAACAGCAGTCAGACCCAGAAAATCAGCTGTTATTATCCTTGAAATTATAATAAGGGGCATATTCTGACCAGAATCTGAGGTCCCTGCATTGCTACATACTAAAACAATTCAGTGCTTTCATTCTGCTAGCTGGAAGTGGAAATTTGCTGTATTAGAGCCTGCTAACAAGATTGATACCCGCTTAGTATTTCACATCTCACTTCTATTTTCTCAGTAATGTAGCCATTTGCCCCTCTGGCTTTAACAATCTTTCAGCCTAAAGACAAATAGGCAATTTACTATGTTTTCGATGTATTTGTTTATTTTTATGCTGTAAAAATCCCTCTTAATCCTGTCACATTTACTCTAGAGCTTCCTTTGATTCGATGCCCACCGAAATACCAGGTGGAATAAAGGTCACCAACACTAATAAACTTCCCTGAAGCCAGACCACATGGTGTACTGGTGGACAGCTGTGTAACAGCACTGCCCTGAGACTGGTCTGGACTCCAGTGCCTCACTTCACATGATGAAATCAAGGAACCAGAGCAGCCCCTAAGTGAGAACATTGTAAATACACCTCAGAGCCAGGTGCTAATCAATAGAATCCCACAAACACAGCTGTCTGTATACTGCCCATTCTTCATTCAAGGATGTGCATCTACAGCTAATGGCTTTTAACTCCTTTCATGCTAAAAAATCCAAGACAAGTCATAAGTCTGTCAACTGGGCAGCTACTCAGCAAGCTATTAATAAACTACTATAGGAACATCACATGAGTCACGCCTCTCAACCTTTCTGGTCCCTGTTACATCTTGATTCGTTTACAAAGTCTGTGTGCTTCACCTCAAGCTCTAAAGTCAAATCCCCATAGGGATTTGGGGTTTTTTTTTTGATATTCTACAGCACCTTCTTTGGTGGAGCTTGGCTCAGCAGGAGAAAAACATGGATATAAATAACTACAGCTTAACTGATACGACTCTCTCCTTTCACTATTTAGATCAATATTGCTACCACCTGGTGCCATCAACGGGTAAATGGAAAAAACCCGATAAAAGCTACATATATTTACTCTGCAAAATTCATACAAGGCATTCTGCACTAGCTCTTCAGGCTTTTATTAACAAGGAAGTTAAGGGCACCTTACACTACACATATGAACTGAGCATCCTGATGAATATTTTGTTTCAGAACCATCTTTAACCATAAATTACTTGAAACCTGAAGAAAGGATGCAGCAGGACAAAATGGCAATTCTTAGGTGACTTTGCTGCTGCTAGGGGCATCTGCTAGACCAGCTCAACATTGCATGGCATTGGAGCTTATGCTCAAATATTTTTTATGTGTCAGTCCAAGCATGTGGACCCTTCTCATTCCCAGTTTTCTAAGTTATGGTCTGGAGAGATACCAGAAAACATACAGAGAGGAACAATGGCAGGGGCAAGAAACAACTGCTGAGGGGGAAAAAGACAAACAGTCAAAGAAACATAAATTACATCTTATCACTTTCCAGGCAGCTGCTTGTCTCCCCTTTGCCCTCCCTGCATTTGGGTTTATGTACCTGGTTCCTCCTGCCAATCCGATTTGGTGCAGGAGACTTTGAGGGGGATTTGACATTTTGAGAATTCCCACCGTTTTCAGCAATCTTCCCCACATTCATCACTGCTGACATCATGGCGTCAATGGAGGACAAGTCTGCTCCGTCCAAACTGTTTGGGGAACTTGGTGATACCTTATAGCTGTTTAAGCTTTCCAGCTGCTTCTCTGGAATTAAAAACAAAAACACACATAGGAGTTCCTAGGCTATCTTAAAAAAAACCCAAACAACCCACAGTATTTTCAGCTGCCTGTAACTCACATCACACTCTGCTGGATCATCATGGAGCACAGGCAACAGGCCATAGTAAGTGGAGTTCTTGTAGCAGGACAAGATTCTCATATTGGAATGCATAGGACAAAGTGTACATTTTTCTCAAAGGACATTCCCATTTTCTTCGTTTTCAACCTTAATTCAATATGGAGCTTATAGAGTGATTTACTTTATACTCTCTTGCTGTGAAATGGTATTATTTGTGGTACCTTGTGATCACCATGAACTAGTAGAGCAGTACTGATGAATGCACACTCTGGCAAGCAGCAATCATTCAAGCAGGTATGTGTTTTAAACAGGACTGCACAATTAAGGCATTAGTAACACAGTGTAGGGTACTGGGTTCCCTTTTAAGCATGGTTTAAACCAGCTCTGTATACAGAATAAGCTAAAGTAGCAAAAAACCAACCAAAACAAAACCTTGTATCCCCCATATTGCCTCTTTACTGCCACAGATGGCACATATGTGATTTTGGTATGCCAAGCCATAGTAGTCCATGGAGAATATGTGTTACATACATGACTAATGTCACAGCTAAAGCTGTCGAGGTTCAAACTTCTCCATCACATGCTGTAAGCAGCAGGGATGCTTCTATCTCTAATACACCTAAAATAGAATCTCTGGTTTCTTAACAAACAGACATGTCAAACACACAGGAAAGGCCTTCTATTTTCTTCTTTACAGGTTTGAAATGGAAGAGGCTTTCAAATTAAACACTCCTTTTCCCTACAAGAAGTTTCCCTAAGAAACAGGAAGACCCTGCAAGTCTACTGCTCTGTCACTGCTGGTGGAAAGCACAGAATCTTAAGATGTTGTGAGAAAGGCACTGCAACAGAAGAGTATGTGAGGGTGAACAAGGAGGAACACGTTTATCTGTGAACACTTGATCTCTGCATAATACTGTCTTTGGAACATAAGTTTGAGGATTATAAACAGGTGGTTTTTTGAGGCTAAGTTATGTGGTGCCAAGTTACTGTGAGCCAAGAAAATCTTTGTTTGGAAGCCTGCAGTGGTAGCTGAGAATTTATGTGCCCATGCTTCTGTTCAACCTATTTTATACTTTTCAGACAGATAAAAGTTAGGGATGGGAAAAGAAATGTATGCACCAGTGCTTCTGTTCAATATATCTTATACTCTTCACACAACAAGGTGTATGGATGGGTGAGAAATGTTTCTACATTCTTAATCAATGCTCTAATTTATAGAGTCACAGAGCTAGTTGAACCAATTACCTTCATCTTTCTCCCCTGATTGACTGTGGCTCTCTTCAGGGTTGCTGGTCTCCTCACTTAGTGTAGTATGTACAGTTGCGTCTGGCTCTTCAGCCTCTTCTTCAGCAGCACCCTCTAGCACTACATGAGGGAGAAGAAAAGAGAAAGAGAGTAAGCTTTTATGGAAGCCATTTTAGGAAAGTAAGACTACTGCCCTTTGTTTTGAGGGCTCCCCTGACTATCAGATAGGTCTGATGACAGAAGCACTCCAGCAGTACCAGTGCAGCCAAGCACCCACTCTCATGAGTGCCCTGGCACTGAGCTGGGAGATGCTGCTGCTTCCACCAGGGGCAAAACCTGGGCAAATAAAGAAACACCCACCAGCTTAGTCTGCAGCATTAAGGCAGCAAAAAATGGAGGAAGAGGGAGCAAGCTAGCATGTCACTGACAGTTGTGACATTTAATTGAGAAACTGGAAGATTATTCTGCACCTAGAGAATTTAGGTGATTCAATTTCATACATGCACTGCTCCCCTTCTCTCTCCTTGGATGACTACCATTTACTCCAGTACATGAATTCATGGTGGCCACCTTCTTCCTTCTAGCAGTGGTAAAATTACTACAGAGGTTTCTGGGACCATTTGGCACATTCCTCACATCCACTGCCCAAGGTTCCCACACAAGTTGAAGATGTAAGTAACCATTGTATGTACCAAGAGAATTCTTCCACACCCCTTTCTGAAACCACAAACTTATCATGCTATCATTGGGGTTTAAGGAAGGGTGCCTGTTCTCTCTGGAGAATGACAGGGCAGTTAAACATCATTTTTAGAAGTGATGGGGAATGATCAACACATGAGAAACAGTTGTCTGCCCACAGCACTCATGGCTATAGCCTCTGGAAAAGGTTATTTGTAAAATGGAAAACTACTGATAGGTTTTTAACAGAGAAATACACCTTTATAACCTTAAAAGCAAAATGTTTATTTCATTATGAAAACAAACACACCGTGGACATTTCATCATCTCAGATTTACAAATCACAACCAGTAAGCTCAATACAGGTTTTCCTTTTATCAAGGGAACAGAGACAATTGCCTTCAAACCACAGTTAAGAGGGTTTCTTCCTTTTAAAAAAAATGACATTCTCAAGGATAACATGAAAATCAGCCATGCAACACATTTTCAAATGCTGTTTGAACAGCATTTGAAAACAATCAATGACTGTGTTACCCCAACTGTCAACAATTTGGAGTGCCCAAGAACAGGCAGGCAAAAAGAAAGGGCCCACCTTGTGCCAAGTGGTTCCTCATTTCACACCATGCCAGACACAGCAGTGGATTCAACCTTCCTACATTTAGCTGCCAACCTTCTAAGGAGCGGCACACAGATGCAGCCTAGAGACAAAACCTGGGACCTGACTAAGCCCAGGTAGTGCAAGGCTCAGGAAAACATCAACCTCTTAACAAACACTGCCTTCCATCTGCACTTTCAAAACCAGAAAAACAGACTAACCTGAACAACTCAAAATAACTTCTCCCTAATTATTTTTGTACTTTTCTGTTAAGAAAATACTAGTGATCCCTGTGACACAGGGATTTCTTGCTCCAAATTGAGGCCAAGCACCCATCCTTCTGTGTTTCCTCTAGTAATTATGGGAGCCATTTATTTGTTTGGCTTTGCTTTAACTGTTGTAACTTTACTGTTATTTTGTTTGTTTTTAAAAAAGGTCCATCTCATTCAAGAGCAACATAATTATTTCTTTCCCCCCTGCCCCCGTCTTATTTCAATCACTTATGTGGTAGCTGACTTACTTTTGAATAAAATAAGCAACAGAATTATTTTCAAGACTGGCCTAAATGTAAAACTGCTTGCTCCCTCTACTTAGCACTACCAAAAATAAGGACCAGTTTGAACTATTTTGAAGTATTTCTGTTACAAAAAGTAAGTGCTTTAGTCCTTACAAAACCCCTAAATAAACAAAATACACAATTCCTTCCAAAATACACATATTCATTCCTCTTTCATTCAATACCTAAGCACATTAATGTCACCACTGATACATCCTGGAAGAAAATCTATTGTGTAACTGTGAAGACTCCTGTGTTTGCCAAGGTAACTTAAAGACAGCTTAGTTGCTTCCCAGAGAACTACAGCCAGAATTCCTAGTGTTGCTTTTAGCAACATGGAAAATGGGAAATGCACTTTCCAGAGAGAGCCTGTGGAACAGGCAGGCATATATGCACAGTAAAAAACCCTACCTACTGTTTCATACAAACCTGCTACCTTGCTCTCTGTTTTTTTTCACAAGGAAAACTATGTATTATACTATTACAGCCTTTTATAGTTTCCATGAGCCAACAGTTATTTTTCTTTTCTGAATCCAAATATTTTCCTCCAAAGGCAAGGAATATATTTAGTCAGAGATCTTGTCCTTAAAACCATTTTCTGCATATTAAAAATTTCCAATTTTGAAAGCAGTCTAGAGATCACAACTGAACTGCTGCTGCATGCTTTTATTTACCTATGTATTTTCCATTCTCTTGCATGAAACAAAAATGCACCACCAAAACAAAGACAACTGCATGAGCAGCACACACCAATTTCAGAAGCATAACTTTCTATTTGCAATAGGATATAGAAACAATAAGAACGCTGGGCCAAATCACTCCTTCCTGTGGGAAAACCCGTGGCAGAGTGCCTTCAGGCAGGAACATACTGAGAGATTTCTCTTGCAGCCTTGTTTTTGGTTGTTTTTTGGTTGGTTTTTGTTGTTTGTTGTTGGTTTGTTTTTTTTTTTTCTTTGGGCTGGTTGGTTTTTCGTTTTGTTTTTTTTTTCCTCTTTAAAAAACTGCATCACTGAGGATGGGGAAGTGTTGGGATTTTCTTCTACAGCACCTATGAAGCTCAGGGAATCAGACAGGCAGCAACCAGCACAGATGCCCTATGCCATACTGCCTTCAGGACTGTAAACCCTCCCAGCTCACACCAAATGCCCCGGCGTAGAGGTTGTGCTGACAGAGCCTCCTTCCTCCCTCTCCCCAAAAGAAAACAAAGACCTCCAGGAAAAAGGATAAACAGGAAATAAGCTGAGAAACAGTGCAGCCTCAGGTTACATTCGACATCGGACCAAAGCCTCTAGGAAACAGGGAAGTGGTCACAAGCATTCAAGTCATCTTCTACTTTGAAGAAACCCCCCAGTGTCACATTCATCCTGTGTGAAAAGGAGGAAAAGCAGAGAGCAAGTGACTAAGCAAGAGTGCTGACAAATGGTAGGGGGGACAGGACCAAACAAGACAATGCAGCCCTCTCTGCACGGCCACACCAAGAGACCTCTGTCTTTTCTGCAGAAATGTGTTCCTTCCACTTGATGAGGTTGCTGACAACTTGAAACTGGGGCAACTTCCATCCCACAGAGAGCTCTGAGGGGCCTATAGCTCCTGCTTCTGACAGTGGTTCGCCCCTGATGCCCCGCACAGCCAGCTAATGGCAGAGAAACTGCAAAAGCAGAGTTTACAAAAAAAAAAATCCAGCACCTTGTTGCTTCCCATTCAGTCTGTACAGGAAGACACTTGCTAGACCTATTTCCTCCTTTGGGATAAAGTGTGACTCCACTGTATGTTAAAGCTGAACCGATCAACAGTTACTCCCCCCACTTTGCTTATGTCTATTTATTTGGGGTTTTTTGTTTGTTTGTTTGTTTTAAGACAACTCTAAATAGCTACAGCTGTCTCGCCTTCTGGTGAAGAGCATCATGGATGAAGCCAAAAGGAGAACACAGGCCACAGGAGAAGGAAGAAGAAAGGAGAAAAAATGATGAGTCTTCAGAGTCACAGTCACTTGACTTGCAACTGAGAGGCAGCTACACAAGCAGAGCAGCACGTCCTGGCCCCAGGGAGCTGGTACAAGTCTCTGTTCCAGATTGCTCCACTGTCTTTGCACATGAGCTCTCCCTTTGGAATAGATAGGAAGAAACGCACAATACAGGCAAGAAGGGGGAAAACCTGGTACACACAGCACAAAGCTGCTTATTGTTCTGCCTTCCGAAAAAAATCCACATTAATGTTAAAAGTAGAAGCCATACACTAATTGGGCCAGGGAAAGATTAACACTCTTGGCCAAATAGTTTTATTGGTTTCATTAAACATACTGTAGTATTTCGTAAAGAACACAGTGGGGGAGAAGAAACAGGGAAAAGAAATGACAGGTTTAGCAACGTGCAGCCCCCCCCACCATGCATTTCAAACTACTTTTTCCCATGAGGTCCAAACAGGAATCCTGAGCCTTCTTCATCATTTCCATCTTAGCAACACTATTAGCTTAGTCAAGGCTTTCCCACTGTTTTTTGTTCTAAGTGGCATGAAAAAAACCCAAGGATCATTTAAATGAAGGCCAGACCTGCTAGTATACAAATTTGGACAAGAACAGAACTTCAAAGAGAGATATCGCATTTGAATAAACAAAGTTTACTGTTTACCCTTGAGATTATAATACCTAAGAATCGCTACACTGCACTCCAAACTGCTTCTGATGCACTGGTCTCCTACTAAGCTTCTACACAGAGGAGAGGATTTTACTCCCAGAGCACAAACGCTCCCAAGCACAAATGGTCGCTCCCACCCCAAAAGTGATGCGCGCTATCACCCGCACTACCTTTTGAACATAACTTTCTGTCAAAGCTGGCAGGAAGGAAAAAGGGTGAAAAGGCATCGTGTGGGAAGAAAAAAGAGCTAACACTATTCAAAGCACTGCCTCAAGGCAAAGGAAAACCAAATGAACAAAGTTTTCCCAACTGACCTTTTTTAATACCAACTCTGCCCTTGCTACTGAAGTGCTGGTGCTGACTCTGCACCCCAGCACTAGAAAATTACACTGGGAGTGTCACCTCACCGTCACCACTGCTGGAGCACCACTACAGGGCAGCCCATGGGAAAAGGAAGACAAGCACAGAAAGAAAGAGAGTAGCACCAGAATATCTGGGGGCTGCTCTTTCACTTAACAGTAAAAACTAAGAATGCTACCCCAAAGCTTTTGAACTTGCTCCTGTAAGTAACATTTTCCTCTACAAAAAAAAAACCAAAACCAAACACAAAACCAACAACCAAAAGGAGTAACATCTATTGAAGGGAACTCTCTGAGCATCAAAGAAGACAGACTCTTTCTATAAACTCTGAGCTATAAGTGAAACAATCATTTTACCTGTGTTAGTGCAGGTACAATACTTTGCCTCTTGAAATAACCATGTGAGTCTACAACATCCATATGTCTAACTTGTATACAGACAGATACACTCAGACATGGAATAAACAAGTGAACCACATGCTCATGGACATGCCTTAAAACTGAGTTCTGGACAATCTTCTGGTGGGAGCGGGACAGGGGAAGAAGCGCTAAACAAGAACAAGATGATCCCAGACTATTTCCAGACTATTTTGCATGCTGTTGCTATAACACCTAACAGTTAGGCTAAATTTTAAATATTCAAACATATTTACTCCTCCTGCTTTATTTCCTTGCAAGCACAATGGGATATATGCGTGCGTTCAGTTTTTATGTAGCTTTTGAAAATCCCTTTTTGGTGACTTATGGACTAGTAATGCTCCTCAGGACTTTGGCTCAGATGACCAGAAGCTTCTCTCCAAAATCCTAGCAGATTTTGAACTTAGGTAATGCCTTTAGTGAACAGCACTGAATCACCACGATACTCTGGCATTACATCGGTGCAATACACTGGAAACAAGGAAGTTGTACTAATATAACAATGAGACACTATACTAGCAAAGCAGGGGTTCCTGGGTAAAATTCACCTTTACAGTCCAACTGGTTTACAGCAATGCACACAGCTACTGGGCAGCTTTAATACAAAATGAATTCATGCCCATCCTCTTGGCCCTGTGCTCCATTTGCTAACTTGAAGAGGGGAGCCACGTCTGCACCTTTTGCAAGTGCTGTGTGCTGTGGGAACAGCCCTCACACAGGAGCCTGTGGTCGTGCTAGGCTAGAAAAGAGAACTCAGGCAAAAGCTGCTCCTGCACCAAGAGTGAAGCGAAAGCGAAACCTGAAGGCCCCCTGGCTCCCAACAGGAAAGACCAGCACACTTGGTAATCACCTCATAGAGTCTGATCTGAGCTTGCACTGAGTTCCTGACCAGCACTGCTCTCTTTGGGGACAAGAGTGCCACACAGAACACACAGCACTGCAAGAACTGCAATAACCTACGGCTGCACTTAGGATCAGCAGCTGCTGATGAATTTTGAGACTTTTCTAATATCTTAGCGCTCTTTCCCCTGACCAAAGACGTATCTGTGAGCTGCTCCTCATTTCTGCTGTTTGTATCAGCTTGTTGGTGAGTACCTGACCCTCCAGGAAGCCTTTGTCACAAAACTGCAGCTAGCTTTGAAGAGTTTGCTCAAGCAAAAAGGATACTGAGATTTGAAGACAGCTTAACAAACCTGGGACCATGAACCCCACATTTAGGCAACAAAAAAAGTCAGGGCAACAGGAGAGTAAAACAAGTGGCTCTAAGCAGACATCCATCCATTCCTTCCCATGTTGACAACTGCAAACACTCCTCCATCCTCATCCTTGCCTGCCTGCACAGCTGTGAGGAGGCCAGTGGGAAGGGAGTCTGGCTTCCCCCAAGCACTGGGAATCACGGCAACGTAGGGGGAACACGGAACAAGACAGGCCTTGGGCTTTACCCAGCACATCCCCTCCCCTGCGCCCTCCCCACTGGCTGAGGAAGGACACAAAAGCAATACTGTCTGTCCTTATAAGCTCTGCTTTGCATGTGTTCAGGGAGTGGGGACAGCTGTGCGGACGGCTCGCAGAGTTCCAGGAAGTCAATGTGTTTCTTGGCTTTAACTCCAGTTTATTTGCCTTAGCTGAAGTGGCGACACGAGAAAGTCCCTTTGAGTCTCCCCTGAGCTGGCACTGGCTGTAGCAGGGCAACACTCCTTGGGACACGGCCTGGGGTCTCTCCCCACACTACCAGTCTTCCCTAGTCCGGCTGCTGCATCTTTCACTTGGGCCAGGGCTGGCTTGCATCCCACTAGCCAAGGGGACAGCCTTGGAAGATGGTGTGGGAGAGGGTGGGACTCCAGAGCAGAGCCAGAGACTGGAGCAAGGCCCTGAAGGCGGGATGGAAGTATCCTGCAAAGGCAGGACAGGTCAGGCAAGTGGCATCACACTGCCTGCCAAAACCACTGCCCACACATCCTGAAGGAGCCCAGGGCGAGTCAAGAGAGCAGAAGGGCAGGGGGAAGCTGAAGCAAGGATGAGGGGGCAACCCCACCGTGCCTGTGCCCATACCCAACAGGCCGAGGAAAGAGAGATGCACCTGTCTGAGGGGAGCAATCCTAGGGAAGCATAGCCCTGGGAGACAAAACCTCATCGCCTGCTGCTGCTGCCATCTCAGACAAGGAAGAGGGGATTGCAAAATGAGGAAACAATCAAAATGTAGCTTTTTATGTTTGTTGCTTGGGGGATTTCTTCCTTTTCACGCTACCTTGACAAACCCACTTGACCTAAAATCCTGGAGAGGATGTGGGGGGAGCTATAGGTTAATGTCCCATCACCTGTGTGCCTAAGCAAGACTGTGCTGAGGAAATGAGATACTTGTCGGAGAGCCCAATAGGTGAGCTAGATGCACTGCACTAGGGAGAGTCAGATAGAAAACACTTCTGAGTAACAGAGAAGAAAAGAGGACCCCCCCCCCCCCTTCAATTACTCCGAATTACAGCACCCCTCTCTTTGACTGAGGAGAGGCTGCAGGCACGCACGGCGGGCGAGGAGGGACTGGGCTCAGCTGGGTAGCTGTGACGGAGATGCTGACATCCCCAACAATATATGGCCAGTCTAAACCACGGGATATCTTGTCCTTTTAAGGTGGGCCAAGAGCAAGCATCTGTGCAGCAGCAGCAGCACAGCCCCAGCCTGCCATCAATAGCCCCTGGTGTCACTGAAAAAACAGGGGCTCCTGTGCCATACCAACTGGCTGTGCAGATGCCTGGGCACCCACCCCAAGAGGAGACAATCCGTCTGGTTGTTCCTCTGCACAGCATCACAGAAACAAGCAGGCACATTAGTAACGAGAGGAAGACAGCCACGAAACCATGCGGCCGGGCTGCTCCCTGGCAATTGGTGCCTGCAGCTGTTGGGGAGGCCGGGAGGGAGGGAGGGAGGGAGGGCCTGTCCCTGTCCCCATCTCTGTCCCTCACCCTGATGGCCAGCAGCTCAGCCAAGGGCAGCTTCGGAGCCAGCACTCAAGGTGAAGGTTTAAAGCAAATCTCGGGAGGGAGAAACAAGCAAACATTTCACCCCCTCACACTTGCTCTCTTCACATGTAGCCAGAGCTGCGTGTGTGTGCAGGACGGGTTCAGCAGGGATTACAGAGGCAGGATGAATCACACTGAGGAAGACACAGAAAATCTTCTGTGCTAGTGCCCTGCTTCTTGTGCGCTGCTCTGGTTGCAATTCTCTTCCTCCAAGATGAGTATGTGAAGAGTTTCACAGAGGAACTGAATGCACAGGCAACTTTACAAAAATCATTCTGAAAATAGGATAAGCTAGAGACCAGGAAAAAACTCCTCTTGGAGTAGCTATGTCCCACATGGTGTTTCACCACTCTAACTGCATCCATATGCTAGCAAACACAGGCAAGCCCAAGGGGGAGAGCATCAGTTTGCTTATTGCAGAGCTCCCAACTCATCCTTTGCAGCCCAACCACACTGTCTTTGCAGGAGATGCCAGCGCACACTCTGCTTGGAGCACTGTACCAGGTAGCTTGCCAAAACATTTTATGCTTCACAAGATAACGCAGCAAAATGAGAAAAGAAAAAGTAGAAATTACAGGGATTTAAACCCATTTCCTGGTGGTAGTGTTGTCAACCACTAAGATTTTATCATGAGCCTGTAAAATCTGATGGTGCTACATTACTGCACAAAATCTCAAATTTTTAATGCCAAAGTTCTAGTTTTTTGATTTTTGGAAAAAGGACAAAAACATTACATGCTCAGCAAAATACAAAAAGCAAACTGAAATGAACAGATTAATTTTAAAGCCTCAAGCTTTTCAGGATAACCATGATCTCAAATGCTCAACCTGTAATTTTTTAACATACAGGGATAGCAACACAGTGTCCCTTCTCTACGCAGTACATTTTGTACTCCGGAAAATATACCTTCTAAAACTAAAATGACTTTTTTAAAGAGAGAAAAAAATTGCAATATCTCAGCATGTTTCTAACATTTTATTTAAAAGCCAACACAGCTGCACTTTAATGTTACTTAAAGATGGAAACCTACATCAAATTACCAAATTTGTTTTAAGCAGACTTAACATGCAAATATTTTGAAGATAGAATGATTCAAGAGTTTGAAGCTCTTCTCACTGCTCTTTTCCAGGGAGCATGACTTGCTGACAGGATTAACTACTGCCAGGCTCACGAAGCTGGCAGACAGCTGCCACATGGCAGCCATTTATTACAAAGCTCCACTCCTCTAAAGTTAGGAAAGAGGCAGACCGTTTCATCTGTGTTATCAGCAGGGTTCCTCTGCCCCACAGGCTTTAGTGACTAGGCTTTTTCTAAACAAACACCTCCTTTTCTCCCCCACCTTGTTAACATCATATCTTCCTGTATTCTGTTTCTGGTCAGCACAGAAACTATTCCTCCTATCACATCCTCCAAACAACAAGAACAACAATCTATAACCAAGATAATTTTAAAAGTTCAGAAACACAAATCATATCCCTACCCTCTTCCCCTGAAATACATTTTTAAATTAGGGAGTTTTAGCTTGAGCTTTTCAGAGGGAAAGCACAGCCCACAGGGAGGAGAGAGAGAGAGATGCTGGAGCAAAGAGACTCAGAAGCATGCTGTACAGCCCTCCCTCTCCCACCCATGCTAGGAGGCACTTGTAATGTCAGCCTCCAGCTGCAATATCCCAAGGGCCTACCCAGCTTTTCATGAGCAAGATAACTGGTAGCACTCCTTCTGAGATTGTATCTTCACGCCAAGCAGACTCTGCAGGCCCACAAGCCAAAGCCAACATCTGCCCCCCACCATAAGAGGCACAAGCAGATCTCAAGCCAACCAACTCCTACAGTGTGCTAAGGACCAGGAACAGATATAAACCAGCTACATAATCTCCATGTGATATTAAGCACAGACAACCATCAGCTGACATTGTCCTGATACTGTGAGCCAGAATTAAAAGATACAAACTAGCGGTTTTAATTTTACAGGGGGTTATTCTAGATATGTATTTGCCACAGATGCTAAAACACCAAAGATCACTCAGACTGACGTTTATTGCTCCGTCCAGGTGAGGGAGAAATCCAGCCTTCAGAAAAATAGCTCTCTCCCACCACCTATGAACAAGGTGCCACAGGTTTTGTGAGCACACCCAGTGGCTTACACCCACTGGCCAGTAGCCTTTGGGCTTGTTTACAGAGCTCTAAATTCTGAAATAAAAGGTTTCTTTCTTGGTTTAGTTAGGTAAATTAATTACAACAATAGATAGTGCTGGCAAGACTCTCCAAGCTGAGATTCACACAGGGAAGCCACTTAAAAAATTTTAAACAGCAGAGCTACTTGCCAGTGGTACTCTTCAGTATGAGTTTTCTTTCTATTTTGAAGTAGATGCAGTGCAAGTAACCTGTGGGAGGTGCTTCCAGCACACTGACAAAACGAAACAGCATCTGTTCATCAAAATAAATGTGCAACACACATGCAAAGAAAGGGCACAGGGATCTTGTTCATCAATTTCTCATGGCATTCAGAAGTCACTCAGCTTTATCAGAGAGTACAAGAAGCCTTCTCAGGAACAATATATCTCTATCTGACCTGAAAAAATATGTGTTTTCAAAACAAGAACTGCATACACACACACACACAAATCCCCCTTCATCCACAACCATATCCAGCTGCTGACCTTCTGAGTTCCTTGTACTATAGTCTATGCTCTGGGACTTTAAAAGCCTAGCAGGCATTTCTAAAGGATTTCACAAAGTACACTGGCCTGGCCTTGTAAAAGCTCATGAGGAATCCATGAAGGTCATCGTGCAGCTTAGACAGTCTGCAAACAGCATAATCCACGTGCTGGTGAGGTAAGAAATGACCAAAGTCGGGCGGATAGGCCTGAAGACTTCTGCAAGGAATGTTTCCTCCAACAATGCTGTAAACCCTGGAGGAAATGCCTGCTGATCTTCAAAGCCCTTCAGTAGGAACAGCCTTAAGTTTCCTGAACATGAGCATTCTGGTTGCAAGGCCACAATCCTCTTAGGCATACAGAGAAAAACATAAAACCAAAGGAAATAAAAAAAAAAATTAAAATCCACTAAGGTTAATAACTGCAAATAAGCAGCAGGACTGACCCTCTACTTTGCAACGAGCTGTCGGATCCATCCAGCAAAGTTTTGATGTTCCTCGGCACAACAGCCACACGGATCAAGCAGCAGCTTACAATCTCTGCAGCTTTCCTTTTTCTACTCCAGGCAGTCCTCCACACGTGCAGACTCCTGGACAGCAATACTCAGTTGTTCGGACTACGAGGGGATGCTACAGCTGTGGCTGCTGCACAAGGTGTCCACCGTAACTATATCAAGGCCCCTGCAGTGTGCTGCACTGCCAGCAGAATTTTAGGTACAGCCTTCAGTTGCCTGACGGGTTTCACAGGCGACCATGAGTAAAGGGGAGTCTGGACACCTGCACACTGCAAAGAATTGCAGGAAGTTTATTTCAGGAACGCTGGGGAAAAAAAAAAAAAAAAGAACAGACAAAATTGTGAACAGGTTTCTTCAGTAAGTGAAGTTTCAAGTTGCTATTCCTCGAACCAAAAACGTCTGCTGCTAGTACAAAACCACCCTCTCCTTCCAAAAATCCAATTCTACTGCTAGTGCTTCACACTTTTCCATGAAACAGATGATACAGACAATTCTTGAAACAATTCACATATGAAAAGGGAAATTAATTTCCTTCTTCTGACTCTATTGATAAATATTTAACAAAAGCATTAGCCTGAAACAAACTAGTATGAACTATGTACAGGTTCAATCCAATTCTGGATAAAGTAGTAGTTGCAAACAGAGAAAAATGAACCAACAGCAACAAAAGTGATCAAGTGGCCTGTTCACCTACCCCAATTTCTGCAGGAGGACAGCAAGAGTCTGCCAGTGGAAACTTGACTAATCACTTTCAAATATGCACATATAGCAAAGCAACATTGAAATATCATCATCAGACCTATGATACTGAAAATCACACTTCTTTTGAGGAGTGATGCTTCCACATTTACATTTTCTGAGGCATATAAACATACACCCCCACACAGCCACCTTCTTTTAATTCTAAGTATGAAACTGCCTTCCTTTAAAGTTTTAAGCCAATATACACTATAACAATATTTTTATTTACATCGATCTTGCTAAGGTCACTTAGAATATACAACCAGAAGTGAAAAAAACCTTAAGTATTTTAAAAGAACCGCAAAATTAAAAAAAACCCTGATATATTATTAATTGATTATGTTATAACTCTTTCAAGGAACAAACTGTTATTTCTACCCAACTGAGAGATTCAATCCTCCAAATTTCACACAAAAATCGTGTTCATTCAGAGCAAAAGTAAAGGACAAAGAAACCTCAACACGAGAACTCATATTTTCACTCAGATGCTAAATAGCAGGAGCTGTTTTCCACTTCCACTTCTTTGCAGTAAGTTTTATATGTCTCATGGAACTCAACCATTCAATACAAAAAGATACAAGAGAAGAATTCAGGCAATCAGTAGCTACCTCAACCTGTACAGCAGACAAGCATGTATTATATATTATGAATGAGTTAAAACAGGAAACTGAAAGGAGAATGCAAGCAAAACCACTAGTTAAATGAATTATTTTTTTACAGTAAGGTAAAAACTTTTCCGAATCTACCCACTCATTTCACACATAGTAACATGCAACTATCATTCTACCAAAAATTAGAAAAGAGTTACCACCAGATTTGTTTCATTCATTTCTTCGTGTGAACTTCAAAATGGGGTTTCTGAAGCTAGAAGATTTTGCCATCCCTATCTAGTAAGAGCTGAAGACAGAAATTGGCCCTTTCCTTATCTCTTAGGGTCTGGCATGCCATGGGGGCTATGAAGGTAGGCACTTTCATAAGCAGAAACATGTTCAGTGTTTTCACACCAAACTTGAAACAATATTCAATATAAATTTGACATAAAAAAATATGAGAGCTTACAGGTTCAAAAGAGTCTCAGTAAATACACCCCTTTAAACTTCCTAAAATCTCCAAACATGGACAATTTCTGATGTAACAAGGTCTTTAAAACAGCAGTAAGCAAGCTCCCTGAAGGGTGGGGTAATTGGGAGGGTTATCACACCTCTGGGGAAGTCACAGGCTCTATCTTGGCAGTGTTTCATCCCCTCATATACCCAGGGGACTGATTAGTTCATGATAAGCAATTAGGCACCCCAGGGAGGACGGTTAACCGTCTTACCAAAACAAAAAGGCTGCACAAATGTAAGTCTCATTAGATTAAAGAAACACTATCTGCAGAACTGCAAATTTGTGTTTATTCCCTTCTACTGGAACTTGCAAGTACTACATTTTGCCTACATATGGCACACACAGATCTCAGAAATCCCAAATTTGAGCACGTACTTGATGCTAAATTGGTAACAAATGCTCTGAAGCTAGTTCTTTCCCAAGACACTAGTGCTGTGATGCAGGAAAAAAGGAGGAGGGACGGAGGGGAGGAATACAGTAAATACTGATTAGAAGATTTGAACTAGCAATCTCATTCAATTAAATTCTCTTCCTCATTGTTGAAATAGTTCCTAACCAAGGATGAGCTGCAGAAAGTGGGTCCTGGAAAGGCTATACATGGCTGAATGCTGATTGAATTTTAGAATGAGACCCCAAGTCAGCAGCAGACCCACCATTACATGCCTTGCTCCCAAAAAAAATGTCTGGGAAGCTCCTGCCTGCTGTGGGGCTTGTGGTGAGGCACCTACGCATATCACAGTCCTACCCATGTTAAATCTTTATCTCTGATGAAGCAGAGGGACAAATTCATCTTTTGCCAACTGATGTAAAGCTCCAACACACCCCAATATGGCTGTTCCTGACTTACATCAGGCTCAATGTATTTCAAAGTACTTCGATGGCTTAAAATATGAAGGAATGCTTTTCAATTAGGTGACCCCCTGTCCTTTTCTGCTCTTTTATCTTTTTTTAACAGTTTGCCATCCAGTGATAGGAGGGAACCCCAGCTGCATAGCCTGAGCTTTTATCTTCTGCTGACCATGCAACAACACAAAGCTCAGTGCTGGATTTCCTGCTGCTTGCCGAAAGGGGCTGTTCAGCTTGTTTAAATATTACTTGCCTTGGGAGCCTTGGAGTTGTGCCCAAGCACTGTACTGTATCTTCCCAGCATCCATTTCAGCATGTACTTTAAAGGTCTTCAGGTTCCATGTACTATGCTCCCTCTCTGCTACGGGAGGAGTCTCCTGACTCCAGAAAAGAAAAGAAACCCCATTCAACTCCTCCCTCTCTCCCCATTTTCCCCACTAATCCCTCTGCCTCACTCCATTACGTAGGTAACAGAAGTCCATGTTCATCCCAAAAGCATGCAAACACATTTAGTCCTGTAAACTGAACCAACTGCAACCAAGGTAAAAGACATTTTGGTACAAAAGGCTACAGCTAGGAAGAAATCAGATGCCATGTGTCCTGTACAGCAAGCTACCAGCGTGCAGTGAGCAAGCAACCAAGAAAGTACAGCAGCAAAAGTGGATTGAGTACAGCAGCCTCCTGCCATACTAAATTTATAGTCTCCACTGTGGATTTTAGAAAAAAAAGAATCTTTTTTCTAAAGGTTGTTATACACAACCTTCTCTGAATTTGCAAGCTTAACATTAAGGCGCTTTCCTATGCCATCCAGAGCAGTGATGAAAAAACCCCACGGTTTTCACAAAACCAGAAAGGATATTCCAGCCTATAGGAATTCTTTCAGAAGCCCTCCTTTTCACAATTACCGTGCCAACGGGAGGCTGAAGTCTGGCTACAAGGTCAGGAGGAGATAACCTTGGCCAATAGAAATTATTTGCATCAGCCCAAAGGCAGCACCAGGCCACCCATTAAGCAGCCCAGCAGGCCTCACTGTTAACCTGTGAGCAGCCAGAAACAGCTGATAGGAATGGAGAAGCAGGAGGTAAAAATCCAGATTCACAATCTATCCATGAGAGCTGTGGACACAGCCATTTGAATCAAGAAAACTTCAGTAAATACTGACTGTGAGAACTGTCCTGTAAGAAGATGTCTCTCATTTGCCATGGCAGCTGGGATGCAGAAATACATGCACCCCCACAAGCTGATGCAGGATTGCAGGAAACTCAAGGCTAGAAGCGAAAACCTGCTTTTAGTCCATTCTGCTTTGCCTCAGCCTTCAGCGTACAGACTGATTTAACCTGATGTAAGCCACAGCTGTCATTCAGAAGGACAGACTGCCAGTCCTTACTTTACCCCACAGCTCTGGCCACGTGTTCTCCCTCCGGCCTCATGCCAGTTCTAGAGTTTGAACAACCACATGGTGATCCAGGATCATGGAACAGATCTGAATTGAGATTTGTGTTTGTCTGTGTTTGGTTTTTGTTTGTACTTAAAAATGCACATACATACAGTTTCATCAACAGCCTTCACACATGGGAGCTGAGACATAGTCAAATTACACCCTCTATTTGAGTGAGAGATGAGAGACCTGAGCAAGAATGTTGTTGGTAACTCTACTCCTGCGGTGCTGCAGTACCAGGGAAAGATGAAAAGATGTAGTGGAACGAACCCACAACCGGCTCCATCTCCAGACTCCCTCCTCCCGCTCCCCCCTCCCTCCCTCGTCTCCAACTCAGAGCTCACTTGCAGCATCTCTGCCATAAAAACATCTAAAAATATACCTGAAGTTCAGTTTTCTGATTAATCCCAGTGAAAATAAGTTCACAATAAAATAAACTACCACATTAAAATGTCTCTACCGCACCTCTCCCATGGCATCCCTGGATGAGGAGAGTAACAGAGCAAGAGCAGTCTTAGGCAATGAGCTAGTACTTTTCTGCTTACCTATCCAATTTTTCCTACATCAAGAACTGGGTGTAACTTTTGCACAGTGCTAAGCACAAAACAAACACAACTCGAAAATATCCACCTCCCTTCCCGCACATGGCTGAACTAAGCCTAATTTTAAACTCATTTGTTTGTTTGTAAACTTTTGTCAATGACCCTTTCCCCATGCACAAAGACAAAATTTACCCCCTCCAATACCACTCATGCTTCATTAAATCACATCAGTAACAATGCTGAAACAGCCTGCCACCGTGTGCCACATGTACCAACCACAGCTCCAGAGCCACCAGCAAGTAGGGCAAGCAGCTCACCTGGAGTCCCCAGATACTTTAGAAACAATATTTACAAACCTTGGGCCCTTGGATTTAACATACAGCACAGTGGGAATGGTACACATGCTTCCACAGGGGCAGCTCACCTCCTAAAGAGATTGGTGTTTATTGTAAAATGCATCACCTTAAGGGGATAGGATGGGACAGAAGTAGAGAAAAGAAACCAAAGCTGCAGAGGGACAGGACGTGTTGCCCCTGAGCATGTCCTCAGGCACTGCTAGCTCACATTGCTGGCACCATCTGATCTCTCAAAGCTAAACATGGAATGTAGGTAGCAAGTCATAACGCTGTGCAGGCCTGGAGACGTGACCCATCAGCTGTTTCTGCATTATAATTATTGCACTGGGGCACAGTAGGACCCAAAGTTTGCCTGGGCAGATTTCTGCAAAGTTCTGGCTTGTTAGAAATGACAAGAAAGGTCACATGCTGCTTTCAGATTTGTGATTACAGTCACTTTTCTGCAGGACTGGCATTCCCTGTTTAAAATCCTCGGTCTGCAAGAGAAGTGGAAGGCCCAGAACTGCTTCATGTTATTCAAAACTGCATTAAGAAGTGAGATTGTACAGAACTGTGATCTCCCTCACCCCCCTTCATAAGACAGCCAGGAGTTTCTCACAGATGCAGTGAAGCAGCAACTCCTGAATCACGGTTCTCTGCATTTCTCAGCTGATCTTGGTCATTTCCCCTTCAGGCTACTCCTGCTCCCAGGCTTTCTCTCACTCTCTTTTTATTTTTAAAGTTTCTGTTACTAATAAAAAAATTATTGCAATACCATCATTTCCTTGTATTATCATATTCTCTAGTGAACTGATTAATTCTCAGAGTGATCCTGACCCTCAGCTCCCACTGGGCCTCAAGTGATGCAAAAGGCTTCTTTCAGATTCTCCTCCATTTTATTTTTGTCCCAACATGCACAGGACTCAGTTTTGCAACTCTAGACTTAAAATGCAAATATCTTCGCTTTCAGGAAATCTGATTGTTTCTATAACATGCTCACAATTAAGCAAAGCTCAAAGAGTACAAGTCAGTAAGGAAATTATTTTATCCAATATACATTCAATACATTGCACTGTCCAGACTTTGCTCTGTAAGTAAACTTTAAATTATTAAGAGCCCAGTTTTGTCAGGCAGTGACATGAAGTTTAGTGCAACGGGTAATGGAGAAGCCTTTAACAAACCTGTAGAAGGACAACAAAAGCCTACAGCAGTACACAACTGCAGCATTTCTGTTACACAAAACACAGTAGACACTGCAAATCTGGGTAGCACAGCCCTTTCCAAGTGACTGCCTTTAGAAGATTTGCAGACTGGAGGGATGCTTTCAAGGAGGCCACCTTCAGCTACATCAAGCTTCCTGTTTGACACCATGTGGACTCACCCTGCCCTCCCACCTATCCCTCAACCAAATAAAATAAAAATCTTAGCACTATTTGTGTATTTCCCAACCAAGATGCACTCAAAGCAAAATCACTGTGAGGGCCAAACACTACAGGGATATTGCCCGAACTTCTAAGGCGCTATTTTTTGCAAGAGCAGAGAGGTATTGGGATGCCAGGTGGTTAATGGGGAGATGGACACAAGGAAGACATCAGTAAGTGATGAACAAGTCTGTAGGTCAGAAAAGGCCACTTGAGGTTAAGAGACCAAAAGCTCTGTTAGCACAAGAAGAGCACCCATCTCTAAGAAACCACTTTCTCCTACTCTCCCCATCCCCTCCCTGATACCCTTCTCCCTACTGTAACTCAGAACAGCAAGGCAAGTGATGTCTAACCATGCACCAGAAGAACTGGCTAATATATTGTCACCCAGCATGAACAAAAACCACCATTGAACCCTGCTAGTGGTTTACTGCAAATTTTTGCTTTACTGACGGTATTACACTGCCAAGGGTTCCCTTGTCTTTGCACACACACTGCCCTCTCACAAACGCCAAATCTGCTCAAACCCAGATTTACAAATACATGCACAGATATTCTACACATCTGCTTCCACCTGGTGGATTACCAGAGATGGAGACTGCAGCATTTTTTAAACAAAGTGTAAACCCACCTCTAAAATTAGTTGCATGGTAATTCTGTGGGCTAGTGGAGAGGGGCAGAGAGGTCGGGCTCAGGGGCAAGGGAGAAGTTTGCAAGAAATGGAATAAGAATCACTGAACTGTTTAAACCATTTTTCAATTCAGTTTTTCCCTCTTGGAAAACAAACAAAAAAGGGATTTTCTTTCATCTTGAGGAGTTCTTTAAAACAGAAGAGGATAGAACTATTCAATATTGCTCTGGGGTGCTTAACATGAATAAATAACTTCAATCAAGTGTCTCGTTAAAGAACTTAAAATTCTCTTTCCACAGTCCCCCCTTCCATAATCAAGCAAAAAAATATATATTTTACATATACCTGATATATAATCAAAACAAACCCATAAAGTAATTTATTGCTAGCCATAACTACAGAAAGCAGGGGTTCTTTTAACACTTTAGCAAAGCAAATGAGAAATGACAGGGAGTATACTGAGAAACTCTCTGTTGTAAATTCTTTCATGTCTGGTTTCTAAAAATTTTCTTGCCATGATACCTGCAAATGCAGCTTTACAGTAACTTCCAGTTCCATTTTCATACACGTATTTTTAAATATAGCAGCAGCCTTTGCCCTGTGTATTGACCACCAGGGGTATTTCATTCTCTCTGGTCAAGGTTTGCAGGAAAGCTGACTGGAGATCCTAGAGGTGTGGCACATTTCTTTTTTGCTCTAAATACTTCTGACTGGAAGCAAAGGTAAGTATCACTCCAGCCTCAATCTGTTTCCCTCTTGCACCCATAGCAGGTTAGTAAGATACAGTCAACAGGCTACTGCAAATTACATTTAAGGGCTCATTACAAATCAAGGCCTCAGTCTTGCTAATGAACGGATACTAATAGGTTCATTCTGTGGAGGAGAACCATTAGCTTCAGTAGTGGTCCCTAAATCAGGAAATTTGTTTACATCACACGCACAAGTATTTACAATCTTCTGGGCCCTTGTTTTTATTTAGGAGACCAGTGGTGTTTGGCAAGGAGTGCAAATCTTGTCCAACAACTTTCAAGCTACCCTTACTCCACATGGAGCAGAAGTGCCTACAGAGTAAAGCACTTTCACAAGAACAGTGTTTTCATCTTACACTAATCCCTCTACCAGGAATTCTATACCTGTACCTGTACATCACAGTGCAAGAGAAACAATCACGCATTCCCCACATATGTTTTGCACCTGAAAGAGTGGACAAATACAGAGATATATGTACAACATCACTAAAGTGCTTACTCAAGATGTGGGACTAGGTTACCAAGTTCAGTCTTTACAGAGCTGAAATTACCTACTCTGCACGCAAGACAAACATGGGGATGCTTGGTTTCCACTGGATCATGCACAGCCCCTTTTACTTCCGAATTACAAAAGACATTAGGACCAGACCACACTGGAGAAATCACCATTGCTGTTATCAGCGATGATAACAAAAAACTTATTCAATTGATGGCTACAATTCCAATCTCCCACCCACTTTGTCTTTCTCAAATCTCAATGCCCCAGCATTATAGCTTTGAGAACTTGAAGAACAGGTCAATGTTTTTCCCCTTTGTTAGGGATTCAACGTTTGCTGTTGTTTTTTTTCTATTTTCTATGAAAAAGGGGAACATGAAAGTAATTCAAAGCCTGAAGTCGCTTTTCTCTCATCTTTATTCTCAGAAATGGCTGAAGAAATTTTTTTTACTACTTACTTTTCTTTCAAAAGCAAATGTGGCCTGAAGCTAAACACCTGACATGCAGTGTTTAAGCACAAATGGTTAAAGCTCTGTAGAGCCACATGCAAGAGAAAGCAGGGGCAGTAATAAAGCTGCCTGGTGATCTCCAATTGGAAATCCTCCTGGCAGCCCAGATTCTGACTGAACTTACTGACATTCTCTCTCCATTCCTCTCCCTGATGACTCTCTCACTACACCTGGAAATTTGAAAGCTGACTAAGCTCCCTGAAAACTGGTCTGGTTAGCCCCAGTCACCCCTGCTCCAAAATGGTGAAAGCAGACAGTGTGATATCTCAGCAGATGAGGTCTGAGACTAAACTGGTGGATTTGGCAGCAAACATTAAAGGTACCTTCTTTTCTCGAGTTCAGTTGCTGTCATGGACCCTCATTCTAAAAGTCAAGAGAGATTTTCAATGTGTTTTTGGGCTTGCTGACTTTAAGCCCACAGGATAAACTCCACTTGAGATTGTTCACAACTCAGAAAATGTTTGGAGAAAGGAAGCAGAAAAAAGCTTAAATTCTCTCACAGTCACATAAGCCCAAGAGCCACAACCTTAACACCACCAGTTTCCCATCTCAGTAAGTGTCTTGCAATACTTGTTTTTGTAATCGTTTTCCATGCTGTCTACACAAAAAAAGTACCTCAGAAGCCAGAATCACTACATTCCTCAAACATGGACCCTTTCCAGACTCACCCCAAACCTTTCTGTGCTTAAGGTCCTATACACACATGAACACACAGCTCATTTACAGGCCCAGCAGTTAAATCACCTTCAAGTCGCCCTAATTTTGAGGCTGAACACTTCCTAAACTTGTGCATCCCTGACGGCTGTCTGAGGGAAGGCAGGCTGCCTCCTGCTTCCTCTGCATTCCCTGCTGGCAGGGCAGGACTGCAGCGCGGCCTATCCATGCTGCTGTGCCCTAACCACGCCGCTGTGTCCCTGCGCACACGGGGGCCATCACGGCCCCCGCTGCGTACACAGATCCCTTCTTCACGAGAAATTCAGTGACAAACTGCCTGCTTTCCAGTTTTTCCTTTTCAACTCTTTTTTTTTTTTAGGACAAAGACACCTCCTCACCCTCATTTCCTCATCACCTCTGCTCAGAAAGCTGGAGGCTCACTGATCCCACAGTAGACGGCAAGGCCTTTGAATGAGTGTCTGTTAGGTAATGTTCAGACAGGGCACACATCACAAACTCTCTTCCAGAAACTTTAAAATCCAAAATGCAAATGGCTCCACCCATCACCTTGAATGCTGCCAGGCAGTAAAAACACTAATAAAAGAAGTCCCAGTAGGAGAAGTCTCTGGCTACCTGCCTGGGGTCTGATGACTGCCTTGAGAGGAAAGGATGTGATCCAGCCACCACTGGTGGTTGCTTCCTTCAGATCCTCCAGCAGGTCCTGCCCTACAGACCAGGCCCTGTGTTCAGCTCTCCTGGGTTCCTACATTTCTCAGGCATAACAAACAGTAATGGCAGAACATCAGTAAGAGCCACCCCAACTCAACAGTGACCATGTCCTCGTATCACCCTGCCGCGATGCCACAGACATCCTGGGGCTCAACACTACCAACTCCGAAGTACATCCTCTCTGACTACGTCAAAACAAACCCCGTTTTGGAAAGGTTTTTAAGAAGAAAAAGTCATAGTCCTAATTTTTGTGCAAGGAACAAACCCTGCAATACCTGCCTTGTGTGCTTCAGGCCCTGAAAGCTGCCAGAAACAGCTGAAGGATGGAGGGAGAAGGAAGATTTTTGTGATGAATTCTCTTTTCAGGAAGTTTTAGAAATAACTGTACAATCACGCAGATGCAATGCATTCCTCAAATACGGATGAAAACTCAGAACAGGAACTATTTTAAAAATCACTATGGCTTTAGGTTTTATAATAATTTACTGGCTTGACTGCAAAGGATAAATGGTCTCCTGTAATAGAAAATTACTTTTCAACTTCAATATATAATTAACACCAGAATTGGTAGCTTTACATCTTTCCTATGTATTTGTATAATAGACTCTATGGCACAAACACAAGGATGCCTACCTGTAAGGTTCATAACCACACCTCTGCATTAAAAAGATTACTGAGCAGTCTAACAAAAGGGTGTTTACTTTTAGTGCACCCTGATTCTGTATCACTCAGCCCATTTGCAATCTGTAACACTGATATCACTCGACTGATATTTACTGATATTTGAAGACAAAGGGACCATGTTTCTCCCTCAACCAGATTTAATAAATCCACAAAAGTAAAAACAAAACAAGTCAAGAGACAGGAGAATCAGGCCTTTGGGATGCTATACTACTGCCTTCAGTGTGGCTAATTTTGATGAGCTTGTTGAAGCACAGCCTTTAGCCAAGTGCTTTTTCATACAAACATCCACAGCTCAGAGACGATTAATCACCATTTATTACTCACCTTCTGGCAACACCCACTCTAAGCTAGGCACCATCCAGACACATTAAGACAGACAGTCCCAGTCTGAAGGCTTTGTGGTAAAAGAAAGCCATTTCCGAGCCCCGATGCTGATGCAGAGACATTTACAGACCCCCCTGGTACTCAGCACAGCTACTGGATCTGCCAGAATAAAGGTGCTGGCAGGAATGCTTAATCACAAATATCAATCTTTCAAAAAGGGACAAGGTACGTATGAAATACATTGGCTATACCTACTTTTCAGTACCTGTCAACTGCTACTGGTGTACAAGTAAGCCTCGTGAAAGGATTTTGCTGAAGAAAGAGGGTGAATCTTCATCGATTTATCTATGAGAGCCCCTCACTTGGTACAGGAAAGTAGTTATTCTGTTCTTCTGCAGCATTAGTAACTTCTCAAACAAAGAAGCCTGATTGAGGCAGACAGTGAGGGGCTTATCAGCTTAGGAAATGGGAAGGATGGTCCAATTAACTGCCAAGCAGTCAGACATAATTCACTCTGACCAGGCCAATGAGAGACGAGTCCCAGAAATGCATGTCCTGTTCATTTATGTAACACCCAAACATTCCCCCCTGCAAAGGCTTCCCTTCTGGAAGCACTGCCTAAATAAGGAGCAAGCCTCTATAAGAAAATCCACCTGTATGAGCATCCATAATGAGCATCCAAATCCACCTGATTAAGCAACCATCTCAGTGGTACAGGAGGCATTGCTAGTCACCACACTGCTGAACTCAGGCACTAACAGGCATCACCAAGCAGACAGCCAGAATGCTCTGTGCAAGGTTACCTGGGGTCTACACCACTGCGCTGTCTTCTCACACATCAACAAACGACAAGATGTAGAAGGCACAAAAAAGAAAAACCCCATCCTGGTGTAGGTAGGAAGGATTCAATATAATTTTCCTGAGCTACTTCTGCCTAGCACAGAAATAGCCAGATGTTATTGAAGTAATTTCACAACGTTAAAAACAAACAAAAAAACCTGAAGGCAAACTGTATGTAAGACCTGATTAGCTGTGAATCCAGCCACAGTGCTGCTCTTTGTGCCCTCTGCCATGCTTAGTACCCTGCTAGCACAGGGTAAACAGAAAGAAGGCCAAGAGAAAGAGTTAAGGGGAGAAATTCTACAAAAGATGCTAGAATGAAAAGAGAGAGTTCTCAGTTAACCAAAGCTTTAACTTGGGATCCATAACCTAGGATGAAGCAGGCATTTAAAGTTGAGAGAGGAGAAAAAAGAAAAAAAACCCCCATGTCCCCAAAAAACTGATTAGTAAACACAACCATCTGATGTTTAGGGGAAGCGTGGAACCTTTATTGTGCAAAAAAATGCACATGTGGGATCTGGTCCATTCTCTGATACGTTACCTTGTTTTGTGTAATCCTCTCCATTTTTAAGTGCCAGACTTAAGACTGCCACAGTCAGAAAAGCATGCCATGAGCAGGAGAGTAAAAAAACCGAGTTGTGTGGAATATTTATGTTACATATGGCAACATCCTATTTGTCAGGCAGTTACCAGGAGCTAAGGAATCTGTGTGGTACCAGCAAATTTGCCTTGCAGCAGGGTGTTAGAGCAAGCACAAAACAGACTATATATGGTATGTTTACTGAATGATTAGGCATAAACATGTTACAGAAGAAATGATGTCCTGTATTAGATGCTGGGCTTCCTGCTGCAAGGCAAGCCATCCTGCTCAGAAAGCAGTCTCACATATTCCTCATCTGCTTCTGGCTGAGAGTGCCAGTGAAACCTCTAGAAAACAGGAACAGGTTATGTGGCAAGTAATGATTAACTATGTGGAGGATCAGCCCTCTAAGCTCCACCCGCCAGCATTCCCTGTCTCCTTGCTGCTCTTCCTCCCCCACTGCTTTTCAGCTGGGACTGTTTGCAGGGGAAGCGGAGCCAGTGGAGGGGATGAAGGCACTCACAGGCACATGCCGCACTGAGCGCTGCCTCTGCCACAGGATGACGGGCACGGACAAGTGCACCCTCTCTTTCTTCAGAAACAGCTGGCAGCAGGCGAGCGAGCACTGCAACCATCCATCCGCCTGCCCCACGTCCAAACCCAGCTGGCACAGGACTATTTCATAAGGGGGAGGAGGGGGGAAAATCCTGAAAGGGTAGAGGGAGGAGGGTGTACTGAAGATGCCTTAAAGCGCAGAAGAAGGTTCGTATCTGGCTTCTGCGTCCTGCCTAACCTGTTTTGTGGCATGTTCCGGTTAACTCTCCTTTTGGTCGAGGTTGTTCGTTGTTTTTCTTTCGGCATCCAAAGCCAAGCTGCAGCCCCTTCTCTCCTCTGACTCCTTTCACGCTCCATCACACTCCAGTACAAACATGGGCACACAGAACGTAGATGCCAGAAAACAAAATGCTGAGTTCATCATAGACTGAAACTGGATGCAGAGGTTCTTTACTGGAAGGAACTGGATCTTCCTTGTCAACTCACCAGGACCATCAGCCCTCAGGTGCCAGACTTCTCACCTTCATCACTGCTTTTTGACATTAGCAACTCATCAAAAAAACTTTTAACTACACAAAGTGGTAAGGGGGTGGAAAAACAAAGGGCAAAAAAGTCCCAAACCTCAAAACACACACCTGGAAGACTGCGTGCCACACAAATCTAACCAAAGTGCAGTGCAGGAGCAGCAGCAGTGATCACAGCACCAGGACATACCATCACCACCACAGCAGATTGATGCCTTCACTGTGTACAGTATTCACAGGGTTAATGAGCAGCCCAAAGATGAGAAATAAACCTGCTGATCAACAAAAGCATCAAGTCCAAGCAGTGCTGGGTGGTTTCTGACAGGATCAGTAACAAGTGACAAGAATTTGGTGGTGGTTCAGTAGTTCATTTTAAGCAGCAGATACATTAATCATGGGAATGCAGTAACAAAAGAATCAGGAGCAAAAGCATGCTTCAGAAAGGAGGACCCCCTAAAAGCTCAGCAGCACACACATACTCCTCTGTCATGTGCTAAATAAACTTAGAGAAGCCAGCAAAGAAGAAAGATTATTCCATGACCTCCAGAGCACAGCAAATCCCTCAGAGCAATGAGTGCTAGGCATCAGAAACTTCCTGGTTTCCAGGCCGTTGTTTCACATGTTTTCTGGGGAGTTTGCATGCTGTGGGAAAGATTCCCAAGTACACTGAAAGCAAGCCTGAAACATCCCCTTCCACTCCCACAGCAAGTATGCAGTCCATAAAAGATTAAAATGTTGGAAACATATGCTTGAGCAAAGATTCCTCTTTTTTTAAAAAAAACACATCAACCATTTAGCAGTTGATGCATTTATCAAAATATTTTGCCATCCCTTTTTTAAGACAGCAAGGTGGGGGGCAGGGAGATGGAGCAAACAAGCAAGAGCATGTGAGACATGTGCAATCTGAAACCTGAACACCGTTTTACAGATGTATTTACTATCCTGCTTTTCTTTGGGGGCTTTTCAGGCCAGGGAGGCTTTTGTCTCTGTGCTATATGCCAGCCAGCTCATAACAAATGAACAATCACAGAGTAAGCAGATCTGGCTCCTTCTCTGAATCTACTGGGATGCTGAGGCATGAAGATGGGCTTGAAAAAACTGTTCGACTATGAGCCTGATCAACCCCTTTGGTCACGCGAGCGCCTGAAGTCTGGTACAATTATTAACTGTGCTGCAGTCACATGAAAGAGAACAAGCTTCCCCCTCCCACCCTCATCCCACGGGTAACATTATGTGGGCAGTAAATATATGAAGGAACATGGTGAGGCTGGGGGGTATATGTAGAAGCCTCCACAGAAAGGAGGTTTCATAGCTGTGCATTTTATTATTTCTTTTTGGTGGACGAATTATGGACATTACAGGCAAGCCTGACTGATGCCCAGACACGTTTGGGTACCCAAAGGAGAGTGAAGTGGGGAATCCTAATCTCTACTCAGTGCTGCCTTCATTCAAGAGGGAAAATCATAGGTGTTTCCAATTTTCCCCATTTCTTAAACACCATGATGATGGAGCATGGAAAATATTTTTACTAAAGTACAAATGAGTAATTTCTAAACTGGTGGGCTTGCTTTTGAGGTGTTCTTATTTGTTGGAGGGGATTCAACAGGTATGAGAGAAGAGAGATGGGAAAAAGAGAGTACTGTGCTTCTAAAGAGAAACTCTTGGCATTGGGACAAATGAGGCAGGCAGTGTTGACTAAAACCCTAAGCTGTGATTCAGCTGTTGGGACCAGAGTCTCATGGAACCTCCCTTCCTTACAGCTTGCACTCACATAACTAAGAATGGAGATGGCACTTTCCAAAAGCTGCTTTCCAGGACCGAGAGGGAAATGACAGAGAAAGAGCATTCAATCAGCACAGTACCCAACTACAACTAACCCCCAACTCATGCACGTCTCAGACTGCCAGAGGGCTGCTGTGGCACTATTTTAGCTGTGAACCAAACATCACAGGTGTGTGCACGCTGTAGAAAACTGAGCTCAGAAACCCCAGTTGGGATGGAAGCTGTGCCTGGCATATGCGCAGCCCCTCCGGCCTCCCCGGACATGTCCTGGCCCTGCACAGCAGCCCCTCCTGCACAGCATTTCAGCTGAAAACAGTAAATTCTGCTGACCTCAGAAGGGGGGTAAGCAGGGCAGGTGGTGAGAAAGAGCGCCAGGTTTGGCATAAGATGACATTTCCTAGACATAATTAAAAATATAAAGCGCAGCGCATCTTTAAGTGGTTCCATCTATACAGTCACTAGCCCTGTGACACTGAACAAGAAAAGGTAGTGGTGGGGGAGATAAACAGAGGGTTGATGACAAACAATAAAACATAAATGAGCACATCCTCTTTCAAAGTGCCATGTGTAATTTCTGTTTAGTTATAATTGAGTATGTCCTCAACAAAACAACTACATTTGTAATATTATACCATGCATCCATTTTATAAAATATTTTAAAATATGCTTTTGCCTTGGCCTGCCTACACAAAATAATGAAGAAATATCACTCATCAAGAGCTCCGTAAGAAAAATAAGCCTTAAAATAGCATGATACACTTGCTGAGTAACACGTATTTCTGCAAAACTCCTGTTCTTTATATATTTTGCATCTGAAAACTGCAAGTCTCACGCACACACAAAAGACAGACAGACTGCTGCTGTGGACAAAATGGTGCCATTTAATACAAAAATCTGGTTTATGCATAGCCTGGCTGTAGTGCATGCTGGGCCCAAGCAGAGTGGGATGCAGCCAGTTATATCGAACAGTTGTGCCCTCAGCAACAAATGGTGCATTCATAAAACTGGAAAAGCCTCTGTCTAGGGGATCGCAGCTCTGCAAAGGAAACAATCGCTTGCTGACATTTCTGAGGGAGGATATGGCCAAAAGAGGTTGAGGGGGAGAAGTATGATCTACAGGAAAGTTATGTTCAGATGAAATACCAAAATGTAAGGGAAGAAAACCCAAATCTACCACTGAGCTCCCTTTGCAGTCTCCCTCCATTAGCTAGTCTCTAACAAAAGAGCAAGGCCACCTGAAAAGACATGTGGTTAGAAAACACTTGGCCAGTCAAGAGTATAGAAGAAAAAGAAGAAAAGAAAAAGCTTTCTTGTAGAATGCTGGCCCATGAAGAAGCGACAGCCATCATGCAGGCTGCACTACACAAAGCTGCATGTGACAGGCAGTTTCTCACAAGTTTCTTACCCTTGCCTTTATTAGCTATGCCACCTCCACACTGGTAACTAAAAGCCAACATCTGGTGCTAGCTAAATGTCACCACAGACAATCCCTTTAATAAAAATTTAAAGAGTCTGAATCCCAACAAGGAAATCATTAGTGCTTTGAATGTAAGACCCTATGCGAGTGCTTCAAGACTGGAAAAAATCCTGGCTTTTAAGCTGCCCAGAGCAGTGACTTTGGCGTGCACTAAGCCCCTTCTCCAGGCCCCTTGCCACCTCACTCTGGGGATGTTCAATTCACAGCTTCTGACCCATGTGTAGCCCATCTGGACAGTTCAGCTGGACAGCACCCTGTGCTGGGAAGTCCGAACAGATCTACGGATGTCCAGGTCTTGCTGCAGAATGAGAACATGCTGTCCAGTCTGCCCTTGGCTGAGGGAGCTCTGGCTCCTGAAGCTGAAATGCCAGACACTGCAATCAGCCCCAAACACACCTGACATCTCTGAAAGCAACTCTGACCTGTCCCTAAGATGCACGAGACACCCATGCAAGTCTATGCAAAAGTGCTCCCTTTGGAGATAAGCAGCTAAGCAGCATGGCTTATTAATGAATACCTGTCACCTGCTCCCTTCTACTGAGCTAAGCAATAAAGCAAAAAAACCCCCACATCATACACCATAACTGAAGTTCAGTGGGAGAGTCAATGGCAGTTCCTGTAAAACACCAAAAGAATTACGTCCCACCCGCACATTGACAGGAAATAAGAAACAACTCTCCCCAACCACTCCTGGTTGCCCTGAGGCTGTGCACCTTATTTCCTCATGGCACCCATGTAGCATAGAGGTCTCATATCTCGCCCAGTAGAAGTTTTCTGCTAAAAATTTATCTCAACAGTTTGGGAGAACTGACACTTCCACAGCCAAGGCAAACCCAGCTGAAGGAGAGATGACAAAAATTTTGTGTCTGACAGAATGAGTCCCTCCATTGTATTATCAAGAGAGTGTGTGTTTTAAGACATTATTAATAGAGTCCTCTGGCACTGAAGCCTTTGCAAGGGTATCTAAAATGGGGATGCACGTAACTCTTCCTATCCCCAGTGCACCTAATGGTCTTCTGAGAGCCTATTATGAAACCATTTCAGAGGTGAACAGGACTGTGGTCCCACAGACTGACAGTAAAAGTATTTTTCCACTGAGGTTTAAAAAAACCCAAGCAAGAAAGCAAGCAACCAACCAAAAAAACGCAAAACAGGATGAGTGGTTCTTCAAGAGAGAGACAGCCATTCCTGCACCTCTGTGCCAAAACAGCCAAATCCTGCAGGTCCACTGGAGTTGAGGAATAAACACTGGGAGCATGCACAGCAAGCTACAGTGCTGTCAACTGAGCCATAGCTATTAAGGTACTGGAGAATGAACAGTAATGCTTCTGCTTACCAGCTGTGCACTGCAAATGACTGCTTTTGCAAGAAAGTTTGCACTGTAGTTGCATAAATAATTTCAATAAAACTGTAGAAAAAGCCACTTCATTAATGCCAGTTATCAGCTGGAGACCTACAGCAAATACAAAACTGCAAAAGTTTTTACAGACGCATCAAAGCAATCTAAAAACTGTCTGACTTTACTCGTTGGTCAGTTTCCAGGCAACACAAAAGTCTACACATACATGTAATGTTTTGTACATGCTCCCATGAAAGCTGCCCTCGGCATTCTAGAATTAAAGTGGCACACATGATTTGGTTTTCCTCCATAGGCTTTACAAAAGCTTCTAATACAACACATGATCAACTTACTAGGAAATTTTTTGTTAGTTTTAAATTTGGAGAAGGCAACAAACTGGGAAACTGTGGGAGAACATCAACAGAGCTGAAAAGAAAATTACATCCCAGCCTCCTGAAAAACTTTAATATAAAGCTCTTTAGGAAGTCTCTGAATAAGGGATGAACAAAGATGTAATCCATTTGAGAAATGTCCTTCCTTTGAACACTGAATCACAGAATACAAGTCTCCGCATCACCTTGCAAAAGAAAAAGGAAAAATAAATCCTGCCTGAAATGTGTCACTTTTTTGCTACTGTTTACACTGTTTGTTTGTAGTGGTTTTGTAAAATCCCACAAATATTTCAGACCGAAACCACAGTCCGTATTTTATATTTAGATGAACTATGGCATCTTTCAAGAAGCTGTAATGGCAAGCCTGCATGTAAAGCTGTCCCAGTGCCTGCCTTGGGACCATGCAGCCATTGCAGAAGGAAGGACATGGGCCACCACTGCAGCCCTGCTGGTGACCCTCCTCCATGTGCTGGCCCAGCCACCCCACAGCTCAGCTCCAGCAGGATGCGAGAGTGAGTCCTTGCACCTCCCGTGACAAGGGATGGTTTTGAGTAGGATGGCTAATGTCTGTAGGTAAAATTTAAAACCAACAAAAAAGTCTCTTCCTTTCTTTCTTTTACTTCCCATCTGATCCAGGTGGGACAAACAGGATGGAATTTGCCTCTCGTGCTGATGCTTCCAGTATCAGCCCTGATTTGAATCAATAAAACACAGTAGGGAAAGGAGCCTGAAGGTTTCTAACCGGGTGTGTTGAACATCATGACCTCCTCACACCCCCGCCCCACAAATGCTTAACTGCTGAAAGAAATTCCTCTCGTTTCCTGCACTGAATCATCTGTGTCACCACAAAGATGAGATTTTTAACTGTGCGCACACGTTTCTGATTTGAGGGGCATGCAGTGTAGGGTGTTTCTCAAACTACTGTCAGACTAGCCACACACGGTTTGGATTTCTTCTGTGTTTGATGTATCATTTAACTAAATCTGTGTTTTTCCAATGAGGTACAACCTCTCAGTGATGCTGTTTTCTAGGAAATACGCAGGTGAATGCTGCTGCTTCTGTTGCAAAGTATTATTTGAATGGAGCTAGGAGGGACAGGATATGCTGATTTGCACAATTAAAAATAACTTACAATTTGAACTGTGGCATCAGATGCTTCAACAAATTTCATTAGGGCAGATTACATGCTCTTTTCAAAATGCCTTTTTTCCAGACCGCAATGTAAAATCATTTCATTAATTTAGCCACAATTACCTCATTTTCACTGCTAAGCTGATCAACTATTTTTTAATCACTACAGCAATTCATTCTGCTGGAAAGTTAGTAGCACTGTAGCCCTCAAATGCAATAAAGAAACATCCAAGAGAAAGAAAGGTGAGGCAAAATGCTAAACCACAGTTCCTTAACCACCCTTCCTAACCAGGATGGCTTTGTATTGTTGCAGGCACAGAAGGGAGGGAACTGTGATCTCTGTTTGGCTGTGCGCTGCAGAAGTCAGTGGGATCTTTGTGGATGCTGGGTGGGAACAGGCCCCTAAAAATATGCAACAAGCAATAGCAAAGCTTATACTCTGCTCTGGATTGATCTCAGTCACGAGGAGGTAAGCTGTCAGTCAGCAAGAGTGCAAGGAGGGCTGATTGTTCTGGTCATCTCACTGGAGCAGAAGAAAAATTCAAGATGCACATCCTCCTTGCAGCACCCCCACATACTCTCACCCAGATGAAAGCTTAAGGACAAGAATCATGTTTTCTCACAGGCCTATTTTTTCTACGAAGTGTTGTCAACCTTCTCCACCCCTTATTTTAATAAAAGAAAATCTACCATCCTTTTGACCTTGGACTTGTTCATTTTCTCTGTTTCTCTCAGTACATGCTCTTTGCTAACCATTCAGCATGCTGCGAGCCCTGATAAAAGTGGTTAATGTTTACTGAAACCTGCGTATGAACTGTACTAAACCTGATGCAGGGGGAGGCAAAGTTCTGCTAGCAGCATCCATGACCAATTAAAAAGAAGCCTTAGCTTGTTTTTCTCTTTAAACTCATCCCCCTCCCACTAAACAGCTGCATGAGTAGATGGGCATGCAGCTCAGGGAGAAGACTGAAAAAATTCTTCAAATCCATCCACCTAGACACTTCAAAATAAGTCCTTGTTCTGAGTACCACAGGCCTTTCAAGGATATACAAAAGGAATGAAATAACTACTGGGGTTCTCTTTCTGGGGGATGGATACTTTACCCCCAAATAATTGTTTTTCAAAACAGTCTGAAAACCTCCAAGTCTAGCAGAACTGTTGAGTGTTTTCTTTTAGCTTTTGCTCTAGAAGTCCACACACCCTTGGCTTGAACAGTCTTCAAAACATCCTATCAATTAAGTGAAAAAGCAGGATATTACTACTGTAAACTCAAACTACAACTACCAGTTGATCAGTATTATTCAGAGACTTTAAATTTATCATCATTTCTTCCCAGCAGAGACAGACTTAGAAACAATCAGCAGTTTCAACAGCTGTATCCGTGCACTATTTAGGAGCAATATTTTGTAGCATAGACTAAATGTGTGCATCGCCCCTTCTTAGCTTACTGGCATTTTCTCCATCTGTATCATAACATCCAGCCCAGAGAGCTCTTACAGACAGCTCCTGCCTCCCTCCCATTGTCTGGTGACAGTGGGATGCTCTCAGGTGTTTAATGACAATTTTTATTTTTTTTTTTTGTACTAGAGGGCAGCAACAGTGCTGCTGTCACCTTGGAAACAACCATCACCCACTGTTTGCAGAACAAACAATGGTACCTTTTCAGCCAGCGCAAGGCAGGCAGGGCAAGAGGCAGCCAAGCAATTCTGGGACTTACAGGAGTGTTAACATATTGCATTCATTCACTGCGTCAAAAAATAGTTCAGCACGAGGAGCAAGGCGCTCTCAAAGTGAGAACCTTTGGCTGCAAACCACAGACAAGTGCACAGGGCTCAGAAGGTCAAACAAGTCTCCCCAGTCAGCAACGAGGTCTTTTTCTCTGATTTTTTTACTTGCCCTCCTGTTCCCCTCTCTCATACACACAGAAGGAAGAAAAACACACCTATTTAAACTGATCTTATCCACGAAAAGTCAAGTGTTCAGCTTCCAAGTAGCACTCTCTGAAGTTTTCTCAGTGTGCCAAAATATTTTAAAGAACTGTTTACCCTCACTTGTAGTGCTTTGTACCCAATGCATCAAGAGCCGTTTCCAGAAGCGTTCCTTGTGAAGCTAGCGAGGATTGTGGTTATTCAGCGTTTCAGACCGTATGCCTAAGCACTCCAACTGTTATATACTCCTCTCTTCTCAAAATAATTCCATTTTCAGAAGACAGTCTGCCTGCTTTAAAATACAGATGATGTACATCTGGCTCTACACTAACCTCTCAGTGTCTTCCTGTCTCCTGGAGACTTTTTTCTCTGCTCAAAAAAAAAATCCTCAGCACCAAAGAAGCGTTTTTTACCTACAGTAACCACAGTGGAAAGCTAAATATTTAAGGATTCAAGTTTTATCAGTTTAAACACATTCTCACAAAGGAGTTTGCTCTTGTGGCCTGTCACAAGCCGGGTGTTTAAAGCAGAATGGAGACTGAAGTGTCACTCAGATACTTTAGTGCTTTACAACCTTCCCACACCAGCTCACAGACACCTACATTGCTGAGAGCAAACTGACAGCAGTCCAGCTGCCCAGCTCGTCCGTATGGCCACTTGGCAAAGGATTGCAAGGCCCTACAAAACCACGCTGCTGCTTGACTCGTGCATAAAAGGGCATCCAGGTGTGCTGTGAAGGAGTGCCAGGCACAACACACCCTGCTGAGAACTGCACTGAGGTGATGAGAGCTGTACAAAGGTACAACAAAGCAGCTCTTGGGCGAGATCTGTAGATTTCCACATCACAATATAAACACTTTTCTATAGCCTTCCACTCATCTTTCACAGCACGCTCCGCTCTGGCAAAATAAAAAGGGAAAAAAAAAAAGGCAGATCACCTTTAGACCGTCAAAAACAGTGTCTGGTGCTGTCCTGCAAACTGAAGCCTCCAGCAAGCTTGTCCATCTGGGCTGGACAGGTTCACTCTCAACTACAACCATGGTAGCTCCATTGAGTCAGACTAACATTACTAAAAACCTACCTAAATGTTCATTAAGATGCAGGTTAGCACATTAACTGGTCTTGCACAGCCACAAACACAGCTTTGGACATGGTAGGCTGTACCTTAAGGAGCATCAAGAGAGCTTTTTTTTTTTTTTTTTAATTGTGTTCGGCTAACTCAGTTGACCTCAAACAATTGAGACACACACCCTTTTTGCCTGTCAGGACAGGGTCCTTCTCTGTCTTGCACTGCTGGGACAGGAGAAGTGAAATATGTATGGAGGTGATTCACATACAACCCATCCTTCACTTACTCCTAATAGGGGGTGGAGGGGAGGGAAGCATATGGGTGAAAAGCCGCAGCTGTTCCAAGGCTGTTCCAACTTTACAGCACACGATTTATGGAAAACAAAACAAGAGGAGCAGAAAAATAGGATTTGAACATTACTGACCTAAAAGAATCATTGTAAATACCTCCTGCTCTGTGCAAGGGCTACCCTGGGCTCCATCTGCCTTCAAGGCCGAGAAAGGAAACATTAAACTTGAACATCAGCCAGGATTCACTGTCTGCTTCCTAACACGCTTAGATAGGGCAGTCTCTACCTGTGGCAGAGCACAGGGAGGGCACTGCCCAAGCCTTGTTCCTGCTTTGTGCTTGGCACTGTCCCTGCAAGTGCCAGCCAGAGCCTGGCCAAGGGGCAAACACAGCTCTGCCCCACAGGGCTGCCCTCTGCCCCAGCATCCACAACCTGCTCTGAGCTGGGATGGGAGCACGTTCCCCGCACCTCAGCAGCCGGCTCTGGCAATTTTGGCAGAGGCACGTACTCCAGAGGGCTCTGGCACAGCTGGCAAGGGAGGTGCGGGTACCAGCGGGACAGGAACACGCTCCTGCACAGGACAGGCTTCCAGTGGGCTGGGGCTGCTACTCAAGGCACCGCACCACTGCCCAGACAAACAGGGATGCAGGCACATCCCCTTCGCTCGGGCATCACCGCCAAAACTCCCCGTGGCCGTACCCAGGGGAGCCAGGCCTCCCTGCCACGAGGGCGAGGGAGCAGCAGCGGCTGGAGCAGGGCCGGCCCTTCCCTCCCTTCCCCCGCGCAGCCGCCCCCACCCTCCAGGAGCTCTATCGCAAATCCCCAGGCCGCGCCGACTGCCAGCTGACAGAACTGTTTAGTCAGCAACCAGGGAGAGAGGAGCGGCCGCCCCCCTCCATCCTTCCCGGCTCCTTCCCGTGGTACCTTCCCCGCCGCCAGCAGCGCCGGGGAAAGAAACACTCTCGTGCTCCCCAAGCCCTCCCCAAAACGGTGAATACGCGAAGTATTCACATTTCCGAAAAGTTTGTCGAGCTTTGCACGTAAGCTGAAGGATCCGGGTTGTTGTTTGGCTTCTTTTTTTTTTCCCACCCCCTCCCCTCGGTGCTTTGTATAGCCCTCTTTCACCACCCTGCCCCATCCCCCAGGCGAGAGGAGATCCAGAAGCGCTGTGCTGCTACTGCTGGAGGAACTTCCTCCATTTGCTGTGAGAACATCACTCCGGCGGCCCCGCGCCCCGCGCCGCCCCGCAGAGGAAGTGCAACATAATAGCCAGGCCCCAGGTGCCAAGGTTAGCCTGTCCTTTTCCTCTCCCCGGGATGATTTCCACTCCTTTCAATACCAGCCTCCCCAAGAGCAAGGCCTTTAAAGCTGCGTGTTAAAGTTGTGAACAACAGCAGCAACAACAACAAAAAACAAAGCTGAAACCTGGTCAAGCACCACCACCCGGCCTTTGCACACCAGAACTTACATGATTCAGAAAGGTTGAGCACTGTCTACGAAGAGAAAAGTCTGGTTTCATCCGTGCACTAAAAAGCTGAACAACTTTACCCGTACTTTTCTCAGTCAGAGCAGCAGCCCAGCCGGTGCCAGCGAGGCAGCAGTGCCACCAGCGCATGGAACTGCCTGTGCTGGCCTTCTCTGCTTGCCCAGGGCAGATGTAACAACCACAGCAATACAAATGTCTCGGCTAAAAGGAAAACCGCATCTCAGGCCAGGCTGGAATAATGAAAACCCTGGGCAAAAGGCATGGATTTAGTCTACAAGGAAGATGGAGATCAGCACCCAAACCGTGTTTCTCAGAGCATTGAGTACACAGTTTCCATTCTCTATTCTGACAACATCTGCAAAACTGAAGGCACAAAGTAATTTTAAAAAAAATAGGTTTTAATGGAAAGTCTCACAGTGTCTTATTATACTTTTCCCTTTTCAGTTTGCTTGCCTGGTATAAAAGCATGTATCTACTTCCTCCAAAATGCAAAAACTCAGTGTTGAGGGAAGCTCCTACACTGGCTCATCTCACAAAATCCTCTGCTTTTCCAGGTGGAACAAGGAGAGATTAAAAGGTGTAACTATGCCCTAGGTGTTATGATGTAATCCATAATTTATGCAGAAACAAAATGTCCCATACTGACATCCCTGTAACAAAGCATTTATTTGGCTTATACAAAAGTGTTTCATGGCAGAAAAAGCAAAGTCTCTCCTTTACTCCTCTCCTACCTATAACAAAATACATGCATGCATTCTTTTTTGCCTTTCCTCCCAGCTGGGTATCCATGCAACTGGCTCCAATTAATTTGATTACTAAACTGCAGAACTGAGGAAAGTGAAGAGTTAGCAACCTGTCTCAGTTTATATGAGACACTCCTGTTACTGTGAACATGAGTTACCGAAAGGAAAAAAACCAACCCTACAGTCTCCAAATAACTAAGCAATGGTGAGGGCTGAAATTCACTAGAACAGAATGACTGAAGTTCAGAACTCCTTAATTCTCTCTTCCACGTTTTAGTGCTAAAACCTCACATTCTACACAGGCTGCCTGCTGCCAAGAGATAGACAGCTGCAACACATAGACACAAAAAGGAGGTGTCTTTTGGCTGGAGTTTTAGATTTCTACATGCTGCCCTGTTTTATATGCTACTCCCCCAAACAGTTACAAAAAAAAACCAAACCAAAACAAAACAAACCTGCAGAAATCTAAAAACAAGTGGGACTATTGTAACTGAAGATAGCTACTGATAGAGCCTGTATTAAATGTGCAGATGCCATAAGGCCCTTTCACAGTCCATGTTCCTCTGCAACAAGACAATTTTCTTGGAAATGTGATGTTGCAGTCTTTGTACTTACTTGGCTTTTAGCATATGTTTAGTTTCACATCTTATAATAGAAGCCTGGGCATTCCAATAAAACCTACATCAGTCTTCACTCTTATTTTCCTTAAGCTGGTATTTCTGGGCTGTGATTGATACTCTGTCCCTGGCAACTCAAACTGACTTCTTTCACAAAAGAGACACCAACACTGCCAAAGCTGCACCAGATTTGTACCAGTCCAGTCAGAACAAAACCAGGACCACAATCTTACATGATGAAACATGATTTCCTTACACAATATCAAGCATGATTAAGAAAGATACTCTCTCAAGATGGAAATTAATTTGAAAACAGAAAGAACAGCTAAAAGAGACCTGATTTACAGAATTTTTTACACAGCTAAAGCAGTAACAAGATTTCCATCAAGAGAAAAAACAAAGAATGTGTGATAAGGTGGGAAGATGAGGCTATATCTGCAGCCAAAACTCTCAAACCTCATGATAAAAACAGCACATAGTTTTGTGCTGCTTGCACTGAGGGTCAACATCTCTCCAGAAGCTCTTCCCTTCCTTCAGCTGCCCATTTCCATGCCAGGGAAAGCCTATGATTGCCTCCCCTTTATTGATCCAAACAAAAGTTGGTGAGGTATGATTGTTCAAAGTCACAAAAAATTAAAGAAGACTGGCTACTCAAAATGTTTTGGAGATAAAGCTTACAGTGAAACCCCACAAACACTTGTATCAGCATCTCAGAAGATTACAACAGCAGGAGTGAACTGCTAGAGGTGAGGCGTAAACAAATTACAAAAAAAAAACCCCAACAACCAAACCTCTTCAAGCTGGTTTTACCACTTCTCCATCCTATGATGTCAAATGCCCATTTAAGTCGCCAAGGAATCCATTCTGAAGTCACTAATTCAATGTTATTATGAATTTTTTTTTAGTTACCAAGGCAAAGACACACCAGAAAAGGGAAAGCTGGGAGGAAATACCTAAATATCAAAAGACTCTTAAAAAATGCATCTTCAAAGAGATAAAAAACATCAAGAACAGATCTCCATTGAGATGTTTCCCTTTGCATTGTTTGCAGTCACATACCTGGAAGAATACTTGCCTTGAAGTGGTAGAGGGAAGATGCTTGAATACAAGTGGTGTCAAACACAACCTTTAAAAGCAAACACCACAATGTACCTGAAAGACGGAGGCAAGTGGGAAAAGGAAAAGGGGAGGGGGAAAGTGGCTCTATTAACATAAGCCTGCCACTCTTAACAGTTACTGGAATCACAGCAGAGACACCCATGAACTGATAGTAGCCATGGAGGGGATGCTCATTCTCACCTTCAAGTAGGCTGAGGGCAGCTAAGAACCTACATGTTAAAAATGAAGCATCTTTAAAAAAATGCAAAATGACTGTGCTGGTTTTTCAACACCACAACTCTGAGACAGCAAAGATACTAAGTCTAACATACACAGCAGATGCAGTTCCTATAGACAAGGACAGATAGAGCAAACATTGCTCATCACCCCCCACCCATGAGCAAACTTGAATTAGGCTCTGTCTGCAGGAATTCATTAGCCTAGCAGCACGGATTCCAGGATCAAGGATCCATCCTACCAGGCAATGCATCTTGTTGCATCCATGTTTGACTCAAGGACCTTGCAAAGATAAACTGGCAAAAAGGCATTCCACTTGATTCTTCCACTTTTCATCCTGGCTCTTGCTTGACTAGGAAGACATGATGGTTCTGATGGTTTGAGCAATGGTCTTTTTAATAATGGTTGCCTGGGCTTTTAAAATCTGTTCTACCTGTACTGCAATCAGAAGTCCTGTCATCCTCTGTTCTTCTCCCACCTCCTTCTTCCAGCACAACTACATCACCGGCACAGTAAGTCTGCTAAGAGAACTGACTGAGCCAAAACTGAACTTTGAAAAGACAGAGGGACAAATACAAAAAGTTCTTATCAGCTTTCTGGCCAAGCACTTTAGGGCATACCTTTAAGGTATTTAAAATATTTATTATTTTGAATACATACCCCAAGAAAACAAGCAGTCAAGAAAACACTTCTAATTAGAGGAACATAAACATGCCCTCCTGCTTACACATATACAATGACTTTATTTTATGTTTATTTTTAGGTTTTCCTGATCTAACACCCAAGAGCAGAGAGACACCTGCAAAGCATAAACCATGCTAGGGCTTCATTCCTTGCTCCTCATATGACCTTTATGATATGAAATTTAAATTTAAGCCACTAAATGCATAGAGCAGCAGCAGAACAATACAAGAGGAGCTTTGAATCCAACAATCAGACCTACAACCACAGCTTGATAGTTTAAAAGAATAGCCCCTGCCCCCTTTCTCCAAACACATATGCTTGCTACTTTCAAATACTATATAATTCACAAAGCCTACAGAGCTCAGTATTAAGTGCTGAACAGCTTATTTTGAATGGTTTTACACACAGAAACCTTCAAAGATTTTCATCATAAATCAGAACTACCTGATGAACAGGGCTTGTTTCTCCTAAGACCACTACATTTCATCAGTCCTGAGAGGCTTAGTACATAGAGTAAGTAACACAGTGGGAACCAGTGAGTTCCCACTATGGAAGGCTTTCCCTCCCAGAAGGTTTCAAATCACTAGTGTCACCCTTGCAACCAAGTTCCCAATTCAGGCACCTTGGAATAAAGTTTTCAACAGCTGAACACAAATCAAGCAGTACACATCATTTGGTGGGCAGGTTAAGGTAGAGCTTTAAAAGGCAAGGTTCCTTTTTAGGCCATGTCAGCAGTGAAGAATGTGCAGCACACAGAGGAAGAAAGGGGTTAGCATGACCTGATCCAAACCTCTCCTTCCTCACTCTCCACAAGCAGCTGCATTCCGGCAGCCTTGTAAGCACTGATTTGTAAAGCAATCTAACTAAGTAAATAGCACTATGCCTAGCAATTAAGCAAAATCGTTTCCTTTGCAAAAAATAAAATCTCAAAGTCCACCAACATGGACCAGTTAGTCCTACAGGTGGACAGGTGGGTTCACAACTTGCAAATACAAAAAAGGGGATGGAGAAACAGTAGAATTGCAGAATATTACTTCAGAATTGCTAATTTTACTTCAGTCAACTCAAAACAATTCCTCTGATACCGGCCAAGAATAAACTGATGGATGAGTCCTAGTCATCATCCCAAATCAGCAGGCAAGCATAGGAAGTGGGCAAACTTTAATGTGGGTAATATCTCTCCATTTAAGTGGAACCTAAAGAAACATGCAGAGGGAGCAAGGACAAATGTCCCTAGTCTCTGGTAAGTTGTATTCACCAAGGTTTTAAATATACAGGGCATGCTTCAGGCTGCCATTTGTAGGGAGGAAGCAGGGGGGCATATTAAGTGGGGGGATACAGGGACATTGCTCATGGAAACCAGCAGTATATCTGGAAAGGAAAACAGGAAGAAAAGCACCATTTAAACAGGCAGTCCTCAAGCAATCAGGATGGAAGTAACTGAGCCAGACCTACAAACAACCTCACCAATCATCATCTTCTGACTGTGACTTGCCAACATGGAGAAAGTTTCACAAAAAAGCTGCTGCAGAATCATGGCAGCACCTGGAAATCTTTAAAGTCTGTCCAAGTATATGTCTTACAGCAATAAATATCTAGGCAAATAAAGTATTTTTGGCATGTGCCTGTGATAGATGTTAACAAGGCAAAGCAAAGCTTTTAAAAGCATTGATGAACACTGTAATCAGAAGTATGGAACAATTTCTGCATAATAATGGATACTCAGATTAGGACTCCAACCTGGGAGGAAAGCCACAGAGGTGATACAGCAGAGGTCCAGAAAATCCTGAAAGGTGTGGAGAAAGTTGGTAGCAAATGAATACCTGCTACTTCCCTTAGTACAAGTCTTAAATGGTATTAAGTGAAAGCATAAAATGAGAGGTTCAGAAAATCAATTTTTCAGCTCCTCTCCAACAGAGCATGCAGTTAAACTGCAAAACTCACCATCACAACATACCAAGAGTCAGTACAGGGTCAAAAAGCCACTGGACAAGCTCACAAAAAAAGGATTCTTGAAACTAAATACTCTAACTACACAAATACCCCTTGGCTCAAGGGATTCCAGAAGCATGTTGCTGGTAGGCTACATTAGGAAAGCATCACTAATAGGTGCCCTCTTGCCATACTCTCTTTTGATAAATCCATATTGACCAGCATCTTGGGCATGGCAAGCTTTGGGTCTGACTTGGTATTAAGACACAATCAGGATTCCCACTGATTTTCAGTTTTGTAGGCACAAAACCAAAAAACACAGCATGACCTACTCTACAGAATTTAGCACAGAACTGAAGCACCTCCTGCAACAGATCCAGAGGCATTTCTGTCAGCTTGAGGAAGCATCCTCTGCTCTGAATCCAAGCTTCACTGGAGAAGCAGGTACCAGGAACTGCTCATTCCAGGACAGGGCAGTCCTGAGGAAATGTCACCAGAGCCAAAGCTTCAACGTGATTCAGGTCAGGGTGATTTCAGAGGTTACTGTACCAGGGCTGTCATCCCTGTCTGACGGCCAGTGGTTACTGTGCTTGCAGCAGAGACACGTACAACTCCAGAGATGCCCATAATTGAAGTTTTAACTACCTACCACTCAATTCAATTCAAACACAGCAAACTCTGAAGTGCTCTGCTTGGGAGGAGACACATCCACCCTTCTGCCTCCTCTGCAACATAAACCCAAGTCCTTCATCCAGGGTCAGACCAACAGGACAAGAAACCTTTGGAAAAAAATTAAATTTTTTCTGCATCAAACATCTGCCTGAGGTTCTCACCCAGGCAGTGAACCGGGCATGCTTAGTTCCAGGTCTCTGGAGAGGGACAGTCGTTAGCAGCTCATTTGTGGACCACCTCCACCAGAAGAGCCCAGGACAGAGCCAGGCCTCTTGTTGGTACTGCCACAGGCCATATTAACTTGTCGCCTTCAATATGCATCCAGCAGAGTTCAGGTCATGGATTTGTTGGAAGTTCATCACTTATTCAGGCTTTTGTGTGAGAGGTCATTGCTGTCAAACTGTCTGCTTTCACAAGCACAAAAGCTCATGTTAAAATGTAAATACTTACAGGTGTTCCACTAGGCACTCAAGATGAAAGTCAGAGCAAATATATTAGTCCTAGCCGTATTTTACAATGCTGGTAGTACTTGAATGTCATCTGTTTGTGAACTGAGGTTTTTATGTGGGTTCATCTGCCTAGACAGGAAGCATGAACTAATGGTGGAGACACAGGACTGGATTCACAGCATTTGGGCTCTTTTTCTGCACCTCTTACTGTCTCCTTCTGTGACCTTCAGTAAAGAAATTCTTCATGCCACTGTCCCAGTTGAAAAGAATGTGACTAGATGCTTACTTGGGCACGTATGAGGCCATGACCTTATGTAATTTTTCCTAATTACTACAATAATTCTGGAATGATACGGAAAAGTTAATCCAGCTGATAAAGTTAACCTGAGTTAACAAAAAGCAAGAGCCTTATAAAAGAGCACAACACCCTCCTCCCCCAATGCCTGTGTTTCACTATTTGTTTTTCAAGACAGAATCTCTGCAACTTATTATTACATTGCCCTTGATGGAGACAGCATTTTGCAAATTCAGCTTTGCAAGAAGCCCGGGTAGGCTGGCTCACCCCTGTCGCCTAGATTTACGTGCTGCTTACCACTTTGCAAGCTATTCAAAGCACAACTTCTGTGTTGGGGTAACACCACAAGACTAGCAGCAGGACTATGCTGGCACGGGCCTACTGGGAGAATCAACTCCCCAGCTGTGGGAAGAGGCAAAGCCGGCAGAGACTGCAATCACCACGTCACCCTGGAATCCAGTTTCATGTCCAGTCCAACTTCGTTCTGTGACTGAGCTGCACAGTTCTGGAAAAGCTGGTATCCTCTTCCCTCAGCACTTCCAGCTACACGTCAGATTCTCTTGTGACTTCTGGAAACTGCTATGTTAGCTACTAAACTGGAAAAAGCCATCTTTGGTCTGAGAGGAACTCCCATTCATCCAGTTCAGTACCTATGACAGGGGTAATTTTGCACTGTGCATCCCACATCATGGAAGTCATGAGAGAGCCCCCTCCCACCCTTAACAACGCAGAGGCATCTCCATCAGGGAATTTGGTTATTAGCACACCAGAAAAGCACACAGCTTTGGCAAACCTCATGGGTGACACCTCTCTGACTCCATTCATGGAGTGCTGCCTCTCTGGAACAAGCAAGGGGAGTGAAAGGAAGCTGTGAACAACTGTGCTCTTCTGATGTGCATTCCCTTCCTCTGCTCAAGCACGCGCAGGAGGCCAAGCAAGCGCACATGACATGCTCCCTGCAGGATGCCACATCCTGCCGTATTTCATACAGCATCCCAAGGCAAGCCAGATACTTTTCAAACACAGTATGATCTTTGACAGTATGATCTGTCACAGTGTGAGAGATTCCCAGAGACAACATAGGGGACAAAGGAGGGAACAGCACTGACAGATTTATCCAACAGTGACAAACTGTTCCTAGCCACACTTCTCTTAAAAGGAAAAAACCCAAGCAAACAGACTGCAGCCACATGCAAGTCTTACAATGCATATTCCTTCTGTTCTTTGCTTTTGATAACTTGTTTTAGTTTTGTGAACTCACCCAAACCCTTCCCATTCCTATAGAAAGTAGAGATCTGTTTAGAAGGGGGGGGGGTGAAAAAAAGAACTGTGGAAGTGGTTTTATGCACTGCTTAACCCTCTCAAGCTGCTCCCAGCCTTGCTCCCTGTCACCCCCCACACACGGTGCTGCATTTTAAGGAGCACTGGTTATTGCTGACATCAGTGAGGCTCCGGGGGCCATCTAGGCAGCTGTTCCTGCTCCTGTGTGTGGCCACGAGCCAAATCACTCTGCCTTTTTGGTGATGTTCCCTCCTGCCGGCTACCCCCACTCCTGCCCACACGTCTGCAGGGTGGGGCAAGGTGGCCACTGGCAGCCTCTCTGAAGAAACTCAAGTGGAAAAAAAGACTGGCAGCTTTCATTTCCAGCCTATAGTCAGAAATGCTCAGTGATTTTTGACAGCGTGCTGTGGATTCAAAGAATTGCAGCTTCCCTTCCTGGAGAGCCAAAGACCAAGTTGCCCTTAGGACTTTGTCATCTAGAGGAGAAAAACACGTGCTCTGCCTTTCCTCTCCCCACGTGCAGGGGCAGCCCAACATCATGAAAACCACTCTGTACAGCTGTTCCCCTTTTAAAGCCGACCCATCCATGGAGGCAGAAATTCTCCGGCCAAATGATGATAGCAGAGGAGCAGAAAGCTCATCCAGGTCGACCCAAGTACACAAGACGGGTGCAAGAGATCTTCCAGGTGCAGAAAAGGAGCACTTTTTCTTCCCTCTGCTGCTCCCCACGAGGGCAAGAGAGGTGTGCCAGGGCACCTCTCAGCCCAGCCTGTCCCATGCAGGGAGTATTGGGTAGCAGGCTCTCTGCAGCCAGTAATCCCAGCGGCGGGGTGCGTCCCTGTGCTGAGCCACAGCCAGATCCAGGGAGTGAAAAGGTGACAGCCAAGCCAACTTCACATACACCCTCAGAGCCTGCAGCTCAGACCCCATGTCAAGATTAGGAAAGTATGCGCACACAGAGAGCACATGAGCTGCTGGAGTACTTTCATTTAACTCTTGCACACACCGTGTATTGAAGAAGTTTGGGTTCATGGCCACGTTTTTGGCCACTTCTCTTCAAAACTGGCTCTTCTCAGGCTGCAAGAGCTGTGGCAATTCCTTGGGCTGAGCAATGCTTCCTGAAGAAGTTGGTGAGGTGAGTTTGGAGATGTGGCTCACAGGGGTTAAAGATTCTGGCTTGCGTCACCAATACTTTTTCTTAAAGTTTAAGGCAGGCCCCAATCCCGAAACACTTCCCCTAACTTTTGCCCATGCCAGTATTTTGACTTTAAAGGAACAATCTGCTTAAGTAGAATTGTATCTGTGTTTAAAGTGTCTGCAGGATCAGTGCTTGGCTCAATCTAGACTTGCCGCTGACATATGCACACACACACACAAACCCCCCAGCAAATTCAGAAAAATACCTTGAGAGCTAACAGAATAAGACAAAAAAAAATAAGGATGAAGATGGTAACCCCCACCAAGGCGTGTTTAAAATTTACATGTGTGTATGTTGGAGGATGATTCACCAGGGCAGAAAAAATAGAGATGCCTGACGGCTATGGCTGGAAGCACAAGAAAGGTCCCTAATACTCAAGTTTATCTGGGCAAAGGGGAGTCCCAAAAGCAAACAGGTTTGTACACTACCAGCACCAGAAACACTGATAATTCTGGGACTTATGCTTTTAGTTTTATCTCTTCTAAAGAATAAGAATTTAGGTACTGTAATGTTAGCAATCCTGTAATGCAAAGAAACACTCCTTCAGCCACGAAAACAAACTCGATTCCTTACTTCTCTGTACCGAGCACAAAAGCAGCACATAGAAACACAAGTTTCCCTGGAACAAACCAGTCAAATTCATTCAAATCTTCCCGAAGCACAACAGGGCAGAACCCATTCCTGTTCCCAGAGCTTATTACAGTAACATGACTAAACATGCTCAGCAGTCCAATGTGATAGGATGCATCCATTTGCTGATGCCAGAGGAAGATGCGTGTCTCTCCTACATGGCACTGCTCTCACAGGCTGCTTTTCAAAAGATGTTTTGAAAAGCGACCTGCTGCGTACATTCTTAACAAGTCATAGTATCACCGGCTGTACAAGTGTTTGACCTCTACTTGCTATGCACTGTGGACAAAAATCTGACATCAGCTTATTCCAACCTTAGTAACACCAAACTGCTTCTGCAAAGCTGGCTGGAACAGACTACAGCAATGCACCGATAAACTCCCAGACAGACCCCTGGAGTGCTGAAAGTGCAACTAGTTTAGTACATGAGCCCATGTGTTTTAAATTTGGGTTGGATTAATCCAAGTAAGTAACCTGATTAAAATGGGAGTCTTCTCTGGAGGTCTAATTTATAGACGTTTCCATTACTCCATATACTTTTATGCTATATAAACATAACGAATGATACATACATCACTTTTGGGATGATTTAAGAATTCAGTTTAAAACTACAACAGAAGTCATTCAAGGCAACAGAATTAAATTACTTTGTGAATGGTAAGAGCCAGCAATTGCTCTTCATTTCAGTCTTGGGAAGGTGACACACTGAAGGGGTAACATCTTTCTATTCCCAGTTTCTCCTTCTAATTTCCTAATTTCAGAACCCTGATATTTGTCCCTTTTATGTACAGACCTAAAGCAAAAAGGAGAGAGAAGGATGTGATTTGACTGGTGCTTTAAAACACATATTAAAGCTAGGAATGTATTTGCTTCTGAACCAAACAACCAGAGGCAGACTCCTGAACATGTGTATATACTTGCACCTATACCACCTAGAAAAGAAATCAGTAAATAATCTGTCCCTCACGTGCAAAGCAGGCGTTTATGAGAGCTGCCCAAATGCTGCTTTGCAACCAAAGCTGTCTATTTATAAGGAGACACCTCAGCAGGAGCAGTGCAGGTTCCCAGCATGCCTCTACCTTGGTATCTGGAAAGGCTCCACTATGGGGTAAGAAGATAGTTATAATTAAACATTTATACTGAGGTAGTGCTGTGCAGGTCGGTTCCACAGTGTGTTAGGTGGCTTTTCAAAACTCAGTAATTGAATGCTGATCCCTGCCCCGAAGAGTTTACAGAGTAGGAAATCAAAGCATAACACTTGGCATCTGTATACCAGGAATTAAACAAAGACCACCACCAGTTCATTTCCTGGGTCTTTGGACTAGGCAGCTCACATAAACATCCATTACCAGAAATACTGGAAATTTTAAAATCAGCAGTCTGGACTTTCCTAATCCACATCTGTGCAGCTCTGTTTGAATTAGTAGCTGGGACAGTAACTCCAGCATGCAATTTGCACATGCTGCTGGCATCTTCTTGTCCAGTGTAGATTATTTTTGGCCCAAATACTTTTTAGCAATCATTTTGAAAAGACAGCGAGCACACAAACGGAAACATTTACTGCAAGTCAGTCGATTCAGGCCCTGCAAGCGCAAGAGAGGCTGCCAATGCACGAGGTCCAAAGTCAGGCAACAGCAGATCCTTCTGTCCTGAATCTCCAGGACAACCCCAGGGAGGCATCAGTACATCCACAATGCAGTGCTAGCACACGTCGGCTCGGGGCAGACCATGGCCACGCGCAAGCCTGTGGCCTATGTGGCGTTGCAAAGCCACTAACCCACATCTCTTTCTATGGAGACTCAGTTACGCAATGGTGCAAATAAAAACTCTGGCCCCAAACACACAGGGGCCATCTCTGTCCCAAATCCTTCCTCGGGGAGAATTCTCTACATTCCCCTTTTCCTGCAGGGAAGCACAGCCTGGGAAAGACAAGTCCAACTCACCAGACTGAATATGCTCAAGAAAGTAAAAGCACAACCTCTAGGATTTAAAAAAAGGACACAGCAGTGGCCAGAGTTGCAATGATGCCCCAAAACCTGGATGGAAGAATTTAGTCAAAATAGACTATTATGCTGCAAATTCCATTTGCTGTTTATCAAACAAGCTCCTAAAACAGATGCACTGACTTTGTAACTACACCCGTAGGAATTTCAAACACCAAAAAAATACAAAGACACTATTAGTATTTCAGTTTTTTAAAGTTTCCTGGCATCTTTCATGCTATGAATTCTCAAGAGCTTTCAGCTGTATATACCCCACATAAAATCTTAGTCCAGAGAAGCCTGAAAGAATTTTGCTGTTGATTCCAATGAAGACACGTTTTCCACTTCTACCTGCTATTTACGTATCTATTGATTTTTTAAACATGGAACAGCAACTGTAACGGGGCATGATCTGTGTTCACCTTATCTACTTACTTGTTCTGCGAACACCTCAACTTTCGTTTGTTGGCTTTTGAGCATTTAAAATGAGTAACCTTACTATTTATTTCTAACTTTTTTTTTTTCCCCTCAAGGGAAAAGGGAAGCATGGAAAATCCTCAGTCACTAGATTTAAAGAGCTTACAAGTTCCAAAAAGCTTTGCACGTAGAGATTGGGAACTGCTTGAAACTGCAGTTACTGAGGCCACAGAGTTTACAGAATCCACCAGATCCTTCCTGCAGAGTTTATAATCTGCATGGCTTCCTCCCAAGGTAACCAGCATCCACTCTGAGGTGCGGATCATTTCCCTCACCCCTAGAAATTCACCCCCTGCTTTGGCTGCACACAGGATTCACTGCACTCAGCAAAAAAAACACTGCCATTTTGCAAAAAGGAGGAATGGAGATAGAGGATGGAGAATACTTCTCCCATAAAGTGCAGGCAGCACTGATATGAAAAAAATCTTCACTTTTTGAACAAAACCAGTTTCCAACAACAAAGCAAGTTTACACCAGGGAAACAGGGGTGCTGTGATACAGCTCTCTTTACACTTTTACCACATGGACAGTCAGGCTCCTGACAGTCCAGAGAGTGACAGGAGATTTTACCAGGCAGAAAAGACACCTATCTACTGTAGAGGCTGAGACATTGCTCCAAGACTTCTTCCAGAAGTTGCCAATGCCTACAGTCTTGAAACTTACTTGGAAATACAGTAGGATGTACTTAGCAACACCTGGCTGGGCCATCTGATAAGGTAGAAAAACAAATGATGCAGTGGTTGGAAGAACAGACCAAAAGAAATATACTCAACAGCTAAATACAAGACAAGACGTAAGTTACATCTCTGTAAAGAAGCACTTGTTACTGCACTCACAGTTCTTCCCCTGGAAAATACAGTCAAACCTCACAAATGGAATCCCTTAGTAACCCAGCTACAGCTCTTCTACAGCTGGCTTCTCTGGTGCGTGCTTCCACTTCCTGAACCTTCAGTGTCTCGCTTAGAAAGCAAACCTCCTTCTGCAGCCCTCCTCCCTCCCACCCAAAAGCATAAGGATGTACACACAACTAAGTATGTGAGCTGTGCTGCAAGTTATCCAGCTGAAGACCATTTCAGGATACCTTAATGCTTTTGGGAAGGAGGGGATGAAGCAGGTAAGCACATGCACAAGACACCACAGACACCTTGTGTGTTTCCGCAATACAATGGCAACTGCATCAACATCAGAAAAGAAATGCACACTAGGATGAGGAACAGCACACAGGTATTCATGACCTGGCTGCTTCTCATGTTCTCAAAACACAAAGAGCAGTAAGATGTGATGAACTTAATTTAATGAAGAAAATACATTTTGTGTAACAAAAAGAGGAACTTAAACTAGGGTCTTTCCCCTACCCAAAACTGTGAGTGGTCCAAATTAACAAGGAAGTAGTGCTGCATATTGGTGCAAAATCCAAAGCAGCTCTCTCTTGTTCAAGCCCTGATGTTACCAGTGTGAAGGAGTCCAGCCTGCACACAGCAGTGGAATTTATTGCTGTGATGCAAGAGCTCTGAACAAAGCACTCCCAGGTACTGATACACCTGAACACTGACATCACCTGCTGTATGAAACAGGACTAACAAGGGCTCCAGTTAAAGCCAGCTAATCACACACAATAAAAGCAAAGGCCAGCTACACTTCAGCATGAACATTTTGTTTCTCTCATCCTCAGATAGGAAGCACATACCTAACTTAACTAAAAAAAGTTTGTCAACTGCTGACCATCCTCCATTTTCAAAGACAGATGATGCAAGCCCCCATTCTTAAAACACTGCGGGTACATTTGTGCTGTTTCAGGAAAGCACATGCTAACACCTGTTAAAGTATCTACCAGGAGATGCTACGTGGAGAAGTTCTACATGTATGAGAGGCTGGAAATTCCACTATTAATCACAAAATATCTTTCTCTTTTAGAACCAAATTAACAAGTCATTTAGGCACATTAGCACAGAAAATTTCCAAGAAGCTTAATACATTTTTTATCCAGAGTGACTTGAAAGTATAAATTTCATTTTTCAAAGCTGACACTGGGAAGTCGCTTGGCCATTGCATGCAAGGACCTTTCCCACACTTTTTCAGAGCATTACACAAATAACATCCCTTGTGCAAATGGATCTTCAAAGAAATTTCAGAAAGCAGGATGTAGGGATGTCTTCTCCAAAAGGAAAATGATCTCTCAAAATCCTGAGATTATATAAGTAAATAAGATTAAACAAAAAACATTTTTACTCAGGAAGGTTAGATGCAGGAAAACGAATTTGAAAGTTGCATTCCACATGCTTCTACAGGAAAACTGCAAAGGAGACAGGAGAGGTCATCAAGGCCTGAAAGGCCTCCCTCTCTAATGGTCCTTGGAATACCTGTTTTACCTCAGAAGCCTAACAATGCCCTGGGGGATTTTGACAGTTTTTCTTTTCCCTGGCTGTAACACCTCTGTGGATGGCTGGGACTCCACAGATGAATCCTGCTGTTCAAACAGCTGCCTCTCTCTACATCTTTAAAGAGGTATTCAGATTCCCTTAGCCTTACTTAGTTGAATCACTCTGAATAAACAGTCACCACCCATCAACTATGTATTTTTGTAAAGCACCTAGTCAAAGGCAACCACCTTTATTGATTGCTAGGCTGGCCAACCTGAAGGCTGAAATGTTATTATTAGGGGAAAAAAAAAAAAGGGCAGGATACACTTGAAGGCCTGTGTTGTTTCTAAAGGAAGCACAGGTCCAGGCGTTGCTCAGTGACATCAGGACCATTCCTCTCTGCCTGCAGGAGGCTGCTCTAACAGGTTTCATACCAGCACAGCCACAAGCCAAGTATCCCACTGACTCTTCTCCCTTTTGTCCAGGCCCTTTTCCTTGTTCTGACCCTTTTCCACCACAACATGAACGAGCCGCCCAACAGGAGCCCAGAGCATATGCCCCAGCTGGCAATTATTTCTACTTTCAACATTTCATAATAAAGCATTAGCACAAGCTCCAAATAAGTCCTGTCACCCTGCTCCAAGTAAAATGCTGCAGGAAGGAGCGTGAGATGCTGCGGTACTGCTGGCTCAGGAGTTTGTACTCTTTTAAGTCACTGGCCCTCAAATGTTGCTATTCAAAACAGAGTGGTATAGGGTGAGGTGGAGGGAACACCTTCAGGTGGGAAAAACATCACTGGCAGACATCAAAGATAAGCCATCATCAGATTTCTTGCACCAAAGAAGAACAAAGAGTCAATGCTCCTGAAATTCCTGTTCAGAAGTACCCCAGAACACAGCCAGCACTTCCCACCTCAGCCAACCTCACCTATGTTCATTTGTAATCAAACGCTGATAACCAAACCTGGCCTGGCAAAGCTCTGCCAGTTTCAAGCCCATCCTGGCTCCACACAAATACCTTGACTTTTCAGTGTATCACCAGAGTGACATTCCCAGAAATACCCAAGTCCTGCCTTTGAAATCACTGCCTGTAAAGATTCTTCTAAATGTGCGTGGGGGAGAGGGGGAAACCACAGCTCCCACAGGTGCTGGTTTATGTAGGACGTTAAAAAGAAAAGCTACAAACAAGCAAACAAAATAAAACAATGCACACAGAGAAAGGATTCCTCATATGCCTCCCCAAAGAAAATCTGCTTTAACTGCTGAGCAACATCTAGTCAAGTCAAACCTCCCACCCCAAAGCAAGAAAAAAAAGCTGTTGCATTGTCTCAGAAGGCAATTCCTTCTCACCCTCAAAGTTTACATCTGCTCCATAAAAGACTTCCCAGCAAAGCTGCAGGGTACCTGAGCACCCCATCCATGATCAAGCTGCTCTCAAAAGAACACGAAGCAGTTTCTGGCCCTTTTCCAAGTTGTAGAATGCTGTTGAAAAGGCATATTTTAAAGCTGTAATCCTATGACTGTCCATCTTGCTTGAATTCAGAAAGGAGATAGAAGACAGAGAGCAAGAACTATTCTCACTACCATCAAGAGAACAGAAAGCAGCACTACCATCCTCCTCTACAGACAATTAACTCCCAAGCAAGAAGCTACCACATCAACAAGGCAGCAGTCACAAACTGGTCTAGTAACACAGTCCAATAATACACTCATTTCAAAACAACCTTTATCATGCTGAAAGAGGAAGACATGATTTCACATGTTTTAAGAGTGTACACCTAAAACAGAGATTTCCAAACTTAGGCATCATTCATCAAAAAGTTAAAAGGGGCTTTTTCCACACATGCATAGATTTCAGACTAACAGGATTTACTTGTTTTCTGCCTGTTCCTGGGGAACTTCTGCAGTTTCTTTTTTCCCAAGACTGTCCCTACAGGCTGCTATCCAACATACATCAGATGCTCCTGGAGCAACAGATAACTCTGGAGGGACATTTGCAAAGGGCACAGATCAAGGGCCTGATGTTAGTAAAATTTCAGTGTACTGGGGGAGGGTAGAATTACTCCTGTACGTAGATAATTTGAACATTTGACACAGTCCCCTGGAAAGCTTTACTTATGCATCTACGTATATATATATATTTTATGTGTTACTAGCAAAAGGTGTATTTTAAGTAAATTAAAAAATTATTGCAACTTAAAAAGTGAATCCTTTTCAAAAACACTCAGGTTAATTTTAGCATCCTTCTGTTTAGCTGCTTAGCAACACTTATCCTATGACCTTCTAAGCACCACCTACTTTTACAAGGGATAATGAATATAACCAAAGGGATTTATCTATATGTTTTTAATCTATACAGTCTAAGTGCATCACCAGTTTTTATTTAAATGAGAAATCCAATCCAACTGAGAGCAATTCAAACTATTTCTGTTTAAGAAGAAAGTTTCACAGACTAAAGTCAAGCTACTGTTATGACTGTAGCGTTACTTCAGCAAAGGCAAAGTAGTAATATCCTTAAGGAGTGAGAAAAGCACTGCACAGGTCAGTGTTTGTACACTTTGGGAAACACTGCACTTATCTTTGGTACCAAAAGAGATCACACATACTACTGAGAGGTAATGAAGAGATTCAGTTTTCCCAATTTTGAAACCTGAAGTTACTTCTCAATCCTCAATCAAAAAGAAAAGCCATTTTGTCAGAGGGTCACTGAATACTGTAAAGAGTTAAGAGTGGGATCACAAGCTGGGTGAGCTAAGTCAGAATAAGATGCTTCATTATACTGAAATCTACAAGTGAAGCTTCAAACGCTCAGGTCCAGATGGAAAAAAAAAACAACAAAAAAAACCCCAAACCCCAGAAAAACAGTCAACACTCTGCCATATAAGCCAAATATATATATCTTCTCTAGCATTGTTAGTTCTCAAAAGAAATGTGTAAGAGTGGCTACATAAATAGTCAGTTTTAATGAGCAAATGAAAATTTGACAACTAGAAGCTGTCTGTGAAATGAAAGGAGAATAGAACTTTACTTGATTGCACTTAAAGGATGATATTTTTCCAACGACACAATACGAATTCAGTTCCAAATACGGATGCCAGGAGGAGGAAGGTGAGGGAGCAAAAGAGGCCACACTCGGTCGGGAACAGCTGCCCTGCAGCATGAGAGGCTGGATGCGTCCCTGCCGGCAGGTGAGGGAGAGCCCTGGTACTCTGATTGATTGGATGATGGATTCATGCTGTTCCTGGGATTCTAACAAACAAAAGGGCCTATTCTTTCCTGGATGTACCCAACTCCGGTTAAGGCTAATCGGCATTATGCAGGCCCACCAAGAAAAGACTATATACCCTTAAGTCTTCAAAGAGAAAATTAAAACCTAAAACAAATATGGCTGGCCTGACCCTGAGTCACTGCATCCCTTTCACGCACGCTGACCCTGTGGAAAACAGGAACTGCGGTAACAAAACTCAGTGCTGGTGTCAAAACGACCGACCTCAACGAAAAAACTTCAGCCATCATAACAGCTGTCTACTGTGCACTGTAGGGGTGACAACACGGCGTTATTTAGCAACTGCTCCTGTTGTTAATAAGCAATTTATTTTTCAAGCCATGGGGCTGGATGTTGGAATGGTAGGAAACATCCACTGCATTGGCTGTCTCTCTTAGACCATTGCCCCCAAATCACACTGAACTAGATGTTTACTTTCTCAAATAAGTAAATACACTTGATCTTATCTCCAAGAGAAAACAGGCGAAAGAGGGAGCTGGGATTAAAACTGAATGGTTGGTATGCCCCCCGCCTTCCCTGCAGCAATCAGCCCGGTGGCTCCCGGGCAGGATGCTGGTTCCTCGGCGAGCAGGACCAGAGCATCAGCTGCGGGCCGGACACCGCGGCGCGGCCGTGGGAGGGCGGCGGGGCACGGAGGCGCCCGGGCCTCCGCGGGGTGCGCAGCCGAGCACAGCGGCCCGGGCAGGGAAATGTGCTGAGCCAGGAGAAGCGCTCTCCTCCTTCTGCGCAACCCCGCGAGGATGCCGAGGAGGAGAAGATATCGCAGCCGAGAAGTGAAACGGGGAAAATTATTAAAAAACGAAAGAAGAAAAAAAAAAAGAAAAAAACCCAAGTGTGCGTGCGGAGGGAGGCGGGGAAGAAGTGCAGGGAGAAGAAGCCAAAGGAAACTTATCTGCGACATGACAAAGTTCAATCCACCGCCCTCCCTCCTCTGCTGAAAAAAAAAGTTGCAGCATCCCGGCGCGCCCCGCTCCCGGCCCGGCCCGCGACCCCCGCGCCCCCTCACCCCGGGCGGATGGGGCGGGGGGGATGCCGAGCCCGTGTGGTACGAACTGGGCAGGAGGAGCTGCCTCGCATCCTCAGCGCGGCCCCCGCGGCGCCGCCGGGGGTGTCCGGCCCGTAGCAACGGCGACGGGGAGGGAGCGCAGTCGCCCAGAGACGGGGCTCGGCCGGCTCCCATCCGCACCGGGCACCGCGCCGGGGGGGCGCCAGCCGCGCCGCCCCAAACTTTGTTTTCACCTCAAACACCGCCACTGCGGGAGGGGGGTCACCTCTGCCTCGCCGCTCCCCCCCTCCGCCAAGATGGGGCTGAAGGGGGCGAGGGCCCGGACACCCCTGTGCTCAGCTTCAGATGCTGCCCGGCTCCTTCCTGTAGTGGTGACGCCGCCCAGGCGTCCCTGGCCCCGCCGCGCAGGGATGTGTTCCTGGCACCGCACAAAGGCAGCGGGACGGGGGGGACCCACGGGGGGCAGCACCCCCCGCCCTCCCCGGGCACGGCTCCCCCGCGCCCCCGCCGTGCAGGCCGAGAGGGGAAAGGACACGCACGTCCCTACCGGGACGGGGGGGAGGAAGACGAGGGGGGTGGGGGGGGGGCGGGTGAAGAAAGTGGAGGAAAGGCAAAAAAATCAAATAAAGTAAGGAAGAGGAGCACAGGAGAGAGGGGAGAGGTACCAGGGTGCCGAGGAAAGGCAGGCGCGGCCGTCCGGCCCTGCCGGGGGAGCGGAAAGTGAGCGGAGAGATGCGCGGCGCAAGCCGGCTCTACCTGCGGAGAAGGGGCGCCTTCATCCCAACTTTCCAGCTCCGGCGCGGCCCTCCCAGCCGGGAACAGCGGGCAGGGGCCGCCGCGGGACCCGCCGCCACCGCCGGCAGGAAAATAAGCCTGAAGGAAAAGTTAAAAGGCAAGCTCGGGAGACGGGGGCGAGCCGGGCTAGAAGATGTTGCTTCCTCGCAGCCCCATCCAAATTGTGGCGGTGGCTGGTTAAAAATAAACTTTGCAGCAGGAGGGGGGGGATGATCTGGCCGGATTCCTGAGCTCAGACGGTTTAATATGGATGAGCATCAGGTCCTGAAGGCAAAACGCCGCGGCTGGTGCCGCTGGTTGGTAGAAAGTCTGCAACAGGGAAGGGAAAAAAAAAAAAAAAAAAAAACAGGAGCCGCGGAGGGAGGAGAGGAGAGGGAGGAGCGGGGGAAGGGAAGAGGGAGGCTGCACGAACTCATCATCATCTCCACCGCTGCCAGCCAAACTTTTTTCCTCCTTTTTTTTTTTTTTAAAGGAAACTTTTCCCCCCCTCTAAGAAGCATTTCATTTTTTTAAATAAGTCGCACGACCAGCCGACACGCTGCAACGTCCTCACGCCCGCGCCTGCCCCCTCCCAGAAGTTTATTTTTCCTCATCTTTCTTCCTGCCCTCCCTTAAGAAAAAGAAAAGAAGTAGGAAGAAAAAAAAAAAAAGAAATAGATATCACTCCAGAGTTAAGGCACGCTCCTGCCCTTTGTGAGGGAGCTCCGCGGCCGGGCAGCGCCGCGGTACTTACGCCGGACTTTGCTGGGGCTGGGCTGCTTGCGCCGCGACATGCCGGGAGGATGGGCCGCCGGGGGGGCGCGGGGGCGCGCCGGGGGGAGCGCGCACGGGAGGGAGCCGCAAACTTGTTCCGGAAAAAGGAATCAAAATGGCGTTTCTGTGGATGTGCAAAGTTCATCAACTCCGCGCTAACTTCCCGTCCTCCGCGCCTCCCTGGAGGGGAGAGATGGGCACGGTTAGGGACCCCGCCGCGCCGCGCTCCGCGGGCGCCCCCGCCCCCTGCCCGCCCCCGCGCTGCCCCGCGCACCCTGATAAGGAGACACATCACGTGTCGCTCCGGCTCCTCTCCCGGGGACGCGCTACCGCGGCAGCAGCAGCAGCCTGTTGCAAATAGCATCTCTAACTCGCCCTCGTCGCGGGGAGGGAGGGGCGCCTCCAAGGAGAGGAGTGAGCACAACTTTCCCCCCCCACCCTTCCTCCGTCCCTCCCTTCTCCGCCCGGCAGCGCAGCAGCAGCGGGATGCCCGGGGCAGGCGCGGGGGGAGCGGGGGGGCGGCCAGGTGCCACGCGGCGCCCCGCGCCCTCCCGCTGCTCCGCCGGCCGCGCCCGCGGGGCTCTCCTGGGCAGGCCCGGCCGGCCGCGCTCCCGGCCCGGCGTGCGTGTCCCCCGGCGCCCGGCCGCTCTCCCGGATCGGGGCTGGAGCGCATCCGGAGCCGCCGGTGGCGGTGCCGCGCCGCCGGCTCTAAGGAATTCACCGGGGCTCTCCGCTGCCGTGGAAATGTCTGTGCATCCTCCTGCGCCTCCCAACCCGGTGCCTCACCAGGTACAGCGGCCGCAGGCAGCACAGCCCGTGCTCCGCGGGCAGTAGTCACCTTCTGGGCGTCTTTGGTTCCTCAGAAACTTTTCGTCCTTGCGCGATTTGGGTCCCCGCAGGGCTCAGTCATCCATCCAGACCTAAAGGACACGTTAAATGTAACAGAACCGCGAACATCAGCACAGGAACAGGAGGTGCAAATCAAAGGCAAGATGCGGCCGCTCGCACGTACAGGTACTTACGCTGCGCGGCTCCGCACGCACCATCCTTCCCGTCACTTTCCCTGCAGTGGAAGTTCAAAGGTGTAGGAAACTTAGCAAGTGATGGAGAAGTGTTCAGAGCGGTGAGGATTTCACTGTAAAGCCGGTACCAGTTTAGAGTTGTGTGACAAATAATAACAGTACATAAAAACAAAATACCTGGCAATACTCCATCCTGAAAGCTCGATGGGAAAAAAAGAAAAGTAAACCAACACTGCTTCTGAGGAGTGCCTAATGAGTATAGGAGGAACCAGTTTACCTTTAAGGAAATGGTTATTTACACTACATCTAGACCTACTAAAACTAGGCCTTTTAAAGCTGTTACTGGTGAGGTGCAACCTGGAGTCTCTGCCTGGTTTTTAAAGAAATCAAGTCATGGCCTCTCAGCAAAAGGCTTGTGCCAGCTTACATGGTATTCTATCTCCTGATTGAAAAGGGATTCACCT